>NC_052631.1:81570959-82820959 GCF_016161935.1 Mauremys reevesii | reverse complement strand
CCTGTTCTACTGTGAACTGTAAATGTCTGGTTTGGGGGATAATTTATCTCCTGTCATCCTGCCAACTACCTTAGTAACATTGCTTTTTTTCCTTTGGCTTGGCGACTAGATGTCCCTTGGGAAAATGATATCTTTAATGCCTCAGACAGTTACCAATGTGGGCACCATCTCTTTGTCTCCATTTATTTTACCCTGGTTTCTTTGCCCTCAACCCTTGTCCTCCATCCTTTGGAGATTGTTTTCAAGGTTCATCATAAACACTGAAGAGGCATCCATGGTAGATGTTACCCTGTAATGGAAAGCATAAAGCAAAGAGAGCCAGCACTGTTTTAAAGGGCAGGCTAAGAAGGGGAAGGATGCTCCAGTGGTTAGGCGGTAGGCTAGGATCCTGGAGACCTGGGGTCAAGTCCCTGCTTTGTGTGACCTTGGGCAAGCCACTTAGACTTTCTGTGCCTCATATTCCTTTCTGTAAAATGGAGATGTTAGTACTTCCCAACCTCACAGGGGTGTTGTGAGGCTAGATACATAAAAGGTTGTGAGGTGCTCAGATATTGGGCCATATAAGTACCTTAGATAGTAGAAAAGTAGAGAAAATGAAGGGAAGGTTTATGTTAGGAAGACATTCAAAAGCCATCATTGTCAAATTCTGCCCCCATACAACTTCAGTGGCAGCTGCCAGGTTACATTGTATTGTACTGGGCACCAGCTTGTGTGTCCGCTGCTGGCCCTCTCTTGATTGGAAAGTTAGACATGCATGTGTGTGCGGTAATAACACCCAGTAACGGAGACCCTCCCACAGGACGTGAGCCCTAATAGCTAACGAAGATTCTCCTTTTTGTTTGAGCAGTAAGGGCCCATGTTTCTGAAGCAGAATATCCTTTGTTCTGTCCCTGCTGATGACCGTGAAGATGACATGGCTGCAGAATTGCTATTGCAACCAAGCACAATCACTGAGCATGGATTTGCTGAATGCTTCGTGGGAGGAGGTTTCTCACCTCCTGCTTTGGTGCAGGCTCCCAGCAGGTTGACCACGTTCAGATGGTGTCCTATGTGGATGAGGATCTTCAGCTCGGACATTAAAGCCTTGCACTCATTTGTAGTTGCACATTCTGCTTAAGATAAACAGGACAAAGCCATCTTTACACAACAGGATATTTGTAACAGGACGCAGAAAATCCTGTTTACACTTGAAAACAAAACCCACCCAGGTTACTTGTGCTATCTCTGCCTCTCAGACTCCTAAACAGATAAGAACTCATCCGCCTGCCATGACCCTTCTGCAATGGATTAACACTTTGCCCTTTCGGTGCCTCTTGCCTTCTCTGCAGTGGGTCACAGTGGGTTATTATCCTGCAGCAGAACCTCTCTAATGCCACCTAGATACTGGGAGAACCTTTGCAAAGAACTAAATATTGCAAATTTAGCAAGTAAACAAACACATCCAAAAAGGCAAGGAGATAATGCAAGAGAAAATGTTTTTTTCCATGCTTGTTGGTGATTGTAGTTTAGTAGCAACTCTTTGCAATAATACTTCACAGGATCTACTTTTCAGAGGTGCTCAGCTCTCACCACTCCAAGTAATGGGAGCTCTAGTTGCTCACACATCTGAAAGTCAGGCCCTGTAGTGTGCCACTCAGTGTACTCCAGTACTTTTTATAAAATAACCAAGTCTCAGTCATATGAGACCTCACTACAGTGCTGTCACTGGTCTTAAATCATCCCTAACAAATGGGAAGAGTGGCCATGTCTGTGTGTGAATTGTAAAGTATATGGCTTTGTGAAACACAGACTAAAAGAATCTGCTGTACTTCACAAAGTCAAGGGTGGGACCATAACTCCTGAATACTAGGTCTTGTCTGAGTTACATGGACATTTCCTCAGTGTTGATCCCACTGCTAACACCATATATTTTCCATATAGTTGGGACTTTAACTAGTGATTTTCTACCATCTTTGTATCATTTTCATGATTAAAACAAACAAAACAAAAGGGGGTGGATAATGTTGCATGTTTTCTGCCACCGTGCACAGTCTGTTTGTGTGACAGTTGGGGGTTAGCTTTAGAGCTGAGTGAATAACTTATAACAAATCATTTATTCTGACAAACTATGCCTCTTTTTCTGGTTGCAGAATTGTCCATGAACAGATTTCCCACCATCTTGGCATTTCTTATGCCTCATAAAGAGATAAGTACTCCAAGCCTGAGTCTCCTTCAGCAGGCACCAGTTTTAACTCCATTGACTTCAGTGGAGTTCAACCCGATTTACACGGCTTTGAGATGGGAACCCGGCCCAGTAATATTTAAATTGAACATCATCTGAAATTCTTTATGACACTCTATTACATTTACATACTGCCTTCCATTTTGAAGGAGATACCAACAAGCTTCATGGAATTTACATGTATGGTGGAATCACTGTAATGCTGCCACCTCTAGGGCCTTCTCTTTTCTGAATGAATAGATTCTCATCAGAGGTTCTAGTTTATTGCTGGCTGCATTCACGGTGGGGGTGGCATTTTGGGTGGCGATGGGGGGCCATGGTTGAAGCAAGAAGAATGCAGCAGCAGCCAGGAGGCAGGTATAAGGCACTGCCGGAAGACTTAGCTCGGAGGCAGCCTAGGGGAAATTGTGGGGGGTGGAGGATCCAGGGGAGAGTTGGGTCAATCAAGGGCCTTTGGGAACTTCAGGTCAGGTCTTGGAGAGGGATGTAGAGTGGGACAAACAACAGCAGAGTGGTGGGGTCTGAAGACCCCATTGGCCCAATGCAGGTCCAGAGAAGGTACAGAAAGGTGGCACTGGCAAGCAGAGGAGATCTGACACTGGGGGAGGGGTGGGTAGTAGAGGAGCAGGAGAGGCAGCTGGCAACAAAAGCCACATTGCTGTGATCTAAGCGAAGATCCTTCACTGTGGAGCTGAAGAGGTTAACACTATCACACAGCAACACTATACGGCAGTTTGGGCCAGCGAGTGTAGCCCCACCCAAAGAAAATCACTTGTATATTTGAAAAGAACCCAAGTGACCAGTTAAAACCCACAAACCCATGCACCCAACATGCCAGATGATGTATTTATTCACAAACTGTCTGCAGAGGCTTTGTATGTAAATGTCATTTGGAAACAACATGCGCTCCAAGTTCACCGGCTCTCTCCCCTCCTCCCCCCGGCTGGATGGTAAAAGCATTCCTTCATTTTAATAACTGCAAGAAAGTTGTCCCTAATTCACTCCCTTGGCAGCACTCCTTTTCAACCCCTTGAACTGTTCCACATCTGGAAGGACTGGGATCGATGGTTTCAATACAATTATAGACTAATGCAATTACATTCTGTAATTTGTTTCCCTCCTAACCCCACAGACATGGAGGCTGCCGTTTTCCTCCTCTAGGAATACAAGGCTACATCAGCGGCATAGCGTGGAGCCCACTTGTCATTTCCCACACGTTGACATCCCCTGTATGGCGACTAATTGTTCCCATGTAGCAAACCCACTCCCTTCCAAACACAATGCCCTCAGGACTGGTTTAGAACTGAGCACTGGAAACCTCGTTACCCATGTACGTCCAGAGGAACTGTCTGAGAAGCTCTCAGAGAAATGTACCTTTAAGCATTTTAACAGCGACTGTTTTGCAGGTTGAAGATTTATCGATACCAAAAGCAGATGCCTCCACAACCTTCCCAAAAGCACCATGACCCAGTGTTTTACCTAGAGAAGCAAGAGTCAAGAATGAGCCATAGGGGACTGAGGACAGTCTGCATCAGCTAAGAGAGAAACATGCATTAATCTTAGCTTTGCAAAAAATATAGGACACTAGAGCCCAGACACAGCACAGATGAATAGTCAATAACAGATGTATATGCATATGATCTGCATGCGATACAGTATGTAATATACTTCCCAGCTAAAAATGGCTTTAAACTGGAGTTGAGGCTGACATAACAGAAAGGTAAAAACATTACGTGCAATTATCCCCAAATCCACCCTTCCCAACCCAGAGTTCAGGTTGAAGGAGAAATCCAAATATGTTAAGAATGGAAATGCACCGTGAAGGCACCTAAAGAACTTCCACTCTTCCAGCCTGCAGTTATTGACATGTACTCGACTTTAACTTGGCTGCAATGTAGCTTTTATCTGGAAGTGTCCTTGCTGCTTGTTTTGAATTATTGAAAATGTCAGACATGAACACTATACAAGAAACACAAAGAAAATGTTCCCATTTGGGTTTTCCCTCTAGTGACTAGGGTTCTCAAACTCGGGGTCAGGACCCCTCAGGGGGTCACGAGGTTATTACATGGGGGGTCGTGAGCTGTCAGGCTTCACCCCAAACCCCGCTTTGCCTCCAGCATTTATAATGGTGTTAAATATATTTAAAAAGTGTTTTTCATTTATAAAGGGGGGGTCGCACTCAGAGGCTTGTTATGTGAAAGGGGTCACCAGTACAAAAGTTTGAGACCCACTGGACTAGAAGATATATAGTGTGCACCTTTAAATCTTTATTTGATTTGAACAGTTAGGGCCATTTTCACCAGGACACGCTGGCTGCTTCCCCCACTCTGGAGCTGCACTAAGCAGGCAGGGCAAACTGGCCAGTTCTCCCCAGCTCCTGCCGCCCACATTCCTCTGAACTCCCTTGCCTACCCCTACACTTCCCTAAACACACACTATTTCCCCCTCCCTCTGCCACCACATGCCCCCAGCCCAGTTTTCCCATCACTCCTAGTCTCTAATTTCCCCTGATGGCCCCCAGGATTCTCCCCACCCCCGTTGAGTAGATTTTGTTCAAATGGTAGGTTCCGAAAAGAGTTTTAAACATCAGTTGTCATTTTTTGTCATTGTTTCTCTTAATTGAAAGTTGTTTTCCATCAACAAGGTGAATAACGTTGTTCTACAGAAGAACTTAATGAAGACCTGCCTTCTTTCAAAATGTCTGCCATCTTCCCTGGGGGAAGAGGGTGGCTCCCAATACTGCCAAGGGACACTGCCTTCTCTGGGGATACCTTGGTTTCACTTCCACTGAGAACAATGGCAGGTGATAGCCATTTTGCAAGATGGCATCTGTATTTTCTAAGGGCACTTTTAGCATCACTCCCATGGAGAACAATCTTTGACTCTGGAACCACTGTCAGTTCTTCTCCAAGGATGGAAGAACGCTGGCCAGGGGGGACATGGGTAGCCTCTGTCATCTGCTGTGGTCCAACATTCAGGGCCATAGGATATCACCATCCTTGACATTAATAATGCCTCTGTATTGCTTACCAAGCCGCAGCCTGTCTCTTGGGAACTCCCATTTACTACTGTCATATGGCAGCCGGTCACACTGCTCATCAAGGGGCATTTCCTCTGGATCCATTATGATTGACAGGTATCCCGTTTTAATATCTGTGGCATCAGGCTAAAAACAGGAAAATAACCAATGCACAGGCTGTAACTTGAGAGAACGGTGTGATCTAGTGGAATTTGTGCGGGCTTGGGTGCCAGGCCTCTCTGAGTTCTAGTCCTAGTTCTGACACTCACTCCCACCTGTGGCTTTTCAACATGTCTCGTCAACACCATGCCTCAGTTTATTCATCAGTAAAATGGGGAAAATCATACTTATCTATGTTGGCCTTATGTGGGTGTTGAGTGGATTAACTAATTAATGCTTCTAAAATCCCTTGAAGATGTAAAGTCCTTTAACGTTATTAGTCTCTACATACATTAGAGAAATCCAACACTGCTCCTACTTGTGGGAAATCCTTGAGATTAAAGCTACATTTCTGAGTGCCTTGTTGGACAGCTCTCCAATTCCTGGACAGCTCAAGGCATCGTGCTTTAGAACCAGGCGTACATGTCAACATGGGGCTTGATTCTCTGTTATGCTGCACCTTGTATTCCCATTTACTCTGATTAAAATGGGCTGATGAAAAATGGTTCCACTGAGGGGAAAAGTCTGATTTGGGCTCCCCTTATGCCCACTTTATGCAGGTGTAAATGATGACACAAGATTTATTGGGTCTAGCACCTCTGCTGTCCTGGAGAGACACAGAGTAAACTTGAATGATTCTTCCCAGTTCTATTGTAAATGTGGTGAACACTCATACAAATTACAGAAGATCAACATTAAGACTGTGGTTTGGGCTGCATCCAGACAAGAGATCTAGTATCTTGTACCATATTTTTTGTTTGTATAAGCAAGAAAGAACAAACCTAAATATGATTTACTTTATCAAATGCTCCTTGGACCTAACTTAGGGCCCACTTCTTTGGCACCCCAGGAGAGAGGTCAAGGAGTAAATGAGCCACGGAAACATAATGAACCTTTGTGGTTTGGGCCCAGCTCTAGAGCAAACAACAGATTTTAACATCCTACAACAATATTTAAACCAGCACTCTCTTCACTAACTACATTTTAGGGAAAACCTTATTCGAGATGGGCTGAAACCAGAACATCACTGTAGGGGGTTTACGATTTGAATGCCTGTCTCCAAACATTCTTGGATGCTTCTGAATTCATGTCAGATCCACAAGAGAAAGGGGCCTGTTTCCCTGATCTGATTGGATGCTGACCAAGATGGCAGAAATTTCATAAATACAGCTGATCTCATAAGATGTCAAGTAATTAATCAAGAGGAATGTTGGCCTGAAATTTCACGAGAACAGCTCATACAGTTTTGTCACCATCTGTCCCAGGTCAACCTCAATCCTGAACTCTGAAGCTTAGTCTTAACTGGATCCAAGCCCAGAGCTCAGCTCTAGCCCTTTTCAATTCCATGTACAATATGGAAGCTCTCTTACTTTTCTCAGTTTCCGAATGAAAAGAGTCAGAAGAAGCCAAAAAAGGGTAGCTGCTAGACCAGTGCAGACCAAAATGATAACTTCAATATTGGATTTTTCTTCAGAGCCTGTAAATTAAACGCATCAGATTTTAAAGTCAGTGCAAAAATAAAATTATAAATAAATAAATAAAACTTGTTATTCCATCAACCATGCTTCATTTCAGAAAAATGGTAGGCGTGAAATGCCATGATATGTGGTGGGAACCTTTTCATTCACTTGCTATAGGCAGTAATGTAGCACACCATCTCTAACCAAGAGACACAGACACAATGGTTTGGCAGAGGTGTGCAGGATATTCACTAAGTGCCATTACTTTATATTATCAATGCCAAGTGATCAAAGTATTGCACTATGGTTCTCAACCTAGGGATCATGAACAGGTGTCAGGGGTTGCAATCACTCTGTTCTTTTCCTATGGCTAATTGGAAGGTGGTCCCAGCTAACTCTTGGCTAAATAGGAGGGGAACTTCAGGAGATTCCACTGTGAAAAGGCTGAGAACCTCTGTGTTATATGATTCCCCATGAAACATTCAAGTTATATTGACCATATCGCACTTTGTGTAGCATATGTTGTGTCTGTGATAGAGTTGTTATCAGGTGTTTCAGACATGAAGACATATTGACCTGCTTCAGGTCCTACGTCTTTATGTGACAATGTAAATTTCCTGGAACCTCAAAGGGGATTCAGTTTGAGTTTTGAGCAAGGGATTAAGTCAGTTCCCACTTTATCCAAACCTGCCCTGTGTTTGTGTGTGTGGATGGGGGTGGGTGGGTTAGGAGTGTGTGTGGGGGGGCTGTATAATGTCTTCCCCCAAAACTAATCCCGTTTCACCAAGCTTGAGCATGAGCTTGTGAACTCACCTTGTATTTTAATAAATGCTGATGTGCTGTCATTGCCCATTTCATTGGAAGCCCTACATTCATAGAGGCCTTCATCGTCTTTTTTCACTCGTTCGATGACCAGGGTGTTATTTTCCATGGAAATTCCTGTGTTGAGGGATATAGTTTCATTTGATTGCAGAATATATTTGCCAAGAAAAAATGTCCAAAAGGAGCTGTGTTGAAAATGGCCTCACTGGCCACTGCAGCCCTGCTCTGGTACCTCCAGTAGCAGCCACAAGAGACCTTCTAGTGCTGTATGTTATATTCACCTTTGTTTGCGGTGGCATGCTGCAAACCCCTCCCCGGCCACCTGCTCTCAATGAACTTGTCATGTTAACTCCACAGTCACAACTTTGCAGCCTAGGCAGAACAGGTGTAATTTATTCATGCAGCCCGATACTGCTCCCATGGATACTGCTCCGTTACACCTGCAAAACCGCTGTCAGGATTTGCCTTTCCCCTTCCCAGCCCAAGAGTTGCACTGGATTTGGGGAGATGTCATTAGAACATATTAAATACGACTCTCTTATTAACCCAAAATGCTTTTTAGACCAGGCCAGAGGGGCACAGAGTGGCTGCGCTTCACTGGGCGAGGAATTCAAGCTGAGTCCCTCCCACACACCCGGAGCTTGGGAAGGACCATATTGCCCACTAAGGCACAATGCCTCTCCAAGCAGTGACCCCTCTCCTCCTCTGTGCAGGGCTGTGCCTACCTGGCACAATGTAGCGCTCAGTAGGGAAAGGAATTATGTAGATTGATCCAGGGTGGCATGGCCAGGGCATAACGGGATACAATGAAGGAAAGGGAAACTGAGGCCAAATGTCAGTGAGACAGTAATGTCTAAGACTGCAGCACTGCCTGCCAAAGGCAATGATGAGAACCCCATCTCTTGGGACATTTCAAATGGGGACAAAGCCCTGAAGAACCCACTGTTTGGCACAATCTTGCATTCATGGGGGAGGAGATGGCCTGCACGTGGCCTAACTGAGCCCTCGCTAGCTTCAATTTCTCCGATTCGGTGACACACGATTCCAAGCTCATTTGTTTTACTAAGCAGATGCCACTAACCGAGCAGGGGAAATACACTGGGCCTTGAGTCCAAAGATTTTAAGTTTGCAGTGTGTTCTGCCCATGAATTCTGTTATTGTTAACAAGAACTGTGCACATAACTCGCCATGCACAGCACTGAACTATTTACCCCGAGGTGTTTTTTTCAGATATATTATGCATGTGTCCATCGGTTGGATGAGTTACATGCTTGTCCCTCTAGAATTATTTATAAAACTTCACTAGCTGTTAAGAGCTTCTGCTCAGAACGGTCTGATCTGAGTTATGGAGGATTCTAGATTTCCTAACCCAAGAAGCAAAATTAAAGTGAGAGGACCAGTTACTAACACTGGTTTCTCCATGACATAAAGGGTATCTCAGGATAGAGGGGCCTGGGAAGAATGCCAAGCTCAGGCAAACATTCCAAGCCTGTGGCAGCACTGCACATGTCTGTATTGGCTGAGCTGACAGCTGTTTCTCATCATTGTTTTATGCTGAGGGAAATAAAGACACAGTGTATTATGCCCTGCAGCCAGCTAAGTGATCCTTAGTGGAGACGCTACCATTGACTTCAACAGGCTCCGGATCAGACCTTAAGAACATGTAGCAGTTCAGGCTCAGATTTTTAGATACTGCTTAGCAAGTGGCGAAGCGCTCTGCTTTTTGTACGCATAAAGAACCATCTTGGACATGCCTAGTGGGCAGCTAGGTGCTCGGCACCTTGATTTCCCTCATCAGTGTCAGTTCTGCACATGTGTGGCCAATTCTGCAGGCACAAGCAGTGGCATGTGCAAAACTGGGCATGTGCAATCAAGCATTGGTTTGAAGCTAGTTGGCCGTTTTGGCCTCTGTAATCCCATTTGCAAGCCACGTCAGCAGTCAGGTATAGATAATGCAGTCCGAGTCATTTACAGCATCCTGGGTTGGTAGCATCTGGCACTCATCACGCACTGCTGTTAACAACTCCACCAAATGCCAGGCAGTGGAGAATCCGGGACCAACACGGCTTGCAAACCTGTAAACACGTTACGATTGTTTCCCTTTCAGCACCTGTTGTGCAGCATTTCTCCACACTCACCTGAAGCAGGTGCAATGGGATAGCCATTTTTCCGCCATGCAATCTGAGGTGTTGGGGTTCCATTTACTTTGCACTCCAGAATGATCTTGCCACTGATGTTAACCTCTTGGTCCGTGAGGTTCTGCATAATATATGGCACTGCCTTTGCTGCATTCACAAAGGAAAACAACACACAACCAGTCTGAGGGCAGGTCTATACTTAAAATGCGACAGTGGCATAAGTGCACTGGTGGTGCTTCAGCGAAGATGCTACGGGAGAACTTCTGCTATGGCCATAGTTAATCCACCTCCAGGAGAGGTGGTAGCTATGTTGATGGGAGAAGCCCTCCTGTCAACATAGCACTGTCTACACTGGGGGTTTGGTTGGTATAACTGCATCGCTCAGGGGTGTGGATTTTTCACACCCCTGAGCGATGTAGTTATACCAGTGTAAAGCTATAGTGTAGACCGGGCCTTAAGGAGGCATCTTCTAAAGACTTACATTTTCATCGGCATATAAAGGCCTTGTCCTAAAGTGTTGGCTGCAGCAAAGCTTTATTAATGGAAAAGGTGTGTGGTGTGCAAAACCAACCAACAGAGCATGTCTTTTACTAGCAATGAGCAAATTCATTTTGCTTAATTTCAGACCCACTAGGTTTCACTCAGAGTTGAATGTTACTTAGTCCCTGTGAACAAACAAAGGATCAGGTTAGGGGCAGAGCAAAGACACACAAAGGGAGCATAAAGAAAGGAGCAAAGAAAAGAGAGGAAAATGCTAGGCTTCTCTGTTGCCTAGTGCCTTGTGTGCGGTCATTTACACCACTGCAAAGTTCAGAACGGAGGCGTTTTACCCACACTTTGTATTCATTTTACACTGGTGTCAATGACTACAAAAGGTGCAAGGCCCCAGAGAACAAAGCCCAGAGCACACTGTAAAAAACAGCCCGAAACATGGAGAACAGCCAGTGTGCGTAGGATAAAGAGGAAGATCCAATACATGCAGAATCGGAAAGAGATACTGAAAGGCTTCATGGCTGGTTTTATGTGGTGGCAGGAGAAATGTTTTGGGGAACGTGTGTTCATGTAGCACGCTCTCAGGATGAATTGCCTCCCAGCCACTACAGACAAAGAAGAAGAAACTGGTAACTCACAGAAAGGCATGTTCAAAATCCCAGCTCTTCTGTATGTGTACTAAAAGCCAAGCTGTTGTTCCCCCCGCCCCCCTCTGCCACTGTGTGTAGGTGTCTGTGTAGGTGGAAATCTGACTAAGTGAACAAAAATATCTGCAAGGGGAAAAGAAAGTGAATTGCTTGAATGCAATGTGCAGAAAAGGACGCGGTGCCTCCATGTCTGGTTGTTCTGAAAGGTGGTAAGGACACTAGTTATGGGTGCAAGGCCAGTACAGGGAATGGCAGAAGGAGTCAGAGTCTCTTTCCTCCCTTGGGCCATTGGAAAGAGAAGAGCGATGCATTGATTTATTGTTTTAATAAGTCACCAAGGCACTGCCCACGCAGGCATCAGAACAGTGCTAGCTACAGCTATAGTGTGGGTGAGGATTCTCTCTCTCTCTCTCTCTCTCTCTCTGTGCGTCCGTGTGTGTGAAACTCATGATAATGTCTCTGTCTGCACTCATGAAAGACACTGCATTGAAATTGCTAGTAACAGCTTTATTTAAACATGACTATAGCTAGCACAGTATGGGCTGGTCCTAACCTGAGAGGCAGGGGCTTACTGCAGCATGTCTGTCCCTGTCTGTCTGTCTAGTGCCTACTCACCCAGTAATCTAAGTGCAGAACCCAACTTAGGGATCACAATCAAACTTCCTGTAAGGGACTTTGCTCCCTGCTACATGGGTATTTAGGGTCTCCCCCATCCTCCACTTCTGTGCAGTGCTTTTTGTTCTCCAGTAGAAGACAGCTGAGAATACCCGGGGCCTCACAACCCTTCTGCTGGTACCTCCAACTTCTTAGAAGTCTTAGGTCTGATTGCCCATACTCACACCAGTATAAATCAGGAGAAACTCCACTGAAATTAGTGGGCTTACACTGGTATAAAACTGGGACAAGATTCCAGCCTGTTGTCTTTAGATACCCACAGGTAGCAAGGACACTGAGCTCTGTAATATTTATTGTTGACCCTAAATTTGAAGAGATGGGTTCTTGGAGTCCAGATACAGAAAAGAAAAACCTGCTATTGCTTTAAATGTAAAGAGTGAATACGCTTCGGTTCCATGTTCCTGCCAATGTCCTTTGCAATTACATTTGATGGGTCTAAAGCTTGTTAAAGTTACATGTAACCATGGTAATCATCATGGTATGTAATCTCATTGGATGTTTTACCAAAGCATGACAGACATTGGATGGGCCACTCAAGGGACATGCTGGTGGGTTGGCAATATAATAGGTGGTGCTCGTTCCTCTGAGTCCGCACTAAACCAATGCCCCAGCATGGTGTTAGGAGCACATGATGCTACTGGAGTTGCTGCATGTGGTGACTGAAGATTCCACAGCACTTTTCATAGGAACGGAACTGGTGCTCTGGTCAAACGCCACTTTCAGTACTACAGACACCACCCGTAACCAATTCTCCCTTGTCGTCTCAAGTGGCCAACCTATCCTAAGCT
The DNA here is from genome assembly GCF_016161935.1 of Mauremys reevesii. NCBI lineage: Eukaryota > Metazoa > Chordata > Testudines > Geoemydidae > Mauremys > Mauremys reevesii. The sequence continues at coordinate 82,808,538 of NC_052631.1, read as the reverse complement.
ATGGTGCTTAGGCACTGCTGTGCACTGTCAAATAGCTGCAGCATGTCACGAGGGTGGAGCAGATGGCCTAAGTGATTCCTGTATGTACAGGGCCATGTCGTAATTGATGGAAATCAGTGTAGCTCGATCGAATTCAATGGAGCTATGATGATTTACACCAGCTCAGGATTTGGCCCACAGTTTGTAAATCAGGTCTTAGAGATTTGTAAAGCCATTTGGGATCCTTTCTGATAAAAGGTACTGCATATATAGAGGTCATTGCAGTCAACTGTTAACACAACAGAAAAATACATACAGGCAATACCTACATATAAAGACTGATCCTGAGCACCTCCCACTCCCAAGGACATCAGTAGGCATGGCAGATGCTCAGCACCCTGCTCATAGTACCTTGAGTTGTTGTTTTCAGACAACCAGGCCTACCTTTAACGTTGAGCTGGGTATCCTCTTCTCGCATGTCCGTGCTGTTGTGCCGATTCTGAGCGATGCACTTGTACTGCCCGGCGTGTTCCTCTGTGACGTTATTAATAGCCAGTGTCAAGGAAATGGAGTATCGGTCAATTTGCTTCTGCGTGAAGTTGGCGGGCACCACCGGTGAGGAAGCGTTGTACCACGCCAGGTGATCATAAATGTATCTGGAGGCTCTGCAGGTCAGCTGAACATCACTCCCCACGATGGTGGTGATTTGTGGGTCCGTTTGCAGACCTGATGGCACATCTAGGGGAAAGAGAAAACACACCTGGAATGAAAGCACAACTGAGAGGATTTTTGGCTGCTTATTTTCACCTTAAGGGCCAAATTTCAAAGACCAAAGCAATGGGATGAGCCAGAAAAATGCATCCCCAAAATTCTGCAATTGCATATGCAAACAAGCATTTGTGCTTCCAAATTCGGTAACTGTGTGTAACACTGCCTGCAACTATATGAGCCTTTCGCAGGTTGGCCCTGAGTGTACTAAGAACTACACAATCAGTAATTAACTAAAATGATGTGTAGAATTAGTTAATGCGCTGAGGCTAATGAAGCTAACTTGTAATCAAGTGAGACTGCTCTCCATGCACTCATGGGATGCTTTCCCTCTGTCTGCAGTCAAAGCCACAAGATATTGTTTTATCAGAGTAAAGAAACCCATTCATATTATTATTCACAGGTAACATTGGCTTTCTCTACAATTCCACAATCTCCCCAACCCTAGAAGCCTCCTTTATTTCTACTATACCAATATTTGTCTTCATCACATCTGCCTCAATGGGTTTTTATTTGGTCACTGAACAGATGATTTAAAAATCCTTGCAGCTTTAACTTTTAATAGATTCAAATAAAGAAATATCAGGTGGTATGAAGCCAGTTCATCTGTGACAGAATCCTTGGTTCCTTACTTTTTTGTTTTTTGTTTTTTACTCCAGACAAAACTTCCACTGGATAAGTGCCAATGTGAATCCCACTGAAGACAAAAAGAAGTTGTTTCTGAGTCAGAACCCAGCGATTTGACCCCAAGACATTATTCTTGCCTTCTGTGTGAGCCACCAGAGAACTAGAGTGTGAGAAACATGGCCTCCTCGCCTTCCTTTTCTTCTATTTCCAATGACCCGTCCATCCCATGGACCTGACTTTCACAATTGGGCCTGTTAATAATAAACTCCGTGTGTTCTGGAATTATCTCCTTCTATCTGGCAGATCAGGGTTTTGGAGCAGCTGAAGTGGAAATCTCTGAAGACTTAGTCTTAAGACCCAGCATATGCTAGGAGAGGACAATCAGGGAGTGTCCATTCTATATAGTCCTCCAGCAAGGATGAATGTTTGCAATAAAGCTGCTTGTTCTTTGCTTTAATGCTGCTCTTTAACTATTCATTAAAGGCCTCCTAATAATTAGGATGAAAGAGTATGTCCAGACTACCTGCTGTATCGGCGGGTAGCGATCGATTTCTCGGGGATCGATATATCGCGTCTCATCTAGACGCGATATATCGATCCCCGAAAGTGCTCCCGTCGACTCTGGAACACCACCAGTGCAAACGGCGGTAGCGGAGTCGACAGGGGGAGCCGCAGATGTCGATCCCACGCCGTGAGGATGACAGGTAAATCGATCTAAGGTACTTCGACTTCAGCTACGCTATTCACATAGCTGAAGTTGCGTATCTTAAATTGATCCCCCACCCTAGTGTAGACCAGCCCTAACAGACAGCACTTTAGGAATGACAGAACTTTGTGTAGGAGGAGCAGCTACGACACTTAACAGTGTGACAAGCTCCATAGTTGAGAAATACCTAATCTGACACATACTGTATATATATTTCCAATGTTTTAATTCACATGGCCCACATTACATGGATTAAAAACAGGCTGATTAGTCTCCAAATGTAATTGTCAAGGGGGAATCATTGTCACAAGTGGTCAGGATGCCAGCTTTACATCTCAGCACTTAGGTCTTTTGCACTTGTGAAATGAAGCAAATGGCCATTGATTGGGGAGAGACTTTACAATATTAGTACCTTAAAGTTCTACTTTTTCCACAGGGTGAATTCCACTGAGTGACTGTGGGGAAATATCTTTCTTTCCTGCCTGGTGGATGGGTATGTGCTGTCTAGGGCTGGGAGTGCCAGCTGGAAACCCACACTGAGATTTGAGTCATTTCCTGGGTGAGCCTTGAGTTCTTCTTAAGCTTTTCCAAGCTAAAGTCATTTTCAGTTTTTTAGCCTCCCAAATGAACTTTTCACATGCATGTTTTTCTACTAAGTTAAGATTCTGGGAGCACAGCATTGGGTTGTTTTACTTTCCGTTTCTTCTGCTGACATTTTTTTATTTAGCATTTTGAATATATTTCCCTGGGACTTCTGTTATTTTCTTCCATCTTATTAGCCTTTCAAGAAGCTCTATCTGCTCTGATAGAATATTCATTGATTTTTAGGTACAGTGGAAAGAAAAAAAAGTCTCTCTCTCCCCCTTCTCCTCCCTTGTCTAGGGAGGAATTTAGGCTCTGAAAGAATGTTACAGTTTAGTTCATCTCTAGACTACTATGCTTTCACAGTCCTGAACCTAAAATGTGATTAATGTCCTCTCTCTGAACAGACACACTATTTTATAAGACACCTAATACGTCTCCTGTAAGAACCAACCATGTGGCCTTTTCTCTTTTATCAGCAGTCTCTGCACATTTGTCTTCTGTATTGTATTACCGGCTAGTAGTAGCGATACTCACGCTAGTTGTGCGGGATTCCCTAACACAATAGGGAATGCACCATTGGGGGATGGTAAAATGTCAGCATAAATCAAAAGGGAAGTCTGGTTCCATTTGTATTTACAAGGAATTAATTGGTTTTAATTTCCTGTGCTTTGCACAATAATGTATATAATTTAAAACTTCTGCTGTTTCCCAAATTCCATGTCTGAGCCTGTCAGGATAGCGGAGACGCCTCCTGTCAGCCATAGAGAGTGTAGAAAGAGCAAGAGAGGGGGTGAGCCTGACAATCTGAAGCAACACAGACCTTTTCATGTGGCCTGTAAACATGTCAGGAATGAGCAAATTGATAGTGGCAAACATTTGTAGAATTGTCCAATTCTTAAAGCATTACAGTGTTTGACAGCAGATTCTTATCTGATGTCTGAAATAGACTATTTTCTTTCTAGTAAAGATCGTTCACTCCATTTTTCTGCATTCTTGTTACAGCCAGATAAGGGTGGAGGAGGAGCTGTTGTTATTGTTTATTTATTATTAATTATTATTATTATTGAATGCAGTAGCACCCAGAGATGTCAGCCAGGTTGAAGTCCCATTTTGCTGGGTGCTGTACAAACACATAGGGCTAGATTGTAAGTTCTCAGTGCTTACGGGGTGGTGCGTGGCTGACCTGCCCAAGTTGCAGACCAGAGACCAAAGGCAGGAGACTCCTCAGAACAGGAATTTCTGATAGTTGCTCCTCTCTTGTTACAACAGATTCCAAAGTAGTTACTTCTGATGGGTGTCCTTGACCGGCGGTGAGAGAGGACATGAGGCAGTCCTAAAGGTTTGATGTATTGACCATAGAGCCTCTTCCCATTGCAAAAATATGACTATGGGGTAACTAGATGTCAAAAGTGGGGTAGCCAGTATAAACTGAAGACAATCTGATATCTTATTGAAACTGTACAGGGGATTTAACGAAGGAGGAGGAAGAGTTAGGACAGGACAGTCCTAATGATCACAAAGTACTGTGAGTGCTTTACATGGGCAAAGCAGTCGAGACACCTGCAGGAAGAGCCTAAAGAGGGTATAGCTCTGCCATCTAATTATATCGTTTTCCATTTAGATGGCCCCCTTATGTGGTTTGGTTTTAGAGTAATGCCCAACCCCCTGCAATGAAATGTGTTCTGCTGGCAATGAAACATATTCAAAGTAGCTTTCAGTGCTATTTCCAGTGTCTCTGTGGGTTCTGTAGGCACCTGCCCCATAGAAGGACAAATGGATTATGCTGATATTCCAGTAGGTCAAAGGGAGAGTTTTCTTTCCTTTCTGAAATTAATTTAGTGTTGGTGAAAGTGCCAGGTTGGCAGCCCTGGAGTCTGAAGCGTTGTATTTTTGCCCAGAACAGGTGTGGTCTGGATAACGATCAGGCAGGTTTCCCCATTATTCCCCATTACACTGCGTGGCCAAAACACTTCAACCCTGACCTGAAAGGACTCTCTCTAGAGCAAGAGTGGAGTTTGGTCTCCATGACCCACTCTGTACTTGGTTCCTTGGCAAGGATTGTCTACAAGGAAACCAATTGGCTCCAGCTTGGAGGAGATTTTGGTGATTTGGTTACTTGGCCATTTGAAAGTGGCTTGAGACCCATCAAGTCATTTCACACAGGACAATAGGAGATAATGAGAGTTCAAGACTTTTGTGCTCTCTAGCGGTTGGATTAACCACCAAGCCCTACAAATGGAAGCTGAGCAGGCTCTGGACTTTGGGTGGCTAGGATCAATTCTGCTAAATCTTCTGCTTTCTTCACAAAGGTCCTTCCATCATCCCTGTGTACTTTCAAACCCTGATTCCAGCCAGTGTCCTCAAGTCTCAGATTCAGGCTGCATCACGCTCAGCAGCCTCACTGCTAAAAATTGGATGTTGTCTTTTGCCCTACGTCTCGTTGTGCAGGCCCCAAACTGGCAGTGTTATAGCAGGTGCTGTAACATGTCAGAAAGCTAAAACCTTGCAGTATGAGGCAGGCCATGACTTCTTTCATATGATGTTATATTGATCTAGCATTTAGACATAGCTCTGCATGATGCACAAGATACTCTCTCTGTCTCCACTTGCAATCAAGTTTCCATAACCAGGACCAGCCTTATATGCAAACAACTTCTGTGGTCCCTGTGATTATAGACGCCCTGTGCACACCTCACAAATCATCTCAGTCTCTCCCTCCAGCAGTGGGACTAGATGGTGAGGCAACTCTCCATGTGATTTCTCCAGTGTCTTAGGGCCCTGCAGGTCAAAACCCCAGACATGTCTATTCCACAAAAGATGGGAAAAGTTGTGCGTTTCCTTCTTTGTCAGCCTTACACAGTGTGGAAGGTGGGAAGAGTTTTTCTATATGTGAATCAGGCCCAGAGTTGTTGCTCTTCTGACATCTGCAAGGGGACTGGCTTCTTTGATGGAGTCACATGCTCCTCTCAGCAAAGGATCATCCCACCAAGAGACAAAGCAGCAGGTCAGACTTGGTAATATTTTACCAATGGAATCTAAACAATTCCACTTTAGGGACTGTGCTGTCTGCATTTAGCAAGATTCAGTTTACTTGCGATCCATAAATGTCGTCATTCTTCCTTAAACATCTGATTTATGTGAGTCGGTCACTATCTTTTAATGTCTCTTATTCTCCCAGGATGGCATGGAACTCACACGCCTCCCTTTAGGGATGAGAATGTCTCCCCTAGCCCTGTTCATGATCTGGTATATTTCAGATGGAAAGAAGACAATTTTCTGATGGGAATAGCCCTAAATGGTTTGATGTAAGCAGCACATGGGTAACGAGGGCTCATGTCACATTGTCTCTGGAATGTTAATATAAAATGCCTTCTGGGCTGTTCTCCCTCTCTTTCCATTTTTCTTTAGAGAAGCTTGTTACCAAGTGAAAACTCCTTTCAGTGTAGAAGTCAAAGTTCAGCTTTCTTAGGTTTTAAGGCTAAACAGGACCATTGTGATCATATAATCTCACCTCCTGCATAACACAAGCCATGGGACTTCCTTGAATTAATTCCTGCTTCACATCCCATAGCAGTGGTTGAACTAGTGCATAACTTTTAGGAAAAAAAAAAACCATGCACTCTTCATTCAATTTCCAGTGATGGAGAATCCACCGCAACCCTTGGTAAGTTGTTCCAATGGTTAATTACCCTTGCTGTTAAAAATGGGTGCCTTAAACGTTTGCTCCCTGTCTGGAAAAATATTGGCCTTAAAGAAAATTAAAAGAAGGTTTGAAATATAAAACTTCCAACTGCTCCAGAGAAAAACAGCCTTTCTGCCAAGTTGTCTAACAAACGTCTCTGTGGACAAAACAGCTTCATTAGTGGGGTGAAAGGTTTTTACCACTAACAGGCCCATGGGTGGCTGCCACCCTTTGAACCTCATCTTGTTCCACTTGTATTTCCCACAGTGAGCAGCCACAAAATTGGTTTTAGTAGAGGATGGAGGGTATTAAAAAGCATTGTGGGTGGAATAGCAATGGGAACAGACTGATTTGATCACTGAGAAACCCATCCAAACATAATATCTGGCACTGCTCAGAGCAGAATGAAGCCTACATGAAGGTTCACATCTGGCAGTGGTAAAGTGTATAATTAATAACTGATCTCCAGCCTGCCAGGGCTGTTTCAGGGACTTCTGCTGTCTCTCTCTGAAGAGCATCCTAGGAGGAGGGAGAGTCTTTTCCCTAGACCAGAAATTATTGGAACACAGAGCACTCTCGTGTTCCCTCTAATTTTTCCCATCCATGTGCAGAATGGTTTTTGTTATGTGCACCAATATGGGGGTGATGTGTGACACATCACCTCCATATTGGTGTACATAAGAAAATTCATGTGGCAGGGTGGGGCCGAGGGGTTCGGTGTATGGGAAGGGGCTCAGGGCTGGGGCAGACGGCAGGGGTGGGGCAGGGAGGTGAGGGCTCTGGCTGGGGGTGTGGGCTCTGGGGTGGGACTGGGGATGAGGGGTTCAGGGTGCAGAGGGGCTCCCCCGGGCTATGGTAGGGAGAGAGGACTCCCCCCAGCCCTCTCTTACCACAGCAGCACCTGGGCTGGGGGGGGAGAGGCGCCTCTCCCCCAGCTGCGACAGGTCCAAGCTGGGCTGGGTTGGGCCTGGGGGAGGGGCGCCTGTCCCCCAGCTGCGGCAGGGTCGGGGCTGTGCTGGGTCAGGGCATCTCTCCCCGCTGCAGCTCTGAGCACCTGCGGGGTGCTTAATAGGCAGCTGCACAGCCGCGCAGCTTAGAGGGAACTTAGACTCTGACCACCTCTCGCCTATTCCCACCTCTGACAACCCCCAGTGCTGGGGCCTGTGCAGGAGAGTGTTGTAGGCAGGGCTGTCCCTATCTATTCTGGGGCCCTACGCAGCCCCCCTCGCAGGGGTGGGGGGGCAGGTCTCCGCGAGGGGTGGGGCTGGCTTGGGGGACAGGGGGAAACCACCCCCCAGCACGCACTGGCAGCACGGCTGGGGCCGGGCCGCTGCACTTCTCGCCACCGGTGAGTGCAGGCCCAGCCCTGCTTCAGTCCCCAGGGGAGTGGGGACGGGGATGGTGCAGAGCAGGGGCAGGATGGGTGGGGTGGGGGCAGGAAGAGGCGGGGCTGGGGCAGAGAAGGGGCAGGGCCATGGGGAAGAGGTGGGGCAGGGGCTAGAGCAGCATGCAGCTGCGCAGGGCACCAGGAAATTTGGTGCCCCAAATGTGCAGCTGCGTACTTTGCGTATAGGTAAGGAGGGCCCTGGTTGTAGGGCTGCATATATTGGCCTTATGTTGCTCCTGCATTGGTGAAATGCCCCTGGGAGAACATAGCCATCCTATTATGGCTCCTGCATGCCACCTGGCCAGCATCAATGAGCTGTACCAGAGGGAGGTATGTGACCCCAAACCTGCCCAACTTCATCATTGTTTGGTGACATTTTTCATCTCAGCACTTTTAGGTAACAGGAATGGCAGCAAGGTTTGATGCACACATTCCTTCTTACCCGTATTTCAAAATTTACTGACATACTTTACAGGCATGGTCCTAAATGACACAGTGTTTGAGAGTCCCTGCAGTGTGTCGGGCTACTACTGCAGTGTAGCTGGAGCTGGGTGAAGGATTCATGCTGGATAGTTTATTCAGTGAATTTTGCCTTTTCTTGTGTTCCTGGGCAGACTGTGATGCTTTCAGGGAGATCTGTTATTTGGAATTAGTCCTGGATGATTTCCATGAATGACTACTGTGCCTGTAGCTTTTTCCCGAGCACTATGCTGCATGTATTCAGCACTCAGCAGCTGGGTTGTTTTGAATGAACAAGTCACACTGTGGGTCTGCGTTCCCTGACTGGAGAGCTTCACTCTTAGAATCCATTTCCCGGTGCAAATACTAATGGCTGAGAATTTGACATTTACTTTATATGAGGCTTCTGGAATATTTGTTTAAAATTTGCCATTTGAGTGTAAATTCCTGCTGGTAGAGTGTGCCCAGAAAGGGAACTCAGAAGGGAGAGTGCACAATTAAGATTAATTTGTTTAAACATTTGGCCAAATATGCCAGGCTGTAAAACCTTCTGATTTCACTGCTAAGGGATTCTGCACTAACGGATTAAACAGATACGTGTCTGGAGTTGTGTTATTTGGAGAAATAATATAGAATCACAGAAATCTAGTGCTGGAAGACTGTGGGATTGGGTCAGATCCAGATATTGCCCTTGCTTATCTTTGCAAACCTCATTGACTCCAGTGCGGTTGCACCATGGTAGGAAAGGGCTAATTTGACACCTAGTCTGAGAGAGGCACCAGAGACCCCAGGAAGTCTACTAGGGACTTTGCTATTGCCATTGATACTACATGGAAATTGCTTGGATTTTGTGGTGATGGGCAACGGTATGAAACTCTGGGATAGATAAAAGTGCAACCAAGCTTTTATAAAGCAAGCACCCATCATCTGTGCAGCCTGTTATTTACCTGAGACATAGAACTTGATGCTTCTCTCCTCTTTGCCAATCTTGTTTGAAGCCACGCAGTAATAGATCCCTGATGCATTGCTATGTTCTGTAGTCAGCTTGCTTATGAGCTGCCAAGCAAAGGGAGAAAAAGAAAAGGGTTTGTTTTTAGTGGATCCGTAGTGGGGCAGTGGAAAAGGGCCATAAATGCTGTAGATGAACGTGTTATATTTTATGGTAGAAAAAGCACAATGAATGAAGCCCAACACCGGTCAAATGTTTCTCTCCCATCTCCCTTTATCTCAGCCCGTCAGTTCACTTCCTTTTCTCACCCCCCAGCAACTCCTCCCCTTTCCTTCCTCCCCTTACAAACAGGGCTTCTCTTTGCAACACACCTGTGGGACATAGACCCAAAAGGAGGGACACACTAGAAAAATTCATGCAAGAACCTGAAAATACAGGGCTCCTCACTTATTCAGTGCCAATAACTTTCCCCACAACCTCACATTCATGATTCTTTATTTCTGCTGTAAATAATTTTCAACAAGGAGAGGATGCCAAATTTTGTGTGGACAGTAAGTAACTCTGAACCTAAAAATGAGCGATGTCCCTTGAAATGAGGAACAATTGAGAGGTATAAGCAGCAAAGAGTCCTGTGGAACCTTATAGACTAACAGATGTATTGGAGTGGGTGAGTACCCACTTCGTCAGATGCATGTAGTGGAAATTTCCAGAGGCAGATATGCAAGCAAGAATCACGAGATAACGAGGTTAGTTCAATCAGGGAGGATGAGGTGCTAGAAGAGGGCCTCATCCTCCCTGATTGAACTAACCTCGTTATCTCCAGCCTGATTCTTGCTTGCATATATATACCTGCCTCTGGAAATTTCCACTACATGCATCCGACGAAGTGGGTATTCACCCACGAAAGCTCATGCTCCAATACGTCTGTTAGTCTATAAGGTGCCACAGGACTCTTTGCTGCTTTTACAGATCCAGACTAACATGGCTACCCCTCTGATAGTTGAGAGGTATGTTCCACTGGAGCAGGAAAGTACTTGGCCCTGTCTCTGATGAGGTTTAGTTTGTTCTTGTGGGGATTCCTTGGGTCAGAGGCTGCCTCAACACAACAGGTCTCTCCTCTGACTCCAGAATATCAGAAAATGTGAAATGTAGAAGACAACAGCAGAAAACCCAGAACACATTGCTAAGACAGTAAGCTTGATTTCAAATGGAGGAGACTCTTTCAGCATCGGGGGAGGGGGGGGGAAGAACTTCTTTCAGTGGTTCAGTCGGAGATGTGGGCCAAGTTCAAGTCCACTCTTATTATCTTGTGTTTCTGGAGATCTCTCTATACCGCCCCGCTTTGATACATGCCCTTCTGAACAAACTGATTGCCTCATGGCTCTGGGTCATCATGATGCAACATCACACTATCATTAGGAAAAGTCAGCTGGTCTCATCTTAATTCTGGATATTTCATTGGTACTGCTAGCAAGGTGCTGAACCCCTCACAACTGAGACGCTCCTGCAAGACTACTTTGCATTTCCCTGGAATTTTTCACCTGAGGATCTCAAAACACACATTTGGAACAAATATCACTTTCCTTGAAGTCCCTTTTAACGAGTTTGAGAGCCAGAACTTATAGCACTCCCCCTGGCCTTTTGTCCTTATGTCAGAGTGCTTTGATGTGTACAAAAGCATCTCAGGACTTTTTTTTTAATATCCTAAACTAAATGCACACAAGACATTCCTTTTCTCCTCATAAAGTTTCACCTTGCCTGTGGTTGGAGCAGGGTGGGATGTATTTTCAGTGAGGTGCTTAAGATTTTCTGAGCTTTGGTGCTTTAAATCCTGTAGGGAAATGAGATTCAAAGGTTTGATCCCATGTGAATTTTACATTTCACCTCTGCAGAAGAACAAGTAAATGAAAAAGTGTCTTTGTTTCTCATGGGGACATTCTGTGCTGTCGTTAAGCAAAACCAGGGGAAAAATTCAGTTCCCTGGGCCTCCAACACAGGAAGGGTAGTGAGCCCCTAAATGCGGCCACTGCACTTCATTTCTGATGTGTCAAAAATGAAATCACACCAAAGAGGGAACATTTTTTGTACATTTTTTTCCACCAGTCCTCCCTTCCCCCCACTATAACACTTAATAATGGCCCTGATTCTGCAAAGTACTTGAACACTTTGATTTAACATTAAGTACTTGCTGAACTGGGACCAATATTATCTGCATTATTATCAGAGCTTATATTTATATAAAGTGACAAAGAGTCCTGTGGCACCTTATAGACTAACAGATGTATTGGCGCATAAGCTTTCGTGGGTGAATACCCACTTCGTCAGACGCATGTGGTGGAAAATCCATTCACCCACAAAAGCTTATGCTCCAATACATCTGTTAGTCTATAAGGTGCCACCGGACTCTTTGTTGCTTTTTACAGATGCAGACTAACACGGCTACCCTTCTGATATATTTATATAGGTTTTTTTAATCTCCCAAACGATATATGCAGGAATTGCTGCAGTCAGGACTGCGAGTCAGCAGTCTCTGGGATGAAATTGGACAGCTGTTCGACAGCTCACAGCCTCACTGCATGTCAGTTCTGCACTGCAAGTCAAGGAGAATACTAGGTAGCCAGTTAAAATGGCAAGGGGGAGGTTGCAGGTAGGCAGAACATAATTACTCATAGTGGAATTTGGCAAGAACACCAAGAGAAACAACACTATGCTTCTGAAAGCTGACAGGAGATCTTACTGTCCACTTGCTGATCAATGGGGTGTCTATCCTGAGGAAAAGCCCTATAGCAGGGAAAGGAGAAGAGAAGATCACTAGAAAGCTTGTTATGCAGATGTCATTTATCAAGGAAGTGCTTAGATGTGAAGGTAATTGGAGAGGGGGGGAAACATTCCCCGTTCTTCCAATTTGGGGGAATTTCTTGGGGAAATCTTACTGAAGAGAGGAGAGAAGGAGTAACAGATTTCCTTGTTTGCATATAATGCACTCAGGTACCATGGTGATAAGTGCAGTATACTCATCTAGAGATGGCAGATAAGCCCTCAGTTTAGTGTCTTGTCTTAGAATGAGCACCTCAAGAAGCCCTCCAAAAAGTGGCTTTTACAACAGTAGCATTCAGCAGAGAAATGCATAGGATTTCAGTGGGGAAATGAAGGATTCAAAGTGATTTTATTTAATAAGATGAATCCCTTGAAACCATTATGCACCAGCTTTTCACTCTGGCTTTATGTTTCTGGGTAAATCCCTGAGATCAGGAGTCCAATTATCTTTGCAGCATCTTAAATAAAGTTCTCAGTTGCCAGACTGTCCTAATCTTGTTTCAATTTCCAATAAAACGATGCTCTGGAACACACAAATATTCCACCGTGGGGGTTAACCAGTTTTCACAAATCCCTCAAGCCCTCCCATAGTAAAATCAGACAGGTTTGTCTTTCACTCGGCAAAATATACCAGGCTGAACCTGAACAGAGTGGTTAGGAAGCCAGCACTGGGATCCTAACCACTTTTGAAGTGGCCATGGACAAACTCGGGAAACAGGTTCCATGGACAAGTAACCCCTATTAACCCAGAGGGTTAAAAAAAAATAATTTCATACACAGTGCAGATGTTTCCACAGATGCTCATCAGCTGTTATTCTAGATAGTTTAAAAAAAACAGGCTGAACAAACATCACAACCATTAAATATGTCTGTGTTTGGCCATGAACCACAGGTGGAGATTAGGGGATTGTTGCCATCCCTTTTGAATTAAAATAATTGTAATGCACAAGAAAAATGCGCAAAAGGAGGGTGAGTGTAGGGAGTGGGATGAAACTGAGCAAATGAAAACATAAGGCTAACATAGGGGAACAGAGGCCTAACAGTGAGGCCTATTAGATTGGAGTCATCTCTCAAGTGAGGTGGAGAAGACCTATCAGCTGGGACATTTAAAACAGACCTGGGGACAAAGCACTGAAGGATATTCTGATGGAATGATCCTACAATGCTTGCAGGGAAGAGCTAAATGATCCAGTGAGTCCCCTCCATCTCTTAATTTCTATGCTTAATGTATTTGATAGGCATAGACAGACCTGGAAAATTGTACCAGGAGTAGACGTATCCTAGCCAAAAGCTCATAGAATATCAGGGTTGGGAGGGACCTCAGGAGGTCATCTAGTCCAACCCCTGCTCAAAGCTGGACCAATCCCCAACTAAACCATCCCAGCCAGGGCGTTGTCAAGCCTGACCTTAAAAAAACTCGAAGGAAGAAGATTTCACCACCTCCCTAGGTAACCCATTCCAGTGCTTCACCACTCTCCTAGTGAAAAAGTTTTTCCTAAGATCCAACCTAGACCTCCTCCACTGCAACTTGAGACCATTACTCCTTGTTCTGTCATCTGCCACCACTGAGAACAGTCTAGATCCATCCACTCTGGAACCTCCTTTCAGGTAGTTGAAAGCAGCTATCAAATCCCCCCTCTTTCTTCTCTTTTACAGACTAAATAATCCCAGTTCCCTCAGCCTCTCCTCATAAATCATGTGCTGCAGCCCCCTAATCATTTTGCATGTTGCATCCGAAGAAGTGGGTATTCACCCACGAAAGCTCATGCTGCAAAACGTCTGTTAGTCTATAAGGTGCCACAGGATTCTTTGTTGCTTTTACAGATCCAGACTAACACGGCTACCCCTCTGATACTAATCATTTTAGTTGCCCTTGGCTGGAGTCTTTCCAATTTTTCCACATCCTTCTTGTAGTGTGGGGCCCCAAACTGGACACAGTACTCCAGATGAGGCCTCACCAATGCCGAATAGAAGGGAATGATCACATCCCTTGATCTGCTGGCAATTCCCCTACTTATACGGCCCAAAATGCCATTAGCCTTCTTAGCACCAAGGCCACATTGTTATGTGCTGGATCCAAACTTTTCCCCTATTTTTCTCTGAACAGATCTTTTCAGATAGAATACACTGTTCTCTGCTGAGTTATAGGGATTGCTCTGAAGTCAAATCTGCAATTACTTTGAAATGACACGTTTGTAGTGATGTTATCATTGATGAAAGGTGACAAATTGAGAGACTGTAGTCTTCTGTTTTCCCTCTGTAGCAGCCCGCAGAAATGCAGTTCAAGTTTCCACAACACATCGCCCCTTACCAGCGTGACTGGCAATTCAGCTGTGTGTCCAATCAATCCTTTGCTCCTCTGCCGAGACTGTGCATAAGCTGATTAATGACAAGGTACTGCAATGGCAGTTGTACTTTGGATACTTTTCTAGAGGGAGTTGGATTGAAATCCCCATCAATCACTACAGAGAGGCCACCAAATGCCTTCCAGAGACCAACAATTTCTGACTGCTTGGGCTGGCTTTGAACTCACAACATAGAAGCCTTCATTGCCCCTTACATAATCCCTGGGCCACCCAGTCCCTCTACTCTAAATGCCACATGATTAATAAATAGTTATAATAAAAGCAAGTTAACTGAGTTTAAACCGAACCACAAACGAGATAAATGTGATCTCTAAGGCATGTAGTGAGAAGACACTGCTAGGAAAAAAAATGGACTGGAATACTCCAATACATTCCATATGTTTAACTGTGTAATGTTCCTGCACTGATTAAAAAAAAAAGAAGAAGCTATTTTGGAGGCAGCCAAGATGCATTCCACAGTCACACAACATGAGTGTCCTAAGACGAGCACAGTGTAGCTTGGCTTTTTCTTTAAGCTTGAGTAAGCTGGAGCCAGGAAAAATAAATATTTTTTTTCTATCCTTTGTTTTCAGTTCCTTGGTCTCATCCCTCCCTCTTCTGGCTCTAGTTAACAATTCTTCTCTCTCTCACTCCATTAGCTACATGTGGGTGAGATAAGGAGGAGAGAAAGAGGGTAGAAAAGTGATCAGCTGTCTAACACTGGCAGCGTGGGGAAGGAGATAGGGTGACCAGATGTCCCGATTTTAGAGGCACAGTCCCGATTTTGGGGTCTTTTTCTTATATAGGCTCCTATTACCCCCCACCCCTGTCCCGATTTTTCACACTTGCTGTCTGGTCACCCTAGAAGGAGATGGCTAGAGGAAGATGAAATTAACAGGAATTTCACTAGAAATCCTGCAAAGAATATATTCAATTAGCTCCTTATTCAGCCATTCGGAGGGCAATGGTATCATACGTGTATTTCATTGTTAAAGCTGCTGCCTTAACTATCCCAGTCAGATCTGAGCATGTTCATTTAAAAGCTGATAAAGGAAGGTGTGAGGACTAGCAATTAGATAAGGGGTCAGGGAGTCGACTGAGGACTGCTGGGCTCTGTTCTATGAATGATTAGCTCGGTGCCCTTGGCAAGTCATTTAACCTATCCATGACTCAGTTTCCCTGTAAAATGAAGACAATACTTACCTACCTCACAGGTGTGTTGGTTGGCTTACTGATTGTAAAGTGCTATGAGAGCCTCAGGTGAAAGGTGCTGAATAAGCACAAAGTATTATTATCATGTCTATAAATGTGGAATTAAAAAAACCCTCTCGCTGGTGACTTATGCATCATGTGATTGTTTTGCATACATCTGAGGGCACTTTCCTATAAAATACTCTGTGCCAAATTGTACTTCTGGCCACTCCCACCAGGGGCCGACAATCATGCTTTGTTTGGAAAATGACTGAATGGTGCATCATTGCTTGAAAGGGCTGGCAGGCTATTGGTTCGTGGTGGTTCAGGGAAACCCACCAGGTTAATTAGCAGCTGCCATTTGGAGCAAGGGAGCCAGTGCTGCTTGCTCTAGACATGAACGATCACCACAGGCACGATCATTGCACCTTTAGACCCACCTCTGCTGTGAGTAACCTAGGGTGGGCCTGGCCCTAGTGCTGATAGGCAAGGGGCTGACTGTTCCTGGAGCATTCCTGCACTCCTGGAGCATCTCAAGCAAACTAGCAGGCCCTGTGCTGTGCAGGAGTGGTGAGACTGCTTTTGCCTCTCACACTGGGATTCGCAAATAAATGAGCCCAAAGTGTGCAGGGTGGCCCTTGGCATGGCTCCTTGGAGCTCACCAGGCACTCTGGGAAGAAGGTTAAGCCATTGAAAGGGATGGTGCAGCCCACATGTTGTCCTGTACACTGGAGAGCTCAGAGAGGGGTTGTGCCACAGTGTCCTGCCCGCTGCATAAACCAGAGCCTACACTGCACAATCTGCTTTCTGGAATTTGGATTTGCCTTATCCAGAAATCAGGGGTATGACTGCTCACCTGGCCCTGCTAAACAGACACACCTGCTGCTGTTTTTGGAAGCTCATTTGAAATGAGCACACCTGTGGGGTGATACTTTTAAAATGTCTTGTTAGTTGTTCACATATCTCCAGCTGACAAACTCCCCTGCAGCTCAATTCCTGTATCGTGCACCTCCGGGCACTGTACTTTGTTCCTCCACGGCAGTATAACGCTGATGTTTTCAGCTGGAGCTGCTTAACCCCCCTAGGTCCTCCTGAAATTCACCAGCCAGATAAAATCATAAGGGTCCCCACAAAAAACATCTCCAATCAGCTGCATGAACAGGGCAAACTAACCCATCAGATTCTGAACCACGGGTACATGTGTGGGAGAGAAAAGACCCACAGAAACAAAGATTGCATTATCTATGGACCCTGATATATATATATATATATTTTATTATGACCTATTCTCCCAACTTCAGATCAATACAATCAGTATTATAATGGGAAAGAGAATAAAGGAATATTATCCCAGCATCTTTCAATCTGAAGGGAAAATCTCAAAGCAATTTACATCCTGGGAGATGCTTCACCTGGCACTAAAATGAAGCCACCTCTGGAAACTGCTTAACAGTTTAAGACAGGAAGTGAAGTCTCCAGTATCCAACCAAAACTGCAGAGAGAAATTCGGTGGCAGAACATAAATTGGCCAAAGAGGAATTTGGCCAGGAACTCTGAATTAATGCCCTGGTTCTTGTGACATATGCTGAGGTGTCCAGAATAACCACACTTTATTCCTTAAGGCTGAAACTCATTTCATGAGCCATCAGTCTTTGGGCAGGGAACTTCACAGAGGCAAAGCGATGAAATTCCCCTCCCCATCTGTGAAAAGGAATAATAACAACAGCACTACATCCCACAAGGCTAACATGAGACTTCACTGATTTTTGTGTGCAAGGCACTTAGAGATCCTGGCAAGGTATTATTATGAGATCTCAACCTCCAGCAGCACCGAATCCCCTAGCGCCTTGCTGGGTCATTGGTTCGCTACTGACTCAGGGAAAACTCAGGATTAAAAAAAAAATGCAGTAGTGCCTCAACCAAAGTTCAAAACTCAGTGTACTTGATAGAGAGCAAAATTCTGGGTTTAAGGTAGCCGCCCCAGGAATTTATGAGGGGTGGTGTCTGCATTTTCAGCAGGCAGGGCCCTAAAATATTAGTGCCACTGTACAAACATGCATCTCTGCAGGTCTTTGAGAGCCTGAAATGGAAGGAGTCTGAGATGGAGTGTAGTGAAGAGCTGGAGATGGGGGAAAATTCACCCTCCCCTTTGCAGGACTTCAGCTATGGCAGGACAGGCTCAAGTCACACAGGAAAAATAACCAATTTCAGCTAATCCCAGCTTCATAACACAGTCAATAAAAACCAGGTTAACCCAGTCTCCAACATCTTTATTATTTCATCTGGCTAGTCAAATGCAGATGAATTACTTGCTAGGACATGGTGGGAATGGATTGGTCTATTTCCTGTCTGTTTCATTTCTGGTGGGAATAACCACTGATAAAAACAAGGAAAAGTCTGAAGGCTACAAGATTTCATCAGTGTCTTTTTAAAATTATATTCTATTATCCAAAGGCTCCACTTAACTCAACACAGATAGCCTTGGTCTTCAGAAAGGGGGTGGGTGGGATTGTCCACAATGTAAGCTGGCAGACATAGTGCTGAAATCTGAGATTCACATAACCTAGCTTTATTAATAGGAATAAATCTTAATCAAGACACAGAGGTATTAGGAAAGACATCAGAATGCCTTTATAAGCAGCAGGCCAGGGGGAGATGAAAATGAATGAACAAATCATAAATTGTAAAATTATATAATTTATAAATGTATCTTTTAATGAAAGTTTAATAATCAAATATTCAAATGTGTACGTACAAAGGGTGTGTGCTGCGGGGTACTGAGGGTTTGGGAACACACAAAAACATGAATCCTTTAGCAAGACTGCAATCTAGAAAAAGCAACAAAGGCCAGAAAAGGCTACTGCAAACTGGGATCAAACAACAGCTGCAAAGTTATTTTAATAATCCCAAAGGAACAAAACAGTTGTGTTGCAGAGAAATTGCTTACAGAGAAAACAACAAGAGTCATAGTTAGAAAAACAAACTTGGGTGGAGGAGGCTGGATCTATGTATCCTTGTCTTCACTACTGTGCTAAATCGGCACCACTGTGATTGATGCAGCGGTGTCGATTTAGTGTGTCAGGTGAAGATTTACTACATCAACAGGAGCATGGTCTCCCATCGACACCGGTTCACTGTGTCACCATGTCACGTGGTGTCACCATGGAGACACCGCATTAACTCGATGTAAGTTACATCGCTCAGAGGGCTGGTTTTTTCCCCATCCCTGAGCAGCGAAACTTATATCGACTTAAGCCGTAGTGTTGACAAGGCCTTATGAAGGTACTTATACAATAGTACCTGAGCACTAGACAATCTATATGTATTTAGCTTTGCAGCAGGAGGAAACTGCTGTTATCCCAGTTTTACAGATGGGGAACTGATGCACAGAGACAATAAGGGTACGTCTACATTACCCGTCAGATCAGCGGGTAGCAATCGATCTATCAGGGATCGATTTATCGTGTGTAGTGTAGATGCGATAAATTGATCCCCGATCGCTCTCCTGTCGACTGCTGAACTCCAGCAGTGCGAGAGCAGAAGTAAAGTCAATGGGGGAGCCGCGGCTGAAGTTGTGTATCTTAGATCGATCCCCACCTAGTGTAGACCAGGCCTAAGTGACTTGCCCAAGTTTAGTTCATTAACCACTGGACCATCCTGCTTCTGACTGTTTCAGGAGAAGAGATAAGGCCAAAGAGCCGTCTGCTTCTAGTTCACTGTTCTGAATTCTACTTAATGGTGAGCTATGGCTGATCAGCAGCTTCTGTGAATTGAGGCAGTGGTCTCAGCCCATGGCTCCTGGACAGATGTAATCATTAAAGAAGGCACCTTTGTCAACGGACTCAGGAAGGCAAGGACTGAATGAGTCACAGACACGTGGTCTGTCCTGGTCCGGGTTGGGAGAAGAAATTTGCCCTGTGCTGCCCATGCTATTCCTGTTCTGAGGAAGGCTTTGATGCTGCCAGTCAAGCACTTTTCACCTTGGTGCCTTTCAGACCCAAACACTTAAAACTCTTGCCCTGCTCCTGCTATCCATTCCCTGTGGGGCAACACTTACACCTGGCTGGTGCCCCATTGACATCAAAGGGGCTCTGCACAGTCACAGTGGGAGGTTCAACTGCCTGGCTTGGAGCCTGCAATACTGTACCAGTACTAATGCAGTGCAGCCACCCCTAGAACAGAGAGCAACAGCCAATGAGCACACACCGGAAGGCGGGAAGGGGAAATTTTGGCCAGGGAAATTGGGTCAAATCCCTGCTCTGACCAAAAGTTCCAAGGGACAGTTTACATCAGTGTGATACACACTGTGTACATTCAATAACAATGACAGTGTCTACATGGTGCAGCCAGGCACAGTGAGTGGCTAGCATGGAACTCAATTTTTCAAGCGCAGAAGCCTGAAGCGAGTCCATGGACAGAAAACCTGTGTGAGCTGCTTTGAGTTGGGCTTGTGGTACTCTTCGCCCTTGTCTGCTAGACTAATCTCCACTAAAGCTCTGCAAAACGATCAACTTTCGCTTCATCCATTGTCATCGGGAGGATTATTTTTTGTGATTTTGTTCACAAGCGGTTACAGTTTGGGGAAAAGGTAAATGTTGCAGGTTTGGGCAGAGAAGGCAGCCTGAGGCTGAAATTCCAGAAACAATTGGTCAGATATTTGCCCTTGGCAAAAACTTGCCAGGTTTGCACCTGAAAATCGTTTGGGGGAGGGAAAATGGGAGGTGGGGTGGGGCTGGGTGTTTGCCCTTTGTGTGGAAAACAAAACAATAAAATAGTGATGTTTATGTTTTGTTGCAGTGTTTCAGGAATCCCAGCCTGATGCACAAAGTAGCAGCAGCTGCTGAAAGACTGGTGGAGGGGAGATTTTACAACTGTTGCAGCAATTGCAAGGCACCTTATTTGCGCCGTGGCCTTTTAAACTGATTTTCAAACATGTAAAAGCCCCTGGACACAGATGGGTCTGATTGTCCTCTCACGTTGGTTTCTCAGCGCCATTTGCTTCAGTGGAGTTATTCCTGCATTACACTGGTGTGAAGAGAGATGGAGACTGATGCCCTTGTCTACACTGCAGGGATCATGCCCACCATGCCACCTCTGAAGGTGTGCAGCAGGCAGTTCATGGGCAGCCGGCTTTGCTGGCCAGTGAAGACAGACAGGTGTTTATGGTCTTGCCTCCTTCCACTTGTTGTGGAGTCACTGATGCCCCATGGGGTTAGCGAACAACCACAACTCCAGTGGAAGTCAGTGGGAGCTGCAGGTGCTCAGAATCTCTGAAAACCAGGCCCAAGTTATCTTGAAGTGGGCACCCCAAAAATGGGTGCATCCAAACTTAGGGGGCTCTCAGGAAAATGTAGATGCTGAGGTTATTATTATGGGGATAATAATGCTGCCATCCTTCACAGGTGTACCGTGAGCATGTTGGTGAAGCGCATTCCAGATCCAAAGTGCTTTGTAAGTGAGAAGTATTTTGATGAGCTTAGAGCTGAGTGCTAGTCACAGGCCCCCTCTTGTGCAGAGCAGTCCTTACACTTTCTCAAGAGTGAGCGAGACTGAAAGGTTTTTGACCCACATGTCTTTGGAGAGTTTTAAACAGGGCAAGTGACATCACTGCCAGAGTCTAACATTCCTACACAGCAGGGATTTGAAAATGATCTCAGGGCTGTGGAATTTAAAGCATGTTAGCAGTTAGCGGGAAAGCAGCGCTTGAGAAACTCAAGGAGAGCTACTCTGTGTGAGTGCAGCAGCCCCCGCAAGAAACCCAGGATTAGTCCAGGACATACCTTTTTTTTATCTTCATGCATTATGTATTTCTCCTCAATGCTCTCGATTTTGTTGCCTGTCCACATGTCCGCCTCACTGATGTTTTTCTGAACGACAGTTCTTTTTCCATGGTGTCTGCAGCTGGAGGTGGAAAAGAGAGGATGAAATTGAAAACTACACATGTATTTACATAGTCTATATAGGAAGCATTCGACCAGAGGTGGTCTCTATCTGTACAGTGCCCCCGGACTTCTTGAAAGCTACTGATGATAACAGACTGATGGAGATTTCTGTCTCCTTGTGGAAATGACCATCCCTACATCTCAAACTCATTTTGGGGGCATGTTTAAATTTGGTTTAAACTTTGATCCAGCTAAATCATTTTCTGATGTGGCTTAAACCAGCCAGAGCATGTGTCTAAACTGTGAACCCTAGATTAGAATACAGTAAGAACATATGTTTGCAATGAACGACATTCATAGGTTAGAACATGGGTTAGTCCCATTCACAACGGCTGGTCAAACTGTGTTAGAGACCAGGTTAGCTTCAACATGGTTTTCAAACTGCATCTAAAGACCAGGGCAGAAGGAGTGTTTATAGTGAGTATTCCACAGTTAGGAGACACAAATATCAGCATTCTGCCACCAGTGAAAATCCGCCAGTTCTCTAAGAAGTGCAAGTGATGTTTCTGCTAACGGAGGCCTTCAGACTACTGGACACTCCGGAACTTGTGTGTGACAATCTATCTAAGGTATTTATACAGCCCTGTTTATCGCCACAACAATGCTGTGGGATACGGTATTTCTATAATCCTCATTTTATAGATGGGGAACTGAGGCACCAAGAAGCTAAGTGACCGGCCTAAGGTCAAACAAGAAGTCTGTGGTGGAGCAGGGAACTAAACCAACGTGTCCCCGGCTAGTGCAGCCTCCATAAGAAACTACACTGCACTCCCCATGAAACAGCTAAAGACAGAGAGTATGGGGTAATTAAATCAAATCACTAAAGTGTGATTTGCAAAACAGGAGATACACCTGCAGATCATTATTGTCATAGCTCATTAAAGATATCAGACACTTCCTGTATATTCTGAAATTCAGAACCCCACTCATTCAAACAGTGGGAAGTGAGTGATGGCTTTTCATGTTCCTGCTTAGAAAAGCCAAGTAGGATAAATAAGTGCAGGGAAAGGGATTGGAATGGGTGTATACTAAGACAACAGAGGAAAAACAAGTAGAGGTTCCATTCATAATAATAATAATGCATATTGAAAATTAATTCAGTATGTTTGCATACATTCCAAAAGGGCTAATGTCATTCTGGGGTGTATAAACAGGAGTGTTGTATATAACACATGGGAGGTAATTGTCCTATGCTACTTGACGCTGGTGAGGCCTCAGCTGGAGTGCTGTATCCAATTCTGGGTGACATGCTTTAGGAAAGATGTGGTCAAGAGTCCAGAGGAGAGCAACAAAAAGTGATAAAAGCTTTGGAAAACCTGACCTATGAGGAAAGGTTAAAAAAACTGGACATGTTTAGACTTGAGAAAAGCACATTAAGGGTGACCTGTTACAGACTTCAAATACGATAAGGACTGTTATAAAGAGGGCAGTGAATCAATGTCTCCATGCCCACTGATGGTAGGAAAAGAAATAATGGGCTTAATCTGCAGCAAGGAAGATTTAGGTTCGATATTAGGAAAATCTTTCTAACAAGGGTAGTTAAGCACTGGAATAGGCTTTCAAGAGAGGTTGTGGAAGCCTCATCTTTGCAGGTTTTTAAGAACAGGACAAACACCTGTCAGGGATAGCTTAGGTTTACTAGGTTCTGCCTCAGCACAGGGAGCTGGACTAGATGATCTCTTGAGGTCTCTTCCAGCTCTATATTGCTATGATTGAATATTAGACAAATACAGAGTAGGGCGTACTTCTTATTAGTCTGAAGTTTCATCGCAGATGGCACTCTTCAGAGGGCTTGCTGGCTCAGGGGACTGGTATCTGTGCTGGGTAGGGATCTTTTCATTTCATGGTTGCCAGTTTAAATCCAGTTTAGGATGGAAGTGAATGGAAATTGTTACCATGTGATTGATGGCTGGGTAGTGAATTGAATTCAGATCCTAAAAGACAGGTGTCTACATCACAAAGTCAACACACATGACAGAAATCCGCCTCCTTATTAGCAGTTTCAGCAGAGATGCCAAGGTTTGGATGACCAGGGAGTCTGAACTTCTGCCCTCAGTCTTAGAGGCCATTGCACCAGAATAGGGTTATAGAAGGTAAAACTTGTGCAAAATAAATGTGACCTGATTTTCAGAGGTGCACCATACCCATAAACCCCACTGATTTGCTTAGGAGTTGTGGGTGCTGCACTTGTGACAATCAGGCTCCCAATACATAAGACCTCCTCTGTATGATGCACATTGGAGAAGAAGTGTTTTTGCCAGGAGATCACAAGACGCGCTTTGGATCAATAAATCTGTACTAATATCAGTGTCTCCATCCAGCACGGTCTGATATGAAGGTGCCTTGTGTGGCTTCCTACAAGTAACAATTCCCTCATAAGGCTGCGTAAGGCAGGAGCTTAAAGGAAACAAGTCAAATCACAGCTAGACTTGGAGTGAACAATGACCGCGCATTGGGACTCCAGCTATAGCGGTGAGAGAGAGAAGGAGAGGAAATGAGACAACAGCAGGAAATGAGGGAGGGTGGGGTGTGTGTCATTTCCCACAGGAATCCTCCTACAGCTTCTGCTGAGGAGAGATAAGACTGCCTCCGAGGCCAGCAGAGGTAGACGCCACTCTGCAATTGTATTTAAATTGATAACATCAGGGACTGAATAGCTCGGGGAGTTGGGACTGGGGTTATGCCCGGCCTTTTGCTTCCAGGTTACTGGTTCTAATTTGGACCAGGTTGGCAGTAATGCCCCAGAGTTACTCTCACATAGTGCCTGCTGGTGGTGGTATGTCAACAAACTAAAACGCAGGGAAATGTTGTACTTTCAGTGTGAAGTCTCGCAATCCCATCCTAGATGCAGGGCTCGGAGATTGCCGGTGAGCTACTGTGACTTCCATCAGGATGCGTGATACATGACCCTGCAGTATTCCCCCTCTCGTCTTACCTAAGCCCTTGCTAAACACCTTCAGTGATGGTGCCTTGAATACCCTCCATGGAAGCCTAGTGCAATACCTATCTGCTCTGACAAAGGTCTGCAAATTCCCAGCTGTTGTTTTATTCCTGGAGGGACAGTGTGTCTGCTGGCCAAATGCTAAACCAATTACCAGGCTACCCTTCACATTCTCATGTGGGTGAACACAGGACTGCTGCTGACGCTTGAATCTTGGGACCCAGATGGCTGCTGTCCCATGTAATCCCACAGGTAATTTCCCTTTGGTAGCAGCTGCACTAAAATGGCCTTGTCTGGGAGATGCTCCTTGCAAACTATCCATGTCCGGTGGCCTGTCACCAGACATGTCCTTGAAAAAGAGCTGAAACCGCAGCCAGCATTATAAACATTTTCCATTGCTGCTTTTCAAATGACAGCAGAAAAAAGGAGCCACGCAGCACATTTCTCTCCTTATTCCCACATCTGCCTTTATCTTTAAGGTGGAAAACCTGACTCCAGCCTTCTCACTGCAGAAAAGGGTTAAAGTGCAACTGGAGTTGTTACGTTTGGCCCCTGTATTTCCCTTTGGTGCTCACCAGGGGAAGCACTCCCCATTCAGATCTGAGCCCAGGCGTCTCCCCGTGGACTACTTAGCTAATATCTCAACAGGAACAAAGGAAACGTCTATTTGTCTAAAGAATCCTCATGAAGCGTCTCGGGTTTAACTCGCTTAGTTTCTGTTTGCTGGATTCTGACCTGCCAGCTTTCTTCTGCTTCTGCAAACTCTCATGCTGTCTCCAGTTCTTTATCAAACAAATGTTCACGGCAAGACACTCAACCTTTTGCTGCACCTTGCAGTATTGTGTAATATTCAGGTTGATGTGGGTGGATGATGACTCAAAGTGCACCGAAGATGGCTCCTGAGATTCAGGTTAGCCACATGGAACTCCTATGTGAAACTGAACCTAAATCTTTGAAACATTTGTCCATCAATGATCCCTGAAGGGATAGAAAGGAGGTCATTTCTCTGTGATTGCTGGATTTCTACACTTAAAAAGAATACACTTTTCCTTCAAATCTGCCCTTGCTGGTCACTCTCACAAATCTTCCATTCCCTTGTCAACCAACCACATATTTTGCATCCAAGGTTTCACAGGAAAAAAACTCCAGCTAAATCAAAGGGGCATTGTCAGGTTAAAGAGAATCTGGTCCAAATCTGTTACACTAAGATGACCTATCGCTGTTCTGACAGTAAAAGAGGCCATAAAATGGGTGTAATTTACAGCATGAGCAGTGTAAATTGCCTTACTGTAACTGAGACCGAAACATCTATTAAACAAGCACAGGGCCTTAGCTCTGTTACTAATAACCCAGTAGACTACTGCAGCCGAATTCATTTTCAAAATCCAACTGATTTTTTTGCTCTTTGTGCTGTTATTTTTTGCACCTCTATTTCTCGGCTGAAACAATGCAAATCAATAGAATTAGTTTCACTTTTGTTGCAGCACTAAGAATCTGGTGGAGATCAGACCCAATGATCATGATGGTCCCTTTTGGCCCTAAAATCTATGAATCTTGTGCTTTTGGGTTGCAATGGTTATTTGTTTTTAAAGCAGCTGTTTCCATTAGAATTTAAAGACTTATGAACTTCTCCGTTGGTCATAGGTATTTGAAGAAGTTTATTTGTATAAAACCTAAATTTGGAGTAAAATGTGAATTGTGAGTGACCTTTCAAGGCAACTAGTCATGTCTGCCTTAATTAAAGAAAACAAGATGGAAGATTCTTGCTCCATATTGTAATATTCTCTCTCCTGGAGGTGGTAAGGGGGTTATATGGCCTTCCCCTTACAGATCATTAATCTGAAACCAGTTTGGTTTCATAGTAACCACCTGCTGTTTGGGGATCTGCATAAAATGAGTTGTTTGGTCTCAGAACAGTTCCTACTGGATACAGAGCCCAGCACCACAGCTGGCAGTAAAGGCTTGGCCCTGCTGCCATTTGAGTGAATGACTAAGCTCCCATTTGCTTTAATAGCTGGTCAGCACTCTCAGCTGAGGGGCTAAGGATTGAATAGACCTAATAAAATGGATCTCTCCAGGTCAGGGTTCAGAAGATGAATGGGGCTCTAGCGGGGAGCCTGCACTGTGGTTGTCCATGCTGTGGACAGATGACTTCAATCTCCAAGAGCTCTCTGTTGCCCTGGACTTGCTCTTTGAAAAGTATAAAGAAAGGGCACAGGTGCTATCCCCAGGCATTAAAGTCTTTCACAGATGCCCAAGCATATTGGCAAGAGGATTTCTCAGAAAAAGAAACAAGTGATACGTAACCAGCTCACCCTGAGAAGAGAGCCCCAGGAGCGTGCACTTGCCGCGTGTCTTCACATGGCTCCCACTCCCACGTGATCTTGGGGTCCGGAGTCCCGCTCGCAGTGCACTGAAGGCTTTGTGTGCTTCCTAGGTTCACTTGTGCGACCGTGTCAAAGTCTGTCTCCTTTTCATAGATTTTGGGCCTCTCTAAAAAAAAACCAAAAACAAACCTCCATAAAGCGAGGTGACAAATACTGCCCATCCATAAAGCCGGAACAGTGTCATCCGCTGGGCGGGCCTGGTTTCCGTAGGGGCGTATGTAGGTGTAACCAGTGAGGAATGGTAAAGAAACGAGCTGGGTGCATGGTGACCAATGATACCGAAAAGACTCCCACATAGTCACTAGCCTGAATGTTTCACGAGGTTTTACAAAACATGTAAACTCCATCACATTAATCCCAGCCGCCTTCAAACGCCACGAACGTTAGATGTCTCCTGGATAAAGCTACACAGTGAAATTCTCATTGACTTCATGGGATCAAGATGTTACAGGGTGGTTCCTTACCCTATAGGCAAAATCTGATCTCTCTTAATTCTTACACCCTGCTGCCCAGCCTTCCAGTGTTAGTGGCTTAAGAGAATCTTATCAAACAGTTGGTGGTTTGGAACAGGGTTATCATTGTTGGTGAACTCCCCAGAGTCTTTGTAACAAAGTCTTTTTGATTTGGACACCTTGTCTTCCTCCTTCATTACCTTGTACCATGCACAGGATGAAGGGGAGAGGGGAGAAGAGCAGGGATTGCAAAGTGCGTGGTGCTCAGGGGACAGAAGGGAGCTATAAAGGGGTGTGAAAAAATTCTCATCACTGGCAAAACCATTAAACAAAGCCATTTGGGTGTGCAAAAATAGAAAAATATTTCTTAGTTTCTCTTGGACTTTTTCTAAGGAAAAAATGGATTCTTTTGTCATCAGAAAATTGCCATTTTGCTACTGTGTTCCCTCAAAATACGATAAATTCCTATTTGGAGCCAAGTTGAGAACAAATCCTGATTTTGAAATTTTGGTGTAGTGTTGAGACTCCTGGAATGCTCAGGAACTTCTCTCAATCCACATGCAGAGACATGCAGAGTCTCCACAATATAAGCAGCAGTAAGAGCAAAAAATGGATCGTTCCAATACGCAAAACATTTTCACCAGAATCTTGGAAACAAGACTTTGGGTCATACTTAGTGAGGTGTGAACACTAAAATATTTGGATAAGCATCCAAAAATTTGGCAGCTTATTTGAACTGTAATAAAGACTCTTGCATCTGCAAAACTGAGATCCTCTTTTGCAAACTTGACCCATGTGAATAATCTATAGTCAAGTGAGCTGCCCCATTGAAATCAATGGAATAGAGGTTCTTATACTGTGCTCATCACTGTAGTATGTGAGGAATAAACAAGACATTGTCACATGAAATCAACAGGACTGCTTGCATGACTAAGTATTATTTGTGTGTGTAAAGGGTGCAAAATCAGAACTTTAGACTGGAAATCTCAGAAGATCAGGCTCAGTGTGACCCTTCCAATACCTATGGTTGCCAATGGAGAAGGTATACTTTGTGTCTATTTCTATTTCTGGCTCCCGCAGAAACATGCCAACTGAAAAATGGTGGCATAACCCCCCCTTTCCTAACTTCAGAAAGTGACCTTTTCCTGACCTCAGAAAGGTTTGGGCGTGAAAACGTGGCCTCTTTCTTTATGCAGACTGCTCTGCCCATCCCAAGTCATATCTCTTTGTCTGCTTCTCATAACAGGAAATCATAAAGATTTATTGGTCTGGGTCCCTCTTTGGAATACCTCTGAGTAGCTGACTGTGGCTGCTTTAAGCCGAGAGCTTTTGACAAGTTGGGAAGTGTACAGTAGATTAGATTTTTGCTTTTTTGGGTTGACTTCTTTTTTCTCCTACCAAGGAGGCCCCAGATATGCAAATATGAGCTATTGCCTAACTCATCAGTCTTGGACCCCTGCCCTCTGTTTTTGTCTCCCAGCCCTCTTCTCTGACTAGGGACTGACCAGCTTGGCTTTTCAGCTCTGATCCCATGTCTCTGTGGGATCCTCATTTTCCCTTTCTCATGGCTGCCAGGTCAGACTAGGAAAGGTCTTCTGACCCCAGCCCTGCCTGAAAAATCTATCAGCCTTAACAAGTTTTGAGGAAGGGTTGTTGACTGGAGAGGGCTCAGCAACATCCTAGCTCCCATGCCATAATGAGCCATTAGTTGGAATAAATAACCTTAATTAGTGTTTCACTTTAAAAATGACTGACCTTCTGGCATTAAGATATCTACTGCATAAGTTGCAGTTTGTTCCCTTTCTCCCCTTAAGTGGCCCTAATACCAGTAGCACACACCATGCCTCAAATCCACTTTCCACCCCCTCTTTCTCTCAGTAGAAAGATGAAGCTGGGATTATCTTGTGGTTAAGGCACAGAACTGGGAGTCAGCAGGCCTTGGTTTTACTCCTGACTGTGCCTCCGACCCACTGTGTGATGCTGGACAAGCTACTTCAGTTCTCCGTGCCTCAGTTTCCCCATCTGTAAAATGGAGGGAATAAAACCTAGTATTATAAAGATTGTCTTGTTAATGTTAGTAACCTGCTTTGAGATTCTTGGATGTAAGGTGTTATTCCTAATGGAAGACTGTTACTGATTTGTGTTCTGCAGAGAGAGGCTACTTTTAATTGGTGTCTCTTTCCCTACCACTAAATCATTCCCAATCATAAACACCATCAAAACCCCCTGGTGGACAAGAGTCCATTTTCTATGCTCTCAGAACATTTTTCTGTTCATTCTCAAATTTTTCATTCTCCTCATCTGCAAAGAACGTGTACATGCGTTTTTCACCAAAGAAAAAGTGTTAAGGTTAATATGGAAGGGTGCAAAAATATTGTTTTCTTGGGTGTGAGCTCTGAGTTTTGCACACAGACTATCTGTATATGAGAGAGAGAGAGACTGTGCGTGTGCATGCGTGTGCGAGGGACAGAGATAAAGAGTGTGTATGTGTGTGTAGGGGGTTGGGTCATACCCTGGCATATTAACAGAATTGTCTGTACTCTTGGTGAAATGATGAACATATTGGATGTCATTTAAATTATCTTTCCTAACAAGAAATGGCAATTTTTGTACTTGATCTAATTAAAATAATGATTTACCGGAGCATCAAATGAATTCCTAATCCCACAATTACTTTACTGCACGGTACTATTAAATATTACTTGAAACCTAAAATGAGTTGAAATGATTCATCAAATGCCATAATTATTTATGAGACTTAAGCAATTATTTACTTAAAACTGAAGGGGTTTGCTGAAAAAACCTCTCGTCATTTTTCCCCCCACGGTGCCACAGAACCCAATTACAGTGGAGATAGGGATTCATTATGGGAATGGCAATTTAAAAATGAAAACAAGTTTTTTAAAAAGCCTGTTTTGTTTTGTTTTGTTTTGTTTTGCACAGTGAGCTGAACATTCTGTCTTCAAATGAGAGGTTGAGGTCTGTGGTTCTAGCAGGGGATTGGGAGTCAGAACTTCTGGCTTCTAGTCCTTAGATGTGTCTGGCTCCCATTGAAATCGGGGGAATCAAACAAGATTGAATATTGCTAGACTGCCCAGTGGGCTGCAGTGGTGTTTGGAATTTCCACAGCATTATGTGCTGCAGGCCTGACCTCAGCCCCAGCCCCAGCATGCTCCCGACCCCAAGGCTTGGAAGGGTTCCTCAGAGGACTGTCTCCAGCTGTCTATGGGTGCTGGAGGGATTCTGCTCCGGCTGGATCTGGAGCTTTTGGAGCATCTTTATGCTGCTCCAGCCCTTTTATCTGGTGTAAAGGGGCCAGAATGCGAGTGTGAATCTCACCCACTTTGTTCATGGACCTAATATAATTCCCATTGAAACCAACAGGAGCTTTTCCATTCACTTTAAAGGGCACTGGGTCAGATCCTCTTGGCAGAAATTCCTCCCATTGCTAAAAATCTCCATCAGTGGCAGCAATCCTGGGAGGCCTAGTGCTGATAGGGCTTCTGCAGCCACTGGCATTTGGCATCTAGTTCTGCTCGGAACAGGGTTAAATAAATCAGCATTAAAAACATTGGTGGCTGCAGGAGCCTTAACTGCCCTAGGACTCCTAATGTTAGCAATGGTGGGGATTTTTTTTAACCAACCCTCCGCGTGTAGACACAGCCAATTTGTCTTTCTGATAATTCCTGTCCCCTAGACACACTTCCAGAATGGGAGCTTCTTGTACCTTTGTTCATTTGTATGGTGCGGGAAGGGAATCCATTTTTAACAACTGCCAGAGTCCAAATATATGTACTTTAAATTACACATCTCAAATACAGATTTAATAAGACAGGCCTGTGGGTGTTTAAAAAAATATTAATCAAAACCTGGTGTGAATTTAGAGCATATGAAAGTGATGGACCAGCAACACTGAAGAGCTCATCAAGTCTGCAAACTTCCTCTGCGTGGAGTTCGGCAATGCACCTCAGCCTAGATCTGCAATAGCCCTCCGCTGTTGTGGATCTGAATCCCATCCATTCATCCCCCGGCTGTGCCAAAAGAACCTTGTTCCTGATCCACTACGGCCTCTGCTATGCCAGTTCTGGGCTCTCCCAAACAGTTCAACCAATGCACCTCCCTCCTGACCCGCAGCAGCCTCTGCTGTACCAGTCCTGGGCACCCTCAAACAACTCTGCCAATGCACCTCAGTCTTGATGTGCAGCAGTCGCTCCTACACCAGTCCTGTACCCTTGGGGGGATAGCTCTACCTAGACCTCATTCCTGACCTGCAGCACCTCCTGCTGTCCTACACCTTGACCCTACAGCTCCACAGAGATCTGTCACTGCACCTCAGTCCTCTCCATCTGCTCTGTTGGCCGCCCTTCCTCCTGAGCTGAGTTTTCTCAATTTAATCAGAAGTCAAACCTTAAACATTTCCTGTTTTGTAGCCACATTTCAAATGCACAATGTTCAAGTAGATTTAAAATTCATCGAGATGGGTTTTCCTCTTCTCTAGTTTAAACTGTATTTCTAGCTCCTCTTTGCTGAGGGTGTAATTGGCGGTGTGGGAGCTGACCTGAATAACTAAAGACTTCCCTGCTGCTGCACTGTTGATGAGCAATCAAAAGCAGTTGCACTTACTGTAAATTTCAAATTGATCCGACTGATGTAAATTTCACCTTCCTTTCCAGTGCTGCATTTAGGCCTTAAGCATTAGAGAGGCAAATAATTTGTAGACAGGCTGGGCCACTGACCCCAATCATTCCCCACTCAGTGAAAGAGACTGTATCTTTATTTTATGCCAGGAGTTATTGTATGTACTAAGAGTGTTCCTATGGGGTCACACGCTCCTCCTGTCTCCTGAGAAACCCACACCTGCCTGCCTGCTAAGTTTGAGGAGGAGGTATTGGAGCGTTTCCCATGTATAGCAGAATGCTCCAGTGATCTCTAGTTTCAAGGACCTGCGACTGAAATGATCCTCAAACACTTGCCCCCACTTGTGGCTGAACTGAGATCTAAACTCCTTACACACTAGGCACTGTTGTCGATTGATTTTACTCATTAATCACATAGGACTGATTCAGCAAAGAACTTAGGCGCATGCTTCAGTCTGGGTTTGAACAGGTGATCTAGATACATATTCATTATATATTTATACTTATTTTCTTTCCGAAGAAGAAACTTGCACATGCGTACACAGAGAGAGAGAGAGGAAAACTCAAAAACATTTTAGGCCGCCTTCCATTCAAGGTTTTCAAAACACTTCACGAACACTGAGGCCTTGCAAGCCACCTCTGAAGTAGATAAATATTATTATCCCCAGTCTACATCTGGGGAAACAGGGCTGGAGAGACTTGCCCAAAGTGCCACAATGAATAGAACCCAGGAGTGCTGATTATCAGGCTCCCACCCTGATGTCTAGAGCACACTCCCTCGTGTTCCTTTGGAACATGTAGGTTTGGAACATGAGGGCAGGGCTGGGAGGGTGGACTAATTGGACAATAAATTCATCAATGTTCTTATACTGCACAGCCAAAGATTTAAAAAGTTGTAGGGAGTTTTAACCCTCCAAGGAGAGTCCTGTGCTAAAACCACAGACAACTTTTTGGCTTTTTTTTGCCTTTTAAGATGACTTTTAGACAAATTTTCTCTCTCTTAATTCTTTAATAAGGAGAATGTCTCTCTCTCTCCCCAGCTCCACCCCATAACACCCCCGTAACAGCTCTGCTTTCCGCCTTTGATTGACTTAGCCAACTTTCTGGAAATTGAGTTTTTTCTTGTTTCCTTTTTTTGCTAAGCAGAGTTCAAAAGCAAAGTGCTCAATGCTGATCCGCTTAATTGTTCCCAGAACATGCAATTTTAGCTCTCCAGTTTTTCAAGGATTGGCACTGCCGGCCAGCCTGCTTTTCTAAGGGAAAAGGCACAAGTTAATCTACCTGCAGGCCGGGTTGCCTGGGGGGTTGGGGAGGGGCAGGGGGGGCATGTAAACAACATGCTACTGCCCCCACCTCCCTGCTGTTAGAGCTGGAGAGATGCTGCTTCAATAAAAAGCCGAGAGGAATGCTTAGGATATTTTGGCAAAACTCAACCAGTCCCCAGTTCCCCCTTCCTAAAATTGCTTTGGCTACTTCCAACAAAATGTGCTCCCAGGAGAGCACAGAGGGCTAAGTGGAGGGTTAGAGTAGGAAGCTGGCAGCATGTGGGGATCACATAATATTAGTGAGAAAATTACTCATAATTTGCTAATAATTAGTGGAAGTTTGCCTAGCGACTTTTTTTTCTCCTTTTTTGATTCACTTTCTCACGATGCAATAAATAAGTCAGTAGCTGTCATCTACCCCCCTCCACGCCCTCCCCCGTCTGACAGTAGAAATTCCCCATTTGAGGGAAAAGACGGGCAGACATCTAACATACCGATTTTTTTACTTACTTTACTATTCTAAAGCAAGCATCCCCTCTACCGTGGCCCACACCCAATTAAGCAATACAGACAATACGGAGGAGGAAAGGGATGCAACCCAATCCACATGCTCTGGGCTTGGACAGGATTTCATCAGAAACAATGGGGCCCCTCTATTTTTGTAGTTTGCATTTCTAGTTTGCTTAGCTGGCCCAGATGATGGAAAACAATCACTTCTGTTTCAGCTTTGCCTGGACGGCTGCTCCTCCAAAGTGATAGAAAAGAGATGGCTTTTTTGGAAATCCAGATGCTAAGGTGAGGGATGCATTAGTCACACAGATGAAGAGATGGATGGATGGATAGATAGATATTGTTTCATTTTAGAGGGCCCTGCTTTCACATGTTTGTCTTGGTCCTCCTAATTCATTCTTCATTTGGGATGTAATAATAATAGCAAGGAAGTGTGCGTTTTCCATGGGCCCCTTACAGCAGTACAACAACGTCAAATTTAGAGTGACTTCAATGGGAGTTCCACGCACCTATGACCTGATTCAGAGCTAACTAAAGTCAGAGGGAGTCTTTCCATTGACTAAATGGAGCATTGGATGAGGCCTATCACACTGGACTTCTCTTCCCCTGTGGTCTGATACAACTTGAATTGGCTGATCTTCACGGCCTGATGAAAACTCATCTCTTTCCCTAGGCTTTTGCCTATGGGACTTGTGGTTAGGATGAGGTCCTGTCTTTTTACTTTGAGGAATGTCATTTATTTTATGCAAATAGCTGGCCTGGGAGGATATTATACACCGTGGTCCAACCCAGCCTGAGTTCATGGGCCTTTATGCAGATGATTAAGTTTATAAGTATAAGGCATAAAAGTGATGAGTGGGACAGGGAACCAATTCATGCATGAATGAGAATGCTAGGCGCCGTCGCCACGCTGCACCTGCTTAGTGCCAGGAGCAAAGTCTAACACAGCAGTGCATAGCTGAACACCTCATTAGCACAACAAGGATCACGCATAAGCCAATGTCTGTGCACGTGTGCACTCTCCACCCCCCATCCCGTCCTCATCTCACCCTGAGGGCGTGGGTGCGTAAGGAGCCTGAGAATTACTACCACTCAGTGTTGAGGAGCTATTCCAAGGGCTTCATCTTGCACTCAGACACAACCTCCTCTCAATCTCCCTTCCCTGCTAGGCATCACACCAGGGCTGGCAGGACCAAGGACTGTACAGTAAAGCTAATTCCGGTTGAACGGAGCCACACTGAGCGAATGCAATATCTGCTAGGAAACACTGGAGGGAGTTTAGGAAAGGAGTCAGATGAGAGCGGGATAGGGGAGAGGCAAGATAATGGTGGGTTATTTCTCCCATTTTGTGAGTTAACCTAACGTCTCCAGTACAATCTGCCCTCAAAATATGATGGTAAGAGGCTACTGCCTGTGGCAGAAAGGGCTCAGCAAGAAGCCTGATAAATCCAGATTATTTGTGCGAGCGTGAGAATGAAATGCAGCCTGCTTGACCATAAATAGATCTCTCCCCCCCTTTGCTTTGTAGTCTAGCCTAGAATACCTTTTTTCGCCCACATTTTTCATTCTTGGCTGGCTCAGAGGTGCAGCCGCCAGCTGTTTGCTAGGATCACCCTTTTCCCTTGCTCCCTCCCCTCCAAATTCTTCAGGACATTATTCTCTTGAAGCTTTGGCTCGCAATAAGAATTTAATCAAACAAAACAAAATCACAGCAACCCGCCGCTTCTTGGACAGTGTTTGATGTGTAAATATGTAAAGAAGGAACATTCTGGAAAGGCGATCGGCTACCTCCTGGAGACTCAAGAGTCCTACCCTGAGCCAATGAGACCCGGCAAGGGGTGTGTGTGCTCCTGGGAGATTAAATTCCATCTGCCTCCAGGGGTGGTGGGAAAATGGGTGGCCAGTGTTATAGGCTAAGGAGGGACTCACTTTTTAAAGGGGCATTTCTTGAATGGTAGTGGGATCCTATTGGTCATTCATTAACAGGCCAGACAACAATTGCTTGTTTTCGGGTGTGGAGTTTCTGCATGCTGTCAGCCTGGTTCCCATCGAAGCCTGTCATGGGGAATCAGATGTAGTGGGAGCTACGATGCACAATCTGCTTGTGCCAGCTTGTGGTGAGCTGACGCCTGGCCTGTAGCTCTGCTTCTCTCTTGCCAGTTGTGGATTCTATGGCCACGTCAGACTCGGGGGGAAAATAGCTGGTGATGTTGTTCTTGGTACTATTGTGCCCCTCTTTCTGTGTGCACTTTATGCCCTAACTATTCTGATTGCTGAAGTATAAGTGTAAAGACCACACCTCCAAAGAGAGCCTGCAGGAAAAGGTACGCATTCTTCCCACTGAGACGGTACGAAATCAGCGCCCCAGCATGACACTGCATTGCTGAAGATGCCATCTTTCAGAGGGGACGTAAAACTGAGGCCCTGATCATTGTGTTCACTACAAATCCAGAGAGATTTCTGATGAAGAGTGTGTTAATCCCTGTGTTCAAATTCCAGCTCCAGTAATGACATTCCGCCTGCAGTTCCAGTTGGAGAAGTTAATCTCCATTCGCTAAACATTGCCATTTCCAGCTCAAGGCAGCTGTGAGTCCATCCTGGGCCAGGGGATCCATTCCCTGTATAAAGTGCCATAGAGTTTTTTGGCGTCCTACTGGATGGAAGACCCAACATATAACTATCTACTGAAACTCTCAGCAATTTATCCCTATTTAGAAGGTAGTGAACTTATAATTTGATGCTGATGCTAATGATTAGCAATAAGGAGTCAGGTGATTTATTTAGGAGTTTCAAATACTGCTTAGTAAAGATTCAAGCTAATAAAAGCCCCACATTTAATTTCTTTGGCGAATGAGTTACAAATGCCCAGGCCTGACAATGGAATGTACCCTACACTCTAACTGAAAATGAGATTCAGGTTATAATTCAAAATCAAAATGTTCTTTTTTGATCTACATGTGCCCAGGTAAGGTTGGCCAAAATAATCTTCCCCCTTAATTCAATACTTGAGCTAAAGTGTGCTGTGTAAGTTCATGAGCCCACGAGTCCTAGGCAGTGGGGACTGGCAAAGGCAGGGATGATTTGATGGGAGCTTTGTGTAAGTCATATCCATGGCAAGGCTCGTTTCCTCACTACTTGCAGCTGCCATATTCAAAACAATTGTGCTCTTTGCCAGATACTTTTCTGTGAACATTCTTCATCTCTGGGACGATCTTTTGTTACCAAAAAAGAAACACCTGCTGTTTTTTCCCCTTGCCTGTACATGAAACATCAGTCTGCACTTTACCAATCAGCAATATTCCTGGAGCTTTTGGACTTGCTGTATCATGATTAATGGCATTTTTTCACTGCAATAATTATTCCTGGTTAATGCCTTCTGTTGTGTTGATCTCTGACAAAGGCTAACAATGCACATAAGGCTGTGTGTGTGTGTGTGTGTACAGTGTACTTGTGCATAACATACAAAGATGAAAATATGCGTAAAACAGCTAATAGCCATAGATGGCTGAATCCTGCAGTAACATCTTTTCCTTGGCTACCCATGAGCAGTTGTGCACACAGACGTTTGTATAAATGTTGGGGGAATGACTGTTCTTCATCTGAACACTCTTTTCCACATGCAAGCAAGGAGACAGGCATTGGCAAGAGTATTCATTATTCATTGTTCTTTATGCAATCTTTTCCAGTTCGAAATGTATCATCCAGCCAGGAAGGAAGAAACCATACCATGTGACCAAGATGACCAGTCATACATGAAGAGTAACCAATGTAGCACACACTCAGTATGAACACTGCAAGAAAAACTGCTAAGCTGAAAACGATCCATTCACACTATTCTGCTAACAAACAGAACAGCAGCAATTGGGATCAACTCACGAACGATGTGCTCCAAATAACCGTTCAGTAGAGGAAGAATAAAAATCACAGAAACCAGACTGGAAAAGACCTACCAAGACATCTAGTTCATCCCTTTGCTAGTGCAGGATTGTTCTCTACCATATATATTTAGTGAAGGGTTGGAATAGAGTAGGCTACATATTTTTGGGGACCAAGACTTATGGTGAAATCCTGGCCCCACTGAATACAAAGGGAGTTTTGCCATTGACACCAATGGGGTCAGGATTTTATCCTTAGTGTCTCTTTATTCCTTTCCCTACTTATCAGGCAATGCTCCTGTGTGAAGGGTGAAATAAGAAATGCACAATGGCTGGAAGTCGTGGGGCGTTGCAGTGCACATGCCACACAATAGTAGAATATTTTTTGGCATAGAGAGAATAAATAATAATAAGGGGAAGGGGGAAAAGCATTCACTATTGAAAAGAGAACAAAGCAGCATCAGTAACTTTTTCTTTGTTACAGCCTGACTGAAACTCAGGAAGCACAAAAGAAAGCCAAGCTAACTTTCACTAAACTCTTATTCTCCTTCGTGATTCAGTCTCTCTCTTCCACCAAGCTAAATGGCATAGAAGTGAGGTGGCAAGGCAGTGGATGCATAATGGGATAACATGGCCCCTTTTTCCACCTCCCAAGAGATGGAGATTAATAAATGTCATTCATGTATCTATCTCTCCATCTGTCTCAAAACCCCCATCAATGCACACAGCTTGCTTCTGCTTTCCCAGGACTCTCTTGAAAATGAATTTCTAGAGAAGGATGATTAATAGACACCTGAGACATAGGAGCTCCTCTGCTCCCACCAGTGTGGGCCTTTTCCTCTTCTTACAGGCTGTTCTTCACTGCTTTGTCTAGGCTAGTTTGCAATATACCAAGGGATGGAACTTCTAGTACTTCTCTTGGGAAACTAGTTCCCACACTAATAGAGTTCACCTTTTAGGAATTTCTCTCCCCCCAATATTAAGCCAAAATTTTCCTTTGTTCACGTTCAAACTATTGCTTTTCTCCACACAGTGCCATGGTAGTGATCACAGAGAGAGGGAAAATATCCTAAGCTCTCTATGCCTTAGGTGTAATGGTTCATTGGCAACTTGACACATCTTGCTTGTCATGTCGCCATTCTGGCATGTATGTTAATTGCGTTAAGCATAGATAGCCATGGAGTGACATTGAGCATGTCTTGAGTGTGTCCACTACAGGGTGACCATCCATGGCCAGACAATCTGCAATGTGAATTCTCTGTAGGGTGAAGAACCACAGCCAAAGACCATGGTATATGGTGACCATCCACTACCAGACACTCTGCGATGTGTCTTACATAGCAGCCTATGATGCAGTTGCAAGATACATTTTAATACAAGATGACCAGGCACTGTGGATTATTTGTTACATATACATTTTTCTTCAGTGACCAGAGCAATCCGGAATGTCAGGCCCAGTTCTAAAAGTGCCCCCCACTGTCTTAGGGCAATGTGGACTGGAACCTATCAGCATTCCCTTTTAGATTGAATTGGTTCTTGAATGAACTGCCACTGTCCATGCATGCAC
Organism: Mauremys reevesii; assembly: GCF_016161935.1. Classification (NCBI taxonomy): domain Eukaryota; kingdom Metazoa; phylum Chordata; order Testudines; family Geoemydidae; genus Mauremys; species Mauremys reevesii. The sequence goes on along the minus strand of NC_052631.1, from coordinate 82,769,467 downwards.
TGGGTCAGTACCTCATAACACTACAAAGTTTATGCAGGATGTGTTCTCCACTCCCACATACTTCCAGGTAATCCCCGGGAAAAACCTTCAGGAGCACTCAATCATCTTTAGAGGGGACCCACAGACCTGGAATTCAGTGTTGCTTTTGCAACAGGGCAACCCTCACCTTCCCACCTCTGAGGAACTCTCGTCTGCCCTTATCCAGCAGTACTGCCTTGCCCCAGTCTGAACTCTGAAAAACCTGGGCAGCCTATGTTGGAGCTCTATGAGTCTGACATCATATTAATTAAACAGAGAGAAATGTCAAAGACTGATCAATGTTCCCGCTTGGCCGGGTGAGCAAAATGGCATCGTAAGTGAAATGAGAGAGAGCAACAGAATTATTTGGAAACATCAGGTGCTTACCTGTCACTACCAGCTGGATGGTGAGGTTCTCATACAGGCCATGTTTAGTGTTGCTCAGGACTATGGTGTAGTTCCCAGCATGCTTTGGTCTCAAATCCCTTATGCCCAGCTTGTACTTCATTGGATCTGCTACATAGCAAGTGTGGTTCTCCTTGATTGGCTTGCCATCTTTATACCTGTTTTGAAGAGCGAGGGAAGTTCAAACAAAGACTGTCAGCACTGCATGCAGGCAAGCCCTAGCACACAGAAGAGGGGCTAGCCATTTTCCAAATTCAGATTTAACTAGGTAAATTGTTATTGCTGTCCTATGGGAATATCTGTAGGGAATCCCAATCTGCCATCAGTGCTTGAACTGAAAAAAAAACCAACCTTACATGCATTCCCCTTACCAATCCTCACCAAATTGATGGGAATACATTGCCTTCTTCCCCCCGCCCATATTTTAGCCAGCAGCAGTGAAAAGAGATGATCGGAAAGTTGCTCATTCTAGGACTCTCTGTGATGTTAAGTAACTGGCCTCTGTATGGAGAGCACCACTTGAACACACTAACCCTGGGTCACATACCCAAAAGTGTGAGTCCAACATTGCACAAGTGAGTTTCTAGGTGCTTTAAACTGAGATGGACACATGCGAACAACATCTGCATGTGCAAATTGGGTAGACAACTAACCCTCTGATGAGCATAACAAATATGCACTGCAAGTGTAGCAATGTGCACAGCAAATTGTGGATTTCCAAAAACTTGGGCCACCAGTTTTAGAGTAAGTAAATTAAGGGAACAGATTATAATTAACTGTTATTATTGCAGTGGGTGTGCGTGGCCCTTTACAGCACTGGAACAGCCAAAGTCTGTGCCCCAGGAGCTTACAATCAATTTAAAGGTGACTGAGGTCTCTTTGAAAATTTGGCTGTTTACATGCAGGGGATGTGTTTTTATTCTATTTGGACAAATATTCTGAAAATCTGTTTCCTCCCAGGGAGCATTTGTGATCTTGAACCTTCACCAACAAAGAGTGGGGTAGAACAATCTGAATAAGGTTCCTCTAGTTCATAGATAAAACCACCTGCAAGTAGAGGTGATGTTGTTTGGATGCTTTCAGACTTCAAATATTTGATGGGGCAAGACACTACAACCCACAGGTCAGGCTGGTGAACTTCTCAGGGACTCCAGCTGGAGAAATGTGACTGTGCTCAGTCTGAGAGTTTTGAAAGTCTCCTGGACAGTAATTTAAACAACTGCACTAACGAGGACTCCAACATCAACATCTCACTGCTGCAGCATAGAACACACAGGGCAGACAATGTTGGTGGTCTTAGACTACTCCCAAATATGGAAATTTCCTTTCTCAACCTCTGCATGAAGTATGACCATTGCTGTAGAAAGAAAAGGGGAAAGTCCCCGCTTCATCCCATAAAATATCCCCAGCTTTTCAAAAAACACCCCCAGCAACAGCTGGCTAATTTCTCTTATGATTTGAATTGAACCTCATGGAATTTCATACAATTTTACTATTTAAAAACAAAACAACCCCCCAAACTGTACCTACTCCTCCTGCGGTCTGCCAATCCTGCCATTGAGTCACTTGGACTCAGCACTTCTTGTTGGCCAACCAAAAGTGCATTGTGGAGGTGCCAACTCACCACAGCATCATGGCAAGGTACGCTGAGCATGGCAGAGGGCTTTCACAGATCTGAGTGTGCTTTTGAGCAGCTGTCTGGTTTCTAGGCAATGGAGTAGGGGATAGAATGCTGGTGGTCTTTGCCAACATTTCCCCTCACCATCAAAAGGGCAGATAGGAAGGGGAGGGAGAGGGGAGAAAGAAGTCAAAGGGGAGATGACGGAAGTTAGTGCATCCTATGGTTGTTGAAGTGCTGCATCTTGTATTAAATAGTGAGGTGTTATAGTCACACTGGAGTAGCCTTTGATTGGCCCACAGGATTTTGCCATGATTCCCCTTTGCTTTCTCTGTGTGTGTGTGTGTGTGTGTGTGTAGAGGTGTGATGGATGCCACATTTTTGGCATTGGTGGATTGAGGGGAGACATGGTGGAGTTCTGTGGATCCATCAGATGATATTGCTTGAGCCACTTAATTGAATACATAGGGGGAACAAAGGCCGTAATTAAGTTCACCTATTGCAGCACTGGCCATGAAGGAATTTCCTGCATTGACAGAGGAAGGTCTAACAGGCCTTTTGCCTTTCCCGCATCTATGATTTCATGAGGCATTCTAGAAACATTTGAGCTCTATTCTATTTTGGGATGATTCTGCGGATGTATCAGTATTTCCTGCATGCTCCTTGCTTCGTTTTATTATTTTTTTTTATTACTGCCTAAAAAACAGGATCTTCAGAGATCATCTGGTCCTGACTCCCCACCTGCAACCAAAATCCTAACCCTGTGCAGCTGGCAGCTGCAGAAAGTATTCCCACATGGATTAGGACTTCAGGTAGGGAAGCAGTGGCAGGAGCAGATAAACATTTCTGTAAAAAGATCCACTTTCAGGAGAATGTCCTTAGTCATAAATGAGCAGAGAGAAAAAAACATGAGCTGAAGAGGCAGAAGTTCTCATGCAGAGAATGTTTCTCGCAGCTTTCCGGGAGGCACTGGCTCCTTTTAAGCTCAGCTCTGCTAATGGTAACACTGACAACACTCCCTTGTACTTTTCCGTCTGTGGTTCTCAGTGTGTTATGGGCACATGACTGAGCAGATCCTTGTGTTTCTGCTATGAGGTAGGGATGTATCATTGTTCCCAGGCTGTCAGAGCAGAAACTGAGGGGTGAAGTGACTTGCCCAAGATCATATCACAGAATGAGTCTGTGGCAGTGCTGATAACAGAACCCAGATTTCATTGTTTCCTAGACCAGCAATTTAGCCACCTCTCTACGTTGTCTGCCATGTCTGAAGCAAGTGGCTGGTATATCTTTTCTTATCCCTTTCAGAAGATCACATTTTCCTGATCCTGCACAAGAGGCTGATACTCACCAGGTAACATTGGGGCGGGGAAAGGCATCCACCTTCACAGCTAGTTTCAGTAGCTTGTGTCCTGCTACCGCCTCGTAGTAGGGTCCTTTCTTATAGGAAACTCTCAGGAAAGCTTTGTCTTAAACAAATATTTTAAAAAAAGTCATACCATGGAAGATTCTTGTCAGGCTATGAATACCTGCAGCCCTAAATACAATGTGCTCTGGAATGGGTTGCAGCATGGTACATCAGGAGAAGCTACAGACAATTGAATGGAATGACAAGCTGCCAGTAAGCTTCAGCCATAGCTGTATCTGTTCTGTACACATGTACCAGAACTAGAGACAGGCTCTCGCTGCACATTTTGGTTCTAGCGGCAGTGGTGGCCATTTAAAAAATCATCCACCATCAACAGCTACTACACAGTAGTATCTGACGATAACCCACATTCTCCACAGAACAGGAAATATTTGCAATAACTGGGGCCTCCCTTGACAAAGGTTGATTTTTTTCACCTCAAAGGGCCAGATTTTCAAGAGCAGAGCCCCCACTATGGGGGGCCAGACTTTCAGAAGTGCTCAGCACCCAATTTGCTGAGCTCTTTTGAAAATCTGGTCCCAGCTGGGGACGCTGACACTTTTGAAAATGCTGGCCTACCCATACATAGAGCCAATGTGACCCCCTGTGATATAAGTGACTCATGACTAAATAGATGAATTCCAGTACATCCCATTTTCAGAAGCTTACTCTCTTTTCAAAAACATTTAAGAGGATAAAAACAGCTAAACTAGAACAAATTAATGAGTCTTTACTGTCCCACATTCTGTCGCTAACAAAGACCAGTACTGCGTGTTTAAGCAGAAGACATAACCTTCCCATAACATTATAATACATTTTGTTGAAAACATTTCTTCCTGACCCCCATATCAGTGATGGGCAACCTGCGGCCCGTCAGGTTAATCTGCTGGTGGGCCACCAGGCAGTTTGCTTCCATTTGCACAGCCACTTCCCGCAGCTCCCATTGGCCGGGAACAGCGAACCATGGCCGCTGGGAGCTGCGGGAGGCCGTGCAAATGGAAACAAACTGTCTGGCGGCCTGCCAGTGGATTACTCTGATGGGCCGCTTGCAGCCCACGGGTCTCAGGTGGCCCACCACTAGTTTATGTCCTAAAGCATGGGGACTGATAGGCCACTCTTGTGACTGTATCCTAGCTGGTGTCATTGCTAATGGACACCTACATATTAAATGTGTCCATCTCCTTAACAGTCCTGCTTCCCAGACACTATTCTGATTTAGATATGGAACTTACTGTATACTGTGACTGTTACATTGGCCTTCAGTATCATTCCATTGGTCTCCAGTCCTGTTACGTTGACTGCTCTGCATATATACAAGCCACTGTCTTCCATGGTAACGTTCTGGATGGTCAGGTTACTAAAGGCTTTATACACCGGCTGACTTTTGTTCAAAATTCGTGTGGGCTTATGATCCTGGGTGACAGAAGAAAGAGAAAAAGAAAAGGGTCAACTTTTTGCTTATTCTGTTATATCTCTTAACTTTATATCAGTTAAGAGATATAAACTCCAAAGACGTCGGCTGAAACATTTACACTTTCCCCACAGAGAGTAGGCAGGGGCAGATCCATGTTTTTTGCAGCCCCAAGCATGGTAGTCATGCAGATTCGGCAGCATTTCTGCAGGTGATCTGCCGGTCCTGCGCGCTGAATTGCTACTGAAGCCGCGGGACTGGCGGACTTCCTGCAGGCATGCCGCCAAAGGCTGCCTGACTGCCGCCCCGAGAGCTTCTAATATCCATAGACCTACAAACTAATGAAATTAAGTAGCTCTTCACTAGTACCACGCAAGTGGGTAAATCCGTGGACAGACCCACTCAGAGGCTAAAATCCTGACCATGTTGAAATCAATGGCAAAACTCCCATTGACTTCTGTAGGGCCAGGATTTCACCCATGTTATTTTGGGAATCCCAGCTGTAGTGCACATTTAATTCTTGGTCAGTATCAGTCTGTCTGGGGAAGAAAAATTAATACGGTAAATAGTATAAGATCTATTTAGTAACCACATCCCAATGGAAAAGCCTTATAGAACCTAATACAGAATTGTAAATTTCAATAGAAATTTTGACCCTATAAAATTTAATAGAGATGTGTACACATCCTGCATAGAATTCTAGCGGATAGTTCAAGGAAAGACAATAGAAAGATCAACTTCTATTTCATTCTATAGATTTCAAAAAGAAAATTCTGTAGAACCGCACTGGTTTCATCCTGATAAAATTCTATAGGTATTTCCAACCCAGGCTGTAGTTTTTGTTATTTTTCTTTTCTTTTCTTTTAAAAAAAATTTCTTTCACTAGTTTTGCCAAGAAACCTTTTGAGGGGTCCCAAGTCATTAGATAACATGGAACATTCTTGTTTTCTGGGCAAGGCTGCAGAAACCAAGAAATCATCAAATGTAGGGGTTTGCACAGGACAGAAATGGAATATTTTTTAAATTGTATTGAATTGGGACACCGATCTTTGGGCTCTTTCTCCACAAGGAGAACTTTTAGAATTGCTGCTTATTTACCCTCATTTGAAGAGCTGTTAGTTTTAGGGCTCAATCCACATGCTGCTGCCAGTGACTTAAATGAGAATGCAGGGCACTCAGCAGCTAGCAAGAGCAGAGATTTAATTAGGGATGAATGAACCAATCCTGAACAAGACTTGATACTAGATGGGCTTCACCCCTGTGATTCCCAAGAGGGTGCTGAAGGGTCTTAGCATCTCGCAGGAAGTGCTCAGCACTCTGAGGGGTCAAACCCCAAATGACCCCGCTGCCCTACACCCCACGAGCAGAGCCTGAATCCTCACTTAGAACTTGAATCAAATTTTTAGTGAGTCTTGAGAAAGGCCATTTAGTTTTTGATTCATTTTTACACAGTGCACAAATGCCTAGATTTATGGATAGCTGGATGGTCAGACAGACAGTCTGCTCGATTCCCCATTGTCAGCTAGGATCATACGGGGGGCTGAAGTGACGTGGGAAAGGCTATTCTTTCCCCGCAGAACCAAAAATTCCTGGTGATGTTGCAAAAATCCAGTTAGGAGATTTGCAGCCCAATTTTGCCAAACCAAGAGGCTCAGAGAGTTCACATAAGCATCCTGGGTTTTCAGCTCATCTGAACTGAAAAGACAGTCATTTGTGGCTCTCCCATTGCTTGTTTTAAGAATGACAAATGAAAGCAAAATTAGGACTTACTAAACCATAAGAACAGAACTTTCATTTCCATACGGTTGACTACTGTAATCCAACCAGAGGCAGCCTTAAATTGTCAGCTACTCACTCTCCCACTAGGATACTGCCATTCAAATTCAATCCGTCCATTGGCAAAGGTCTCTGCGCTGCATTCCAGGTTGAGGGTATCTCCGACCAGCAGCTTTCTGGGGTTTGCTTTCAGAGCCAGGTTCTGTATTCTGCTTTCTGAAATGAAAAGAACAAAGGTAAAACTTCACGCTAATCTGCTTCAACTGAATTTAAGAGGAAACCCAAATTCCAAATCCTTCCTCAAGATCTTGCTCCTCCTGTGAGGACTGTAGGAAATTAGCCTGCTACTGACCTCAGTGGGAGCTGCTGGGCACTCAGGCACTTTTGAAAATAAGATCACTTATGTAGGAACCTTAATCTCATTGGTCTATTGTCTGGGTTATGCAGGAGGCCAGACAGGATGATTGTAGTATGTTCCCTTCTGGACTTAAACTCTTCTTTACTCCTTCATTTGGGGCTCCAGCTCTCGATCATTGGCCACATAATCACATTGATATCGTCCTTGTCCGTCTTCTCTTCATCCCTGCCCAGGCTGCAATTTTCAAAAGTGACTAGTGCCGCTGGGTGCTTCAGTTTGGGGATACTAGAAAAGGGCCTGATTTCCACAAAGCGCTGAGCGCCCGCCCTCTGAAAACCAGCTTCCCTTCACACCGGGCACTCCTAAGCCCCTGCACAAGTTTGAAAATCTTGGTCCTACTCTCTTATTACCCCCTCAGTGCATCATGTCTGACGTTAGCTTGTTAAACTCCTTGGGGTAGGGATCACGTCCTTTTATCTATGGTGTGAAGTATCTAGCACACTCCTGAGCACAGTAAGATAGTGAGACTACTACCTCGTTCTTACATGGCACTTGGCAAAGGAGGTCAATACCATTATCACCCCCATTTTACAGCTGGGGAGGCTGAGGAACAGAGATGGCAAGTGACTTGCGCATGGTCACACAGCTGGCCACTGGCAGAGCAGGGAATAGAACTCCTCAGTCCAGTCTAGTGCACTATCCACTAGGTCAGGGTGCTTCCCTATTAGAGGGAATAGTGGTGGAACCTACATTGGCCCTTAAGCGGTGGGTCCGATGACCTAACAGGCCTTCCTGTCTTTGATTCTGTATCATATGTAGCAAATAATTACTCCAAGCAGTGAAAAAAGAGCTACCCAGAACCTCCAGTTGGCTGCCATACAAATTTTGTTTTAAGCTAAAGCTAATTGTTGAGAAGGGTGCCATGACCTAGTGGAAATGAAGTCACAGCGAACCCTGCCTAGGAAAATTTAAAATTTATGAGGAGGTGAAGAAAATAGACACAAAACAAGGAGCACATTATTAGAAATGGGCTCAAATACAGCCTCAGTCCCATACCACCTCAGTGTTCAAAATCCAGAGTTGAGTTCTGCAGCTGGAGCCCATCTCGAAACACAATGGAGAGCATGTGGTAAAGTGCCAAGAGAAACCAAACAAAAACCGTGAGGTTTGCAAATGAGCATTTACATGCGATTTTATATCATGATCTTGTAAGTTCCACAAATACCAGAAATGGGCAGACGAGGCCACTGCTTGGATTTGCATATCCCAAAGCAGCGGTTATTAGAATGTAGGTTCCACTTTATCCAAACCAACAAAGCTTTGGTGGGATTTGAGGAAAATATTCCAGTTCTGTCCCATCTCTACACAGGGCAATTTTTCAAAACCAGGGGTGGATCAGATCCAAGTACTATTTGATCTGAACCACCAAAGCTCAAAGGGGAAGGTGGGTGTACAGAAAATGTTCCAGTTTTGACTCATCTTTAATACATACCAGCTAAAAACCCCAAGAGTTAGCTTGGAAGTAGGCTAACCAAGGAATAATAACCACAAGCTTAGCACAGCACTAGAATTATTTCTGTTCCATTGAGTAGCAGTTACTGCTCAGCACACAGGGGTCACTCACCCACTTTCTGTGGCATGTAGTAGGATGAGGACTCAATTCCGTTTACTTTGGTTGTACACATGAGTATGCCTTTGAAGAAGTGGAAAGGAGGAGAGGGGATGATAAATCCTCTCCTGGGGTCCCACGCCATCCTCCAGTAGCTGAACTCTGAAGAAGAAGAAAACTGAAAAAGAAGAGGCAGATGGAGACTGCTGAGATTTCCCCCTTGCTCAGAGAGCAGAGAGAAAGGTAGCCATATCTCTTCTTCTTTGGAGACAAGAAACATACATAACCCATTCAGAATCAATGGTGCAATCTCAAGAGGTTCAAACAAGCAAGTCCCTAAGGCAGGAATGATAGCCTTGTGTTTAAGGAGCAGAGCTGGGTTCTATTCCAGGCTCCTACAGACTTTGTGTGACGTTGGGCAAATAACAGGTTAATCTGTCAGAGCCTCACTTTCCCCATCTGTATAATGAGGATAATAATACCAACCTTGTAGGGAGACTTGGGGTTACATTTTCTAAAGTGACTCAGGCACTTTGGAGCTAAGCATAAAAACCTGATGGGAAGTAGGCAGTTTTAGAGATGAGTATAGAAGAGTCTAACTGAACCTATACCAACCATTGGAGGTTGAATGTTATCAAGATTTTGTTCCACTTCAATGACACTGTGAAAAGGTCTGACGGGATGAGATTGCCTATAATGGCATGTGGGTGGCCCATCTGTGACTGCTAATAGCAACGGCTGGAGACGGGGCATTAGATGGGGAGGGCTCTGAGTTACTACAGAGAATTTGTTTCCAGGTGTCCGACTGGTGGGTCTTGCCCACATGCTCAGCGTTCAATTGATTGCCGTATTTAGGGTTGGGAAGGATTTTGGGAGAAATGATCCTGCTTGGAATGAATTCCAGCTCTGAACGTTGGGAGCTGTAACTCATAATATTGGAGGTGAAATTATGACACTGATTGGCCTGACATCACGTTAGTTCACTTACTTTTCATATTCACCATGGAGCAGAACAAAGTCAAATGAGTCGTTACTGCATGGTAGCAGTTAGGAGGCGGAGGTGAGATAAGACAGGTTGTCCTTCGTAGAACAAGAGCACTAGGAATTATGGATTTCAGATCTGGATCTGAACTTCCTTAAAGTGGTTTAAGATTTGCTGTCTGGATTCAGGATTTTTATAGGGTTAGAACTAAAACTTGAAGTTTGGATTAGATCTTGACTTCCACAGAGGTCAGGGGTTCAGATCTTGTTCAAATCCAGTCTAGATATGGTTGCACAGTGGCCTTCTCAGTATGCAGGTGCCCATCTGACAAATAGCACTCTCAAAACTAGCACTTAATTGATACCTTTCTTGGCAGTTTCTACAACGAGGCCAATGACTGAGATGGGCTATGGAGGCTGAAATTGCCCTCGGAGGGTTTCCTCCAAGTCAGTAACGAGGCACAAGGGCAGAGCAGTATGTGGCAAAAAAAAAAAGAAAAAAAAAAGCCACTGCTGGTGCGATCCCCGTTCAGTGGCTAAATAGATCTTTCAGTGCTGTCAGCTCTTTCACCCAGCATTACATACACGTTAGAAGCTTAAATGGCAAGTCCAGCCCTGGGATTCTTGTGACTCAGATGATATGTGGTTAGCTGGGATCTGTTTAGTATTAGCAAACTGCACCCGTTCTCATAAATATTTAAAGGAGAGAGAGTGCAATCATTTTAAAGTATAATGGTAATCTAAGGAACTTAATTTATGATGGAAAAAGTACATTTGCTACAAGAATAATAAAGTGTAAGAAAGCCGAATTTCATGGTTTGAGGGCTATGTATCCTTGATGGTTAGAAGAAGAGAAGAAAAAAATAACCCCACTGAAGAGGCGCCTTACAGCAGTGCACACATATTACATTTCTTCATCAAATATATATTTGTACAAAAAAGAAAAGGAAAAAAGGAGTTGACCCCACATGAAGGTTCCGTTCAGTATTTTTCCTCTGTATTGCCTATCGGAGATTAATTCTGGGAAAGGATGTTCTAAATTTGTCTGGTCATTTTATTCCCCCTGCCCTCCAAGCTTCCTCTTTACACAGGAAGCAGCCACGGTGGCTCCACACAGCAGCAGGAATTTCCCAGGCAAGGGAAAACAAGGAGCGGGGTTTCCATATAAGGAAGTTTGGGATGGCATGAGAGACTCCCTAGTACACACACACCTATACAAGTGGGTGCATCCTCTCTGACGGCGACGTCTCCCTCACCCACAGCCACCTTCCCTTTGGGCTATAAATTCCACTCCCACGCCCATCCGCCTGTTAAAGCCGAAAAATTCTTGGGTTGGATTCCTTTGCAGTTCACAAGGGAAATGTGCTGAGATTTCATTTGTCTCCGTCACCAAACGGCCATCATCAGCTTGTAGCAAAATGAAGGACATTTGCATCTGTACTGAGAAATTGCTGGTGGAGAGACTGATTCAACACCAGGTGGAGAAAGGATAATACCTTGTGAACAGAGGGATAAACCTTAAAACCCAAGGACTTCAGGGCTTGGTCCAAGCTTTTAGGGCCATGTTCAGCCCTGGGGTAAGTCCGGTGAAGTCAGCAGAGATACTCCAGGGACAAATTTGGGCCTCTAATGGTTTAATAAGAGGGGACTTTCTCAGTGCCCCCACTAAGGATGAGAGGAAGGTGAGGGCAAGCACTATTACAGCCAGGGGAAGGAGTGGGGTTCTGAGAGTGGAGAAGGAGGAGATGCACTCAACCCTGCTCCCCCTCACTTTATCTCCTGCCCCTTATACATAAAAAGAGAGATCAGATAATGTAATAAGGCCCAGCGCTGTTCCCAGTGACGTCAGTTGGAGTTTGGCCACTGGCTTCAATGGAAGCAGGGGCGGCATCTCAGGCAATCATTTCAGGTGCTGGTTGCTTCCTGGGAGGGGGAGACATACTGCAGTCAAGAGGAGGGGAGGATGTTCAGCACCTCCCAGGAGAGGCTCATGGCGTCACAGGATTAGGCCCTACATTTATATGTTTGGCTTGTAAAAAAAAATGCAGTTAATGCAGCGAAAAGATTTTAGCTGCACTTTCCTTGGGGATCAGGCATTTGCACCACCAAACCTACCAGCCCATTTGGTAGCTACTGGCCCCCTTGTCAGCACTTCCAGTAGAAAGGTAGAAGATTGCATTGGCAGGGAGAATTAGCTCCTTTCCTATGGCAAGAGGAGAACTCTCCAGAACAGGCTGAGGCAGATTGGCAAGGGCAGAGTGAAGGAAATGGCACTGCCGCTTCTCACTCTGTGTCTCTTCAGGGGATGGTAGGACAGTTTCCATCTTCAGTCCAACATGCAAATAGAAAGAAGCATGATCCCACAAGGTTGGGAGCCAGGAGACCGGTGCTCTATTCCTGGCTCTGCCTCTCCATGGCCTTCAGCTAACACTTACTGAAGTCAATGAAGACACCCTGATTGAGTTCAGTGGGTCTTTAATCCTTTCATCACCTTCTCTAATAGGCAAAACTGGCTCTGGGCTCTTTGGAACAAAAGCAGTCCTGGCATAAGCAGGTACAAGCTCTAGTGAGGGCAGTGGAAGCTACACCAATTTACACCTGAGTTTGGCACTTTGCTGCAAAATGTGAAATAGAACAGACAGGTGTAAGAGTGCTCAGCAGGTACCAGGCTACAGAACTGGCTAGCTTGCCATCTGAAAGACAGAGCAAGATTCGTCACAGAATATTTTATTTTCCAAAAAAATGAGCATCTTCTCCTCTGTCTTTGCCAACATATTCAGAAACATCAAGAAATAAGTTGGGGGAAATAATTTGCATAAACTCAGTCTAACACTAACAAAGGCCACATGTGGTCAGTGATAAAGCACCGTGAAGAATTTAGAAGGATTAAGGTGGATTTTGGAGGCCTTTGCCATTCTTCTAGTCCCATCATCTTTGCTCTAAAGCTCACCCATCTTCACAAGCTCCTTTTTATAGTTTTTTACCCGGCTTTGACTCTCCAGATCTCTAAGGGGTTGGGGTAATCTGAAATTTCCACTTACCTGTCGAAGCTTGGGTTTGATATCTGGTGAGGTGACCCGGCAGGGTATGACAACCACTTCGGTAGTATTCAATACAAATATCACTTCGGGATATTGAGTGTGAATCTGAACAAATGGATTCTGGTGGTCTGCAGGAGACAGAACAGAATGGTATTGGTTTGCAAAATTGTTCCTTGGTATGATTGGCATTGCAACATTGTCATAGTAATCTTCTGTTTAGGTAGGATCTTCTAATGAGCCCACATTGCTGCATTCCCTCCTTAGGTACACGAGGAGTTATACCTGTTACGGTACTACTTATTCATGGAAAGCAGTGTAGTTTAGAGGTTACAGCCAATGAGTAAAAATCAGAGCTCCGAGCTTCTAATTCTGTCTCTTACAGACTCGCTATGGGACTTTTGCATGTCACTGTACCTCCGTTTTCTGGATCTGCAAAATGAGGGCAAAAATACTGACCTAACTCGCAGGAATACTGACACTTAATGTTTGAAAAGTGCTTTGAGATCCTTGGATGGAAGGTGTTTCCTAGTCCAAAGTTCAAAGCTGTTTATATTATCATCATCATAAACAGAAAGCTATGCTGAGGATTGCACTCCTGTATTGACCTAACCATTTATTTGTATCACACTGCTTTTCAAGTTCACTTTGTGAGTGGAAAAGCCCTACCAGCTACAGCTCTGGAAGACTGTGGAATATTCCCCATAGGAAAGTGGTGGAAACCCTGATGTCAGAGACATCTAAAACCAGACTAGAAGAATCTGTTTTGCACTAGGAAGAGGATGGGTTAGTCGACCTGTAGATCTGTAGGGCTTCCTTTATGTTTGTCATAATGGATCAGACTAGAGCTGATTGAATAGTAAAAATAAAAATGAAATGTGTGACTGTTTTAGCAAAAAAAATTGCTGTTTGGTTTGCTGTTATTCATGGGGATTCATTATTTGTGAGTATTCCGTTGAGCATCAGGGAGTCATGAAAATGTTTGTGACTCTCTAAAATTTCCTGAATTTTATTACAAATGGTGATTCATCCAAAATTTGTGTTGAAATTAGGATATTGCTTATCCACTGTCTATTACTGTCCTGTTAAAAAGTTTCAGGAACCAATCAGATAGTAGAAACTATATCATCTGACTTATTTGCCAACCACACTTTACATGAATTGTAAGCTGTTTGGGGCCGAGGACTTTTTGTTATGTGTATGTACTCTGTATAGCAACATGAGGCCCCCTATCCTTGGTTGGCGCCTCTAAGGACTACTTCAGCACAAAATAATAACTACCACGTACGATGAACAGTGACTAACTCAAGTGAAGGGTTTGAACATCCCACAGCCTGAAAGTCATTCTGCCAAAGCATTCTGTGAACATTTGTGGATAATGAATTTGCCCAGAGGAAATTAGGATCAGTCTTCAAATGAATGCTTAACTACCCTAAAATGGGGCTAAATTTAGGATGAATATTATCTGTAAGGACTATCTCATGGGTCACTTTAGTCTGGTGTCCTGCCTTTAGCAGTGGCCAAATATCTGATGACAATAAAAATACCCACAGTGCTCAGTTGGTCAATGAACTATACAAAGGGAAAATGTTCCTTCCTGAGCCGCTCAGGTGATCAGTTTCTGTCCTGAACCATGGAATTTGTTTACCTTTATATCTTAGGGTTCTGTTTTCTTCTCCTTATGCACATAAGACATGAAATGCTTTTATGGAGAGGTAAAAGAGATCACTAATTAGTTTGAAGAGATACAACTGCTGTTTGTCTACAACTTATCCCAGTGCCCCATGGTCCTGTGCAAATACATTAAAGAGCCTTGGGCATAACTACCAAATCAAGATGGCAACATTATTTATAGAAGTTTGGTGCCTTTTCCCACCGTCCAGCAGAAAGAGGTTTTCCATAGAACAGGAAAGAGAGCAGGGTCCTTGGTGTGGTTGTTGTTTGACTTTGTATCCACCTGCCACATTCAGTGCTGAGGCTGTGGTATTTTTTCAGGAGATGTTTTGCTGGACAGTTCCCCGATGTGGAGATCACAGCCCGGTTAACCTATCCATGTTGGCTTTGGTTGATATTAAGGGACTCCAGCAAGTCTCCTGGACCAGAATTCCCCAAAGTGGCATTAACCAATATCCCTGCCTTTTATTCTGTGCTTTCCCTCTTTTTTACTATGTACTGATCTCAAACTATAGAATGTTGTTGCAGTATCCAAATCAAAGACACATACTCTCTCGCTTCTTCCCGGGACTGGTCTCAGAAACAAGCAACATAAATATGGTCTATTTTTTTAAAGGAAATCAACTGTGTGATGTTCCAGGGTTCGTCAGGAACATGTCTAGTTGCTGCCACGCCAACACCCTGAGATACTTCCTGATTCAATCGCCTAGAATGCAGGAACCTGGTGGCTGTTTTGTGATTGAGACACCTAGCTAGTAGGTAAGGGACCAAAGCCATCAACTCGTTCCATAGGTCACTGCAGTAGCCATTGATGGTGATGGCAACTTGTGATGGCTGCTGGAGGTGGCTGGAAAATTGTGAAAAATTTTAGTTTTCAGTTTAAAATGGGCAAAATTGTTCCCTCAATTTTTTAGCTAATTGGTGGGAAAAGTTAGGGGGAAAGGATGAAAAAAATGGAATAAAAATTTCCACATTTTGTCCTCCATTTCTTGGGACCAGATCTAGCTACTATGGAGCAGGGTTTGAACAGGTGATGCCAGGGTAAAAGGCTGCATAGCCCATTACTAATCCCCTGAGACACCCATTCCCCAGCAAGTATAATTGTGTTTCTTCTTGGGGATTTATTTTCCTGTCACAGAAAGAAAAGTGAAATAATTCTATGAACTTAAAACAAATCTCCAACTTCTGAGCAAAGTTGCTGTGCACTGTTAAACAGTGGTCATGCTCCACCCCAGAAGTGGCTGCAATTAAATAGTGGGTGAAGTATTTCTCATATATGTAAAATGTGTATATGTGTTGAATTTTTCTGGCTGATAGATGCTATATAAATATATTTATTATTGTGCTTGCACCAAATTTGGTCTTCAATTTCCAATATGCCACCTGATCACATGGATGGTTCTAATCTTGGATAATTTTTAGGTGCGGAAGAGGTATCTCTACACAGCAATTAAACACACACGTCTGGCCCAGGTCAGCTGATTAGGGCTTATAGATCTCAGGCTGCCGGGCTGTAAAATTGCTGTGTAGACCAGTGCTTCTCAAAGCCAGTCCGCCGCTTGTTCAGGGAAAGCCCCTGGCGGTGTACCTGCCACATCCACAGGTTCAGCCGATTGCGGCTCCCACTGGCTGCGGTTCACTGCTCTGGGCCCATGGGGACTGCAGGAAGGGCGGCCAGCATGTCCCTCGGCCTGCAACGCTTCCCGCAGCCCCCATTGGCCTGGAGCGGCGAACCGCAGCCAGTGGAAGCCACGATTGGCCAAACCTGCGGATGCCGCAGGTAAACAAACTGGCCTGGACCGCCAGAGGCTTTCCCTGAACAAGCAGCGGTCCGACTTTGAGAAGCACTGCTGTAGACATTTGGGCTCAGGTTGGATCTCAAGTTCTGGGACCCCACGAGGAGGGAGAGTCTCAGACCCTGGCTCCAGCTGGAACTCGAACATCTACACAACAATTTTTAGCCCCGCGGCCCGAGCCCTGCAAGCCCAAGTCAGCTGACCTGAGCCAGCTGCGGCCAGGCTGTGGGTCTTTTATTCTGGTGTAGATGTTCCCTGAATGTCTATCATTTCACTGCTGGGAACCTGGTCATCATATTAGTCATATTTATCAGAGCCAGAAGCTCAGTTCTGCTGGTGCTTGGTGGTGGTCATTAATGACCCTCAGAGTGTACAGGGAATGAGATTTGGGCTTTCCCTTTTCTTTCAAAAACACAATTCAGGTGACAAAAGAAAACACAGAACTTCCTTGTATTTTCTCACCTGGTTTGGGTTTTCTACCCCATGACTGTGAATTCATTTGGGAATATCACTGTTCAGTCCTTGGCTCATGTGATTGCTCTTTGTTTAAAGAATGTCACTGAAAAACATAAATGCTACCACTGATCTATGGAACTAATCTTCAGATAATAACCAGCTCTCCTCTGCAGCCAGGATTCCTTTAATCTGTCAGAGAAAATTCAGCTCTTAAAAATACAAGTGTGTGTGCATGAGAGAGAGGAGGGTTGAGGGTTCTGTAGGAAAGTGGATTTTGTTTTTGTTTTTGGTAGCTTACTTAGTTCAAGTTTTTTACTTGCTGGACTGGCAGTAGCAAGCCTAGTGATCCAGGAGTACTGTCCAACTTGGTTACCTAGACGCAGAACCAGAGAATGTGCCGATGTGGCTACTTTTGTGTGTACCCAAAAAGGTCAGATGTCTATGGACAATGCTTTACAAAAGGCACTTGGGTCACTGTGCAAAGACCAATAACGCAGGATTAACGTCCAGGGAGCTACTACAAACAGCTGATCACAAGCTCTTCAAAGCCTTGTCTGCACACTTTCTGAGCAACAGTGAATTTAATGTGAGAGATCAAAATAGGAGGCAAAGAATTCAAGCCAGAATGACATTCCTCATTTCAAACGATGTCCTTTCGTTTCAGCTTCTGTTCTATGTCAATGATGGAAGTGATTGCTCCTTCCTTTGTGTTGGTGTGTAAGGAAATACATGCTTTGGAGCAGGGGAGAGCTGGAGAAAATATTATGGACGGGCTGTTAATTAGAACCAAAATCCTGGATTTAGGAAATTTTTAGCACACATCTCAATTTTCTGTCTGGCCCTTATCTCCACACTGGGTTGAACCAAACCACTAGCCTGAACCCTGGAAATCTGAGGCCAGATCAGAACTCTGTGGCTAGAGCCTAACTCTAGTATTCATATTAATGGGAGTTTCATCTCCCATGGCTTGGCACAGCAATAGGTTGCAGCAATGAGTTTTAAAGGCAAACGTCCCATTTTGTCCAGTGCGGTTTTCAAAGTGGATCTGTTACATTCTGTTATATTTAGTCATGTTATGGAGCATGTGTCTATGCTTAATATCTGCAGTGAGTTTTAATCCTACTTTGTACCTCTGCATTGTCACTGTCTGGCTAAACAGTACGAGCGAGCATCCTGCTTTAAAAGCAGGGACACCCTGAGCAAGTTGTGAAAGTCTTTTCCGCTTGTAGGCATGACCTGTCCTTGTATTTAGTTATGGTAAAAACAAAAGTCAATGAGTTCATATATATTTGCATCAACAGTAAAACTACATCTGATTTCTAATTGTTTTTTAATGGCAGCCTGCACCTGAATTGCCATTTTATGGACAGGTCTAGCCAGTGGCTAGGATTAAACTATCCCAGAGCATGAGCTGCAGCCTCACTTGGAAGCCAAAATATTAATCCATTCCCCTGCAATGACAATTTGAAATCTAGATGGTGTTTAAAAATGTCTGTGCGGTTGAGCAATAGATACGTTGGCAAAGGCGATTTCTGGGTTATTAGTGACTTGGCTGGGAGAGGAGTTGATGACCTGAGATGGGATAGGCTGTTAATCCCAGTGTGCACTTAATCAGGATCATTATTCTTACTATATTTAGAAATGGGGAAAAAATCGGGGTGTTGATTTTTTTATGGGTGATTGTTTTTCACAGGGGACATCGAGTTTTTCTGGAGAATTACTGCCCTGTGCATTAGCCAGATTACTGGAATTCCTAGCACAGCACTTCATTCAATTTATGAAGTCTAAGCAGGAGCCGCTCTTCATCACAGCACTACTCATCTCACGCTGCAATACAGTCATAAGGCCCAATCCTGGAATCTTTACTCATGCTGAAGTCACTGCACTGCTTCTGGGTAGAAGATGCTAGCATGGATTATGTTGGCAGGATCTGGCCCAGAATACTGAATTTATGGCATAAGATTTATGGCAAGAGACCATAAACACAGAGTCATGATTTAAGTCTGGCTTTCAGTGGCAAGTGCAGCTGGGATTGAGGAGGAAAGGCATTACAGCCATAAATTCAGGTACTGATACTAGGAGGTAGGATGAGTGAGGCTGGGGAGATAATGCTTTGTGCATAAAAGGTCCTCATTGTACATCTCTCTTTAGTATGGGGGGGTGGGAGGGAAATCAGATCCCCAAGCTCTGAAGAGTAATTGCATGGTGAGCAACAGAGTAAATCTTCATTCTGTTTGGTGCCCATTTGTCGTCTTCTGTGCTGAGTTCTGAGCACAGGTGCCGACTTTCCAATGTGCCATGAGGTGCTTGACCACCGGCTCTGACCCAGGCCCTGCCCCCACACCACCCCTTCCCCAAGGCCCCGCCCTGCCTCCTCCTGCCCCCGCTCCACCCCCGCCCTGCCTCTTCCCGCCCTGTTCCACTCCCTCTCCTGAGCGTGTTGCACCCTCGCTCCTCCCCGCCAGTGCCTCCTGCACGCCGTGAAACAGCTGACTGCAGCGGGCGGAAGGCACAGGGAGAAATGGGGAGGCGCTGGGGGAGGCCAGGTGAGGAGCCGATAGCGGGGCTTCTGAGGGTGCTCAGCACCCACCATTTTTTCCCCATGGGTGCTCCAGCCCCGGAGCACCTACAGAGTCGGCGCCTATGGTTCTGAGCCTTTACTACTGTTCCTCTGGGGAAAATCTCTGACTATGAAGAAACACAACCCCATGGCAAGCAGACTGCATCTGTACTGGAGGAGAGAGACCCCTCCCCTGGCATAGAGCTGGAAGCTGGACACGTCACTTTACAGATAAACTAAGCTGCGGCAGTTTAGATTTGTCTACATTAGACTCTTTTACCCAGAGCTAACTGATTGCCAATTACCCTAAGGTGGTTAACATGTTTGTAAAGACTGGTGTGGACACTCCCTTTACAAACATGTTAACCACCTAAGGGTATGTCTTCACTAGCCATGTTTAACAAGGCTGTGTAGTCGTGGCACCAGCGCTGGTGAGAGCTGGTGCACTGTCTACGCCGCCACTTTACAGTGCTGAAATTTGCAGTGCTTGGAGGGGAGGGAGGTTTCACACCCCTGAGCAAGAAAGTTGCAGTGCTGTAAAGTGGGAGTGTAGACAAGGCCTCAGTTAACCGGCAATCAGTTAACTCCAAGTAAAAAACAAGTTGAATGTAGACATGCCCTTCCTTAAGTAAAAGATGAGCAGCTACTTGCCTTCACTCTGTCCTCAAAGAGGGTCTATATTCCAAGCCAATCGGCCAGCTGGTGTAAATCAGTGTAGCTCCACTGACACCATTTGAGGATTTGGGGCATGTGTACTGTGGGTACCTTCACAGAACAATAACAGAGACACCCACATCTTGTGAGCAGCTGCACGCGCAGAAATTGATGGGAGTGGAATGAACTCAGCACCTTCCAAGACTGAGCTGATACAGAAAAACTATTGGAGAATAAATGCGCTGTCTTTTATGTCAAAGGGGTGACATTTTCCCCTGCAGCCAGGCATGGCAATTTCTCCATGGATTCTATCCTACAAAAACACCCTTCCATCTTGGAGGATCTTAAAACAACAAGAATTTACTGTGGGCTGTAAAACTCATTACACATGAAGAAAGACAAGAGCTGCAAAATATTAGTGACTTATCAGCTGTCGCTGTAGCCCCAAGGCGAGGGAAAGGCCCCTTCTCTTGGTCCCGCAGACTGGCTGTCTAGCTCTACAGGTCAGTGGAAGTTTGCAGGAAGCTGCCGTCAGGGCAGGGTGTTACTGTTTACCCAACACAGCGTAAGCTCCAAGCAGGAACATACACAAATAGAAGAGCTGGGGAAGCAGTAACAGCAGGATAGCTCAGAGGAAGAGGGCCTGGTGTCCAGCTGCAGTCACAGAGCCAGGCATAGGCGTCAAGTATGTTGCAGACAAAAGAAATTCAAAGATCAGGTGCCTGCTAGACCCTTGTTTAACTTAAGACAGGAAAGCCCCTAATGTTTAAACTCTTATTATGTCCAGTAAAAGATTAATTGTTATTTGAGATGATCTTAGGGAGGGTCCCTTTTGACTCAGCTGTAGAATAGTAACTGCCAAGCCAGGGACCACAATGTTCCCATCCCAGTTCAAGCCTCTACTCTGACAGCATGCAGGGTGTGAACACAGCAGGGCCACACACCAGATATGGGGCTCTTCTGCCCATTGGTTACATCTGTTCTATTGTCTGGTTCAGTGTTGTTGTAGCCGTTTTGGTCCCAGGATATGAGGGACCAGGGAGTGAGGTAATATCTGTTATGGGACCAACTTCTGTTGGTGGAAGAGACAAGATTTTGAGCTTCATGGAGCTCATCCTCAGGTCTGGGGAAGGTAACCCGGGAGTTCAACCTAATACAAGATGGGACAGACTTAAGCATAAGGGGTTCACATGTTGTAGGAGAGGACTTAAAATGAAGTGGGTAGTAGGCAGCAGGGTGTGTTACAAATTGTTGTAATGATCCATAAAACTAGTGTCTCTGTTAAGTCCATGGCTTTTAGTGTCCAGCAGAGTTATCAGTTTAAGGTCCCAGGCTTGTCTTTTGAAGGTGTTATGCTGGCTTCCTTTAAGGACTGACAGATCGGATATGGAGTGATCACTTTGGGGAAAGTGTTCACTCGTGGGTGAGAGGGTGTTTTTATCTTTTAACATGTTTCTGTGTGAGCTCATTTGAGAGCGTGCTGATTGTCTGGTTTCATCCACATAGTTGATGTTGGGGCAGTTGAAGCACTGTTGAGGTGGGCCAGATGTTGTGATAGGCAGGTGTAGGACCCATGGATCTTGAAGGTGTGTTACAGGGGGTGTTGATCATCATAGCAGTGGAGACATGTCTGCAGGTTTTGCATCTGTTGTTCTGGCAGGGTCTGGTACCACTTTGAGTTGGTGTGTCCTGGTCTGTGGGGAGCTTGCTTCTGATGATGAGCTTGGTGAGGCTGGGGCATTAAAGGCCAGAAGAGGGGGTTCAGGAAAGATTTCTTTCAGGAGGTGGTCCCCATCAAGTATGAGTTGTAATTGTTTGATGATGCCCCAGGTGGGTTCCAGCGTGGGATGATAGATGACAGCTAGGGGTATGTGGTCAGTGGGGTTTTTGTTCCATGTTGAAGTAGGTTCTCTCTGCGTCTTATGGCTCATTGCAACAATATGTAACACATTCTGCAGCCTCCGACCCTCTTTTATCCTATGACTGCCAAGGTGTTAATTGCCCACTTCAGTTTAAGTGGTTTCCTACAACATGTGTCAACTCCTTATATATAACAATCTGTCCTACCTTCTATTTAGCTTGAACACTCTGGTTACCTTTCCCAGACCTGAGGAAGAGCTCTGTGAAACCTGAAAGCTTTTCCCTTCCAATACAAAATATTATCTCCTCACCCATCTTGTCTCTATTGTTGGGTGGCATCTGCAGCATGGGTTAATGGACTAGTCCAGTGGTTCCCAAACTTGGCATGCCGCTTGTGGAGGGAAAGCCCCTGGCAGTCCAGGCTGGTTTGTTTACCTGCTGCGTCAGCAGGTCCGGCCGATTGCGGCTCCCACTGGCCGCGGTTCACTGCTCCAGGCCAATGGGAGCTGCTGGAAGTGGCAGCCAGTACGTCCCTTGGCCCACACTGCTTCCAGCAGCCCCCATTGGCCTGGAGCAGCGAACTGCGGCCAGTGGGAGCCACGATCGGCTGGACCTGCGGATGCGGCAGGTAAACAAACCAGCCTGGCCCACCAGGGGCTTTCCCTCCACAAGCGGCATCCCAAGTTTGGGAAACACTGGACTAGGCTATAGTAAACTTATTTTCACTGGACACCTAAACCAGAATTGGAAACCCTTTTTCCCAGAAGGCTCAGAGCCCATTCCTGGCAAGTTGCTGAAGCCAGTGAGACTTGAAAGCAGGCAGCATCACACAGCAAGAGCTCAGCATCTGGCAGAATCAGGTCCCTTGCGAACCAGTGTCTCACACAATCCCCACGAGTCAAGAACTGAAGGCCCTGTGGTTTCAGAACTTCCTCGGAGAGGCACACACAGGGTTTCTTGTAAGATTTTCAGTATTTTTTTTTCTGGTCCATGTGTATCATGTGTGTACCATGAGAACGGTTTGTTTTGTGAGATCTGTATCATATTTAAAGGCATGGGGATAACACCACCTCCATGAGGTAGGTCGATGTAGTTAGGTTGACAACGTGTCAGTGTCGACACTGTGTTGCTTACATCGACTGTTTCTGCCTTTCAGAAGCTGTCCCACAATGCCTCACACTGACAGTTTAGTTGGTGCAAGCGCTTCTGGTGAGGATGCGCACCGCCGACACAAGGGGTGTAGTGTGGATATGCAAAAATGATTTAATTACCGTGGTGGCTGTAACTTGGGTCGACATCATTTGTAGTGTAGACTGACCCTTAAACGTGTAGTCCTTCTGGAAATCTGTGAAAGCTCCCTCTAATATAGAAAGGTGTGTTTTTACAGTATCACTTGGCTTGGAATAGCATCAGTCAGAATTTGTCTCCCAAGTTGACAGCAGCCAACCACTTTTGGCCTGAGTAATTGCTAATTATGACACAGTTAGATAAGGAAATGGGGGGATGTGTCTGGTTTTGGGTGTCACTTAGATAACATCCTCCTGCAGTTCAATCAACTGTAGTCACTGACTTAGTGGCAGTAACTCATGCTGTGCTGGCTTGTCAGAGCTTACGCACCAACTCAACCTGAGAGTGCCTCTTAGGATCTGGGAGACTGTTCAGAAATGAAGGTGCTCTCCTCCTTCCTGGATCAGGACCGGGAAGATCATTTTGGCAGCCTGCAGCCCAGTCTAAGCTACATCCCCATTCTGCGCTGGTCTAATTCTCCCTAGAACATGCCTGCCAAGCCCTTCCGTCACTGTGAGAACCAGCTACTTATCTGCTTGGCTCAGCGCTGAGTGAAGAGGGAGCGCTAGCCTATCTCGGCTGGCTGAGTGTCTGGCAGAAAAGTGCAGCTGTCTCCACAAAAACAACAAAACCAAAGAAACCCAACCCGCCGGCCTCCAGCCGCTGTTCTCATTGGTAGTTTCCACCGCAAAGCAAGCCAAAGTCAGTCCTGTCACCGCCGCCCTGTGTGTCTGCATCTCACATTCAGATTATCGCTGCAAGCTGTCAAGAGAATTAGGGAGGCAGAAACCGGCTTCAAAGAATGTCAGAACCAAAGATGAGCTAATGTGAGCGGTGCTTTCATGCTCTCCCATCCTCTCCAGCCACCTTTCAGTGAGGAAGAAGCGGGAATGGGGCGGGGGCGCATCCTGTACCAGAACTGAAAGCATGTTACATTTGGCATATAAAGAAGAGACAAAGGTGGATTTGATCTGTTGCTTGGTCCAGTGTTTATAAACCCACCCACTCCTCCCAATGTTTGCCTCAGCAGGGAATTGCTCTTGTGACTGACTGGGCATTTCTTGCTGTTCCAGCTCATGAGCAGCAGCAGCAGTGAGATGTGTGCTTTGGCAGTCTGCAGTCCTGGCTGGGTGTTTCCCTCCTCCCTTCTGGCTGGCTCAGGGGGAAGGAGAGGAAAAGGGAAACTTTAGATGTTCTCTAGGAGGCTTTATGCAAAAAGGACTGAGCTGCATCACAGGGGTGGTGTTGTGATGGGTCCAGTGAGGTTGGAGCCGTGAGGCCAGCTGGACAGCTGGGACACTGGGCTTTTGAAGTACCTGACTGAGGGAGGAAGAAGGAAGCCACTTAGAACTCAACTGGTGCCTCGTGAAATGATCTGGATGAGTACTAGAGGCATTTGTGCTAAAAGGGGAGTGCAAACGGAAAAGGGAGATGGTAAAAATGGCATGACAGGGCCACATCCAGATTCTCTCCATCACTTCCCCATCTTTTTGATCAGTTTAAAAAAATCAAAGGCTGATTGTTCTACCTGCCAGCACTGCAAAGCTTGTGCTGATGTCTAGAAGCCTTGCTGGGCTCATTCTGGCCCATGGGTTATCAGTGCAGCTGATCAAATGACATTTTGTGAATTATATTTGTTGTGCCTTTCGTCCCCATCCTCTGTCCTGCTCCCAAGTCCTTCCCTTTCCCTGGGAGTGTCTTCATTATTCATATGAAGTCACTGAGTAATTGGAATGAACAATTTTCTGTCAGGGGGTTGTTTGCAAATGGGTTTGAGGCAGTAAGTTGCTGTTCACAATGAGTCACTGTTTCCTAGACTCATGATATTGATTTTGCCCCCTGATTGGATGCTTGAAACTTTTTATTAGGAAAATAATGAATAATGAAAGCTGTTGCTCAGCACAATTGCCCCAGTTCCCACAAGAAAACTGGTGTAGTCACATGTAGACCCGTCATTGTCTAAAACCCCACGCACCTTCTATTCTATTCTGTTCTACCTAGTTCCCCTATGTGGCACCCATCCCTGTTGTGTCTAAGCTCTGATCTACACACACTTTTTGTCCTGATTTAACTATTTCAGTTAGGGGTGTGATTCCCCACCCCCCCGCCCAAAATAGTTAAATCAGTGCTGTGCATATCTAGAATAGCATTTATTGGAAGAAGCTATACTGGTATAAACAGCATAATATTACATCCACACTAGGTGGGTTCTACTGCTTTAACCACTTTATTAGCCTAGTTAAAAGCAGTGTGATTTTTGTGTGTAGACAAGACTCAAACGGCAATTTAGAGTTTGAATGAACGTTCCCAAATGGATGGGCAACAGACTCTATTTTCAGGCTGATTTCAAAGGGTGTCCTTAAGTTTGGGATAAACATATACATTTCTCATTGGGGGCAGCATAACTTAGTGCAGGGGTCGGCGACCTTTCAGAAGTGCTGTGCCGAGTCTTCATTTATTCACTCTAATTTAAGGTTTCACGTGCCAGTAATACATTTTAACATTTTTAGAAGGTCTCTTTCTATAAGTCTATAATATATAACTAAACTATTGTTGTATGTAAAGTAAATAAGGTTTTAAAAATGTTTAAGAAGCTTCATTTAAAATTAAATTAAAATACAGAGCCCCCCGGACTGGTGGCCAGGACCCGGGCAGTGTGAGTGCCACTGAAAATCAGCTCGCATGCTGCCTTTGGCACGCGTGCCATAGGTTACCTACCCCTGACTTAGTGGAATATGGGACTCCTGGATTCTATTCTAGGTTCTGATAGTGTGACCTTGGTTAACTTCCCTGACCTCTCTGCATCCTCAGTGCCTCTCTGAATCTGCAGTGCCGCCGAATCATATTAAAAAACAGCTGCTATATTCCATGCCAGAAGTTGCCCCTTTGCCTCTAGGTTGTGTAACATTTGTAAAGTGCTTAGAGACCCCATCAGGACACAAGACCCAATATTCTTACTGTCATAGTGATGTCACAAAACACAGAATATTTACATTCTAACCCTTCGCTAACTTTTAGTTCCAGCAGAAGTTGTGGCATGTGACAGGATTTTTCTTTTGTTATTATTATTCCTGCTAATTTGCAGTTGCAGCTTGAAGCACAAAAGGTGTCAAGAAACAATCGTCCACCCCATCCAGCTGACAGTTAGTGCCTGGTCTCTCAAAGTGGCATCAAGTTTGATCCCACCGCCACCAGGTTCTGTACAATCTGACTGATGTTCAGAGGTCAAGGCTCAATTGCAGTGGGAGAGGGAGGGC
Source organism: Mauremys reevesii (assembly GCF_016161935.1). NCBI lineage: Eukaryota > Metazoa > Chordata > Testudines > Geoemydidae > Mauremys > Mauremys reevesii. The sequence goes on along the minus strand of NC_052631.1, from coordinate 82,743,304 downwards.
TGCTAAATGCCAGATTCTCACAGCGATGTGAAACTCCACCAGGGAGGCTGTAAAAACAGATGCAAGCACAGGAAATAATAGCCAATGAGCAGGACTTCCGAGACAATCATGTTCTCATTTTGGTGTCAAGCAGCAGGCCAGGAATGAGGGGAAAATCCCATTCCCCTTCTTCTTTGGTAATAATGGCTTTGTAATCTCAGCGGAACCTTCAGCTTCTAAGGTTTGTCTGAAAGTTTTCTCACCCTACCTAGCTCAGCCCCACAAACGTCCATGCTGCACACTGAAAACTACCCAGAGCCAATCCTTCTGAACTCAGTGTTCCCCTGTCTGTGTGGCAGTAACAGGAAGCCTCATTCCTTTACTTTGAGGTAAGTGACGTTCTTCTAAATGTACATAACGTTGTGTAGATACCATAGGGATGAGGGCCTAAGAAATATATGTTCTACTAAAGATGAGGATGATAATAATCCATGCGATGGGTGTCTGAACTATACAACATAGAGGGCCTCACTGACAATCAGCTTTCTTGGCTCAAAAGCTATCCTGCTAGTGCAGGGCAAGACAGATAGATATTGCAGGAAGAAACAAAGTGTGCGTCTTCAGGTGGCACATATGCAGAGGTATGTAAAACCAGCTAGCAGGCCACGCCCTAGAGGGCACCAGTGGGTATCTTAGCTGAGCTACTTTTCTAGAGTTCTCTTCTGCACTAGATGGGAATCCCGCTCCGCACTGATACCGTAGGGTCTGGAGAAGAGACTCTCTCAACACCCTTTCTTTGCCTCACTAGTGCATCTATGTAACATAGGCCATGAATTGTCCCATGCTCTCTATACTTTACTACTTTGTTTACTGGATTTACTTTTCATAGCACAGGTGGATTTCAGATGAGAATGGAGAGGAACCATGACCCACCCAGGTGAATTACATCTGAGAGCGAGATGTTTTTCAGTGATTTGGGTATAACAGTCAACTAGCATTGATTTCATAGGGGTGCCAGGACAGTCAGTTTCAGGAGAGCGAGAGGCCATCCTGTAGTGTTTACAAATTAGCTGTGTGCTGATTGCTTCCATTGTAGGCACGGTTTTATAGCTTTAAATATTTTTTTAAGGAAAGAGCTCAGGCAGTCCCAGGAGATCCCACAAGATTTTCTGCTTGTGCTTCTGTCAAAGCATTTCACATTAAATGTGATCCCTGTAAGCCAGTGAGGGCACTGAGTCAGGACAGGGCATCGACCTTCCAATACAGTATTTCCTGCAGTTCAGCTATTGGGTTGGGTCAATACAGACTCAGGCATATGAAGAATGTGTAATCAGAAAAGGAAACAGGTCAGCACATGAATCAGCGCAGACAAAGTCCAGGGCATAGGCTAGTGAGGAAATAGAATTCCTGACTGAGCTGGAAGGGAAATACAAGGGGAAAAAGAAAATGGATACGGGAACTAACAAGTAACACTAAGAAGCAAAATTCCAAGAAAAGGAGGGACTTACTGGGAAGGAAGAATAAAGGTGGAAGATATCTATTTTCAGTACAGAGAAGAGAGGAAAGAATTATCCAGATGAATCAAGCAGTTATATACCAAATGGTTGAGCAATTGGGTTTTGATGTCTATGCATATAGTAACCTCTTTGGACTGGAAATCATGCATTTTGGGACTTCTGGGTTTCATCAGAGTTAGAAACAATGCGAGAATAATAGAGGCGGGCAGCTAATGCAAAATATTTTCTGTGAATGGTCACTTGAATTTTTAATTAAACTTGCTTCAGCCATGTTCATGCCCTTTTACCTTCATTTCCCATGAACATTCAGGCAACCAAGTTTTACTGGCACAAATGTTCTTGGAGAATGAATCACAGTGTTCTGCATGAATCTTTGTGGGAACTAAATGATAAATTAGTCTGTGCAAGTATCTTCATCAGTTCTCACCCAAGTAAGGTACAAAAACAATACCATATAACTTATGTGACTAATCAGAGCTAAGCAACTCAATTTGAATTTGGAATATCTGAGATCTGTAGACTAAAAAGTGAAGAATGGAATACGTTTGAGGAACTCATGATCTTCTCGTGGATATTCCACAGGCAGAAAAAGGCTAAATTAAATGAGCATGCTATTCATTCTGAATTATTCACTTCGCCGTAGAGAAGAACATTGTTATCTTCTGCATGCAGTTGCAGCTGAATCCACAAAGATACTGACCAACTGGAGGGAGTTCAGAGAAGACCAAAGATGAGCAGCGGGCTGAAAGGATTGGCTTTTGAGAATGGGGTGGGAGGCACAATCTCTGTAAGAAACACACTGGAGTTTACAGCCAAGACATCCTGGCTGCAATCAAGGAACACCTTGCTGCATCCTTGGGGCTGTGCTAGAAAAATAGGAGAAAGAAGCTGAAGGCAACAGGGAAGAGGAGGGGATCAGAGGCTTTGCTATGGGTTGCAGGCCCTAGAGACTTTTGATTTTTCTGACTGTAAGTTTGCTTTCTGTGAGACCTTATGATCCTTCCTGGATGCCTAAGGGGAAAGGGAGAAAGCCTGCCTGCCTCCTAGAATAATAAGAGAACTAGGAACCCGGCTGGGTTCAGTTTGGAGACCCTCTTAAATGGGACACTTTTGGTTGGTTGTTTTTAGCCTTCCCCTTCTTAAATTCCATACTGAGAAAAAGATTTTCATAGCTACACTGGTATAGCCTTGCTTAGCATATGTCTACACTGGAGGTAGGAGTCAGATTCCCAACATGGGTAGATAGACTTGTACTAGTGGGGCTTGAGCTCGCATGCTAAAAATAGCCATGTAGATGCTGCTGAACTGGTGGAGACTTGGGCTAGCCACCCAAACTCGGACCCAGGGCATCAGGTGTGTCTGTCTATTGGGTCATGGAGGATCACTCCCAGCTGCAGTGTAGACACACCCAAGTGATGCCTAACTGGGATGGAGGGCAAAGTAGTCTACAAATAGCTCCTGAGGGTAAATACCTAGGAGGGAGAAGAAGGTGGCATAGGGGGATTTCAGTGGGATGAAATTAAGAAAGGAAACATTTAGGTTGAGTCTTAAGAAAAACTTCCTGCCAGTGAGCTTACCAGAGTGTGAAATAGTCTCTCAAAGGGAGCAGTGAAATGAGGGGTGTACATCATTTGGGACACATCAAACTAGCCTGGACAATGTACTAATCCAGTCTAGGGATTGGACTAGATAGGTCTCTTCCATTTCTAACGTCTGATCCTATGAAACCAGGAGGCATGAAAGTAAAAACAAAAAGTCAATAAAACCTCTTTAGAATATTCTGTTTCTATTTGCTGTGATGGTGGGCGGAAGGGTCAGGAGAGCTGTTAATGCATCTGAATTGGTTTGCCCGTCTATAATTAGCATGGGTGTGTCCAACAATTAAATGTTAGCTGACACTGCCAACGTGGCAACGTGGAGAGAAGATCTAGAAGGATAAAGCTCTTACCTGAAACGTACACATATGTCTTGGCCATGAGGTCTTTGTTAGAAAGGTGGTGATTATAAACACAGGCGAAGTAACTGGTGTCATTGGCTATAGCTTTGTTGATTGTGAGCCTGCTGCAGGTCTGCTGTACATTGTCTGAACACTTGTGCTCAGATACGGTCCACCTGCGGGGAATGTCGTTGTGTGGCTCATTTCCCCATAGCCAGGTCAAGGCGGCTGCTCCCCTGTCAACACAACACAAATACAGAGTCTGTCACGGCCTAAGGCACAATGAGTGGAATAATCTACATTTCTTGGGCTGGGTTCTCTGTGGCCAATTTACGTGATTCCAATTTTCATAAACATGCCACATGGTGAGGAATGATAAAACTCTTTGTGATGTATTTTATGAGCTGTTAGCTTTTCCAGCACCTTGACGGAACTAAGGCTTACGATGGAGTTACCCTGCCCGCCTCCCCGTGGCATGGGACATTTCCTGAGAGAAGCAATAGCAAATGCAAGACCATTTCCTGTGGGCTGGAGGGACAATGTACTTTTCATTTTGAAGGAACAATGTGAACATGAGCTCATTTAAAGTGTCTACATTTATTGCTATAAAAACTTTAGAAGGCATCAGATACATTTGTAAACTTCTCCTGAGTTGGGATCTCTGCACATTTTACCAATTAAGTTAAAATCTCTTTGTTCCTAACACTGGGGGTAAGGAAGGGAGAGAAAAGGCCATTTACTTAAATCCACATCTCTCTTTTTCTTTAATGAGCGGTGACTGTGTCTTGATTTTGTGGAGTGTCTGGAAGTAGTCGGAGTTCGGACGTTATGAGATATGCTTGGATAAGGTACAGTATTTCTATCTGGCCCTTCACTGATCTCAGAACACAGGAGTTACCACAGCCTGGCAGATATACTGTCTCATCCATCCACTGTAGTGTCCTGTCTCTGATGCCCGATACATCCCACATAAATCACAAACCTAAATACCTAGGGCTATTAGGGTTTCAGTGGGAGTGTTTCCACTGACTTCAATTAGCTTTGGATCAGGTCCGTAATACACATGGGATGTGTAGAGGCGCACGGCTGCATGGAGAGATCCTGGAGGCTTTGTGTCTTGGGGAGGCACTCCAGGAGCTGTGAAGGAGCAAAGGCCAGAGTGGCCCCTGCTACAGGATGCATGGGACTAGTTCTGTTTGACCATCATGAAGAGGGAGGAGTCATGGACCAAATCTTCCCCAAACTCCTGTGGAGAAGCTAGGGCCAGTGTTAGTGCTAGTTTGAAGCAGTTCTCTTTCTCCATGGGTGCAAGGATGGGGAGTTCCTTGTGCCTTTCCCCTCTCCTTGATGTCTGCACCAGGCAAGACAGAGTCTGGCCTTTAATTTTAAAAAGACACTGTGTTCACACTGTCCTTACTCCGGCATCAGAGGGGTAGCCGTGTTAGTCTGGATCTGTAAAAGCAGCAAAGAGTCCTGTGGCACCTTATAGACTAACAGAAGTTTTGGAGCATGAGCTTTCGTGGGTGAATACCCACTTTGTCGGATGCATGTCCTTACTCTGTGGACTTCCATTGACTTCAGAGGGATTTAACTAAGGGAGGACTGAGTAGTGACCTCAGCATTTTCGTTACTGTGAGCAGCAATAGAGGGAAAACTCCACTCAGGGCATATCTGTTCAGTGCAAAGGCATATGTGCTCCACGGGTATTGTTACTACATCCTGCTGCGAGTTGGTGTTAGTGAGTTGCTCTACAATCTTCCTCTGCAGGTCTGGGTGAGTCGCCTCGTACATGTGTAGTGGGTGCCACAAGTGAGTGTGTGTCTGCCAGCAAGGTCCTGCTGATCCTTAATACAAATATCCTCTTGGCTCTCAACTCTGTCTGTCCTTTGTTGCTTTCATAGAATCATAGAATCTCAGGGTTGGAAGGGACCTCAGGAGGTCATCTAGTCCAACCCCCTGCTCAAAGCAGGACCAATCCTAGGGTGACTAGACAGCAAATGTGAAAAATCAGGATGGGGGTGGGGGTAATAGGAGCCTATATAAGAAAAAGACCCCAAAATCAGGACTGTCCCTATACAATCAGGACATCTGGTCACCCTAACCAATCCCCAATCATCCCAGTTCTGACAGCTACTGTGCAAACCATGCGTCTCTATTTTGCCGCCATCCAAACCGTCCCAGCTCTCTTTAAAAATAGGAATGAGTTCAGATGACGTGTTTTAGGCCAGTTCGTTAAACAAGGTTTTTTGTGTGTGTGCAAGACATGGCACTAGGCTAATTTACACCTGCTGAGGACCTGATGAAAGTGTTCCAATATTTAAGGCACATGAATCATGGGCAGAAGTTCCAGCTTTTGTTCCTAGCTGTGGCACAGACTGGACGCTTTACCTTAGACAAGTAACAACTTCTCTGTGCCTTGGTTTTCCCCATGCGGATATGGAGAATTACACTTTTCCACACACGGGGGTGCCATGAGGACTTATGGCTTAGTGTCTCTAAGGCAGTTTGTGCTTGTGGAGGCACTGCAGAATTGCAAAGCACATTATTTATTTATTCATTCTTTCATCTGACAATACATGGATGAGGTGATACTCGAATAAATTAAAGAGCAACCAATTTAAAAAAACAAAACAGAGGACCAACCTCTTTAATTAGCACGTGGGCACCTTGTAGAATTCACACGCCCTAACATCATGAAAAGAAATAATGCAGCTGTATATTAAAGGACAGTTTAAACTTTACAGTCATCACCAGTGTCCGCAGCTTGCCAAGCTATAAATATTATCATAAGGTTGTTTTGACTTCATGAGCCAGTGCCAGCTGCAGGTAGCAGGAAAGAATCTCCTTGAGCTGTAGAACAACTGCACAAATTAGTGAGTTTGATGGGGGACAAGGGAATTTGCCGGCAGAAAGGGCAACACTGATTTAAATGGACTGATTGGGACAAAATCGGAGGTGACATAAATATCAGTGTAAACTACAAGTTAGTAAATCAATGAAGTGGTAGAATGAATCTAAGCTGATGTCATTTACATGCTGAAGGAGTGAGTGTGGCTGGCAAAACAACCAGCAGGATGTGTAAGGTGTAAAATAATGTGTGTGTGTGTGACTGTGAATGACTGTTTGGAAGCAGGATTGTCTTTTTGTTGTGTGTTTGTACAGCACTTAGCACAATGGGGTCCTGGCCTGTGATTGGGCTCCTAGGTGCTACAGCAATACAAATGCTAAATACTTGTGCATGACTTACTTTTAACGGCAACCTTCTCACAGGCTTGTGCAAGGCTTTTAAATCTTCTCACACCCTTCTGGTGGTTATTTAGTTTTGCTACAAGCCTGTCCTCCACATTCACAATTACTTACCCTGATTTATACCACCCTCTCCGGGGCCTCTCGTCTGATCCAGCGGGGCTAACCTTGTATTTTCACAAAGCTGAAAATTCCCCAGCTCCCTGTGCATTTACTACTCCGGTCATCTGCCAATCGACTGCAAGTGAACACTTTACAACCCAGATTTGTCAAGGCTTATCTTCCCATGAATGCAAGTCTTGATCCCAAATTTGGCACTTTTCCTGCAGGTTTTGCACACTGTGTCAATGGGTGAAAAGTCTCCATAATTTAAAACCACCAGTCTGTGTTTTATGAGGCCTGGCTATCTTTGATTTAAAGGGATATGATATATTCAAACAGGATGGGTCTTTAAATGTACATATGCTGGCTGCTGTTTATTTAATGGTCATCTTTTAGGCTAGACAGCATTTGAGGTCAGCCTGTATACACAGAGAGGGCTGATTACCGACTGTGGTCAACAAGTCTGTTGCTTATTTACACACATGGAGTGAAAGAGAGAATTTGTACACCGCAGAACTGAACCTTAGCTAGACAGATTCTTATCCGGAAATCCTCAGTATCCCAAAATGAGCTTTGTCTCCTGATATGATCCATCACTCACTGAGACCATGGAAGTCTTTCCATGGACTTCAGTGGGAGTTGGACTGCACCCATTTGCAACGGAGAGGGTCCCATTGATCTGAAGAAGTTCTCTCCCCTCCATTCTACTAGACTAAATCAGATCCTACTCCACATGAAAATGCATGTCAGGGAAAAATACAGCGAAAGCTCCCCAGCTGTGGCTGAGGAGTACCCTTTTGATCCCAGGGTTATTTTGTGCCAGGGCAGCCAATAAACACCAGGGAAATCTGACACTGCTGGGGCAAACCTCACCTGCACGTTATGGCAAAGAAATCTCCTGCATTGATTACAATTTGATCTTCTGTAATGTTCAACTTTGGTTTCAGTAGCACTTCTTCCAGAGCAAGACCTGAGCCAAAATAAAGGAGAAAATACACAGTTAGGAATGTTTTCCAGGGGATACATTTATGAGAACACACACAATCGCATGTGAGGGAGGCTTTCTATAGTTCATATCTTTGGGGCCAAATTCTTCTTTCATTAAACTCATGTTACTCCACTGTAGCCAGAGGCTACATGAGGTTAAGTGAGAATGGAATTTGGCCCTTTTACTTTCCAGTGTTTACAATATCTTTTCTAATGTCTGGAAATAACATGTGTTTCCCCACTCCTATTTCATCTAAAAGTGGACCTACTCATGTTACTCCCGTTTTAGGCTAGATTAAGTCTATTCATGTCCATTACACTGACATAAAAGTGGAGTGCATGAGACCCTCAGTGAATAATTCCAGTTGTCACACAAGACAATACATTTTAAGTGTATGTTTTCCTTTAATGAACTACATACATGGGGAAAATTTCTGGGGAGCAACTGCCTTCCCTTTATAAGTCTGCAATATCTAGTATATTAAAAAACAACAGCAACAACACAACAACGACAAAACCTGCAGTATTCCTGAGTAATAGGCACAAATACGGCAGTGACACTTGCTTTGTTTGGGGGCATTATTGTTGCAGAGTATAGCACTGTTTCATAAGGCAAATTTACAGCTGTGTTTGTGGTCCTGTCACATGGCTAATGTGCAAAGCTCTCTCCATAGGGTGGACATCAGCTTTTACTGGATGCTCTCCTGACCATCAAATTCCCTAGGGCTCTCTAATAACTGGCAGTGAGGATGCTAAGAGTATGTTTTATTTTGCCCCCTCAGTATTAGTAAATCACACTTAACATTTTTCAAAGGTAGATCTCAAAGCAGTTTACATAGATTGGTTAACATTATTATCCCGGTTTTACAGATGGGGAAATGGAGGCACTGAAAGGCGAAGTGACTTTGCCATGGTCACACAGTGAGTCACTGGCAGAGCACAGAGAGGAACCCATGTTTGCTGATGCCTACTATGGCGCCTTCTGTTCATTGTGCACTGCTGCGCCTCTCTTTGGCAGAATTTGCCATTCGATTGAACTCTTACAGTGATCCTGCCAACTGATTTCAAGGTCCAAAGATTAGGTTTTGTTTTAAAAGGGTTTTTATGAGACCTCGCCTAGATTGAAATGTTTGTATTCATGGTAGATTTCAATAAATGTAAACATCACCCTCCTATGCTATGAAACCAAACACAGCTGCAGAAAGTGAAACTGACAAGAAACAAAAGTGAAACTGAAATCAGTTGCCTTGCCCACACTGAGGGAAGAGTAATCAGCACAACCACAAATATGCTTAGATTTGTTTTTCATTTTCCAGAGCTATGACATTAAAATCTTATGTTTTCTTTCCCTGTATGCACTTCAATTCTTCATCTTCTCCCTCACATTGAACTTGTTAAGCCAGAAATCCTTAGCTTGGCTTATAACAAAGGCATTTTACTCAGCAGTGTAGTGATGTTAACATATCGAACAAAGAGAAAAAAAGCTTTCAGCTGGATGAAAAAGTGAGTTTCCTCCTGCCACTCCCAAATTTCTCTTTTAAAAAATTCATGTGAAATGGTCTCAGCACTGCATGTTCCTTTGGTGAAGAGTGACTCACTCCCACTTACAGCAATCTGGCTTCTTTCATGAGCTATTCAAATTCCCATCAGAAACTCAGCAGAGGCTAGCTAATACCCCAGAGCTCCAGCCTTCTAAAAATGTTGCTTTCTAAAGACGGCGCCACTCAAAACCGTTTTGCTAGAAACCCTCAGTGGGTGAGACCAACTGTCTTCCTGAACTGCAAGCTCCCTCTCAGATGAGACATTAAACCAAGGTCTTGACCACTTGTCGTCATTAGACAGCCCACGGCACTTTTTGTATGACTACAGATATTATATAAGATCCAGTGTCCTGGCCAAATTCCAAATTTTGCATTCTACCCTGTAGCTTCAATTTCACTTATAGCTCACTCCTTTGTCTGAAAATTGTTACAGCAGGTAATGTCATGGGTGCACAATAACTGCTGTGTGCCACTCCAGAGGGGGCTGAATTGCAGTAAGGGCGAAAGTTATTCCTAAGCAATAACAGGCTGTGCAGTGCCATGTTCAGTAGGGGCTCAGGAGAAAAAGTTTGTGAAGCAATGGGTCCCAGCACTTTTTACTCACTGCCCCAGCACTCAATTTGGAGTTTGCTCCGTATTCTGGAAATATCTCATTCAAACTCAGCATGCTCGGAGTATTAACCCAGTTATTAGCATAGCCACCCGCTTTCTAACTTGTCCTTTGCATAACCCACACCCACCTATGTAACTTGACACCTGTTGTTACAGATCCACTTTTCAGCTACTTCAATTCCTCTAAGACAACACATTTATCTTTTCAATAACAGCCGGTTCAGTAACAACCTGTCAGTGGCCAGTAGGTTTGGAAATATTTTTCAGTTTGTCATTTAATTAGCCAACCGAGCTTTATTTGAGTCCTGTGTGTATCTAGCTGGTTTTCTCAGGATATAGTCGCCAATGTGACTCGGGCTAGTTACATGGTGGCTTCAGCCAATTGCTACTTGGCTTTGACAAGTTGGCAATACTGGGTCTGTAACCAGCCGACTGCAACTTGAATCATCATGACTGATGCGGTGGACGTCAGGATGCCATTCGAAAACAGGTCACTGGCCTTCCACGAGACCCGAGCTCGTAAGGTGTTGAAATACACCACGCTGGCTGACACCCTGAGAGCCCAGGGCTACAAGGTCCAGATCCACGCCCTGATCGTGGGAGCCCTGGGAGCGTGGGACCCTCACAATGAGACGGTGCTGAGAGCGTGCAGAGTCGGTCGACGCTATGCCCAGCTCATGAGACAGCTCATGGTGTCTGACCCATCAGGTGGTCAAGAGACGTATACATAGAACACATCACAGGACACCATCAGTACCAGGTTGAGTAATCGAGACCGTCGGTCAGGGAAATAACCCACTTCCTTCCTTCCCTGATGAACCAAGGGACGCACCCCATCTATCTCCTTATTCACTCCACCAATACTGACTTGGACTCTAAATACATTCTATGGGTGGCATACCTGAGATCACTTATTCACTGACATTTTAAAAACCGCACCCCAATCTGGGTCTATGCTGGTTATGTGCTATGTATGTATCTTGTGAGCCTTGTAACCAATACTTGTAATCCCTCATAACCAGGGGCGACTCCAGGCACCAGCACGCCAAATGCGTGCTTGGGGCGGCAAGCCACGGGGGGCGCTCTGCCGCTCTGCCGGTCGCCTTCGGCAGCATGCCTGCGGCGGGTCGCTGGTCCCGCGGCTTCGGAGGACCTCCCGCAGGCTGCCGCCGAATTCGTGGGACCGGGGACCTCCCGCAGGCAAGCCGCCAAAGGCAACCTGCCTGCCGTGCTTGGGGCGGCAAAATGCCTAGAGCCGCCCCTGCTCATAACCCAAGCCTGACCCCAGATGCACAGTACCTTTCCCCTTAACTTGTGTAAATTTGACTTTAAACATTAACTTTAATAAAAAAAATTAACTCTTCACCTGGTCCCTCTGGTTCCTGCAGTGATTCTGAAGGCTAACGTGGGGCTTAAGTGGTGCATTATGCTGGCTTTGTGCACAGGACTGAATTTCCCCTTTAATGAGTGAATGCAGCATTGTTGCACTGGCTCTGTAGTGCAATACAATCAGCACGTTCTTGGCTGGCACTTGCTGATTAGATCTGAGCTGCTGTTGTTACTGGGGAGCAAGGCAGTTGTGAGGTTTTCATAATACTTGAAAATGTTTTTGCAAAAGACAAAAGTGTTTTTCAATGACAGTGTTTATGTGGCTGAGCTACCTCTTTCACAGAGTTTGTTTTGGCTTCACGAAGCTGAAGAACAGAATAAACAAAGTGTAATTTCAATGCTTTTCTCCCCCATGCAGAGGGGGGAAATCCTTACCACACACACACTTCATGACTGCAGCCAGGGAACAGGAGGGGTATTATAAACACAGCGTGTGCCCACTCCTACTTGCCAAAACCATATTAGAGACTGCACAGAAAAAAAAATCAAAGATGAAATGAAGAGGGTGGACCAGTGGGAAAACTGAAGCCGCATTGAATTAGAATCACCAGATGCTGAAACTGGCAAGGTGACCCCTCATGACATTTACATCCCTCCTGCAGTCCCATCAGGGCCTGACTTTGCTTCCACTTTCCAGATCATTGCCCTGCTGGCCAAGAGATCCTTCTTCTTGGAGGCAAGGCTGGGGGCTGCCACAGGACATGGTGGGAAACAAGAATGGGAGTTGCCCTATTTTAATATTTGATTTATTTATTTGGAGAGGCTCAGGGGGTTGAGAAGCCAGTGGAATTATGAAAGCAACTTCCAGCAGAGAGTGGCAGGGCAAATAAGCTAAGTCATACTTAACAAAACATACCTGATTCCCCTCTCCCCAAATACTGCATCCTAATATTTATTTAGTTTGGGCTGGATTCTGGCACCCGTATTCACAGTGAACAATGCCATCAATGAGAGAGCTTGTGGCAATAAGGCACTGCTCAGCTCGAGGATGGGTGGCAGAACTTAGGGGTGAGATATGCAGCTCTGACTCTCCCTGGTAAGCACTTACTCACAGGAGCAGGGCCACTGATGTCAGGGTTGAGCAATCTAGCCTTGAAAGTCCTGTCAGGCCAAAGTTAATTCAGTGTTCGCTTTCATAGGAAGAAGCTTTTAGAAGTCCTAGGAAGCTTGTCCAGCGCACTGCATATTTATTTATTGAAACATGGTGAATTCTATTGTTGCCCTGCTCATTGTATTCAGGTGAGCTATTTATATTTTATGGCTTTATCAATAAATCTCTCAGCATTTACCAAAAAGCTTTTTTTAATCCCACGCACATTCAATCAAAAATGTCAACCAGACACTTACAGAATCTCCCTTAAAAGGCTCCATTGTGACTCCCACAGGCCTCAATTCTACAACCCAATCTGATTGGGCAGATTGTCCCTGGACTTGGACAGACTCTTGCTGAAGTCAATGGGCTCTGCCCGCCCAGCTCAGATTGCAGAATCTGGGCCTAGAATAACATTCTCCTTTCCCCCAGTAAATAATTCTTGTCCTTCTCCTAGGAGTACAAGGGTCATGACTTTAATAACAAGTGTTCGTGCCAACCACCTCATTACCAGAGCAAACCTACAATGAAGAGGAGGCAGGAAATTTGTCTCCACTTTGCAATACAATACATAAAAGCAACAGGAAACTCATATCAGCACCAGTGACTGCTCCTGCCATCTTCTCCTCCCTGAGTTAATGGTGGGTACACAGTGCAGAGGGGGAACTGCAATGAAGTTAATACAGCCTGTATTCATTGTTCTGCAGGGTTTTGGGTGGGGAAGTGGGTGGCTGGCCTGGTCCCCTCCCACTCCCCCCCCTTGCACAGATTCCTGGGGTCTGGGATGGGAGGGAGGAGCCAACACTGCCGAATTGGCTGCCCCCATCCTTTTTGCACAGCGAAGGCCACATCTGTGTACAGCATTCCCTCTGCATACAAATGTGAGGGGAGGTGATTGGGGTCCTGGGTAATTTAGTCCAGGCTCAGCACTTAAAAGCATTTTAGCATGATAATGATTTATTTGTATTACAAGTAGCACATGGGTGTGGTCAGGTCCCATTACGTTAGGTGTTGTACAGGCGTAGAGTAAGAGACAGCCCCAGCCCCGAACAGCTTACAGTCCAAGGCATTGTCACCAACTCTCGTGATTTATCACAAGTCTCGGGATATCTGGTAGTTTTTCCTAAAGCCCCACCCCCAGGAGTCAGGTGATTCGGTAAACATCTCATTAAAAAAGTGAGCCTCTTGATCTCATGGTTGAAAAGAGCTTGAAAATGTGAACCCTAAAGGCGCCAACACTGGAAGATGAATAAAAAGAACTCCACATTTATAATTATTTTTTTAAATCTAATGGTTTTTGATCACTTGGGATTGGCAAAATAGACACAGGGTGAGGAGGGGGGACACAGGCACAAATAGGGGATGTGACTGTGCCTAAAGTCAATGGTAGAGCCAGGAACAGAACCCAGCTTTCTTCTGGCTCCCAGCCAGTACCCTCGCCACTGCATTATGCTGTTTCCAGGGAGTTTTTTAAAAACATTTCTCTGTGATGTTGAAAGCACAACCACAACCACGTTATGCAAATGCCTGGAAATGAAGCTGAGTTAAAAGCAAAAGGTAATCCAGGAACTGTAAATGGAAGAAAATTATGTCCAAAATTCTTTCACTTGTAATAATCTTTCACTTGTAAACAAAGGTATCATTTGTTGTACAAGTCAAGTCAATTTTTAATTTATGATTTTAAGCATCATCTGTTGTAGATGAGATTGGAAAGATTGAATATGTGCATCTATAGTGACAGATAATGTCAAGATGAAATCTGATTAATGGATCCATATGTCCATTCTGGTGGTGAGGTATAATAGGTGTGTAGGCTGCCATTCAATTTCCAGTCCTAGCTGTTGTACTATCGGTTGAAACTATAGTAAAGAACAAAATTGTCAGTCACATAGATGAACATAATTCTTTGGGGAAAAGTCAACATGGTTTATGTAAAGGGAAATCATGCCTCACCAATATACTAGAATTCTTTGAGGGGATCGACAAGCATGTGGACAAGGGGGATCCAATGGATATAGTGTACTTAGATTTTTCAAAAAAAACAGGAGTACTGTGGCACCTTAAAGACTAACAAATTTATTGTAGCATGAGCTTTCGTGAGCTAAAGCTCACTTCTTCGGATGCATAGAATGGAACACACAGACAGGGGATATTTATACATACAGAGAACATGAAAAGGTGGAAGTATGCATACCAACAGGCAGAGTCTAATCAATTGGAGATGAGCTATCGTTAGCAGGAGGAAAAAAAACTTTTTGAAGTGATAATTAAGATGGCCCATAGAAGGTGTGAGGAGAACTTAACATAGGGAAATAGAATCAATTGGTGTAATGACCCAACCATTCCCAGTCTTTATTTAGACCACAGTTAATGGTATCTAGTTTGCATATTAATTCAAGTTCAGCAGTCTCTCTTTGGAGTCTGTTTTTGAAGTTTTTTTGTTGCAAAATTGCCACCTTCAAGTCTGTCACTGAGTGGTTAGGAAGGTTGAAGTGTTCTCCCACTGGTTTTTGAATGTTATGATTCCTGATGTCAGATTTGTGTCCATTTATTCTTTGCGTAGAGACTGTCCGGTTTGGCCAATGTACATGGCAGAGGGGCATTGCTGGCACATGATGGCATATATCACGTTGGTAGATGTGCAGGTGTACGAGCCCCTGATGGTGTGTCTGATGTGATTAGGTCCTGTGATGGTGTCACTTGAATGGATATGTGGACAGAGCTGGCATCGGGCTTTATTGCAAGGATAGGTTCCTGGGTTAGTGTTTATGTTGTATGGTGTGCGGTTGCTGGTGAGTATTTGCTTCAGGTTGGGAGGCTGTCTATAAGCAAGGACTGGCCTGTCTCCCAAGATCTGTGAGAGTGAGGATCATCTTTAAGGATAGGTTGTAAATCTTTGATGATGCGCTGGAGAGGTTTTAGTTGGGGGCTGTAGGTGATGGCTAGTGGTGTTCTGTTATTTTCTTTTTTAGGCCTGTCCTGTAGTAGGTGGCTTCTGGGTACTCTTCTGGCTCTGTCAATCTGTTTTTTCACTTCAGCAGGTGGGTATTGTAGGTTTAAGAATGCTTGATAGAGATCTTGTAGGTGTTTATCTCTGTCCGAGGGATTGGAGCAAATACGGTTGTATCTTAGAGCTTGGCTGTAGACAATGGATCGTGTGGTGTGTCCGGGATGGAAGCTGGAGGCATGTAAGTAAGTATAGCGGTCAGTGGGTTTCCGGTATAGGGTGGTATTTATGTGACCATCGTTTATTAGCACAGTAGTGTCTAGGAAATGGACTGCTTGTGTGGATTGGTCTAGGCTGAGGTTGATGGTGGGGTGGAAATTGTTAAAATCTCGGTGGAATTCCTCGAGGGCTTCTTTTCCATGAGTCCAGATGATGAAGATGTCATCAAAGTATCGAAACTAGAGTAGGGTGTTAGGGAACGAGAGTTAAGGAAGCGTTGTTCTAAGTCAGCCATAAAGATGTTGGCATACTGAGGGGCCATGCGGGTACCCATAGCAGTGCCACTGACTTGAAGATATATATTGTCCCCAAATGTGAAATAGTTGTGGGTGAGGACAAAGTCACAAAGTTCAGCCACCAGGTTAGCCGTGATATTATCGGGGATACTGTTCCTGATGGCTTGTAGTCCATCTTCGTGTGGAATGTTAGTGTAGAGGGCTTCCACATCCATAGTGGCCAGAATGGTGTTTTCTGGAAGATCATTGATGGATTGTAGTTTCCTCAGGAAGTCAGTGGTGTCTCGAAGATAGCTGGGAGTGCTGGTAGCATAGGGCCTGAGGAGAGAGTCCACATAGCCAGACAATCCTGCTGTTAAAGTACCAATGCTTGAGATGATGGGGCGTCCAGGATTTCCAGGTTTATGGATCTTGGGTAGCAAATAGAATACACCTGGTCGGGGTTCCAGGCATGTGTCTGTATAGATCTGTTCCTGTGCTTTCTCAGGGAGTTTTTTGAGCAGATGGTGTAGTTTCTTTTGGTAATCATCAGTGGGATCAGAGGGTAATGGCTTGTAGAATGTGGAGTTAGAGAGTTGTCTGGCAGCCTCTTGTTCATATTCCGACCTATTCATGATGACGACAGCACCTCCTTTGTCAGCCTGTTTGATTATGATGTCAGAGTTGTTCTTGAGGCTGTTGATGGCATTGTGTTCAGCACGGCTTAGGTTATGGGGCAAGTGATGTTGCTTTTCCACAATTTCAGCCCGTGCACGTGTGGAAGCAATCTATGTAGAAGTCTAGTCTGTTGTTCCGACCCTCTGGAGGAGTCCATGTAGAATCCTTTTTATTATAGCGGTGGTAGGAAGGATTCTGTGGGTTCGTATGTAGTTCAGAGGTGTGTTGGAAGTATTCTTTGAGTCGGAGACGGCGAAAGTAGGATTCTAGGTCACCGCAAAACTGTATCATATTCGTGGATCTGGAAGGACAAAAGGAGAGTCCCCGAGATAGGATAGATTCTTCTGCTGGGCTAAGAGAATAGCTGGAAAGATTAACAATATTGTTGGGTGGGTTAAGGGAGCTATTGTTGTGGCTCCTTGTGCCCTGTAGCAGTTTAGACAGTTTAGTGTCCTTTTTCTTTTGTAGAGAAGCAAAGTTTTTGTTGTAAATGGCTTGTCTAGTTTTGTAAAGTTTGTCCATGAGGAAGTTTGTGTAGAAGGTTGGTTTTTCATCAGAATATCTAGTTTAGAGAGTTCAGTCTTAATCTTCCCCTGTTTGCTGTATAGGATGTTGATCAGGTGGTTTCGCAGTTTCTTTGAGAGTGTGTGGCACAATCTGTCAGCATAGTCTGTGTGGTATGTAGATTGTAATGGATTTTTTACCTTTAGTCCTTTTGGTATGATGTCCATCTGTTTGCATTTGGAAAGGAAGATGATGTCTGTCTGTATCTGTACGAGTTTTTTCATGAAGTTGATGGATTTCCACTCCATACGGCTAAATGCAGTGCCTTGCATAATGACAGGTTTCAGAGTAGCAGCCGTGTTAGTCTGTATCCGCAAAAGTACTCCTGTTTTTTTTGCGGATACAGACTAACACGGCTGCTACTCTGAAACCTTAGATTTTTCAGAAAGCCTTTGATAAGATCCCTCACCAAAGGCTTGTAAGCAAAGTAAGCTGTCATAGGATAAGAGGGAAGATCCTCTTATGGATTGGTAATTGGTTAAAACAGTTCTCAAACTTTTGTACTGGTGACCCCTTTCACATAGCTAGCCTCTGTTTGCGACCCCCCCCTATAAATGAAAAACACTTGTTTATATATTTAACACCATTATAAATGCTGGAGGCAAAGCGGGGTTTGGGGTGGAGGCTAACAGCTCGCGACCCCCCAGGTAATAACCTTGTGACCGGGCCCTGACCCCCACTTTGAAAGATAGGAAACCAGTGGGTTAAAAGATAGGAAACAAAGGGTAGGAATAAATGGGACGCGGTGGAGTGGGAGGGCCTGCATCCCCCCCTGCCACCCAACATGCAGGCGGCAGTCTCCCCTTCTCCCCGGCTGCTCAGAGCCAGGCCTGGGCCCTCTGAACTTATTTGGTTGCTCAGCCCCTGCCTGAGGGCTTGAGTCACAGACTCTGTATTGCCCTGCCCTGATCCAGGGCCTGGGCCCTCTGAACTTATCTGGTTGCTCAGCCCCTGCCAGAGGGCCCGGACCACGGATTCTTTGCCGCTCGCTCAGACCCAGAGCCTGGGCTTACTGCTTAACGGTTTACTCCATCCCTGTCCAAGGACTGGAGCGTAGGACTCGCTACTGCCCGCCAACCGGGCGTGAGTAGCCATTGTTTCGCCTCTACCGTTGCTGCAGCGGGAGACCCCGCAGCCAGACTAGTTCCCCGAAGTAACCAGACAGACATAGCGAGGCGGTGTGGCTCCCCGCCGCCCCGGAGAGGGACAAGCTCCGGCCGAACCCTTCTACAGTCTCCCTGGTCTATTTAGATTTTAAGCTGTCTTTTTCTCTGTGTTTGCAGAGTGCTTAGTGCAATGGGACTCTTTAGGTGCTGCTGTAATACAGATAACAGAAGCAATATTAGTTTGTGTGCACGTTGCCCTGCTGAACAACACTGTCTGTTAAAGATTTCGCAGCACAGCATTCAAAGCTTATGATAAAGACAATATTATAGTGGGAATGTTATAGGAGTTAGAGGAGGTATGGGTTAGCCAGTGACTTAGCTCATATCTTCACCAGTGTAATAAATTCCCTGCACGCCTGGTGCTGGCACTTATACCCTTCTGCATGCTGCCTAAACCGTGCTTATCATCAATCACCTGATTCTTCAATACTGGGAAAAACACTCAAAGGTGATGTGAAAATAAAATACTGGCCTGGAAAACAAAACTCCTTAAAGAAGTGAGAGACAGTCAGTAGCAACCTGCCAAACCATCAGAGCAGGCCTGAGAAATTTCAAATGCACGTGTTCCTCAGGCACGCGGAACAGTCACATTTTTAAACAGAAGCCCAGTACCAAGCATATAGAGGCACGGCAGCTACTTAATGGCCTCCAAGAATAGGGCTTGACTGTAAAAGAAAACTCCTAAGGAAGATCACTGATGAGCCTTTCTCTGTGGAGATGGGCCTCTGAACCAGAGCAATGGATGTCACACGTGTCAACCTGTACGCCCTCACTGCCGTCTGCCTCGTCAGCACCACTGACACTGCTGGTAGAGCTCTGCTCTCATGATCATCTGACCATTGATCCACCTGCCCTCTTTCTTGCTCCCTGGGAAAATCAGGGCTGATGCAGTATCCTGAAGCTGGGTGCTGACAAGTAGGTACGTTTCTGTGCCTCTTTCTGGGAGAACCCCCCCTGCGAACTCAGTTTGACAGTAGAAGGGAATGTCATTGTGGCCACATTGGAAAAGGCCCGTGATTAAAGCTTTCTACACACCACAGATTAAATGACAGGCTGCTGCTGAATGGTTCAGGTATGAAGAGAGACAGTGGGCTGGCAGATGAATTTAATGTTTCAGGTAGCTAATATCCTGCTGATTTCAGGGGTATGTTACATGGACGAGGGCTGCTCGCCAAGTTCAGCTGGAGACTAGCTACAAAGAGGTAAAGGACCTGATGGATTGTGTAAGGTGTGACAAGCAGGCAGACCACCAGCACTGAGTAGTTTCTGTTTGTCACATAAAATATGAAGCCACATTTCCAGTGAGTTCACACTACAATCACTAGAAAGAAGATTTTGCGAACACAGGTCTATTGTGGATTTTAAAGACACATCTGGTCTATGTGGTGAATGTGCACAGGTGCTGAATACCCACAACTCAATGGGATTCAATTGGAGCTGGCAGGGCTCAGTGGGAAATCAGCTGAATGCTACACAGTTTATAGAGCACTCTGAAACTTTTTTGAGTTGGAAGGCATTAAACCAATAGTAGCAATGTGCCTGTCCCGAAGAAGCCGTGTTGATATGATTATTTATATAACAGGAATGCCCATAGACCCCAGCCAACATCTGTGTCCCATTGAGCTAGATTCTGTATGTACACAAAACAAACAGCCCTTTGCTCTGGACAGCTTACAATGTAAATAGACAAGAGGTGGGAAAAATGGGTACAACATACATGCAGCAGATTAGCAATTGAGGCCTTAATTGATTGAATTGTTCAAGGTCAAGCTGGGAGTCTCTGGCAGAGCCAGGACTCAAACCCAGGTTTCCTGAGTCCAATTACTTGTCCACGAGACCATTCTTCCCTGCACTGAAGCTAAACAACTTGGCAGAAAAATTGGTCCACATTTACAATTTTAAAACCTTTAGGTTTTGGGGGTGTTTTTAGGGGAAATGTATAAGACAGAACACAGAGAGCCACATATTCATGGATACTTCTGTGAGTGTAAAAGAGGGGGTGTGGTTAGAGCCTTGGCAATATGTCACCCAAAGTTACGGATCCAGTTCCTAGAAAAGGTTAACTAATCCATTCAAAGCAGAGGAAAACAATCTATAGACCTGCTTTACAGAGCATTAAAAAGCTGTCAATAAAGACCCTGATCCCAGAGCTGTGTCAATGATCCAAGCGCTATTTTTGCCGACTTTCCGAGCCAGGGGAGTTGGTATTAGTTTAGCTTATTCGTGAGCAGGGTAGTCCACACCTGCTCTTGTTTTCTGTGCTGCACAAACAGATGCCTGGTACGGCTCAGCTAAAGACAGTAGCTTGGGTGTGAATGTTTCCAGCATCAACAAAAATAACATCATCCGTCCCAAGTGGAGGGGAGATCTACTGTATCGCAGTAAAAACAAATGCTTAGCAGAGCCAGTGTTTAAAGATAAGATACGTTCTCATGGGCTTTGCTGAGTTCCTGCAACGCTGTCTTACCCAGAGACACATCAGCGTTTCCTGACAAACTACCACAGGGTCACTCATGCTGGTTTCCTCCTCTAATCAACAGCAGCCCTTTGGAGGGGTCCCTCAATTGCCTTGTGTGTTGACATTTGGAAGCCCTGTGTTAATTACCAGGGCCTTTCACCCTTTGTTTCTCTGCTTTAGAAATGCAGCCGTCACATTCTGACCACACCTGCTTGGAGGAAACTCCTCGAGCAGCCGACGCCATACGCTTTCCTGACTCATACCGATCACCGTATCAATTACAGATTTATGGAAAGGGGCCACAGAAAGCGGTGGTAGGTCAAGACTGCTTGGTCTTGAACTGCATCAACTCATTAATCAGAGCCATTGTCTCCTCCCTGACACTGTGGTGCATAGAGAGCTTAATAAAGACAGAGGCTTCACCACTCTGTGTCCAGGTTGAATTATGGAGGGGCCATAGGCATGTCCTTTCTTCGTAGTCTTATGACAGATCCACAGTTTAGAACTTCAGGCATAAGATAAACATGAGAGCTGGGAAAGGGGGTAGAAGCATCTGCAATCAGCCGCAAAGTGATATGCACTCAAGCGTGGTTTGAAGTATTTGGGAAATGCAGTAATCTCGTAGCTATGGAAAAAAGGCTGGGAATGTTATTTCATGGTCAAAATGATGGCAATTCCTTTGGGAAAGAGAAGACCTGGCACAGCTCCAGGATTTAGAAATATGCAGAGCCAGTGGGAGTGAGAGAGGAATCCATGCTGATTTGATGCACTAGGGACTCTTTAGAAAAACCAAAAAAGGCAAGGGGCTGCATTGGCCTTCCCCACCTAGTCCTCCCAAAAGAAGCTGTTAGGGTTACAGATGCAAGTGTTTCACATCTTGTTTCCCAGACACTATTACTAAATGTGAACTGCAGACAGGCCCTTCAGTTCTTCATCTCACGGGACTGACTGTAAGGAAAAGAAGTGTCTCTTTTCAGGACAGGACTTCAGTGCTGGTGAAGTTGCTTATTGACAGGCCTGGAGAATGAGGGCCACTGTTCAAGACTGGGCTTAGCATGGGCAGCAGCAATGAACGATCTCACTGCCCTAGCAATGGGCTTGACCCAATTAATGCTCACTGACATCAATGGGAAACTTTCCCTTAATTTCAATGGGTTGGGATCAAGCCTAATATTTCTTACTAACAGTGTGGAAGAAATACCACTAAGGGTGAGACAGCAGATCAGACTCATCCGCCCAGCCACAGCCTCTCTCCAGCTACCATTTGGACAACAGGAGGCATTTAGCAAACCTCCTCAATGATTTTATTGCCACCTCAGCCTCACCTTACTGGAAATCTACAACTGGAAGTCTCTTCTAGAGTCTTGTGTAGAGACAAGACTGGATCTCTGCCAGGTTTTTTTCCTCCTTCCCTCGAAGCACCAGTATTAGCCACTAACAAATGCAGGATAGAGGACCGGATAGCTCCATCTCTAGTCTGGTCTCATGTGGCCAATCCTATGTCCCTGTGTTAGCTCAGAATTCTCATAAGGGATGAGTTTTGGAGGGCGTGTTTGTGTACTGATTTATCATCACTTCTATTGTGTGTCAGCCTGACACCTCTTCATAGATGCAGACATATTCAAAATGGGCTGCATGTTAGAGTTTCTAGTTTTCCAAAAATGCTTTGTTCACTTCCCATTAATCTAATCAGGATTGCTCTATGTGGGATCATTTGTATGTTGCGCATAGTGACGTAGACAGTTTTGGATGCTAAAGAAGGAATGTTTTAAAACCCCTTTAATTAAATTACTTTATTATTTTGAGCACTTATCAGCAGATTAGCTCATTTATCAAGGGTGACATGCGAGGCAGGAAAGTCAACAGCAGTAACTCGTGAACTTCATGTATGTCATTACTGCGGCACTAAACACTGTGTTCGCTCACACATCACTGGGATTACATTTGGCACCTCTCTATATTTCTTTCAAACTTATTTGTTTTGTACAGCTGCAAATAATGAAAGCAATTGTTGTGCTGACTCCATTCCAAGAATTATTCCCCAACCTCTGAGTACGTACAGAAAGAATCACTCCTTATTGAAATATATTCTGATGTGCGCCAGGACCTCTGGTAAAAAAAACAAGTAGTAAATCTGTATCTGCCCAAGCAATAATTTCTCTCCTGTTCCTACTTTGCTTTAACATTTATATTTAGGCCTGGCAGAATTTGATTTTTTTTTATAGTTTCAGATGATAATATCAATGTTTATTTTTAAGAGTTTTTACAGAATTTTTTTCTATTTAAGTTTTCACACTTGCGTAAAAATATGTTTTTAAAGCTTTTTTTTCTATTTTTATTGATTTAAATTTTCCCAGTGGTGGGTGATTATGTGGGGTGTCAGAGAAGAGTTATTTACGGCCACTAGTTAGTCACTGGGATTCAAAAACACTGATGTTTTATGACCATTAAAACATCACGTCAAAATATACAAACTCGAATAAGTTCTCAAGCAGCATTTTTCTTATCTTGCCTATATGTAAATTTCAATTATTATTGATGGAAATATTTTTCTAGTCAGTTTGGATGTGTACGGTGAAATCGATGTACATCAACATTTACCAATAAAAATCTAATCCTCCCACGCCTATTTATGTTTGACTTTTAGCCTGAAATTCAGAAGGGGCTGCAGAACTAGTTCATCAAAGAGAATGGCCATTATTATAAAGAAGAGCTTTCTGATATCAGTGTTCTGCTCCAATTGCCCACAGGAGAGGTTACATTTTTCTAATTCTAAAGTAACAAAAATCACCACTTTCCAGAAAACATCAACCATTTCCTCCTCTGCGTAGATACAGTACCATTATTATTTCAGACATTTTAAAGAAGCTGTAGAATTGTTAATTTTTATGTTTCAATCTTAATACCTATTACACACTTGTCAACAGGCTTAGAAATATACAAACGGGTCACCATTACATACAATTAATCCATTGTTTCCAGAGGGTGATGTGCAACCCAGAGTGGGCACTAAGGGGGTACAGCACAAGTTACCTCCAGGCTGCCCTGCGAACAAGGCACGGTGAAAATGTGTATGTGATTGATTTAATTTTTCTGAACAGGGAATCAGCTTTTAAAAATTTGAGATGGTACAATAGCCCTTAAAGGGACCAGTTAATAATTCACATCTACTGTCAGTAGAGGTCAGACTTTATACTGTCAACATAAATACTAGGGAAAGTTTTCTCCTAGCTAACCGGAAAGGATGTTAACAGGATAGCTGGTGTAAACTGATACAACTGTATTAAAGTGATGTTGATTTACACCAGGTGAGAATCTGGCCTTCTATTTTCAAATACCATAGACACACACACACACACACAAAAAGAGAGAGAGAGAAGTATGTTATATACGTAAATCTATCATTAACTAACATCTTTGAACCATAAATACAATTATGGAACCACCTTCAATTATACAATAACAAGAAAACATGATCTATTTGTCTTTAAAGAGAGCTGGGATTTCATTTGGTCCAGACTGAAAAAAATCAAGGGAATTACACATGCAAAAATTGTTAAGATTGAAAATGTAAATGCACAAAACTCCGACAGCTGGTAAATGTGGGTATGTCTACCTTGAAGTGAGGGGCATGATTCCCGGCTCACACAGACATATTGGCACTAGTTCTCATTGAGTGAGCACACCGAAAGTAGTAGTGTAGCCATGGTAGCATGGGCAGTGGCATGGGCTAGCCGCTCTGAGTACAACTAGCCTGATCTCCGTGAGTATGTAATCAGGACGGCTGGCCCATGCTGCGCCTTGCTGCAGCTACACTACTATTTTTCGTGCGCCAGCTTAATGAGAGCTAGCACCAGGATGTCTAAATCAGCTGGGAATCATGCCCCCCAGTTCTAAGTGTAGACGTAGCCTTCGGTAAGTTTCGTTGGCCGTACTGCATAGATTAAAGGGCTGGTAAATATTTAATTCAAAAGCTATATGTTTAATGGGGTCAGGTTATCACTGTTGAGGGACATATAACTCTGTGAGTTTAAATTCTCAGCAATCCTGCTGCATTCGCACAGATACTTTGCCAGTAATAGTCATACACAACTCAGTATTTCAGCATACTGAAGAAACCGAAATACTGAACTGTATGTTAACGTACCCATTTCACAATAAAATATGACAATATTCGGTACTTTCTAGAGGTGAAAGGGTTTGGAAATACCCAGGATTGAGACCCTAGAGTGAATTTAAAACGAATGGGGGGAAAATTAAGAGCCCAGTCCTGCTGTCTTTATTCTGGCAAATGTGCAATGTGTTCATGGCAGTGAAAGGACTCCTATTGCGTTCAGCCCCTGTATGGGTTCACAAAATGGGAGGGGGACTCCTGGCTCACACTCAGCCCCCAAACACCTATGAACTAGACAAAACTGAGCCCTCAGTGGGAATTTCTTATAATGGCCATTTTAAGACTTGAAAGAGACATCATCACCCTGGTCCTTGGACAATGGACTGACCAAAACCACGCAACATGGATCCCTTCTAGGTCATATCTTTCCTTCCTGGAAATCTTCATAAGCTGCAATGATTTGTTTGCTGCGGAGATGAGTCAGGGGAGCTGGATGAGGAATAAGAAGGACTCTGGCTTACACAGCCCTTCTTTTTTTAAGCATTTGTTGAAAACTGCATCTTGACAAGGCCACCAAGGTCTTAAACTTGATAGCACCAGATTTCAGAGAGTGGAGGTTTCAGTTCAAGTGATTTGCGAGCCAGGGAGTAAGACAACCAGCCCCACATCACTATTTATGGTTCAAACCTGCCAAAGGATTAAAGGCTTCCAATGCTATTACATTTTCTTCAAAACGGAAACTCCAAGTTTACTTGCGTGTTGCCAACTATTATTTCAAAGTATCTCTATTCCTCTGTATGCTGGGATCTTCAGACAAGTATCGAGAGCCTGAAGCTAAGGAAGGAAAACTTTTAGGATAGATAGTAAAGATAGACTCCGGATGCAAAATCTAAAACCACATTTCTAACACCTCAAGCTTCAGGGATGTTTGCATGTAAGGTTTTTGATTCAGCCCATTATGATTGTTTTGTCAGTTTCCCAAGTGTTAAGCAAATCTAACAATGGTTTTGTCCCCCATCCCCTCTTCTGCTCTGCTGTTTATTCCGCTGTCGCTGCGATTTTCTCTAAGTCTTGAGCTGTCTTTGAGTTATTTGTACAACACCTAGGATGATGGGATCCTTACATGCTATCATAACAACCATGATAATGTTCTGAATGTGGATTTTGTCATCTTTATGCCTGTAGAGCAGAATCAGAATTCTGGACATCGGATCATGAAAGCGATTGTCCATCTGCTTCCACTGTTGCAAGATGTATGATTCTGCAGAGCTGAAAGTAAATCTTCTTCAGGCTGAACTATAGCAGACCATGGCATTTGTCTCCTAAATGAAGTGGGGCCAGACCTTTTGTCTGGGGTATTTAAAATAAGACTGGCCAAAGCACTAAAAGGTATCCTGTAAGGAACATTCCTCCACTGAAACTAGAGGAATTATAGGTCATGATCCAGACCTGCAAGTGCATCAGATGCCCCATTTAGTGCAGCTTTAAAGCCTTTTTGTGCTGCTCTGGTGGCCCAACAGGACCATAGTGCTGGACTTGCTCTACTGGGTCACCTATTGATGACTTCTCTGAGGCTAGGTGGTTAAGGCATCATCATCACCAAGATTCAAAAATAGATTAGATAAGACAGTTTGTTTGGCATGATGTAGGGTGAAACCCTGCAAGGATGCAGGGGATCAGACCGAATGAGTGACAGCAGATGGTGTTTCCTTCCTCTAACTACTGCGATCTTCTTAAAGATCACATGGGATGAAACTGACTCCTGTGCAGGAGACCAATACAAAGATTTCAGCCCTATACTGAAGGCTTAAGTGGGACTTAAGCAATACATAGTTCTTGTGCTGCCCTCTCTACATGGGGTGATTTCCTCACTCTCTGATCTTCCCAGCAATGAAAGGTATTGTGACCCTAGGAGCCCTTCAGTGCCAATTGGCAAAGCGTTCTCTGTTCTGTAAGAGCAACTCCTACCAGGCCTGGCAAACTCCCTGCACCTAGTACTATGCTTTCACAGAATTTTCCAACAAGGGCCATGTGAGGTGTCTATAAAAAGCTTATGTCATGCTGATCCACATACATGTTGCAAGATGTATGTAGGGATAATATTTAAGGAGTTGTGTGTATGTACTGAAAAGGTATTTTAGAGTCTGTGACCCAGGCAGGGTTGACAAACAGGTTTGACTGGACAAAGGGATGGATATTCACCTGCCTGCCTAGGTTCAGATGGAGATCAGACATTGTAAGCCAACACAATGGAAATTCGTTTGGTGTATGGAGTTAACATAGGAACATGAAGAGAACCTGGAGCCACGCCAGGGAAAGAACCATGGTGGGGTCATCTTGACTCTGGGGCCAAAACAATGAGTTTGGGGAAATACAAAGCAAAGCAAAAGGACATTTTGGTATCCAACATGGAGGAAGCAAAAGGATGGCACTTTTCGCATTCATGACAGGTGGATCCCAGCCATGTTGATTGATTGTTTTAGGTGCGAAACACCTTTAGACTAGGATTTGAGTCTATTAAAGTTAAGTGCAGACTCTTATGTAACCATTTCTGTTTCCATCATCCTTACTCAGTATCTCTTAAATCTTTATCTTTGATAAGTAACTTAGGATTGTTTTTACTATCACTATATCTTGGGGGTGGGAAGCCACCAAAGTTATTAGTTGATATGGCTTCAGTAGAGAACTTCTTGAAAAGAACCTCCCCGCTCCCTCATCTTACTCATTGGCCTGGAAAAGTAGCAGACGGGGGAGTGAATTAAACGGATGTGGCAATGAAATTCTGAAGAGGGACGTGCAGGCACTGCTGAAGTAGAATGCAAATACACCCACAATTAGCTTTCGGCCACTGTTGCTGTTATCATTCCACAAGTTATAAAAACAGAAGCAAATGAGCGAAGCCCTCCTGACATCAGCACTATTAATTCTCCATACTAAACTTTGATGTAGTTGATCAAAATGCCTGGCTCATTTCTGCTGGGAATGAGAAAATGCTAAGTGATGGGTAAAACTTGACCTTGTGGGTAATTCTTTTCTTTCTTTTTTAAATATCCCCATTAAGAAGAAAAGGCTTAAAAAATATCCCTTTTGACCTGACACCAAAATCTGTTTTCAATCAAAACTCTTCCATTTGTGTTTGTCTCGTCTGTGTCACTCTTTCAAGGGAAGTTTTTTGGGGGGTTTGCTATTTTGGAAAGACAAAAGAAGTTGTTTGTCTGAAATGGGGAGAGAGGGAAAGAACCCAACGATATTCTTCAACACCAAAATCAGTTTCAGTTGTAATTCCTGAGCTGCTGCAGGCTGGGTGTATTATCCACTGTTTGAAACCTCCTTGTGTAGATTGGGATCACGAGATCTGGAAAGTGGTTTCTTTGCTGGTTTACATTAAACTGGAAAACACCAATCAGATACTGGAGATGGGTGCAAATCATTTCTGATGTCCTTAGTGACACACTCCGTCATGCTTCAACCATTTCTGTGCTGCCTTAGCCATGCCGTTACCCTTACGTGACCCCACCGTCTCCCTTGTTGGTTAGGCTTTGCGGCAGCTGTGACATAATGTTTTTGATGGCAGGGTCTGGAGGAATTCTGCTTGTGGCAAGGCATAAATCTGCTTTCCATTAGCACTCCACATATTTATCAAGTCTTTATGCAACATGGCTGCCTGTTGACAAACTCCCCCACTTCTCCGAACTGGCTAAAGACCAGGGAAATACTCAGAGGAGAGGCAGGTTAGGGTCCGAACAAAGCCTAGAAAAGGGGCTTCAGGTGGATGACAGGATGAGTGTGATGGCTAAATCCAAGTCCACTTCCTTAGAGCTAAATCCTGACCCATGTGTGTTATCCTAAAGGGTTTGTGGGAGGCCAGTCAGCGAAGAAATTAATGTTCTCACTATACATCCTCAGACCTGCACTAGCTCCCACTGCACTGTGGGAGCCAGAGCAGGTCTGAGGTTATGCCATGCTGTAAGGGATGGCCTAGCTGTGGAGTCCATCCAGTTGGCCATCTCCTCCTCTGAAACACCCCAGGCAGAGAGGAGGAAGTTCCCAGGGAGTATAAATACACAATTGACAGGGAAAGAGTGCTGGCCCCATCTCCACATCTCATTTGCACCAGTTCTGCCATAGTCAGTGACTTCCATAGTCCCAAAGAGTGGGGAGAATTGGCCCAGTAGGATCCTGCTTTTAAAATGTGTTTTATTGTAATAACTTTCTTGAAACAGAAAATATTTCCAGGTGCCCTTAGCCCACCATTGCTCCTGTTGATGTCACTGAGTCCTTTTTACCATTAAACAGGCCCTTTACAATGTGGCTTTCCCAACAGTTTCCTGTCCTCAGCCCTGGAGTTCACTGTAATTCCCATAAATAGACAGAGCCTGTGTGTCAGTAGGGGTCAACCAGCCACACCGTGGATTCAAGACCCACACCACAAACCAGATTCATTCCCACCTTGGTTTGCTAAAAGAGTCAGCAAATTCAGTGTTAAGAACAACTAAGGAGGAAGCAGCTTCTACTTTTCAGAGTCCTTTTCTGTTTATAGCCACGCTTTGAGGTATGACCGAAGAATTAGGGAGAGGTACGATGTACGTTACACGGCTAAAAGAAAAGGAATCACAACCATCAAATGAGAAAAAGACTGATACCAATGCAAGGTACCAAAAGAGAAGTACCAAGATCATGTACCAAAACAAGGGCCAGAATGGCAGATCAAAGAATGATGCAAATGTACAGAGATAATTAATAAGGATCCCGACCCTCCAAAATCACACACATCCGTGTTTGCATCACTAAGAATTCTGAAGAACTAACCATTATAACAGAAAACAGATCTGAAACATAGTGTGGAGTAAACAAAAAACTCAGCAAGCCAGAGCAAGCATTAGTTGGGGGTCCTTTATCTGATCCTCTCAAAGGTCTGTTTACTCTTAATCTTGATTAGTCAATACAATTCTTAATTCAGCAAAGGAGTTTTGGCCTGGCACAAGTTGCCTGTGTTATTCAAGGATTTCTGCATATGCTGAGGAAAAACAAACAGGTTCCTTGTTGTCTCCTACTGAATATGGTTATAGATGCCTGGGATCTATAAAATGAGAGGGGGGAAAAGCTGTGCCCATGGGAAAGAAAAATATACATTGGAGGAGCAAGTATACCACACTCCAAGCAAGACTGTTTTTTTCTCTGCTCTGGATTTACTAGGTGTCCAAGCAGAAGATTAGATTCTCATGACCATGCCAAGCCGTGGTTGGCCACCATCCCACGCTTCTGACCAATGATTTGCAACATTTTGATTCAAAGAGGCATACTTGTTTTCCAAATGGAGGACGAGTTTGATGATTTTCTTGCACTCTTTGGAGAAGGTTATATCAACTTAAAGCAGATTATTGGTTAGGGTGGGAGGTGAGTTTGGTTTTCCGGCTGAGGCCTTGAATGCCAAGTTGTAACCCCCAACAAAAGGATCGTACAGTAGAAAAAACTACACGGCATTAACTACATAGCAGTGGCTCGTACCAGAGCAACAATAATAAAGGAAGGATTTATGGAGCTGTTGGGGCATTTCATTTTGGTTTTATTAGGAGGCAACAGGATGAGAGAATCCTCCAGGAGACCCCAAAAGCTCCCTCTGAAACAGAAGTGAGTTGTAAGTCAAGGATCTGATCCTGCAAAAGTAGTAGTGGTGACCTGAACAGGAGTTCAGTGAGAATACTTGTGGGAGAAAGGCTCACAGGGTCAGGCCCCAGAGAACTGAAAACAAAGCATCAACTCAGCAGGAGTGAGTTGTGTTTAGTATAATTGGTCCTGCCAAAGAGCCAATGGTCCGAGATAAAGGAGATGATGCTGTTAGGGCCATGGCAGTGACTCAATGATTAAGGACCAGATTTTGCCACCGACTCTATGTGAGTAGAATCTTAAACTCACATGAAGCCCCACTGGTCAGAATGAGGCTCAGAATAGATGTAGGGTCCACTCATTTAGATCCAATTGCAGGATCTGGCCCTAAAATGATAAAGCACTTTCTATTTTAAGCCCAATTTTGACTCCTCTTCCAGACATACATGCACTCACATAATGCAAGAGAAATGGGGGGCATGGTATTTTTTTTCCCTTTTTTTTAGAGTTTGTGGTTAATCAGAGTTACTATTTTCAAATTATGGGTCTTGGAAAAAATACTGGGTTTAGGGGGTTTAAATCATTAGAAGTTGTTGTTCTTTTGGCTACTCAAATGCATCTCATCTTAAAGCCTTCAAAAGTGTTTTACAAGGATCTATCTATCTATCTATCTATCTATCTATCTATCTATCTATCTATCTATCTATCTATCTAAAATACCTCTAGCAAAAGCCAGCTGTTGAGCTAAAGAAAATGGTATCAGATTCATGTGTGTGCAGCAGGGGCGACTCTAGACATTTTGCCGCGCCAAGCACGGAGGTTCCGCTGGTCCTGGGGCTTTGCGGGACCAGCGGACCCTCCGCAGGCAAGCCGCCGAAGGCACCCTGCCTGCCGCCCTCACGGCGACCGGCAGAGCACCCCTCACGGCTTGCCGCGCGCTTGGAGCGCTGGTGCCTGGAGCCGCCCCTGGTGTGCAGTGGCATTTTATTGATGCTACAGCTGCCATAAAAAGCAAAACAAGCAGACATGCTGATGGTTAACTCCAGCTTATGGGCCTGATTCTGGTCTCATGTCTGTTTCATTGCTATTAGTGGACTTCCTCCTGATTTACATTGGTGTAAGCAAGAGGCAAATCAAGCCTTCCATGTCTAGCTTGTCTACAAAATCACAAAATCGGCAATCCTGACCTGCAGATAATTTCAAATTTTGTATGCATTAGTAATTCTCTGTATGACTCATTGAAACTGTCTCTTTGCCGCTCCTCAGGGCTCAACATGCTGTGTACCTTGAACGTGTAATATTTCTAGCCTTGCTTCATTACTGTCATGTACAAAATGGCCTTATTTTTCTCTGCTTTACTGAAAAATAACTGAAAATGAATGCTGGGGGTGGGGAGGAGAAAAGGAAGAAAAAGCTTATGTTTTTCTTTTTTGGAGTCCCTAATTCTGGAGATAGTTTGCAATTTTCACGCAGACCTTAATCATTTAAAATACCCTCTGGCAGGGCCTATAAAGGCTGCAGCTCCAACACGGCATTTACAATTCAGGTACCAATGCTACCTCTCTGGCCTTTTCTGAGCATCTCACCCCAATGGTTGAGGCATGATCCCCCAAAGCAGTTCCAACCTGGTTGTAGTAGCAGTAACCCACAACTACTACTAGCAGCACCTACACCAGATCAGAGTGTGATGTGTCACCCTGTACCACCCAACACCATGTACATCCCATCTTTTTCACCTGGCATCTCCCTGTATTTGATGCAGAAGGGTAGTAGTCTGTGTGTGTGTGTGTGTGTGTGGGGGGAGGGGGTTATATTTAACATACAGTACAAGACCAGAGTGTTGTAATTCATATATTCAATAGCAAAGCAGGAGAAGGCAGAGTTAAAGCTGATGTAGGCACCGTAAGTATAAATTTTCCCATTAAGCTGTACCAAATGAATATATCATTTCTGAAAACCTGGATTCTGGAGCTTGGGGGGGAAGATTAGTGATGTGCAAGCCTCTTTTTCACTCCTCCCTGACCCCTACTCTAGCAGCAAGGTTTGGGATCTGCAGTGTTTTCAGAATGGCAGCAGGAAGGGAGGATTGGAAACTGCTCTGTACATGGACACAAATATAAATGAGGCTTTATATTCATATCTTCCTACATTCAGGATCATTCCCAGTCCCTCCACCCCAAAACTGAGGGGTGGGCACTTTTGTGTGTTTGTAACACATCAGTTACCTCTTCAAAATATAATCAAAGGGATGCGGTTAATTAATTTTTTTTCTAGTAAAAATGCTGACTTTTTATGGCTCATTTTGAAGATTCAGTTGGCTTCTCTTACTTCCATCCTGTGCTTTCACATCTTCTCTTCCCTTTTTTCAGAAGCTAGCTACCACCCTGCCCTGCTGTTGCACAACAACCTTCAGTCTATTTACCGGTTCGAAAGGAAATCCCATGTCACAACCCTTAGGAGCACAAGGAATAATGTCCGGAATTCCTTTATCTGTGACTAGGGTTGGCTCACAAGCCCTTTCCCGTCTCTTAAGTGTACACAAATGTATTCTTTCCCTTTTGTTAAAGCAACAGTCCCTGCTTTTAATGATGGTTCTTTTTTTAAAAAAGTCCTGCCTTGGCAGGATTCAAGAACAAATGTTTTCTGCTTTTCAGACCCTTTTGTTGTTCAAGGTGAAGAGTAACAATGAAGAATAAGGAAAAATGAATCACTGGTCTTTGCCCTTCATAGTAAATTTGACCTCCACTGTTTTAAAAAGTACCTAAAATTGGGTTTCTAAACTAATCAAGGAAACACGCTGATGAGTCTCGCGCGCTGATTGCTCTTCATAGTGATTTTGGTTGAAGTGATCAGCCTCAGAAATGTGTATCTGGGCATTGATTTTTTTTGTTTTACTCTAAACCTTTAGGCTTCTGCAGATGCTTTCACTCCAATTTTTTGGCTCTTGAAGAGCCGTACTTGTCACTTGCCAGGGACTGCACATAATTTGCACCATGATTGTATGTGAGCTGGTTGCAATGGCTCTCGTTTTCATCAGAGGTGTACCGCTCTACAAGGACCAGCATGCAGTGCTCCATTCTGAGACAAGTGTTTATGGTAAGGGTCAGATGCTGCATATAGTGTAAGTGGGCACTGTCCAAGCGTATCCCACCACACATGGAGCATGCTGTCGATGCCCTACAGTCCTGACCTGCAAGAACCTGGCTATCTAAGTCCTAACATTTTCCTGAAGTGACACTGCTGATCTTTCCCAATAGTGTAGTGGTTAGGGGGTCTTCTGATCAGCATTGTCCTGTAGGACACCTGGCTTCCTAGGTTGGCTGCAGCTTCTTGTTTCCTAAGCTAGCTGAGGTGTGGGGTGCTGGAACGTGTTCTGGCCCTGAGGGGGAAGAGAAAGCAGGAGGACAATCATCACACAACATCAACCTTTCCTGAGATTAGGGAGAGAAAAATGGCCCTCTCTCCTTCCAGGCTAGAAGGACCATCCCTTTGATTATATTTATATTATATTTTATATTATATAATCCCTTTGATTATACTTTGAGGAGGTAACTGATGTGTTACAAACACACCGAAGTGCTCCTTCCCCCCCCCATTTTGGCTGCAATCTGGGATATAAAATGAGGGAATCTAAATTAGGAAACTATTGGGAGCAAGCAAGTTGCAACAGAAGTGCTGCCGTTAAAACCTGTGAGTGGGGGGTGGGAGAAAGAATCCATCTAATAAAAGAAACGGCGTACCACATACTTCCAAAAATAAATGATTAGAATGTCTTAGAAATGTTCTAAACATTGGCAATGCTGGCAGACACTGTGGCAGACCTGTTGCCATGTTCACTAGGAACAGCACTTTTTTGCAGCTCATTTTAAAGAAAGTGTTTAAGATCCTTCACTTTTCAAGCATTTATGTGCAGAAATACAGGTTTGCCAGCACACACGTCCTAGAGGAATCACCTCTTCTTGCCATATGATGCAGTGGCACCCTGGGCTCTTCTCCTTGACTAGTGACGACACAAGTATAAGAGCCTTGCTGCAGTAGGACTGGCTCAGCAACTGGATTTTACTGGCCCCTTTATTTATCCTCTGGCTGCTCACAGGCAGAGCCAGATATGCTGCCCCTGATTCATGCACATCACCACTGATGTCCCTCAGCAGGCTCAACCCTGCGCTGAATCCAGGAATCAAGCAGTATTTAGCAGCAGAAACACAGAACTAAATATTTAGGCAAGTCTGAGTTGGACAAGGGCTCTACTCCCTCTCCCTGCTCCCTTCAAACCAAAATACGGGTAACAGCTCGGGAGGCACTCATGCCAAAGTCTTGCTTACGTGCCGGACATTGGGTGCGCTCACTGCCCATGGAGCCCAGACACCGTCATTTAAAAAGCCTCCAAGTCAGAGAATTCTATTGCAAGAAATTACATATTAGTCACTGGGGCCAAAGCAGTGACGTGGTGTTGCATGGATCAGTCCGGGTGCTGGACTGTGGCACCAAATTCTCCCACTGGTCCATTTTTCATTCTGTCTGTTTAATGCATGAAAGAGGCGTAGGCCTGTCTGGATAGAAAAGGGGTGCACAGCTACCACAGACCCTGAGAGTTGAGGGATTAGTTACATGGCTTGCCTCTCTTCCTGTTGAACAGTCTAGCAGAGACACCAATTCACCTTAGCCGTCGTTTCCCCTCAGTCCTCAGTTGTTGGGCCCATGAATCATGTATAAAGCAAATGTTTGAGTCTTGCCGTCAATGGTGCAGGGGCTGGGGATGGGAAGGGAGGGAGGGAGGGAAGCATGTGCGTGTTTCTTTCCACCTCCACATAAGCTCCATGAGACTCAATGAGACTCTCCATTCACAGGGCTAGTTCTCCTACGTCAGCCGTGTGAATAATTCTAGCATCTCCCCAAGGGTCTGGAAAATGGCATTTCTCTGTCCTGCTGGGCCCCTCCACACACACATATCTGCCACACTCTGGTATGCCTGCACCAAGGAACCTTTGTTAGTCATGTTCCCATGCCCACCACAAGCGCAGCCCCCTGTCAGAGCAGGATAACAATTAAAACATCATTCTGAAAGAAGGAACTGGAATTGCTCAAACCGCAAAGGAAGTTCAGTGTGAGTTAGGCTCAAGTGATAGGGAAGGGCCGGGTGGTTCTTATTTTATCTGAGCCATTTCTCTCACCTTGGGGCAATATATATTAATAAAGCTCATATGCCATTTATGGTACACGGACTGTACCACTTACAACTGGCAAATGCAACAGCTTCACTGAAAGCTTTGCACACTATCAGGTGGGTTGCAGAGAGATGGGTCGGAGCTGCAATTTTTGGACCCTGATTTCAGACTCCCCTGCCCTCCTCCAAGTGCAGAGATTTTCAGGTTTGGGAATTTGGTTTGGCCCTAAGCAGCCCATTCACAAAGTTAAAATCCAGACCAGAATTCCCTCAGAGTGCTGGCGTGTTCTTCTTGAGATTTTGCCTTTTACATTATAGAAAGGGCACAAGCCATGACATTCAAACACTGTTCAGCTTCTTAACACCTGAAGTGTGTGGGTGTGAAGGGCTGGGGTCTTGTTTAGGGTTGAAACTTTACTCCCCAAAGTTGTTTATTTGTAGAAGCATGCCTGGGCTCAGACACATCTGTGTGCAATGTGGACACCTAATTAGCATTTGCAGTTACAGTGAATGCATTTGTACTTGACCAGTTAGACATTTAACTGGTCATGTACACACACAGTTACCAAGACTGTGCACACAGCCATGGACATCGTGTACACATATTTTGCAGGTACAATTCTGAAAACTTGGGGGTCACAGCGCACATGGAGAATTGGCTCTTACCTGGCCTGCTAGTAAAGCTCCCTCCACCACTACTTGTTTGCTGACATCCCGGATCACCACTGTTCCCAAACACAGGAAACCCCACACCACCAAAGGCCTAATCCCCCTCTTCCTCACACAAATGTAGCATCATTGATTTCAGTGGAGTTACTCCTAATTGACACCAGTGTGAGATCAGAATTAGGGCCCAGTGTAGATTCAATCCAGATTTATAATAGAAAGATACAGGCTCCCAGATGTAAGGAATCTCATATGCTTCTGCCCTCTAAGCAAGGTAAACCCAACTCTTTGTGCTGTATGAAAGTTGCAACAGTTTGGGAAGCCTGGTTCTGAGAGGAGAAAGGCCCATTACAAAATCGGACCCACCAGGGGTACTTTTACAGATGCTGTAAAGAAATACATGTCTGAGAATATTGTAAAGTGATGACTCTGCTGTGCTGCTAAACCTAGAAGAGAGTTCTTCCAGGAAAAGCATCACAATTTGAACAGGTCAACCTTTCTGGTGTGCAAGATCATTACAGGAAACGCTGATTTCTGAGGCTGCTACTAAAGAGAGTTTTAAACCTGGCAATGCTCATATTATTTCAAAAGGTTGGCAAGTACCAGAAATACCTATCACAAAGTAACCAAAGCCCTGGCCAGCGGGGGTTCAGAAATACCTTCAATTTTTTTGTTATCCTGCCATTCTCCGATGCTGAAAGGGGTCACAGCAGGCTGTTATTCCCAGCAGAAGTGTCGCTGTGTTGAAAAGTGGAATTTTTCAGGAATTTTTCATTAACGTTGGCTCCGGCAGATAAAATAATGAATGGGCCAAAGACAACAAGCTTGGGAATATGGCACTCCTGAGCACAAAGATACTGAACCCAAATGGATCGCTGTGCCTGAGGAGAAGAATGATAGCCCTGGAAAGTGATAATGCCCAGCTAATTTTTAAATATGTAGCTGCTGTCCTCTTAATTAAATGCCAGGCGAGACTGTTCCAGGAAAAACTCATTTATGTTAGCTCCCTTTCAAGTGAGTGAAGCTACTCAGTAAGGGATTAAGTACATGAAATTCTTCGTCTGGCTGCAAAGAGCAACTTTCTACACCTCCAAATAATTTGATTGTTTTTTTTAGTCTGTAAAAGGTGCCAGATTATCAGCCCTGGAAAGCAAAGCCAAATTTGTCCAAAAACCTGGCATAGTACAGAGTTCCCTGGGCCAAACTTGCTCCACCAACGTACCTCTGACCTGCTCTAAGGGTGAGAGAGGAATTTGTCATCCATAATCCAGTCAGTCCTCAGCCTCTCAGATGAGACATTTTTGAGCGGGCCATAAAGGGTAGTAATTCTGTGATGTGGACACCTGTCAGCTGGGGATGAGGCACACCAACATACCTGCTATGTTACGTAACCCTCTGGAGACTAACATCCTCATAAGCATGTGTCTGACTGGCCCCAGCATTTCAAGCACGAGTAATCCTTCACATAGACAGAAGCGTCACAAATTGGCTAGTCCTATGTCTACACTAGAGACTTTACAACGGCACAGCTCTAGCAATGCAGCTGTCCCTCGGTAAGATCTCCAGTGTAGCCGCTCTGTGCCAAAGGGAGAGAGCTCTCCCCACAGCATTATTAAGCCACCCCCAACAAGTGGCGATAGGTATGATGGTGGGAGAGCATCTCCCACCGACATAGCGTGGTCCACACCAGTGCATCTGTTGGTGCAACTTATGTCGGTCGGGGGTGGGGTGGGGGTGGGGTGGGGTGGGGGTGTTATTTCACACCCCTGAGCGACATATGTTTTACTGACAAAAGTGCTAGTGTAGACATAGTAAAAGCCAGAGATGTTTGACTCCCAGTACATGCGTGGGTTTATTTATTTATTGATTTGGTTTGTAGATCTATGTGTGCTATGTATCTATTTCTGTGTTTCATAGATTCATAGATTCTAGGACTGGAAGGGACCTTGAGAGGTCATTGAGTCCAGTCCCCTGCCCTCATGGCAGGACCAAATACTATCTAGACCGTCCCAGATAGACATTGTTGTTGAAGTATCTATGTACATATGCTGAGGTCACTATGTGAATGGTGCTCTACTATCCCGCGTTCTCAAAGTCAGAGGGTCTTTTGTAGAAACTGACACCTAAACTTATATGTCAGCTCTCAATTTATTTTTGGGCAGGGGCTGCTGTCAGATGAGAATGCATGAAATTGAGAAAAGATAACTCTAATAGGACAACAATAATAATACTTGTCACTTCTTCCATCCGAGGATCTGCTGCAAAGTGCTTTACAGACATCCAAGGGATTTAACCTCATAACATGTTTCTGGCATTGCTAAGTAATCTCTGTTATATACAGTAGGAAACTGAGGCACAAATAAGGAAGTCTCTTACCCAAGGTCATACAGGAAGTCTGCAGCAGAGCCAGGAATTAGGACCCAGGTAACTTAGCTCCCAATCTTATATCTTAACCACAAGATCCAACTTGGAAAGACTGCCTTCAATTGCAGTGTGAGTCGGACTGAGCTCATTCTATGCCCCTGCACAAGGTAAGGCATGTTCCTAGTCTGTAGCCTCAAACTGTGCAATTACACAGAGCAAGGGGGAGGTTAACAATCGAAGACGAATGAAGATCAATGTTTCTCAGCTCTCTTATAGAGTGATGTTCCAATTGCAATTCATCCCTTCCAAAAACGCAGG
Source organism: Mauremys reevesii (assembly GCF_016161935.1). NCBI lineage: Eukaryota > Metazoa > Chordata > Testudines > Geoemydidae > Mauremys > Mauremys reevesii. Next base: position 82,704,362 of record NC_052631.1, on the reverse strand, counting down.
AGGTCGCAGAGAGCGTTCCTCAATAAACAAGCTCCAGATGAGCTGGATTTCTCTTTTTGCTTCCTCAGCTGTGGTAAATAAAATATTTCTTTATAAACTTGTTGCACAGGCTGACAGCAGTAAGGTTATTTGTGCTGGGACTAATGGGTAAGGAAGCATGCAGGCTGTGGAGGTGCGAGAGACCAGGCCATCGTCTGAGTTCAACGTAGGAACTTGATTTCAGTGACAGCAAGAACTGGTTGATCGCACTTCAACGCCATCTGATAGCTCTTTGAGAAGCATCTCAGATGTGGGCATACCTGGGGGATGATTAGAACAACTATCGAACTGGAGTCCTTTAGCTGCAGCAGATACTAAAGAAACCCATTAGAGAGAGCAGGAAATTAGCTCTGAGAATTTCCCTGTGCTTGCAGACACACTTGACATAAAACTAAGAGGCTTTTTGGAGCAAATTCACAATCGAAGTGACACCCTTTGTTTATTTATTTATTATTATTTTGGGGGCCGGTTGAATATACAATGATCATCGTCCCCACCCAGGGAAATTAGCAAATTGCATTGGAGAACCAGGGATGGGATTATGTGTAAAAAATCGATGTAAATAAATCTTCTGGGAATGTGACCGGGGGTGTTGATAGTGTGAACTGTGAGCATATACACAGCAGGTGATGCACAGGGCGTGCCCCGTGGCTTACCAGCCAGTGGATCATGGGAGTGGTGGATGGACTATGTGGTGTTTTATAAGCTGGTGTCATGCGTTTTATAATCTGCAGAGAGCTGTTTACAGAAAATAGGATAACAATGACAGATCCGTTCTTTCCTAAATCTTTTTCATCTGCTTGGCTTCATTTCTATTCAAAGTCGCCTGTGGCACAACATACTAGGTGCAAAAGAGCAATGGTCAAAACCAAGACATGTTCCAGCCTATTCAGAGGACTGGAGAGATGGTGATTTCTTACACATCAGGATAAACTTAATGACTTTTTTTTTTAATTGCTGATAGAAGTGAGGAACTAGTCAAGGTCCTGTGATTTCCCCAGTCCCCATAAGATCAGAGCACTTCACAGTCTTTAATGTATATCCTCCCAATACCCTACTGAGGTGCCATCATCCCTGTTTTATAGAGGGAGAAATCTGGCACAGAGAGGCTGGGACTTGTTCAAGATCACACAAGGAGTCTTCAGCAGAGCAGGGAATGGAAGCCAGGTTTCCCAAGATCTTGGCTAATGCCCTAACCATGGGACTGTCCTTCCTCTTTACTGGCACTAGCTCTGGCCAGGCACTGTGCTAACTTCCCTCATATAGTTTCACCTGTGCACTTCAGTCCTGACATGCAGCAGCCTCTGCTCTTCTGCCCCTGACTCTCCCACTCACACCATGATGTTCTGCAATGCACCTCCAACCTGGTGGGCCTCTCTTGAACAGAGCCTCCTTGTCAAGCAGTATGTCCAGCAAGGGGCTAGTCTGAGCACATCAAACTCGCTTCAGCTGTGAAGGACCAAGCCCGATTTCAACCCATGTTCCCAAAGGTGTAAAGCTAATGCCTCAAGCAACTGCGCCATCCAATTCCAGAAGGTCAGTGACTAATTAGTTTGTATATAATAAAATTAGTCGAAGGAGTGCTCGGTTTCCGCTCGGGCTCACAAGAGAATGCTGTGGTTTTAGCGTTACCTCTTCCTACTATTTAAATTAGAACAATACTGACCAAAAGAAAAAGGCAGCCTTTCAAAAGCTAGCATTACCACCTACTCTCAAGGCCATCTGTTCAACCCTGGTTACCTGACCTCAGCTGAGACACCAAGAACTCGGCACTGAATTGCCTATCAATTCTCTTGTCATATACTTTGCAGATAGAAGCGCTCCACTCAATAATCTCTACCGCACCCCTGCACAACACCATCAAGGTGACTCCTGGTCCCCAGCAGAACCTGAAGTTAATGCTAAGATAGGAAGGAAGGTCTTTAGGGAGGCAAGATGATGGTCCTTAGGGAGGCAAGAAGTTCTGCATTCTACTCCTACCTCTTCTGTGACTTCCCTTCTAGCCATGGGCAAGTCTGTTGCTTAGGACAACGTTTTTGAAAGTGGCTAGTGATATAGGATATCTCAAACAGGGCACCCAAGATTTGAGTCATCAAACAAACAAACAAACAAAAAAGAAACCACAGGCCACTTTTGGACCTTCATTTCTGTGCCTCCATTTCCTCATCTGTAAAATGGACCTAGTGCCGTAAAGCCAGCAGCTCTTCCATGGCTTCTCAGTCTATGCCCAAATTTAAGGACTCCCTGTGTAGTGACACTAGGCAGCATTGACTATGTTAAAGAACCAAAGAGAACCACAAAGTTTGCCTGTGTCCAGAAACCTCAATAAAGATCCCTCTTTATGTTCATTGCAGCCTAGTCCTGTCTCTCCTCTGCCATGAGAGACCCTGAACCTATCCCACAGGAAAATTGTGAGGTTTAATCCACAACATGCAAAGCAGAACTGTTGTTATGCTTTGGAGTGGGCAGGCATGCAGCATCATAGCACACATAAGGGACCAGTTACATTCAGCACATTCTTTTCTGAGAATGCTATTCCCCCATGGCTTGCAATCCAGCAGTCAAGATCATCTTGTTTTCAAAAGCTCCTTCAGACTATGCAAGTTTTTTTTTTAAATCACAAAATCTATTTTTGTCACTTTAAAAAATAGTCTGTGACACTGAACCTACACTTTACATCTGTTAACCTAGCTGTTCAATGTCGATAAATGCAAAGTAATGCTCACTGGAAAACATAATCCTAACTACACATACAAAATGATGGGGTCTCAATTAGCTGTTCCCACTCAAGAAAGAGATCTTGGAGTTGTCGTGGATAGTTCTCTGAAAACATCTGCTCAATGTGCAGCAGCAGTCAAAAAGCAAACAGAATGTTAGGAACCACTAGGAAAGGGATAGATAAAAAGACAGAAAATATCATAATGCCATGGTATAAAGCTACGGTACGCCCACACCTTGAATACTGCATGCAGTTCTGGTCACCCCATTGCAAAAAGATATATTAGACTTGGAAAAGGTACAGAGAAGGGCAACAAAAATGATTAAGGGTATGGAACAGCTTCTGCATGAGAAGAGATTAAAAAGACTGGGTTGTGTAGGTTGGAAGAGACGGCTAAGGGAAAATATGACAGAGGTCTATAAAATCATGAATGGTGTGGAGAAAGTTAATAAAGAAGTGTTATTTACCCCATTTAAATAATACATAAACCAGGGGTCACTCCATGAAATGAATAGGCAGCAGGTTTAAAACAAACGGAAGGAAGTACTTCTTCACACAATGCACAGTCAACATGTGGAACTTGTTGCTAGGGATTTTTTTTGAAGGTCAAAACTATAACTGTAAAAGCAGCAAAGAGTCCTGTGGCACCTTATAGACTAACAGACGTGGGTATTCATCCACAAAAGCTCATGCTCCCATACGTCTGTTAGTCTATAAGGTGCCACAGGACTCTTTGCTGTTTTTACAGATCCAGACTAACACGGTTACCCCTCTGATACAAAACTATAACTGGGTTCAAAAAAGAATTAGATAAGTTCATGGAGGATAGGTCCATCAATGGCTACCAGTCAAGATGGTCAGGACTGCAACCCCATGATTTGGGTTTTACTAAGCCTCTGAATGCCAGATGCTTGGACTGGATGACAGGGGATATATCCCTTAATAATTACCCTGTTCTGTTCATTCCCTTTGAAGCACCTGGCATTGGCCACTGTCAGAAGAGAGGATACTGGGATAGATAGGCCGTTGGTCTGATCCAGTATGGTCATTCTTAACCTATTCAATCTCTTTTGAAAGTTGTATTTTATGTTCATATTTAATTAACATTCATACTTGTATTAATATTTGAACTTGCCTTTCCCATTTCATTGAGAACTACAAATAATTTCCATTTGCACTCAAGGAATTACGTATAACCAGTGTAAACAAGGGACGTTTTAGAATTTACTGATGTTCACTGTTTGTTAGTTCTTGTAAATCTATATATTTACAGTAAGTCTAGAAAGCACAGTGTTTGTGCACAGGGATTATTTTGGATTTACTCACAATGATCAGCAGTCTGATACTTTTTTCTGGAAAAATGCTACCTGGTGTTGCAAAATCTAAGCTTACATCTAAAAAAAAAAAAGTCTCCAGGGTTTATTATCGCACAGAAAACTTCAGAAGTGTGAGCCAGCTATAAACTGGTGCCTACCCAAGCTTGCAGGTGTTACATGGTGCCCCTTGTTGGGTCGTCAGCTTCTGAGACTGAACCTTGGCCCTCTGGATCTAAACACCTAAAAGGCAAAGCTGTAAACCATGTTGTACCAGGCTCACCAACCTCTACCTGTGGCCCAGCCACCATTGGTTGGGAACAAAGCCTTGCTCAGTGGGTGTTGCTTATACAGGAAGCCTGAAACAACAGCGCTGCAAAGCAATAACTGCTTTATTCATCACAATGAAGTGTTAACTCTGAACCCTAATGCTGATGCTTTTAATGATGGCATTGTCAACTATTTCACTGCAGATCATAGCATGCAAGAAAGGAGAGGGACAATCATATTATGAAGATCTGCACGCGCCAGAGTGAGTTATCTCATTTTGGCATTTCAGGTGGGTGGGCTTAGTTTGTGAGCAAGGCTTGCTTTATAGGTGAGAGTGGGAGTATTTCGCTCCCCTCTCCCCTCTCTGATTCTATCACTATTTCTATGTCACAGACATAGAGATCATTACTAGCACATTTGGGAGAGCACAGCACAGCAGTGGATTGGCCCATTCCACCAAATGGGTGTGCATGTGTCACATCTCGAGTATTTGGGGAGGAGTATGCCCACTAATCTCCTTTCACCAAGAGTGTGTGGAAGTGGCAGCTTCCAGAGACTCCCTAAGCCTGTGGTACGAACCACATTCCCCTACCTTTGACCCCTCTGGATTTCCCTAGTGCAGAGCATCACTCACTGGACTATGGACTAAGGATCATATCTGGCCCTTCACTCAGGACAAAGGCTGGCACTCTGTTCTGATAGGGTCTGTGCTGTGCACTTCCTTGGACTGGCTCCACAGCTCATGACACTTGGTAGAGAGAGGGGTCGACCAATGCTTTGTCCCCTATCAGCTAGCCTAGGAGCTGCAGAGATGACAGCGGCCTTTCCATCTACATATATGTTCCTCTCTCCACTCTCCCTCAGAGCTGTGTATCTGGGCAGCAAAAATACTTCTCTACAGAGCAGAACAGCACCTGGTGGACACGTTGCAGAATTGCATTGGCAGTGTTACTGGTTACTACAGCACATCTCTGTGATGCGTCTTTCAGATTAATGAACTTCTCCTAGACAGTTCTATGAATGGATGGATTCGATCTACATTGATAAGAGTTTCATGCTGTTAACTGTATTCCTCATTTTTCTGACTTGTTTAGGTAATTCTAGTCAATCATTTCTCCAACAATGATTGGTCCTCATTGTACATCATTTCCCAAGCAGTATGCTGCCTGCTGCTGAAAGACACTGTTATTTTATGAATGTAAACAGCTTTGAGATGAACATCTTTGGACCAGAATTCCCAATTCAAGTGCGCAGCTCAGACACCAACATAATAGATAGGTATAATCTCTCCCATCAGTGGCAAACCTGTATGGCTTAACAACAGACAGCAAATCAATGTATAATGTCAAAAAGAAGGGGATTTTTTAAAGCATGTTGAAAGTGTGATGCAGTGGTGAGGAATGTGCTGAAAACACACATGGATTTGGGCTGGCGCTATGCAAACATTTCCACATGCAAATCCAAACCAGCTCATTTCGAGTTTTTCCACCAGACCCAATCAGAGCGTGACATTTCCAGCCTTTTGCCCCAAGTTTTCTCAGTAGCACAGAACCATTTTTGCAACTGAAAACTCTGGATTATAGCCAGGCCCACCGACGAGGAGGGAGGCGGGGGACGGGGCAATCACCCGGGCAGGCTGCAGGGCTCCTAGGCACGTGCGGGGTGGTCTCATGGTGGCAAAGGCAGCCAGGCAGGCATGTGGAAGCTCTGGCTGTGCCGGAAGAGCACCCATTGACTGTTCTGCCCTGGGGCCCAGAATTGCTGTCGACAGGCCTGATTATAACCAGACAAAAGACCCCTTTTGTCTTGCTGCATCCACCCAGCAGAAACTCTCCAAGAGTTCCAAGCCTTCTGGACTCAGGCATGAGGGATGTTTAAAGCAACAACAACAACAACAACAACAACAAAAAGACGGCACACTTTCTTGGGACTGTAAAGGGAGGTTCTCTCTCCAAAGGGTGTTACCCTGCACTGAAAGGCTAGTTGGGATGTCCCAGCCCCTCTTTCTATCTGGCTGTGTTGTGTAAGAGAAGTTTAGGGTTAGCCTGCTGGGTGGGGTTGGTGACCTGTGATATACAGGAGGCCAGACTAGTTGATCTAGTGGTCATTTCTTGCCTAAACCTCTATGACTATAAGTCTAGGTGGGGCAATAGCTTCTTCTGACTTGTTGGATAGTACAACTGGGAAGAGAGAGGCCTGTACTTATGGGTAATAGTAATATTAAATACTTTGCACAAACAACTCCAATAAGAATTAACTACAGCCCCCAGCAGGAGACAAGTACGATCCACCCTCTTCATCTTATTTATTAAACATAGGTAACTGACCGTGGAGTAAAAAAAGTGGCTACATTTCAAGCAAATAAAGAACAATAATATGAAAGATTAAGTGTAAAGGTTATTTTTAAGGCAGATCAACCCAGCATGTTTTATCCAGGGTATTAAAATCACACTTTATTATTGCTGCTTGAAAACACACAGTTTTGTTTGATCAAAGGCTTCCTAACAGAATCTTACTGGTTTCAGGTCAAAGGACATGAGTCACTAAGTACGCCATCTTATTCCTATAGGTCACCCTAACTAAATGACTGGTGATGAGAATGTTGGTTTACAACACTGTCTGGATTCAAAAAAGGTGCAAAAAAAAAAAAGACTTGATAGATTCTTGCGAGCTCCCTCTTCTCTCCACACTTTGGTTCCTGCACGCTTCTTGCTGGGGACTCTGCAGTTCCTGAGCGTGAGTCCATCCCTCTGACCTCTACTTCTCTTTCATTACACACAAAGTTGTTTTGGAGGGGTAAGCTGCATTTTATGTGTGTGTGAAACTTACAAAACCACAATGGGCTAGAGCGTGATGCTGACTGTATTAATTTGCCTTGGTGTGAAAACAATGAGGAAACAGCCCGCATATCAGTGCAGCCCAGAATGCCAAGAGGAATTCCAAAAACATAAACAAATAAAACCTAAGGTCTAGTTTGTCTCTTCAGTGGACAAAATCAGAGCCTGAAATACCAGTGGATCAAGCAATTAAACTGTAAATGTAGTCATTAGCAACTTCTTGGTAACTAGCCTCTCAGTTCCCAGACACCTGTGGTATCATTACACGTTGGAAAGTTGGCATTAGGCTGCAATGATGAAATGTGATGAAAATGTGGCACTCTTTCCAAGTAGAATAGGCTAATCAATTTGAGATAGCCAAAGGAGACACTGCCCCTAGGAATCTTTATACCAAGTCCCAGTTCATGCTGAAGTAGGACTCTGGGAATTTAGTGAATCTCTGTGGACATTCTTACAGGGCCAAATCCCAAAGACCTGACCTCAGTGGGAAGTTTGCCTGAGTAAGGACTGCGTAAAACCTGAGTGTGGGCTCTTCAGCACCAAAACAGATGTGAGCTAAAGAAGCAACTCCATTAGCTAGTAACAGTAGCAGGCTGTTATCCTCTATGTGGACTAGTCACATGAGGGGGACAAGACACGCTTTACAAGTATATTACATAAGACAGGATTTGCAGACATGATCAATAAAACCCATAGTTTAGAGCCCTAGTAAGAAGTGTCAGTGCTTTGACTAAAGAAGTTCTCAATGACCTTCCATCTTACCTATATTATGCCAGGAAACTTAAAATAAATTGTAATTTTAAAAAACCCAACAACCCTGCTTTTGTTACATTAGAGCAAATCCAGAGTCTCTCCATGGTGTTCTGTCAAGCTACTGTGGTTTTACACCACTGTATATCTGAGAGCAGAATTTAGCCCAATGTATGACAATGAAATAAAAACAACATCGATGCCATCCATTTGTAAAGGAAAAATGTGCAGAGGTGGAAAGGTTAGATGGTTCTCTCTGTCTCTCACTGTGTAATAGCTTAAACTGTGTTTAAAAGGGTCTCCGGGTGACATCATTGTTTACTTGAATCATCTTTTCATTGTAATAGCAGAAGAATCTTCTAAACTGGCCAAATTTGCTGTTTTGTTCTCTCCTGCGGGCTTGTGCAGCTGAAACCATTTTTAACTTCCTTGCTTCATGTTCATCTATAGCTAGATCTAGATAAAGTGTCCCCCCACACGTTATACTATTATTTCATCTGGTTATTCATGACAGGCATTGGAAAAAAGTGCTACCTATACACCCTCCAAGATAGAGCAATGGGGCTTAAAAATGGACTAATCTTGTCTCCACCTGCACAAAAGCGCAATTGCAAGATGGAGTGAGTTGCTTCTTTGGCAATCCCAGTCCCTCAACACAGACAATCCAGGAAACTGAATCAAATGAAAACCTCAGTCTTTGGAAAGCGCAGGGAGCAATTTTTCAAATCATGTTCCTTCCCCATATGTTAGACTTAGCAGCTGAGCACAAGGTTCAGAAGTTCGGCATGGACGCTTTATCCTCCTTGTTCTAGCTGGCAGGCCAGATCAGGCTGTCTCTCAGGGAAACTTCAGGTACTGGCTTCCTGATGAAATCGCTTGTGCTACTTTGGATCTTCCATTTATGGCTGAAAAAAGGCATTTCAGGCAGTTCATGATGTTTTAAAGTAGTTAACTGACTTCAGTGCTTCATTGCACTACAGTAATGCAAATAAAAACTAAGAATCAGTTCATTAGAATTTGGAGCGAACACTCATCTCAGCTTTTATTTAACCCAAACTAAATTTGCCCATCCTGAGTTAGGAAGGTCTGTTCAAACTGTAAGACTCCTCCTGCAACCTTTACTTAAGCTATTTATCTTTGCTCATCCAAGTAGTCCCATTGGCTTCAGAGGGAGAACTTGTGTTCAAGATAGCTAGACTGGGCCGGTGGTTTTCAGTCTACACATCCAACAGTATTTATTACTAACTTCTTTTATTTGTATCTAATGCTTTGGTGGAGAGAGGAGAGAGATACTATTGTCAATAGCGTTTGTTAGGCACTTCAGAAAACAACCAGAAAGATACGAGGCCAAGTTCAGTGGTGCTGCACTTATGTCAGTGATGAATTTGGCCAACTGTCCCTGCTGCAAGAATATTGTAATTGAAACAGACACATAGTACAATGCAGCAATGCAGAGCTCCATTCTCCCCTCACCTGGAGTACTGTCACTGAAAGCAAAGGTCTGGATTTATGTCTTGGTGATGGAGAGCAGAATCTGTCCCACTGGACTTCCATGAGTGCAAGGGAGAAAGGACTCTGGCCCACAGCATTTGTGGTGATCTGAAAACTTTTGTATCACACAGTGGTGCAGGATTTTTGGTTCAGATGACCACATGCCCTCTGTACTCTTCTTCATAAGGTGGATTAATGGAGTGAGAGCCTTCATGGGCGAAGTGCAATGAGAACTGTGGCAGTGGAGAGAGTGGGTTACTGCCACACAAGGCAGGGACAGCTAGTGACATAGGGATGGACACTGCAGAATACTGTGCACATGGGGGATTAATTTTTCTGTAAGGAAAGACAGAGGCCTTGTGGTTACTGTCCACAAGACTTTATTTTCCTCTCTGCAAACACAGGCACACACTACTGTCTTGCAACAAGCATTTCCTCTGTGAAGAAGCACTGTAATTAGTACTGCAGCTAGAAAGCATTCCAAATACTACAGCATGGGCACGTATTCCTGGCCCACCAGGAGGCAGTTTCAAGCAGGCAGCGCACCGTGTGATGAAGCATGGAAAAAAAGATCTTTTTATAATCACTGGAGAATAAACACAGTACTTTTCTGCAAACTGGAGACGGGCCTGGATCCCAGCCCCAGATCCCACCACTTCCAAATGTCTGGGAAGTTCAGATTCAGACGTATCGCCACTGATGACCCTTCTGTCTATAAAGGACCAAAACTAAATCTCAGTTTTTAAAGACTGAGGGAATTTGGGCTCTGGATCAGAACTATGTAGGGGCAAGCCTATTTCTGCTGTGTATCCCCAATTACTGATTGCACCCTTCTGTGGATGGAGGAGAAATCTGTTTGTTGCATCACCAGTTTTGATAAGTTAGGCTAGGGTCCTGCAAGGTGGGAAAAGCTAGAAAATCTGTTTTCCATTTATTGTCAACATTTTCCAGTTGTGTACCCAGCATTAGTTGCCATCAATGGGAATTGAGGGTGTTAAAGCACCATACAGGGTTGGCCCCTTAAACAGCAACTGTCTTCTTTTGGGAGACCTCTGTGAGAAATACATGCTGCCAAATTCTGCTTACAATTATACTGGTGTAAATCCAAAGTAAGTCCATGGGAGTCAGGGCTCCTATGCAAAATTTACACTAGTGTAACCAGGAGGCAGAATTTGACCAATGGGGTGAAATTTCCTAACCTGCAACCCCAAGGAAGCAAACATTTTGACTGAGGTGTTTTGGATTCATGAAGGTTAAAAAAATGAACAGATAATAACAGGATCAAGCTTCCTTGACCCCCAAATGAAGAACAATTCCAGAAAGCCTGCAAGCTCCCTTCTGCACTTCCTTGGCAATCTCTTTCCCACAGTTAAGAAAAACACAGGAAGATCTAAGGAAACCTATGTGGAAATGCAAAAGACGAAGGCATGTGATCTGAAAATAGAAGGAAAGTCCATACATTTCCTTTACATACTGGTCTGAGTCCAGTTTTTGGCTGAATTTTGAAATCTTTGGGACCATATGCTTTTGCCATTCCCTCTAGGGCATAATGGGAAACTGACTTGTTTGGTCCTTTATCACTTAACAGATTAGACAATGTGGTTTTCTTCTTGCCTGGTAACTTCAAGAATTCTTTCACTGTGCTAAAAACTACTGCTTTAGAACCACAACAAAGGCCTGCTGCATCGGCTCAGAGCACATCATCGGCCAGTTGTGAATCCCTTTGTGATTACACATATTAGGGAAGCTTGCAGAAGTCACATCTCATAAAGTTCAGCACGGTATGAAAACTTACTGCATCCGACTGAAGAAAGCTAAAGAGATTAAACTGTAAACCACAGGCAATCCCACACTGGCTTGCCAAACCTCTGCACTAGTCCCAACTTAAAAGGGAAGAAGCAAATTTAATTTGGGCACAAGGAAGAGAAACTGTGCAGACCTCCACTGGCAGCAGGACTCAGAAATTCCTCTAGGTCTTTCAAACTGTAACAATTTTAGGAATCCTGAGAACTGAGGGTAGATTGGGTGATGCTTTGGTAGCGGGAAGGGAGAACAGGATGTAGTGAGAACAACAAAGTAGGTACTTAAAGGGCAGACTAATCAAAGGACTTGGAGGTGCGGGCACTGCAGTGCCTCTCAAAACCGTTTCTATTCACTCCCTCCTAAACAATCAGAGTGTGTAGCTTTGAGTTATCCTGTTAAAAAGATGGCAACATTCTCATGGCGCAATAGGTCAACCTGCTTAGATCAGTGGATTAGTTAGTAAAATTTTACACAGTGCTTTGAAAATACAGGGCTTGACTCAGATTTCACTCACGGTGGCTTTATATCAGTGTAACTCTACTGACATCATCAGCCCACTAAATTTACTAATTCATTCACAGTGCTGGAAGCTTTCATGGTATAGAACCACAACAAGGGCCTCGGTGTTTTTTTGGAGAATCAGACCCATGAAGAGTCCATATGAATGCAAAGCATCATCACTATCAAATAGAAGTTTGTTTCAATGCTGATAAAGCAGAGTGGATCAGGTCATATGATGAGCGCAATGATAATCATGTGCACAATTCAGTTCTGCTTTTATTCTCTTTGATGGTTCTAAGTGAGCTGTGTCACCAGCACAGAGATGCTGGATCAGCCTCACCAGTGAGAGGGAATCAGGTGTGCTCTTCGCACTACCATGGGGTCAAGCTGAAAATGTAATTAAAAATCTCCATAAGATTAAAAGAAGATGCCACCAGCTATCTACCCATATGCAAAGCCTGTGGGCTGGCATGTGCCAAGCTGGGTAGTAACAACCTCCTTCCCCCCAGCTACCTGGACTTTGGATCTGGTCTGGTGCAGAGGGTGGCCCTAGATTAACCCCCCCCCAACCACAGAGAAGTTGGAGAGGGGTGGGTTGAGGACGAAGACTGACTCTGGTCCCCCTCACACCTCACTGGCCAACTGCAAGAGGAAAATTAAATGGTGCTCTTTGAAGAAGCCAGAGCAAGATAGCAACAGGGGCAGAACTGTGACACCCTAAGGGGCTTCCCAGATTGCTCCTGGCATGGTGCAGCTATGCACTGCCTCTTACTCAGGGCTGAGCCTGAAGATTAAGTCTAGCCCTATATACCTAGCCACACTAATTATTCCCAGTACAATTAATGGGCCCAGTCCTGGCCCTAGCTGCGTCTGTGGCATGGAGCCCCCAGAAGCTCCATGACATGGCCAGTTTCTGCAGCTGTGGGTGCTTTGGCAGATGTAGAAGGGGAAGTTCCTCTCCAATGTAATCATGGGCCACTCAACCCCCTTTGCTGCCCTGGGACAGAATCTGTGACTCCAACCATCTTGAGTGTCCTTCCAGCTCAGACCCCTTCAAACCCCCATGGCAGCTTTTTTCTGAAGGTCACTGGCTCTTTATCTGCCATATCAATCTACTGAAAGATGGGATGTTATTTTTGTATATACTCCACCACACTTGGGCAATGACCATTTTGTACCTTCAACATACAGACGGTTTACATTTCACTTCAGATGGTCTCCTCCTAGCCTCCATCCCATCAGCCTTCCTCCTTCTCCTCATTTGAGGAACAATAGGCCTGAATGTGTTTTTAAGATTCCATCTGTCATACAAAAACATCTCCATATGGTTTGCTTGCGATCCCAAGCTTTCTCCTGGTGCAGCATTGCTCTCATGGTAAATTTTTAAACTATTAAATGGCATTTCCAGATAATAATCTGTACTGATCGATTTTGGCAGGTTCTGCTGTTTTCTGTGTGCCTTACAAAAAATAAATAAAAAATAAGTGTCTAGCCCAGTGAGGTGAGAGACCATTTATTCCAGTGAACTGTAGACACTTTTACACCAGGATCTCCACTTATTTAAACAACCTATCTTGCTGGCCAGAGTGGCTGAATACAGAGCTAGGCTCTCTGCCCTATTTCTCTCCCATGTTATGAGGTACCGAGGAGCATGAATGCCGTATCAGCATTAGGAAGGCTTAATATCCTGCCACTCATTTGAGACGAGCTGTGAAGGAAAATGTTAGGGGCTGCGATCTATTTTGCTCTCAGGCTGTTGGGATAGCCAAAATGTCTTTTAATTACTGCCCTTTGCAATTCCCATTTCAGTCTCAAAAACGGGGAAGTCTAGCCAGTGCAGAGGAGGAATAAAAGGTAGAGCACTCCAGGAAAATGTAGAAAATATCAAGTTAATTATGCAACTACATGGGGGTTAGCCTCAATGTCCTGCCCAAACTCTCATCTGGACAGTTAGAATCTACTTATTTGAAATTCCTCCAGCAGTTTTAAAAACTGTTACAAGGTGAGCTGAAAACAGCTTCCCCATTCCACCTGCATTTCAGTGGTGGAGAAAGTGACCCCTGTTGTGTACAGTTTGTGAAGTATTTTGGATGAAAATGCAACAGAAGCATAAGACATTCTAGTTCAATTCAATGTGTGCATACAGCACATTACAGATTCTCCATCTGCCATTCAAACACAGCACTGGCTGCTTGGAAAACCAACTATTAGTCTCCTATTCCTGACTGCACTGGTGAAATTTTGTATTGTAGTTGGAAACCTTTTATAATGGTGGATGAATATATTTAGATGTGTTAATATGGGGGGCGGGAAGAGAAGGGAAATTATGTATATGCTTATTCTTGTAACATTTTCAATGAAAAAAGTGTTTGAAAAAAATAAAAAGGAGATTCCTATAGAAACCTTGAACAAGTGAATTTGTTCTGTGCGCTCAGTATACTGTTTTGTATGATTTTACTCTCTGGAAATTATGAGACTTTAAAAATACTTTTTATCTTCCTTTAATACATTAATTATGGTAAAATTATTTCTGCTTATTTTTGAATGTGGCAGTTTTAGACAGGAAATTTAGTATAACACTCGCTTTTAAAAAGAGTTCTGTACTGTTTATAACATTTTTCCACAGTGCAGCAGATACTTAGAAAATCACATTAGCAGTGGGACATAAGACTTGCTTTTATAAAAAGTGAGCAATAGTCTATTTAGTCCAGTATCCCAGCCCCAACAGAGACCAGTGATGGATTCTTCATAGAAAGGCAAAAACATGCACAATATTGCAATATTTTCCCATGGAGCTAACTTTCTTCCTGACCCCAGTCAATGGTCATTTTATGCTCTGAAGCACGATGATTGGGATGGTTTTCAATAGTAGTAATATATGTAGGTCTGGTTGAAAAATGAAAACCTATTTTCAAAATGTTTTTTGAAATATCTAAGTTGTTTTTATGTCAAAAAGTTCAAAATAGATCCATTTTTCATTTTTTTGAAAGTTGTCATGATTTTATTTTAAAATGGTTCTCAAAACCACTGAAAGATGCTATTGAAAAAGGTTACTGGAATTTTTGACTCACTGAAAACCATTTTTGATAAAAAAAAATGTCAGGATTAAAAAACAAAAAGAAAATTAACTTTTTCATGCAAAATGACAAATTTGTCAATGTCAGCTATTTATGAAAAAAAAAGTTTTTGAAAACAAACAAACCAAAACCCCTTTTTGACCAGGAACAACAACAACAAACACCACACACCCAAACAAATCACTTTCAACCAGGAAAAATAACAACACCTTTTTTTGCCAAAAATTTCCACCAGCCCTCGTATTTAGAGAATAAAGACTGTAAATGCAATAAGAGTCAAACAGAACCATTTCAACCTTGTGCTAAGAGGAATCAGAACTAAAATATGCAACAACGTCAAAGAAGAAATGCCATGACAAGCATGGAACTATTCTAGATGATTTCAGGACATCTACATATTTTGGAGCTAAGCTTTTTGGAATGGGGCTGGAGATTGCTGGAATGAGCAATGGTCTGCCTGTTAGCTCTTCTGATTTGAAATTAAATCTCAGCTTTGCTATGGTCAGGGTGCAGGACCCATTGCTGATCCATGGGCATGATTAGGTTTCAAGGAAAATACAACCTATCAATGGTCTAGTAAGATATAATTTTTGTCCTCAACCATCAATACAGTGACTCCTAAATGTTCTTAGATTCCCTGTGTGCCATCTACACAGGTCACGGCGGTAGTCTCCTGACCTGTGACATGAGGCTGATGGCAGAGTGGTGGTGGCAGTCATCTCAAACCAATACTAATTAGCTGCAACAGAGTGAGTACTTGAAGTCCTCTATTGTGGCTGGGGTATTAGCTAAGAAAATATCCTTTCCCTTGGTGTCTGTCCCAAACAGGATAACTGGTTTGGCAGCAGCACTGCTGAGAAGGATCTGGGAGTTATGGTGGATCACAACCTCAACAATGCAGTACTGCTGCAAAAAAAAGCAAATGCAATTTAGGGTTGCATTAACAGAGGCATAGCATGCAAGTCATCAGAGATGTTAGTACCACTGGTTAGGCCTCAGCTGGAGTACTGTGTCCAATTTTGGTCACCACTGTATAGAAAGGATGTAGAGAAACTGGAAAGGGTCGAGAGGCGAGCAACAAAGATGGTCATAGGGATGGAGTGCAAGCCATATGAGCAAAGGCTGAAGGAACTGGGTATGTTTAGTTTGGAAAAGAGATTAAAGGGGGACATGATAGCAGTCTTCAAATACTTGAATGCTGCCATAAAAAAGATGGAGAAAAGTTGTTTTGTCTTGCCACAAAGGGCAGGACAAGAGAACTTCCTAACTGTAACAGTAGGACAATGGAACAAACTGTCGTGGGAAGTCATGGAAGTTCCTTCACTGGAGGTTTTCAAAAGGAGGCTAGATAGCCATTTGCCCTGGATGGTTTAGACACAACAAATCCTGCATCTTGGCAAGGGATTAGACTAGATGACCCTTATGGTTCCTTCTAACCCTATGGTTTTATGATTCTATGACACAAAGCTCTACACCTCTTTATTGTCAGACATGAATAGGGCATTCTCTCTCTCTCCCTTCTCAGTGCCTGGCTCCAAAGGGGCATGGATGAAAGTGAGCTGGATGAATACAGTGGGGGGAAGACTGCCAGGTAAGGAGTATACTTAGAGGGTGCAGTGGGTGATATCTGTACCTGGCTCATTTCTGTGGGAGTAAACCCACCCTTTTCAGTAACAGTTGCAATGTGAGTGTGCTCCTGGGTTCCCAGCAAGAACTGGTGGCCAGAAATGCCTTTTCCTGCCTGTGCTTGGCCAGGTACTTGTTACCAATTCTCTCTGATCCAGAAATTGCCATGGTAATACATGCCTTTGTAACCTTCAGGCTGGACTGCTGTCTTATGCCCTATATGGACAAGCTCTGAAGACCATTCAAAAGTTACTGTTAGTGGAGAATACAGCTGGCCGTGTACTTGCAGTGTCAGCCAGAGGGAGTGCATTATAACAATTCTCTGAGGACTGCACAAACTTCCTATTTGCTTCCAGGTGCAATTCAAAATGTTGCTACTGATGTACAAAGGCCAATCAGTTATGGAATCACCTATTTCCCCACATGCTCGAACAATAACTGAGGTCAGCTAGGGCACTTCTACTAGGGGTGGCTGGTGGCAGGGTATTCATGACTCTTGCCTATGGAATCCACTTCCTCTGTTGGTCCAGCAGAGCTCAAACTGGCCCTTTAAGGCATGATGTAAAGCTCGTGTTTACTCCAGGCATGTTTGTGAGGAATATATGGAGCTTGTTTCTGAGTTTATCTGGGCTGACCCTTGCTAGCAAGTGTTTCAAATGTTGGTACGTTCACCAAGAGGCACAGTGAGGGAGCGTTTTATAAGTCTCTGAATAAACCAAACCAAATATGTGGATTCTAGTAATGAAGCTCTGGTAGTTTACGGTTCTACTAGAATCCTTCAGCAGATCTGTCTTCCTGATATTGTTGGTTATTGATTATTGTTGGTGGAAATTAACCGTACCCCTAGAGCCTAGAGACACACTTCATACTGACCATGAGGAGACTAAAGAACCAATAGTCTGGTGTTTTGAAATATACCCAGGGCTCAAGGAAGACTATGGAACACTACTGGGAGGAGAAATTTCACAGTAAATAACGGACCATCTCCTATATACAATCTGATGTGCGCCCCTGAATTATTTTATTCCCCATGAAGGAAGTGATTTCATAGATTCAGCTTGCCCCATGCACAACAGAGGGTTCAAATATATGCTATAGCCTTGGCTTTTGAAGCCTCATCTTCTTCAGGGTATTACAGATGATCAAATACAACTTGAAATGTTCCCATATAGGAGAGAGATACTAAGCCCCACAAATTGCTATTTTTAGCTAATTGTTGAAGCCTTAAGGCTGGGGATCAGAAGTGTTAGCTAGAGGAGTGTGCGTGTGTGTGTGTGGGGGGGGAATCCTTCAAATGCATCTCATGTCAAGATACATCTTTCTCTATTTCCAAATATTTTAATGAAACACTGACCCCTTTGAAGTATTCAGACCTGAGCTCCCATTGCTGTTGGTAAGAGAACTGATATCTAATGAGAGAGCCCTTGTAAACTTATTACAGGAAATTCCAGAGCCAATTCCTCACTGGCCCATTGGCTGCCTATTTAATTAGGCATTACTGTGTGGCATTTCACTGGCTGTATCACATCTGCAATGGGGGTGGGGATCTTCCAGAAGAAAGCCCAGGGCAAGGACAGGGGGGTGATTTGTGGGAGCAACCCACAAAGATTGTTACTTGCTCAAAGTAAAGTGTTATGAATTCAGGGGCCTCTCTGAGAAAGTTCAGCTAGGGCTGAAAAGAAAAGAACCCCAAAGGTTCTTCTGATGGGCGCCCGGGAGCAGTTTAGTGCTAAGTAGGGTGACCAGACAGCAAGTGTGAAAAATCGGGATGGGGAGTGGGGGGTAATAGGAGCCTATATAGGAAAAAGACCCCAAAATCAGGACTGTCCCTATAAAATTGGGACAGCTGGTCACCCTAGTGCTAAGTAAGTGCGAGACTGGAGAAAAATGTGAGTCATGGACCGAGAATGGAGCCTTCACTTCAGCACAGGAACCTGAGGGTCAAAGCCCTGGGGTGGGGGGATGAGAGCACAGGGACAGGGAGGCTTTAGAGCAGTGCTCTCTTCCCAAGCTTGCTTTCCTTCTCTAAAATGCAAAGGAAGAGCGTGTCTGCTCTCCAGGTGAGCTCTCCCATAGCACTCACACAGCTCTCCTGAAAACCCACCCCAAAGCCACCCTTTCTCTCAACTGCAGCAAGGGAAGTCCCCACCGGGGCCGGGGATGCCTAGTTGCAGTTGCAAGCGCCATCTAGCGGCAGCTGCCCAGATCTGCTACCTCAAGGCACTTGACTCCTTATGATGCCCAAACCCGGAGAAAGTAATTGAAACCATATCCAGGAGAGAACATCCCGGGCAATTAAAACAACAGAGTTGAAATAGTTGCATCCATAGAGGAAACCAATTTTAACTCTGTGACAATACAGGCTCCCCCCCGCGCAAAATGGACCGAGCCGGACTGCAAATCCCCCCTCTAACAAGTCCCCAGCCCTGAAACAGAGTCCTGGCTTCGCTGCTTCGCGCAGGGTTCTTACAGCGCGCAGTGTCCCATGGCGCTAGGAGGTTAGTGTACTCAGGTGCACGCCTGCGTTCAGCGGGAGAAAAAATAAACACACGGAAAGTTGAGCCAGCCCTGGTGTTGCTCTTGGCCCCCTCTGGGCCAGGCTAGAAAACCAGGAGCTAGAGCCGTATGGGACAGGGGCACCAACCAAGACCCCCCCCCCCGGCGGAACTCGTTCCTCTCCATCCCACCCAGGGGTTTATCATTCTTCTTTATTGAAACCCGCCAGCCAGCAGCCAGGAGTGGCTTGCTTTGAACTGATACGACCCGCTTGGGCAGACAAGGTGGCTTGCTGCGAAGTGGCCTGAAGCCGATGGGGGTGGGCTGGGGGGAACCATTTCCAACCTGGATACCGCACCGGCGTGAGCCAACACAGGAGAGAAAGTTGTCGGAGCAAAAATACACTGTGAAATCAAAGGAGAGTGAGTGTGTGAGAGAGAGAGTGAAAAAACCACGTGTAAACTGCTCTTACCTTGGAGCCAAAGCAGTCCATGAAGCAGCCCAACAGCCAGGGCGGGGCAGTGCTTTGGGATCATGGCTGGTGCAGATGTGACTTATGAGGATATCCTTTAGAAACGTGCAAGAAGGGAGAGCTGTCAATAGGGGCAATTTCTTTCCAGCAACACGTTTCAAAGCCTTCAGGCTGGGTAAGGGCGGGGAGTGGAGTGGGGAAAGAACGAGGCGTCCCGAAGTTCTCACTTGTTGATTCCAGTGAAACTGCGCTTTCCATTCACTGCGTCCCCGCTTTGCTACAGGGTTTTGTTTGCCTCCCTCTCTTCTCAACGGCCAAATGTGTTTTTTTTCCAGAATAACTTTATTCCTTGTTTCCCCGCTCCTAACTCATGGGATGATGGGGGGGGGGTTGTTTGTTGGGGTTGGTTTTTCTTTCTTTTCTTTTTCTTTGGCTAACTCTGATTAAAGTAGAGAGACCAGTGAGAAGAGCAGCTGTCACACAACTGACCAAAGGGGTTTGCAAAGCAAAGTAGCCGCAACAAAAAAGTTTTGGTGCAAAGTTTTTTCGAGTCACTGAGCGGCTGCTTCTGAGTCGCTCTCCTCCCTTGGGCTGGGCTCTGATTAAAGTGTCTGTAACCAAAAGCCTCCGCTGAGGTCTGTTTATCCAGGGAGGTGCAGGTGCTGCAGGGATCTGGTGGAAGAAGCCTTTAAACTCTCTCAGACTTGCGAGACAGGAGTGGGGAAAAAACCAAAACCAAACTCCTGCGTCCCAGTAGCTGTTGCAGCTGACACGAGCCCACGGGATCTCTGCTACATGCTGCTGGTGGAGTCACAAGCCCAGGAGCAGGCGACCGTTTCGGCTTCTTGCAAGGAGTGGGGCTTGTGCCTGGGCAGATCACAGTTTAGGTATTTCTCTCTCTCTCCCCCACCCCTCCCAGTTTGATCTGCTTTTGCTGGGGTGTTTGGTGTGAGCCTGGGATTCTTTATAGGGAAAGAACAAGAGGAAGGAGAGACGTCAGCAGCCCAGCCAGGGGGGAGCTTCGCTCTCTCGCTCGCTCGCTGTCACTTTTCCAGTGCTAAGGCTCCCAGGGCTGCGGCAGGGATTTCAACCCCCCCCCTCCACACACATGCCAGCCCTCGCGCTGGTTCTTGCCTATCTCGCTAACAGGTGGGAAGGGCTGCTCGGGGCAGGCAGGTGGCAGCAAGCTCCGGCTGCAGGAGCACGAGCGGAGTGGGAGGCAGAGGCTAGTCGAGGTAGCTCCTCAGGTGGCAATGTGCCCCGGGACTGCTTCCCACGGAATGGTGCTGGACCTGGGGTTGGGGGGCTGGGCCCCAAGAGGTGCCTTGGTGCTGAGAATCCTGTGGCACCTTATAGACTAACAGACGTTTTGCAGCATGAGCTTTCCTGGGTGATACAAGTCTTGCATCCGACGAAGTGGGCATTCACCCACGAAAGCTCATGCTGCAAAACGTCTGTTAGTCTATAAGGTGCCACAGGACTCTTTGCTACTTTTACAGATCCAGACTAACACGGCTACCCCTCTGATACTTGGTGCTGAGCTCCCTCATGTGCACCAGAGACACCGACAAGCAAAAGGAAACACACAGGAGAGTGGGCGAGGAACTAAAACTTGCCCCAGTTTTCTGTCTGTAAAGGTGCTGGAATAACCTGGGAAGTAAGGCAGCTGCTCAGGATACGGGCATACAGGTGTTTTGCTTTGCCTTGGTGCTTCTTTCCCTCCCATCAGCCAATGTTACATGAGCAGAATATACGGATTTAACAGAAGTTGGTTTCCTGACCTGATGTCAGTCTGATTGAGTCCCTTTGGAATGTAACTGGTATTTTACCATGGAGCAGCTTTAAAAGCACTTTAAAATTCGTATTTTTGATATTGAGGGATGCAGGTCATTTACTGATCTCTCTCTCTCTCTCTCTCTCTCACACACACACACACTGGGATGGCTTCAGCAAAGAGTGGCAAGAATAAAGAGTTGATGCAAACAGAGCATTGGAAAAAGAGCAAAGTTTGCTTTAACTTATAAGTTTTGGCACCCCAACCACATCAGAAATCTTTGGGATGCTGCTGCAAGCAAGGCAGATTGCCCTTCACTTTGTAGAGACATTTAGAAATGTTTTCATCCGAAATGCAACAAAGCAAACTCACTTTAAAAAAAAGTCTATTAGGTGGATATCTTGCTCTGACCTGGCTTGGGTTTTGAGATAGCACCGACCACTGCCTGGTATCTAAGCACTATTTCCAGGTATTTGGGTGTAGACAATGCCACCCACGCGGCTGAGCTTGCTGGCGTGGCCTCATGCCTTTGCTCTGAGTATGCCAAGCTCTTAGCGTGGGAGAGCAGCACTCCCAGATCAGAAGCCGTGGGGACCCTGTGAAGTGGATACAGTCACTGTACCCTTCCACTCCTGCCCAGAGTAGGACACTCCTCTTCCAGATGCTGCTGATCTTCCAAGGAAGAGGATGTGGGCAGTTCAGCTTAAGTTCAGACTTTTCACAAGAATGAATGTTAACTGTCAGTGGTTTGCCCAGCTGTTATCAGTATACGTTAATAACTTACCTATATCTAGCAGCTTGGATCCTAAAAGGATTTTATAATCAGTATGCAGGGAGATCACTCACTCAGTATGGAAATGCACCCCTGGCTCAGATCTCAATGGGGAGCCATTCTGTGCTATCAACACTACCCAGCAACAATAATATACCTAAGTTATACACCACTTTACATCTCCAAAGCGCTACAATAACATGAATCCTCCCAGCTCCCTTGTCAGGCAGATCAGTATTATGGAGCTCAGATCCTATGCTGATGGGGGACAGATAGAGTAGATTATTATTCCTGCTTTACTTATGGAGAAAATGAGACACAGGTTAAATGATTTGTCATAGGCCACACAGCAGATCACTGGCAAAGCTGGGATTCAGTCTCATGCTCATTCAATTAGTCTTCAGAAGAGGAAGTGAAAAATAGCCTGTGCATTGGAATCTACAAGGGAATCTGATAACCTGGATTTTAGTAAAGATGAACTTTGGTCAGCTGAACTTTTGTTCCCCTTTTTTGATATATAAAAATCTTGTTTTTATCTTTTGAAGCATGTGACAAATATATACACACAATACTGAAATACAGTCAGATCAGAGCAGGAGCAGTTGAACATACAATTACATATTTTAATTTGCAAGAGAGGTGACCAAACATCAGTTGATCAGAAACATGATCCATGAAAGCTATAAACACAAACTCTACAATAAAGTGTTATAATTCTGAATGTCTGAGTCCAATGAATCGTTTCCTACAATAATGCCTGATGTACAATTAGGATACAGTGTTCTCAATATCGCAAGAGGTTATCAGGTTGATACGAATATTAATACCCGAGTCACTTCTAATACAATACAAGAAATGTACCTCTCCCTTTTGTATTTTATAAATTAATACATCAGAGTATATATCCTCATCCAAATCAGTGTACCAATTCTGAACCGATGGTCTGGGATAGAAATTCCTTCTGCAGCTCAGGCAGCTGTGGAGAGTTACTTTTAAATCTCATAATAGTGTATAATAGTAAAGAACAGTCATGTAGGATTAATTGTGCATTTCAGGGGAAATACTGCAAATTTTAACTGGAAATTGTATCTGATATTTTGGCTTCATAATCACAAATTTTGGGGCATATCTACAATATGCCAAATTTTATCAAATTCCTTCTAGATTGGTTGCACCTCCAACAATATTTACAAGCTATATCTTTCCAAGCTCTTCAGAGTCCAACAGATTTTATGAACTATCTTATTATGCAGTCACTGTACTTTTGCTACCCTGGTGCTAATTTTAAATTCATAATCCAGAACCTCTTTCCCATTGTTTAGGAGTAGACTGTAGTTCAAAATCAGTTTCCCACATGGATTTTGATTTTCAGAAAGCTCTGTATAACTATACCAACCCAAACAGCAATAGATAAGAACTGGATAGTGAATGTGCCATTCCTGAAATGTTCAGTCAAACAATTAGCAATAAGAGGGTTTAAGGATGTGCGCACAATTTGGGGATTGAATGACATTATTAACCAGCTGCAGTAAAATAAAATTCTTGTTCTTCAGATGCTTCAAATGTATCTTTTAATGGTTGAAGGGCAAGCAGTTGTTCATCTTTATCTATATTTCCAAAAGCTGAATGCCAACATTTGTTCAAATTCCGCTGGGGATGATTTTATTTTGAATTCTTTATTTTTCTCAAAATTGATATAAATTAGTACCAATAGCCTATCTTGTTCTTGAACATATCAGTACACATGTGGCAAAGGTAAGCCTTCACAAAGTATAACAGACTTACAGAACAAAATGGTAAGGTCCATTCCCAGAAACATAAAAAAGCAACTTATTAACTGTAATGTAACTTAATAATAAAACAATTATTCTTGCCAGTAAAGAAGTTTGAAAGCCTTTTACAAATTTTAATTAATTCAGTCTCACAACACACCCGTGATTTAAATAAAGACTACAGACAGATCGTTTCACCAGCTAATGATATGCAGCCATCTCTGGGGTGGAACCTGGAGATTGTTCAAATGTATCCATCAAATCAATTACATAAAAAGAAGGAAATGGAGAATGCTGTATCTAACTAAACTGCTGGGGGATTTAAATGGGGAGAATTAGAATTTGGCCAGAATTCCAGGGCTACCACCTCTACTCTTACCTAATGTGCATGCATTCTTTAGAGCCAGGTCCCACAGGGCAGGGCAAACTGGATGTGTAATCTGGCAGCAAAACTGGCTTAACAAACTCATGAAAGATTTTCCCAGGGCCAGGGTGATCATCTGGTAGTACAGATCCAACATAGGGGCCTTCCTGATGTTGATGTAGCAGGGGAAAGGGCTGCAGAAAAGAAGGTGTGGTTGGCCCCAGGTAATCTTCAATTGTATTTTCTGCTCCTGTGGCCATTGCAGCCCTGTCCAAGTGAAAGCGCCTCTCAAGTTGCTCTAACACAGCACAGGGGGGATGGCCATTCAGACAGCCACAGCAGAATCAGAGTTTTAAGCCAGATGTGCATGGCACTCTGCTTTGTGCTCTGAGCAGTTTAGTCTTAGCCAAAGGATCTGGCACTTTATGTCAACAGTTAGTCAGCATGTCAGCCAACAGACGGCATCTCCTAAGGCAGTGCTGTTGGATTGTTGCTGACTCAGATGGAAGGGTACTGTCTAGCGAATCACCAATCCCACTTCCTCCAACCCACGGGTGTTCTCCAAACAAAAAGCCCTTGTGCTTTTCGCTTGTGAGATTGGATAAACAACAAAGAGGCATAGCTGCAGGCTAGTGAACCTTTGGCTTGTATTAGGTGTTCAGAACTGGTCTTTACCACAGATCAACAGGAAAGCTGATGAGCAAATGATGCACTGTACTGGAAGAATATGGCCATTAAATGAAAGACACCTTTGTCTGCTCACAATCTTTGCTGGTTGCACTTTACTCTGCTACATCGGGCATAAAACAATGTCCCATAAAGTCAAATCCTATTTATTTGAGATGAGCTGTTTGATGGGCTGGTATCCGGTAAGGGATCTAATAGTGCCCAACAAAGGCGTGTGCTACCCCACCTGACTGGCAGAGATCTGGCACTTTGCCTCTGATCTGACTCATGGAATGAAGTAGGAGGACAGTGAATGAAAACAACACCAGGATTGCACGTCGCTAAGCCACTTCCACTTCCTTGTGTACTTTTTCTATCTAGAGATACCATCATCGATCCCACCCCATCCCCTTCGCGTACACGCAGTCCTAGAAGAGGCAGAAATTGACCAATAGCAGCCCTCCTGGCACGGGAGAGCTGCCATTGGCTGACAAGTGCTGCAGCACCATCCACGGTGTGGATCCACCCTTCTGGCACTAGCTGCCATGGTAGGCCTCAAACCCATTGTGTAGTCCCTTTGGGAAGAGAAGACAAATTAACAGCTACAGTCGGTTCATATGCACAGTACACAGGAAAATAAAAACCTAATGGCAAAAGTTCTTGATTATACATAATAATCCTGCCATAGGGCAGGAGCTGGTGAAAGGTCTGGTTGGGAAGTGACTGTCAATACAGTCTCCATGCACTTTACCCCTTTATACAAATGAGAAAAATGAAGCACAGACAGAGTTTAAGTGATTTGCTCAAGGTCACATAGAAATGTCAGTAGCAAAGTTGGGAATAAGACCCAGGTCTCCTGACTTCGCTCCTACAATCATTAAATTACACTGGCTATCACATTTACAACAGCACCGGGTTATTTAGCAGAGATTTAAAAATAAAATATAAGAAAAGTAATATAATATTATCACCTCTTTTGTTTTAATAAATAAATATTAGACATTAGAAGAAATCCTCTTCCAGTGTCACCTGGCACCCATTCCTGCCTGGCACCCAGCCCTGCCTGGCACTCCTCCCAGGCACTCACCATTTCACATCTTCCATGCCATCCTATACCTCAACCCAGCCTACCCCAATGGTCCCAGCCCAACCTATCTCCAGTCCTTCAGCTAACTGTACTTACTCATGTTCTTACATTACTACTCCCTGGTGGTTATGGGCCAAGGGCCCCGACAGAGAATGCCTCTTGCACTGATGTGCTCAAACACTGGAAGGAAGAAACATATTTGATTTCTGTTGGCAACAAGGAAGATTAAAGCACAAAGACAATCTCCTCCCATTATTTGACTTGCACTTATGAGCGCTGGTTTGCTTTTTAAACTACAGTATTTGGCAGGGAGGGGGGTGTCTGAGATTCCCACTCTTTGTATTTCCTCTTCGAGGTTATTTTTGAGCACCTCATTGTAGCTGTTTGACTGTAATCCTTTAGAGCTCAGCGAGCCCAGGGATGCTCTTTGCAGCTGATAAATGTAACCAAGGCCCCCCAGGGCCCATAGGGCTCTGAGAAAGGATTGACTGGTTTGGAACTCTAAAGAGACTTTGGAGCCAAGTGACTAAAACAGGAGAAACATTAAGGAAAATCATCAGCAGCAGAAGCAGCACAGGCTTGGGGTTTGAGCTCAAGTACATGTTTTTGGTTCTGTCACAAGACAACAAGGCTAAGACATCAGCATGGCGAGGGCCGGGAAGTTCAAGCGCCTGGTTTGTCTATATGCGGTGTTGGAAAAAACTCAAAAATATCCTGCCCCCTTGAGGCCTCTTTGTCCAAGTCATCAAACTGAAACGGCTTGCCTCGGCCAGAGGCCTGTTTTCAAATGAAAGGGTTTTCCTCGGACGCACGCTGAACTTCGGAGTGTGAATGACATGGGCTTCCCCCAGCCATAGGCCTCAGACGGAGCAACCAAGAATGCCTGTTTATTTAACTTGGGATTCTGATTCCTCTCTCAGTCTGGGGTAAGTGGGGATTTCCTTGACATGCCAAATGAAAATGGCAAATACTATCCACCTCATCAGCAGGATCCCTCAGATATTCCTCTTGGAGTTAGAGGTGCTTGTTCACATTTCCCCAAGCACATACGAAAAACAGAAATACCTGATCCAAAATAGCTGAGATGAGTGGCGGAGACCTGGGCTAGAAAAAAAAAAAGAGAGAGAGGAAAACGTCAGCCCCGTACAGCTGCAGAAACAGCAAGATAGAAAGAGCCTAGTGGGCTTTTAAAAGGTCACATGAATCAAGAAACTATTAGAATTGTCTCAGTCCCTAATCCCAAATTAGGATTCCCCTCTACTGATTTACAAACGAGGTACCCCAGCTTTCCGCATCAATCTTTACATGGCACTTCGTCCAAAGCTTTCTTAAAATCCAAGTCAGCTATGTTCACTGCTTCATCTCCTGCTGTCTCCCTGCCATGTCCCTGAGGAACTGAAGTGTAACTTGCCCTAGTGTGTGTTTCTAACCAGTCTGCATCTGCCTATTTGCGCACACATTGTTTCCTTCTTTTATGCCAATATAGCATTTGTGAAAGGTGCAAAACTGACAGCCCCAGAGGCAAAAGTGCTGTGTTTATCCACAGAACAGTGTACTCGCTCTACCTTAACCCTGACCTGGAGGGGCCAGCTCTGGAGCTGAAAGGCTAAGGGCTTGGCTACACTTGCAAGTTGCAGCGCTGGTAGAGGCTTTCCAGCGCTGCAATTACACCCTGTCCACACTTGCAGGGCACAACCAGCGCTGCAACTCCCTGGCTGCAGCGCTGGCCGTACACCCAGGTCTGCTTGGGGTATAAGGGTTGCAGCGCTGGTTCTGCAGTGCTGGTCATCAAGTGTGGACACTCACCAGCGCTGTTATTGGCCTCCAGGGTATAAGGAGTATCCCAGAATGCTTTTAACTAAATTATTCCCTTTGTTTTGTTATGCAGCCTCTCTTTGTTTTGTTGTCAATTCGGAGCTCCGGGCTCCGTGCACGGCACCGGAAGCTGCTTCAAACATAGCTCCTGTTTGCTGTCATTAATCTGTAAC
Source organism: Mauremys reevesii (assembly GCF_016161935.1). Taxonomy (NCBI): domain Eukaryota; kingdom Metazoa; phylum Chordata; order Testudines; family Geoemydidae; genus Mauremys; species Mauremys reevesii. The sequence goes on along the minus strand of NC_052631.1, from coordinate 82,676,545 downwards.
TACTGTCAACAATGAAATGAAATAACCCCTGCAGGGGTTGAGTGTTTGCTTTGCTTGAGAGAAACGGGGGGAGGGGGCAGAGGGGGGAAGACAGTATGTTGGATGCAGGTTGTTTGCAGTTAACAGTAAGGGGGTGGGAAAATTTTCTGATTTTGCACAGTGTCGGTTCCAAAAATCCACTCTCTCTCTCTCCCCCCCGGTCCCTGTCACACTGCCCCACACCCCCCTCTTTTGAAAAGCACGTTGCTGCCACTTGAATGCTGGGATAGCTGCCCATAATTCATCACTCCCAACAGCGCTGCAAATGCTACAAATGTGGCCACACTGCAGCGCTGGTAGCTGTGAGTGTGGCCACACACCAGCGCTGGCCCTGCACAGCTGGACGACCAGCGCTGCAACTACCAGCGCTGCAGATTTGTAAGTGTAGCCATCAGGGGCGGCTCTAGGCACCAGCAAACCAAGCTGGTGCCTAGGGCGGCCAAATCTAGGGGGCGGCAGGCTGGGCCGGTGGACCTGCCGCAGTCATGCCTGCGGGAGGTCCACCGGAGCCGCGGACGAGTGGACCTGCCGCAGGCATGACTGCGGAGGGGGCGCTCGTCCCACGGCTCGGCTGGACCTCCCGCAGGCATGACTGCGGCAGCTCAAGCGGAGCCGCCGGACCCGCGAACCGTCCGCAGCCGTGCCCGCGGGAGGTCCGCTGTTCCCGCAGTCATGCCTGCGGCAGGTCCGCTCGTCCCGGGGCTCCAGTGGACCTGCCGCGGGAGCTCAACCGGAGCCGCGGGAAGAGGGGACCCGCCGCGGGACCGAGGAAGGGCGGCGCAGCACACCGCGCTGCCTGGGGCAGCCTATTTTCTAGAGCCGCCCCTGGTAGCCATACCCTAAGTCAGACTCAACCAGCTCATCAGCGAAGCATTCTGAGAACTGCACATGACAGTCTAGTGAAACCAAAGCACTCCTGGGGATTGTATCAGCCTTCATGTGACTGGCTGACCCATGGTGCATAGTAATCTTCCAGTAATGTGAGAGCCAGTGAGTCCTGGCGTTATTTTTTTCTGACCAGTGCACTGGCTAAAATAATATGTTCAATTCTCCTTTTATCACACTTCCATCTTTCTGTTAAATTTCACATGTAAATGCTTCGTGTCTCCACAGGGCAAACATTGATATCATCATCATTTGCACTGGCTCCAAAGTAAACCAAAGCCACATGACTCAATTTTACTGAGCCTCTGTGGTGAAAATAGCAATGCACCATATAGAGATGGTGGAAATAATTAAAGGGACACTGTCAATCAAAATTAGGGTTGTGTAAAAACAAACTCTCAGTCAAACCGAGGGCCAAAAGAAATGTTCCCACTCTTTTTCTTTCGATTCAAATGGAAACAGTTGCTTTGACATGAACAAAATTTGGTCTGCATTGCACCAGCCACTGCAATGCTAAGACTTTCATAGTGAAACTGACTTCGCTGATCTTTATTGTCCAAACTGGGAAATATTCAATAAAGACATGACCTAAAGTCTGATGAAGCCAATGGAAAGATTCCCACAGACTTCAATGGGCTTTGAATCTGTAAAGAATCATAAACAGTAATGAGTAAATTGATTTTAAAAATTCTTTCACTGTTAATAATCCAAGGGGCTCTGAGTAAAGCAGCCAAGGGAATTGATTTAGAATGAGAATTTTAACGTGGCAGTATTCCACACGGTGCACAAAATATATATGTAACATCGCTCACTGTGTGGGTCACTGGCAACAGGGATTGAAACTCAGATCACTGGCATGAGCCTCTACTGCATGAGCTAAAAGACCCACCCCTGTTAGCAGTTCATCCACTTCTATGTGTGGCTTAACCGCCACTAGAGGAGGACAGAGCACTACGCTGAGTGGGCGTGGATTACAAATGCAAGGTTCTTCAAGGCAATCAGTAATCTCCTCAAGGCAGGGGATGTGTCTTTTCAGTTCCTGTAATGCACACTGCAATCCTGTGGCACTATTTAAATAATAACACATTATTAAAGGCAATTGTGAAATGAAGGCAGGGCAGAATAAACAGAGACTGTGGGAAAACAGTGGGACAGCTTCATTTTATCTGGCCAGTCTCCACTAGACCATATGTGGGCAAGTTGCCGGAATATGGAGTGCATAGTACTTTGCATTTATATTATACAGCGTTACTTGGGAATCTTAATGGAATTTTATACATGGACAGACTGGCAATCAAAAATTCTCAGGTCACATGGTGAGTCAGTGACAAAGCCAGGCCTAGCACCCACAAACACTGGTTCGGAGGGCCTTGTTGTAAACCACAGACAACAGTCCCTCCCTTGTTCCTCATGAATCACTGTTTGTCACTATATGTCTCTATAAATATATTTCAGCCTATTCTGTGCTCTGAATGCTAGAGCTTAGCTGTGGATAAATAGCAGTTGTTATATCTACTTAGGCTGGCTGCTAGAGGGCGGCATGGACATATGCACTAAAACCAGTGTTACACTTTGAACAGGAAAAGCTCTGTGTATGTGCCAGTTGATTATTATTAATTTTTCTTCTTTATTTATTTAACAGATTAATGGCAGTAAACAGATTTTGCACTGATAAGACATGTCAGGACCAAATGAGAGGGGACTGATAGTCACATTTTACAGAAAAGTAATATATGACCTGGAAAATAAATAGAAGCATTTAGTGAAATGAAGACACCATGTCTGAGTTAGAGCACTGGACTGGGACTCAGGACACCTGCGTTCTACTCATGGCTCTGCACCTGGCCTGCTGGGTGACCTTGGGCAAGTCACTATTCCTCACTGTGCCTCAATTTCCCCATCTGTGAAATGGGGATAATGATACTGACCTCCTTTGTAAAGTCCTTTGAGTAGAACCTTGCAATTGAACCTGAACCCAACAGGACCTCACTATAATAGTCAGGTTCAGGTTGGGTCATCTCCAATCACCTCCTCCTGCCCACGGGTTCAACACAGCAGCAGCTGTGTGCCCGACATATGCCAGCCATCACCACCTCACTCGTCTGTGTGTGCTGTGGAGTGAGTGCGCTGACGAGTCACAGTGCCTTGAGGCGAGGCAGTGGCGGATGGCAGGAGTGGGGCACCTACTCATCACTGCCCCGACACCACAGGCAGGCAATGGCCAGACACTGATCATGGGCACAGGGCATAAGGAACAGAAAGCCCCCACCAGGCCAAGCCCCAGGGATGCGGCGGCAGTGGCACTGACACAAGTTAGTGGGGAAGTGTTACACTGGGATCAGATTGGTTCTGAAAATGACTCAACACTCTCATGTTGGGTTCAGGTCGGCTGTGCTCAGCTCAGGTTCAGGTCTGGATCAGGCTTTAAAATTAGGACCAAGCAAACCTCTGTCTTTGAGATCTACTGATGAAAAGCACTGTCTAAGAGCTAGGTATTATTATTATATATAATAATAAACAAAAAGAGTAAGTACACTGCAAAAGCAGAATATCAATGTTTCCAGCACAAAAGCAAACCAAAATCACCAGATTCACAGAAATCACCCAGCTCTGAAACAATTTTTTCTTCATTGTGTGTTTGTAGAAGCTAAACGCCTGTCTTGTTTTAGGCTATTTGATAAACATTTCAATAATAATTCAATCATTAATACCCCCTAAATAGTCTCAACAGTGGAAAGTGACACACCTGGTTATTTTGCATCTGGGTTTATTAAAAGCACAGAGGAAAATTTCATAAAGCAAGGGACAGAACTGAGGGAAACAAAGGACACTTTTGGCTACATTGAACTAGCAACACAGGAATGGAAAATCTCTGCCGCGTGGGCTGAGTGATGTTGTTCTGGAAGCCTTGGCTTCTGAATTTCCTCTCTTTGGTGTGTTCTATTCAAAACCTTGACAGGAGGGTTTTTTTTTTATTTCTGCTTTTCTTTTTTGTAATTTTCCTTTTATTAGTTTCTTACTAGTTGCAATTAGGATGCAAGTCCCTGTTCAAAGCAGCTTTCTTCCATGAGGTGCACAAACTCTAGTCCTCCCTTTAGACAAGGGTTACTCTAACAGACATTAAAAAAAAACAGACAAAACCATGGCACTATAAGATATATACTAAGCATGATCTTCTGTCACTCACTTTTGTTGTATCCAATTTCCCTTCCCCAGTTGGTAAATTGTTGGTTTATTTGGAAGCTTCCTGGGGCAGGGAACATCTCTTCACCTGTTTCTCTTGAGCACTAGCCCACCCAGAATGCTATATATGTCATAATTTCCAGGTAACTGGTTTCAGAAAAGTACAAAGTAATTAAATCTGCATGGTCTGAAATGATACTGTTGGTGTCATTAGGCATAACCCTAGGTAACTCAGGAGGGTGGAAAACCGTAAGTGTCAATAAAGCCTTCCTGTACTGGGCCTGAATGAACTAAAGTCACTCCATGTCTGATCAAAGCCTTTCCATGTTTGAACTTTAATCGACCTAACAGGCCAGCAACAGAGAATGGTTATCAGTTGCAACACCTGTACCAGAAGGTAATAATGAGGCCTGCTATAATGAGGCCTGCTTGCTCCTGGCTAAGGGGCAAAATAACAGATCAAAGAAAGTAAGACAAGATAACAGTTCACAGAAGAGTTACTAACGAGCTAGATTGGTTGCCGCCAAGTATGACTTAATTGTTTAATGTAATTGCTACTGCAAAGTGTATCTGCTACATGGGAATGAAAGGTGGGGAGAGAGGGGGAGTAGGGGTGGGGGATAGAAGAGGCTTAGTTAAAGTTATGTATAAAAAGAGAAAAGCTGCTTGTAGCTGTGTGCTTGATTTGAGACGTGTCTGTCTCCTGGCATCGCTTTGAGATCTCAAATAAACTTTGTCTGCTTCTCCACCTTGGTGTGTTTATTGGAGCGAAGCACACCAGGCAACGAACCCCCACTGTTGCTGTCCTCGGGCACTCTGTGCCGGCAACAGTTTTGGCGTCCCTGTGTGGGCTCGAGGCAAAATTGTGCCTTGTCCGGACTCCTCCGATGGCCGGCGGTCACAGCCGACGCCCAGCGCGCACCGGTGCCTTTACCGGGGGCCTCAGCAGAGACGCGTCAGGCCGACCTTGGAAGACACAATGGTGCAACGCGCTCGAGTAGTGGAGAAGCTGTTGCGGGCGATGGTGAGGAACCGGTCCCGTGGATAAGGTAGGAACAGTCCAGTGATGTGGACTTTTGCCTGTTAGGACCTGGGGACGCCCAGTGTCTCCCTAGAGTATGGGGCAGGGACAGAGTACAGGCAGGGCACGGTGTACACCCTTAGAATGCATTCTAGTTTGTATGGAGAGCTCTTGTAAAAATCCCCCATCATATGCCCCAGAGCTGCACTGGCATGTGGTTCTACCCCCAGTCGTAGCGGGACTGGGCAATAAAGTAGTTGGAGAAAAGGGAGGACTTGGGTAGTCTTGGGAGTAAAAATGTTTAAGGGAAAAGACCAGAAGGGGTGGGGGCTAGTTAAGAAGCCCACCCTCCTAGCTAACCTGGTAGTGGAACAAGTTGGTGCCCATGGAAGGGACGGTTCAGCGAAAAGAGCAGGATCAGGCCCAGGCGGGCAGGCAACAGACAGAAAGGTTGGAAAACAGGTTGGAAACTTTTGAGGGTGTAGTGGAAGGAAGGAGTAAGTAAGTATAAGCATGGGGATTTCAAACACCCAGGAGGATATTTGGAATGGTGATTTGAATTGATAAGTGATTTAAGGGAAAGTGAAGAGTTAACTCTGTAGTTGCTGGAGGGAACAGCAGTTGAACTTTGCAAAAATGCTAAAGAGAAAAAAAATTCTTGGTGTCTTTGAAATGTTTGTAAATAAATTCAGGCAAAGAAATTATTAGATTGCAATCATTTGGCTATGAACCATTTAGTTGAATTATCTAAAGAATGTATACAGTGCTATGTAATTGAAATTTTATTAGGCTCTAAGACACTATAAGTGGTGATGTTTTCTTTCAGTGTTTAAAAGCAGGAGTTAAAAGTAAAAAGCAAGTCAGAAAGCATCTGTATTAATGCAAATTATCTAACTGATAAGGTAGAAGCCACTGAAATCTGGGCTGCCTATAAAACACATACAAGAAAATATGGGGTAATTCCCCTATTTTGCCTGAAATCAACAAGGGTATTTGTATATTTTAAGTATCAGAGGGGTAGCCGTGTTAGTCTGGTTCTGTAAAAGCAGCAAAGAATCCTGTGGCACCTCATAGACTAACAGACATTTTGCAGCATGAGCTTTCGTGCATCCGAAGAAGTGGGTATTCACCCACGAAAGCTCATGCTGCAAAACATCTGTTAGTCTATAAGGTGCCACAGGATTCTTTGCTGTATATTTTAAGTGATGATTGACTGCCCAGAAGGGGTAGACCTCTGTTTTTGTCTTTCAGATAATCAGAGAAAACTGATGCCAGCTGAACAGCATTCAACGTACCATGCATTTTTACTGGCACAATAAAAATTATGTTTTGTGTTCTATGTTCTGTCTTGTGGTGTTTGCCTCGTGGCCAAAATTGTTTTGTTTAATATTTTCATGGGATGGTCTGGTTTGAGTTCAAGCGGAAGGGTTGGATTGGAATGCAGATACTTGTTTTGTTCAACTTAGAATACAAAGTGTTTGGATACATCAAAAAATGTGATATATTAAAGTCTAATACATTTCCTTAAGTAGGAGAAAGAAACTTCATTGGCCAAGACTTTTAATTGAAAATTGTTATTAAAATTTGCATACCAACAGTCTTTGGAAGCAAGGACATGAAAAGTTAACCCACTCCCCATATTGTACATGGGATCCTTCTGGCTACCTCAGATTTCTAGCCAGAGGGCTGGGGATGGTGGGAAGCTATTGGACTAGAGGTTGTATTAAATGAACTCCTCAAAGTGGGTGTGCTTGTCCTGGCTTGTTGCTCCAAAGCTCTGTAATAAAGTTATTTTAGTGGAAGGGCATATGTAGCATACATTAAATAATAAGACTAATGTATTGTATAACGGCAATGTTTATGTGTTCATGGTATGGAAAAAGGTGTATAAGTAAAAAGTAAGTTTCCTTTGTAGGTTAACAAGGCCAAAAAGGGGAAAAGGAAAAAGAATGAGTTAACTAAGGCAAAAAAACAAACAAACTTTAGCTAGCAAGCTCAGTCCAAAAATGAGACACTGACTCCCTTTAAGGACACTGCTCACAGCCAAGACTTGGCTAACAACCAAGAAAAGGGGGGCTTGAATGTGCCCAAGCAGCTGTAAAATCTGAAAAACACTGCCAGGCACTAATGAAATGTGTTAGGTTTCTTTTCTCACAGGTAAAGAAGCGCTACCCAAAGACCCTAGCAGCCCTGCCACTCCTTGGAACCAGGAGACTGGATCAATGTAAAGGTCCACCAATGAAAGACTGCTTTGGCTCCATGCTGGAAAAGCCCTTATTAAGTCCTGCTGACTACCAACACTGCTGTGAAGTGCCAAAGACTGACTGCTTGGACCCTGGATTCTCACTGCAAAAAGACCCCTCCACCTCAGGAGAATTCTCCTACTGATGATTAGCCTATTCCTTCTTCTAGCTCTACTGTGCCTTCTGGACAGCAGGGAAAAAGGACAAGGTAAAGTGCTAGTAACCTCTCCCTTGTCCACTGACAGACCTACTTCACCTTTAAACTTTTCTAGAAAAAGCAAAACCATTACAGGGTGATGTGCTGGTAACCTCTCCCCTGTAGGATGCTAGACCACGACTGTTTCAGGAAAAAAAGATGGAACACTCACTCCATGAACATTGCCAAAGTCCAGGAATTCCTGACCAGAAAGGACATTAAGAACTGATCCTGGTGAAAAAGCAAAGAATTATACACCGGCAGGAAGAAATTTGCGGGACCCCTGTTTGGGAATGTGATATTAATTGGATTTTGGGGTTTATTTTACAGGCTGCGCCCTGTGTTCTGGATAAATCCTTCAGCATGTATTGCCCTCCCTAATTGGATTCTAAATGACATTGCCCTTATCCAGTTTCCAGATCACTTCTACATACCGTAATTGCTCACAAGGGGCTGCCATTAGATTAGCACAACAGAGAGCCTGGGTTATTTCCCCTGGAAGAAGAGGGAATTGACCAGATCCCTGTGGGCTGGGGCCAATAGTGCAGCAGCCATTTGGAATATCCTTAAAAGCCAAGAACATGATAAGAAATTGGACCAACTAGAAAAGGCCACTAGCCTTATTTCTGAAGTTCAGCTATCCCAAGTACAGGCTGGAGTTGGTGAGTTACATGTCATTTCCACCCTCAGTTCTATGACCGAGAAGTTACTGACAGAGATGGTATTGAATATCACTGAGGCTGGGAAGGCATTGCAGTGGGATCTAGTATGTTTAAAAATTCAGGATTTCCTGAATGACCAGCTGATGGCCATTCGGAGTGATCTTGAGCACCAGACTTGGCCCACTGCCCTTACAGACACATCAGGAGTACCATCTGATCTGTGGTCATGAAGACATACTTGGACACTTTCTGGATGGAAGTGTGGACATTCACAGTGCTCCTTCCAAGCATATGGACCGGTTAAGGGGGTGTGGGCTCCCACATACTGAATCCTGCCGGGTCCATGGGGAGGATGAATGTGGAACTGAATACCCTCTCATTAATAACCCCAGCTCCCTAGAGCTTAATTGCTTTTTGTCCTCAAAGTATGAGAAAACTCAGCCAAAAGTTTGTTGAGTATTCTCAAAGGGGGGAATTGTTGGTGTCATTAGGCATAACCCTAGGTAACTCAGGAGGGTGGAAAACCGTAAGTGCCAATAAAGCCTTCCTGTACTGGGCCTGAATGAACTAAAAGCACTCCATGTCTGACCAAAGCCTTTCCATGTTTGAACTTTAATCGACCTAACAGGCCAGCAACAGAGAATGGTTATCAGTTGCAACACCTGTACCAGAAGGTAATAATGAGGCCTGCTATAATGAGGCCTGCTTGCTCCTGGCTAAGGGGCAAAATAACAGATCAAAGAAAGTAAGACAAGATAACAGTTCACAGAAGAGTTACTAACGAGCTAGATTGGTTGCCGCCAAGTATGACTTAACTGCTTAATGTGATTGCTACTGCAAAGTGTATCTGCTACATGGGAATGAAAGGTGGGGAGAGAGGGGGAGTAGGGGTGCGGATAGAAGAGGCTTAGTTAAAGTTATGTATAAAAAGAGAAAAGCTGCTTGTAGCTGTGTGCTTGATTTGAGATGTGTCTGTCTCCTGGCATCGCTTTGAGATCTCAAACTTTGTCTGCTTCTCCACCTTGGTGTGTTTATTGGAGCGAAGCACACCGGGCAACGAACCCCCACTGTTGCTGTCCTCGGGCACTGTGTGCCGGCAACAATACTGTAGATGGCAAATCTGGGAAATGAGCAAGTATCTTCTATTGTCAACATCAATTATCTCCAACTGATATTATCACCTGCCCTTGCTGGTCATTCAGGGGCTAAACCATCCTAGAATTTTTTGATCACACAAGGACTCTTTTCAATTACTTTGAACATTTCTTGCATAGGCTAAACCACGGTGGATCAGACCACTGGTCCACCAAGTCCTGTGTCCTCCCTCTCTCAGTGACCATTAGCTGAGGCTACACCTAAAACTAGTGTCTCCTCCATAATGCAGCTGGCCAGTGGTGCAGTGTTCTATGGGGGAAGGATGGGCGAATTCCAGTAAAGTTTATAGAATATACTGTACAGCTTGAGATGTGATCAATGCTCTCTTCTCTAAAATGACCAAAGTTAGTATAGGTGACAATATTATCCAGCCATTCTGTTTGATAGGCCTTTACTGTTACTTTGGAGACCCCTGCCTTGCCAACCAGAGTTCTGTATATTCACTGTGGCACTGCAGCATGTTGCTAAGGAATTCATGACTCCATTTGGCAGGTCAAACAAGGTCTTTCATCTCCAGAGCGAGTGTGATCTTTTCAGAATTGTTCTCTCTACTGATCAGATGATAAGGGTGACTTGTAGCTGTTCCCGGAAGGAAGTTTTTTAAATTGGCATGAAGACATTGCAAGATAAATCACATGAAAACATTTGGTGTGAAAGCAGGCTGTGCCCCTGACACATTAGAAATGCTGTAGGTAAAAGTCTATGCACAATGATTCAACGACTTCAAAGGAGGGACCTGTAAGCAAACTCCACTGAAAATGCTTTATCCTTAGCTTGTCAGACAACACAAAAGGACATGACTCAATCAACAATTTCAAAAAAGGACTAAACATCTCAAAGGGAGTTGGGAAACAGGGTGAAAAAAATTGTATTTCTCTCTGTCCACAGTGTGTCACCCTTACTACATTCCACTGCTCAGTTGGACACCTTTCCTATGAGACCAAAATATCACTCTTTTAAAGGAGCAAACTTCACAGATCTGTTTGTGGTTCCCATACTAGCACTACAGAGGCAGGGCAGGGATTTTATTAAATGTACCTTTAGCACATAAGGGACTTGACTATTGGCTTCTTTAAAAAAATCATTCTCAAGAACCAGCTTTGGGGAATGATCCATGTGGAAGTTTCAGGCATAGAATATCTGTTGGGCTGGTGTGATGTCCATCTCAAAGCTGCCCCCTCCCCTCTGAGGATTATGCCAATACACAAAGGGATTGGTTTGTCCCTGAGGATTTTAATGCAGAACTCCATGAGTAAACCCAGTTGATGAGGCTTCCAGTTCCTACCAGCCGTTGACAAGGAGAGGCTATTTGCTAATCATTTTGGTATTTTTACGAGTGAACAAACATTTTTTTTAATCTTAATTTTCCCCACATTCTACATTTTTTCCATTTGTTGTGAACATTTCTCCATTCCATCCCATCATACGCCTTGGATCACACTGTGCCATACTGTTTAACTGAACTCCAGCAGTGCCATTTTGGGTCATATTGCACCATGCTAGTCCACTGCTGTCCTACCCTTCCATTGCACCAGGTAGTCCCATCACCAAACTGCCATGCCATTCTGTTGGACTCTTGGCATTACACTGCACCAGGCTATTCCATTGCTTTTACAATTTTGCATGGCACTAAGCCTCCCCATCTCACTCTACCATGCTATTGCATGCTATCCTGAAATTGCAGCATGCTATGCTATCCTGTTACCCTCCTCACCATACAGAGTGCCATGTTATCCCATTACATTCTCTCCTGGCTACTGTACTGTCCAGTGCCATCCAGTATGCTGTTGGCATCCCACGGGGCTATGCTAGTCCATTACACTCCGAGAGCCCTGTTATGAGTCATCACGTCCAATTGTATCAGTTATGTTGTGGTACTATGAAGTGATGTAACGGTAGATGTCTGACACATCCTCTGCAAGCACACTCCACCTGGGGACAAAAGAGAAGGAACATGCAGTTGTCTGAAGAACTTGCTTCCTATAATAACCTCATGTTTACTTTGCTCATCTCGGCAGTTCTCATAGCTCATGTGGTGAGAAGCCAGAATCTGGACTTCAGGCTCGGGTGCAGTCTCTTCCTCTCTATAGTTAGATTGATTTGGTTACACTCCTGTGATTTTAGCGCTGCTACCGGCATAGATCTGTAGAAAACACATCAATGGGAATTGATTTCACTGGGACTGCTCAAGGTAAAGGTGTCAGAATCTGGCTATGGGAGCAGATATAGGGAGTAACAAAGATAATTTTCTGACAATTTTCTAAGTATTTTTTGAATATTAAAGGCACAAAACCAATAGGGTTCTATGAAATCTAATTGTGTTTTATAGCAATTATGTAAAATCATCTACGCTACATCTTCATCAGGTGTAAACTGGCAGTCAGAAGTGCTATACCCATTTACACTAGCTGAGGATCTGGCCCATTGACATTAGTAAAGAATGAGAGCTCTCTGCTCTCGATTTCGATAGACTGGTCCAAAAATTCTACACTAAAGTCAGCATTCTGATGGGCAGGATCCCCTGGAAGAATAACTTGAAGGGGAAAGCAGTCCAGCAGAGCTGGCTGTATTTTAAAGAATCCTTACTGAGGTTGCAGGAACAAACCACCCCAATGAGTAGAAAGAATAGTAAATATAGCAGGCGACCAGCTTGGCTAAACAGTGAAATCCTTGCTGATCTTAAACACAAAAAAGAAGCTTAGAAGAAGTGGAAGACTGGGCAAATGACCAGGGAGGAGTATAAAAATATTGCTCAGGCATGCAGGAGTGAAATCAGGAAGGTCAAATCACACTTGGAGTTGCAGCTAGCAAGGGATGTTAAGAGTAACAAGAAGGGTTTCTTCAGGTATGTTAGCAACAAGTAGAAGGTCAAGGAAAGTGTGGGCCTCTTCCTGAATGAGGGAGGCAACCTAGTGATAGAGGATGTGGAAAAAGCTAATGTACTCAATGCTTTTTTTGCCTCTGTCTTCACAAACAAGGTCAGCTCCCAGACTACTGCACTGGGCAGCACAGTACGGGGAGGAGGCGACCAGCCCTCTGTGGAGAAAGAAGTGGTTCAGGACTATTTAGAAAAGCTGGACGAGCACAAGTCCATGGGGCCAGATGCGCTGCATCCAAGGGTGCTAAAGGAGTTGGTGGATGTGATTGCAGAGCCATTAGCCATTATCTTTGAAAACTCCTGGTGATTGGGGGAGGTCCCAGGTGACTGGAAAAAGGCTAATGTAGTGTCCAGCTTTAAAAAAGGGAAGGAGGATCTGGGGAACTATAGGCCAGTCAGCCTCACCTCAGTCCCTGGAAAAACCATGGACCAGGTCCTCAAGGAATCAATTCTGAAGCACTTAGAGGAGAGGAAAGTGATCAGGAACAGTCAGCATGGATTCATCAAGGGCAAGTCATGCCTGACTAACCTAATGGCCTTCTGTGACGAGATAACTGGCTCTGTGGATGAGGGGAAAGCAGTGGACCTGCTATTCCTTGACTTTAGCAAAGCTTTTGATACTGTATCCCACAGCATTCTTGCCGGCAAGTTAAAGAAGTATGAACTGGATGAATGGACTATAAGGTGGATAGAAAGCTGGCTAGATCGTTGGGCTCAATGGGTAGTGATCAATGGCTCCATGTCTAGTTGGCAGCCGGTATCAAGCAGAGTGCCCCAAGGGTTGGTCCTAAGGCCGGTTTTGTTCAATATCTTCATTAAGGATCTGGAGAATGGCGTGGATTGCACCCTCAGCAAGTTTGAAGATGACACTAAACTGGGAGGAGTGGTAGATACGCTGGAGGGTAGGGATAGGATATAGAGGGACCTAGACAAATTAAAGAATTGGGCCAAAAGAAATCTGAGGAGTTTCATCAAGGACAAGTGCAGAGTCCTGCACTTGGGACAGAAGAATCCCATGCATTGCTACAGACTAGGGACCGAGTGGCGAGGCAGCAGGTTTGCAGAAAAGGACCTAGTGGTTACAGTGGACAAGAAGTTAAAATTCATTTAACAAACATAAGTAAAGAGGGAGAACAGAAAAAAAGGTAACCTTGGGGAAAAGGGGTTGTAAAGTTGGAATGGGAGAAACATTTTCAGCTGTGTAACATAACACGTCATTCCAGACCATCAAAGGTCTGTAAATGGGCACCTTCTGTTCCTTGCCTCCCCACTCCCAAGTTAAGTGAAAGGGATAATAGACTTTCTGCCCATGCCTCATGTAATGCTTGGGGGAGGGTGATTCTGCATCAGGCGATGATGGCTAACTGTCCACCAGGGTCCGCAGAGGGACTCTAACCTTCTATTTCTGTTCCTGCAGTTCAACCAGATGCCTCAACATTTTTGCTTGGTTCCTCATAATCCAAAACATCTCATCCTATGCCACACGCTCTCGTTCACTGGAAGCTTTCCTGCTCTCCATGTTCATGTCTAACTTCTTGGACCGTGAAATCCTCCATGCTCTCAGCTCTGTGTCAGCTTTCCCGGAGGCGTTCATTATCTCGGTGACCATGTCCTCCCGCGTTCTCTTTCCCTTCCATCTAATCACCAAAAGTCTGCTTTCAGGTGTTGATGACATGTTGAACAACACATTTCCAGCTGTCAGTCAGGGGAAAAAATAAAGGAGCCATTGTACGTGAATAAAGTGTTTCCATAGCAAGGCCGTTTTCATTAAAAAAACCCACTAGGTGCAAGCCATAACATAATCAGAATCCATAACCATTCACTGTGCTGTTTTGCTGCTCCAGCCGTGGGGAGTAGGCCCCCCTCTGGGTCATGGGGCAGAGGGGAGGTTGGTGCCTATGGGCTTGGCAAAGTTCTTTTATTTTCACACGGCACTGCTGTGTGTCCCTCGTGTAGACCTGCTCCCCCATTCCACGAGCGATCTTTGCGTAGATGTCAGCGTTTCTTCCGCTGGATCGGAACTCTGCCTGCACAGACTCTTCTCCCCACACAGCGATGAGCTCCTCCAGCTCCTGTGCAGACCAGGCTGGAGCGCGTTTGGGGCGTATAGTCTCCATGATCAGCTGTGCTCAAGCTGGCATGCTCCCAGTGCTGATCAAACAGGAAATGGGAAATCAAAAATTCCCAGAGCTTTAGCAGGGGCGGGGCTGTTTCCTGTGTACCTGGCTGCAGTGCAGCAGCGTGGAGACTGATCTCCAGAGCGGTCACAGATGAACATTGTGGGACACCACCTGTAGGCCAGTTAAGTCAAATTACACAACAGTGCGTCTGCAGTACCTCGCAGTCAGCCCAGCATGTCCCTGTGGCCCACACTGCTTCCTGTAGCTCCCATTGGCTGGGAACGGTGAACCACAACCACTGGGAGCTGTGGGCAGCCATGCCTGCGGACAATCAATGTAAACAGTCTCGCGGCCTGCCAGCAGATTACCCTGACGGGTTGCATGCGGCCCGCAGGTTGCCCACCACTGCTTTAGAGGAAGGTGCAACAGTCCCAATAAGGAACAATTCTGTCACTTGTTTGCCTGTGGGGAAACTGCCTTTCCGATACCTAGAAGTTAGTGATTAGTTTGTGCCCTAGAGTATGATACTTTATATGTACCACGAGAGCACAATTATATGAGACAGAATAAAAACATTTAAAGACAATAAACATCAACGCTAAACTCTTGATTTCAGTGATATCTTGTGGCAATGAGTTCCGAGGTTAATTGTACATAAAATATTCCTTTATTTGCATTGGTGATGAGCGGTAGCTATAGGTAAAACCTCCTCATTATAGTTCCTGAACTGCAGTATTATAACAAGTTGGGAGAAAACCTATTACTGCATGCTACAGAAGTAGCCACAAGACTTCTCTCTACAGCTGAAGAAAGTGAAAAGGGTGGATCCATTTGAAGTGTATGGACACAGCTCTCATTCTCTCTGCAGGCCAAGCTCTAGGACCCCTTGAGGTGGGAGGGTCCCAGAGCTTGTGCTGCAACCTGGGCCCAAATCTCTACACCACAGTGAAACAGCCCCTTAGCCCAAATCAGCTGGCACAGGGCAGCTGCAGGTGTCTAACTGCAGTGTAGAAGTACCCTAAGCAAGCTTTGGGCCAGGGTAGCAGCCAGAGCCCACTTGGTGCTCCCTTCATGGAGATTTTGGTGTAGTTTGTTGACCTACTGTCCATGATCCTCTCTCAGCCCATTCCGAGCCTCTCCCTGCATATTGCAGCAGAGACAGCTGCAAAGCATGGCATTTCTGTGGTCTTCTCCCCATTCATAAGAGCTGATGCAAGGAGCAGCCAGAAGAAGCCATTTGCAGTGCTCAGCAATTTTTACTGGTCCTACAAAACCCAGGAGTGTATTCTTTAGTGCCATCAACTGGCACCTTATCTAGTAACTAACTAGCACATTCATACAGAGAGAGCACTGCTGTAACGCTCACCACATGCACTGGAATCACAGTGCCCCCCCCTTGTACATCAACACAAAAGCAGGCAGGTGTCATCCCTACCTTAGTAGTGTCAGATCTCCCATCACTTCTCAGAAATCACACTAGTGGGGGCATTGCTTGTGCACTGTTGAGCCCCCGAGCTTCAGCTCCCCTGCGTGGCAGGAGGGATAATTCCCCACTGTTTCATTGGTGAGGCTCAGCCCTGACTTGGTCTTCATCCTTAGCCCTGCTACAGCAATGCAGCCTCTCAGCCTCTCCCAGTATCTGGTATATAAACTGGCTGATGTGTTCCTGATTAGGTTCCTCTGAAGCAGGCTGTGTATGACAAATCAATAATGTGGGAGGCATGTTTGGCTAAGCCGAGTTGGCATCTTCCCCAAAATGGGGTGAGGGGGGAGGGGAATATTTCAAATATAATACAAAAAAAATCCAGCTTTAAATAAATATTAGGTTTAGACATCAACCTGCAGCAGCCGGACAGCTCCAGCCGGGATTCTGAAAACAGTTCCGATTAATCCAATCTGAGCTCCTGCTTCAGCTGGGGCTGCCTCAGAACTACAATCATCATTCAGCCTCAAAGGGCCCCAAACTGTTGGCATAAGAAGCGACCCTGGCGGCTGCTCTATCTTACTGCAGCCTGACACAGCAACCTAGAAGCTGCTTCAGAGCCTACAACCAACAGAGTGCAGAGGGCTCCCCAACCTGCCCCCAACATGACCCCTGCCCTGTCCCTAACAGTCCAATACCAGGGCCCTCAAGGAGGGGGAGGGAATGGGCCAAGGACGCCAACACTGTGCTGTTCCTGAGCTGGTGGAATTCCCACAGCTCCATTCCACCCCTAGGACACCCCTGGAACAGCAGAAAAGGTCTGTAGTTGGGGGTCAGACATTGGTTCTAAGAGTCAAGAGACCTGGATTCTATTTCCTCCTCTACCACTGACTCAGTGGCCAGGACAAAATGAGCCCAGCCATCAGCCAGGATGTCAGTTCTAGTGTGTGGCCCAAACAAAGGCACATTTAGAAGTTACTCATTGGTGCTGCTATTTTTTTGGCACATACAGCAAGGTCCTCAGTAGTAAATCTGCATTGGTCCCATGGCTATTGGTGGGAACAGAGTCAGAATGGCTATCCCAGTGAGCGAGTATAAATATGTGCCATATCCTTTCTGCAAAAGATGAAGCAACTCCCCAGTTCTGAGACAAGCAGCTCCAGTGTAACTTTCCAGAGTACCCAGACAGGGTGATCCACAGTCCACAGATCAGAACAGCCTGGAAAAACCAGCTAAATAAACACAGAAACGCACAGGAAGGTCTTTTGCTCTTGGATAGACAGTCAGGATTCTTTTGTCTTCCTTCCTCCTAAGAAAGATTAAAAAAAGAATCCCATGAAATGATATTTTTACTGTAAAGACACTGCATGATAAATGGGATTAGTGTGGTGGCGGTGGGGGGGGAGAAATCTCTCTCAGGGAATGGAATCCTAGTCTATCGTCTTGATGAAAAATAAACACGCACAATATGGTCATAGAATAAGTAGACCTGATTACTACTGGGAAGATGTAGAGGAGCAGCATCAGCACAACATTTTACAGTGTCTTTCCTTGTTTCTGGGCAATAGCTTTTGTGGGGAACATTGAACCTTTTGTGACTCCTAGGACTCACCCCCCCTACCAACATGGTGATGAACAGCATGAAACTCAAAATCCAGAGTAATTAAAGCCACCTTGTAGCAAGGTCTCAGTTGGTCTGCCGAGCTGCTGTGGGGAGATGAGTAGCTACTGCCTCATTGAAAGGCCTTGGTCACACCTCTCCGTCGATGGGGATCTAGCAGAGGGAGGTATGCCTTTGCAGTCCGTGTGACACAGGAGTACCGTCCAGAGTCCAAGGCATGCCCCTCAGGCCAGGGAGCGCCGGTAGGAATCAGTGACTCGCCCCCCAGGCAGAGGAGCACCAGCAAGAGGCAGTGACACGCCCCTCAGACAGGGGAGTGCCGGCAAGAGTATGTGACATGCCCCTCAGGCAGGGGAGTGCCAGCAAGAGGCAGTGCCGTGCCCCTCTGGCTGGGGAGCACTGGCAAGAGTCCTTAGCACTTTATCGGGGTTCTGCCACCCTGAGGTGGGGTGGCAGGGGTAGGGGAACATAGGCTCACCTAACTCCACTGCGTTCCAGCCCAGGGCCCTGTCAGTGGCAGGAGGAGAGGGTCCCACCACTGGGTCAGCGGGGATACGTCCGCAACACGCTGACCAAACACTAACTCACTGCACTGTCCAGTTCTGCCTCTGGGCTACTTCCTACCTGGTCTCTCCAGTGAGCCCCTCTGGTTCTTCCAACTCATTGGGGTATTCAGCTGCCGGTAGCCCTGGTAGCTCCAGCTCACTCTTAGCATTGGGCTCGAGTCGCTGCCCAGCTCCTACAATTCCTTGGGGTACTCGTGGCCAGCAGTCCTGGTAGCATGAGTCTTTCCTCTGGGTCAGATTTTCCCTGGTCCATGGGGTCCCCTGGTTCAGCAGCAGGGCCTACCTAGGCCATTGGGTCATGTGCTGGGCCTTCACGACCTTGCCATCTGCCTAGGCCAGCGGCTCATAGGCAAACCACAGTGTAGGGTCTTCCCTTTGGTCTTGACTAAAGTCTGCAAGGTCGGCAGGGGGTGGGGGGGAACCAGCTGTCTCTGGACAGTCCTGATCAGGAGTGGGAGCTGTTGTGACTCTGGGGTCAGACATCGTGTCTGGTGGAGTTCCCTCGAATGCTTCTTCTGTTGGTAGGGATCGGACTACCTCAATGAAGTCTGGCCAGTCACGGCCCAGAATAACCAGGTAGTCCAAGGAGGATGCCAGTGCCATGTTCATTAACTGGGTCACCCTGTTCACCATCAGAAGAACCCAAACCATGGGGTACAGTTTCACATCTCCATGGATGCACTGAATATGTACCTCCCCAATGCTCTTCTTGGCATCCAGGACAAGTGCCCGGAAGACAAGGGTCTGCCCACATCCTGAATCAACTAGACCAATAACGTGGGTCCCCATGACTTCCATGGGGACTGTCAGTTTTTCAGTGGACAGGGGACAGGCCCACAACTCCCCAGTGTACACCTGGCCAAAGTCGCAATCCATCACAGTGCAGTCTCGCTGCAGATGTCCGTACTCGCCACCCCAAAAGCAAGGTCCTGCCTCCGGGCCCTGGCTGCGCTGGTGCATTGGTTGTACTGCAGGATTGGCTAGGGCCCAGTAGCCAGGTCAAGAGCCCAGACGTGGTGCCAGGTGCGGGCTCTGGGCATCGGGGAAGGTCGGTCCCATTGCCGTCCGGTCGTTGGGTATGGGGTGGCGCATCAGGTTTGGATGTGGGCCCCCTTTCAGGTTTCTGTGTGCCGGCCCAGGAGGGTGGGGGGTGGGATGCCGGTTTTATCGGGGCCTCCACTTCTAGAAAGTCCTCCATAAGTGTGAAGGCCGTGCTCATGGTTCTGTGCTGGTGCCGCAAAACCGATGCCCTTCGCTGGGTTGGGAGGATGTGTACAAATTGTTTGAGGATGACCTCAGCTGCTGTCCAACGCTCGGGCTGTAGCCATTGGCAACAGGCATCCTTTAATTCCTGGGCCACAGCCCGGAGTCGGGTGCCCGGCGGGTAGACCTTCCCCTGAAACCGTCACCAAAATGTCTCCGGGGTGATGTCCAATGTGTCCAGGATCACCATTTTCATTTGGGCATAGATGCAGGCCTCATCATCCGGAAATCTGCAGTAAGCTCTCTGAGCGGGCCCCATCAGATAGGGCGTGAGGAGTGTCACCCATTGGCCAGGTGCCCAATCAGCCACTGAGGCAACCCACTTGAAAGTCACCAGATAGGTCTCTGGGTCGTTCTCAGGCCCCATCTTGGCCAGACAGATCAGTCTGGTGGTGGTGGTCGGGGGGGGGAGTTGGCTGCCCCCTCAGGTTGAGCCCCACCTGGGCCTGGCCACAGGGCTGCAAGTTGTTGGAAGCATTGTTGGTGTTGTTCGCGGTGCTGTGCCCCCAAAGTCTGAAGCAACTGCTGCTGTTGGGTGCCCAGCTGCTGAACTAGTTGTTGCTGCTGCTGTTGCTGGCTCTCAGCCAGGAATTTGAGAAGATTCTCCATCTCCATACTTCGATTAGGGGAGCTTCAGAGGCCTCCTCGTTCTAATCCCTTACTGCAGGGATAGGGTCAGATGCCCGCATTCTCCACCACGTGTAGCAAAGTCTCAGTTGGTCCACGGAGCCACTGGGGGACAATGGGGACCTACTGCCTCGCCAAAAGGCCTCAGTCAAACCTCTCTATTGATGGGGAACTAGCGGAGGGAGGTATGCCATTGCAGTTGGAGCAACACAGGAGTATCGGCCAGAGTCTGGGGCATGTCCCTCAGGCCGAGGAGTTCTGGTAGGAATCAATGCTGCGTCCCTCAGGCAGGGGAGCACTGGTAAGAGTCAGTGCCATGCCCTCAGGCAGGGAAGTGCTAGCAAGTGTCTGTGACACGCCACTCAGTCAGGGGAGCGTCAGCAGGAGTCTGTGATGCGTCCCTCAGGCAGGGGCGCGCTGGCAAGAGTCCTTAGCACTTTATCGGGGTTCTGCCATCCTGAGGCAGGGTGGGAGGGGTAGGGGAATGCAGGACCACCTGACTCCACTGTGTTCCATCCCAGAGCCCTGTCAGTGGCGGGAGGAGAGGGTCCCACCACTGGGTCAGCAAGGATCCATTTGCAACACACTGACCAAACACTAACTCACTGCACTGTCCAGTTCTGCCCCTGGGCTACTTCCTACACGGTGTCTCCAGTGGGTCCCTCTGGTTCTTCCAACTTGTTGGGTTATACAACCACCAGTAGCCCCAGCTCACCCTCAGTGTCTGGCTCATTCAAGCTCAGGTCGCTGCCTGGCTCCTCCAGTTCCTCGGGGTACTCACCGCCAGCAGTCCTGGCAGCGTCAGTCCTTCCTTAGGGTCAGGTTTCCCCTGGTCCATGGCGTCTCCCGGTTCGGCAGCAAGGTGTACAGCAGTGGTTCTCAAACTTTTGTACTGGTGACCCCTTTCACACAGCAAGCCTCTGAGTGCGACTCCACTTATACATTAAAAACACTTTAAAATATATTTGACACTATTATAAATGCAGGAGGCAAAGCGGGGTTTGGAGTGGAGGCTGACAGCTTGCGACCCCCCATGTAATAACCTTGTGACATCCTGAGGGGTCCCAACCCCCAGTTTGAGAATCCCTGGTCTACAGGGACCAGCCAGCAGTCTGTGTTTGTCTCTCGCCCTAGTGCTGCCCGGACTGGGCTAAGGGCCTCGCCTTTTGTAATCGTGTTCCACCCCTCCCCTTCTGGGGGGTGGAGTAAGCTTGGCCTGGCTCCACCCACTCAGGCTGAGAGAGTGACTCTTTACCCTCTGGTTTGAAGGGAGACACCTCGGCTCCCTACAGACCTATACTGCCTATTTATATGCAGGAAAGATAGGGAGTTAAGACTGACTAACTGCATATAGCATTATGGTCCCTTGGCCTTTACCACAGGCACAAAAAGCCCACAAATCCAGCAGATCTGGCCAGCTGGGAATCCTGGAATAGCAACTGTATGCTACCTCTTCTTGGTACCTCTGAAGTAAGGGTCATGACCAGGAGAAAGGGTGGCTGATCTGGGAAGGGATGCTGCAGGAGCCTCTCTACACTATGGGTATTCCCAGCTGCTGGAATGGCCCTGAGGTTGATCTAATTTATGCAGGAAGCTGAACTGGCCCCTGTTCAACTCCAGAACTGGGGAGCTGTAAAAATGGCCTGAAGCCACTTTTCCTTTCCCTTCAGATCCTATGCTGAGCAGAGTTTGGCCAGACCTGAGAATCGGGCATAGGGAATATATGGAGGGCTAATGTCTGGAGTGCCGGGGGGGGCTGAAGTGAAGTACTTGCAGGAATGACACCTGTCCCTAAGCTCCCTGGCCACTTTTCAGGTTTTCACAACCACATTTTCCTCTATTTGAAAATGTTTCTCTCTCTCTCCCTGTTGCTTTGTGGAAACCCACACAAACATCAAGAGAATCAAACTAGCTGCCCTCTGAGTAGAAATGGTGAAAGTGACTCTATGCAAAGTACCTTTAAATGTGCAACAGAGAGTGGGCTGGAGGCAGTGGGGACAGAGGTGAAATATTTGGTCCCCACTCTCTTTTCTTTGCACCATTCCTGAGTATTACATAGAACACAAGAAGCTAAACAGCTCTCAGAAAGAAGTCAGAAAGCTCCAGTTCTGGCAGGGCCGCACAGTTGGGTGGCAGGTGCACAGATGGATGTATTTGGGAACGAGTAGATACTCTGTACCGGTTAGGGTAGACTCTGTAGAGGGCAGAGCAGAGAGAACACCGAGTCCAAATTAAGGCACATTTAAATGGTACTCTTGGTCTATGTTACATGTGAATGTTAGTGTGCCAAAGGAGAGTTTTGCTCCAGGAGCCTGTTTTCTGGCCGCAGGGAAGGACCTGGTTTGAATGAGGCCAGGGTATAGGGGGATCAAGTATGCCAACCACACATTGCCGAGTATTCCCACTCTGCTACCTTGGGGAGGGGAAGGTCCTCAGCAGCCGACTTGACTCATTGACCTGTGTCTGAACATCGAAACATGAAAGTGAGTGGGTGAGTTTGTATAGCAGGATGTTTTGTGCCAGATGCAGGGTGTGGTGCTTTGCTCATCAAGTTTGATAATTAGATATTGAGCCAGTCAACAAAAAACAATATTAAACTTACCTCATGCTGCCATTCCTTGCCAGCTTAGTGCTCCACCAGTCAGACCCTGTTCCCATGGTAGCTGATGGCAAATATCCCAATAATTTCTAGGGGATCAGGAGTAAGCCCAGTGTCATCATTTGGCCTTTTCTGTGCAAGGAAGTCGGAATAGCTGAACCAACTTCCTGCATCTGCTGCTCACACTCACTGCAATTCTTCTCTGGGGGTCTGCTGTAAAACGCATGTAATTTCTGATCCCCACCAGATGATAAGATTTTATTATGTTTCCAGCCAAGATTTTATTACGTTTCCAGATGAAAAGACAGCTATTAAGGTATTTGCCATAGCATCATCAAGTTGCAAAGTCCCACCAACACCACTTCTGTGCATGCATGTGTGTTAGTCAAGGGGAATGCAGGGGCATGGGAATGATCAGGCTTCAAGCCCAGAACTCTGCCACTATCAATTGTGACAGGGTCAGGCCAGATGGCTACAGAAGAGTGTTTGAAGGCAGATATATTAGTCCCAGATTAAGTCGATCCCTTTTCCCTGGGTAAGGTAAGAGGGGCAGTTCCAGAACAAGAAGGAACTTGCTGGAACCAATTAAGGCAGGCAGGCTAATTAGGACACCTGGAGCCAATTGAGAAAAAACTGCTAGAATCAATTAGGACAGGCTGGCTAATCAGGGCACCTGAGTTTATAAAGGACCTCACTTCAGTTTGTAGTGTGCATGTGAGGAGGTGGGAGCCAGAGGCACTAGGAGCTGCGAGTGGGAAGGCGTACTGCTGGAGGATTGAATAGTACAAGCATTATCAGACACCAGGAGAAAGGTCCTGGGGTGAGGATAAAGAAGGTGTTGGGAGGAGGCCATGGGGAAGTAGCCCAGGGAGTTGTACCTGTTGTGCAGCGGTACCAGGAGGCACTCTAGACAGCTGCAGTCCACAGGGCCCTGGGCTGGAACCCAGAGTAGAGGGCGGGTCTGGGTTCCCCCCAAACCTCCCAACTCCTGATCAGACACAGGAGGAATTGACCTGGATTGTGGGTTCTACCAGAGAGGAAGGTCTCTGGGCTTTCTCTGAGGCGAACAAATCTGCCAATAAGCGCAGGACCCACCAAGGTAGAGGAGGAACTTTGTCACACAACACTAATAGCTTAATCTGAAAATGATTAGCAGTAACAGCAACTCCTCAATTTAAGGCAAAGACAGCTACTGGAAATGGCCAGTTGAAATCTGTGTGGCAAACCATGAGTAAGGATGGCAGAATCCAGCTCTTAAGGAGGAGGAATGGGAAGCAAAGGGCTTTATTATGTCTTTATTGTAGGTGAGTTTATCCAGCTCAACCAGAACTAATGCAACAGAAAAGAACTGACACCTAAAGCTATGCTAACTTTGGCAATAAGTATAACTATTCCACTTTTAACTAGTTTGAGCTCAATAAGGAGCATGGCTACAAACTCAGAGGACCAGGGCGCTGTTCCAAACTCTGCCACTGACTTGCTGCGTGAACTTGGGCAAGTTATTTAACCTCCTTCACCCTCAATTTATCAATCCGTAAATTGCAGACAATAATATTTGCCTATGTCACAAGAGGGTTTCTGAAACCTAATTCAGTAGTATGCTGAGATTTACAGAACCCGGGCACTATAGAAATGCTGATGACTAGGGTTTGAGTGCATCCAATTTCACACATGCATCCAAACCACACATCCAGAACGAGCCAAATAAAACAGTGAAACAAATGAAAATGGGAATGAGTAGTGTACAGAATTTTCTGTGCAAGCAAAATAAAGATGTACAAGTAACCAGTATATGTCACAGCAGCTCTCTAACTCAGAGGGAAGCCCTCAGTGCAAATCCACCTCACAGTCCAGGTCCAGTCCCTTGTTTTCAGTGTTAACTCTTCTTCACATCACTGCAGACGTTTGTACCCCAGAAGAGTATATTTTCTGGAAGCAGGTCACTCTTGTTTTTTCTTTAATGAAGATTGTATATGTTGCTGAGAGGGAGACATGATTCAAATGTACACATGATTTTAAAATATGCACTAAATAATAAAGCACTGGTTCTAAAGCTACTTTAAAATGGAAGTGGGTTTTTTTTTACCTCTTTCTATCACACTTTAGGATGCACCTTACAACAATTTATAAAGTCATTTCTATTTATCTTTTCTAATAAAATGTTACTGAGAAGACATAAGAAACTGTACTTAGCCTTACCAGGAAGAACTAAATCCATTGGTTATAGAGAGTACCAAATTTACCAAACTTTTCTCTCAAACTTCTAATAGTTTTCAGTTGAAACAATAGGAGGCGGGAGCAGAACCCTGAGCTGAGCTGCATACTCACCTCACCTGATATATTTTTAATGGAAGCAAACCAAACATATTTCTGGTGACTAAGGCAAAAGACATTATCAAGGTCTAAATACTGCTAAGTTAACGAGATAAACAACTGTGTTTAACTGGAAACACCCACCTTCAGACTTCTATATTAATCAGATTCTTTTTTAATCTTACAAGTAGCAAGATCATCTCAGCACTTCTTGCAGCTGAATCTTAAAAAAGTTTTTAGAAAAGGACTTTTGCCATTATAAAATTCAGGAGCGACTTGAGCTCTTGTCTGCTGTCTCACGAGCTGCTTGAATAGAAATACAGTAGCAACGGTGCTTTCCCCTTTTACAGCATCTTTCATATGTCAAAATGCTTTGCATCCATTCTTGAATTAAGCCTCGCAACGTCTTGTAAAGCAGGTCACTGTTGCTCACCCCATTTTTATAGATGTGGAAACTGAGGCCCAGAGGTTAAATGACTTGGCCAAGAAAACAGTGCATCAGTGGTCAAGTTGGGAATGGAACCTATCACTTCTGGCTCCCACTCCCTAGGAGAAATTCCTTTTTTTAAAGCTGGTTGGATGTTGGGCAGCCACTCAGAAATGATTCAAGTATTTGGGAGACACTGTCAAGATTAATAACAGCCCCACACTGAACTTACTTTTAAATTGAGATTTCTTTAATGTATTTTCAGCTGATGACAATCAGCACGTCCAAAATGTTACCCTCCGTCTGTGGACAAAAGCCCCGTCCTGCAAAGTGCTGAATGCAGAATGATGAGTGGTGCTGAAGAAACAGGGTCAGGTTTCAGGATGGACCTTTTTCGGTGCGATACCAGCTGATGGGGCTCAGCCATGCAAACAGAATCCCAACTCTTAGATGTTGCTCTGAGCTGTCAAACTGTAAAGGCTCAGTATGTAAGATAGGCCACACAGCATACATAAGAAGACCTCATTCTCACTGTATCCTTTGTTAGTCATTGCTAATGAAACCTTGGGCGTGGAGGTCAAGGGAGAGTGCAGGGTTACCAACTCTCGCAATTTGATACTGAGTCTCACAATATTTGATGCTTTTCTGAAAGCCGCAGCTGATGGAAGTATGAGATTGCATGAGAATCGCAGCTTTCATTTAAAATGAAAAGTACATTTTTAGCCCTCCTAGTTGCAGAGAAAAAGCTTGAAAACATGACCCGAGGAGAGTCTAAAGACCCATAATCCAGAAGGTGCATAAAAAGAATGTATGATTTGTAGCCAGTCTTGTGATGATTTGGGGTCTGACTCATCACTTTTGAATGCTTGGGAGTTACAATTCTGGGAGTGCTCAGGTCCCTCTAAGCCTTGATGAATTTTTCTAGCCCTTTAAGATTTTATACAGAATCCATTGTTTGCAGCATTTCTTCCAAAAGAGAAAGGGAGAGATTTTCAAAGGCTCACTTGGGAGTCAGGCACCTGATTTCATTGACTTTCAATGGGCATTAGGTGCCTAATTGCCATTTGTGCCTTTGAAAATATCCCCCTGTTATGCACTGGGGTGCAAGTCAGATGAGTGAAAGGTTGTGTCACTTTGCCTGTGACGGGTGTACCAACCCCACACTGGTCAGGCAGGGGTTAACCAACTACTTTGGGCCCAAGAGGCCACGCCCTCGCTCCCTTGCTGGGCATGCTCCCAGTGGAGGGAGCATATAAAAAGCAGCTCAGCTCAGTCTGGGCTGGCTAAGGAGGAGAGTGGATGTGTGTTGCAGGCTTCTGCAGAAGACTTGCCAAGATTCCTGAGGCTGAGGACCCTGACTATGCTGTGGAAAACCAGTTGTCCCTGGGGACTGAAGGGGATGCCAAGCTGCCGCCAGCAGAGGAGATGCCTGAGGTAGGCCTAAGGGTAGGAAGTGACCTAGGGGATGCATTGGGAGACATAGAAACCAGAATCTTCCTTTGGGGGTGACTGGTCTCATATGGCCCAGGATCAGAACCTGGTGGAGTAGGGTGGTCCCAGGTTCCCCTAGTCTCTGCATTTGCCATTGGGTGCTGCTGCTGCCAGGGATAGGGTGACAGCTAGGACTGTTGATACTTGGTGCTACTGCTCTGGCCACTAGGCATTGCTGCCCAGAGAGAAAGGGTGTCCTTGTGAATACTGGCCACTAGGCATTGCTGCCCAGAGAGAAAGGGTGTCCCTGTGAATACTGGCCACTAGGCATTGCTTCCCTGAGAGAAAGGGTGGCCCTGTGGACCCCTGCTGCCCCTTGACACTGCCCTGTAAACCTGGGTGTCTTAAATGCTCTGCTGCTGTGGCTCACAGCCCAGATACCAGCAGCTAGCAGATAAGCATGCAGCTTCCTGAGTGTCTGTGTGCTGTGCAGCCCTGGTTTAGCATAGCCTGATTACTACACAACAGCCCCATCCTGGTCTCCACCAGCATTGGTTATTACTTGGTGGGTGACCCCAACACAGCCCCAGTCCTGAATTTCCCCAAAACTATCTGCCCTGAAGTGTCCAGTCCTCTCCTGGAATGCTCAGAGAATTAATAAAGTTCAATTGCTCCTTTGAAGAGACAAAAGCACATCTTATTAGAGTTAACAATCACATCAATTCAAACACAGCACTGGGTTGGTTTAGATTAGAAGTAAAACAAGTTTATGAACAAAAAGAGAGGGATTTAAGTGAGTTTACGTACAAGGGCTAAAGACAAAATGGTTACAAGAAAATAAAAGTAAAATACACTTTCTAGTGGCTAAGACTTAACTCAGCAATCGACAGCCTTGAGTCAAGGTACATTTCTTCCCAGTCTTCTTCCCAGCCATGGCTGACTTTCCCTCAGTCAGGACCTTACACAGAATTACAAGGTGCTGGTTTCCCTTGTTTTCCTGGGTGAAATATCTTTGCCTAGCAGTATTTTCACTTATATTCAGTTCCCAGAGACTTCAACCACCTTGGCTGAAGAACCCATCTTTCTCAGCTTGGTAGAATTCTGGCCCCTTGTGTCTATCCACTGATGGATCCCAAGATGGCTTCTTCTCTCTCCTCTCACCTTCCTAAACTCACTGTTTTGTCCCAAGATTCAGGATGATGTCTTGGTGTTCTTCCCTTCCTGTAGACTTCCCATCCCCCTGCTGATTCATATGTAAATAGGGCTTCCACTGTTTAGTCACACCTTGCTTAATTTCATTGGAGTCAGGTGGATAGCTCCCTTCCCTCCCCTCTGGGACAGAACCTGTTTCTTTCTGTCTTTGGTCACAGACTTTAAAACATAATATCATTATGCATCTGTAATTCCTCATACAGTATTAATACACACATTTCACGATGATATTAATCACTGGTGTGTCATTAGCTTTCATAAAAGACCTCGCTGGATACATTTTTATAATACAGTAATATTGTATACAATCAGTTGATTCAACTGTTTAGCCTCCTATGGGGTTCTGAATCTCTTATATCTCCTCACTCACTAGGCCGATGACTTTGTTCACTTTTTAGAACATGAGAATACAAGAATGGCCAAACTGGGTCAGACCAAAGGTCCATCTAGCCCAGTATCCTGTCTTCTGATAGTGGCCAATGCCAGGTGCTTCAGAGGAAATGAACAGAACAGGTAATCATCAAGTGATCCATTCCCTGTCGCCCATTCCCAGCTTCTGGCAAACAGAGGCTAGGGGCACCAACTCTGCCAATCCTGGCTAATAGCCATTGATGACCTAATCTCCATGAATTTATGTAGTTATTGTTTGAACCTTGTTATAGTCTTGGACTTCACAACATCCTCTGGCAAGGAGTCCCACAGGTTGACTGTGCATTGTGTGAAGAAATACTTCCTTTTGTTTGTTTTAAACCTTCTGCCTATTAATTCTAGTTCTTGTGTTATGAGAGTAGTAAATAACATTTCCTTATTTACTTTCTCAATAGCAGTCATGATTCTATAGACCTCTATAATGTCCACCCTTAGTTGTCTCTTTTTCAAGCTGAAAAATCTCAGTCATATAAATCTTTCCTCATATAGAAGTTGTTCCATACCCCTAATTTTTGTTGCCCTTTTCTGAACCTTTTCTAATTTCAATATATCTTTTTTGAGATGGGGCAACCAGATCTGTACACAGTATTCAAGATGTGGGTGTACCATTGACTTCTGTAGAGGCAATATGATATTTTCTGTCTTATTATCTGTCCCTTTCTTAATGATTCCCAACATTCTGTTCACTTTTTTGACTGCCACTGTACATTGAATGGATGTTTTCAGAGAACTATCCACAACGACTCAAAGATCTTTCTTGAGTGGCAACAGCTAATTTGTAATTATGTAAATGTACCTTTTTTGTCTCTGCATGAGCACCAGGAATTCACATTCCTTTGTCTAAGGCAGCCTGTGCTTATGCATTGCTTGCCAAACACATGTTAAGAACACAATTCTAGCACATATTCATAACTCTGTGTACATATCCCGTATATACATCACTGAAGAATATTAATGATCAGTGAAGTATCATAGGGGTAGCCGTGTTAGTCTGGATCTGTAAAAGCAGCAAAGAATCCTGTGGCACCTTATAGACTAACAGACGTTTTGCAGCATGAGCTTTCATGGGTGAATACCCACTTCGTCGGATGCAAGTAGTGGAAATTTCCAGGGGCAGGTATATATATATGCAAGCAAGAAGCAAGCTAGAGATAACGAGGTTAGTTGATCAGTGAGTTATTAGTTTTTCAATGATCTCTTACATGACACCTTTTAGATACAGATTCTGACAACAGTGTTAAGTGTAGTGAGCAGGTCAGGCCCAACAAGAGCGGCTGACACAGAGTGGTGAACCACCAATGTATCTCCCACAAAGCTCCTATGACCTTTGAACCCCAGTTAGTGTGAGGAGCCACAGGAAAATCCAGTCCCATTCCCTCAGATCAAGAGTAGACAGGTCTTTGCTTCACACTGCTCTTCAGGTAACCATACCACCAATAGCTCAACCTCTTTTCTGGAGGGCCAGATTTCAAAAGGGGCTCAGTACCTAGCAGCATCCACTGAGAACAATGAGAGCAGCTGGTGCTTAAACACTGTCGAAAACTGGTTGAGCTACCTTGAAAATCTGTCCCCAGCTGTGGATCCAGAGCCCCTCTGAAAATGTTGGCTCTATTGTCCTAGAAGGGAGCCCTGTGGGGAGATAGAGTGTAGAATGAATATTCCAAAGTGCCTGAGGGACTAGAAAGACCTAGAAGTAAGAAATCTAGTGCCAAGGATGTAAGAGATTGTGGTCTCCGTAATCACGATCACTATAGATGTCTATCCCCATTATACAAGGGCTGGAGGCAGTGCAAGAGAGCCAACCAAATGACTGCAGAACTGAACTGGTGTTCAGTCCAATGTTTGATCATATTGCAAAGCACTTGCAGGCTAAGAAAATAGAAATAGCTCTGATGCTTTTTAAGTATGTCATACTTGTTCCTGATTTATGTGTCAATAAAATGACATGAGGTCAACTGAAATTGAATAGCATTTATATGTCGTTCCACCAGACACCGAATTCAATACACTCTAGGGTCTTACTAGCAAAGTGCTTCAGGAAGCCTAAAGTGAGAGAACCAAATCCATGAGAGGATCTTGTGGAAATGTGGTGTTGCAGCATATATG
The DNA here is from genome assembly GCF_016161935.1 of Mauremys reevesii. Taxonomy (NCBI): domain Eukaryota; kingdom Metazoa; phylum Chordata; order Testudines; family Geoemydidae; genus Mauremys; species Mauremys reevesii. The sequence continues at coordinate 82,646,146 of NC_052631.1, read as the reverse complement.
TAATCTCAGAATTATAAAAGTAATACTCTGCATTTATATACTACCTTCCACATACATACCATACATGGTATACATACCATTCTCATGCATAATTGTAATCGTGTATACATATTACAGAGACACGTACATTGTAACCGTGCATGCATATTATAGATCTACACTTGCACATGAGTAATTATTACAAAGTACTTTGAGATTTCCTAAGTATGAAAGTGGACCTAGTCAGGGATTTTTTTAAAGATTTGTTTAATTTTCTTTTATCAGAAAATACCAATTAATCAAAAACAAAACTTTTTGTGGGAAGGGGTTGGGATGGTTTCCCAGGTCCATGGCAGAATTTCTGGTCAGCTCTAAAGAGCTGGAATAGCCATGTGGTTAGCACACTGTAGCTGAGGTGTCAGAGGCCTGAGTTCAAATCCCTACTCTAATTGCTTCAGAGCTGGAACTTGAACCTGTCTCCTTCACCCCACCTCAGTGCTCTAACCACCTTGCTCTTCTGGTGAAAGGTCTTGGATTTATCTAGAGACAGACCAGAAAATTTTTCCAAAGCTCAATACTTGTTGCAGAAAACTGTTTCCCTCACAGCTCTATATGAGAAGCATGTTCTAAAACCAACTTCTAGGTTATTGCATCACAGCAATGCCCTCTACCTAATGCCTGTAATGCAGCTGTCTTTACTTTCAATTTTTGCTTGTATCACATTTGCTTTTTGTAATCAGTTTTTTGCTAACTAAACCAAGTTACTGCATTTATTTTGCAGTTCCTCAGGGAACTTCTCAATGGTACTACAATCAATGTGAAGTGTTTTTGGACTGCAATATAAAATGTGCCAACAAGGCCTCAAAGGAAAGTATCACCTTCAGAGAGCTGTTTCTTTCAATGGCAGCTAAGGTATTCACACAAATTCTTTGACTGAACCTAGGCAAGAAGCATTTATTCTAAATGAGCTGATTTTTCCTTCCGTGCTTTCCATTCCTAAGGAATGTGAGAAAATCCTGCCAAAATACATTGTCAACCAGATCCCTTGACATGAGTCACACAAAGTAATAAGAGCAGCAGAATCCCAATACAGACTATAAAATGCATGATGCTGGAGCAGGAGCTGTTATTTTTATGTCAACGTCATATTCACAGGAAACCTGAAATTTGCCAAGCGGTGGCCACAGTGCCAACATGCCACAAGACTGAGGGTCATGCCTAATTTGCATATAATGAAGCAGTCTACAGCTTCCATCATGTTTAAGATGGAGATGCAGTCCATATGTCCTAGCAGGCAATGCTTCATTCCTATCCAAAAGTGTGATCGGACCCATGGAGACAACAGGTCTCAGGAACAGTTCCCCTTCTTATCAAGGTTCTCTCCAGTTGGGCTGGGGGAATCCATGATGGAATTCACATTAGCCCTTTCTGTCTCAAGGTGCCTGGGCGTTAACAGAGATGGTGCTACTATAAAATGCTCTATTTTTATCCTTGTGGTCTAGTATGGCCCAGGGAAGCTCCAAGTTGGAGGCTAGTTTTAACACTTCCTGGATTGGAAAATATAATTTATAAAAATCAGAGTTTTCGCTAACACACCAGTGGGTCCTTAGACAGGAAGAGAGAAGGAGACAGTCTCTGAAGGCAAAGCAGGATTTCCAACAGGAAGGAACGCCTGTCCTGAGATAAGACACTTACTGGGAGAGGACAGATGGGAAATGTTGATTCACCAAAACTTATGAAAGAAATATTTAAAAAAACACTTTTGCATTATTTATAAATTTTATTTTTATTTTTCATGTCAACAGTAACCACATTAGAAACCATGTAGTCCTGGACAGTCTGGCAACTCTGTCTCCAAACCTTCTTCTGTTCTCTCAGTAATAAAAAAGGGTGTGGAAATTCCTGGAGCCCAACTGACCTACTTTTACAAGGACCTTTTGGCACATTGTGTATAGAAAAGATACTATGACCATTGGAAAGTATTGTTACTCTCAGCCGAGTAAAATATTTTCTCATACACCTGAAAGGTGGCAGGAGCTAAACAAAACCTGAAGGAACAATTTGCATAGCCGTAAATGGAACTAAGCAAGATTAATACATTCTGAGGCCAGAAGGGACCATTGTGATAATCTAGTCCAGAGGTCGGCAACCTTTCAGAAGTGCTGTGCTGAGTCTTCATTTATTCACTCTAATTTAAGGTTTCGCATGTCAGTAACATATTTTAATGTTTTTAGAAGGTCTCTCTATATAAGTCTATAACATATAACTAAACTATTGCTGTATGTAACGTAAATAAGGTTTTTAAAATGTTTAAGAAGCTTCAATTAAAATTAAATTAAAATTCAGAGCCCCCTGGACTGGTGGCCAGGACCCAGGCAATGTGAGTGCCACTGAAAATCAGCTTGCATGCCGCCTTCGGCACATGTGCCATAGGTTGCTTACCCCTGATCTAGTCTGACCTCCTGTAGCGCACAGACCATGCAACTTTCCCAAAATAATTCCTAGAGCAGATCTTTTAGAAAAACATTCAATGTTGATTTAAAAATTGTCAGTGATGGACAATCTACCATGACCCCAGGTAAATTTTTCCAATGGTTAATTACCACTAATTAAGCACTGAACATTAACTAATTAAGATCACCAGCATAGTGTAATGGAATGGGTACAGCAGAAGCAAAGTCAAATGGTCTGTTTGCCTCTGCAAATATACAAAATGATCTTGGATCTATTGAGGAATAAGTTTTCTAGGCTTGGCAATTCTTCTGAAGGCTGAGTGACCTGAAAGTTCTCTACCCCCTTGGCCTGTGAACTCCGTAGGTCTTACCAGCTAAAGAGAGTTGGGCTGGGTCAATAGTTAAGTGATGGACTCACTGTCTGACAGAAGGGAAGAGGAGTGTTCTTTCTTCTTAGCCTGTATGGAACCAATAAATGCCCCAACATGATAGCAGAGGGCACTCTGGTGCCTTATTGTGAGATATCAAGCACTATTGGTTAACTTTTCGTGGCATTTTTTTTTTACAAAATTAGATGCTAGCCCCAGTGCCCTGGCCAAATTCCAATCTGGGCAATCATTTCATTATTCCTACCTGCCCTGCCCCAAGCTGTTTCAGCTGGATACAGACAGGTCAGATTTTCCACTAGTTTGCCCCTCGTCAAATCAAAATGGTAGCCGTTTATGCCCACTTTGCACTGGGGCAGGGCAGAGGAGAATTCTCTTTTGCTCCCTGCACTAAAATAGCATTGGTGTGCTTTATTAAATGGCTGCCAACTTTCACGTCAAAGGTGGTTGTATGTCAGGAGGTGGGTGGGACTTGTCAAATGATTTTGTGATCCTTTCTGATGGAAGACCAAATGCAAAATAATCCTCCTCCAGTGTGGAGATGAAACACTAGAGGATTATGGAATAGCCACAAGTGATATGGGGAATGGGCGACAGGGAATGGATCACTTGATGATTACCTGTTCTGTTAATTCCCTCTGGAGTACCTGGCCACTGTCGGAAGACAGGATACTGGGCTAGATGGACCATTGGTCTGACCCAGTATGGCCGTTCTTATGTTCTTATACATTTCCCTGTTGGCATGCTTGTCCAGAAGATCCTTCAGTTGGTCAATATTAAAAGACCAAGGAAAAATGTGCTAAGAATTATTAGAATGATGAGCGGACGGAATGGGGGAATGGCTAGAAACAAGCAGGCACCACCAAACATGACATGATGAGATATGCCAGGTCAGGATGCTGACGGGGACAGATGTCTATAGGGACAAGATGTGGATCCCAAGGAGAAGTAGCATGTCCACACCAATTCTCAGGGATGAGGATTTTCACTTTCATTTTTCTTTTATAAATTCAGTAGTGCCTCAGCAGCTGAGTGAAGCATATTGAGCCGCACCTTAGTTGAACATGAACCTATTTCAAATGAGAGCTTTGAATGGATTTCATGCCTTTGCCTCATTTTCATAACTAACCTACCAAAGCCTCTGTAAGATTCAAAAGGTGAAGTTGTGAAGAGAGGTGCAGAGGGGGAATCCGAGAGTTCAAAGAGCATTGACTATGAAGGGAAAAAATCTGGGGAGGATGCCAGCAGCACCGGCCACAGAAGCAACTTAACAAGCACATAAATCTCTGAGCACAGAATCTAAAAATAGACTCCATTATTGCTTAGTTCTCAAGGAGTCAGTGAACCACAGAAATCAACTGAGCTGAACAATAGCAAATACAAACAAAACACAGCTAAGAGGCCCTTGCCCGAGACTACCTTAAGCAGACAGGTGATGGAATGACAGACAGAGACTCGTTCCCAGTGTAAGGCCACGTCTACTGGCACTACAGTGGCACAGCTATGGCATTATAGCTGGGCTGCTGCCTGTAGCGTCCTAGTATAGATGGTTCCTACAGCGATGAAAGGGGTTTTTCTGTTGCTCTCTGAGCTGCGGCAGCTATGTCAACAGACAAACTCCTCCATTGCCTGGCTGTGTCTTCACTGGGGGTCAGGCCAAATTAGCTCCTGAGCTCAGGAGTGTGATTTTTTTTAACCCCTCTGAGTGACACAGCTAATTCAATTTAAATATTAAGTGACCAGACTTAAGTCCTTTCTCCTCAACAGGAGTAATGCTGTTGACATTTGTGCTATGCCCATGTTCTGTACCAGCTGGGCTCTCAGCCGGTGCGTCTTTTAGGCATTGCCCTTTTTTCTTGGCCAACCTGTGAGGCTGGTGCCTTTCCCACGAGGTAGGAGGCATGGATGATAAAGTAGGAGGGTAATGACTTCGGCCTCCTAACAGACAGTGTGGGTGCCAGCCTTGAGCTAGCATTTTGGGAAGAGATGCTACTGGCAACGGTTGGAGAGCTGGTGTACTGTGACCGCTGTTTACTGTAGTGTTCATGGTGACTGTTTAGCACCACTGTGCAGGGGGCATAATAAGGAAGTGAACATCTGGGTAAACAGGAAATAATGACAATCTTGCATTCACCCCAGCCATGGTGTCCTGGGTTTCTGTAATTTCTACACTTACCAAACTAATCAAAGCAATCTCACCGTTACCGTGTGCTCCCTCCATCCTCTTTGTTGTGTACTCTTGTTGCCTCTTGTCTTCTACTTGGACTGCAAGTTCTTTTTATTACTTATGTGCACAGTGCCTTGCAAAAAGGGGCTCTGATCCTTGACTGGGATACCCAGGCTGTGCTTCAATACAAATTAGTATTGTTTGTATTAGTCATAAATAATGTAACTAAGCTAGTGGTGAAAATTCATAATTTCTAGGCAGATAAAAGGTAGGCAAGAATCCTGATCTTCTATTTTGTGCTGGCCAGAAAAAGCAAATAAAAATCAAACCTTAAAAAAAAACCTGCATTACTAAGTGTATCTTAGGGCTCAGACTACCGAGCCTTTGCTGGTATAGCTATACTGGCAAAGCACCCTAGTGGAGATGCAGCATATGCCAACAAACTAGTTCTGCCAGCATAGCTACACCATTTCCCCGAATGATATTAAATATGTCAACAAGAGCATTCTTTTCTCAGCATAGTTGTGACTGCACCTGGGGATTTACCAGCATACCCTGGCCAACATAGGTATGTGGTTTTTTTTTTCATGCTCCTGTCTGACATCTATGCCAGAAAAAACTTTGTAGTATAGACCAAGCCTTAGAATATTAAAATAATGGTAATACTTCCCACTTATCTGGCATGTTTCATGTTCAAAGCACTTTGCAAACATTAACAAACTAATCTGCACCACATGCTCGTGAAGGAACATCTGGGTAGTACAGTGATGAGCATGGCATTAATGCCTAGGTGGAAAGAATAAGGTAAGGTGGAAAGCTACATAGTATGATCCCTATTTTACAGAAGGAGAAACGAAGGCAGCAGCAGTGACTGGGTGATTTGCTCATAGACACAGAAGCAGTCACCAGCAGAGCTGAGATTAAAACGGGAATTGCTGAGTTCCAGACCTGTGCTCAGACCCATTTTATGGAGGATACCTAAACTCTAATGTGGACAGTGAACCTAAACTGATCTGTTCCACTCTGTTTGCTATCAGTTTCACTTCTCATTTCTCATGCACCAACAGAGTGGTCCTGCCTTTGGGTTCTCAGGGCTGCAGTGGGATGTTTAAATCTGAAAGATATTTTCTGCCCTGACTGCTTAAAAAAAACAACAACCAAAAAAGTGAATTAAAATATTTCTGTTCAGATTAAACTTCCTTTTTAAAAATACAAAAGCTCAAAGCTGGGACTAAACCACTCTCTCATTTGATGGCTGGAAGCTCACAGTATCCCTTCTCAGCACAACTCGGTCTGCAGACTTAGTTATCTAAACACAGGTGCAGACTAGAACAGTCACTGCAACAGTCATGACTGCTCATTTACTTGTTTCATCTACCCTACCGTGCAAAGCACTTTTCTAGCACTGTTCACAAAGGTGCCCTGTAGTAGGGGATCCCAGAACTGTGTCCACCTTCCATGCTATAAACAGAATTTATGAATCATACAGTCAGAGGGGAGGTTGAGGGTAGGTTCAGCTTATCTAGATCACCACAGTCTGCTCAAAGCTGTTCAACAGCTGTCAGATGCATTGGTTTTGTTTCAGTGACAGTTGTTTGAAAACCTCCCACAGAGCTGACTTGAACATGAGGTGTGGCACAATGTAGTCTCAGGCCACAGCGCATTGTTTGGAAACTGGCTAACTTGTTCTTAAGAAGTCATTTGCATACACAGGCTGATAAGTATTATTGAGCAGTTATTTCCTTTTCAGGGCCAAGAGAAAGACTGGCTGAACTGAAGGGAACACGAGGGAGAGGGGACGGGATCCGTGACTCTACAGATGGAGTCACATGAAATATTTTACAGATTATTCACACTTGGTGAAAGCTGTTTTTATCCGCTATAGACAGCAGGCCAGATCCTTAGCTAAAGATGATGTGCTGCCCTTGGCACAGCTGAAGAGGGTTGGGTAAGTGACAGCGTAAAGATGACCCAGGGCAGGGTCTATCATTTATTGTAGGTGTGTACAGCACCTAGCACAAGGGGTGCCAACCTGCGTGTGATCTTTAGGTGCTACTGCAGTATAAATGTTAAGTAATAGTATTTATAATTCATAATAAAGACTCCTTTGTATTTCTCCAATCCTGGGGCCATCCTCTGCTGCTCTGGTTCCCCACCAGGTGTGTTGCTCTAACTTTCTCGCATTGCCTGCAGCCCCAAAAAAACATTTCTACACCCAGGGATCACTAGGGTACACCCTCTTCCCTTGTCTATGCCTCCTACCCTGGCTGCAGGGAGTGGAAGTGGGATAGGAGCTGCTCTATGGCACCTGGGGATTTCTCAGGTCCCTGGAGATCCTGCAGGAGCTGTGTCAACTCGGTGGAGCGGCATGCAGAGGAGACTCTGGCACATTGGGTTTCATGCAGTTTAAAGCTATTGTATCTTTTTGACTAAAACACACAAGGCAAATTTTCAGTAAGATAATTAATAAACTAGAGCGAGATAATCACACTGGGAAATTTATATATAGTCCCTTTCATTCCAAATGCCTGCAAAGCACTTTGCATACTATGGCTGAAATTCATCCTATTAATTCATTGCAATGCAGAACTGGGATGTTAGAATTGCCAGCTGTTATCGGAATTGATTGCATTACTGTACTCACATATTGGCACTGCACAGACTTTCCATGCCACAGAAGGTGCAAATCTTTATGATTGCTTATGGCTGGTCCTTCACTGCCCAGCGTCTGTGCTTCCGTATCCTATGGATGATGTCATTTTAATAAATGAATTGATGTAATAGTGCCTGGCATAGTGTCAAGGTCTTCAAAAGAGAGGCAGTGTGAGCCAGTGCATAGAACACTGGGTTTGATAATCAAAAGAACTGAATTTTGTTCCTGGCTCTGCCACTGATTTGCTGTGAGACCTTAGGCAAGTCTCTTAAGCCATCTGTGCCACAGTTTCCTCCTCTGTAAAAATAATACCCCACCTCCATGAAGCACTTTAAGATCTAGAGATGAAAAATGCTCTGTGAGAGCGAAGTATTGCTGAATTACCAAATATATATATATATACGCAGCTGTCACTCCACTTCATCCACTACTGAGATGCAACAACGTCTGGGGTGGAGCACAGCAGCTGTTTAATAATCCACAACAGCACTACACAACAATTTAAGGACAGGAAGTGAAGGCAATACACAAAATACAGCATCCACCTGAAAAGAGAGGGGAATTTACCTAATTTCCCAAACTGAAATTTGGCCAGGACATTAGGGGCCAGAATCTGTTCCCTAGCTCTTTCCTCTTTTTGCTTCTCTGACAGCACAATAGCCAATGGAAAGCTGCCCTAACAGAGAAGCTGTGAAGTCCCCTGGTTTAGGGGGTGTTCATGGTGTATGGAACAGCCACTGCCCATAAAGCTTATGCAGCTATGGTGTATGGAATAGATGATGCCCATGCAGCCATGACGCATACACAGTTGACACCCAGGAAGTCCATGAGTCCAATGTTTCATTGTACCATGCAGAAAAGATCAAATATTTTTTCTCTACCAAACTGTGGCTGTTTCGTAACCTACAGAGAAGCCCTAAGCACCTTCTCCTATCCAGTAGTTCTGTGAACTAGCTGGCTCTGAATATAAACCAAGGCACAATTTGATTATGAGTAGGAATAGGGGCACTTCAGATGCAAATTGGGCTGGAAATAGTTGCTCACAGGGAGTGCTGGCCTGTTTCCTGACACTTATCACCAACCGATTTATCTTGAGGAGTGGAGAGGGAGAAGAGACATTGTGGTGGGAGTCTGTGTCTTTGGAGATTGGTTGCTAAGCATCTCTTCTCTGGTAAATTTTCAAATTGAAATAAACAGATTAAATTCTGTAAGACAAAACCGCAAGTGATTTTTATTTTGTATTTTGTATTTTAAAAACCTTCTAAATTCATAATGTCAAGTTTGCTTAGTGGACCTGGGTTATTTTAGGCATTGCCCAGGAACAAATGTTCCCAGATATGTTGGATAGGTATTTTATGAAGGGATTTTACTGGAAAATGTGCATATATAAAGTCAACCAAGTTTAGAATAAGAAAAGCTTAGCATCCTGAGCAGAAAGCATGGCCAATACCACAAAGGGCATAAGTAATAGGTTGCTGAAGTACTTTATTAGCGTCACGTCAAATAGTGAGGGATGCTGAGCACCTGCAAATTCCACTGAAGTCAGGGATTTGCTCATGCTATGCAAAGAGAAAACAAAAAGTGCAGCAGCAATCCGATCTATATAAAGGCAGAAAGACGTCACGGACTACAAAGCATTGTTATGAGATCACGAACCAAAGCAACATCCATTTTTGTCAAGTGGTGTTGGTGTTTCCCAGTGTATTTTTTCCCAATGCAATTTTCCAATTAGGAGTGGCAAGAATGCCATGGATAGCACCCTCTCTCTTGCAAAAAATGCTCTGGGTTCAATTAACCACTTGTGGTCATGACCTCGGTTTTATGCCACAGCTAAACGAAGCATCAACAGTATCACAGCGCTGGATTGAGGGAGTTGAATACTGACCAACTCAGAGAGAAGAGTGCCATCTAGCCTTGTTAAAAAGTACTGCAGTATTTGACCATGACCCTGAAGTATCATGATTGTACTAAGTATCAGAGGGGTAGCCGTATTAGTCTGGATCTGTAAAAGCAGCAAAGAATCCTGTGGCACCTTATAGACTAACAGACATATTGGAGCATGAGCTTTCGTGGGTGAATACCCACTTCGTCGGATGCAAAGCTCATGCTCCAATACGTCTGTTAGTCTATAACATGCCACAGGACTCTTTGGTGCTTTTACATGATTGTACTACACATACTTTGTGGGACGGAATTACTGCAGAACTTTTTTTTAATAGAGGTACTGAAATATCAGCACATTATGGGATTTAATTGGAGTCTACCATCCAAGTAATAAGCAGATGGATGCTGCTTAGTTTTTGAGAGCCAGCAAGATCACATCCCTGGATTACCTTGAAGTAATTAAGCACTCCCTGGTGTTATTGCATTATCATTCTTTATCATTCTTTGATAATATGGGAAGTGGATATAATAACATGAACATCATGGCATGTGATACTTGTTTACTAAGCAGATACTATCTCCCTACAGAAACGTTACACTGCTTATGTGATGGTGTGCCTGGAAAACTGAGTCACTTTCCCAGCTGGGATGACACATGGTTGAATGGAGAAGTAGCTTAATGAAGAAATTCATAAAGCCCATTTGTCTTTTCTGTCCTAATTAGCAGTGAAATAAATGTCCCATTGCTTTATTTCTTACAGTACTCCCTGGTTAACTTGCCAGAAAGGCATTTTAGAGTGTGCATGACATCCCACGGAGTTCTCACAGCTTTAAGCCCTTAATGAATACCATTTCTCTGCACACACCCAATTTCAAGCCTGTAACAGTTGGATCTATTGATACTTATGGTGTGGTGCTGAATGGCAGAAGGTCTAGAGTATGTTAGCTCAGGACACCTTTTGGAGGATGTTTGCTGTGTTTCTGAACATGCTAAAAGCGGGGAAAGAAATATCAACCTGCTCCAGGACTTAAATGCTTTGCTGGATTGGGAGTCATTGTGCCTACATAAGTTTCACCTGCAGTTTCCACCGGATATTCCTCCACCTGATATTGTAATCAGTTATTTGATGTCACTGGGCACTGCTAATGTTCTGTTGCTTCCACCCTAGTGCTGGAGTTGCATTTCCATGGTACCAGTATATACTTTACCTATGATGTTGTGAGGGTTATTGGATGTTTGCAAAGCACTTGGGGATCTAGGGGATAAAAGGTGCCATAGACATGCAAAGTTGATTAGAAGAGTAATATAGCAATTTTTTTATATATATGTGTCAGGGCATTCCTGGAGACCCCAGGACAATCCTGGAGGCTTGGCAACCATACCTGAAGCAGGAGCTGGGCTCCAGGCTACGGAGCTATGAGATGAGTAGCTTTGCTGGAAAATTAGAAGGAGAAAGGAACCTATGAGTTGCCAGGCTTCTTTGGGGTACAGGACCCCCCCAAGCAGATGCCTGATTAGGTTTTGGTTGAGACCAGCTCTGGGTGCACAGATAGGGCAGCAAAATTATAAAAAAATGCACACTGACATTTTAGAAATATTCATCCTGAAAATTAAATGAAGCTTTGGGAACTGCCAATAAACATACATTGGGCACCCGGTCTACATAGTGACATTTTTTGGAGCGAAATGTTTCAGACACTACGGCCTGATTTAAAATAAAAAAACACAGGCAGAGAAACTCTTCAAAACTGACTCCTGATGGGGGCGTTAGAAGCATGTATTTTCAGTGCCCCAGGAAGATAAAGTGGAGTGAAAATCAACGTGATAAAAGAATACAGACACATGGCAAAATAGACACATTTTTGGTGCACTACCTTCAGATATTCCATTAAATGATGCACCACCCAACTATATTCCATTAAATGATTCCTTGAATGGAGGGAACAGCATTTAAAGGCAATAAGATTAGTCATTAAAGAGGCCTCTGCAGTATTTCATTTCTCAGAGAATATGTTCAGGGATATTCTGACATCTAATTTCAAAGCAAAGCCCAAAGTGAGACTAGGGAATAGGATACAATTAACATTTTCTTAAAACTTGGACTCAGTTTTGCTTTGATTTAAGGCAGTCAGAATTGAGTAAACAATTCATTCAGCAACGTTAGCCTTTTTTGTCTCTTTATGGATTGTCTGTGAGCCACTTACAGTTTCCTCAGAATTACTAGTTTTTTGCAATTATTCATCAGATAATTTCTATGAATAATTTTTAGTGGTTCCTTACCCCTATTCCATGTTTGAATTTTGTGCTGTGTGAGTAAATCTTGAATGGACACCTACGTCTCATGGTACTATCTCTATTTCCTGATTGGATTTGTGTAACTGGTAGACTCATGTTTCCATTATAAATGGGTGTGATTCTGAATTCAAAAAAACTTCACCTGGGATAGTTTGATTTTTTTTCAGTAAAAAAACCCCTAAAACTGATTTTTTTTTTTGGCCAAAAATCAAAAACTTTTGGCTGTAAACTGAAAATTTGGATTCTGAAATGTGCTGTGGCACCTCGTAGGAGCTGTAATTGGGTGCCTCATTCTTTTATTTTTCAGTATGGGCCAGGGTCCCTGGCCAGTCTACATCAGCCATGATTCACCACCATCTCCCTTTTTGCTGAGCTGCTGCCATGCATCATGGAAGTACCTGTCTGTGAGGTACTCAGGGAGATGTAGCTGGCCTGGGGAACTTGGATTCTAGAGGAAAATGGAGGCATGAGGCAGCCAAGCTATAATTATCACAAGGCAGTAAAATGGCATTTCCAAATAATAACTTTTCAGGTTTTAGGTGTTTGGGTTTTGATGGAAAAATTGAAACTTGCCATAGAAAGCAGACAATTTTCATGAACAAATTTTTAGTTGAAAACTCAATTACCCATCAAAAAAACCCCCGAAAAACAAAAACAGTTTTGACAGAATTTTTTTGACCAGCCATAATAGTAACCTCTTACATATAACTAGCTATGGACCCAAGCTGTGAGGTTCAAATCTGCATTTGGAGCTACAATTTCCCAACAAATGTTTTATATAATCTCTCCTTTAAATTTAACATGGCTAGGACTGGTGTGCACAAGGCTGATGCCCTTATGGTAATAGAAAACTGAACTTAAGGTGGCTACTAACGTCATAATATTTTGTAATCTAATGCGCAAAATCTGGACCAGGTTCTGTGCAAGAAGGGAGTGTACTTAGGACATTTTAGGCAATATAGACATTTACATTTTAAAAGGCACAGTCCCACTCTCCCCTCCATTTTTGCGTGTCTAAATTTGCATGTGCAAATAGAGTTATTATATGTACATATAAATCAGATTTGGGGGCTATCACGTAAGTGGCTCGTTCAGTGCATAGATGTGATTTTTTTCTAAAACCTACTGCAGTGCATTTATGAGTACATTATGATTTATCATCAATAATTAAACAAAACTACCTTTGCCAAAAGAACTGTGTGATGCAGCACCTTTGCTTTAATTCATAGTGTTTGCAAATTGGTCAGTAAGTAAGTAACCCGACAAAGTTCAGTGCTTTGCAATGATGCCTCAGACGTTAGTGTGAATTAGCGAGCTCCTGCTCTATTTGGCATTGAATCATGCCTGTTACTGCTGCTATGAAGAATTTATGTAGGCAGTGCAGTAGTGCTATTTGCTCAAGATTATAAAAAAAATGTTCTCTCTGGGAGAAGTGCTAGAAAAAGGGGTAGTCTTTTACTGCAGCTAAATCAAAGGCGAAGGCATTTTGTGGATGTCATTTCCTAAGAACAAGTCAAGGTATTTCCTTTAATTCAGTGGAACTATCACAGTGTGACTCAAACTAAATGAGCACAGAGCTGATGTGAGTTCCAGGAATATCGTTTTTAGACCAAGCCCATTTTAGTCTGCACTCATAGGCAAATAGATTCCTAGAAGCTGAAGGAAAAAAAGAACTTACAGCAGGTTTTGTTTTATTTAGTTATTTACATTTAAAAATATATGGGGAAAAACAAACTAAAAAATCCTTTATGAACTTAACACATGGCATCCTCATTTCCAGGAAAAATATACTTTCTAATGGACAAACTATTTGTAGAAAAAGATTTGTACTGTGAGAGGGGCTATTTTCCAAAGCAAAATTTATGCTACAGAGTTTTGTTTTATTCTTCTCTCCCATGTTATTTTCCTCCCGTTGCTGAGAGTGTAGCATCCCCAATCTGTGCATGCATGATGAGAGACATCAAGGCAAGGCGGTGCTTTTGTGGCACCCCATTGAAATCTATTTTCTGCTACAAGCTATTAAGAAATGAATGATGTGTCTTTGCTGATTGAGATGTTACTGCTTGGGAGGTTTTCTGATATTATTGAGTGTTCTAGCTAGAATTAGCAAATCCATTCACATCAGAGAGCTACGCATAGAGGTGTCATGTGCTGTATGCAGCTGATATACTTCACCACAGCGGGTACCTTCAATCCATTCTGCTACTTACCCAGCTTGGACACTGAGGTCCAGATCCTCAAAGATATTTAGGTGTCTAGCTCCCACTGATCTCAGTGGGAGTTATCTTTGAGGGCCTGGGCCTGAATAGCTAAATCCTGGGTCCCTAAGTCAAAGCTCAACAAATAAAGAGTATGGAGAAGAGAGTCATTCTGTTTTTTTTTTTAAATCATTCTTCTTCATTCCGTGAAAAACAAAATATTTTACAATTTTACATCCAATTCCCCACATCCCCCAGGAAGGAGACGGCTACAGAGACAAACCACAGATCCATTTACGCCCAACACGAGGGCCGAGCTGCAAGAACATTCACCAGGGTAACCTGTGACTCATGTTCAGATTCCACCACTGAGCCGCAAGAGCCAGCATGATCTGAAGAAATGAGCCCTTGCTTGGGAGTTGGGTGGTCCTGAGTACTAATTCTGACTGTCATTGAGCGGCTGTGTAGGCTTGGGCATGTTACATCGGCTGAGATTTTCAAAGACAACTAGGGCCTTCCCACACACCTCCTATTTAAATTCGTGTGAATTATACAGTTCAATCCCCTAGCTGGCCCTGAAAATCCCAACCTTTGCTTTATTTTCTCGGTTTGTGAAAGGAGGATAATACCAATATTTGCCCACCAATCACAGGGGGGCAGCGAGCACTGATTTGGTAATGTCTGTACAGAGCTTTGAACATGCAAAGTGCTGTGTAAATGCCAAGTGCTATTATAAATTGTGCTTAGACAATTAGTTTATTCCACAGCATGAGTCTCTGATGAGCAGTAATCTAGACAGTATTAAAATATAATATTATGTATTAGTAGTAGCCTCAGCAGTCCAATGGGGTCAACCAGCTGTGTTACTCTATTTCTGTGCCTAGGCTGACTGGAGAATGTAGCCATAGGAATCCTCTGCTGTGTTGTTAAGCTTTGTGCAATGAGCATCATTCTCAGATTGAATTATTATGGTCAGCACTTCTTTATTGCCTCTTCCCTGCCATGTATAATGGGTACAGCATGGGAAGCATGGCCTGGTGGTGCTAGCTTGCGAGACGGGTTCAATGATCCGTTCTGTCACAGACTTCTTATGACATTAGGCAAATCAGTCTCCCTGTGCCTCACTTCTCCATCTGTAAAATGGAGAAAATTGTACTTCTCTACAACACGGGGGTGCTGTGAGGATAAATCATTAGGCAGTATAAGGTGCTCAGATACTAAGGTAATAGGGGTCATATGAGCACCTAAGACAGTATTTTCCCCATGACTCCCAGAAGGCACCCACATTTTTAACCCCAAAAGTCTTCCTCCAAAGGTTCCACTAAGCATTTCCTTTTCAAGGCTTGACAATAGCAGTATATTTTATGTTGACTATGGCATTCATTACTTATGGCTCTTAACAGTAGGCATGATTCTCTTCTCATGCTGGTTTTATGCCAACATAACGCCATTGACTTAGTGGCTTTATTCCAGATTTACACTACTGACTTCAACAGGACATTCAAGCCATTTCCCTGATGTCAAGCTGGTCAGGAATTTTCCCCCACCCCTCCTAGACACACCCCTAAAACATTTTTAATACCCCCCCCAATTAAAAACCTGAAACCTTTTATTTTCAGTTTTCCAGTGAAAAAGCTGTAATTTTTTTAAATAAAAATGGAAATTTTTGCAAAAATGTCCATTCTGTCAAAAAGCCATTTTCCATCAAAAATGTTTTGTTTTGTTTTTTAAATTCTGAAGCAGTTCGAGCCTCGTAAGAATTCACACCTTGAGTTTCTTCCAAATTCTAGCTGGTTCTTGGTTATATTAGAATATTTTCCACTAACTTAGGGCCTTCCATCTGAAGATTTCAAAACACTTACAGACATTAATTGCTTAAGCTTTATGACAGTCTGGTGAGGAAGCTGTGTATTATAACAGAGCTGCAAAGAAGTTAAGTGATTAGCCTAGGGTCACAGAGCACATCAGTGGCAGAGCCAGGAACAGACACACCCCTCCACCCACAGCTTTCTGACATAATTAATTGTTCTCTCTCTCTCAGACCAAAGCAAATAGCTAGTCTATGGAAGAGTAAAAATCAAACTGAATAAACATACAGTTATCACAGCCTTGTAATCCATCAGCTGTCTTCCTACAGTATCCAATCAAAATCCAAATGGAGATGGTTCCTAAATTCACTGAAGAGACTGTGGCTATTTCATCTGCTTACCAGTAACAGCTCGTTTTTATCACCCTCACTGGCACAAAATGCATTGCTTTTTAGTGTTTTCTGCCTTATGGAGTTTCCTTTCATTTGCCAAGTTATCTATTTACACGAAAGCCTGTTAAAAAGGGCCCCGCTGTTCAATAGCTGTATGGCAGGGGCTTCTGTATCAGTTCAGCCTAAACATTATTCTTTGCCTTAATTAAGTGGCTGCTGTGATTTGCATTAGATTCAAGCCAGTTGTCAGTTTCAAGGGAATTCACTGACTTTCCAGTTGAAATGTGTGATGGGCGCAGACTTCAGAGCGCACCACCAGATCTCCTGGGGAAGGGGTGGGGGGGAGGTGTAAATGGGACAGATTGTGTCCAGATATCCTGGTGGGATATTGGAAGTGGCAGTAGGGCCCACTCTTGAGAATTCCTCGCAGTTTTGTTCCACAGTAAAGCTGATGTGACATCAGGTTAAAATGCCCCCAGGACTCTGAAAGGAAAGGGCAGGGAGTGGTTGTTGCCATGGTGACTCCCCAGTCAGGGCTGCTCTTGGGGTGTATTCTGCTTTAAGTGGCGATGAGCCTGAACCACGAGGAGCGGAACCAAGAGGTTTGGTACCCAGAACTGACCTCTGAACTAAGTCCTGAAAGCTGGGAAAGTTAGCAGCCAGCTATCTGCTTCGCAGCTGGGGATCAGCCACTATAGTGGGGGTGAACCAAACCCCTGGGCCAAACCCCTTCAGGATTTTGGACAAGTTCAGACTTGGTTGCAAAATACAGAGCTTGGGCCCACTTTGGGGTAAGAACAACCGATGTGATTGACAAGAATATTCAAAGGGGGAGGAATTAGAATTCGGACCATGTCATATAAAGGTGCTCTGACACAGCTTTCATAGCAGAGGCCAAGAAATAGAGAGCAGCCCATTCCGCTGTGCCTTTAAATTAAGGCAATACTAATTAAGGGGTTGTCTAAATGAGTTAGATGAGATGTTTCAGCGTTATATCGAGGTAGAGGTGTATTGGTGAAAGCATCTTCATTCATTACACACTGAATGGCCATCTGCAGCCCCTTCAGAAGGAGATAGGCTGTCTTTTAATACAGCTTTCAGTACAACTCCATTACCAGAAAGTATGTTGAGCGAGGGAAAAGGGGGAAAATAAAACGACCCACCAGAAAACTAACCTAGCATGACCCTGAATCATCCATATTAACAGTTAATTGTTCCCAGCAGAGTCATATTCCAAGAAGAAACTGAAGCCAATATGAGAAAAAATATCTGAAGGTACAATGGATAGATAACTGACTGTGAATAAACTGACTTAGGTAATCTTACAATGTGAAAAAACTCTATTAACATTTACAGTCGCATCTCAGGCCATCTAGGTATTCCTGAGGAAATTGCTATATAATGTATTGAAACCATCTAAAGACATTCATGCACCAGATTCCAATGTGAATCCAAGGTAACTCCCCTGACCTCAGCGTAGCTAGTCCTGACATGGTTAGCTCAGTGCAAAGCTCCATGGTAACAACAGGGATAGAGCACAATGTTTTCCTGCTGCGGAATCACAGACCCCTACCACCCAGTTAAAGAAAAGACTCTGCTGCTATTAAAAATCTGAGGCCTACGATACACAATTGAGCAGTTCTGACACCAGCCAGCAGAGGGCAGCAATACATCAATCAACCTCAGAAAAGGGGAAAAAACCAGCCCTGTTTACCAGACAGAGTATATAATACACAGTTTGCTGGCAAAACAGGGAGTTTGCTGAACACTCAAGCGCTCCTGAGCACAAAAGAGTGCCATAATGGGAGGGGCTAAGATATAAAAAGACCCCTTGTTGCCAAGCATATATAGTGCAATAAGAGAAACAAACTAGCTAATTTAACATAGATGGGAACAGAGAACCACAGGATCAAGGATAGGAGAACACTCGGGAAAGAACTCCTTGGTCAGGATCTGTATTAAATAGTTACCCGTCCTCTGGCTTCTGTCTCTGAGGGGATGAAAGGGAAACTGGACTTAACATCTTTCTTATGGCATGTGTTTGGAGAGTTTTACTTCTGCTTTGTTCTGTTCTGTTTTTTCCCCCTTCAGAGTAGGGTTGCCAATTTTGGTTGGGTGTATCCTTGGAGGTTTCATCACATGACATAATCTTTAATTAAAGATTAATCTTTAATTCCTGGAGACTCCAGGCCAATTCTGGAGGGTCGGCAACCCTACTTCAGAGGGAAGACTGTTCCAGTGACTGACAAGTAGAACAATATTTGTTAGAAGTACAGACTATAGCACCAAGACAGTAGTTGTTTTGTTTCACTGAACCCGGTAGGTTTGTGATTCTGATTTGTCAAATATATTTAGCTGTTTATTATTACAGTATTAGCAACCCCAAACTTGAAAAGGTCATGAGTTTGGCTTAAAAATCATGAGATTTTTCTAAAATCATATATTTGTGGGGGGGTTTTATTGGCCTTCTGCCTTTTGAAGCTCAAGAGGGTAGCTGCCTGCCCCCAATGTGTGTGTGAGCTTCTAAGGGTCAAAATCCAGCCTGATACACACATGCAAACCTGGGCCCTTCACACTGGCTGCTAGGCAGGGGCTGCCCTGACCTTCCACCATGCTCAAGGTAGGAAAGCTGCCATTCAATCCATCTCCATCTCCCAGCTGCATAACTATCCTATGCACTTCCCTCCAGCTCCTCACATCCCCCTGCAATCCCCTTTCTGTCCCCTGCTCTCCATTCCCCTAAATTGGCTTCCCTCTCAGGCTCTCTGTGTTTTTTTTACAGCATCTCCACTGCTCCTCACAGTCCCTGTGTCCCAGTAGCGTCTTATCTAGCACTCCCCAAAAAACCATAGAGTGGCCCCCATTTTGCCTGTTGGCATGGCTTCAGTGTCACTGGAAAAAAATGGGGGAAGGTGCAGCGCAGCCCTGCTTCCGCCCCACTGACATGAATGGGGGATGATGGCCATTTTGAAAAAGGGAAAATTCGCCGGCTGGCAGCCTTTCAGTGTATTTTCATGAGGCAGATAAAAAACCCCAGCAACAACCACCAAAATTGCTAGAGTCGTGATAAAATCATGAGTGTTAGCAATGCTGAGTATGGGAGTGGCTATGCAAATGAAATTAATGCAAATGAGATTGTGCCATTTCAATGTGGGAGTGATTGTGTTAATACCTGTTTTGAGCGCTCCCTCCCCAAGCATCCCCAGTGTGAAGTGCTTGTTTCCAGCACACTGAGGAAGCTCCATGTGAGTTGGGTACTCATGCAGTTAGCTGCACTTTTTCTCTTGGCAAACCCAGCTCCTGAGTGCTCTTCACACGTGCTGAACTGAATGTACAGTAGTAGGACACACAAGTAAACCATGTCTGTGCAGAAAACCATGTCCTTCCACTAGGAAAGTTTTCCTGGTAGAGCTATATCTTAGTGTAGACACAGCTTATGACAGCAAAAGAGTGTTTTTTGCTGGCATAGCTTATGCAAATTCCCTGAATGAAATAAACTCTATTGACGAAAGGACTTTCATGCTGGTATACGTGTGTCTACACGAGTGCATTTGCTGGTGTAAAAACATGGTTAAAAATGCCACACCCCAACATTACTATACAGCAAAAGTTTCTAGAATAGACGTGCGTGGAGGTTTGTGGGATAAACAGACAAACCATGAGGAAACAATGATCCAGGTTTCATGCAGATGCCTTTAGTAAAAAGGAAGAAGGAGCTAGAAATGCAGAAAGGGAAGGATTGGGTACGCAGACTATTTTGAAATAGGAAAATGTTTGGGCCTCAGTAGCTCTTTAATTGGTCATTTTCTTACATTTCATGAAGAGCTTAGGAAACCTGTGTCTCTACAGTTGAGAGAAGCTCAGTACGGTTCTGGTGGGAAGTTTTGTACGTACTGGGGGTTTAGAGCAGCGCAGAGCAAGCTGGGGCTGAAATATTTTTATTTTCCATTTTAAAACTCCAGTCTGATTTTAGGACTCATGGCAGATACTTCTCCCGGGCAGCCCAGAAAGGAGCTTAGATGGCAGGTATGTTACATACAGGCTTTGTTTTACCATGCTAGTGCTTCCCATGCAGCACTGTGTGTTGAAACATTCGGTAGGATAGCTGGGAGCAGTGGTGTATCAGAGACTGATACTGGTAGGTTTAAAATCACATATTTTATAAATGCAACAATTAAAAGAGAACTATTGTGACCATTCTCTTGTGGGGAGGGATAGCTCAATGGTTTGAGCATTGGCCTGCTTAAATCCAGCGTTGTGAGTTCAATCCTTGAGGGGGCCACTTAGGGATCTGGGGCACAATCAATACTTGGTCCTGCTAGTGAAGGCAAGGGGCTGGACTCAATGACTCTTCAGGGTCCTTTCCAGTTCTAGGAGATTGGTATAGCTCCACTATTACTTACTTTGCACTGTTTGTGCTGTTAGTGGCTTTTTTCTTTCTGTGCTGCTAGTTTGCTTTTGGCTTTTCACTCAACGTGGTCTATGAAAATGGCCTAGAAGCTGGACCCACAGCCTAGTCTAATGCACTCTCAGGTTTTCCTGCCCTAGCCATTCCTGCAATACTTGGGGTTGTAAACACTGCAGGGAAGAGTTTGTCTTCACCCTGTTTCCCTGGGGAGACCTCACTGTTTTAGGGCTATGTTTTAAGCTCTATATTTCAGCCAAATCTGACTTAACTCCTGTATGCCTTTTAAATGAAAGTTTAGAATGAATTTCAGGAAAACTTCCATACAGGGACACAAACCAGAATGTGGGATATTCTTGGAGAAGTTGGAAGCTTCACCTCTAGAAAATTAAGTAAGAGATAAGAGTTTACAATGCACCATGGGGAAAGCCCTGCATTTGCTGACTAAAGGAGCTTGGGAATAAAAGGAAGGTGCATCATGGACAGGCTGTAGCTAGCTTGGTTCTTATACTGGGCCCATTGCCAGGGTATCTGAGTGCCACATATTCCCCTCCTCTAATAAATATTATTCAAATCTGAGGCAAGCAGTGATTCCTTGAAATAGTTCTAAAATGGTGCATCCCACCTCTTTACTGATTTGAGCCAGAGGTCTCTTGAAAGAGCTACAACGGCAGATACATCGTCCTGTGGCAGCCAAGAAACCAGTGATCCATCCTAAACTCGCTCTGTTGGGCCTACAGTAGGAATGGGGATTGCTTTTGCAATATTAATATGAGATAGTTACATTAAAAAAATGCACTAGGACCTTTTCAAATATGAATGACCCTTCCTTATAAAAATTTCATTTTGGAATAAAAACCTGCATTTCAGGACTACAGAAGGCATTCCAATGCCCCGAATCTACGTGTGTGAAGTGTAATGTGCAGTGCATGATCTCACACGTGCCTGGAGAGAATTTTAATGCTGAGTTCTTAATAATGGAGAAAGCAGAGATAAATACATATCAGCAGAGGGAGGCAGAATGTTAGACCCTACTCTGGGGTGTTGCATTGGGATAGCACTCAAACAATGCCCATGCTTGCGAGACATGGAAAATACAGAAGGGGAAACTCTCTAGCTTCCAGGTACAGCTAGATGGCCTGATCCTGCAGGGGGCTGAATTTCCTCCCCTCCCCGGTAAGGATGCTTAGCACACCCCTGAGACACGGGCAGCTTTCAGAACAGGGCCTAAAGGAAGGATGTCAAGGGTTACAATAGTCAGGCTTTGGGAAGCACAAAGGAAGCAGGATGCTGGTGTCAAGAAAAGCTTTTTTGCTGATGTTGATGGGCATGTAGTGTGAGCTGCTCAAAAGAAGCAAAAGGTCACTGTGGCGTTGCACCCCATACGGCTTTATGGAAATATGCTTATAAATGTATATATGACATAACTGGAATATTTTTTATGCTACATATGCCAGGCAACATATCTCCGTGAAGGTTATGATCTGCTGACTCTATTCCTCCTATTTGTATGCATGTATCATTTTTGTGTTATGAATATTGGCTGTGTACTTGCTTGATTTCTAAGTAGCCTTAGTAAAGCATTTGGTCAGCTTCTTGAGAAAGAAATGTGCAAGTTAAGTGCCCAATCAAGAAGCACTTAATGGACAATGGATCTTGGAATCCAATCCACATAACAAGTTTACTTGAAGGTGTTCAAGGCAGCATGTGAACCATGGCTACTACCTGTAAGTTCTGAGTTGTGCATGGACATATGACTTGCCCACGTGACTCCAAAACTCCATCTTGGAGCTGGAGTTTGCATAGGAGAGAGGAGGGGGTCTCCACACACAAGAGAAAGTCTATTTAAACCCCTGGGAGATGCCTCCATTTTGTCTTCAGCTGGTTCAAGAGATAGCCTCTCCACCCCCAAGGATACCTGAGAGAAACTGGAACAAAGGACAGTAACTACAGGGGGTGTGAGTGATTGCTGGACCCAGACTAGAAGGAGACTAGTCTGTAAAAGGAAGCTTACCGGAACACCTCTGAAGGTGAGGTTTTATCTGTATTCAGTTTTATTACTGTATTAGGCTTAGACTTGCATGTTTTGTTTTATTTTGAAATTGGTAATTCACTTGATTCTGTCTGTTAATATTTAGAACCATTTAAATCCTACTTTCTGTATTTAATAAAATCACTTTTTACTTACTTGAAATTGGTAATTCACTTGATTCTGTCTGTTAATATTTAGAACCATTTAAATCCTACTTTCTGTATTTAATAAAATCACTTTTTACTTATTAATTAACCCAGAGTATGTATTAATACTCTGATGTGTGTGTGGGGGGGAACAGCTGTGCATATCTCTCTATCAGTGTTATAGAGGGCAGACAATGTATGAGTTTACCCCGTATAAACTTTATACAGGGTAAAACAGATTTATTTGGGGGTCTGGACCCCATTGGGAGTTGGGCATCTGAGTGTTAAAGACAGGAACACTTCTTAAGCTGCTTTCAATTAAGCCTACAGCTGTTAAGGGACGTGGTTCAGACCTGGGTCTGGGTTTGCAGCAGGCTAGCGGGTCTGGCTCAAGCCAGGCAGGGCACTGAAATCCCAAGCTGCCAGAGCAGGAAAGAAGAGGCAGAAGTAGACTTGGCACATCAGTTGGCAGCCCCAAGGGGGTTTCTGTGATCCAACCCGTCGCAGTCACCATTGCCCAAACTTTCACTAAAACAAAGGCAAACTTATTTTTGTGCAGCTAATTTCAAGCAAGAAGCATAAAGCCACAGGTTGGGATGGCTACACACTGCCCGGCCTTTTAGGCTAGTCAGGGCTCCATGCCCAGCATGATCATCTGTCCATGTGCATTTCCACATCATGGTGCTCCAGAATCTATTATTATTTATCAGTATAGTAGCACCTAGAGGCACTAGCCAGGGTGGGGCTCCACCGTGCTAGGCAATGTTCAGACAGATAATAAGAGAGAGTCTCTGCCCCAAAGTGCTTGAAATCATAGAAAGCATAGACATATAGGACTGGAAGGGATGGTTATAGGTCTTCTAGTCCAGTCCCCTGCACTTATGGTAGGACTAAGTATTATCTAGACCATCCCTGACAGGTGTTTGTCTAACCTGCTCTTGAAAACCTCCAATGACTGAGATTCCACACCCTCCCTAGGCACTTTGTTCCAGTGCTTAACCACCCTGACGTTAGAAAAATTTTCTAATGTCCAACCCAAACCTCTCTTGCTGCAATTTAAGCCCATTACATCTTGAGAATTATAGAACTGGAAGGGACCTCGAGAGGTCATTTAGTCCAATCCCCTGCACTCATGGTAAGACTAAGTATTATCGAGACCATCCCTGTTTGTCCAACCTGCTCTTAAAAATCCCCAATGATGGAGATTCCACAACCTCCCTGGGCAATTTATTCCAGTGTTTAACCACTCTGACAGTTAGGAAGTTTTTCCTAATGTCCAACCTAAACCCTCCTTTCTGCAGTTTAAGCCCATTGCTTCTTGTCCTATCCTCAGAGGTTAAGAAGAACAATTTTCTCCCTCCTCCTTGCAACAACCTTTTATATACTTGAAAACTATTATCATGTCCCCTCTGTCTTCTTTTCTCCAGACTAAACAAATCCAATTTTTTCAATCTTCCCTCATAGGTCATGTTTTCTAAACCTTTAATCATTGTTGTTGCTCTTCTCTGGACTCTCTTCAGTTTGTCCACATGTTTCCTGAATACTCCAGTTGAGGCCTAATCAGCGCAGGGTAGAGCGGAAGAATTACTTCTCATGTCTTGCTTACAACACTCCTGCTAATACATCCCAGAATGATGTTTGCTTTTTTTGCAACAGCGTTACACTGTTGTCTCATATTTAGCTTGTGGTCCACTATGACCCCCAGATCCCTTTCCACAGTACTCCTTCCTAGGGAGTCATTTCCCATTTTGTATGTGTGCAACTGATTGTTCCTTCCTAAGTGGAGTACTTTGCATTTGTCCTTATTGAATTTCATCCTATTTACTTCAGACCATTTCTCCAGTTTGTCCAGATCATTTTAAATTTTAATCCTATCCTCCAAAGCACTTGCAACCCCTCCCAGCTTGGTATCGTCCGCAAAGTGTACTCTCTATGCCATTATCTAAATCATTGATGAAGATATTGAACAGAACCAGACCCAGAACCGATCCCTGCGGGACCGCACTCATTATGCCCTTCCAGCATGCAGGGGTGGCTCTAGGCACCAGCAAAGCAAGCAGGTGCTTGGGGCAGCCGATTTGCAGGGGCGGCAGTGGCACGGTTCGAGCCTGGGAGCTGAGAACCAACAGGGTGACCTGGGAGCTGTAGTTCCTTGGCTAGCTCCCTGCCTATAGAGCCAGCCCTGGAGCAGGGAAAGAACTACATTTCCCAGCATTCCCTTGGCCTCTATCAACAGGAAAGGGAGGAGAGGGAGTATGATAGCTGAAACCTCATGCTTCAGCTTGCTGTGAATGGAGAGCTCACTGCTAGAGCGGGGTGGCCCTGTGAATGGGGAACAAGTGTGCCCAAGGAGTAGAAGGCTTTGGCCCAGATATCCCCTTCAGAAGACATCCCCAGACTGGATTAGGGATACTGGTGTGACCTCACCTTGCAGCCCCCAAAGAAGGAATTGGGTGGACTAAATGGACAGTGCCCCTCTCTATCTGAAGCCTAGCAAGGGAGGTACATGGATCCCACTAGAATGTAAAATGAAAAGTAAGGGAGGGGAGGCTCTGCTAGAGGACTTCGGCAGCTTTAGATACAGTACCAGGCACGTAGGAGGATTTCCACTTCTGAGCCATGGAAGCAGAAATTGACTTTTCCTTTCCAGATTTAGCTAATATTCAGAAAGGGAATCTAGCACCTGCCTTCCAGATTTGAACACCTCAAAATTCAGGAGTGCGCAAGCTCAATTTGGGCAGCTGTTACTTCATTTCTCCCAAATCAAATATACTGATCCACTGTAACTTGCTGTAGAAAAAGTAGGATAAAATTGAGCAAGAAATGCTTCCCAGTGGTTTTTAGGACTGGAATTGCTATTTTCAACAGCCATTGCCTTTTTTTTTTTAGTTGTATTTGTTTAAAAGGAAGACAGTGATATTGCATTGGCAAATTCCCCATAGAAACAAAGAGTGGAACAAAAAGAATAATAAAGGCACCTCAACTTTTCCTCATTTATGGAAGACAGTCTTATAATATGCATCCAGATATCCTCCAATCACACAAGCTGAAAATTGTTCCACTTTACTGCAGTTCTGTAACCATATGGGAACCAATCCTGTCTGTGTTCTGTGCACATCCAAAATTCCTGCTGAATGACCCACCCTGGGAGCAAGTTATCAGTGACCTAGGGCTGGGGCGGAAGGAGGGTGCAGGTCATGTGGGGGGAGGGAGGAGAGCCCAGGGCTGGGGTGGTGGGTGTGTGTGCGTGGGGGGGCACTGGTGGGGAAGCCCAGAGCTGGGGCAGCACGGAGTGTGTGTGGGAAAGCCCAGGGCTGGGGCAGCAGGGGATGCGGGTGGGGGGGAGCCCAGGGCTGGGGCGGCAGGGGGGTGCGGGTCGGGGGGGGGGAGAGCCCAGGGCTGGGACAGCAGGGGTTGCTGGGGGGAGTCCAGGTGAGGGCAGCTGGGGTGAGGGCAGCCAAAAATTTTTTTGCTTGAGGTGGCAAAAAACCTAGAGCCGGCCCTGCTAGCATGATTGTTCTCCTTAACCATGAGAGGTCCTCCTCAGGTTAAAGAGAACAATTTATCACCTTCCTCTTTATAACAACCTTTTATATACATGAAGACTGTTATCATGTCTCCCTTCAGTCTTCTCTTCTTTAGACTAAACTAACCCAATTTTTGTTTACTGTCACAATAAGTAAAATAACAAAGGATACTGTATTGATTGGACAGGACCAGGGAAGGAGGGACACTGAGGTGGAGTAGTGCTGCATGTTTCTTGGGTTCCTATTATAGAATCCAAGGGTCTCTTCCTGTGCTGCATAGGACACAAGGCCTTGTCTATAGGCTGTTTTTAAAAATGATTGTAAAGGCAGAACTGCAGAGAACACATTTGTGTGTCTGGTCTCAAGGGCCTGAGGGTAAGAGAAGAAGGTCTATATATCTATCTATGTGCTCGTGGGGTCCTCATCACCCTAATATCTGAAATCAGGGGGTTCAGGGGCTTGGCCAGAAATTGAGATGATCTTTGAGGCTAAGGCTTAGGCTCATCTCAGCCAAAGTTCAGATCCAAATGTCTCTCAAAGTTGGGGGAGTTGCTATCAAGGCAGAAGGTTGATTTGGCTTATTAGAGAAACATTATCCTTTTCCAAGTGGGAGTTAGGATCCAGGTTTCTGGTATACACCATCTCTCTAGATACTATAAATCTTCAGTCTGCCCCAGGATAACAGAGATCATCAGGCCACACCCACAAAGAAACACCCATACCAGGAGCTGTTCTGACATGGAATCATAGAATCATAAGAGATTAGAGTTGGAAGAGACCTCAGGAGGCCATCTAGTCCAACCCCCTGCTCAAAGCAGGATTAACCCCAACTAAATCATTCCAGACAGGGCTTTGTCAAGCCTGGCCTTAAAAACCTCTAAGGATGGAGATTCCACCACCTCCGGTAACCCATTCCAGTGCTTCACCACCCTCCTAGTGAAATAGTGTTTCCTAATATCCACCCTAGACCTCACCCATTGCAACTTGAGACCATTGCTCCTTGTTCTGTCATCTGCCACCACTGAGAACATCCGAGCTCCATCCTCTTTGGAACCCCCCTTCAGGTAGTTGAAGGCTGCTATCAAATCCCCCTCGCTCGTCTCTTCTGCAGACTAAATAATCCCAGTTCCCTCAGCCTCTCATCATAAGTCATGTGCCCTCCACTGGACTCTCTCCAATTTGTCCACATCCTTTCTGTAGTGGGGAGCCCAAAACTGGACGCAATACTCCAGATGTGGCCTCACCAGTGCTGAATGAGGGGAATAATCACTTCCCTCTAGCTGCTGGCAATGCTTCTACTAATGCAGCCCAATATTCCTTAAGCCTTCTTGGCAACAAGGACACACTGTTGACTCATATCCAGCTTCTTGTCCACTGTAATCCTCAGGTCCTTTTCTGCAGAACTGCCACTTAGCCAGTCGGTCCCCAGCCTATAGCAGTGCCTGGGATTCTTCCATCCTAAGTGCAGGACTCTGCACTTGTCCTTGTTGAACTTCATCCAATTTCTTTTGGCCCAATCCTCCAATTTGTCGAGGTCACTCTGGACCCTATCCCTATCCTCCAGCATATCTACCTCTCTCCCCAGCCTAGTGTCATCTGCAAACTTGCTGAGGGTGCAATCCATCACATCATCCAGATCATTAACGAAGATGTTGAACAAAACTGGCCCCTGGGGCACTCCACTCGATACCGGCTGCCAACTAGACATAGAGTCGTTGATCACTATCTGTTGAGCCCAACAAATCCAGAGAGGCAATGTCTTTATAGACTGTCAACAGCTCCAGTATCACGAAGAACAAATATAGAGACAGCTTTATACCCCCCAGAGCAGAATGTGCAGTTCATACTTTTTTCAATCTTACATGGGACATGTAGAAAACTGTGTTTTGAAGTCTTAGACCTTCTAGTTTTGGGCGGGTTTCAACACTCAGTGTGACAGAATTCTCTGCCATTCTTAGTGCTGTTCAGCTATGAAACTGGATCACTTTCTTGCCTTGCTGTGGCAGGAGACCGGTAGGGCTGGAATGACCTTTTCCTAACAGTATTGGTATATCCTGGAAGGCTTTTAAACACATTTTTTTCCTTTTGCAAGATCAGCAAGAACCCATTACAGACTGTGCTCTAATCATCACTGCATGGAATGCATGAGCGCATTGTTTCACTTATGATTGATTTGTTCCTTTGGGGTGCCCATGAGGTCACTGATTGCAATAATGATGTAAGTGAGAGTGGAACATTTTAGTATCAAAATTAATAAAGCCAGCATGGACCAGACCTATTCTTGGCTTCCTCTCCACCAGTATTCAGGTTGAGTGCAGTGACATCCAGGTGTGAGTGCAGTTTAAAGATACTTCTGGCACATTATGCTGAAAGATAATGGTACCAATTACCCAGATTGGATTAGTATTATCCACTGCTTTCTGGGCTTTGCCTTGTCAGGTTATTGTTCCCACTTATAACGCAGCCATTGGTCAGTCTCACTGTGTTTCCTGTCTCCATGGTAACATGGGAAATCTGCGAAACTGATCTGAGTTTAACTTTTGAGTCAAACTCTGTATTTCACTTTAAACAACAAGTGAGAATTCTATTACTGTCACGCTTAGATATTTTCAGTGCATGGAATTCTCTGCCCAGCAGAAATGGAGGATAGTGCATGGCTGCTGAGGTTTCAAAAAGTTATCATCTGTATCAGCTTATTTGCACAAGCAGCAAGGGCTAGTTTTCTACAGCACCAATAGAGCCTTGGAAATATGCTCAATAAAAGGAGTGCAGGCTATCCAGCTAACATCTCAATCTTCTCTTTCCATGTGATGGGAGACACAAGTTTTCTGAAAAGCCTCCTGTTTGGCTGGTTTAGTGACTGCATTAGTGCCTGCTGCTTTCTAGGAAACTGCAGCGTGTCTCCAGGCAGACACAGGGCACAGTACAAATGCATTTGTTTCTCTGTGTTCATAGCAGTTATCAGCTTCCAACAGCCCGGGGGCTGTAGTGAGTACTGAACAGCTAGTTCGTAGGCTTGTCTAGAAACTGACAAATTCCTATTGGGCCAGTTGACGTATTTAGAATTTCTGTCTCTAAGGCCTTCTATCTGGAGGGGGAGAGTCTTAAATTGCTGCATCACTTTAGCTTTAATGCCCCATTGAGGACGCAACTATTAGGTGTGTGTTACTGTCCTTATTTTACTAATTAGAAAACAGCTGCACAGAAATATTAAGTCACACCGGAAGTGTGTTGCAGAGCTGGAATTCCATCCTAGCTTGACTCCCACTTTTGGGCTGTAACTACAAGATGCCCAGATACCATGATGATGGGTGCATTATATATGCCTGAAATGAAAGGCTTATCATGAGGGCTGGTCTAACATTTTTCCTTCAAAATCTTTTTTCGATGGAAAATTGTGGTTTTCTCAAAACAATTCATTGATTCAAAAAGTGTCTGTGTTTCTCAAAAATGTTCGATTTTTTTCATCAGAAAACCCCAAACCCAAAAGCTGAAAAAGTTTCACTGAGAACCATAACATTGTGGTGTTTGTTGTTGTTGTTTCAGTTTTTTTGGGTGGGGGTGGCAGGGAAAGGGGGTGGATGAAACAAAGGTCCACTAAAAGTTTCTATGAAAATTCTTTGTTTTTATTTTCTTTGAAATGTTCAATGGCAATGAAGAACCTGATTAGTGCAGTTTATAATGATCTCAAGCCGCAGACTGATTTGATGAGATCCTCCTAAACACTCAGGATCAGCACCTTAGCTGGTGTA
Organism: Mauremys reevesii; assembly: GCF_016161935.1. NCBI lineage: Eukaryota > Metazoa > Chordata > Testudines > Geoemydidae > Mauremys > Mauremys reevesii. The sequence goes on along the minus strand of NC_052631.1, from coordinate 82,616,068 downwards.
AGTCAGTATAATGCCATAGATGTCAATGGAGCCAGTCCAATTTACACAAATGAAAGATCTGGCCCACCCTTCTTCTGCCAGACCCACAGAAAGTGAACCAAATCAAACATTGCTTCCTCTAAGCTTCCCAGCATGCTCTTCTTCTCCAGCTATGTCTGTTACAATGAGCTAAGATGGGTGCGGTAATAGCCTTTATTGGACCAACTTCTCTTGGTGAAAGAGACAAGCTTTTGAGTTTACACAGAGCTCTTCTTCGGGTGTGGGAAAGGTACTCGTGTCACAGCTAAACTCAAAGTGGAGCAGATGGTTTAGGCTTTAAAACCTATTGTAAGAAATCATTCAGAGAGAAGTGGGCAGTTGTAAGACAAAGGAGGGATTGTTGTAATGAGCCATAAATCCAGGGTCTTTATTGAGTCTGTGATTTTTAGTGTATAGCAGAGTTATGAATTGAAGCTCCCAGGCTCGTCTGTTGAAGGTGTTGTGCAGGTTTCCATTGAGGACAAGGACGGAGAGGTCAGTTACAGAGTGAAAAACGATCTGGTGTTTTTGTCTTTTAATCTTTGGGGCATGGACCAGCTCATGTTGCACCTTGTATAGTATCAAGCACTGTGGTAGCCCCTCCCATTGCCCAGGAGGGAATTTTGGATCTTCAGAAACCTATAACGAATTGCATTTCTGTAGCATCTGCCTCAGAACCCTCACTTGGTCCCTTTGCAGGTTTAATCATTATAATTAATAATAATTAAAAACAGGTGAAAGCAGCAAGGAATAAATGCCTTTCTGAGCTAGTTTCAACACTGTTGCAAACTGCATGCTCTGAATCTCAGAAAGGAGCTGCTGCTACCGTGAGGGCAATGTTACAAAAGGCCCTGGCTGGCTCCCAGGGTCTCAGGCTACTAATTAGGGCCACAGACAGTCAGCCAGTTCTGCCCCTAACGATCCGCAAGCGAATACAGGCTAATAAAAGATGAGACACGCATACTGGACCGCTGCCACGATGTGCTGTAGCTTTATTAGTCATGAACGAGCCTTTCCAATACATGTGGGATTTCACAGGGAATCAGGATCACCTGTGACAGCTGCACACCGGGGAAGAGTCTCACAAGCCCACCCACGTTTGTTACAAACTGTTGATTCCAGCAGAGTGCCAATAGCATAAAACCCGAGGAACACGGGGTGAACCAGGTCCTCTGTGTTTAAAGCCACAGCCTTGCTCAGCCCCCCACCCCTCACCCCCATACCACCAGGTGATGCAAAGGGGAATTAAAGCTGCCTGAAGAATTCCCCTAGTAGAGAGGGCTTTGGATCAGGCCCTAAATCACTTGGGTTGATGGCTGCTATGCAGCTTTGCTAGAAAACAAGTTGTGAAGCCCTTCCTGTGTTTTATTTACATGCAAAAGGTGTTTTGTACTGGAACAGAGGAAATTGGTTTGTGTGCGTCCGGGGGTGAGGAGACTACACAATAGTTTGAACCACAGTACGTTCTGGGCAGGAATGTGGCCAGGAACCGATGCCGCTGACCATAGGGCTCCTCGGTGCTGCTAAGGAGATCAGTAGCACACTAAGTTAGCAAGAGCAAAGCAACAACTGGCCTCTAGTTTGTCTGTGCAAAGGCTCTTCTGCAGTTGACTCTTCATTGGCTAAACAGGCTTTATACTGTGGTGTCGGGCCTCTGAATTCTGCAAAATCCTGTGCACTAGGTACCTGATTCAAAGCCTAGTGAAATTAATGGGAACTTGTCTATTGAACTGAGTGAGCTTTGGCCAACCTTCTAAATGAGTAATGTACATGAAACAGGTCTCTTCCAGCAGCCCCTTCCACTGTCAAGATTTTCTATTTTCAGAGAATAATACAATTACTTTAAATGGGTATCCTGGCAAAATCTGGGGCAGCCTGTTCTCTGCAGCCAGCATGTGCTACCAAACCCATTGTTCATGATGCTAGCCAAACTGGTGCTTAGCCACACCTCCTAGTTGCCAGACTGCTCCAACCTGCGGTTCTGCAGGAGATGGGTCCTTTTGGCATGGTAGCCTAGTGCTTTCTAAGAGCATTACATAGTGATTCTGCCCTCCTTCACCCTGGGTGTGCATGTGCACATGGGTGTGTAAAGAGACTCTTTAACCCATCTCCCCATTGTGGAGTGCATGGGAAAGGTCTATGTTATTTTTACGAAAATTATGTATGCATTCGTTTCCTCATTCACTGTTGTTTTGCTACCTACTTTGTCTCAAGGGGTTAATGTCTTTCCAGAGACCCTCACATAAATATTGAGCAGGCTAAGGCTTGGTCTACACCAGTGGTTCTCAAACTAGGGCCACCGCTTGTTCAGGGAAAGCTCCTGGTGGGCCGGGCTGGTTTGTTTACCTGCCGCGTCCGCAGGTTCGGCCGATCGCGGCTCCCATTGGCCGCAGTTCGCCGCCGCAGGCCAATGGGGGCTGCAGGAAGGGCGGCCAGCACGTCCCTCGGCCCCCATCTGCAGCTCCCATTGTCCTGGAGCAGCGAACCATGGCCAGTGGGAGCTGCGATTGGCTGAACCTGCAGACGCGGCAGGTAAACAAACCGTCCCAGCCCGCCAGGGGCTTTCCCTGAACAAGCGGAGGCCCTCGTTTGCGAACCACTGGTCTGCACTACAGAGTTAGGTCAACACAAAGCAGCTTATGTAAACCTACCTATGTCAATGTCTACACTACAGCCTTGCTCCCACTGATGTAAGTGCTTTACTACACTGACATAATAACTCCACCTCCACGAGTGATGTAGGGCTTATGTTGGTGCAGTTAGGGCGACGCAGTGTCTGTGTCTGTACATGGGCTGTTGGCTGTCATTGTCAATTTCATGGCTCTGCTCTGTGAAATTGACAAGATAGCCGGCTCCCCAGCTGAGCTGCTGCCTGGTCTCCTCTCCAAGCCCTGCTGCCAACCCAGGCTCCTGGCTTGGGCTGGCGCCTGGGCTCCCCACTGGGAGCCCTGCTGCCCCCCCAGAGTGCTGGCTCCCCACTCCCTGCTGGGAGCATGGCAGCCGGACTCCAGGCGCAGATCTCCCCCCAGAGGCAAGAAGCCCCAGGCTGCTTTTCCCCCGCTCCTGGGTGGGAGCAGGAAGGCGAAAAGCCCAGGGGTGGGGGTGGGAGGGAGCTGGGTTCCCAGCGGGGAGCTGCGCAGAGCTGAGAGCCCAGGCTCTTAGCCCCCGGGAAGCGCTCCCGGTGAGGATGTGCACCACCACCAGAAGGAGGGTAGCGTGGACATCAGCCACCACAGTGATTACTGTGGTGACTGTAAGTTGACCTAACATAGGTTGACTTAAGACTGTAGTGTAGACGTGCCCTAAGAAGTGTAGGCCCCATAGATGTGACTGAGTTGGCCTGAATGAACTCAGAATCGTTAACACATGAACAGACCAACCTTGGAGCCCAACAACTGGACCACTAAGTTTTAATGACTGCCAGCCAACGGGACTTTTTGGAACGGATGGTTACCTGACTACACCACTTCCCTACCTGAACCCAGAGGGGGCGGGCCAGCACACATGAAAACAGTGTTACTGGGACTTGAAACACAGGCCACTGAAGTTAAGAGGCTGAGTCAAGAGGCTTGGTACGCGTGATCCACTTGGGCCTGTTGGCAGAGCTGAAGAGACTTGGGGCAGGCAAGCAGTCTGCCTTCCTTCCAGGCAAGGGCAAACAGGGACCCACCTTACCAAGCAAGGGGACGCTGACAGGTTAGGAGAGGCTTTTCTTCACCATTTTAACCCAGTGTGTGAGCACTGAATTCCTGCTGACTGGTAAATAATGTCTTGTTTTGCCAAGGCTGCCCTGTGTCCCTTCACACATCTGCTGGCTGCCTGGCTCCCAGGAGGAGAACTCTGCAATGGGGAACCCAGTTCATCTGGCCCTGCCGAAGGAGCCTCCAGGAGAAAGAGAGGTGCTGATGCCAAGGACCCAGTCCTGGAGTCACGGGACCCCCCACATTGAGCACAGAGGAGGCCCAGTCACTGAGAAAGTTTTGCACCCAGAAAGTTAGCAGAAAGGGACAGCTGCATAGCACACCCCTATAATATCATGACACACACCCTAGCTCATCTGTGCAGCAGAGGGCAGGATTTTGCCTTTAATCAGAGGTTCCAGGGAAGCCTTGATCCAGTTCTGCCAGTGCAGCCGTTATCTCTGTGTTTATCCTACCGAGGAGATAGGGATAACTGACACAATTTCATTTAGAGCTTATCCTTAGTTAATTAATTGAATGTAATTATCTATTTTTTTCTTTTCCCCCCATTAATAAGCTAATAATCTAGTAGCTGAGACACTTGATCAAAGTGTTGAAATATTTCCCAGAATGGCTAATGGGAAGCTGTGAGATTCTTTTCCCTCGTGCCCACCTGTGCCCTGGTGCCTCGGGAATGTTCTATCTCAGCTAATCTCCTTTCTCTCCCTCTAGGTTTTTATAGCATATGCACCCCCATGAGCTCTAAGCCCCTGGGATGAATAACACCAAGCAATGCTCCATTCTCCCATGCATCATATGTCGCCTGACTTCTTCAAGTGTAACCACGTCAGGTCACCAGGGACCACTCCCACCTCTGTATTTACACAGCACCTTTCACAATGGGAGCTGATCCGGAAAGGGGCCTGTAAGCTAACGGCTCACTAACATCTGCTGGGTGATAGCGAGCTCACTGGCACTTCGTGGCCCACCTTTACTTTCACCACATTGCAAAACCTCTGGCCATTAGCTTGGAGGAATTTCCACCCAGCCACCAGCTGACTGTGAAATCTCACCAGTCCGTTTGAACTGCTTTGGCCGAACGTAAAATGTAGCTTCCTGCTGACCACTGCAAAATGGCCCTGCTGCGAGCCACAGGGGCCTTTCCCTGATGCCTGACTGACTGGTGCCCCCTCCTGCACTCAAACCTTCTTGTTCATTTCCAATCATTGCAAAATGTGTTGGTGACATTTTCTTTTTATTCACTGTTTGTTATCTGTGGCAAAAGAGGCCAGTCCTGAGTCTCTGGGCATTAACCCTATGGGGGTTGCAGATGGAGAGATAGAAAATCCCCTAAGCATTTCCTTGCCTGGCCCTAGCTAATTGTTCTAAGGGTTAGTTTAACTTCCTGACTAAAATAAAGAACTTGTGCTTGACTTTCACCCTTCTTTATTCAGCCCAGAATCAGGTTACTGCTTTGCAAACTGGGCCAACACCCATTGTACTATTGCTTAACTGTGCTTCCTGCAAAAGTACAACGTGTCTCCTGTGATCCAAATGGGCAGGGCTGGGGGAAGCATCCTTAGGTGTGGAAAGATTACTCGAGATAAATGCAAACCCTGGAAAGTCCCGCTCGCCCCCGCATTGTACACTCATCACTTTGGAAAGCTGGCTTGACGACTTCCTCCGTGGGAGAATTATCTGCCTGGATACACAATTATAACGGGACTGGCAACCAAAGTGCTTCTAACATGTCTATGAAGGCAGTGTAAGGCTGTGTGTGTGTGTGTGTGTGTGTGTGTGTGAGAGAGAGAGAGAGAGAGAGAGAAAGAGTCATTTTGCAGGCGTTGCATGTCAGACTCAGAGAGACAACCACATTGATTCCACGGCCATGTCATTCTCCGATGCCGCCATTCATAGGGTAGCCCTTGTGTGCACTGCATCCTCCACTGATAGCTGGGCTATAGAATAATGTATGACTTTGCATTGTTTCCTGATAGGACAGCTAGTTACAAGTGGCAAGCAGAAGGGATCATCAATGAGCTGAGAGCGTTTCAGGCCAGTCCTAAAGGCTGGGTGACTCCATCACAAAAAGCACCGTGACCATTGACACACTGCCTGGTAGCCTCAGCAGAGAGCTCAAGCCCTGAGCTCGGCTCTGGCCCCGAGAGGCTGGGGGGAAGCATATTGATGGAGGGTAGAGTGAGACACTTGCTCTGCTTCTAACTCTGCTGTGTCCTGTTTGCATCAGCTGGTTTTTCAAGCCGCCACTAATTTTGGGAGCCCAGCCTGGGGGTGTTGGATTAAGCATCCAAAAAATAAAAGCAAGCTCTGCTTCTGGATGCTTTCGAACGGTCTTCCCACAGCTTCCAGTCCCTAACCTTTTACCAGCACTCCATTCAAATTGGGAGGGGAGCAGGGTGAATACAAGCTGGGCAGAATTCTCTGTGTGTTCCCTTGGAATGTCATTTAAAAAAACTAGACCGTGCTAAAATTACTGAGTCAGCCTCACATTAGATCCCAGCCCCCAGTCATTGCCCTCAGCCTCCCACTATGGCAGCTCAAGGCTGGCATTGGTTATGGACATTTATTTACTTTTGTAGAAAGGGAAAAATAATGGGCCCCCATTTTGAAAGGCTCTATTTATTATCCTGATGTCATTGGGCCACGCTCGAGCTAATCTATTTCCAATCTTGCTGCCCTCACGTCTCATGTGGCGTTATCAGGCCTCTTGACATGTATAGTAAATCTTGGCGTCCCTGGGCCCTTTAGCCATGTGCCAGTTTCTTGTCCACAGTAGCTTTCCATTAAAGAGGGTGGGGGATGGTGTTGATTCGCATTACTGGGGCCCGTCAGCACCATAGCAGAGCTGCAGTTAAACGAACCTGGGGCCAAGCTGCAAATCGGGGGCCAATTTCAGAGGCGATGTAAGCGAAATGCCAGGGGCTGGAATGAAATGCTGTAGCTGCCCTGCCTCTAGTGCCAACTCTTCATCTTTCGCTTAGTGGCTTTTCCTGTTATGCCCGCTCCTTTGCTGTTCCCTTGGTGTGGTGCTTACGCCCACTGGCTCAAACCAATGCCTAGCGAGGCAGGGTGATACACCCTGCATTTCCCTGGGTAAAATGGCTACGTGCACCCTGAATGGAGTCATCCTCGGTCAGTGGTTTGAGCATTGGCTTGCTAAACCCAGGGTTGTGAGTTCAGTCCTTGAGGGGGCCACTTAGGGATCTGGGGCAAAAATTGGTCCTGCTAGTGAAGGCAGGGGGCTGGACTCAATGACCTTTCAAGGTCCCTTCCAGTTCTAGGAGATTGGTATATCTCCAATTATTACCTTTAGTGGTGGGCAGGCACATTCCGCATCCCTGCCTGTGGCTGGTGCCTGTGCTGGTTCTGGGCTGCTTTACATTCTGCAAGGGGTGACACAACAACCCAGCTGGTGCATCTTCCTGGAAACGTCCTAGCGAACGTCACAGAGCGTGTGGTAGCTTTATTGCTGATATTTGATTGTTTGTATGGCCAGTCAGCTGAAAAAAATCATCACCTCTTCTGGAATGAAATGCTACTGGCAAGCTGGGATACGGGGCATTACACGTGCTTTGGAGAGGCAAAGTTTGGCGGACCCTCTGTGCCTGTTTGATCAGGGATGCTCCTGGGAACAGGCTCTTGGCCAGGCTCGCCTGGCATTTCATGGGCGTCAGACATACCACCAGCAGAGCCTTTGTAAGAATTGTCACACAGGTAAAGCCCAATGAGCTGTCCCTCCTGCCTCTGACAATGACTGATAGCTTTGTTCACCAAACATTTCCCAGCACTATGGGTCCCTTCCATTGCCATGTGCCTCTCCACTGAGAAATGGTGAAATACAAAGTGTTTGAAAGGCAAATTTAAAAAAAAAACAATTACTGTTTTATTTTTAATCTCAGTCTTTTTAAAGTTAAGCTCATGCATTTTAATTTATGAACACTTTAGGGTTCATGTTTTTATCTCCAATGAAGAAAAAAAAACATTCTAAAAAAATCCAAGATTCTCATATAATCAAATGCCTCCAGAAGCAGGAGCTTTAAGAAAACACCGACTTCTTGCAAGGCTCATGAAAGTTGGCAAAACTGCAAAACCAATTCTTTTTCTTCTGGCCAGTTTTTCCCCACTTCCAGGGAGTTGCTGTTGGGTGCCTGGAGGCGTTGGTTGCTTACAGACTGCAATAATTCAAGGATTGTCCTTTATTTCTTTGACTTGCTGTGCCTCCCATATGGATTTTTCTTTTGATGCCTCAATCACTGTTCCCTCTGAATCATAATCTGTTAGTAAGTAGCTATAAATGAGCCTTTCTCCTTTCCTAGCCACCAAACGATTTACAAGGAATTTTTTAAAAGAAAATGAAATGGGTCTAAATTGTAGCTTTCATCGGCGTGGTTGCTAACCAGCACACCCTGATTTGTAGCATGTAAGTGTCCCTGGCTCAGGAAATAGTTAATGGGATATACAGAGACGTTCGCCTTCTTGAAATGATTACAAGTCTACCTTTGAGTTCTGCCCTTTAGACTTACCACACTGTTACTCCTGAGGGGATGCTGTGCCAAGACATTAAAAATTCTGCACCAAAAAAATAAAAATTCTGTGCACAATATTTTAAAATTCTGCAAAATTCTGCAAATTTGTATTTGTCAAATAAATGTGGAGGCTCCAGCATGGCACTGGGGAGCACAGGCCACTGGCTGCGCAGAGGTGGAGATGAGCTCCCGCCCCCGGAAACGGACTCCACAGTGAGGCTACACCCAACCCTGATACAGTGCAAGGACCAGGCCTGCCCCAGAAACACCCCAGGGCCCTGCCCCTCCATGCCAGGTGCACCAGGTGTGCGCAGGCAGGATCCAAGTGTGGAGGGGCTTAGTGTGGGGGGATCCAGGGATGGGTTGAGAAGGTTCTGGGGGGGCAATCTGGGTTTGGGTGGCTCAGTGGGAGATCCAGGTGTGGGCGGGATCTGGATGCACAGGGGCTTGCTGGGAGTGGGTCGGGGGGGAGAAGGTTTCTGCTGCAACAGTAATGGGAGTCTGCAGGCGGGGCAGGTGAAGGTGGTTGGGGCTCAGCGGGGGGGTGTCTAGGTCTGGGAGGGATAGAGCTCAGCAGGGGGAGTCTGGGTGTGGGGGATCAGTGTGTGTGGGGGGGGTCCAGATGCTGGGGTTGTGGGGCTCAGTGGGGGGGGGGATCCATGTGCAGCTGGTTGGGACTTGGTAGGGTGGGGAGCCAGGTGCAGGTGGCCAATTGGGGTGGTCTAGGTGCAGGATGAGTGGGGCTCATGAGGGTGGGTTCTGGGTGCAGGGGTAGGGTGAGGCTCGGTGGGAGGGTCTGGATGCATGGGCTTTGGGCGGATGGGGGAGCAGCTCCCTGTCCAGGGATCCTTCCCTCTGCAGTTGAGCAGCAATGTACGGTGGGAGGGTACAGGAAGCATGGGTGGGGCAGGGGAGATTGTAAAGCTTCTTACAGCTGTGGGAGAAATCTGGGGGTGGGTCTGACGTGGCTCCGGATGCCGTGCAGGGGAAGAGAAAGTCCCGTCCTCCACAGCTGAGCCTGCACAGGCTAGGAGCCACCAGCCAGGTCTTCCCCAGTCCTGCCCCCGTCCCACAGTGATCTACCGCTCTGCTGGCTGCCATGGGCACCCAAAACATAGTGCTGGGGAGGGTTGCATGACTGCTCTTGTGGCTTCCCTTTGCTTCCCTGTCAGAAGGTCATTTTCCTGCAAGGAAGCAAAGAAATTTGCGGGGGGGACGGGACATAAATTCTGCACAGTGGCCTGTGAAACACCTCCATGTGGTGCACATGGCAGAGCCACTGACTATATAAACCAGACACACACAGTGGGAAACTAAGACTAGAACCCTGATCCTTTAGCCTCAAATCACTTGAGTAAAAGGTACTCTTGCTAAATGCTGCTAGCGCCTTTATTCCTTCTGGGAGGGGGTGGGAGGGGCCCAGCCACTAAAGGCCAAAACACACAAACACACTCTCACATGCTGCTTTTCACCCATTTAAGCCTGGCATTGCCCCTTTGCAGGTTGGGTTTAGGGTAGAGGGAGGCAGGTGGAGCTGCCTTGCATGGGATTACCCACAATTCCCGGGCGCTGAAGAGAGGGGCTGTATGCTAGGCCCTTGTCCAGGAACCCTTTGAGGTCAGGCTGCACTAGGGGGCTACTGGATTAGGCCCTATGGCTTAATACTTGTGGTTAAGAATCCCAGAGACACTGTGGGCTTCTGTTTGCTCTTGTTTTTTGTGTGAGCGGTGGATTGGATCCTTTTAAAAGCCTCCAGGAGCTGAAATACTTATCCCAGAGGTTCTCAAACTGGGGGTCGGGACCCCTTAGGGAGTCATGAGGTTATTACATGGCAGGTCATGAGCTGTCAGCCTCCACCCCACACCTCGCTTTGCCTCCAGCATTTATAATGGTGTTAAATATATAAAAAAGTGTTTTTAATTTATAAGGGGGAGGGGTCGCACTCAGCGGCTTGCTGTGTGAAAGGGGTCACGAGTACACAAGTTTGAGCACCACTGACTTACCCTGACCTATTACGGTACCAGTAATTAACTATGTGGTTTGGATTTTTCACTTGCAGGCATAGCTCACAAATTGAGCCCAACAGCAGCAAGTTCTGGCTCATCAGGCTTGCAGAAACCTGAAGGGTTGCTGACACCCCCCCCAATGGGCAAGAGATTTCTTGGACTCTTCTGGGGCAAAAGGCTGGTGGAGTAATTGCTCTCATTTGTTTTGTCTCGACATTCATTTTGTGACATAGGCATGCCGGTGTGTATAGCACAGACAAATTGTGTGGCGTGTCCAAGTCTGCCTTACATGCCACTGGGGCTATGCAGCAGCCCAGCTGGTGAAGGTCCTGGAAACATCCTATCAAATGCCACTGAGAAACGCCACTGAGGAAGTGATATCATTGTTAATGATTATTGTTCAGCTCAATGGACACCCAATAATATTAATCACCTCTTATGGAATGATTTTGCCACTGGAAATCTGAGCTATGCCACATTATGCATAGGGTTGCCAGCTTTCTAATTGCTGAAACCCCAACACCCTTGCCCCGCCTCCTTCCCCAAGGCCCCGCCCCCCATGAACTCCATCCCACCCTTCCTCCAACCTTCGCTCACTCTCCCCACCTTCGCTCACTCTTACTGCAAGGCCCAAGTCGGCATCAGGCAGAAGGCTAGGAGCTGCAACAGTTTGCCCCCACCCCCCACCCCCACATTCCATCTCTCACATTCAAATACCCTTCACCTCACCAGGGAGAGAGTTTAAACACTATTGTAAAATTAATAGACCCCCCCCCCCCCAAAAAGAGTCCCACTCACTTGCAATGAGCGAGACTAAAGAGACCATTTAAGGAGCTTGATTTTTCTTGCCTTCACCCAGCTGTCCTGGTAGGGGATCCAGTAGTGCTGTAGCCACTGGCTGCAGAAACTGACCCGTTCCTATTTTACCATGTGGCTACCAACAGATTTTCTAGTGTTCTTTGTTTTGTTTGTTTCCACCTGTACTGTGTCTGAGCTTTGTCCCAAGGCAGGTTGAGAGGAAATACGTTGGAATGTCACACACAGCGTGATCACCTGTCCTTCGTTCAGTGCTCCACATAACACATTATATTACAGTGCTCAAGTCTTTGCATGATTATTGGTGTGTACAAGACAGTATTTATTGATTTGATGTGTAATTTGTATATGAGTGTGTGTCACAAATAACACATTCTTAAAAATAAACTTTCTCCTATAATTTCCACGTTGTCCTTTATTTGACACATAAAGGGTCTGTCTATGGGCATGAGGGCGATTACCATAGCCAGGGACTAGCTCAGCGGTGTCAGGAACATCAAGCCTAGTGACGCTCTGCCTTCCCTATGGCCAGGCCCCTTTTGTGCTGCCTGTGGTGTTGGCGCCATCAGACCACATGAGCCACTTACTTTCTGCAGAGTCCGGCGGGCACCCACCAGTGGGACGTCTGGCTGCTGGGGGTGGCTCCTGATGTGCCCTGCTGACTGGGCGTGTTGCAGTGGCCACCCCAGTGGTGGAGGCTGGCCCAGCCTCACAGCACCGCCCCTGGATGCACTGACAGAGACACGCCCCCAAACCACACGAACCTACATGCACCTCCTGCAGTGGGGGACTGGCCTGCACAACCACCTAGGCTAGCAGCTGCTGTGTCCCACTTGCTGGGAGGGAGTGTGTGTCCCTCTCATTTTTCCCACATGTGCAGAATGAATTTTGTTATGTGACACATCACCTTCGTTTGGTGCATGTAACACAATTCATGTGGCGGGGGTGGGGCTGAAGGATTCGGCGTGTGGGAGGGGGCTCAGGGCTGGCGCAACGGGATGAGGTGCTTCAGGGGGACATGGGGTCCAGGGCAGCCTGGGGGCTTAGCGGAGGGCCTGGCACTGGCAGCAGCAATCAACCTGGCCCCAGCCCACCCCTGCTACTCCCCCTCCCTGCCACCATTCCAGCCCTTCCTCCAAGCCCCCTCCCCGCCTCTCTTTGGCTTTCACCCCCTCCCCTGAGCAACACGAGGAGCCGCAGGGGTGGAGTGGAGCGGGGCGGGCTGGGGCCAGGCCCCCTGCCAACCCCCCAGTCCACCTTGGACCTGTGTTCCCCTGAAGCGCGGGGGGGGCCCCCAAAGCGTGGCAAGACCAAGTATTGGTGGAGCCAGGCCCACATTCCTCAATATTGATGGAGCACAGGCACCATATAACTCGCTGCCTATGCCAGAGAGCTGAGGGGGTTGAAGTGGAGACTCCTGGGTAGAGAGTACCAGGGAAGAGAGCTGCAAATTCGGAGCATCTCCTCCTGACCCCCCCTCCTCCCCAAGCAGCTGCTGGCAGCTTGTGTGGAGCAGGGCCACTTGTGTGGGCGCTTGGGGCTGTGGGTAAGGCAGGGGCTTAGGGGTGCAGGAATGGGGTGCAGGCTGTGGGACAGGAGGTTGGGGTGCAGGAGTGGAGTACGGGCTCTGGGCTGGGGCCAGAAATGAGGGGTTCAGGGTATGGGAGGGGCTCTGGGCAGGGGGTTGGGGTGTGAGGACTTTGGGGTGAGGCCAGGAATTAGGAGTTTGGGGTTCAGGAGGGGGCTCCAGGTTGTGGGGTTTGGAGTGCGGGTGGGGGGAACTCAGGGCTGGGGCAGAGGGTTGGGGTGCAGGAGGTGTATGGGGAGTGGGCTCCTGGAGGGAGTTTGGGGTGGGGAGGGGATTCCAAGCTGGGGCAGGGGGTTGGGGGCACGGGAGGGGATTTGGGCTTCAAGCGGCTCTGGCTGGTGCGGTTCACGGGGGCTCTGGGAGGTGCTTACCTCAGGCAGCCCCTGAAATAGTAGCCACACTAGCACTGCCCTGGCTTTTCCTGGGGACAGAGGAATTCTGCGCAGCTCCCAGGAAGCGGCAACGTCTGGCTCCAAGATGGAGGAGTGGCCAGCGGGGCTCATGCACTGCCCCCGCCCACAGGTGCCGCCTTGAGTGCCAGCTCCGCAGCTCCCATTGGCCACGGCGCCCCGGATTCGCACATGCCACGGATTCCCTGCCAATGGGAGCTGTGGAGCTGGCGCTTGGGGTGGGGGCAGCATGTGGTGCCCTCCTGGCTGCTGCTCTGCCTAGGAGCCGGGCATGCTGCCACTTCTTGGGAGCCGCGCAGAGCCAGGCACAGAGCCTGCCTTAGTCCCTCTGCAACCAACCAGACTTTTAGTGGCCCTGTGAGCAGTGCTGGCTGGAATTGCCAGGGTCCCTTTTTGACTGGGCATGCCGGTCTAAAAACCGGACACCTGGCAACACTAATTACACACGCTTTCAAGAGGCAATATTTGGGTGCCCAACTGTGCCCATTTGATTAGGGAACAGTGCTAGAAGAGGCTCTTTCCTAAGTGTTCCTGTCATTCCTGGTTTCATGCTAGTCGGAAGTACTATACTAGGACTCTTTGTAAGAACAGCAGAACAGGAAAAGAGCAGTGCTCCATCTAGGCCAGTGTCTCACCCCTGACATTACTGATAACACTGAACTACAAGCAGGACGTTTCTGGGTGCAGAGGGAAATGGAAGGGAAATATTGTTCCCCAAATATTTTCCGGCATTGCCAAGCTCAGACGTTGTTAAATCAGTAGCAGAGCTGGGGTTGGAATTTAGGAAGTCCTGACACCTAACTCTGTGCTCAGTCTACTAGACCATTTTGCCTCGCCAGTGGGTTTGGTAGCCCAATATGAAAACGGCATAGTCGTACATAGTCGCCTCTGGCTACGATGAACGAGCACCAGTTTGGAAATGTTCTTTCACTGCTGTCATCTGATTGACGTTTCCTAGGCTTTAATACAGCTAACACCGCTTAGCATGGCTGACAGCAGCAAAGTCAAAATGGTGACCCGTCCCATCAAATTCAGCCACGTAGCATCAGCAAGCAGAAGCATTGTGAAATGGTGACACTTTGCTCTGTTTTATTTAGTCACATGAGTTGGTTAATTCGTTCCACAACACACTGGTTTAAATAGCTTAAAGCATTTTATTATTCTATACTTATGTTTTATACGTGTAGTTGAAAAAATGTTAACGACAAAGGAAAATGTAGCTGCTTATGAAAATAAACTAAACTAATAATGCTGGATAAGCTGCAGGAAAGCAAGAATGGCTTTCTTCCCCACACTAAATTAGACAATACACCCGCCTATATTTACAGTGCTCTATGCAGCAGAATTACACTCAAAAAGGCATTCTTACTTTTTTCCCCATTAATGAAAAACACCTAAGCATCGATCATAACAGAAACACAGCAAGACAGAGCCTATTTTTTTAAAACCTCTGTGTTCACAGAATTAAACAATACTGATGAACGCATCATGGCTTAGAAACCAGCTGAACTCATTGTTATACTAACTGTGGGCAGAACCTCCTTTCAAAACATTTCTAATGCTTTGTATGGATTTCAGGAACCACTGGCTACATACATAGCTGGTCTGGAGAGAATGCATCTGTTGAGGCCTCTCCTTGGAGGTTCTGTGTGGAAATAGATGTTTAGCCGTGAAATTAAATCAGAGATGTAGGGAACAAGGGGAGTGGGGCTTTAAAGATAATTTTTTTTTGGTAATTTTTGACTTGGCATCCAAGCCTGAACTCCTTTCTTAGGCAAAAGTTGCCATACACTGAAATGGGAGCAGGATGCAGTCTTTTGCTCCAGGCGCTTAACCCACATCCACGAACGTCAGAGGCAGAATTGGCTGGAAAAAAGGTAACTAGGGCTAGTCTGCAAAAAAGAAGTGAACATTTTTCATTTTGCCTCCATCACTTTTTGAGTGGGGTGACCGTGTTAATGAAAAACTTAATTTTGGGAGAGGAAAAAATACACTTCTCTTGCTTTTTGATGGAAAAAAACCACGAGAGAGTAGGGTTTCCCCCCCCCCCGCCACTAAATGAAACAAAAAGTTTTTGAAAGGTTTTAAATATTTTCATTGAAAAGTGAAATATTTTAACCGAATGCATTTTTTTGTGAAAATTTGTATTTTATTTGACCAGGCATTTTCTGTACAGAACATTTTCAACCTGCTCTATTTCGCGGTCAGTCTGTCATCTTGCAGCCAGGACTCAACCCGCTTTTTAAGTTAAAAGGATCATTCTGAAATGTGACTTGGAAAACTGGCATCATCTCGCTCAGCAGACCAATGGTCAAATTCACATCTGCTCACTTCGATGACCAACCTTAATTTTACTGCATTTTATTCAGGTTAGCTCTGCAGAGCCTGAAGCATTATGGGAGAGTGAGCTGGAATCTATTCTGACCAGGCCCGCCAATGGGGGTGGGACAAAGGGGGCAATTAACCAGGTGCCTGGGTGATTTAAAAGGGCTCCCAGCTGCTGTTGCTGTAGCGGCTGTTGGGAGCCCTGGGCCCTTTTAAATTGCCCAGGTGAGCCGCAGAGCTCCTAGATGTGTGCGACAGACCAGGGCTCCGCACCTCCCTAGGGACGGCCTTGGCCCTGGGGCCCGGAATTGCTGTCGGTGGGCCTGATTCTGACTTGTGCAGTAACAACAGAGCTGTTTACTATGTTCTCATCAGTTACAGCTGTGTGGACTAATGCATGGCATGGAGGCTGCACAGATCTCACTGAGGGCATAATTTTGCTTTCAGAACATTTATTATTGGTGAGGACGAGTCATAAGTAGCCCCACAACTTGACTCTCCAGTCCAGGTGGCATTCAGGAAAAAGACATCCTTTTCTCTGTAAACTGATTACATTGGAAAAGGGAACCACTGAGCACCACTAAACATGGACCCATACCATTTCACCATCCATCTTCAGATAACAGGTCTAACGGGATCTGGTAGACCTGGGAGTGGGAACAAGTGAATCAATAAATAAGGAAATAGACTAAAGAAGTTAGGAAGACTGTACCACACCAACCCCTGTGATTGCAGCCCCATCTCCTCATGTTAAATCCCATTGTTCCAGGTTTAAAATAGTTCACACATTTAAAAATACTCTGTGCTAAAATCTGGCATAAGGGTTGATACACTTGAGAGGTGACTTTTTTACTTTTTAACATTAATTCTTTCAATTGTTTAGCCACCACTTTCTGTTTTGAGGGATTCAGGTAATTTTTCTGCCAGTTTCTAGATCTCACATCGGTTTAATTTTCAAAGAGGACCTAAAGTCTTTCAGACAATAGAAAACATCTCATTAAACTGATAATTTATGGCTAGATTGTGCAACTCTTACTCAAGTGGGTGAACACCCACTAACCTGAGTAGCTACACTGAAGTCACGGCCACTACTCATCTGCGTGAGGAAGGGTTCACATCAATGGGATGACTTGTGTAAGTGCTCACTAGTGTAGTGACCCAAGGCAATGGGACTATGTGTGAGTAAGGACTGCACAATCTAGCCCTTATTTTTATTTTAATTAAAATTCACTTTGCAGCTGCCCGGGTGTTTCTGTTAGTTCCTGCTCAAGCACAACAGGGAAATTTCCCAACCCGCCCTTTCTCTCTGGTTCGCAAACACACCGAACTCTTGGCTGTTATGTAATGAACTTGGAAATGAAACTTATTTCCCCCCCAATTTGTCGTGGTTTCATCTCGTTGCCATTTCACATCCCCTTATCCTCATCGCACTGGATGTAGCTTTAATTTTCCTTTAATAAAATGATTTTTGTAGCCTGGAAAAGCCACTTTTGAAATGCCCCTGCTCCAAGGTAGCTTTGTTGCTGCCTAAATAACAATATTACCTGGAGAATCAAATGTGGGTTTAATAAGTGGTGAAGTCACATTGAAATAAATGGGTCTCTTGCAACTACTATTTCAGTGAGATCTTATCTCCCGTTTGCTAATGACACATGGGTAAATTTAAGGTGAAATCCTGACCCATTGAAATCAATAGCAAAACTCTCCTTGAGTTCAGTGGGGCCAGGATTTTACCCTAGTGCCCAGAAAATTGCCCTGATAGCACTGGAAAGAGGCAGGCATGGTGCACACAGCTGCTGTGAAGGCATGTCCCAAGCTCTCACCCTGCATGCAGTTCTTCCCGTATCTCTCAGTCCTGACCTGCTCAGTTCCCGGTAGCTGCTGCCTACTCCACTCAGCTGAATGGTGCTTTTATGGGCACAGACTGAGCTCCCCACTTACCTGTGATGTGAAACTGGACTGGATCCCTGATTTTAGGGATGTAGCCAGGGTGGCATCCTGGAGCAGAGGCCTGCAGCTAGGTGGGCTCGGCCACTACACTGATGAGGGCCAGATGAGTAACTAGCGAGAGCTCCACCATGATCCTCTGACAGGAGAATATTACCTTTGAGATACACTGTGCAGAGGATTCAAAAATAGATACCAGAGGTTATAATAAAAAAGATAAGAGATTTAGGGACTGATCCAACGTCACTGAAGTCTGTCGAAAGATTCCCATCAATTTCAATGGGCCTTGGATTAGCCCCTTCGTGCCCTCAGCTCAGACCCCCCACCCAGCCTGTCTTCAGGGGGACTTTGCCTAGTGAGAACAACTCTCCAGTACTATTTCTGAGAGAGACGTGGGAGAGGAAAAACATTAATAATAATAAATGAGGCACCCGTAGAAGCTCAAAAATATGCAGTGTAGCTCTTGGGTTTTGTAGGACCAGTGAAACTTGTTGTGCACTGCAAATGGTGTTCACTGGGCAACTCCTGCCATCAGCAGTTAACTCTTGCCCCATAAGCAGAGCAGTGAGGGACCAGAGATCCAAGTGAAAGAAAAAGCACCAGTACGCTGTGCTGGCTCTATTTACCCCAGGAGTGGTGTGGAGGGAGCCTCTACGCCTCTGCTATCAGTCACTCCCTATCACTGTTTGTATCACTGTCAAAATTAACAAATATAATGAGGCCTATTATTAATGGTCACCAGAGAGACTGATCTGTCTCTGGACATTTTAACAGCTGGCTGAATAATGTAGTGTAATGAATATGAAGGAATTTCCCTGGGATCTGAGAATGTGCTGGCCATTAAGATCAGCTTCCATGTGAGCACAGGTTTCTCAGCGGACAGAAGGAAGTCAGTTTTGTCTCAGTGTTCACCTTGAACTGAATGATGTGTTTGTACAGCACCAAGCACAATGGGATCGGGTCCATGACAGGGCGGTGTAGGCACTGCCCCAGTACAAATACTAAATAATTATACTTTCACTAACCTCGCACTACTATCACTAGCCAAAAGGGAGTTTTATTTGTGCAGTGGGACAGCATCATGCGGGCTGCGTACACATGCCATTGGGCATCTATAGCACAGAAAACAATCATTTTAGAATAGAAAAGAGGCTGAAGAAAACATATGATAAAAAAGGGGGCAGGACTGAAGTTTTAAGCATGAAAATATTAGCGAAAAGAGAAAATGGGGACACCAGAAAAGCCAAAGGAATGAGTGTGAATAGCAAAGGTCTGACACATACCACTCACTCGTGGGGGTTGTGTGCATCATGGGGAGGCAAGGACTTGATTGTGCAAGGACTTACACACATGATTAACTTTACACTAGTAGTTCCTGTTGCCTTCAGTGGACCTACACAACATGCATAAAGTTAAGTGCATGCTTAAATCTTGGCTGGATTGGGGCCTAAAGCTCCCTGAAGAATAATTGTGTCTCTCAGAGCTGCACACTGGATCTTATCTCCAAGAGCTTTGGCAAAAGTCGCAAAAGGAATTGAGAACAGCCATGTAGGTGTGACAAGCGAATTCTGTCCTTAGGTTACACCATGCAGTAGAATCACAAATAGAGATCAGAGGTTCTTACAAATCCACCCTGATGATTACTAAATCAAAGATTAATAAATCACAGTTTGACGTACAGTGGATAAATACAGAGAGCTCAGTTTTAGTTTGGGGTTTATTTACATTCACTTTAAGGGTCTCAGTGCTGCAATGTTTGGGTGAAAACACTGCAGGGAAATGATTGTTTGCTTAAAAACATCTGTTTCCATTCGCATAAAAATAACCCAGGAAGATATTTCTGTTGGTCTTGATTTGGCAAAATTCTTGTGTATACAAAATCTGTTTTCTTTTGATGCAGAACAATGGAAAGTGCCCATTACACAGATTCCAAGCACCCTGTCAATTATTTAAAATGACAAAAGCAATACCAATTTCAGTCAGCTCACGCCTTCTCACGAGCAGCAGCTCAAAATACAAATAAAGACATCCCAGTACTTCAGCCAGTTCTTACATCTCCCCTATCTCTCTGCAGAGGCCAGGGAAAACATGTGGTCCCTCCAATCAGCAAATCCAGAGTATTTCAGTGTGCCCTGAATATTGGCATAGCCAGGGTTAAATTTGATTGGACAGCAAAACTCTCCCAGTAAGTACCGGTAGGTATTGTTATAATCTGCCCCCCGCCCCTCTATAATAGATATTAACTGAGGCACAAAAGAATTCATGGCCTGACTGGCGGGCAAGTGGAGTACTCACAACACCTAGTGAAGTCAGTGGAAGCTATGGTCATTCAACACCTCTGAAAATGAGGCATTCGGTGATTTGCCTGCAGGGCTGGCAATAGAGGCAAGGAGCCTGGATGCAGCTCTCTCTGGCACTTTCCACATGCGTCCCACATGTAGAACTTCCATTGACGTCAATGTGAGATTTGTGCAAAGAGTTGCCTGCAGAAGCTGTAATAGGGAGCAGTGTTTCAGAGTCAGTTCCAAGCTCACTTTACACTAGTTTTATACTGATACAACTCAGTTTCCAGCACTAGAATTTCTGCTGATTTTTCAGCAATGTGAGATCAGAATCAGGCCCACAGTGTCTGACAGCAGGAGTTTGCCTACTGAAAGGGTAGTTCACTATTCCCTTCAATCTCTTTAGACTTTTCTTATGCATCCATTATTCTTCTGGCTTAGCCAGTCTCCTTTTGAATTCCCTGCTTGTGTCTTTCCTCAGCTTTTACTCTGTCTACAATGCCCTCCCCACTTGTCTGTCTCTCTGTGCAGCTTGTTTTGTTCTGATTTTTACCTAAGGCAGCAAAGGAGGTGAAACTTCACTTCTTCCAATGAGCCAAATCCTAATCCCACTGCAGCCAGTGGGAGCTTTGCCTTGGAACCAGAATCTGGACTCCTACCTTTTCCTGTAGCATACAGATTTTGATACCCTCCCATTTAGTTATGTCACAAACCACTCGCAGTGTCAGAAACAGATTATTTCCCATAGTTGAGACATATTCAGGTCTTCTAAAATACAAACACTTAAATGTTACCAAATCAAAATTGTCCCCCTCATTGGCACCTGAGCGTTCTATGCTCACTTCATACTCATTTTGCACAGGTGTAAATTCGGAGTTGTGCAATTGTGTATGCACACCAGGACAAAACAACACAGAAAAATCCGCATATAGCACTCCTCATAGGCTAGAACCGTGGCCTTCCAGCTGGTGTATGCTGCCCCGGATGTCAGAATTTGTGAGTGGCTCTATGCCACCTGATGCTGGCCTCACTCAGTATTGCGTACACTTGGGAGTGGAGGGAGTACCTCTGGTCACCCTAGTCAATGGAACAGTCTCTAGGAGATAATTCCTGCTGGCACAACTTAGAGCAGTCCTTACGCTGCCCTAAATTACACCAGAGGCTAAACCTGTCAGTCAAGGATTGGAAGAGAGGAAAGTTTCCTTAGAGCCAGCTTTGCCCCTGCCCTTTCAGGCCCTGTGCTGAGTGCTGCTCAGCCAGACCTGGGGATCTGATCCCAAATCTGGCCCTAATTCTGATCTCACAATCTATACTGGTTTGACACAGCATTGACCTGAAGGAGTATCTAGTAATTTACAACAGTGTAGTATAAACGAGTTCAGAATCAGGCTCATTGGGCCACATTCTCTACTGGTGTAAATGAGCAGATCTCCCTGGAGATCAGTAGAGCTGTGCCCATTTTAAACAGCAGAGAATTTGGCTTGTTATTTACACACCAGATGTGATGACAGAGAGCCCTTGTGAAACTGCACTTCCTTTGACTAGAGCAGGGGTGGGCAAACTTTTTGGCCTAAGGGCCACATCTGGGCGGGGAAATTGTATGCAGGGCCATGAATGTAGGGCTGGGGCAGGGGGTTGGGGTGCGGTGTGTAGAAAGGGGTTCAGGGCAAGGGGCCGGGGTGCGGTAGGGGGTTGGCGTACAGGAGGGGTGTGGAGTGTGGGAGGGGGCTCAGGGCAGAGGTGCAGGGTGCAGGAGAGGTGCAGGGTATGGGCTTCAGCCTGGCGCCGCTTACCTCGAGAAGCTCCGGGGTGGCAGCAGCACGCACTGGGGCTGAGGCAGGCCCTGTCCCCATGCCACTCCCTGGCCAGCAGGTCCAGCAGTGGCTCCTGGGGGCAGGGTGGGGCAGGCAGCTCTGCTGTGCACTGTCCTTGTCTGTGAGTACCACCTCCGAAGCTCCCATTGGTCACAGTTCCCCATTCTCAGCCAATGGGAGCTGCGGGGGGCAGTGCCTGCAGGTGAGGGCAGCACACAGAGCCCTCTGTCCCCCCGCCCCCTGCTCTCCCAGGGACGTGGTGCTGGCCGCTTCCAGGAGTGGCACGGGGCCAGGGCAGGCAGGGAGTCTGCCTTAGCCCCACTACGCCACGGGGCTGGCAATCCCGCGGGCCGGACTGAAAGCCCTGATGGGCCAGATCCAGCCTGCAGGCCGTAATTTGCCCTCCCCTGGACTAGAGCTTTTTGTTGTATGTGTTTGTCCCCAGTCTATTGCTCAGAATGTGCCTCATGTCCTAAGGCCATTCTTGCTGTTGGCAGAAAAGTGGT
Source organism: Mauremys reevesii (assembly GCF_016161935.1). Taxonomy (NCBI): domain Eukaryota; kingdom Metazoa; phylum Chordata; order Testudines; family Geoemydidae; genus Mauremys; species Mauremys reevesii. The sequence goes on along the minus strand of NC_052631.1, from coordinate 82,594,129 downwards.
TTTCAGTTTGCAATTAAAATGTAGCAAATTTAGGCTTTTGAACTTACATGCCCCTCTCTCACATTTATCCTGCTTTCAAACAGAAAATAAAAGGCTAATCAAACTAGTACTTGGAAAGCCATTTCCAGGGGTACTAAAATACCTGCTACCTGTCAGTAAGAACTGCTGTCCTTATCTACTCAGGACTGGCACATGATAGGAGAGAAAAGCCATCAAATGTCTAGGTCAGCGAGCACTGTGCTGCATATTAGACGGATTGGAATACTACAGCTCAATGAATCTCTCCTTAAAATACTGTCATTCATTGAAAAGGGACATTTCTCACATTTCGGGTTAGGCAATAACCTTGTGACAAAGGGCCTTTCAAGGCAACAAAAGCAGCCGCTTTCTGTTCAGCAAATGGCTAGTTCCTTAAAAGCTACTGCTCTCATCAAGACTGAGAAATTTTTTTTTTGCAGTGAACATAATACAGCAGCAACCCATCCTAGTAGTACCAAATATGAGTGAAACCTGTACTTTGGACTCTGTCTTTAATAGGAAAGATCCAGTGTTAAGTGATACTCTAAACTATTTTCACGCATTTACTAGATCAATTTTGCTCCAATCATTAGAGAAATCTCATGGGTCAAATTCTGCTCTCAGTTATACCTGGTGTAAATCTGGAGTAACTTCACTTAAGTCAACAGAGCTACTCTGAGTTCATAACTGAGAGCAGAATCTGGCCCAGCCTCAATCATGAGCTTGATTCTGCTTCCCTTATTCACATCAGCAACCTAAGTGTGTGAACAGTCCCATTGCTTTAAGAACCTGCTCCTTGTGTAACACACTATTTAGGCAGCCCAACTCTGCCATCATACAATGACTTTTTGCTAATCCCTTGTGCATGGTTGCTTCAAACAAGCTTTGCTATGGGTCCGATCCCACACCCATTAAAGTCCATGACAAAGTTCCCATGAACTTCTGTGTTGCAGATCAGGTTTGCTTATATATTACACAACCACTTTTTGCTCCAAAGATTGGATCACTCAAGTTTCCATTTCCCAAACTAGTGAGGATCCCAGTCCGGTCTGACGAAGTTATGCTTCAAAGTGTTTATAAAAGCAAACTGACCCAAAAATATTTAATTAAATATTTAAAATATACCAACAAACTTCCAGCAAAGAGTGATCACCCCACCAATATGGCAGGAAGGATAACCCAGTCGCTAAAATGCTAGCTTGGAACTCAGGAGACCAAGGTTCAATTTGCAATTCTATGTTCCGCCACAGACTTCCTGTGTGACCTTGGTCAAATCACTTAGTCTCTCAGGGCCAGATATTCAAAACTATTTTGGTGCCTAAAGATGCAGCTAGGCACCAAAGAGGGATTTTCAAAGGAGCCTAGCTGCCTAATTCCCACTGAAATCCTTAGACACCTCGGCACTTTTGAAAAGTCTCACTAGGCACCTATCTGAATCTTTAGGAGCCAAAATACCTTTGAAAATCTGTCCTTCTGAACCTCAGCTCCCCATCTGTAAAATGGAGACAGCAGACAGATTCTCTCTACTTCCCGGGGATAAGATTGTGAGGTGCTCAGATACTACAGAAATGGGGACTATATATTAAGAATTAGCGGCATCGGCAAGTATCCCTTTTTCCCCCTTTCCCCAAACCCTGTTAACAGTTCTCCCCTCTGGCTGGAGGGCAGGTGAAGAGACAGAGTGGCAGGAGGTGAGGTCTGTGTCAGATCCACATGTCCATGTTTGGAGCGCCTCTCGGGGCACTTATGAAGCTTTTGCTCCAGCAAAAGATTAATTTTTATATGCCCTCCTTTATGAAAAATTAAAACAGTGTTCTTGTCTTACCGATTTTTGTCACTGCTGTTGTTGTAAGCAATATTAGAAGGAGAAAACGTTAAATGTCCAAAGCAATCAAAAGCAGCACATGATGCGACTGGATTTAGATTGCCAGCTTTGGTGGGAAAAGGAGAAGCCAAAGGTTTTGGGGAAGGGAACAAACTGGAGATGGAGCCACATTCTTAGTGATGCTCTTGGGGTGAGAGAACATTTCAGAACAGTAGTAGGGACCGTCCTGTCCAGCATTAGCAATGGTTAATTGCCCATTCTCAAGAGCTCAGCAGCTTTATGGTCATTGCATGCACTGGAGCTATTTCAGCTGCAGAACGAGGAGGAATTGTGCAAGGGATGAATTTGATCCTGAGAGGTGGAAAAATGAGGCAAATACTGAACAACAAATTTAAGGGAAAAAAAACCCTCCAACACACAATTCAACTTCTGTCTGGAATAATCCTGCATAGTTGGTACATGTGCACACATTGTTTTGCATTGGAGGATGCTGAACCAGTACTGTACATGCAAAGGCTGGTGCTGGTTCGGTACAGAAGAATAGGGTCTTCTTGTCACTCAGTTGTGCCTGGACCTACAGTCCAGCTTCACTAGTCAGATGCAAAGAATGCTTGCTAAAAGCACTTGTACTCTATACCACAACCATGTATGCATTGCTAAAACATGAATCACTCGGATGCAGTGTGTGTTGGTTTGGCAGTATTTGTATCATTTCAGGTACTACCTTGTGCATCCCTTAGCCTCCATATTTTAGAGACTATGTTGCCCAGGTGCCTGGCACCTGCCACTCAAGGTGATGGGTATATGATGTATTCGGCATGTATGTTGCCTGACATTGCAGTTCACAGACATGCAGCTAAGGTAATGCTGAAGTTAGCAGATATAATATGAACAACCAAACCAGACATAATTAATGGAGACAAAGTCATTTTCAGGTCATTTCTCTAATGTCCATGATTTCACTATTTAGGCTCTGATTCAGCAAAGCACTTCAGCATGTGTTTAACGTTGAGCAAAAAATAAATCCCAATTCAGCACAGCACTTATTGACATGTTTAAGTGCTATGGTGAAGAGTGATGGACTTAATCACATGCTTAAAGTTAAGCATGTGCTTAAATGAATTGCTGAATCAGGGCCTGGTGCACCAGTGTGCATTGGTAATATCAGCACTAAAATCAGGAAGCTACTCTGAGTAGTATATGAGAACAAAATATGACCCAGTGGAGTAGCCCAAGATGTGAAATTTGGCCTCTCTTCTGCTATACCAAATGAAGTCCATGGCAATCTGTGAATGCTGGATGTCTGAAGCCCATGGTAACGTGTCTGAATGCCTGATGTTCGAAGAAAGACCAAGAAAACAAAAATGAATAAAACGTGTACCTACATAACGCCTGTACGCTAATGGTTGAACCAGTCTCCGATTGGCTCTGTCCACTAAGCCAATCAGAAAGTAGAAAATTAAAGGGACATTAAGGTTAAAAATCATGTACTTTTAAAAACAACAACAAACAGCTATTTCACCAACATCCTCAAGTCAAAACAAAAAACCACCATAGGTCCAAGCCATATCAATCATTTGGTATAACAGAAATAAAATCACTGTAATAGAAGAATCATCAATATTTTCACTGCAAGCAAAATTTATACAATACAATGAAGCTTTTTTGGTGTATTAATAGAAGAGAAGGAAATGGCATATCTGTGATGTTTTATTCCATTGATCTCACTTCTTAGCCCCCACAGACTCTGGAATAAACACTCTGCTTGCAATGCTGCAGCATTCTCTCTGTAATTCATGTAGCACTGATGATTTCTCCTTTTCTTTTTTTATTTCCCTTGCTGATTGGTTTGCCAACATGAGTGGGCTGATCCTCCAGTCCCTCACCATGCTAGCATGCTGACAACCAGTCACCCAGGAAAGCATCCAGAATACAGAGAGTGAAAGGGGAGACAGAGAGAGAGAGACTTATTTGTTGAGATTTGGTATCTGTTTGGATGCAGCCGCTTCTGGGCTCTTACAGTGTTGTCTCTATACATTCTAGATAAGGTGGTATCAGCATGGGGATTGCTAACTGATCTGAACACAAGGGTTAAATAATTAGAGTTGTCTTAACTGCAAACCAATTTTTGGTACTAACTTAGGCCTATTGTCTTCCCCTGAGAAACATCAGGGTGTCTCTGGAGTGGGCACTGTGTAACCTTCCGTTTCTTCTTGAGGGTCACCATCTCCTTTCACTTCCAGGGAAGACCAAGTTGAGAATGTGGTCACATTTTTTTGAGCCAACATTTGTAATGGATTGTAGGGGGGGAGTGGGGGGGGCAGCAGGGGACAAGAGGGACAGAGAAGGACAGAGGCACTGGCTTCTTGGTCAGAAAAATACTGCCCGTGCTATACTATCAATATGCTCAGAGATTTTTCTTATGTTAACACCAATGTATCAGCAACTTGATGTCTGTTGGGTGAATTTTGTGGCCTTTCTTTTTTGTTGTAAACTGACCAGAATTTAGTAATCAAAACCATCATTTAAAACAATGTTTCTGGGGAAGACTCCCCCTGAACTCTACTTAATGCAGAATCAGACTTGAAATCCAGTATTTTGTAAGAATTGAACCTCTCATCCTTAATCAATTGTTTCAGCTCAGTTCAGTGGAGGGCATAGGCAAGGAGTGTGGCTTATTTCTCGGGAGACACTCCAACCCCTTTTCTGGCTCCATATGAATTGCTTACTGACTGCTTTGCTGACAAACCAGCCCCCCATTCAGACAATTCTTGCACGTCCTTGGGAAAAAGAGTAAGACCACTCTGCGAGGAAAATGATTTAAAAATGCCTTCAGATGCCTTTTCATTTCTTTTTATTTAACTCCATAAATATTTTCATAAGGCTCAGTGTCTTTACAACACTTTTTGTCAACACTTTTTTTTGTTTCGTTTTATACACACAACTTAGACACTTGTTTGACAGGGTCAAACAGTTCAATATAAACAAAATAATAAAACTGGCAAGTGTGGATCAGCTGGGTTACCAAAATCCATTTTTTTACCCATACTGTTAAAACCCCAAAAGCACTAAAATATCAGTATTTGGCTTCAAACTTGTATTTTAAAAACCGTGATTGTTCTTTTTCATTCTCTGCTACAAGTCCGCATCAGCATAGTGCCTTTAAACTCCTCTGGACTCTTTTGATCTTCTCAAGGAAAAATAAGCTTGGTGATGCCATGCAGAACTTACAAAAGCTACTAAATATACATGTTCCCTGAAATGTAGCTGCAATGAAAAGATGACAGAGCATAAAGAGAACAAAACCAGAAACCCAAAGCACCACAGTGTACTATCAATAACGTTGCAGTGGATGGCTAGTGCCCATCCAAGAACTGAAACAGATTTCAAATATATTTTTCTATGTATTATTTTCTATTTACAACTGTTAGATGCACCTAGGTTGGTTCTTGTTTTATCTTTTGGAGAGGGTGGAGAGGCAAAAGTCTTGAACTTACATCCTCTGCTAGGTCAAGGGGTAATGCGCATCATTTACCTATGGAAGAGGAGGTTTTTTATATTATATATATATATAGTTTCAGCTGGAGAAATTCTGTGTACATCTAAGTCTGTTACAACTCTCTTGTTCTATTGCCCTGGAACGGTATGTGGGTTCCTCTTGTCTGGCATTGAAATGAAAATCTATATAACATGCTAAGTCAAAAATCGCCCCCAATTTGATCAGATCTACAGTGTTTCTGGAGCTTTCAAGTATACAAGACCGCCCAACCCAGCTCTCTGTTCCATAATTAATAAGTAAGTAAAAGTGGGACCCATTGCTGGTTCGTCTTTCTATTAATGCTTCATTTCTTGCAGCACCTTGGCAACTTATGGATGGGAAGAGCTTTCTTGAATGCCATGACTGAGGGCCAACCCCGCTTTGCTCTGGAACACAGGCCTGCATCTGCTTTACCTGCTGCTTGGCTTTGGTGCAGGTAGTTTAAAGTGAGCAAAGCTGTTTTGTTTTGGTTTTCCATGTAAGCAAGAAGCTGTGAGTCCAGCAAGTGGCCCTGTCAGATCAAGGGAATCTTGATTTATGATGCAAATAATGGTGTGGCCGTGTTGTTTCTTTTTTCTAGTGCTGAATATTAAGGAAGCATCTTCTCATAAAAATAATGGAGGTTTCATTCTCACTCTCAGAGGCATAAAACAGTAGATGAACAGGCTTAACTAATGTGCTTGCTACTTTTCTCCCTTAAGCAATTAAAAAGGCAACGGTACAGGTGTAATTTTCATCATATTGACAAGGAGGCACTAATCTTTCTCTCTCTGTGTCTCTCTCTCCAGCCATTCAGAAATTGTAAGACGTTTTGTTTCATCCTTTATGTTACAACTTTTGAGGAATCATCTCATTCACTTCTCTAAACACTCATCCTATTAAACAAACAACAATAATAATTGCCACATATTCTGTATTAAAATCTGAGCTGTTCACCATAAAAAAATGCAGAGATACAAATGAGTATTTAAAAAAATTTTCTGGTAAAAGAAATTGGGTTGCCTCCTGATTTGACTTTTTTTTTTTGCCTACTGTATATCATTTACATATCGGGGGGAGCCTTCCTCTCTTTAAAATACTAGACTTTCTTTGCTGCTTATTTATATTTTCTCAAGTAGCAAAGAAAGTGCTGAGATAATCTTTGTGCTTTAGATGGGAAGAAAGGTCACGTCCTTATAACATGGCATGGTGCCTCTATCTTAGTGCTTGCTCTAGCCCTACAAGAGAATAAACTGCACGGAAATATTGAAATCATTCACTGGTGGTCTTCACAGGTTCTTATTTTTCAGGTGAAAAATTAAATCTGTGCTCCCCCCGCCCATGCATTTCTCCGTACTGGTAGCTAGCCTGATTTGCTTGGATGGCAGATAAGATTCAAAAGAAACGAGTCAATACAAATTAGAGTTTGGATCATTTCGCCCCACGTTTTCAAAGGAGCCTACAGAACAGCACCTACACAATTTTCACGTACACCTTTTTATGGGAGCATTTGTCCAAGCAAAAAGGTATTTGTGAATGCAATGATCTGTTTTGCGAGCCGAACTGCAGGCTTCCGTACATGCAAACTAATGTGTTTGAGGGTTAAAATCTGAGGGTGAAATTGTAGGAGGCATCATTGAAAATGCAGCTCTGAATACAGAGTGAGAAAAAGAGAGAGAAAGAGACACAGAGAGGTTAACTAATTACTGTGCAGCCTATTGACAATGGTGCAAGTTTGCTGAACCATTGCTGCAGTTTAGACTAGTCTGATTGCTGGTCTACATTTGGATATGTAGTCCTGGTCAATGGCAAGACTTCTCAGACACTGATTTCAGTGCAATCTGTTCTGAAAGGCAATTTCCAACTTCTTCCACAGGTTGGAGGCATTAAATGTTGAGTAAATGTTTTTGATTACTTAAGCAATGATCCTTAACCTAATAGGTCATCATTGTCAGCGAATGTCCTGTTTGGTAGTTTGGGGCTCAAGGCAAAGCTAGGGATACTTAAATAAAATGTAACAGACCAGAAAGCAAGTACAGCAATGGCTGTTACATCTAGGATCGTTGCTCCTGTAAACTGTAATCAATGGTTCATAACAGTGATGCTGCGTGTGTGTGGAGGGGTGGGGGGAAATGGGTCCTCTGAGTTATTTCCTGCAGAAAGAAAACTGGCCATTTTGTTTGTGTTCAATAACTATTTTTTCTCTACCTAGAATGCAGGACATGAGGCCATCAACCAATTTTAAAACATCTGTCATCTTTATGTAGGAAAAAGCTAGTACTGGACATCTCACAGGGTAATTTCTCAGCTAAAAAAATCTCCAGAGAAAATAAAATAAAATGAAATACAAAACAAAACAAGCCCCCCATTGTTCTCTTTCGACATTACTGGGAATGGCATGTGTGATTGAAACACACAGCATTGAAATGAAACACAGTTTAAAGATGCAACAAATCAATTGAACAGAACTCATCTCTCACATAATAAAGATCGTTTTCCCCCTTTTGTTTGTTTACACCCCCCCTCCCTGGCCCAAGAACACCTATAAAAACAGTTAAGCAATAGAAGTACTGAGCAGCATATCACAGTGCACAACAGAGCACACCCAGACTGAAATGACTCAGAACAGAGAATGCTGGGGGAAAATGCTGTTCATTGAAAAAAGAAGTCTGGGGACAGTCAAGGGGTGGGGAGCAAAGGGGGAAGGGAGCAGAGATCTTCCCCTCCTCTAAAATAGAAAAATAAAAGGCATAAATAAAATAAAATATACACCAATGTGGCCTGTAAGGAACTTCAGTGACAAACTGACAACGAGCAAGAAATCGTCCTGGAGAGACAATGACAAGTTGGACAAAAAAAAAATGAAGAGAAAAAATTATGTTGTCTGACCAATTAAATAAAATAAAATCGGGCACATGAGTAGAAGTCATTGGTGCTTCCTAGTATCTAGTAGTAGTTTGCTTCCCAAAAACAACAACAAAAAAGTTTTTGGTCCTTCTATATATATATATAGATAGATATATATATATATGTGTGTGTATATATATAATTATTTTTAATTGCAACAGTGCTTCTCCGAAAAAAGGTCCATCTATAAATATAATTTTATTTATTTATTTATTTTTATTTTTAATTTTTTAAAATTTTTATTTTAAAATTCTCCATCTCACTCTAGGTATTATTTTTTGAATGGCGTTAACCTGCTGAAATTTTGCCAGAATGGTGACTGGCTGCGTTTGGGTTCGGTGAACTCGAAGACCTGGGACTGGGATATACCATCTGTCACCATGTATTGTCCCTGATTTAATGGATCCTGGGGTGGTGGATAGGCTGGAGGAACCGACCTGGAGTAGCTGACACCTGCATTGATGGTGGGGAAGGGAAAAAGAAAGAGGTCAGTCAGAGTTCAGTTGGGTCAAAAGACGTACTCATGATATTACTTGCTACAGCTTTAAAAACCAAGGCCCCAACCAATGGGGACACGAGCAGTAGAAGGCAATTCTAGGGATGAAATTCGCAACTAACTTAAACCCTCACGCCAAATGCAACCTAAACTAGCAAGCTAGTTGGAGATTTGAGAAAGATCAATTACTTTTGTTTTGGTGGAGTTTTGCTTTTCTCTTATGGAAAAGTCCTATATAATTTAAGCCAAGAGAGCCCTATAGAACCATTAGATATGGTTATCTAGAAATCACTCTATTATGGAAAAGGTGAAGCCTTATCTATAGAATTGTTACATTGTAGAGAACTGTACCTCTTCTATAGAATTCCATTTGTTGGTTTCAAAAGACAGAAGTCATTGCTTCCTCTGCTAAGTCCTGTGGGACTTTTCCCTAATGGCTTGTTTTAAATTCACCAGCCTGGTTTCAGCTTCTAAACCAGAAAGTACTGGGAATCTCACAAGAGTCACTGACTGCTAACTTCCCAGCCCTATCTCCAAGGCGAGGTATTCCAAAGAAAGGATGGTCTTGTGGCTGAGGTATAACACTGAGTCTGAAGTCCTGGTGTCTATTACTAGCTCTGTCACATAATTTCTATGTGACCTTGAGGAAATTACAACCTCTCTGAGCCAGAGAGGGCCTCCTCTGATGCAGAAGGGGTGAGGGGTCCACTGTCTTTAAGACACAGAACCCTGCAGACGATGCTCTATGGAACTGGGATCCACATGGGTGGTTGTGGGGGAGGTAGAGGATGGGTAGCCCTGAACTGGTGATGGTGGGGCTGAGGGGACAACCATCACTATGCCTGTGGAGATTACCAGGGAAAGGTAATATGGCCACTGGTTATACTTCCTTCTTGCTGAGACCATCCATGAAGGGTAATTCCCTTCTTAAGCAGTGTGATAAAATGGAAGCTACACTGCCAGGAAGCAGGGGAGAGCAGAGGGAACATCAGAGCTTTGAAGGAAATGCAGAAAGTTCTGGCCTTCTGCGGATCCCCTCTGTTGCCTGCAGAACCTGCAACTCATTCTGTGGGTAGGGCAGCCCCCCAATAAAACAATGTGGGGGGAACATTATGGAGATCTCCTGCTCCCCTGGGTTATACTGCAGGAGGTGGTGGGCCAGCCTATTGTGATCAGTTTCCCCATCTGAAAAATGAGGACAATACCCATCTTCCTCATATGAGGGTTATGAAGCTAAATTAATTAACGTTTGTAAAATGCTTTGAGATCTGCAGGTGGGAGGTGTCAGAGAAGGCAAAATATTAAATTAGCACCTAGATACCACAGTGACTGGCATACGAGAGATTCGATTCTCTGCATGTTGTCAGCAATACCTATCAGCAAACAAACACACACTTTCATGTGCCAGTGCTTTGGGATACGGAGATGGGAGGTGCGATATATGTTCAAAGCAATTACAGGCAAAGAATTATACTCTCACAAAATGCACTGCATTATTATGTGAAGCTAAGCTGCCAACCATTTAATCTTGGTGCATCATTATATAGGTTCTTCCATTATAACAAGCTAAGAGTTTAATATGTTTGGAGAGGGAAGAGAAGTAATTTACTCCCCTTTGTTATTGTAAATACCAATCAAGGCTGGTTAAAAACCAACCAGATTTGAGACTGAATGGAAACATTTCCTGGATTTCTTCGAATTGTGCTTCGAGACAAGGAATATGGAAATGGGACTGATTTCTCCAAAGAAATTAAATGACCATTTGTTTTATCTGATAACAACTACTACTACTCATATTGCTCTCTATCCAATCCAGGAAGTACAGTCATCCTTTTTCATTTTTAGCATGGATAAAAGTTGCTGCATGATTCATGACCTAACCAACTTCATCACAGTTATGTGTTCCAAGTCAAGCTGAAAACAACAATCTGTTTGGTTCCTACACATCTTTGGTAGGCTCTTGGATGCTTGATCTGATTTGCTAATCTCATATGTTTACAAGCTTATTGTTCCTACCTCAAAATATGTGAATCGTGAGTAAGATGCTTGCACAGTAGAATGCCAGTTCCACTGAGTGCTTGATGCCCCATCATTACAGAGAGAGGGCCACGGCCAAATCTTAAATGGTTTGGCTCTAGGATATCATAAGAGACAGCAGGATACCTCCATCCTCCAATTAGATTGCTCAGGCATCTACACTCTAGCTCAGCATCTGAAGATGCCTGTGGCATGGGGAAATCCCCACCTGGTATCGAACCGGCATAGCCAGCTCTATAATAATCCCTGGTGGCTCACTCCACGTAGTGGCAGAAGATGAAGTGTGACAGGGAAAGAGGGAATGTGGCCAAATCATGCTGTGTTCCAGCGATCCATGACCATGACAGCTTACCTAAATTAGAGAAGTCCTGAGGCTGATCTAATTTGCATAGAAGGAGGGGGCAAATTGGCTCCAGCTCCCCTGGGCACCAGGTGAAAGCAAAGAGGGGCTAAACTGTCAAAACTGTACGTCTAACTTGTGCAAGCAATTACTACAACTACAGACATGGAGGCATGTGCTATTTTGCCCTTGCATTTGTGTGCATGCAAATATGAGTATTTGTGCTCTGCAGAGTAAATTCAGCAATCCCACAAGAGTAGCTTTTCTCTTGAGGTTTTCAATATGTCACCTCCAATAGCAGATAAAAACGCCACAAGAATGGCCTTTCTTCGGGTATCGGTGTATTTGGGGGCATGGTGAAACACAGGATGTGGGAGAAAAATCCCACTTACCAGAACATATTCAGAACCTCAGAACAAGACTAGTTCTCAGAATGAATGAAGGGTTAATATATTTGTATCTGAACTGAGCTGGTTTTCTCCCTCATCAGAACTTCAAGTAGCCGTGCTAAATTGTCTCTTTAAGGATTTTTTTTATATGCAAAACCATAACTCCATTGCAATTTAACCGGAAAAAATGAGCCAAGCTCCTTTCCAATGAAGAATGCTGCAATCTCAGGCTGCCTCTGTGAACAGAATTCAAAATGCAAAGGGAAGAATCGATAGATAAGGAAAGATTTCCAGGCACAGCAGTCACGCTGCTTTTCCCTAGGCACAGGGAAACAGTTACACAAGTCGTGATCAGACTTGGAGCTCCTTCTGCTGGTTCATGCAGAACTCTGCACCCAGGTAGACTCCAAGGGTTGCAGCAGCATAGTCAGATTGTTCAGTGGGACTGGGGTTGAGGGAATGCTGTTCAGCATCAAACAAAAAAAAAGTAGCTTTGCCGTTTATCATTTGTCAGGCCAAATGCAACGAAGAGAGATGATGTATTGTCAATTGAAAATGAGCAGTATTTCAGTGCTAGGCAATGTCAGTTTGAATCACTTAGGTTTCTCATCTTAAAAAAAACCCTAAACACCAAAAACCCTGAAAGGATTTCAAGCCATCTCTGCTTTGCTCCTAACTTTTTTCCAAAATGTCTTTTGTACTTGTGCTCTCAGAAGGAATTCCCTGGCACTGAAAGAATTAAAAGAGTAAAGCCAAATATAAGATGTCTTTCTATGCTTATTCGATCCTGACTCTTTAAGGATTTCTCTCATGCCTTGATTGGTAGCTATTTCATGTCCCTTTCCTCTACACAGGCATCTAAACAATTTGCCTATCTATTAGCTGGATTTAAGAGATGGGTGATAAAATATAAATGTTTTCTAGTTCAGCGTTGGCTGAAGTTGGTGCTGTATTGCTGGTGAATGGAGAGTGTCCTATGGTGCAAACCCTCAATTCTCCTGAGTCTCAACAGCAGTGAGGGAATTCACACCTCTTAGGAGGCGCACTCAACCTCATCACAAGTTCAGTTGCCTTATGTCTGACGTATTCCTGTGGGGTACCACGCAGCATGCCCCTTCAACAGGAAGCAGTGCCCAAGTATTCATCATTTGATGAGGAAATACTCCTTGCACTGTCCATTTTATTGAACTACAGAGTTCGCTCACTGAAATACAGCCACTGCCGGGGTGACACTTATTAATAGCACACAGCAAATCTACATGACAATTTAGAACTAGATAGGAAGAAAAATATTATCTAACTGAAACTACAGGGAGAATTTAGGTGGTCAGAATCACTCAACTGGAAGTCTGGGCATGACATGGGGTGGGGGGGAACATCTCTACTCTTCAAACCGTCCTTGGCGGTCTCTAATGAAGGCAAGAGGTCAGTTTCACATCTCACCCGACAGATGACCCTCTCAGCACTCTGCTGGAGTATTTGTTCAGAACTGACTCAGAAGCAGGAGTGCCCCTTATTCAGTGGCGGCTCCAGGCCCCAGCATGCCAAGCGCTTGCTTGGGGCGGCAAGCCGCGGGGGGCGCTCTGCCGGCGCCGCGAGGGCGGCAGGCAGGCTGCCTTCGGCAGATTGCCTGCGGAGGGTCCGCTGGTCCCGCGGGTTCGGAGGTCCGCCGAAGGCAGCCTGCCTGCCGTGCTTGGAGCGGCAAAATGCCTAGAGCCGCCCCTGCCCTTATTTAGTCACCAAGGTCATTTCCTTTTGCACTTAGGTATTCCTTGGAGGTCTCCTATCCAAATATTCATCCAGTCTGTCCTTGCTTAGCTTTGGAGATCCTAACTGTATCTCAGGTCAGATTCTAACTGGATTAGTAATTCCTCCAGTGAAGAACCAATTTCATCTGTGTTATGAAAATCATAATCACCATTGATACTTTCAGATTGAAAACACTGAAAAATGCTGTGGCTAGTTCCACGGGGTAACTGTATAATGGGCACTCATGGGCTTTGGAAGGTTCAGTTTGCAGCCCATGTAATTTATGAGCAATGGGATTTGCATATTTGCAGGGAAGTAGTATGATAACATGATTTCCACCCAGTAATGACATTCTTTCATCTGCAGTGTGGAAAGCTTTGTGAACAAAGGGAAATGACCTTGATTACATCTGAAAATACAAGTGTGCCTCCCCTCCCTTTTAAAAAAGAGTTTAACAAATGGGCTGGTTAACCCTTAAGATGCCATCTGATTTCCAGGTAGAAGACACTTGGAAACTGGGAATGTTTGACAACTGAGCTGCAGAGGTTTGAGATGTCAGAAGAAATTAGGATGGTATGACCCTTGGGAGGAATCTGGGTCAGTATTTTTGTGAGCTGAGGTTAGCTGGGCTTGAGGTCAAGTCACTTAATATGAATGAGGGTAGCAGGAAGACTTGGCAGCTAAGAAGAGAATGCATTCTGGAGCCAAAGCCTTAGCTGATGGAGCTATGCCAATTTATACCAGCTGAGAATTTAGCTCTTAGTGGATTTTTACAGACTGCTAGGGGAAGGATGAGGCCACTTAATGGTAGTGGGAGCATTCAGCAATTAGGGTATGGAGGGAAGCAGGGAATACTGGAAACTTCTCAGCATGTCAAGGGGGTTTTGGAGGCCTCACCATGGTCTGCTAAGGGAATTGAAGCATGCACGTTGGAAAATGCAGCTCCTTAGTCCACTGTTATGCTACTCATGAAAACAGCAATAATAAAGAATAAATTTGTCCAAAATATGAGAAAAAAAGCAAATATCATTCTTCATAGCATGTATCGATAGCTCGTGGGATTCAGAAAGGAGATCCCACCCCACATAGGCTTGCATAAATTACAAAACAAGGGGATATCATTCCTTCCTTATGAATCATTAGGTTAAGACCCCTGATAGAGTCAAGTTACCTGATTAGACAGACTAGTGGTCTTATATGGCATAATGAATCCTATGTTGTTATGTCCAGGAAAAGCTAACATTCATGACTAATGATTTGGGGAGCCTGAACTTTTGAATGGCCAACTTGAGACTCCTTAACGGGATCTAATTTGTAGAAAGTGCTAAGCATCAAGCCTTTGAAAATCAGACCTCTTTAAGGAGCCCCAAGTTGAACAGCCAAAAATTGAGGCACCCAGAATCACTAGTCTCATCTGAAAATGTTGGCTGGGGATTTTGAAAGCCTCTAGGAATGTATGCCAAAAAGCATTATGTGAATGAGAAGTGAATATGTTACTTGCTACCATACATGGGGATAGAAAAAGACTAAACACGGGATTTGATAAGTGTCTACCAGTTTTTGAAGGCTGCAAACACTGAAGAGGGAGAGGAATTGTTACCAGGGGTACTGGCAAACAATCCTGAGGGTTAGATACAATAAAGGAGTTTTGAAGTCCCTGTTGTTTAGCGTGACCAGATGTCCTGATTTTATAGGGACAGTTCTGTTATTTGGGGCTTTTTCTTATATAGGTGCCAATTACCCCCCACCCCCATCCCGATTTTTCACACTTGCTGTCTGGTCACTCTACTGTTGTTAGAGTCACTTAAAAGTGGAATGGACAAGTCAGTGTGAAATACAGTGCACGGAGCAATCCTGCATTGGCAATAAGGGATGCACTACATGACCTAATAGACTTGATTGTTAAGGGAACCTAAACCTGGCAGAAAGGAAGGGGAAGTGGTCAGAGAAACTGGCCAGGATGTTTCAGTGAGAAGCCTGAGACACTCAGAGAGAGGGACCAGGCTTCAAACAGCATAAGCTGTTTCTTCCAACTCAGAGACGGGAAATAAGCCAGATCCTCCTGAGTTATGGATGGCAAGGTTAAGTTTAGGTCAGGCAATATGTGTGAAAGTCTTTGTTATCCACCTCTTTATGTGTTGTGTACCTTTTGGGCAAAATAAATCATGTCTTGTTTTGGAGACTCAGTTTCACTGCAAATGTATGCTGTCAGAGGCTTCGGAAGAGAAACCTCTGCAGGATCTGGCCCCCTTTGGACCTGCTAAGTTAGTCATGGTTGGCACGTAGGGACTGTAAACCCAGGTGCTAGTCTGAGAGTGGTGAACTGCAGAGTTCCACCTCAGCGGAGGTGGGGGTCCATGACCTGACACCTGTTGGGGCTGCACTCAAGGTGACCGAGAAGGGACAGTGGTGCAGCTAGCCTGGTAACTGTGACAGGCTCTTTTTAAAAACCAGGCCAAACCAGACTTTTCTAGCTCCCATTTTAATTATTCTAGGATACACCAGGCTAAATTCTACTCTCAGCTACACCCACTGAAGTTGCATGGGGCTGCAGGGCTGTTACTGGAAGAAGAATCTGAATCACTGTCTGTAAAAAATATCTTACAACTTAGTCTGCTGGGAAGGAGCACAAGCCAATGCTACTCATCCACTTTACGTCTAATGGAGTTAAAGAAGGTGGAGAATTGGCTTAATGCTATCTTAAGGCACATGCTCTGATATTATTACATTTCCCCCAATCCAATAAGTAGTGCAAATCCCAGTATGTTGCTGAAATCTGAGGTTGACTCGCTCGCTCAACATCAAACCAATTCTGAAGGAATCTTGGCTGGGCATGTGTGTCTATGCCTGTAAGTTCATATATGTGTATGTGTATGTTAACAGCAAGCTGGTTCCAAATGGGATGATTCATTTAGGACACTGGTTTAAAAAAAACAAAACAAAACAAACCCAAAATGCAAAGGTTTATGCTGTCTCTTAATCATCTGATTAAAGTTTCATCAAGTTTATCTGACAGAGTTTGGAGGCTTCTTCCTTGTCAGTCTCATTTTCCACACTTTCTCTCTCTGGTGTATTGCAGCTAGTGGTCCTTTAAATGTTTCCTCTTAATAAATATGCAGGCTGACTCTAGAGTAATCGGGGAAATGCTGTATGACAGTTCATGAAATAAGCTGCTGTTAATACTACTGAAAACTTTCTAGTTCGCCACCAACACACTTGATTGCACTTTCCGTTTCATCACCTTAACTGCTTCTATCCTTTCCTTAAGCATTCTGTAAGATGGAAATTATCGCTGTTTCCCACAGAACAGGTCAACTGATATAGCATAGCAGATGGTAAAAATAAAGCTACAAAAGATATTCAGTGACCTAAAACATGGGCACAGAGGTCTTAACACATCAGATCAGCTTGTTGGGCCATCAAGTGCTGCAGTGATCAGGCAAAGTGTTTAAGCATGTGCTTACTTTGAGCATATAGGTAGCATTGATGTCAATTGGACTATTTATATGCTTAAAGTTAAGCACATGCTTAAGTGCTTTGAGGCACAATTCATAGAATCATAGACGATTAGGGTTGGAAGAGACCTCAGGAGGTCATCTAGTCCAATCCCCTGCTCAAGGCAGGACCAACACCAACTAAATCATCCCAACCAGGGCTTTAACAAGCCAGGCCTTAAAAACCTCTAAGGATGGAGATTCCACCACCTCCCTAGGTAACCCATTCCAGTGCTTCACCATCCTCCGTAAAATAGTGTTTCCTAATATCCAACCTAGACCTCCCCCACTGCAACTTGAGACCATTGCTCCTTGTTCTGTCATCTGCCACCACTGAGAACAACCAAGCTCCATCCTCTTTGGAACCCCCCTTCAGGTAGTTGAAGGCTGCTATCAAATCTCCCCTCACTCATCTCTTCTGCAGATTAAACCAGCCCAGTTCCCTCAGGCTCTCCTCGTAAGTCATGTGCCCTAGCCCTGATAATTTTCGTTGCCCTTCACTGACTCTCTCTAATTTGTCTACATCTTTTCTGTAGTGGAGGGCCCAAAACTGGACACAATACTCCAGATGTGGCCTTACCAGTGCCGAATAGAGGGGAATAATCACTTCCCTCGATCTGCTGGCAATGCTCCTACTAATGCAGCCCAATATGCCGTTAGCCTTCTTGGCAACAAGGGCACACTGCTGACTCATATCCAGTTTCTCATCCACTGTAATCCCCAGGTCTTTTTCTTCAGAACTGCTGCTTAGCCAGTTGGTCCCCAGCCTGTAGCGGTGCATGGGATTCTTCCGTCCTAAGTGCAGGACTCTGCACTTGTCCTTGTTGAACCTCATGAGATTTCTTTTGGCCCAATCCTCCGATTTGTCTAGGTCACTCTGGACTCTATCCCTACCCTCCAGCATATCTACCTCTACAACTGATGCATCAGAGGCAACCCAAACCTATCCGCAATGCATATGTCTAGCTCTGCAATGTGTACATAGAAAAGGCAGCAGGCCTACCTGATCCCTGGCTGCAGCCATCCTGAAGCATGAGAACTGGTTACCTTTCTCTTAGCGGAGGTAACTACAACTAGTTACTAGCAATACACTGTCTCCAAGTATTTATTAATGCCTTTGGTAAAGCCTTGTTGGGGATACATTTCAAATACGTATGAAATTATTATAAGATAAGTCAACAAAAGCACCCTGAAACTCCAAATAACTTGGAAACCAGTTCTGCTACCCTTCCTCTTGCTGAATAATGCTTGCTAAGTATTCCCACTGAAGCCAGCTGCTCAATAGGGCTACTCACACAAGGGCCAGTCTATGGGTTATTATGCAAAAGCAATTTGCAAACACCTGGAAGATAAGGTGATAAATATGAGTCAGTATGGATTTGTCAAGAACAACTCATGTCAAACCAGCTTTCTTTGACAGGGTAAAAAGCCTTGTGGTGGGTAGGGGGGAAGTGGTAGATGTGGTATATCTTGACTTTAGTAAGGCTGTTGGTACTGTCTCGCATGACCTTCTCATAAAGAAACTAGGGAAATACAACCGCATAACTGGTTGGAAAACCGTTCCCAGAGAGTAGTTATCAGTGGTTCACAGTCAGATGAAAGGGCATATCAAGTGGAGTCCCACAGGGAAAAGTCCTGGGTCTAGTTCTGTTCAATATCTTCATCAGGGCTAATGGCATAGAGAGTACACTTAGAAAGTTTGCGGACAATACCAAGCTGGGAGGGGTTGCAAGTGCTTTGGAGGATAGGATTAAATTTCAAAATGATCTGGACAAACGGGAGAAAATGGTAAATAGGATGAAATTCATTAAGGACAAATGCCAAGTACTCCACTTAGGAACAATAAATTGCACACATACAAAATGGGAAATGACTGCCTAGAAAGGAGTACTGCAGAAAGGGATCTCAGGGTTATAGTGGATCACAAGCTAATTATGAATCAACAGTATAACAACACTGTTGCAAAAAGAGCAAATATCATTCTGGGATGTAAGCAAGATATGAGAAGTAATTCTTCTAGTTTACTCTGAGCTGATAAGGCCTCAACTGGAGTATTGTGTCCAGTTCTCAGAACCACATTTCAGGGAAGGTGTGGACAAATTGGAGAAAGTCCAGAGAAGAGCAACAAAAATGACTAAAGGTCTAGAAAACATGACCTATGATGGAAGATTGAAAAAATTGGATTTGTTTAGTCTGGAGAAGAGAAGACTTCGGGGGACGGGGACATAACAACAGTTTTCAAGTACATAAAAGGTTGTTACAAGGAAGAAAAATTGTTCTCTTTAAGATCTGAGGATAAGACAAGAAGCAATGGGCTTAAATTGAAGCAAGGGCAGTTTAGGTTGGACATTAGGAAAAACTTCCTAACTGTCAGGGTAGTTAAGCACTGGAACAAATTGCCTAGGGAGGTTGTGGAATCTCCATCATTGGAGGTTTTTAAGAAAAGGTTAAACAAACACCTGTCAGGAATGGTTTAGTTATTACATAGTCCTGCCTTGAGTGCAGGGGACTGGACTAGATGACCTCTTGAGGTTCCTTCCAGTTCTACACGTCTATTATTCTATAAGCCAAACCATACTCTATGGGGTAATAAAATCAACTGGATTTGATGGTACTTAGCAAGGGTTTGGCTTTACAAAATTTACTTTGTCAGTACTTACTTTACTTAACTTGAGGCTGGGCTATGATCACTGAAGCACAAGACATTACAGGAGAGACAGAGTTGCTAATTTAATGATGCTATGCAAAGGGTTTTGTTATTATTTCAGAATTAATGTCTTAGGTAAAACAATTGAACACCATTCCACTTGATGTTTTGAGTCAGAATGAGTTTCCGTCAGACTCAAGGACTTCATATCATAAAAAGAATTCCCAATATTTGAGCATAGGGTCATTCTGGATAAGGAAGGTGCTGACTGATGTTCTAGGAAGCTAATTAATTTTATAGCCTAAGGAGCCTGGGCTGTTAAAATTCCCCTCCCCTTTTGTTTTTTTCCCCACAGAGAAAGAAAGAGAGAGAGAATAAGAGAGCAATTGCTGTGTAAAAATTAAATATAGTTAAGTACGCTGAGTTTGTCAGGATGGAAATACAGCAGTTCAATTGGAAATATTCATATGCACTCTCAGGTACACTTGAGCTGAGTCAGTTTCATTAGCACTAATGAAAACTTGATTTGCCGGGGCTGTCATTAGAGTCACAGATCCTGCGACTTTCCAGTGAGCATGATTTCAGTGAATTGTTTGCATGCTCCGGAGTCAGTGTGCAAGAGGATAGCGAAGGGGAAAATTTTCAGAATTGTGCCCATACAGGTGGCCAGCTACATGCAAAACTGGTCTACTGAATGTGCAGTTCCTGTGCACTGATGCAGTGATGCGTACATTTGGCAACCAAATGCATTTTTTGCACATTTCCAGTTTTGCAAATCTGGCCATGGGAGTTTTTAGAGAACTCAGAGGACAACACTAGCGGCTAGTAGACGGCAGTAGATCAACAACAACAGTGCAAGGACATAGGAGACCAGTGGGTTCACATTGGGCCTAACAAAGCACTACTGGACCATCAGGGCAGCATGGAACAACCAGGTGAGGAAGAGAGCTAGGAATTCGTTAAAGGTTAAAGACATTTGAAAACGCAAGCATAGGGCTGTAAAAGCTATACAACGGGGAGGGGGCAGCTGGTGACTGCAGGTACCCAAGAAGTCCTGAGTTGTTCCCAAAACATTTAACCACTTGGAGACCTGAATCTGCCATGATATTGTGGTAACCAGATGGCATGTTCATGACTTCTCATACTTTTTCTGAAGACTCCAGGACTTGAAAGATTGTTACTATGACTCCTCTCTCCCCAACAATTATAATTCCAAAACCTGCAGCTGCAGGAATTATTAGAACTGATCATTAACTCTGGCCAGTGACTTAATATCTGACATGACTCTTATTGGCTGACTGTACTCTTCCCAGGCAAGAGTGGCTGACTGTACTCTTCCCAGGACAAATATGATCTTATAGGACTAGTGGATATATAGTGTCTTTACTAGGATGTTATGTTTGCTAGTGCTGATGCAACTGTGCCATCCTTTTAGGTTATATGGAGCTCACAGAAAGATATATGCAAGTTCCATGAGCCTCCCACTTCAAAAAGAAGTAGAGTGGCGGAACCTCAACTCATCCAGGCTTTTAGCCATCTCCCTTTCTTTTCCAATGGGAGACTCAGGGAATTAGCAAAGCCTCTATGTATCTTCTCACCTGCTTTAGTTTCAGTCTGGGGTGAGATGCATCTATATACTGCCTACGGTTTGAGATAAATTCCTGCCCACAGGATTGCTTTTGGATACTAGACTGGACAGATGAAATCAAAATCACTTCTGATGTAAGTCCACTGGCTTCAACAGAGTTACACCGGCAATGAATTTGGCCCATGGATACATCAACAAATTATATGAAACACACAAACGAGATAAAAAAAAGAGACTGGTGAAAAATCAAAGGGAATGTGGATTGCAGTCCAGCATAAAGCCCTACTCCCAGTCCAATATAAAGCCCCTGGCTTCACCTAACGGAACACATGCTGCCAATTACCTTTTTGCTTACTGACTTTCCTTACTGTCATTGCCGCTTGCCGCTTCTGATTTTCAGAAATTTCAAAGCCTGGAAAAAGGGAACATGGCAAAGAGTTCAGAAAATCGCTTTCCAACCCTCTTTTTCTGAATATTTCTTCACGCATCATTTATGAAACTAATAACCCATGGGTGGCAAAGCACTGCCTGGTGGGGCTACCCACACAGAGAGACATTTTAATAAAAAACAAATCTTCTTTTAAAGTAAAGCCTCACCGTGACATCACTGGGAGGAGGCTGCCTAAAAAGCAACCTTATAAACATTATTTTTAGCATTATTTATACTGTGCCATAAATGAACACCGTACTTTACGAATGAGCAAAAGACAATAAGCCAGGTGCCAATCTTGGTTACAATAACCTTTTGTGGTGGTACAGAGAGGAGGGAAAGGCTGGTAGATCAGTGAGTCTGTCTGCCTTTCTCCCTGCAGTGGTGGTGCTTACCTAGGGCAGAAATTACTGCAGCTGTGAGGCTTTGCTGCCTCTCAGTGGCTGGGGGACTGTACATTTCTCTCTCCTGCATCACCTTGTGGAGTTTCCTTATGCTGAAGCTTGAAGCCAAGGGCAGCATTTGCTCCTAAATGAGCAAATCTTCACAGCAACTCTGAGATAAGCCAGGGATGTTATAATGAAGTTAAACTATAATTCTAAAGCACAGTAATTCGGCCTTCTCCCCCCTAGGGGGCAAAACCCAACAGCCACCATCCCATTGATTTTCGATCCCTTACCTATCTTTTCATCTTCTTGAACCATCTTTCTTTCTTCTCTGAAAGCTCTGAGCCATCGCAGTTTCTCCTCCAGCTTCTTGGCAAAGAATAAGTGAATTTCCTCGGTCTCCTTGTTATGAAGTTTGAAGGCATTCTTCATGCTGACGTTGAAGTCATCATCTCTCCCGTCTTCTATATCCACCACTTCATATTTATCCATGTCAATTCGACCTTTGTAATACAGAATATCTCTTCGTATCAGGTCCTACATGAAAAAGAAGAGATGCATTTTATTCTAGGTGGACTGAAGCCTATGCCAGGTCTTAACTTGGCATGGCAGAATTCATTTTTTTATTTTTCATAACTTTGAGGGATAATATTGATGTTTATGTTTACACAATTGTAAAGATTTTTATCAGTTTAAATTGTTGAAGTTACTGGAAATTATGGGGCTGTCAGACAATGCGGGGAGGCAGACAGTAATTATGTAATGACATTAGAGGCCGAGATTCAAAAAATTAAAGCTTTATAAGCATTAAAACACCAATTGCCAACATCACATGTAAAAATATATATAAAGTAACTATCCTTAAATCAAACTCTAATAAGTTCTCAAGCAGCATTTTTCTTACTTTGCCTATCTGTAAATTTTGATTATCACTGATGGAAATATTTTTTCATTGATTTGTGTGTGTATGGTGGAATTGACCTTTACTGACCAATAAAAATCTAATCTTTCCAAGCCTAGGCTTAACCATTTGAAACATTGTAGTTTTCTTTCAGCACAGAAATGAAAGGGTTAATTTGCAAAATATGATCTCATCCTTAGAACTTCATTTGCTGTAAATACTGTATATACTCGTTCAGAAGCCGAATATTTTTAGTAAAAAAGGGAAGCACCAGAGAAGGGGGTCGGCTTATGAACGGGTATAGAGAGGGAGAGGTGGGACACAGCCCCGCCCCCCAACAGAGGGAGCAAGGAGAGGCAGCACAGCCAGCAGAGCCAGAAGGGAAGAGGCGGGGCCAGAGTCTCTCCACTTCTGGCCACGCTGCTCCCCCCCAGCCTCCGAAGCAGCTGCAGCCCCAGGGCTGGCAGGCTGCAGCCGTGCCGCTCGGCCCCGCCCCCAGAGCAGGCTGTGGCCATGGCCGCTGGAACATGCTGTGGCTGCGCCGCCCGGTCCGGCCTGCCGGAGCAGCTCCAGCTGGGCCAGAGACATCCTCCCCGGCCCTCCCCAGATAAGGTGGGAAGGGATGGGATGGGGAGAGTGTGGGAGTCCCAGGCTAGGGGTGGGGTCATGTGCGGGGTAATCACAGGGGTTACTCCCCTAACCCCTAGCTTTCTCCCCCCAAAAATAATTTCCCCCACAGTTGCTGTCCCAGCTCGTCAGGGTAAGGAGCTGGCGCGCCGGGACACTTTGTTTACTTAGGTTTACCTCTGTGCCTGTGGACGCTCGAGGTAAACAAACCATCTCGGCCCGCCAGTGGCTTATCCTGATGGCCCGGGAGCCAAAGTTTGCTGACCCCTGAATTGTAGGGTTGGCTTATGAACGGGTTATACAAAATTTCCATTTTTTACTTATCCATGTTTGGGGGGGCTCAGCTTATAAACAAACCAGCTTATGATCTTTAATTTTTGTCTAAATTAATAGGGTAGATAAAGGCTAGATACGATAAAAATGTACATTTGATATAACCCTCGTGCTTTGGGGCATAAAATAGCCACTATTAACTGCTTGTGATCAGGAAGAAATTTCCCCCAGCAAGTAGTTTATTCTATGATTGATGATTACATGGATTTTACACCTTCTTCTGAAGCATCTGGTACTTGGCACTGTTGTGCAGATGACAGGAAACTTGACAGGAGGCACCCCTAATCTGATCTGGTACCTATGCTCCTAAAGTGGTTCACAGAAATGTAAAAACTGGAGATAGAAAAGGGTAAACCTTGTAGGTCATTTTGCACATTAGCTCCTAGTAGACTTGTGCTTTGTTCAAGCTAGTTCTAAATATCACAAGAGAGGGGGGTTTCCCACCACTTTTTCCACTCTTACAGACTTCACTTCTGGGAACATTCAGCCTGTAATTACCCTTAGCTCAGTTCCATCCCATTATGCCTTGGGATACTTCAACATTGTTCTCTCTCCATGATATTTATACCTTTCAGTATTATGTATGATCACCCCTTACTTTCCTCTTTGCCTTTGTTTTAATGGCCCTTTCTCCCACTTTTACTATTTTGGGGAGGAAGAAGAAAAATCATTATTTGTTATTACTGTTTAATGGCTCAGCTAAAAATGCACACGATTCATTGAGCCATTTGACCCATCTAGCACACCCAGGGCCCCATTGCTGCTGCTGTTTTTGCCACCGTGCTCTGCATCAGCTCTCCTGAACTGAAGCATAAACTGTGTTCACTGCAGATGCCTGAAAAAGCTGCGGGAAGGTGTCACTAAATACGTATGCGGAGAGATGCTATGTCAGTTTATCAGACATAGGTGTAAAAATGCAGGTTTGAGGAGTTGTAAGTGAAAAACGTCACTCAGACATTTTTCTTTCCCTCCTTCCCCCCCAAAAAGAGGATATAAAATAAATACCGAGAAGCCTGATTCTCCTTTTGCTTACACCAGTTTTACAACAGTAACATTTGTATTATCTGCAGTGGAGCTTTTCCTGATTCACTCTGATGTACTGAGCAGAGAATCAGGCCTGCTGTATAAACCATTTATATGACCACAGCATAAAGAAAGCCAGGTCATCAGAAAATAGGAAATTAATCAAATAGGAACCTGATTCTATATGGAGAAGCAGTTATAAGGCTTTAATATTTAAATAGCCAATTTGAACAAGACACAATTAAGGCTAGGTTCTTCCGCAGGGCTCATAAACCAATACTCGGTTGTACAAAGTTCATTTATCTCGATCATTTAAACAGCAAGCCATTTTCTTTCCTATTTTATTTTTCAACTATTTTGAAAATGCAATAAAGATAAATAACTTATCGGAGGAATAATCTAACAGCACCAATAAAATCAAAGCACAACATTTATGTAACTGAACAAGATTAAATGGTGAATGTCCTTAGGATATGTCTTATAAAAATTCCTGAAATAAAGAAAACAAATGAACTTGGCATAAGATCTCACAAGAGCTGTTTTATGAATCTGCTTAATGGTATTAATGATGGTGAGAGAGGATAATGTCTAGAAGCTCTTAGTCTTAATATTTCCCCTAAAACTCCCAATGAAACAATCCATTAAACAATATGCTTTGCAAGTATCTTATTCTAGCAAAGTAGGCAAAGAAAAGAAAGGAAATTTCAGACTGAATACATAATGGAAAACTTTCTAACAATAGGATGTATTAAATTGTGATATAATTTCCCAATAGAATCGGTAGAAACAACCCTGTCATTTAAGAAAATTACCCTGGTCAAAACACTTAGGGCAGGTCTACGCTTAAAATGCTGAAGCGGCGTAGCTGTGCTGCTGCAGCGCTTCAGTGAAGATGCTACCTATGCTGACAGGAGGGCTTCTCTCATTGGCATAGGTACACCACCTCCCTGAGACACAGTAGCTACATCGATGGGAGAATTCTCCCATGGACTTAACACTGTCTATACGTAGGGTGGGCTGACCCGCTCAGCCTGCCGCTGCTCTGGGGTTGCTGTCTGCCCTGAGGGATGCTGTCTATACCAGGAGTTAGGTTGGTTTAACTGTGTTGCACAGGTTGCCCTCCCAACTCACAGGGTCCTACAGCCCAGGCTCCAGCACAAGCCCCAACATCTACACTACAGTTAAACAGCCCCGCGAGCCTCAGTCCTGCAAGCCTGAGCCCCGTAAGCCCAAATTAGCTGGCCTGGGCCAGCCCCAGGTTTTTAATTGCAATGTGGACATATCCATATTTTCACAGGTGCCCCTGAGGGAACAACATGAAAATGGTGGGGTTGCTTTCTTCCGAGGGAAGAATATGAAAGCAACAGAATTGCACATGTGTCACTGGGAGGCAACATGCAGCCCAGAAAATATTTATTGCCAGTGAAGATGCACTAGCAAGAAAGAACCCAGCTTGACCATCAGATCCCAGACTGAATTTGCATAGTGGGCAGTTAGAAGAAACACCTCTTTTTCTGTTCTTGTACATTAAACAATTTGATGTGGAAACTACTGTAAAACAATAAACATGAAGCCCCTGTCACTTTCACAAACCTGACTTTAGATAAAAGAACCGCACATTAAGAAAACTTTTTTTTTTTTTTAAGGAAGCCAGATCACCTTTTCTTTTTCCACCAGGCTCCCTAGAGTCTTTAGCCTTAAGCTTAACAGGAATTTTCAGCCACCTGAGGGATGCTAGGCAATCCCAAGAATATAAAAGAAACATATTGAAATTGACAAAAGACTAAATAATTCAAAGTGGTACATAATGGCTACAGAGTTCAAACATAGTACATCTTAGGATAACCCATGCCAACTGCTCCATGCATTCAACAAATTCCCTTTTGCTATTATGCGAAACAGGAAGAAGGAACATTCTCCTCTTTTTAGCTGTATATTCTAATTCAGCTAGCATGCCTGAACAGCGACTTATTTTCAGGGGTTCTTGAATGTTCCCAGTGTTAAGAGCAAGAGTCCCAAGTCCATATATCTCAATAGATGGATATTATTTATTCTTCAACTGAATTTTAATTCACCTGCCCAGGACTCTATGAGCTTGCACATACAATAAAAACATACAAACTTCAGGATAATTATCTATAACAGAACCTGCGCATACTCCCATGAAATCAATCACAGCTCTCAAAATATAACGGGCCCCTATAATCAATTCACCATAACTAACAACCTCCCCATCAGCAAAATCTAACTACAGTCTCCATATCTAGTTACACACACACATATTTGGTATGTGAATGTATATACTCATAGTTAAAGATCTGAAACCTAATGTATGTCTATAGCAGGGGTCAGCAACTTACAGCACGTGTGCCAAAGGTGGCACGTGAGCCGATTTTTGATGGCACGCAGGGTGGGTTGACCCGCTCAGCCTGCCGCTACACTGGGGTTCCTGCTGCTGGCCCCTGGCCAGCTGGGGTCCCGCCGCCGGTCCCACTCAGCACCTGCAGCTGGTCTGGGGGAAGGAACCCCAGGCTGGCAGTGGGCTGAGACCAGGGCCGGCTTTAGGCCGAATCAGCCGATTCCCGGGAATTGGGCCCCGCGCCTAAGAGGGCCCCGCGCCTTAGGCGCCTTTTAAATTTTTTTTACTTACCCTGGCTGCGGTCTGCTCCGGGGTCTTCCATGGCCCCGCTCCCCTGACCAAAGCGCCGGCAGGAGCGCAGCTCCCCACAGCCCCACTCTCCCAGCTGGAGCTCCGGCTGGAGCATGGCAAGCCCCGTGGCCCCAGCTGGAGCTCCGGCTGGAGCACGGCAACTCCTGTGGCCCTGCTCTTCCGGCTGGAGCAAGGCAAGCCCCGCAGCCCCGGCTGGAGCTCCAGCCCACAGCCAGCCCCTGTCAAACCCCCTGCCCTGTCTCCAGACAACCCCTGCGGCCCCTGCCCAAAGCCAGCCAGCCCCACAAACACCCCTGCCCACACCCAGCCCCGCACCCCCCTGCCCTGTCCGACCTGCCCACACCCAGCCCCGCACCCCCTGCCCTGTCTCTAGCCAACCCCTGCCGCACCCCCCTGCCTGAAGCCAGCAAGTCCTGCACTCCTCTGTCTCCAGCCCTACCAACCCCTGCTGCAGCCCCAAACACCCCGTGGCCCTGCCTGAAGCCAGCCCGCCCCAGACCCCCCTGTCTCCAACCAGCCCCACACCCCTTGCCCTGCCAGACCCTACCTCCAGTCAGCCCCTGCCTTGCCTCCAACCAGCCCCACGTCCACTGGTGCCCTGCAGTTCCCAGGGCAGTAACCCTGCACACCTGATTCAATGAGGGGGGCAGGGAGCAGCTGGGACCCACACATGTGCACACCCCCAGGGAGTGGCGGGGACCCACACATGTGAAACGGCGGTCATTAATAACCAATCAGCAGCATATATGATGCAATGTACATAATATATAATTGTATTATTTATATAGTTATGGAAAGTAAACAACACATGGCAGAAGTGAAAGGCTTTTTTTTTACACTTTTTTTTTTTTTTTAGTCATCCCTGCCAGGGCCCCGCTGAAAATGTTCGAATTGGGCCCCGCACTTCCTAAAGCCGGCCTTGGCTGAGACCTCGGCTGGCAGGAGCTGGTGACTGAAACCCCAGAGCGGCGGCAGGCGGAGACACTCAGCTCACCGCTGAAACCCCGCCGCAGCCCCACTCATCTTGCTTCCCGTTGGAATTCCAGTGCAGGCCCCCTGCCAGACAGGGTCCAGGCCTCCGGCCTTGCTCACCCCTACCAGCCACCAGCTCCACTCACCTCAGCTGCCAATCTGGGGTTCCAGCTGGTTAACAATTGATCACTCAGAAGCCTGTGTGCAGCTTAAAGTATCCAAATACGTGCCACCAGACATTGGAAAACTCAGCAAGGAAAAGCAAGGGCAAGGATCACACTAAACTAATGAGAGCTGTATTTTAATTTCATTTTAAATAAAGCTTCTGAAACATTTTGAAAACCTTGTTTACTTTACATATAACAGTAGTTTGGTTATATATTATAGACTTATAGAAAGACCTTCTAAAAAATGTATTACCGGCACGTGAAGCCTTAAATTAGAGTGTATACATGAAGACTCGGCACACCACTGCTGAAAGGTTGCCGACCTCTGGTCTATAGAGTGTATATTTGATTCCAAAGGTTCCCAGCTCCTTTAATGGATTGTGTGTAGGAATTGCTTCTCTCATTACTGCAATGCAGCCCTCTCTGAAGTGCCCAGGAGACCTTTCTATTATTTGGATTATAATAGAGCCAAGTGGCCCCAACCAAACTTGAGATCCCAATCGTGCTACATGTCGTACATGCTCAGTAAGGCACAATCCCCATTCTGAGGAGCGTCTAATGTAAACAGACAAAAGACACAAAGTCTGAGAGAAAGGGAGTATTAATACTTCCATTTTACAGATACTAAATTGAGGCAGGGAGAAATTATGTGACTTGCCCAAATTCAGACTGGGAGTCCATGGCAGTGCTGGAACTGAATCAAGATCTTTCTGAGTTCCTATCCAGTGTCTACCCACAAGACCCTCCTTTCTAGCTACAAGCTCACAATCTAAATCAGATAACCACACAGAAGACAAAAGAAAACAGGTGTTTGGATGATGAGGAAGAGGGGGGTATAAAGGAGGCATATGAAGGAGGAGAGGGAGGGTGTTTATTTGATAAGAACAGGTAGGACTGTTGCAGTTCTAAGGGGAAGCAAACCAGAATGGCAGAAGGAGGCACCTTTCAAATTAGGTCCTAAATATGTAATCCTCCAGCCCTCTAGAGGGCATAGGTGTGTGCTCATGCATCTGCTGTTCAGCTGATAGATGTGTACCTGTCTTATCCTGTGGAAGGCTACGAGCTCAGGTGGAAAGAGCATTATGTGTTTCATGAACACAGAGGGCCAGGTTCCCAATTGAAATCTCAGTACAAATGGCCAGCAGGACATTCCATGGAACAAGAGAACTTGCGAGCATATGGCTGCTGTGTCAGCTGCCACCCCACCAATATAAGAGTCATGCTGAGTGTTGGAAAGGGCTTGTCAGGATTGTGGGAGGGGGCGGTATAGTAGAGCTCTGCTTCATCTATCCTCCACTGTTATAAGTCAGAGCAGCCTCTCAGCTGCTCTTACTCTCTTTGCAATGGGGACCAGTGCAGACCGAACCTGAGATCAGAGAACCATCCCAACGCAGAGATGGAAAGGGTCATTTTCACATGAATTAATATGAGTCAATATATCTCTCCTATAAGCTCACTACATAAAAGATACTACTTGCATAATATACATTCGAAATATTTTGTTGCACATGTAGGATATTGGTCTTTCCGCTGAGGATACTTCTTTTGGTTCCCAAACTCTCGTGTGTTCTAATGTGTAAAAGGTTAATAGGACAGGAAGCATTGTGCAGTGCTTAAAGCACAAGCATCGGAGTCAGGAGGCTACAGTTCTAAGCCTGATCTGACAATAACTTGCTGTATGACGTTGGGTGAATCATAATGCCTCTGTGCCTCAGTTTCCCCATCTTTAAAAGGGGGATATTTGCCTACCACACAGGGATGTTGTGAGTTGCAACTAATTAATCTGTAAAAGGCACTTTGAAATGTTTAGAACTGCAAAATATTATAACAACATTTCAGCATATAATCTTAATGGCTTTAGAACGTGAAGATCAAATGGTCACACAGAGAAGGTTTCCTAGGCTGAAAAAGCAAAGCAATGATGGTAGATGTGATGCTACCACAGCCTATATTGGCCTAGCTTCCCAAATTCTTCCAAATGTTCTTCTGATGGCATGTACCAGGGGGATGGCACAAATGGGATGGGGAAGGACATGCTACCTAACTAGAAATCTGTTGCCAGAATCAGACATTTGAGACTTGAGTTCTGTTTAACTGAACATCTGAAGCAGTAATCTGTTTAAGGTGGAATCTCCATCCTTAGAGGTTTTTAAGGCCCGGCTTGACAAAGCCTTGGCTGGGATGATTTAGTTGGTGTTGATCCTGCTTTGAGCAGGGGGTTGGACTAGATGACTTCCTGAGGTCTCTTCCAACCCTAATCTTCTATGAGTCTATGAATTGTGCCTTAAAGCACTTAAGCATGTGCTTAACTTTAAGCATATAAATAGTCCAATTGACATCAATGCTACCTATATACTCAAAGTAAGCACATGTTTAAACACTCTGCCTGATCGGGCTTAGTAGCCACTGCAGGACTTGATGGCCCAACAAGCTGATCTGATAATCTATGATTCTATGATTAACATTGAACTTTAAAAATCTGGTTGGAAGAACACACTTTGAAGGACAATTTATTTCCCCTGCCACCCCCTCAGCAAACTAGTAAGAAGATGTAATCGGTGGGCTCTGTGGTGCTGGAAGTGAAACAGTGACACAGTGTGTACTGTGAGTGTCTACCACTACCGCTGTTCGGTGGTCGCGATATCGGGATATATGCGATATGTATCATCATCGCGCGGATATATTATCGATCGCCGACTCCCCTCAGATTCTTCACTAACTCCCGGCGCGCGGGCGGCGCGTCGACATCCGGAGCCCGGACATCCACTGCGGCCCGTCGGGGTTATCGATATTAGATATATATAAGATACACTTCAGCTCGTTATTCCTGAAGTTGGTTGCGTATTATATCTCGATTTTTCCCCTTAGTGTAGACCAGCCCTAAAGTGTTACAGAAGTGGTGGTTGCTTATTTCCACTCTGAAATGTCAGTAAGAAAAGCTGGGAGGGGGTGTTAGTGTTGGTGTGTGAACATGCACTATCCTGAATGGGTGTTGCGAGTTCTGGTATGCAAGTGTGCTAGGTGATGTGGAATGCAAACATTGTTCAATACCCACTCAGAATCTTTGACCTGACCCTTATCTGGGGATATTGTTTTTTTTGTTGGTGGTTATTTTCCCCTTTTCCTATTCAGGGAAGTCACCCAAGAGCTCCAATCACTCGTCTTCCACATGATATAATGTGATGTTTTGATCAGCACTTCAAGGGCCTCTGAAGAACTGCTTAGCAAGTTTGGGAGAAAGGGAGAATTGAAGGAGAGATGCAACCCTAGCTCAGCTGTTTTAATTTTCTTTCAAGAAATGTTCTAGGGATCTGGGCAATCTTTCTCCTGCTCCCCACATTCCCTGCTCAGCGCAAACCATCTGCAAAATGTCACGCTGTTCTTTTGCTGCAATTATGAATGGTGAACTTTCTGCTCGGCCCTCTTTATTATTGGTATTAATTTATTTGTAGGACCTACAAGCTAATCAGCGATGCAGGCCCCATTGTGCGAGGCACTGTACGCACATATAATGAAAAGACAATGCCTTCCCTGAAGAGCTAGTAATCTAAATGTAAGACAGAGGTGGATACAACAAGCAGACAAAACGAAACATGAGACAAAAGTCAGATGATTATGATTAGTGTAAAAAGCAGCAATCATAGCACATCATTTGCCTGGCCACTGTCGAGTGTTTGGTAGGCATCATGGGAGAGCTGCATTTTAAGGAGACACTTGAACGAGAAAACGTTACATAACTGCAAGCTCAGTCATCTTCAGATGTCAGGCAGAGCCCTCAAATTAGCCCATGATTATACCACAGGCCTATAACAAACCACAGATATAAATGCAAACTTTGGGGAAAGGCAGATCTGGGTTTTGGAACCAAACCACCAGTGTGGTTCAGGCCCATCTCTGGTGATTTCTAGTTGTTTTGGACAGTGGTCAAGCTGTGTGGATAGGGGAAATCAGGTTTTTCAACTTATTCCTCAACTCTGTCTTCATTTTCCCACCTTGCTGTCCCCTTTTTCTGCCCTTCCTTCTCCCCACCCCCACAGTCTCCTGTAAGAAATGAGAGTGTGGCACACTACACTGTTTTACAATAGGTCTTATGGTATTTTAATTTTTTTCAGTATTATTCAGTTTTGTAAATTAAAAAAACAGAAATCCCCATTAACTATGTTTGGGACCTAGCCTACTTGAGTGTGACCCTTTAAAAGAATGAGATCTGCTCGGCTTTGCAGGGACATAAGGACAACATTTTCAAAAGTGTCTTGCTCATTTAACTTGAGGTGCGTTGGGCCTGATTTTCAGAGGTGGTGAGCACCCGCAGCTAACTCTGACTTACACTGGAGATTTGGGAGCTGATATGTCAGAACAGTGAACTTTTGTTCTATCAGACTGTTTACCGAAAAATTAATGAACCTTTTTGAAAATGTTTGGCCTAAATAGCCTAAAGGTGTCAAAAAATAAATCTAGCTCCTGCTGACTGGAGGGGAGGGACACAACTAATTATATATACAATATATATATAGTATAATTTCTCCTGTTGGAATATGCTCAGGCATCAAGGTGATGGGTATCATATAAGAACTTAGAGTGACAGGCCAAATTTTCTCATTCCTCCACTGTGCATTGCTCCCATTCCTCCAATGGTGTATTGTGTGTGTATGCTACTATCCGCTCCACAGCTGGCTGCATTTCAGTGGTGCTGTATGCTGGTAATCTGCTTTTGGGCTCGTTTTGTATGAAAGCTGCTATATAAATGTCTAGTATCATGAAACGGTTTTGTTTTCTATCGAGCTAGGGGCATTGCAGGCACATCCAGCGCGTTTTAATACCGGATATCTCACGAGCTGCTAACATTTGTTTCTAGCACCGAATCTGGACAGTATAACATCAGATTTAGAAATTAGTCCAGTAGGATTTAATCTGGCCCTGGTCCAGCACTGGAGGGGCCAAATTTATCCCCTTGTGTAACTTTACTGAAGTCAACGGAGTTCCATCAAGAGTTAATGTGGCCCGAGCTGGCAAGTCATAGACTCAGGTCAGTGTAATTATCATTTCCTGGACGATGCTTCAGGCGCTGACTTTGTTGTAGCTCTTATGACTCCCAAACCTTTTTTGGGTGAAACACCCCATTTCTCCTCTTAGCGCTAGGTCAGGCACCTGCTTCACTCACATATCAAGTCAAAGAAATAAGAGGCCACTTTGCTGCTACACTGTCTTTGGGCTAGAACAGTTTAGACTGTATAGGAACTCAGGGCCTTTGAATGCATCAGGGAGAGCTAGATCATATTAGAAGCAATAAAATGTAGCATGAACTCCCTGGACACAACTTAAAGCACTCAGCTACTGCCAGAGAATCTCTATGAAGAGGGGAAGTGCTTGTTACTTGTATCCTTACTGGCTGATATGTGAAGAGAGAGGAACCCAAATCCATGAGACACAAGTTTATGTAATCCCTTCCCTCACAAGGACGGCTGTGTTGGGAGGTTGCCAGATTCCTGCCAAATTATTCAGTCGTGCCTGTCTAGTGAGTTTTGAAAGAGACACTTGATTCATTCTTGCCAATTTTATGAAGCATGGGGTGAGGGGGGAGGAGAGAGAGGAGCTGAAAGCATTTATGCGGAAATGTTCTTTTGCTCAGTATATTTTGTGGAACATCGGTGGCATTTTGATGTCTTATTCCACCTAAAGCCCAGTCACATTGTATCCAAAGCAGTGAGGCAAGGATGATTTTGTTTCTAACAGATTAGCAAGAGGGAGAGATAGGAAACCCTTCTTCGGATACGTCAACTTGTTTTTCTGACTCCTTCAATTTGTTCTCAGGGTTTTCAAATGGTAATGGTGAGAGAACATTGCAGCACGAGGGCTCAACTTTCTGCTCCTCAGAGCAGAGGCCTTAGGTAATTACACCATGGATGAATTTGGCAGTAGGCATTTTGCACACCTCTATTTTATATGAACAGACTAAGTCCCATCCCTGCCCACAACAGAGCACACAGGGCCTGAGGCAGCCTCCAAACTCAGCCCCTTTCTGAATGTTGGCTTTATTGATAACTAACACAATGTAAGCCTCAGCATAAGCTTCCTCCTTGAGCTTGGCTGGCCCTAGGGATCTTGTTCCCCAGGATATCATCTGTCCTAGCTACCTCTCTAGAGGGCCACACTCACTAACAAGCAGCACCTGCCACAGTGAATTAGCAGAACTTCAGCAGCTTTATGCAGGGTTCTAGCCCCGGGTTAGAGGGTGGGATGACAGAAGAGTCCTTCCCCCTGGTGCATGCTAGGTAAGTAATAAATAATATCAGTTGAACTGATACCTCTCAAAAGCCTGACGTTAAACATCAAGCCAGGGCACTGAGAGGAGTATTCTGTGCTGAATCACCTTCCTCAGTCTCCTGGGTTTTTTCCTTGGTGGTGTCTTACACAAGGGCAGATTAGGCTTGACCATGTTTAACCTATGGCATCTGACATGGCCACGACCTAAAATGCCTTGACTGCAAGTGCAATATACAATCGCCAAGTCTCTACAGTACTGACATTGAAAGTGATGAAATACAGGCTGACCTGTTCCCCTCACCCCCACTCACCCCCACTCTGCAGGCTGGAATCAGGAGTGGCTGGCAGCAGAGGGGTTTTCATCGAATGCCCCAGTGATGGGAAGAAAAGGATGGAAAACTGTAACCATGCTCCATGTGACTGGAAAGCCACCTAAAATAACACAAATGGACTAGTAGTTGTCCCAGCCTTTCACTGTCTTTGCAAGTCAGATTCTAGGAGAGAACTGCAAGACCCTGTTGGCTTGAAGCGAGAGCGAGGATTTTGTTTTGATTGGGATGCAGCTTGAAGTAAGGTGTCACCCGTATGTTTTCGAAAAAGGCTATAGAGGAATTGGACCATCTCAAATACAAAAATCTAAGGGCATGGGATTGTCTCTTTAAACTCACTGCATGGAACCTTGTCCTTCAATGGCATTACAGACAGTAAGTAAAACAATAATACTTCAGATGGTCCGCTACTGCTATTAAGCTGCTCTCATTCTGCCTCTCACTCAACATCCTTTGCTCCTGGAGCTCAGGGGAAAGACAACCTGGAATTTACATTGCATCTTGATTACAACAGACACATTAAAAGTGCAAATGAAATCCAAATGCATGTCACGCAGCCACTGATCTTTTCCGCTCTGTCAGGAGGTGCTGAACAGGAAGCCCCATCTAGAGCAGCTCCACCGTTGACAAAAGGAATGCCTAATTCAATACATAAACATTTTTAACCCTTTGCCTGTTCTCCTGTCACTTCTAATCTGATGCCAATGTGCTTTTGCAACCTTTGGGGAAACCAGGGCTGCGAGCCAGAGGAGAAACATTGCAGATCCACCGTCTATTACACCATATGCCCCTTGAGGACCCCAAGACATAACAAGCTAAGATCATAATTAATACTCTGTGTCAGAATGCCAGATGTTAAGTGATGCGATTTGTAAATTTAAAGTATCTCTGTGTCAAACTCTCTCAACTTCAGGGAGCGAAGAAAAAGAGGGTCTATGCCTTTAAGGCAATCTTTTAACTCTAACATCAGTTAGGATTGACTTCATCTCTTGGTAATTAAGGTTACTCTACTGGAATATGTATTATTCTTCCCTGGTTATAGACAGATGATAAATGGAGCAGAGGCCAGTGCTTGCCTCCCACACAGTTGATTCCCATCTTCCCCTTCTACAAGGATTTTCACATTACGGAAACCAACCCACAGTTTCTTCTGCAAAACCCATGTTGTGGTTAACCACACACTCTACAACCACGTTCCAGTTCAGAGAACAAGAGACAGCAACACTTTTGCTCACATATTATCTCTTTCTTCTGCCTCCACCATTCTGTTGCTAGCACTTTGGAGAAACAACCATGAGAAGATGGCCTCTCCATTCCCATCCAACTAAAGATCTGTTGGAACAGTCTGAAGTTAATCGGAGTCGACGGGGAGCGCGTTCGGGGATCGATATATTGCGTCTAGATGAGACGCGATATATTGATCCCTGATAAATCGATTGCTATCCGCCGATAGGGCGGGTAGTCTGAACGTACCCCCAGTTGCTTCCCAAGAAGAATTAAAAGGAGCTGGGAGAACATGGGAGAGACAAAAAAGACGTTGGTGCTAAACTGAGAAAGCGGATTACCACAGAGACTGGTTTGCTTAATGCAGTAACATGGAAGTCAGTCACTGAGACAGAGTCACATCCTCCATCCAACTCAGTCTACCTGCGGGTAGTTCAGGGGCAGAATTCCTGCATGGCGGCGTGAATACTTGTCATTTTCATTGGTACTATCTTGAGAGAGCAGTGGGCAAGGTGAAGTGACGCTACGGTGCAGGTTGGCGGAGGCTGGGAATAGAGGAGAACGCTTTTTTGCTGGAGGTACAAAATGCAATGACCCAAACTGATTGATAAGGGTGAACAAAGACAAGAAGTGCACTCCAGGAAGAAGCAGCACAGCACGAGGCAGTGCTGTGAAGAAGCAGCTTGGGAAAAACTGCATTGGAGCTGAGGAGAGAGCAAGACAACATTGCCAACTCTCCCAGTGTGATCACAAGTCTTGTGATAATTAGTGTTTTCCTTAAAGCCCTGGCTCCTAAAGTCACATGACCATGAGAGACCCTCAGCTTCCATTTTTTTTAAAAAAAGTAAGTTTCAGCCTCTACCACTGGGGAGAAAAGCCTGCAAACTTGACCTGATTGCACCCTAAAGGTTCCAAAACCAGAAGGCAAAGAAAAAGAACCCAATCTTACTATATTTTTAAATCTCCTGATTTTTAAGCCAATATGATGATTTTCTGAGGCTCAACTCATGATTTTTCAGTGCATGGGGTAGGCAATACTGGACTTGTCTGAACCTCTCTGAATCCTAATCGGCTAATTGGCTGCCTCTTGTAATCTTCAACAGGAGAGCCTGACCCCAGTGTCCTGACAACGCATGCTGTATATCACGCCGGTTTAAGTCTACAGCATGTGTGAACCCAAACTGTGGGATAACGCTAGTGTCAATCCCTTATTCAGACAATCTTTTTAAAATAATACTCCAGGACACTGCTATAAAGAAGGAAGAACATGCTTAAAAACACACACTTTTAAAAAAAATAAAAACGGGATTTTTTGTGCTAGCAAAGGTACAAGATTAACATCATCAGCACAATCAATAATGCACAGACAGAGGCAGGTACTGCAGACACACAAAGGGCCTGTAAGCCTGTGTGGCCATCCTGACCTGGAGGGATGGCTTCACAAGATGAGCGGTTAGTTTAGTCACCAGGGACACTACCTTCAACTCTTAACCTCTGTTCCTTACAAGAGTGCCAACTAGTACCACCAGTGCTTGTGCGTTGTCCGATATGAATTCTTTTCCTCCAGGAAATGGGCTGATACCCACTCGATGGGCTAGGATAGACCTCAAAATGATTAGGGGTCTTGTTTGATTCTCCTGTGAAGACATGCATGGAATGTGGTATTCTCCAAACCCTACTGAGTGGAGGAACTGATATATACGAGCGAAAGGAAGTGCCAGAATGAGTGAATAAGGGGAGAAGGTGCTACTGGGTGAACTTAACAGCCCCAATCCTTCTTGCCACTGAGCACCCTCAGCTCCCAGTGACCTCACTGAAGGCCTGTGTCTGATTCCAATGGGACTTGAGGACATTTGGCATCTTTCAGGAGATGCTCATTATCTTGCATGAGCAGGCCCGATGCAAACAAAACTGAAATTTACTTTAAGAAATTAGAAATTCAAAGTCATGGTGGAAGTTTAGGAGCTAAGGATTAAAGTTCAAATCAAGCTGCTTATACACTCGGTTCCAGCTTGACTGTTCTGTGACCGTAGGAGTTTATTTCACAGTGCCAGGAAGAGTGTAAAAGGAAAAGCAATGAGAAAGAAAGAAAAAAAAAATCTTCAGAAAGCAGAAATTCAGTCAGCTGTAACTCAGAAGGAAAAACACCACCCTCCTGAACTATCCAGGCCACAGCTCCCCCAGCACAATGCTGGAGCAGTGGTTCCATAGTGTCTCAAGAGCCATCCACACCATTTCCTCAGTACCTGGGTATTCCTTGGAGGGCTCCCATCCACATTTTGACCATGCTCAACCCTCACTTTACATACGAGACCTGACAAGAACACAGCCTGAGAAGGCAGGGCTGTGGCATCCGTGGGTTATTTTCATTCACACTTGCAGTTGATCCAAGGGACTCCCCCTGCAAGGGACAGCACAAAAGTCGAAGAGTTCCGATCTCTCAGAAGACAGAAATATCCAGGATTGATGAGCTCTGTCACTTCAGATACTGATGCTTTCCTTAGTCTTTTGTCAGAATAATGATTCAAGATTATGTTAATGAGACTAGAACAACATCACAGGCTGATAGGCAGAGGGCTCGCATTATGACAGCATTGTTTACAACAGGGTTGCCAGCCACTGGTACATGTGTCAGTGCTGACACTAAAAGGTTACACGATTGGCACGCTTGATCATCCTTCCCTACCTTAATGATGAGCCTCCATTCAGATGTGTGCCTGATAAGCCACCAAGGAGCTTGTGCCGGTGATTTCATGAAGCTTAGGTTTAGACCACACACCACTGTGATGACAGGCAATGCCAGCCTTGCATAGCCCAGAACTTTGCTTGGTGTTACCTCTGGAGGCTGGAATGACCATTATACTGAGTCCCTGACCTGTCTGCTCAAGTGCCAGGTTTCACAGTTCATACAGAAATGCTGGGGTCATCTGATTCCAGATCATACACTGCAGCCGACACCCAAAAGGGAACTTGGGGCAAAGAGCCAAAATAAGGGACACATGAGACAATGAGCAAGGCATGCAGCTGACAAATGGAGGTGGGATTTGCTGCTAGCATAAAAACCTCTCAACATGTTATAACCTCTGTTCCATGATTTAGTGTTTCTGGTGTCTAGAATGCACAAGAATAGAAGTGCAGGTTGGCCAGATCTGAGTGAGATGAGGGAAATCTGGGTCTAAAATGGAGGGACAGACCTCATGCTGAGGAGACTGCTCAACAGCGTTTGAATCACTGTTTTCCATTCCTCAGGATGCTTTGTGTGAAAAAACAACTTTTTGCTTCTCCACTCAGGGTGTCAAGCCATCCAGCAGTGTGGATTTTTTTGCTCATTTTACAGCAATTTTCAGGTTTGACCACATGTGCCTGCCACAGGTCCTAAGGGAACAGCTGCAGCATACAGTCAGAGCTTTTACACTTCTCTCAGAAATCGACAAACATCTCATGCACATATTTATAGGTCTCATATGGGAAATGCTTCATAACAGAAATATTTGTTCCACAGGAAGAACAGCAGCCATTCCCCTCACCAAGACCTTCCTCCGTTCCCTCTGTCCATTTCCCTCACTGTGACCTTCTCCAGGACTTCCATCTACTGTAACTTTCCCGTGACTCCATCCATTCCCTCACCGTGACCTTCCCCACTGACCTCTGCCGTCCATTCCCCTCAATGTGACCTTGCCCTCTGTCCCCTCTGCCTATTCTCCTCACTAACTTTCCTCTGCCCCTCCATCCATTCCTCACTGTAATGCTCACCAGTCTGGCCTTCTACTGTTTCCCCTTCAGTGGGACACTCATCCTCACTTACTTTCCTCCCCCCACATTACTTCCTGCTTCCATTGCTCCCTCCCTGGAACAACCAGGACTTTTGGACTTTTTCTTGGCCAAATCCTTCCCTGTGACCTCCGCACCCAACATCATCACGTCCTGCTAAGATATCCTTAAGCTCTGATGCAATGTCATAACATCATTATGTTTCATGGCTCTAATGTCTGGTTTTATGACCGCTGAAAATTCCTGCAGGCTCCACCTAATAAAACTGGTACAACCCAACAAATCTTGAGACAGCCGGAAATCCTGTTTCTTGCAGTCTCCCCTCATGGTAACTAGCCTGGAAAAATAAACTCTGTCTGGTCTAAATTTCAGCTCTATTCCCTGCCTCCTTGCTACATTTCCTCCTTTGTGAGAGTTGCTGTCTTCCAGGCCTGAAAAATGTTTTGGGATGGCTTCATTTGAAAGATGCTCGGCACTGAATGCCTCATCCTCACTGTGCCCTGAACAGCACTGATTTCATGTGGGTTTCATTACCTTTTTGCAGAGAACCATCTGGTGATCAAAGAGGAAGAAAACACGCTGCTGGTTCCGTCCATAAGGCTGGTAAATCCAGGACATCTCCCCAGTGTAGATCAACTCGGAGCTCCGATCCAAGATGTCATCTCCCTAGGGGGCACAGAGAACGAGGCAGAGTGAGCCACTTTGCCAAGCCGGATGTATGCAGGCATATGGGGTAGAGTGGAGAGAAGCACTGATTCCGGGGGGATTCTCCTACCACTAGATACATCAAAGCACCACTGTTTATTTTTTAACCAGAAAACTAGAGGGGAAAAACTAAAAAAACTGATTTGGGGGAAAGAAAGAGAAAAATGCAGAGATTTTGTTCCTATCGATTGATTCAAAGTGAAGAAGAGACAGCAGCACCGTCAGAACAATCCCCCACTCAGGTTGCCAAACCCTACTGCCCCCCAGTGTCCCCTCCCAGGGCCAGAGGCCCCCTCCTACACCATAGGCTCCCTTCTCAGGATGCCAGAGCCCCCATCTTCATCAATGCCCCTCACAGGCTGTGAGTATCCTCACTGCCCTTCACAGGCTTCCAGAGCTCCCTCCAGCACGACAGGCTCCCCTCACAGCCTGCCAGTGTCCCTGCTTCCCATCACAAACTGCCAGAGCCCCCTTTCACCACACAGTCTCTCTTCCATGATGTCAGTGTCCCATGTCCCCATGCAAGCTGCCTGAGTCCCCCTCTCCCCAAGGTGGTCAGATTCTCAGCTATGGAGGCTTTCAGAAGAAGCCAATAATGCAGGTTCTGAGGGGAACCACCCAGTCTTTAACTTATCAGAGCTGTCCCGTTCAGGCCATCAAGGCAATTCCCTCCTTCCCCCTGGGCAGCATATCAGAGCCCCTCCACCCACCGGCCACTGGAGCAATTTCCCTGTTAGACCCCTCTCCCTTCAGGCTCTCAGGAGATCTCCTCATCTCAAGCCCCCCCCCCCCCCATGTAGGGCTGGGCATCACAGTAAACCAAAGTTTCCCTGCCTCCTGGGGCTGTCAAAGCCTTTCCTTACAGATTGTTAACCACTCCCCCTTTGCAGGGGATTAGAGCCCCCAGCCCAAGCTCGTTCAGAGTGGCAGCATCCATCCCCACGCACTGTCAAAGCCCCCCGCCGCAGGCTGCCAGAATGCCTTCCCCCTTCATTTCTCCCCCTCAGGTTAAAGCTTGTTTTCTTCTCCAGCATTTTTTTTAAAGGACTCATGAGCAGATGGTCTTGAAAACACAGCTCCTCTCCCACTCTGAGAGAACAAATCCATTCACCCTCTGCTAATTGGGCTGAGATTTTGATTTTTGGGGGAGGAGGGGTGTTTGAGTTAATTAAAATCTATTTATTAAAACGGGTGAATTCTCCACCACCTGCACTGTATATCTGTCTTAGTCTGTGATCCCTAGACGCAGCTCTTACTTTGAAGCTTCACAGGCAAACTCAGAAGGGCTCTGGCTACAAGGCCAGGGCAGGACTGAGAAGCAAGAGTTAAAAAGTGAGTAGACGGTTCTTTGGATCTGGATCCAGATTAGGTTCTGGATTTGTGGCTGGATCGGGGCTCAGTTTAGGGTTAGATGATGATGAACAGCTAGTAAGGCTTCAGCCTGATATGGTGGAAATCTTGTGGGAATAGCTGTTCTCGTGCCACTTCAGTCACATCCAAATGGGGTCCAGAAAACAGGCTCCCTTCTGGATTCGCATGTGCAGGTGGAACCAAAATTGAACCCTTCCCCACAGTTTCTTTGTGGGAGGAGGTTAGACTGGAGGCGCAGTTCAGGCCAATCTGTAGTTAAGATCGCTCATTTATTCTAAATGAATGTTTGGGTCCAGTGACAAGGGAAAATTCACTGAGTCATAGGTAATGCATTGTCACAGCGTGTTCAGTTCCCACTGCTGCAGCAACTGCAACACAGCTCCTGTGCAGCCTTAGTGAGGTATTTCTCTATCTTGCGCTCATCACCAGGGTCTCTGTGCACCTCATCAGAGCTAGTTGAGCCCTGCACACTTGCACAGAGCAGGGAGTAGAGCTGTTTGTATGTCTTCTGGCACCTTAAATGAGTTCAAAATCAGAGTTAGGAATTAGGCTTAGTTGCCTGCTAGTCAGAGCCTTCTGCTTATAGAGGCCATGAGTTGCATGCACGTTGCTGAGGCTCTACAGATAGAATAAGGAACCTTGAATAAGGAACATCTCAAAAGCCTGGGGGCTCCAGAAATCACTGCCCTTGCTTAGGATACATCCAGTTATGCAACGAGGGAGGATTCATACAACCCCATCCATAATAATTTCTCATTGCAAGGAAGAGATTGCTTGCTAAAAATAGAAAAGCAGGCTTTGTGAGACTGGTTTACTCCAGTGGTAGCATCCAAAGCCTAAGGACACAGAGAGGACTCTGTAAACACTTCTACTTGATTAGCTGAATCCAAACTGTGTAGTCCCTGCAAGGGATGTAAAAATGAGATCTAAAATTATAGGGTTTTTATTACATTGTATATGCTGGGGAAACAATTTGATCCATGTATCGGCTATAAATAGATGCATTCCAAGGTTTTGTTTGTTAGGAAAGATGTATTGCAGTTAGCTTTAAATTAATTAATACACAACTGACCAGTTTTCATTACACAAGCAGCAGCACACAGTGAGGCATGCTCTCCCAGCACAGCCCTCCTAGCATTCCTTCTGTAAGCACAGCAAGGGTACGTCTACACAGCAGCCGAGAGTGCGCTTGACCTAGCGTGCTAAAAATAGCAGTGTGGCTATGGTGTCACAGGCAGCGGCTTGGATGAGCCGCCCGAGTACATGCCCAGGGCAATGGGTGGGTTTGTACTCAGGTGTATTGCCACGCTGCTATTTTTAACACGCTAGCTCTACACGAGCTAGCATGTGTCTGTCTACCCACATTGGGAAGCCTGCTCCCACTTGCTTTGTAGACATACCCTAAAGGTACGTCGGCCTCCCCTAACAGAATTAAGCTGGGATGCTGAGGCTAAGGGACTGTGCATTTAGGTTGTATAGTCTAGTCATGTGGATGGAGGCAGCCAGCTCACGTCCACCAGTGAGGAACTCTCTAGTGACCATTTAGTATTCAGCACTGAACAGTCAATGCTGGCATGTGGTTTCCTCTAGTCCTAAGCAAAGCCCCCAAATAATCTTCATTTTCTTCTCCCTTTCCCTAAGCAGCCATGAGCCTCGCTCTCCTACATAACCAGCCTCATAGATTGAGAAAAATTGCTAAAGACAACGAGGGTGGAACCTCAGCAGCTGTGACCTGGCACAACTCCACTGACTTCAGTGCAGCTCACCCAGTTCACAGCAC
Organism: Mauremys reevesii; assembly: GCF_016161935.1. Taxonomy (NCBI): domain Eukaryota; kingdom Metazoa; phylum Chordata; order Testudines; family Geoemydidae; genus Mauremys; species Mauremys reevesii. Next base: position 82,550,168 of record NC_052631.1, on the reverse strand, counting down.
CTGAGGATCTGGCCCAACAAATCAATTGACTCAAAAGTGGGGCAGGTCTGAAATCACTCAGGGCCACATTGGTAGACCCGGCGCATGAAACTGCATTCACATAATTTATTTCGGCGGCTGTGTGTGCAGCTTCCATTGGCATGTTTTACAGTGGTAACTATAGGCAATTATGGTGGCAAGTAGGGGTATTTTATCATAGCAACTGTACATTCAAATTTTGTCTGAATTTTCTGAAAATTTGGCCCTTGTTAGGGGTGAAACTCAGTTTCTAATATGTGTGGTCGAGCAACTGTGAACCAACCAATGTAATGGCTACGCACAGACTAATACATAGCCTGGATCTGATCCACATCCACCCAGCCTAAAAAGTGGCTATGCCTGTGTGTGTGTGTACTTTGAGTCCCATACACAGACTATGGAGAGGTATGTGTCCTGCTCCAAGTTAAGTGTACAAAAAAGAAAGACAAATTCTCAGTTCCCCTTCAAGCCATCATGGGCAGGGCCTGAGCACTTAACGGGCAGTAGGATAGACCAGAAGGTCAACCAGTTGGAGGCTGAGACTATGCTTCATGCTCCCTGTAGGCTGCAAGCATCACAGAAGTGACACACCAGGTCCGGAGGGCCAGTTCCAAGGGCTGCAGGGGAGGGCCTATGCTTGTGTGACTGATGAAAGTTGTCAATCATCAGCTTCCCAGCTATGCCATAGGTGAGCATTGCTTTTCATAACCAGGCAGTGGAGGAAAACTGGGGTGGGGGAGGGATTCATATAATGAGCAAAAAAGAAACAAGAGTTGAGAACAACAGCATTACAGGGAAGAACCCTTTAGCGTGGGCAGAAGGACATTATCCCCCACATGACCAAGAAGACCTCTGAATAAACATTACCAAAGGCTGGGGAAAGATGCTTAGCTTCTGAAAATCATGCACCCCCTCCCCAGCCCCAGCCCACCTCCTGACACAAGTCCATGCTATTACTGCCAGGCAGAGAATCTCCTTTCACTGAGCAGGGCCTTTTCTGACTGACACTGCTGTGCTCTAATTAGTGACTGATAATCTGATTGGTGCTCTGGGCGATGAAAAGATCAGAAAAAGAAAAGCATGCGAAATGTCGTCCTTTTCATCAGGCTCATTTTTGATGCCTTCTGTCGCTGAGGGAAAAAAATCTGTTTCAGTCCCACATTTGATTTTTCCCAGGAGCTTTTCTCATCAAGCTGCTCTAGCTTTGAAAACAGTACATTCGTTGCATGCATCATTTTTTTATGCCAGTCTTTGGGTTCAATAATGCAATATTAAGCTGAAGCCAACTATTGTATATTACATAATTAAGGGCAATGCGTCTTCCATTAGAGGATCCATCAGGAACAAGAACTAAAGAAAATTTAAAAGGATACAGTTGTCAATTATATTTTTCTTATTCCTTTTTTTCCTTCATGTGAATCTAAGCCCCTTGGAAACTGCTAAACTGACATGCCAGGGAATCCAGGGTGCAAATGTCTAGGATTCTACTGAGACTGAAGTCCTTTGTTTATGGAATGGGCAATGACAATTCAAACCTCGTTTAGACAGATGAGCTAGATTGTCTCTTGTGTCAAGCGTTCTGCCACTGGCGTAGGGTCTTTCATGGAGCCTACACCAGTGGAGGATTTCAATGGCCAGGTGGAGTTCTGACACACTGTCTTCTGCCTTTCACAAGCGCCTACATTACAGGGGAGGACAGAGTTTTATTGAACTGCTGCCACAGAAGCAGCAGCGAAAGCCCCAAACTCTGCGTTCTTGTGGTTACCAGTGAAAGTGGGACCACTATTCATCTTGTTTCAATCTGGTTACAGAGATACCTTTAAAAGAAACTCTGAGAATATAAATTTATATCAGAGTATAACAACTTGCAGGTCTATATTAGTACCTATATGTCTCCCATTACTGTAGTATGTGAGCCCCTCACAGTCGTAATTAGGCTTGGAACGATTAGATTTTTTATCAGTAAATGTTGGCAAATGTCAATTTCACCATACACAGATATTGACTTTGTATATTTTGGCATGTGATGTTGACAATTTGTGTTTTAACAGTTATAAAGCGTTAACTTTTTGAATCTCAATGTGTACTGTCGTTAACTAATTATTGTCTGACCAGCCTCATAATTTCTCGCCATTGTGAACATTTAAATCAATAAAAACTGAAAAAAATGCTTAAAAATAAATGTTATCTGTCAAAATGATAAAAAAAGAATCATAACAATGGAGTTCTGCCCAGCCTCATTGTAATGTTGGCCTTTAATGAGTCATATGGAGACTTACTGACATGCCCAAGTCACACAGGAAGTCTGTGGCAGAGCAAGAAAGTGAACACATGCCGCCTGTGTCCCAGGCCAGTATCTGAACCAATGGCCTATCCTTCCCCACAAATTACCTTAACTGAGTCTCTGTAAATGATGAGACTGGACATAAATGGGGGTTTGCTTTTATGCAAGACCACTAACCTTGTGGGAATGATCTCTTCACTACCTTACCCACTGGCCACAGAGTACATTACAAAAGGGTGTGAGAACAAGAGGTGGCCAAGGAGGTGACGGGCTGCTCAGGGTGGGACTTGCTTGACCTATTTCGAGTCTGAGCCAGATGACGCTTGGCAAGTTGCTGTGAACTGGCTCCAAGAAACTTTTTCATGTCAGTTTTGCCTACCCACTTCTGAATGTCAGCAGCTGGGGCTGAGAGCATTTAACGACAGGTGAAGGGATGCCACTGAGCAAAGGGAAATGTAGGTCGAACATCAGGTGAGAGCTATCACGGGGGTTCTCAGCCTTTTTCGTGCTGAGGCCCCCCTCAACATGCTATAAAAACTCCAGGCCCCAGTGAGGGTGGCAGACCTCGGGGCTCCTGCCTGGGGAGGGTCCTGGGGAATAGGCATAGATTTACCTCTATTTTGGGGCGGAAAGGGCTGGAGGGGCTCGAACCATCTCTGCACAGCAGGGTCCAGAGAGGGAGTGCCACCCCCTAACTCAATCAGGAGCCAACCAGCCTGTCTGGGCCTTGGGGGGCACACAACCAAAAAATATAATTCAGGGTGCAGGCAGGGGGGAGCTAGGGGCTGTGTACGGGCGGGGGTAGCTCGGGGTGCAGGCAGGGGGTAGCTCAGGGTGCAGGCAGGCGGTAGCTAGGGGCTGTGTGGGGGCCGGGGGTAGCTCAGGGTGCAGGCAGGGGGTAGCTAGGGGCTGTGTGCGGGCAGGGGTGTAGCTCAGAGTGCAGGCAGGGGTAGCTAGAGGCTGTGTGGGGGCAGAGGGGAGCTCAGGGTGCAGGCAGGGGGTAGCTAGGGGCTGTGTGCAGGCAGGGGGCAGCTCAGGGTGCAGGCAGGGGGTAGCTAGGGGCTGTGTGTTGGCAGGGGGTAGCTCAGGGTGCAGTCAGGGGGTAGCTAGGGGCTGTGTGCGGGCAGGGGGGTAGCTCAGGGTGCAGGCAGGGGGTAGCTAGGAGCTGTGTGGGGGCAGAGGGGAGCTAAGGGTGCAGGCGGGGGGTAGCTAGGGGCTGTGTGGGGGGCAGGGGGGTAGCTCAGGGTGCAGGCAGGGGGTAGCTAGGGACTCTGTGTGGGCAGGGGGTTAGCTCAGGGTGCAGGCAGGGGGTAGCTAGGGACTGTGTATGGGCTGGAGGGGCTCCCAGTGCAGCTCCCAGCTTCAGCAGGGTGTGGGGAGGTGTGCTGGGGCTCCTGGCTTCAGCCCCCTGCTGCTCCTGGCCTGGGGCGGGGGAGGTTTGCTGCTTTCAGCCCCACGCAGCTCCTGGCTTTGGAAGGCTGGGGGGCTGCTGGTGCAGTGGCACAAACTGCTCTGCCACACCAGTATCAGTCCTGCGCCACTCATGGCTTCAGCGCCGGGGGGCACCAGGTTTCAACCGGGGGGCCCTGCGGACCCCCGAAAGGGCTCACGGACCCCTGGTTGAGAGCTGCTGAGCTATCAGACTGTGAACCAGCCTCCCAAGGGAAGTGGTGGAAGTCCAATATTCTTAGTCATTAATAACTGAACTGGACAAAGCACTAGAGAATTCAGCATAGGCAGGGACAGCATTCTTTAGGTTTATTTATATTTTTGGAATTCAGAAATCAGGTGATATTCTGCTATAGTCAGATCCAGAGCTCCGCAATCAGGGCTAGATTCATGTCAGCTATACCAGCATATATCTGGAGTTATACCTCATTAAAATGATTGGAATTGCTCCTGATTTACACTACAGAAGGTGAGATCAGAATCTGGCCCCACAGTCTTTAGTCAGGTAAAGCACCAATTTCTAGGACTTCATGTGCTGGACACTAGAGCATGGCTATCTGCTGTTATCAGCAAAGCAGAGCCATCTTCTGAGCATCCCTTCCCAATTTCCATCATTATCACGGCACAGACAGCACCTGCACACACGCCAGGCAGTGTTGTAGGAGCACTGAGCTAAAGCTGAAGAGAAAGACTATATAGGGCTTGGGTGAACCATCTGATGAAAGATCAGGCCTTGTTCAACCAAGGGGCATTTACATTTTTCAAATGTTGACTCTAAAGTTAACCTTCAACACTGGATCAGCTGGAGAATCCTGAGGGCTAAATTCACTGCTGACATACGCAGACACAACTCCATTGACTTCCCCGGAACTGCATATACATAAATCAGCTGTGAATTGGGCCCTGAATGTTTCTTATTTTAGGATCAGCAGCATGTCTATAGTCCCAATATACCCTCCCTTTGTGAGTCCTAGAAGTATATGAATATTGAAGTAACTAAGATCTAGATTCACGTGGGGGACTTGAGGCATTGCAACAACCAGCACTGTAATATTTGTATTTTAAATGCCTTTCTGCCTCATAGCATTCGCAGCCCCAAGTTAGGTAACAGGCTTCCCACCAATGAATGGAAAGAATCAGGCCCCTAGAAAAGGGACTCACAGCAGCTAGCACACTGAGCCGGGGGCTGTCTAAGCTAGCCAGTAGGAAATGTCAAGGAGAGGTTTGGGGCCTAATCCCTGCCACTCAAGGGGAGTTGGGTGCTTAACTCTATACTGGAGTGAGGTGCCTATCTCCACCCATGACTCTCAGTTATGAAACCTCTCTTGGAGTTAGGCACCTAAGCCAGGTCAGCCCTTTCTCATGAAAAATGGAGGAGATGGTGGCAGTGCCTCCCTTCTATCCTCCCCGCGAGTGCCCTAACCACTACGCTATTCGGTATTCTAAGGTGGGGCTCATTCTCTCTTGTTGATGCTGTTCCACTTTATATGAAATACTTAAATAATCACTGGGGCAGAGTGCGTGAGAATGACTGGATAGCCCAGTGGTTAGGGCGCTCCCCTGAAGGTGGGAGACCAGGGTTTAAATCCCTGATCTAATCCAGGCAGAGCAGGGATTCAAACCTAGATCTTTTACAACCTGGGTGAGTGCTTTAACCACCGGGCTATTCAGTATAAGGGAGGGGTGGCAGCACCACCCCCATGATGATGATGAATTAGGTGTGCTCTGAGCATGTCTGTTGGATCAGGACCTGCAGCAGAGGAACACCCACTTTGTGAATTCCCCCAGGGCATGGGTGTGAGTTAAGCGCTGTCCAGCTTGGCGGTGTCAGGACTTAGGTGGGTTTTGCACATTCCCACCAGCAGAAAATGAGGGGACTTTACTGATAGAAACTTATGCACCTAGGGACTTTAGGCACCTCCAGGATTAGGCGACAGCTGAGTGAAGGTTTTGTGAATGCCAGTGACACCTAAATATTGGACGTAGATGCTTAAAAAGGGCAGTTAGGCACCTACATTCTTCTTGTGAACTTGGTGCTAAATGGCTCCATAGTAGATCTTTTCAAACATTAACTAGTTAAGGAAAGTGTCACTATGCCTATTTCACACATGGGGAAACTGAGGCATAGAGCAGTTCAATGGTATGACCAAGAGCACAGAAGAAGACTGTGTCAGAGCCAGGAGCAGAAGTCAAGAGTTCCGTTTTCTTAACCACCTTCTCAGACTGCTAGACCAAGTTTCTTTCTGAAAGTGGTTTGAAATTTGGCTGGCACTGGGTTCACCTCCATCACGTACTTCATTTGGATTTCAGATCAGAGAAAAATGAACCTACTGGCTTTCCTGCTGCCTCATATTTTCTTGTACACTTTTGACCCAGGCCCGTTTCAAAGACTGTTTTGCCATGTACTGACCCTATCATATTACTTATTTGCATTATGGTACCATCTAGCTGCCCTTGCTGAGATCAGAAAGCTGGTGTGCTATGAGCTATACAAATATATAGTGAAAGAAAGTTGATGCCCTGAAGAACTTACAATCTAAGTAGACAAGAAATAGAGGCACACAGAGATGACGTGATCTGCACATGGTCAAACAGCAGGTCAATGGTAGAGTCAGCAATAGAACTTAGGTCTCCTGATTTACTGTCCAATGCCCTATCTACTAGACTTCAACTACCTCTCAGAAAGCACCATCTCCTTTGACTGGCAGGCATATCTACCATTAGAGTACTTTGATGAATTGGTGGGGTGGGGGCTGAGGAGATGATGGCTGTGGCTAAATAAGAATGAATTTATCAGCCATGGTGATGGTGGTGGAATGGAAACGGTTATTCCATCATTCCTAGGTGCAGGTCTCCTTGGCTTTCCATTCACACATGAACATTAAGTGTCTTGAAACTGATCTGTTCTTAATCTAGGTTTATTTACAATTACGATCTTGGCATTTCTTATACATGAGTCACTGTAACTCATCACATATAACGGATTTACGGCTGAAGACGCAGCTGATGACCTTTTACCCCCTCCCCTGATAATTGTCTTCTAATGCAATAACAAGCTTGCATGTCAGTATCAGAGATTTCAAAAAAAAATAAAAATCAATGAATCAATCAATAAAGCCATGAAGCAAATCATCTGTATTCTCTGCTTTAACTGCTAGTCAAAATTTAAGAACCAACCATAATAGCATAATTTCCACATATACTCTTTATCTACCAAGTTATGGCCTAATCCTGCCCCCATTTACACCAATGCAACCCCAGCAAAGTCAATGTGGCGGCACTAGTGAAACTGAGTGTAGGAGCTGACCCTACATTTCTCCCTCTCTACCCTCGATCCTCCTAGGTTTTGTCTGGAAAAACTATTAAAGATTGGAGTTATCGCCCTCCCACCAGTTTACCCCAGCATAACTCCATTGACTTCAAAGGAATTTCTCCTAATCTAAACTGGTGTAAAAGAGAGGAGAATCGTTGCATCAGTGTGAGAGTCCTCGTGCTAAAAATGTGTCTTAATGATTCCATATAGGGTAGGATTTACAAAAGTGCTCAGCCTTGGCCTAGTTCAACAATCCCACCTACAAACTACAAGCAGAGATTTTGAAGATAAAACAATGGGAAAAAACAAAGGCTATTCAAAACCTCCCAGATGAGCCCGTAGCAAACCACAGTAACCTGCAAGATCTGGTGATGCTCTATCCCTCTGCTTCCCTTCCCCAGCTCATCCCCCTGTGATCATTCACTATGCTGTGATCACAATTAGGCCCCAATTCAGGAAGGTACATATTCAATGTCTAACTTTAAGCACGTGAGTAGCTCCATTTACTTCAATTCAGCATGCATGATTAATCACCGAATCAGGGCTTTAGACTGTAATACCTCTGGGACATGGACTATTTCTATCATTATTCGTGTTAAATGTCTGTATAGAACCATATGCACTCATGGAGTTTAATACATACGTAATAATAATATTATATTCATGAAGAAAATGAAATCACCACCAGGGTTTTACCTGCCTTGTTAGCCCGGTCACTCCCCCGTGCCCCTTTTTTTAGCATTCCTTTCTCTTCTTGCCCCCTGATTAAGTACAAAGCACACAACCAGCATAGAGATTAGGAGTGTGATTCCAATCTCACTTACACCAGCGTAACTCCATTGATGTGAGTGGAGTTACTCCAGATTTACACCAGTAAAAATGAGATCAAAACCAGGCCCTAGATTTCCTTTGGAAAATCTAACGTTCCTTCACTGAATCAATTTAGGCCCCTCCCTCAAATACACGTGAATAGGCTCTCTTCTCTCATAGGGTATGTCTACAGAGCAGCTGGAAGGTTTGATTTCCAGCTCAGGTGGAGGTATCTGCACTAGCTCTGCTCAAGCTAACACCTAAAAATCGAAGTATGGCCACAGCTGCATGGGTGGTGGCTTGACTCCATCCCCAGGGGTTGGGCAGGACTGTACTGGGGCAGCTAGGCCAAATCCCCGCTGCCACACGGCTATTTTGAGGGGACTAGCTTGAGCAGAGCTTGTGCGTGTGTATCTATCTGAGCGAGGAGTAACACTTCCCAGCAGCTGTGCAGACAGTCCCATAAAGACAAAATGCATCCTTCTGCCCCTCTGTTTAACCCAGGTTACCCCAATGTCCTGCAATTCACTCCCAAGCATACCTGTCCTGTACAAAGGGCTTGAGGTGAGCTAAGTCCTCTAGAGCATTCTGGAGGCCGTATGGAAGCACCTACATATACACCATTTATAGAGATGGCTCATTTACTAGGTACTAGCACCTACATGGCATCTCTGTGTTAGTTGCAGCCCAAGCCTGATGTGAATCAATTCGCCTCTGCCTCTTATGCTGGAATCTACTGGAGCCCATCACTGCCCAATGCATACTGTACCTCCCAATCCAGGACTGAGGCCTGCCACTGAGCTATCTTGTCAATGTTCTCCAGTCTCCGTTTCCGCTCATTGATCTGCTGAGTCACATTCCTCATGACTGCAAGTGCAGCAGCCACGTACCTGTAGTCACTAGAAAACACAAAAGGGAGCCCATGGAATTACACCTGACACACAAGGGAAATGTACAAGGGTTCATCATTATTAACGGCATCTATTAACACCATCTTGCCGCGCCTGTTAGGAAAGGGAACTAACAGCAATTTGCCCCTTGTTATTATTCTTGATACGTCTCCTTCTCTGCTGGTTGCTTTTTGGCTTGTCAACCCCTTCCTCCCTCCTCTCCCCCTCCAACCAACATTAACTTGTTTCAAACTGAGACTGTGAAATGCTAATAAAATTAATGGGTGAACTCCTCAGCTGCCGTACGTCAGTGTAACTTCACTGACTTACATGGAGCTACACCGAACTACAGCAGCTGTGGATCTTGCTCTTTAAAAATGTGTTAGGATGCGCAGCCACATTCTGGGGCTGTCTGAACATTCCTAACCCTACTACTCTGCAGGCAGATGATGGGAGACCTCATACTGTGGAGCCTTGGGTTGTTCATCAACATGAAAGTTGGAAAATATTTGAATGTTAATATTCCTTTATAAAATTAGTTTCCTTATTACAGTGAGTTATAGTAAAAAACTTTGGGATGTGTGATTCTCAAGTTATCTGGGACAGACCTGGCCAGTTTCATACTTATATTATGTATGTGAGCAATTCCCTCTCTATGTGTGCATGTAAATCTGTCTATCTACCACCTATATTTGTAGATAAAGAGACACACATTTTATAGCCCCAATTCAGACTTGCTCATGCCTCCCCGATCATACCAGTGTTTCTGGCAGAAGCAAAGTCAGGGAAAAGTATTTCTGGATTGTAACAATCTCCGTCCAGAGCTTGTTTTTGCAAGGGTTGGCTTCAGAGCGTCTCTGGCCTCAGTGTCTGCCTATGCTTGCCTTTGAATAATGGAAGGAAAGAGGTGTTCCCTGGGTCCCCAGGAGAAACATGTGTCACTATAAAATGTCAGTCTATAACACACTATATAAGGTTTGAATACAGAGGTAACTGCCCTGGCCAGCAAAGCATACACAAGTCGTTGATCTTACAACCCTTAAGACATAAGGCTGGTGCCCAATCAGTTAAGCTGTGCTAGAAATATCCTTTCTGGCCACTGTAGCTTGGAGAGACTCAAGTTAGTGGGGCTTGAGCTAGTGTGCTAAAAATAGCAGTGTGGATGTTGCGACTCAGGCTTTCAAGCCTAGGGGGTTGAGTGGACTTGAGACCCCAAACTCCAGCCCAAGCCACAATACCCACACTGCTATTGTTAGTGAGCTACCTCGAGACCCACTGGTGCGAATCTGTCTACCCAGGCTCGCTTTCAGCTGCTGTGTAGACAAACCCAAAGTGACAGAAGGGGTGTCACATAGCATTTGTCTCATGGCATTCATTCCCACTGTGGATATCTCATGTGCTATGTGAGCAAATCAACGCAATCCTTTTTGCTTCCTGGATGTGTGCGTGTGAGTGTAATAACAGACCGAAAACAGCCTCCTGTCGGGGCAGCAAGGATGATGATCAGTCTTTTTAAAAAGTGATGCCGAAATCAATGCTATTGATTTCCACCTTGTGCCTCATTTTCCATTCCAGGAGACCTTAATGTTCATTTCTATTGGGAAGACAGACTAGGCCAGCTGATATAATGTTGCCATAATTTATGATTAACTTAAGGGTTGATATTGACTTCTAACTAATGAGAAAAATGAAGATCTCATGCAGCTGCTGAGGAAATGGCTCTATTGGTTACTGCTCAAGATTCTGTCAGTGACATTTAGAACAGGGGATTAACCCTTTGTATTCTAGTAGATCTTTATAGCCTGATTCTCCGGAATATACAGAAAATACCTCTCAGGAGCAGAGTTGCTCATTATAGACCCAAGTTGACTTCAGACTCCCACACATCTCTGATATTATCCCACTGCTCATTATGTCAAAGAAACAGCATATCATTTTGAGTCAACTCCTCTGCTATTTTTGTAATATCCTGCACTTGAAATCTTTATTGAAGACTATTTTCCAACATCTGGGGACACGTAAGTTTAGAGCTATGAATACTTCAGAATTGGATACTGAAAACAGCCAATCCACTTCTTTATGTATTTCAGAACTTCCTTCCTCTACCATGATTTTAGATCCAGAAACTCAGTAAGTGCCCCAAATGGGATATAAATTGGGGAAATAGTAGTAAAATAAGATATACAGTATATTTTTATAGTTTTCATAATAAAATATATTTATTATTTTAACATTATTTCAGGGCTTGATGTCCTTACTTGGTTTCTACTTGGTTCTAGGTAAAACCCTCGCTGAATGAAAAAGAACTCCTACTGTTCCAAAACTTTCCAATCACCGTGTAAATAGTGAGCAAAGGACTCCAGGAGCTGGCACTTAGACTATAAATTAAGGACGATGGCTGAAGAAGACGCCTTCAGGGAGGGGAATGTGTGTATGGTAGACAGTGAAATGTCTGTTGAGCCAACACTCTTAAGGGTGTGTGTGTGTGTACGAACTGGGGAGACCCTGATAAAATGGCAGCACAATTCAGGGGTGTGGCTTATGCAAATAGGATCAAGTCTACACTTCAAGTAGTTGTATGCATGCAAGTGGGCTGAGTGAGTGTAAGCGTGGCTAATTTCAGCTCAAAGATTAGAACAGCTCCCCCTCACCCCAATACACACACGTACACTTAACTCTGGCTCTGATCTGCAGGAGGGGACATTTGGGACAACAGCATGATATCCCATAGCATAGAAATTAACTTCTTAAATTGAGATGACAGCATTCCCAATGAGCCCACAATAGACACACTGAAGGGTCAGGCCCTAGTTACGACCTGCATAGCAATGGAAGAAAGTTACACTTCTATAAAAACTACTCCTAATGCCAAGTGTCCAGGAAAACTCTGGTTGCCTTTGATTCCAAACCAGCTTCTTACCCCAAATCTTATTTGCACTGAAACTCCGAATCAGGGAACCTGATGACAGCACTGGACAGTGGCCTCACACTGCCCGTTGCTCACGAGGCAATGTTGCACTTATGACCTTCAGCTATTTAATGAATATTAAACTGGTTTCAATCTTGGGACGATGAACAGATGTGCCTTTGTGAAAAATTCAGATGAACTGGCCCATAGACAATGAACAATTGAACAGAGCCAAGATTTTCAAACACCCCCAAGCCTGCCTCCACGTGGAGTGGGCTGGTGCCAATGAAGCTGGGCTTTATACTGGTAACGCTAATTCACTAATTCTAATGTTCCATTTGAAGAGGAATCAGCAGGTACATTTTTCCTTTTGTACATTAATGAAGCAAGAATCACTGACTGAACTTTCTGGGCTCTGAGCCCATGTCTGCAGTTGAGCTGACAAAGAACCTAGAAGAAAAATGGCAGAAGAAAGTATTTGGCTGGTGGGTTAATATTAGGATAGCATTCAAAATAAAATTAAGGCCGATAAATTGCTTGTCAGTTATATTTGGGATGCAATGACTTTCTTTCAATGCTCAGTGAGAATGCAAGTGTGGACTCTTGCCAAAATGTCATGTGCTAACTTGGGCTGGAATGATCAGGAATTTGGATGCAGGCCCATTGTCCTGGACCTATATATAGTAGATCTATAGTGATACAATAAGAGAATGATTTCAGCTGATCAGAGAGGAAGAATCTAATGGTATCCACTCACAAATCATACAAAATCCTTCCTTACGTGGGACCCTTGCTCATTCCGAGTAATACCTTTCTTAGTCCCATTACTTCTTGCATAATAAAGTCCTACTCAGAGGAAGAGACTCACAATCTGGCCCATGATAAGCATCAATCCACCAGATAATTTTCTCCCTTCAGTTTTGCTCCCGCAATCAAATTGGGATTAAACACACTGGGTTATAGATAATAGCTTTAGGATATCTAACAACCTGACCTGTGGGCACCAAGAATTGGAGATATTAGGTATTTTAGAGATGTTAGATATTTTAGAATTTAAGGCTATGTCTACACTAGCATTTTAGTCAGTAAAACTTTTGTCCGTCGGGGTTTGAAAAAAACCACAGACCCCTGACCGACATAAGTTTCACCGACAGAAGGGCTGGTGTGGACAGCGCTATGTCAGTGGGAGATGCTCTCCCACCGACATAACTACCGCCGCTCATTGGGAGTGGGTTAATTCGGCCGACGGGAGAGCTCTCTCCCACCGACAGAACTACCGCCGCTCGTTGGGAGTGGGTTAATTCTGCTGACGGGAGAGCTCTCTCCCACCGATATAACTACCGCCGCTCGTTGGGAGTGGGTTAATTCTACTGACAGGAGAGCTCTCTCCCACTGACAGAACTACCACCGCTCGTTGGGCGTGGGTTAATTCTGCCGACGGGAGAGCTCTCTCCCACCGACAGAACTACCGCCGCTCGTTGGGAGTGGGTTAATTCTGCTGATGGGAGAGCTCTCTCCCAGCGGCATAGAGCAGCTACCCGGGGGAACTTACAGCGGTGCAGCTGCAGTGGTGCAGCTGTGCCGCTGGAAAGTCTACAGTGTAGACATAGCCTACATTCTATCTTTGTCCTGGAACAGATTGCACCCCTAACTGTGGTCACATCACTCATTTTCTGTATATGTCAATCCCTTAATAATTATCCATGTTTCCATCTACTTCTCAGGCAATTATTAACCTAAGCACTAACCCCAAAGTGATGTTAATGGAAAATCTGACAATGCAGCAGCAGAGAAATTTCAAACTCCAAAAAGAGAGGGAGACCTGGGTTCTCTACAAGGATCTGATGCAGACCTCTGGTGAGTCATTTAATCCCACCATGCCTCTGTATCCCTATATGAAACCCTTAACTTGCCTCACAGGGAAGCTGTGAGGACTGAGTAGTATCTCAGAAGGGCTTTAAGACCTTTGACTAGGAGGCAATGGGCATTGTCTAGAAAGAATGGGCAGTTATTGTTAGCACCCACCAAGCGTTTGGATGCCTCTTCAAAACAAACTGAACCAACAAACTTTTTGAGGGTCACCCATATGGATAGTAATACGTAATGCTTGCAGAGTGGAATTAGGGCTTAGCTCTTGTCATGGCCTACTGTGCAGGTGTGAATTTCACACATATAGCATTTTACACGTCCTTTTACTAATGCCCGGAAGGAAAGTATTATCCCCATTTTACAGATAGGGAAAGGGAGACACAAAGCAGCTAAGTGAATTGCCCAATAAACAAGTATCCTGTTCTCAGATCACTGACACTGTGCTGACTCCCAGCTCCTTGCTAACACTCACCTGTGTCTTTGCAGTACTTAAATACCTAAAAGTATTTTTAAAATTCTCTACCTATCACACTACCCCATATAACTAATGCGCCTTTGATGAACTTGGGTATTTATACCTGGCACCAGGTTCTGATCTCAGTAACACCAGTGTAAATCCAAAGTATCTCCAGTGATGTGGCTCCGGATTTACACCAGGATAGCTCAGTGGGGGGGGGAGGGATAGCTCAGTGGTTTGAGCATTGGCCTGCTAAACCCAGGGTTGTGAGTTCAATCCTTGAGGGGGCCACTTAGGGATCTGGGGCAAAAATTGGTCCTGCTAGTGAAGGCAGGGGGCTGGACTTGATGACCTTTCAAGGTCCCTTCCAGTTCTAGGAGATTGGTATATCTCCAATTATTACCTATTATTACCTTTAAAAGATACTAGATATAAAAGATATTAGATATGTCTTCACTAGCAATGTGTGTGTTTAATGTGGCTGTGTAGTCGCAGCACCATGCTATAAAAAACCACCTCCATGAGGGGAGTAGCTACCAACGCTGGGAAATCATTCTGGTGAAAAATTCCTGGCCAGCTCTAGTTCAGAGAAACATACAAACTCTTGTGTGCTTCTCACATCCAAACCCAGATTCCCAAACCAGTGACAGACACAACCTGCGACAATCAGATCAGGATCTGATTTCCCCCTAAATTTAGGGAGTTCAGCTTCAAGTTACTGGTCTGGCCCATTTCTATCCAAACATGAGAGGTGCTCCCATTCCCAGCTGTGATGAGTTCACTGTCAGGAGAGGGAAACAAACCTTTTTGGCTAATGTCTCTTAACCAAGTACATGAATCAATAATTCATCTAGAGTAGCAGGTAGCATCTAAAAGTACAGCTAACTATCATTACTTCAGGTTTCTGACTACAATGGAGTTCAATTTGGTTCCACTGGGAATAAGTGCTTCAGGCAGGCTTTCTATCTAGCTTGCTGAACCTCTGCCCTGCCTTAATTTTAACAAGTTATCATGAAGTGAAACAGCTGGATGCAAGAAGAGGTAAGAGAGAAAACCCTTTGTTATTTAGTGTGTGTAGATGCCATGTAAAGAAATAGGCTATCAAAAATCCTCAGTTAGTAAAACCCATCAAAAACACAAGTACAGTAAAAAAAAGGCATCTCATTACCTGTGATCCTGTGCAGTATACTTCAACAGCTCTGCCAGTTGCAAGGGGTATTTGCAGATCTTCTGCACTGGTGTCAGAAGGAAACCATCTATGGCAATGTCAATCATCTGCTGCAACAAACGACATGCTTCGAAGAAATGCTGGTACCTGCCATCTTTCATCAGCTTGGACAGCTCCATACACGCATCCAAGTGATTGTTACAGTACTCCGAATAGATCCAGAACCCGTCTTGCTGCAAGAGGTGAGGGTGGGGGGAATGAACACAGAAAGAGACAGAGGGAAGAGAGAGACTGCATCAGACAACTGCTTGTCACACTAAAAAATAAATTACAACAAATAAAAGAAAAACACCCCAGCAGCAGCAGCAGAAAGATCTGATGTTGGATTACTAGCACACAGGCCTTGTCCTGTTCTCTATGTAGCATTCAATTAGCACGGTGTCTCTGCGGGGAATCCGTTACACTGACACATTGTTGCAGGTACATTTGAGATACAGTAGTGGAGTAAGATGATCCCTTAAGAGAGCCAGGTGGGAGCTTTCTGTTTCAACTCCAGGGATGGGGTTTTCTTTCTTTAAAATGGCAAAGATGACGCTGAGTCACAGCTCTGGCCTTTGGCAGCACACACAGCACAGTAATAATGGTAGGCGCAGAGTGCCTTCCAGCAGGCGCGCCCCAAAGGGTTTGACAAATCTTTGAGTTTAGCCTCACCCCACCCACGTGGGATAGGTTTGAACATCCCAGCTTTACCAGTGGGGAAACTCAGGCATGAAGGGGTGAAGGGACTTGCCCACAGTTATACACCAAGACAGTACCAGACATAGGTGCTGCTGCCGCACCCCAGGGCTTGAAGTGGTTTCTATTATATACAGAGTTTACAGTTTGGTTCAATGGCTTTTACCCCACCCCACCCCCCTGCCCAGCACCCCTAGTACCACACCTTGATCACAAGACCACCTCTTCCTCCTTTGCACTAGTCCATCAAGTCTGTTAGTATTAGTGTTTATTTGTATTACCTTGCCGAGAGGCCGGCCTAGATACTGTCAGGAGCCAATTGTGCTGGACACGGTATAAACACATAGTAATAGGAGCAGTCCTGCCCTTAGGATCTTACAGGCTATACAGACAAGAGGCAGAAGAAAAGGATACGTACAAGTACATTGGAAGCTAAGGCACAGAGAGATTAAGTGAACACCCAATATCACACAGAGACAGGAACTGAACCCAGGTATGCGAGTCACAGTCCTACATCTCAGCCATAAGACCAGCTTTTGATACGCTGCATGCAAGCTGTGGTTGCTACCTAATGATGCAGAGGAAGGAAACGCTCACTCCTTAAACACATTTGGCCAGTAGAGCAATGCTTATTACATAATTGGGTGGGACTAGAAATCGCGTTCCCTTCATGCCGTACATGATGGGAAAATGTCATTCTGACCCCTGCATGTGATCAGTTTGCACTCTCTGCCTTTTGTACTATCTGTTTTGCTCCAATTTTACTTCCTTAAACACAACAGGGTTCCTGAATAGAACAAGAACCTGGGAATCAGGAAACATGGCCCCAGAACTGTCATGAAGGCACAGAGACTCCAGACAGATGACCCTGTGCTTCCAGAGGCTCAAGGAATGTGGGAGTTCCAGGGAGCCCAAACACCTTGCTTCCCTCCATCAGAATAACCTGGGGAAACCCTTCAAGAAGAGCCTCACAGTTCCCCTCCTTCAAGCTCTCCCACCTGTCTGCAGGAGGGGGTTAGTCCCCCACCGTGAGGATAGAGCCCATAGTGAAACTCTCCCACGACTTCAGACGATGAGTTTTCCAGTCTGTTTGCCGCCTGCAGATTTCTGACATGCCCATCACTGGAACATCTCAGTACCACCGTTAGAGATATAAAGAGGGGTGTTTTATTACAATACTGTCCATCAGAAAAGAAAGATGCTCTTTGCAGCAAAGGCCGGCAGCAATTAGTAGAAGCTGTGAGTGGTTTTAATGGCGTCCCACTGAAATTTCATTAATGTCTCCAATGAGATTCTCTAATGAAACTGAAGTGTTGCTGAGGTGAAACGTGGATCAGCCCAGGTACAACATAAAAGGATTCACATCCTGGATCAGAGCACCTCTTACATAAGCTCCAATATAGCACTTCGTTCTCCCTAAAGAAAAGCCTAAAAAAGCAGAACTGTAATTTTCTTGACATATTTACAACACTGGCCAATTTATCAGCTCCCGTAATATACAGCTTATGTAACAGGCAAGATGGGGTAGGCTAAAGCCTCCAGCGCTTTATTGTCAGCTACTGTGTGTTTAGCATGAGTAAGCTATCTGCTGCCTTGCTGTCACTTAGGCAGCATGAGGCCTGGTGGGCCAGCATCCTTCCATGCAACAGAGAAACACAGTCACAAGGGGGAGGGGGTACAAAGTCAGATGGGTTCGTATTCCTCGCAAATGTGCCGTGTTGCTACAGCCAAGACTCCGAACATGTGTTTTCCTTTCTTGTGAATCAATCCATTGACAGCTTACATTGCAACAAAACGTTCCGCTCAGTTGGCGTGCAATTAGAAATGCCAGGTTCCTTGGGTTGAGATTTTTATTTTAAACACACCAATCGAACAACTTGGGTTCTTGACTTTAATACAGGTCTGAGAGCAGATTGACATTTATTTTTAGAACCATTTTTTGAAGAAAACTTTCCATATGGTGAGCCAGGTATTTGTAAATTGCTTCCATACCGTTAAATTTTGGTATCCCCTGTACCTGACGAACATAGGTATGTAGGAAATGCCAGACGGGCTCAGATAAATAGTTCATTTCCAACTGTGGCCAGTACCAGTGGCTTCATAGAAGGGTGCAAGGAACCCTCCAGAAGGCCATTCCAGGACAACATGCCCACAGGGAGAGTCTTCCAAACCTATATTAGTCAGAGGTCAGCTTATGCCCTGGAGCATGAAGGTTTCTATCCCTGCCAAAACTCTTGATTTTTAAAAAATCATTTAAAAGATGTCAGACATGAAATTTAGCTTGGAGGGTAGCCACATTATTACTATTATTATTATTATTATTATTATTATTAATCATCATCATCTCCTCTTCTGGAAAAGGCCTTTAGAATTAAATAGAGAATGATAATCTTTTTGCAACATTTTTAAACCATCCTGTAATATTGAATAAAGGTTTCTATCCCTTATATACCACAGCATGATTTTAAAAGACAAAGGAAAAGATCTCATTATTTATTAAATTCTATATGAATAATTTCTATATAGCCCTATTTCACTTCTGTGGAACACTATTGGTTGATTTAGATTAGATTGCACTTTGATATGAATCCTGTGGCACCTTATAGACTAACAGACGTTTTGCAGCATGAGCTTTCGTGGGTGAATACCCACTTCTTCGGTCTTGCATCCGAAGAAGTGGGTATTCACCCACGAAAGCTCATGCTGCAAAACGTCTGTTAGTCTATAAGGTGCCACAGGATTCTTTGTTGCTTTTACAGATCCAGACTAACACGGCTACCCCTCTGATACTTGACACTTTGATATGAGGGATACTGATGATGACGATACTTTGTAGTTATGTAATACGTTTGGAACTGTGGCTCTCAAATCACTTTACCAAAATTAGCTAATCAAGTGTTGCAACCCATTTGTCAGGTAAGTAGTGTAGCCATTTTATAGATGGGGAAACTGACGCACAGAGGAATAAGTGATGTGACAGTCAGAAACACTTGCACTATTCTTTTGTATTCATCCTTAGCAATTTTCCCATGTTTCCAGTTTTTGAAGGATTTGTTTTTTATTTTCAGGTCATTAAATAGCTCATGATGGAGCCATATTGGCCTCTCACTGTTCTTTCTGTGTTTCCTGTGCATTGGGATAGTTTGCTGTTGCGCCATTAATACCGTATCTTTGCCATTTCTCCTGAACACCTTTGTCCCTCAGATTTTCTTCCCATAGGATCTTACCTTCCAGTTCTCTGAGTTTGTTAAAATCTGCTTTTTTAAAGTTCATTTTCCTTATTCTGCTACTTGCACTCCTTCCTTTCCTTGGAATCACTAAATCTATCATTTCATGATCACTCTTACCCAAATTTCCTTCAACCTTCAGATTCACTAACAATTCCTCTCTGTTGGTCAGAATTAAGTCTAAAATGGCGGTGCCCTTGGTTATTTCCTCTTTCTGAAACAAAAAAATTGTCCCCAACACATTCCAAGAACTTACTGGAAATTTTGTGTTTTGCCATATTACTTTTCCCACAGTTAAAGCCCCCCATTACTACCAGTTTTTGTGGTTTGTTTTTTCTGTTCTAGAAATGCCTCATCTACTTTCTCTTCCTTATTTGTTGGTCTGTAGCAGACCCGTTCCAGGATGCTGTCCCTGCTTTTTCCTCCATTTTATCTTCATCCAGAGACTTTCAACTGGTCTGCCTGTCACCTCCTTCTAGACCTCGGAACAAGTGTAACATACATCAAGAATAGACAAAACACCTCCTCCCTTTTTCCCCTTTCTGTCCTTCCTGAACAAGTTATCGCCCTCTATACCAATATTCCAGTCATGAGATTTATCCAAGTCTCAGTGATGCCTAGGAAATCATAATTTAGCTACTAAGCACTAATACTTCCAGTTCTTCCTGTTCATTCCTCGTACTCCTTGCAATTGGGTTGTAAGACGTTGAGCAGATTCACTGACTATGTTTTCTATGTCCTATAACCTTATGCATCATTTCTGAAGTTTGCCCATTTCCACATCTAGCAACAAGAAACCAATAGTCAACGTAGCCTCTGGTCTGTAATCTGAGGAACCCGCCACCCAGAACAGTGACGATCCAGTCATGTAAAATGGCTCTTGCCTTCTCATTCCCGCTAAACACTTACATGTTCCAGGAAACAAGGTCCAATTTCACTGAGGTGGGGGTCCTCGTTGTTATACTGTTTCTCCAAGTCCCGGACAAAACCCATCTGAAACCTGTAGATATCTTCGATGTTGCCAAATATGACCTTTAACTGTTCATCACTGAACATGTCTCTCCTCTTCCGGCACTGCTTTAAATAACCCTGCGAGGAGAAAGAGGAGGAATTTGTAAAATAACCTAAAACACTCGCAATGCCAGACGGACCTTGGACAATAGACAAAAGAAGTTACTATCCCCTGCACCCACGGAAGAGCCAAGCACAAGACAAACTGTGGCCCCTTGAAGCTCTGTGGCCCCTTGGGGTACGGCAAAGCTGCTTCTTTGGAACATGGGCAGGTCCCTGCCATCCTGAGAGGCTTGCTAGCCTTGGTCAAAAGCTGCAGTGGAGTACATGCTGATCCATTCAAAAGGAGGTATAGGGAGGGCAATACAGAGAGCTACCCCACACTCCCTGTGCACTCTGCCTGCACCTTCTGTGAAAAGGGAGTACTCCTGAAAGGAGCTTAGCCACCACTGCTCGGCGCCTTCCTATCTCTACCAACGCTGCAGAGAAGTGCGAGCCCCACGTTTGGCCCTTCATACTGTAAAGGGATTTGGTTATTTATTTCTGCCACTGTCTGTCCCTTTAAAAATTACTGCCACACAAACAAATCCATTAGTTTTGGTTCTTGCTGCAAACATTGTCCCCAGAAAAGGTGCCACATTCTCACACTTTGATCAAGGGCACACCATCCTACTGCAACAGCTGCATGGGGCTGTCTTTCGATAGGCTGGCCACTCTCATTCCCCTCCACAGCCACAGTCATCGGCACATGGAAGCAGCCATTCAAGCTGCAGAATATTCCATTAATGTCTGATTCTAGGGTCTTGGTCTCATCACAGAGAGTGAAAGAGCACATGATGCAATCATCCTTCCCACTGCAACTGCACTGAGCACAAGGTATCTGCGACCTACTGCTAGCCAAAGGCATTGTGCCACCACTCCAAATCTCATGGGACATCCCTGACTTGGTTTATCCCACCATTATTTATTTGCCTGCGTATGAGAAACAAAGGCAGGAGGTTTTGCTGTTCTGAAAATGTCAGTGTGTGGGAACTCAGGATGTTAAAATAAAACAAAAAAATAAAGGTTTGATGGTGGTTTCAGTTTATTGGCTGCCTAACGAGGGAACAGCAGTGATGGAAGCTAAAAGCCGATGCTTAAATGTCATCTTGGAGGAAGAAAACAGCATCATTTTCATTTCCCTTTCCCCCTCCTTTCTATTCTCCCAGATTCTCCTCAGCTACACGAGTGCATTAAAGTCAAGGGGATTGTGCTAGTGGAATTGAGAGGGGAAGTGTCTCCCATTTTCTCAGCTACTGTTTTATTATTAAATAATCTTTTATTATTTAATGTATTATTTATGATGTGTCTTCTAGGACTGCCAGGACTGCTACCTGAGACTGGGGTCATGCGGTGCTAGGCATTGTACAAACAGAGTAAAAGACAGTCCCTGCGCTGGAGAAATGATAGTGTAAATAGCCTAGGCAGATGAAGACTGGGAGAAAGAGGATGAATTATTGTCCCCAGATGTGACACTGAGTGGAAAGAGTTTAAGTGATTTCCTCAAGGCCATAAAGTGAGTCTGTGGAACAGCTGCAAACGGAACCCAGTTCTCCTAAATCCCACTCTACTGTCACAGCTACCAGATCATCCTTTTTCCCTCTCCCTCAGCCTATTAATTGTTGTTTGTATTACAGAAGTGCCTAGAGACCAACTGAGAACAGGCCCCATTGTGCTAGGCACTGTACAAACGTAGATTAATAGACAGTCCCTGTCCTGCAGAGTAAATAGACAAGATAGACAGTAGGTATGGGAGAGTGATAGAATACACAGCCCTCTATTTGCCTTCCTACTTGCAGATCATTTCTTTCTTCCCAGTCCACCAATTTATCTGAGTATTTATCTGAGGCACAAGCAATCTAAGCTTTACTGGTTGGAGGAGCACAGTCTAGCACAGCAGGCACTGCCTGGGGTGTAAGGAGACCTGGGTTCTATTGCTATCTCTGCTACTGCCAGGCTGTGTGACCTTGGGCAAATCACTTCGCCTCATGGCATCTGTTTTTCCTCACACTATTTGCTTGTGTTGTCTATTTAAATTCTAGACTTTGCTGGGCACAGTGGGGCCACACTCTCACTTGAGCAGGGGTGGCTCCAGGCCCCAGCATGCCAAGCACATGCTTGGGGCAGCAAGCTGCGGGTGGTGCTCTGCCGGCACCGCAAGGGCAGCAGGCAGGTTGCCCTCCATGGCTTGCCTGCAGAGGGTCCGCTGGTCCCACGGCTTCGGCGGACCTCCCGCAGGTGTGCCTGCAGAGGATCCGCAGGACCCGCGGTTTCGGAGGACCTCCCGCAGGCACGCCTGCATGGGTCCGCCGAAGCCGCAGGACCAGCGGACCTTCCACAGGCAAGCCGGAGAAGGCAGCTTGCCTGTCCTGCTTGGGGTGGCAAAATTCCTAGAGCCGCTCCTGCACTTGAGGCCTCTTAATTTTAAACAATAACTGACGCCCTGTAAGTTGAAACCTTGTACTTGTTTCCTTGCCCCACACAGTAAAGAAAGGTGCTAGAAGGTCCAGTTGAACAGCTGAATTCGGGAATTGAGTCATGTAGATGAACCACTAGCTGGTGACACACAGCTGATGTTAAACAATGATAGATATTAGAAAGGGATAATAAACTGCACTTTGGGTTCACAAAGTGGCTTCCTGGAATGACGACTTTAAAAAGACGATGGAATTATAAACATGACTCGAGACATCCTGGCTAATGGCCAACTTCCTAAATGTCCAGCTTAGCTAACAGCGTATCAGACCAGACCATAACTGCCTTTGGAGACAATCCTCTCTTCCCCCCTTAGCCTAGGGTTTGATCATGGAATACGTTACACAGTTGATGAATCTGAGTTTCAGCTCTTCCAGGGAGCTGCTTTGGAACTCAATGACTCATCTCCTTGGGTTTCCCCCTCTCATTCTAAGGATGAAATGACACAAGGAAATGGCGCATCCTGATTCACAGCCAAACAAGTTTTACGGTATGGCAGCTGTATAGCAAATAAATGATGAGAAATCATGGGGATTTTTGCTATAATATTTTCACTCCCACGTGAGGATCTCAAAGCACTTTGCAAAACACCTGTGCAGTAGGAAAGAATTATTATTTCTCTTTTATAAAATCATTCAGTGGATGCATCACACAAATGGGTTTCAGCCATTGCTAGTTGGCTATTCGCTAGTTGGCACTGCCTTGAATATTCTCCACACTCCATGTGCTATGTCACCGCTTGCCTAAGCCACATGCTACTCAGAGAGTAAAGCAGCAAATTTCCATAGAGATGTCTATCAAACCCCGAGGAATGTAAATAAATAAATAAATGCAGCATTCAACCAAAGTTCCTGGGCTTTCTCTTGTATTCGGTTTCTACGTTTGGATGGTTAGCTTCCAGCGTGAGCAACCAATTGGAAGAGACCACTGATTACATATAATACACAGCAAGCACCAGCTAGAAGGCTGCAGAGTTTTTCCAGTAAATTTACTTTTGTTCCATAAAACAATGTCATCTTTCTGCCCCTCATTCCATCAGGTTTGCTCAGGCTAGGGATAGCTGACTGATGAGCAGATGTTGGAGAACACTTTGCTCAATGAAGACCTAAAAATAGCTGACAAACTGTCTCATTTTAAAGTATTTTTTGATGTTGTCCGTGTGGAATAGCAAAGTCGGAGAATATTTGCAGGAGGTTAAGTGCTAAGTGTTCTCAGCCCTGGAGTTGGTATATAAAGAGGCATGGGATGAGACCCATCTCCCTTTTCTTCCACAGAGGAGGAGAGATTAAACAGAAGAAAGAAATGAAACTGAGAAGATACTAGACAGGCAATTGCTCGTTGGTTCCCCTCTTCCTGGCAATGAACCAGTTCATTCCCCTCATGGACCATCCCCACTTCTCGGTTCTCAAAATATTTCATCCTGTAGGATGAGGAATGTAAACAAGTTCAGGATTTAGATGCTTCTTGGAACTATTAGGACATATCACCTTGGCAATGCAGCTCTTTGTCCACACAGTTAATTCCACATCACTCCTACAGGGCCTTCTCTGCACCACTGCCCAATGAAATCTAACAGGGAATGGTCTGTGGTTACTCCCTCTTCTTTGCCATTTTCAGGGGATGGATCATTCTCCAGTCTGATGTCCTCTAGGAAGAGAAGGGGCGCGAGGCTGGGGCACTGCCTCCTCAGCTCTTGGATGGTCCTTTGACGGAGGGGAGTGATAAACAGCCCTCTTCCGCACACTGCACCCAGGCCACTCACTGCCACCAACATTTGGTGCTGGCTGGCTAAGAGACAGCAAGCAAAAGGTGGCCCACCTCCCTGAGAGAATGCATGAAGACAGCATCAACTAGCCCTCCCAGTAGGCTCTCCCCATCTGAGGTCTTATACGATCAACCTCAAACAACAAACTCAGCTTGACATTCTGAGTAATGTAGAAAGTTTGCCATGAAATGTTCAGAGTCACCCTAGCCCCAAGACAATTCTCAGGTGGAATTCCATCAACATGCTGACACTTGGTAAAACTTGCTCCTGTGTCATAGAGGTTTTTTGAGCTCAGAGAAGAAGCAAATGTTAGTGAAAGAACTTGCATGGCCTTTTCTCCTCTTTCTCCCTGACCAACTCATAACACTGGGGTTAACTTTGATCTCTCTTTCCTTCTCTGTCCAGGATCCGCTGGTTCTCCCTCTACCTCTTCTTCATAGTATGCCCCGTATTCTTCACCCTATTTATAAAACTCTGGCCATGTCCTCATCATCTCTCTGTTCAAGTACTGAAACCTCCTAGTCTCTGGCCTCCCTACCTCTCACTCTCCCATCTGCAATCCCTACAACATGCTGCAGCTAAAATCACCTTCCTTGCCCACTGCTTTGTTCAGGTTATTCCACTGTTTGAATGTCTTTGCTGGCTTCCCAGGGTCATTCTGCATTAAGTATAAACTCCTCATCTTCATGCTCAAGGTTCTCCATAGTGTGACTCCTCCCTGTATCTCTGCCCTTTAGCTCAAAGGGAAGTACCAGTGTACAACACACACTCAGGATCAAAACTTTAGACTGTGAACTCCTGGGGTAGGGAATATATCTTTTTATATGTCTGCAAAATGCCATGTCCATCTAAGGTCTTCTATTCTAGGTGGAGCTAGAGTGCAGCATATGGTTAAGGTTGTCTGACACTTCCCACTATAAGACCCTATTTTTAGTTGCTTATTACTTTGCCAAACTCTAACTGTTGGGGCTGACATTCTCTACGTAAGATGACTACCTTAAGCTACACGTGTTTATGAAGTTCTGAAAAATGGTTCAGCCATTTCTGAGAATGAGGCTAGGGTGGAAATACATTGTTTTGCCCATAGTTAAAAAATTCTTACAGCTGTTCTGTTGAGAAGCTCTAGTGCAGTGGTTTTCAACCCGCAGCCCAGTTAGCACACAGCTGCAGCCCAGCTGCATGCTAAAACAAATCTCAGACCAATGGGAGCTGCTGGAAGCGGCGGCCAGTACATCCCTCGGCCTGCGCCGCTTCCAGCAGCTCCCATTGGCCCGGAGCAACGATCCACGGCCAGTGGGAGCTGCAATCGGCTGGACCTGTGGACGGGGCAGGTAAACACACCGGCCCGGCCTGCCAGGGGCTTTCCCTACACAAGCGGCGACCCCTGTTTGAGAAACCCTGCTCTAGTGCCTCCGTACTGTGAAGCAAGGCTTGCAACATAGCAAAAGGGTGACCTTTATGGCAAGGATATGACTTTTGCTGCTCCACTGAAAATTCACCCAAATTTGGCCAAGTCTTTGAAAAATCTCAGTTCAAAGAGGCAATGGGTGGCTTTAACACTGGCATTCCCTAACTCTTGAGCGCTGGACTTTGCAACCTTAATGTTCTTTTAGTGTTGTTTTCTGGATGTAATAAATAATAGTCCTGTGAAGCTCCAGAACATATTGGCATTGGGGGTGTTCTAAGACAGGAAGCTGCAGGTCAAGTGCCCTGAATCACCCAAGACCTGCAGCAATCTAGTGCAACTGCTTCTCGGCCTTTTGGCTAAGATCAAGTGTCTGTAGTCTCTTGGCCTATCCAAGGCCATGATCAAGTGTCTTGATGTTTTTGGTCTTTTGGCCTTGAGATGAAAACCTTGTCTGTGTCTCTGGGACCTTGAAGTAAAAATATTATCTAAGTTATATCTCTTCGTATCAGTTTAATATCTGATACAACTGCATTTCTTGAGATGTTGCATTGACATTAGAAGATATGTGGTTACATGTTAGCAGCGAGACCTGGCTCATGCTGCTATACTCTATACTAAATCAGTCCTGACTTTCATTAGCCTGTCAGATTTCTTCTTCCATATGACTCGATTTATAATAATGCAATGCTTTCTCCGCCATCCTAGAAATAAGAGTAGGGGGATTTGTAAAGTTTACCTATGTCAGCAGCACTTCTGTGTCTCATCAGCTTAGTATCAGAAGACTATTCACTTTGCAGCATAGGATAACACCTTTGTCTGTGTTCACCCTGCAGCACTGACAGGAGATCAAGCTGTCCTAGCTATCTCTAAGTCTAGCCACACTCCACTTAAGCACAAAAGCATGCAGTCAAGTCAACTCATTTGGATAGAGTCTGGAGTGATTAAGCTGTCTCCGAGTCTTCTCAGAGCAACCTGATTGTTCTGATTTGCACACTTCATTTGAGCAAGGTGAGCTTCTCTCCAGCAATGCATGACCCATCACATTTGCAAATCAGAATGCTCATTTCAGTCTACTCTAGTTTAAAAAGGCATCTGAACCCTTTATTGGTACTCCATCTTCTGGTAAGATTTATCCTACAATTATATTCAGTATAACTCACAGCAAGATAAGAGTCATGGAGATACACATCTCCTGACACAATGGGCCAGATCCTCAGCTTATGTAAATCACTGTAGCTCCACTGAAGTCAATGGAGCTATGCCCATACACATCAGCTGAGGTTCTGGCCCCAAAAAGCCCAGTGACATGGCAGACAAGTGGTAAATTCAGATTTTCTTTTGTTAAACAGAAAGATGCCAGAGGAGGCAAAGAAACAATACACAGTAAAGCTGCTGCAATACTTTGCTGCTTCTTCAGGTCAAACACCTTTGATCGAAACGACATAGTTGAATCAAACTGACTTGCTTCCAAATTGAAATCCCAAGATTCTTCCACACTTGAAAAAGCATGAAAAATCTCCCTTCTGCTTTGGATGGATTTTGCTGCCTTATCAGCAGAAACAGGACCAGTTTAACGCAAAGGAGGAGGAAGTTGTCTGAGATAAAGTCATTAGGGACTTTTCAATATTGATTCCGCAGAGGCTGGGCACAGGATTGTTAAATTTTAAAATGTCAGCGGCATGAACTCAAAGCAAAGGACTTTGATTATAGGTCTTTAAGACTAAGGAGAGGATGAAGCTCTGAAAGAATGAGGATGGGTGAAAACAGAGTGAAGGAGCTGTAAAAAGAAAGAGGCTATTCCTTTCATTCAAAAGCAATGAATATTTGTCTGAAAACATTAGAAAAATGGATACATCTGGCTTAGAGAGTAGAAATGGTCAGGAATTTTTCACCAAAAACTTTTCTCTGAAAATGCTGATTAATCTAAACCCAAACTTTTCCCAGGAAAGGGTCAGTTCTGACAAATTTCTTGACTCAAAAACATTTTGAAAAAAGGTTTTGAAGTTGTCAAGACTTTTCATTTCAACATATTCAAAATGAGAAATTCTGATTTTCCAGTCTGAAATTACTTTCCATTTTGAAATACGATGATTATAGTAAAAATTAAGAATAAATAAAATGATTGACAGCTAAAGGAAATGTTTCAAAATTATTGAGATTAAATGTTTAGAGTCCAACTTTTTATTAAAAAAACAAACAGATTTTCAGTCTGTAAACATTTTTGAGATTTTGCTTTTTCAAATTTTTTGAAATCTCAAAAACTTTTGCAGAACAAGAAAACCATTTCCTTTCTAGCTCTCTTATAGTAGGAATCTGATTTCTAATTTCAGCCAGATTCATAGACTGTTCATCAGACTCTATTGACCTAACAAAGTTCATGGTAACAATATACTTCTATAGTACCATTTATTCTGACAGATCCCAATACACTTTAGAAGCTATGGGCTAGATCCTCAACAAAGCTCCCCTGAAGTCAATGGAGCTACATCAATTTACATCACCTGAGGATCTGGCCCTATATATAAACCTCCATCCCTTAAGCCCCCTCACATCAACTCTAAATAGAAGGAAATGCCAAGGGACAACCTCTTAACCATATTCTGATGTTCACCACAGCATGTTTCTTCTGACAATAACAAGACTCCATCTCATCACAAGGAACTTACTTCTGCCTCCTACTTATAAGGAAGCATGGTACACACAAAACACATTAATTTCTCTTGCAGTATATAACACAAAATTGTAATTATAACCTCATGTGTTATAACATGACACACTGCACACTTAACTTGTGTACATGTGTCAATCTGAATATTTGCTAATGTTGCTGAGGCTGTAATTAAGGTGTTGTGTTATATAGTGAAGGAGATCAATGACTTGTGTGTAGTTCTCCACACTGAAGATAACAGTTACTGTAGTTTAATGAAGGAGATCTGGGCTGAGGATCTCAAGGTCCCAGCTTCAAACCTTGATAACAATCCACCTGGGGTATCCTTTAGATTGTACATAATATAATTAAACAACTACATTTAGTTAATTCACACAGTGAGAAAATGTAGTGAGAGCACAAGTCACTCCAATCCGCTTGGGGAGTTTCAATCCCATTGTAAAATTAGAGGAAATGGCAGCCATTTTGAGTAAAGAAAAGTTGTGAACATAATAGGAAAGATAGGCGAAAGCAACTGATACTAAATTTGCTTTAATTACAACCTAATTTCTTCACATGTACATTCAAAGGTAGCTGGCACTGAATTTTAATTATATGGAATGTCTGAAGGACAAAAATCTGTCCATTTGTTAGTAGAATGGGTATGAAAAAAAGGCAAACGTTGTCTTAATAGTCCCATCTTTAATTAATTTGAACTCAATTTTCAACTAAATCTGTTACTTAGAGTTCACATTTCAATCTTTACTCATAGATATCTCTCTCTCTCTCACACACACACACACACACACACACACACACACACACACACACAGCCACCCCCAGAGAGAGAGAGAGAAAGAGAGAGACAAGCATTGCATTGCAAGCTGGATAGCTGTGGGAGGAGAGGAAGGTATGCTCAATGAAAGTGACAATCCACCTACTTTTACAAAGAAATGTCACAGGACCTTTAATGTCCATGGAGAGCAGACAGGATCTTGATTTTGAAGGTTTCAGCTGAATGATTTCTACACATGAAAGCTTGGAACTCAATCTACCTCAGAAGGAGCAGAACCTTCTCAGTATCCAGCCTTTGATTTCAGGCATCCTAAATATTGTAAGCAGGGCCGGCTCCAGGCACCAGACGAGAAAGCACGTGCCTGGGGCGGCACATTGAAAGGGGCAGCATTCCGGCCAATCTTGGGGCGGTCAGCCCAGCCTTGCAGGGACACGGACCCTGGCCCAGGGGGCGGGGCAGGAACTAGCGATCCCCATCGCTCATCGTGCTGCCGGGCTCCCCGGAACGCACCACTCCCCGCGGCCTGCACCGGCCTCCGCCTCCCGCGCCATTCTGAGCCCAGCCTGGCCGAGCCGCCTCTAAAGGAGTGGCTGAGCCACCACCTCCTGCAGCCCCTGGGCACCGGAAGGAGGGAGGGTTCTGCGGCGGCCGGCCAGCAGCAGAGAGGCGGGCCCCACTGATCCCGGCACCCGCCGTTTGCACTGTGCCGAGCCCCACTGCAATGCCGGCCCCGCGCGGGCTACAGCGCCTGGCTGCCCACGGGCAGAGGGAGTGGGCGGGTGCTGCCCTTCACAAGCTCCCTGCGGCTGCCGGGTTTTTTTGGTTTTTTTTGCGCTTCGGCAGTCCGGCCGCTTTTTTTTTTTTTTTTTTGCCTGGGGCGGCAGAAAATCTAGAGCCGGCCCTGATTGTAAGCCTGGTTATTTGGATATGAACCACCCCCTTCCAGTAGATAAGGCCAGATGGAATAGCGCAGGACTGAATTTTCGATTGTGGAAAGCCAGGTTCAACCAGGTTTAGGTCAGCAGGTGAAAAGACTTTGGAGCCCTCACTCTAGTTTTGTACACAACTACAAACATATGATGACTTGGTACAAATATCTATCAGCCTGGCGGAGGAGTGGGGAGGGAGGCTAAAGACTAAAACAGAATGAGACAATCCAAGTTAGGATGAAAGTAAATTCACAAGAGGGGTGAGGCAGGCCTAGAGGGTGCTTAGACAGAGCTGTGTGAGCATGCAGCACTGGAATAGCAGTGGGAGCTTTGAATCAGGATTAGGGTGCAGTGACAGAGCTTTGTGGGGAGCCTAGGACTGGGATAGCAGGTGGGGATTGTGTTGCATTGGCAGAAATGTGTGGGGAGTCCATGACTGGAACAACAGGGGCGTGTTGAAGGCACCGGATTGTGGTGCACTGGCAAAGCTGTTTGTGGGAGGATGGGTGAATTTCAAAGCCCCTGTCTACTGCAGTTCCCAGCCACAGTTCATAAAATTGCTTCTTTTATGGATACCAAATAAAATAAATTCAATTATCAAAAAATGACAATAACAACAACAACAAACTGTAAAACAACCTTAAACAATTGTTTAATGTTGGAATTTCCCATGGTTTTTCCAGGTCTTTGAATCACTGGTGATTGTTAGGAATAAGCATTTTGTGGTCAGGCCCCAAACCTGGATGAAATAATGAAAAAGTGTGGCTGGCCCTCATTTTCTTTTTGTTGATGATTGGAAGGAGTGTATTGCTCTAGAAGCTGATGTTATGCTTCATATGGTGGCTTGGCCAATCCTGTCTGTTAATGACCTTTCCTTGCATTTAAAAACAAGACACAAGTCCCTTGATGAAGCCTGGAGATTCTCTCTCTCTTTCCTCACCACCCACGTACAGTCTAGATATCTGGATCCTGGTCACACACTATTCTTCTTTGTTCTAGCAACTGAAGACTCCCCACAGCCCCCACATACCTCACAAATGTCCTTGAGGTGCTTGATATAGTGCCGCTCTGTGCTCATGATTTCATTGATTACATTGGCTCTCATCTGGTCCCGGTTCTGAAGGGTTCTGCTGAGACAGAGGCAGTCGGCGCTTGGATCCAAATGGCCATTCTGTACTTCGCTGGTTCCTTCCTCTACTCCGTCTTCTTGGTTCACCCATAGCTGTGAGGAAGAAGAGGGAATGGCAATACATTTATTAGTAAAAGTATCTGGAGCCCAATTAATAAAAATAGACATGGTAACAATGGGAAATTGGAGAGAGGAATATTGGAGAAGAAAAATAGGGTAGCAACTTTTAGCTTTCAACACAGCTTGTCCTCTTAGATGTGGGACCCAGCCCAGTCATCCATGGCTGCATTCCCTCTAGGCTAGACTCTTGCAGTGCACACTGCCTGGGGGCTGGGTCTGATCTAGAAGGCCCCTTGAAATCTGCAGGTAATGCAGAAAGCTGTTACTCTCCTTCTGAGAAGAGAAAGCTAGAGGGGAGCATATTCTGCTTGTGCCCCATGCTCTGAATGGGATGCCACTCCACATGCTAATGATATTCAAGGTGCTGATTATTAACTGCAAAGGTTCCAATTATAATAGATAGATCTAAATTCATCCCTGCACCAATGCAGAGCCCGGCACAGGGAACAGCATATGCCTTCCCTATCCTGAGGCTGCCAGTGGATGGGGAACAGTTCAGCTGGTTAGGGCAAGGATTAGGGCTGCCCTGCATTGCACTGAGATTGCCATAGCCAATATGGGCTGTATGTGGTTGCCGGGTAAATAGCTAGGAATGCTCCCCAGCCACGCTTCCTCCTGCCTCCGGAACATCCACTATATCAGTGGCTCCAGCTTGAGACACTGCAGCCGGCCCTGTATATAGCAGGACGGCCACCTGCACCAGGGTGTCCCTTCAGGATCTTAAAGCCCCTTTGAAGCCATTTTTTACACCAGCATAGCTGGCTCAAAATGGCTGCAGCACAGGGCTGAATTCCCTCAATAAATAACTTTGTGTCAGGCCAGTTTTGATCCCAAACATAAAATAACATAATTTAATAAAATGAAGAAGATGGGGTCTAATTAATACTGTGAACCAAAACATATCAATCCACTTTAAACAAATACCTGTTTCAAGTGTATATCATTAAAGCTCCTCTGTCTCATACAACACCATTTGGGATCTGCTGTGAAAGGAATAAATCTTTTGAAGGAGAAATAAGCTGTTTGCTTTCGCCACAGGAGACTGATTTGAAAAGGGCAAAGTATGTCTGGTTCAGAAATCTGAATGCATCTGAACTTCATTTCAGTCTAAACCCTGATGGGTCATTGAGGTTTACGTAATCGTTATAGTATATGATGTCTGAATGAATATTGATTTTCATTCCAACTGCAGTTTCTTCTGATCCTTATGTTTCTCATAAAAAGCCTACCTCAGCCAGTCAGAATGCCCTACCTTAACATCAAGAGATTCTGTTGCGTTAATTACACCAGGGTCCATAGCCAATTCCTGGGATGAACAGAATTTCTGAAAAGTGTTTGTGGAATGCGGGTGAGTTTGGATTGGCTGGTGAACATTCTGAAAGGGTTTGGATTGGCCAGTGAACATTCTAAAGTTGTATCGCTTGCAAAATAACAACAAACAAGGGTTGCTATGTTCTCAAAACAGTAAACTTCCCTCTCATCACCAAGTAAACATAATACGCGGTGATCTCCCAAAATAAAAAGGATATCTGGCTGCTAGCTAATTCTTATGTCTTAGGAAAACCTCAGTGTGTTTGCAATTATATGAATCTAGTTGTTAATAAAAAACCTACATTTGTTACATTTGCCGTAAACTAGAAACTGGGTAAAAGGCACCATTAACTAGAGCTGAGTGAATAATGGATTTTTTTGGTTCAGAGACCTACAAATTTACCTTAGTTGTGAGCTTAATTGTAAAAAGTCTATAAAAGTTCATAAAATGTTACAATAACCTAAAACAAATGTCAATAAAAAGTAAGTCCAGTTGATTTCCATAATGAATGTTCTAAACAGGTGCAAAAGAACCAGATAGAGAGACTAAATTATGTCAAACAAAAAAGGCCATGTTGATATAATTCAAGGACTACATTGAAATCATGCTTGGTTAAACAAAAACAAACAAAAACATAAGATGTGGAACCAGAAATTAATGAACCAAAATTGGTGTGTTGGATATTAGGCATAATTGGTGGACAAAATAATGATGCAATGGGCTATTCTGGCCACCCGTCCCATTGTGGGTCCTTAAAGAAAGAGATTTGGGGGACAATATAGAAAAAACAGATGAAAAGGAAGAACAGACAGAGAAAGAAAGAAAGAACGAACAGACGGAGACTACTACGGCAAGGTTCACCATCATGGTTGCCACCCTTTAACTCCCATTTCCTGGGACCCTGAACATTCATTTCCCTAATCCTCAGGGATGTACTAACCAGACCACCTACCTGCTCCAGCTGACCCCAAACACCACCAGAAATGAAACAAGTTTGAACTTTAACAATAGCAGCAAAAACAACAGCTCCAGTCCATCTTAACTAGCTTCTTCTTTTCCCCCCAATAGGCCAGTTATTACCATCTCTGATACCATCTAAGAGACTGTCCAACAAGGGTTTTTTTCCCTTCTAAAACTCTCTCCAGTAAAAGGAACAAGGGATGCTGTTAAAATTAAAGCCTTACTTAATACTTTAACATCTCAATTGCTTTAACTGTTTTTCCTTGTCTGTATCTTTAATAACAGGTTAAAAGGATATTGAATGGTGTGTTTGCCATGGCACTAAGCAGGCTGAGGTCTCTATATACCAAACTCTGGACTATTTAATGTTGGACACTGACTGGGTTATTTTAACACCTTTGGTTCATATATTTCATCTAAATTAATGCAATAGGGCAACCCATAAAATAAAATAAATCTGGATCTATTTGAATTGAAAAACATTTTTCATCAAATTGATGAGCTAAAAGAATCAACGAAAACATTTTAAGTCGACTCAAAACACTTCTTTTTTTCCAATTTGGCTGTTTCTGATGTTTTTCATCCTTTTCTGTTTTGTTTTTTAATTGGCCAAATTTTAAATTTTGAAAAGGTGACATAAAATGTTTTAAAATGATCAAAGTGAAACATTTTGACTCTTTCCAAAATAATAGTAATAAAAAAAAAATCCAAACCCAAACTATTTGTCAAAGGCCCTTAAAGTGCATTTTTTGACAAAAGAAGAAATAGGAAAAAAATAGCCCCACTCTACTTATCAACTCAAATAATGCCCAACATTTAGCAGATGTATAAACATTTTGTAAAACCCAAACTCAACAGAAATGTTCTCATAGTAAAAAAATTCTAACAGAAAGTTGTTTTCAAATAAATAAATTTTCATTTCCAGTGCCTACAAAAAAAAAATTGCATTACTGAGAACCTGAAAGTAAATCTACCTATAAATAAATATGAAACTCACTTCATGAATACTCATTGTCCAAGCTGAGAGAAAGGCACAAAGTAAATAAAAAGCATAAAGAGTGAAGATAAAATTTATTTTTTTTATTATTCTGTCCATTTTAATAATCTAAATATTTATGGGTAAGGAATTTTGTTTCCAATGTATGATTTTTAAATTGACTGTCCCTTTAAATTGCCAAAGGGAAAAAAATGCCACAACGTTTTTTTCTGGATTTTTTTCTGTTTTTCTAACTGATGATTACATTGTGCTAAACAACATCTCTTTTATCACAGCTCCAGTGTTTTGTCTTCCTACAGTGAGCTTTAAAGGTCAAGGAACTGGAGATTTTGGAGAATATCCACCTCTTTGTGAGCACTTCTAATGATATAGTAAACACAAAAGAATAAAAATGTTCTTTTCAACAATAAGGGAAAAATTATCCTTCCTGCTATACATGCCAGATGTCTCAATCCTGGAGTAGGCAGTAGAGATCTTCCTCAGGGATAAGAGATCACAGGAACACAAGAGAATCGTGCTGTGGAGAAGTGAACCACAACACAGAGCTCCACATGGTAGATAAGAGAACTGAAATATGCAATAGAAAGCCTCACTTTTCCCCATGTATGCAGTACAGTTACTTTTTGCACTTAATCTGGGCTGTGACAACTGACTGGTCATTTTCATTTTTGTTTCCAGTGACTTTGAATTTCTAATTCTCAGGCACTAGGTTTCCAAAGTGATGCTAGTGGTCCAAATGCCCGGAGAGACAGACAGACAAATGTTGGGTAGTTCAGATTGCTGAAAAAAAATGTTTACAATAAAATAAATAAATAAATACGTAATCCCAGTTTTAGTTACTGTTTTAAAATGATTAAAGAATTCTGTGTATTATAAGGGTTTTTTACACACTTAAATAAATTGTGAGACTAAAGCAATATTGACAGGCCCACCTTTTTAAAAAATGCTAGTAATACTTTCCACTTATATACAACTTGATCCTGTGCCCATTGAAATCAATGGCAACACTCCCATGGATTTCAGCGAGAGCAGGATTGAGCCCATAGTGAGCTGTATCCGCGAATCATAAAGCACTTTGTAAACACGAATAAAATTAACCCTCTCACTCTGAGGGAGGCACTATGGTCTAACAGATAAGGCACTGGACCATGACTCTCAGGAAAAGACCTAATGGGCGACCTTGGGCAAGTCGCTTCATCTCTGTGCTTCTGTTTCCCCATCTGTAAAAAGGGGATCATGGCACTCACCTCCCTTGTAAAGCGCTTATTACGAGGCAAGCGCAGTAGCTCAACCGCCTGTTATATTGTCTGTGTCTGCCTGCATAGAGACATACAGAGGCGTAAGAACACCTCTTTTACCCCGGTGTGGGCTACCCAGACGTTGAGTAAATTACAATGCACCTCTGTAGTCCCTGACAGCACTGGATCAGGGCATTGTCCCTCGGCGCAGTGTCTCAGAGGCACAACACCTCCCGGGGCTGTGTCTGGGAGGATGCACTCTGCACACCACCTCTTGCTTAAAGACACAATCTAGCCCAGTGTTATTATACCCACTTTACATATGAGGATACTGAAGCAAAGACCACATGCCTGGTGATCCTGGCCAATCCAGAAATAGAATTCAGGTGTCTTGACTATTCTAATCATCCTACCAACCACATCCTCTCAGCGATGTCCCCGCCCCAATACTGCAGATTTCCCTAGCGTTGCCTTGTGACACCGTAGTTATTGGTGCACTTCGGGATGACTGAGGCACCTGGGGAGCTTGGCAGTCTAGAAAGTGAAGTGAAAACAAAAGCACTCCCTCTCTCCCTCAAAACAACACCTCTGTTCTTTTGTTATATAAGAAACCATCCACTGACTACTAATGCTTTGTACCTGTCCCCAAGACAATAGAGCTGAGAGTCAGTTTAATGTCTTGTGTGATGGAGCAGAAAGGAAACACAGTGAATACGTCTGTCAGTTCCTGTTTTTTATGTTCTAGTGCATGCAAGGTGGGCCGGGGGAGTATGGATGCAGAATCGTGGTCCACTTTCATTGCAATAATGAGTCCGGCAGTGGCAATGGTTATTGCAAAGGGCAAATGTGGCATTTGCCTGGCAGAATCCATCAGCAAGCCCCATGTTAGGAAGCAGTGTAAGTCCAAGACATAACTGGGCAGTAATTAGCAAAGAGGAGCCAAATGCTAGCGTCGAGAGGTGCTAGATAACCCGATCCCCTATTACTAATCTCCACTCCCTCCCCATACCCTAGCGGGGGATTCACTCTGAGGCAGCTTTCATTTCCATAGGAGATCTCTGCCACAGTGGAGGCTGCTGAAAAGATGGACTTGAATCATTCCATCTCCTGGTAAACGTGGCCGTGCCCTGTTTCCCACCCCGCACCACCCACTTTTCGGGCTGCGTAGGGCTCCTAGCCGAGAGAAATTTCCTTGGCCAAGGGCATTTTGCAGGATTTCTGCCAAGTGGACAGAACTGGAACATTGGGTTGGCGCCCTTTGTTCCCTCTGCCTGGGTGCCTGACACACTGGATGGAGCTCGAGCAGAAGATGCAGAACTCAGATACACAGAGCCTGCTTCCCAGCACCTGAAAATAGGATAAGAAAAACTGCCCTTGAATGGAGTCTGCAGGGACAATGGATAGCCAGTCACATAGCATGGTTCTTCCCAGTGGGGCTATTCCTCCAGCAATGTGAACAGTGCATCCCCCTGTGTAAGGGCTCTGTGTAAGACTGGAGGGAGCAGTGTTGCACATACACAAGCAGAGTAATGTGTTACACTGAAAAATAAACCACCACGTCCTGCTTCTGAGTAACTCTGACATGATGGGGTAGGCTTTCAAAGTGTTCTCTGGGGGCTGTTTTAGCTACATTGATCACACTGATTGGGGTGCTTTAAAGACCATGGGTTCATGCTTGGAATAGAAACAGGGCTAAAATTCTAGAACAAAGAATTGCACTGGTGCTCTGCTGGGAGAGAAATCCTAGTGATGGGATCATCACTATTCAAACCCAAATAGACCTTCAAAATCAAACAGGGCAAATGTTTATATTAAACCCTCTGCTCATGCCAGCTAAAGTTCTAAGTGTCTCCTCATCCTACCCTATCCCCATCATTAAAGTGTTTCTTGCAGGTCAACAAATTCAGACTAGCAAAGTCTCCATACCAGATTGGGACCTCACTGTTGTCAATCTCATGGTGCTATTGCAAGTCTTGCAATAGTGGATGTTTTTTTCTTAAAAGCACCAGCTCCTGGAGTCAGGTGATCATGTGAGACTCTCAGCTGTCATTCAAAAACAAAAAAAGGGAAGTTTTTGGTCCTTGTGGTTGTAGAGAAAAGTGTGAAAGCATGAACCCCAAAGGCTCAGAATCCAAAAGGCAAATAAGAACCCAACATTTATTATTTTTAAAACTTTCATGATGTGTAAGTCAATCTTGTGTTTTTGGAGGCCTAAGTCATGGTGTTTGAATGCTTGGAATTCACAGTATGGGGACCTTGTGAGGACAGGTTTTTGCATCAGCTGTCTACTATTTTTCATTGGGTTTCCTATATAAAAAAGGCAAAACATGTATTTTTAGTCTAGCTGAGTTCTATTTTGGATTGAGGAAAAACAACAAAGAAAAAATGAAGGTAAAGTCTCCAGACTAGAGAAAGCGGAATGTGTCCTTCACTTTAGTATGATGCAGCCTGAACTGCTGAAGAACACAGCAAGCAGCGAATTTCCTTCCATTTAAAGGTGCAAGACACAGAAAACAAACATAACTCATAGTTACCAGCACATAGCCTACAGCACATACTCTACATTTCATGCCTCTGCTTCAAAAAAAGAGGCCATCTCTCATGTTACTTAGACATTTCTGTTTCTGATCTTAATCTCTGAACATTTTTGCACCTTGAGAACATTTGATTAACATTTTACTGGGTTTGGTTTGGTTTTGTTCTAGGTTTCCAATGGAACCAGAATTCAGAAGTATCAGGAAACTCTGCTAGTCTTTTCTCACAAGAACTTCAGCCTAGATTTGCTAACCCTAAAGGTTTAGACTTTCTGGGGAAGCATTCTACTTTTTGAGTGTTTATCTGACTTGATCCAAACTTTCCAGATCTCCTGTGTTCACTTGGCACTGCATAAAACCAGCCTTCCCTTGCTGGCTAACCTTGATCCCTCTACAGAGTGGTTAGCAATTCTGGTAAGAGTAGTTCTTTAAGAGAGAAAGGATCATTCTATGGTCTGGCTTGGAACTCGGGAGATCTGAGTTGGATTCAAAGCTCTGCCACATAGTTCCCATGTGTCCTTGGGTTAATCACAGTCTCTCTGAGCTTCTGGTTCCCCAGCTGTAAAATAATCCTTCCTACCATGGGGGTGGCTTACGAATGTTTTTGAAGTGTTCAGGTGCTATGGCAAAGGGGCCCATAGAGAAGCTTATACATAAACTGAATGTAGACTATAGCTTTGGGAATTCAATTGCCTTTGTATGAACCCTGATTTCCTCCTGTACCTTCTCGCCTGGAGGCTATTGCTGAGAAGTAGTTGTGCTGCGTTCGGGCTGGGGAGGGTTACACACAGTTGCTTTGCCAAAGTGAACCACTTTCGCTGTTTTGAGTTAAAACTCACTTTATTATTGAATGCAGGGGGTCATGAAATGTTACCCTGTGGGTCTGAGTAAAGGGCAGCAAAACTGTACTTAGCATGCCCTAATTAAAGGGATCGCCCTGAAGGGAACCTCATTTGTTAAGCAAGGCGTATGAACGCCAAATGCCAGTGAAAAATCAGAGTGGGTGGGGACAGGTGTTCCTAGCTGGTGATGTGGACTCTGTTTAGAGAGTCCTAGACACCATTTGACACCCTCCTCCAGCGTGTAAAGACGGAGCTGACCAGACTCTGAGAGCCCTTGTCTCTGTTCACTGATTACTAGAGCTGAAATCATGGAGGAGCAGGTCTAGGGACTAAGCCTTAGTCCTGGTGTGGTGACAATTTTGCAGTGAGACAACTCAGAGGCTGTCCTAGCAGAGAGATTCCCCACTCCCCAGTGAAACCATTAACTGGGCTGAGTGGTGGAACCTCAGAAGGCAGCAACACAGAGGCGGCAGACAGGGAGCGGCAAGCAGCAGCAGCGAGAACAGTGGCAGAGCGGAGCGGCAGCAAAGATAACAGCGACAGAGGTGGCAGCTGGTGGCAGAGATAACAGCGGCAGCAGGCGGCCAGCAGCAGCAGAGTGCAGCGGCTCTGGCGGAGGCGGCAGCAGAGAGAGCAGCAGCAGTGAGCCAGCTGCAGACGCGGTGACAAGTTGTGAGCAGCAGCAGCACTGGAGGCATTGCTTGAAGCCCCCACCTCCTTTCAGGGGTGGGAGGTGAAGCCACATGAACACATCTCTGAACTCTGGGTCTTTGCTGACCATGGACAGCCAGCTGGGAGTGGGATGCAGCAGAGGGAAAAGGAGCTCCACGTTAAAGGGACTTTCACACCACAAGATGGGAAACTGAGGCAAAGGACACTGCCCATCATACTGGGGGGTGGGTTTACTTATGGCTTATATGCTTTTGTGTCACTGTTGCAGTGTTTTCCCAAATTAATGCTGAGTTCCCGTTCCCTTTTAGTACAAGTTTTCTTTTATTATACGTGGACTCAGCCCTGGAACGTGGGTGGGGGCTCGAGTTGGTTCTCTTTTGTATTGTTAAGAGGAACCTCTAGATCTTGAACCTGGACCTTGTTGCTGCCAGCGCCACCTGGGGTTACATCCCACTGACTCCAGCTGTAGCAGCACTGGACCCAAATCATTTGGTTACAAAGGCTATGGCAGTTTTTGATGCGGATTTAGGGCATAAACTGCAAACACTTTAGTGCTCTCCTTTTCCCAGCTTCATCTGAGATTTCCATTCTTCCTTAGCCCCAGGTCACTGCAGCCACCAGGCCCTGGGTTTGGGGGCCTTTCACTCAGACAAGGAGATCTGGATACAATTGTGTGGACTGCCTGCCATCACTCCCACACAGCGTGCTCTTGGGAGGTCTCTCCAGGCTCTCCAGGCTCCCATCCTCTGTCA
This sequence comes from Mauremys reevesii, assembly GCF_016161935.1. Lineage (NCBI taxonomy): Eukaryota > Metazoa > Chordata > Testudines > Geoemydidae > Mauremys > Mauremys reevesii. The sequence continues at coordinate 82,509,414 of NC_052631.1, read as the reverse complement.
TCCTAGGGAATTTGGGCCAATGGCCAGCAGGGCCGCCCAGAGGATTCAGAGGGCCTGGGGCAAAGTGGGGGAGCTGCGGCGCTTGTACTCACCCAGCGGTGGTCCGGGTCTTTGGCGGCATTTCGGCAGCGGGGGGGCCCTTCAGTCGCTCCACGCCTTCGGCAACACTGAAGGGCCCCCCACCGCCGAAATGCCGCCGAAGACCCGGACCGTCACCGGGCCAGGGCTTGTGGGGCCCCTGTGGGGCCCGGGGCAAATTTCCCCACTTGCCCTCCTCCCGCCCCCGGGCAGCCCTAATGGCCAGGATCAGGAATAAGCCTGGATCACCAGCCTGGACTCCTATACCCTGCGCTATTTGTCCTATGAACAGAGGTGAAAATAATCTGGTATGGCGTACCAGCAAGAGCCAGCACGCCGTGCCGGACCGCACCGGCTTCTGCAGCGGGGATTTAAAGGTCTCTGGGCTGCCCGCGCTGGGGCCAGGATTTAAAGGGCCTGGAGCTCCCAGCGGCGCGGGCAGCCCAGAGCCCTTTAAATCCCGTCCGCAGCTCCAGCTGCTGGACTGGGGCCGGGATTTAAAGGGCTCAGAGCTCCCTGCCGCTGCGGGCAGCCCAGAGCCCTTTAAATCCCGCCCATGGCTCCAGTGGCCGGGCTGGGGCCGGGATTTAAAGGGCTCGAGGCTCCCCGCAGCAGCAGGAGCTCCAGGCCCTTTAAATCCCGGCCCCAGCCTAGCAAAGCTTGGGGTTCCCTGTGGCGGCCGGCGCCCTGGGCCCTTTAATTTGTCCCTGAACCCCGGGGGGGCTCCCAGCCACCTCTTCAGCTGGGAGCCACTGGTTGATTTAAAGGCCCTGGGGCTCCCAGCCACAGCCAGCGTCCCAGGGCCATTAAATCTTGAGAGGCCCCACCTCTTCCACTTGAGGCCACACCTCTTCCAGATGAGGCCACACCCCCCTCAGGACTCTGGCAGTACCCATAAGTCCTGTAAGTTACTTTCACCCCTGCCTATGAAAAAATAGCAGCCGCAGCCTGGATACTCATCAGCAACCCTATAATAACAAACCAGCGTGCAGTGCTTTCATAAACAACCCCCCACTAGGAAAACAATGAGCAAAGCACTTGCCCTAAAGAAATAAGTCAGTGAGCACCACACCATTGTTTTAAAAGTACCCGTTGCCTCAGTAAATTTCAGCTACAGACCAATTTCAAACACTTCCAGTTAAAAAAAATGTAAAAGAATCAGAAGAAAAACTACAGAGAAAATTCAAGATGCATAAAATCTAACATTAGGGAAATTTCACACTGAAAGGCCACCTACACATACAAAACTATAGCGATGTATGCCTTATGTTAAGCCTAGTTCAAAATGCAATCCTTATTATGGAGTCATGATGAGTACTTGCAGAATTATATAACTTGAGAAAGCTCTGTCCTTCACAAATTTAAAAGAGCAAGAAATTCACAAAAACTGATGCTAAATACAAATTTCAGCTTAAGATCGTAAGTTTGAGTCAAGGAAAGCTGATTGTTTCGTTGTGCTGGTTAATATTACATGCGAGTCATATAAAACCTATTTAAATGTGACTTATTAATTTGAAACTATTCCCAAATTGTGCATAAAATAACCAAATGGCATAGTTCCAACATTTGCTGACATGTAATTATTATATATTTCACCTAAAGCATATGCTCTATAGAAAGGGCACTTTACCTGAATGCACACTAAAGGCTGATCGTCTCAGAACAGTTAGAGTGCATGATAAAACAAATGTATGATCAGCCATCTGGATTATTAATTACCTTCCATTAGAGATTTGCAATGGCAGAAATAACAGATAATATGTCATCTTGGATTCTAACTCACAATTAAGTAATATGATGGATTAATGATGCAAGCAGGTCCTTTCAAAGAGTTGTTGCCATTTCACTGAACCACCACTCACCAGTGACCTGACAATAACTACCAATGTGAGTGGCCCAGCCTTTACTAAAAACTGTGTTTAACCAGCTAGTGTCTCAGCTCAGTGCTCAATGGCAACACAGCAATCACAAGCCATTGTCTGATATTCCCGTGACCCTACATAAATAAACTGCTGTATGCAGCCCCAAGACTAAGAGCAACAGCTTACAATGCTCTTAACTCACCAAATGTATATTGGGCTGCAGGTATGAACTCTATTCCTCACGCTAAAAGCTTGTGGTTAGCCAATGTCATGACCATTTTGTCTGTGTGTTTGCAGCCACACATGATATATTGCTACGTGTACTCCAGCAGTGCCAAGAGCCCCCAGTCAAGGCGCTGGTGAGACCAATAACTAAGACAGTCTCTCCACAGACTCTGCACTCTGTAGAAGAGGGTACCTAGCTATACCTTACTCAAGGTAGAGGACTCCCTACAGAAACAAACAATGTACTTTCCTCATCCTATCCAGTATAAATCACTGGGCCAGCAAGATGCTGTTTGGGAAGAAGCCGTTGATGGTACAGGCAGGGCTGAAGTAACAGTCCTTTCGCTCCTGTAGTTTCCCTTTCCCCTGGGTATGAAAGGGGAGGTGAGAATACTGTGTGGCAAGGCAGCTGGTAGGGCTGCAGGTAGGTATCTGCACCCTCGCCCCGCTCCCAGCAAGGGCATCGTATTTCCAAAATGAGAACTGGAGACACTGGGCCGGGGTGTCACAGCACAGTGTTTTGCCATGGTGGGAGGGGGAAGAAAGAGAAGCATCTTTTCCCTGTTTCCCCTTTCAGGAGGAAAAACTGGGACGCTTGATAGTAAAGGGCAGGGTGCAAGAAAGCAGCTCCCACTGGCCGAGGATCGCTGCTCCGGGCCAATGGGAGCTGCTGGAAGCAGTGCAGGCCGAGGGATTTACTGGCTGCCACTTCCAGCAATTCCCATTGGCCAGAGCAGCGAACCGCGGCCAGTGGGAGCCGCAATCGGTCGGACCTGCGAACGGAGCAGGTAAACACACCAGCCCGGTCCGCCAGGGGCTGTCCCTACACAAGCAGCGACCCCTGTTTGAGAAACCCTGATGTTACACTTTCAGCAGGTGAGTACTGCTTTGATGCCATTCCCCTTTCTCTGGCCTCTGAAACCTCACCCAGGTATCACAGTGGCCGGTGCTAAATTAATGCTAATTAAATAATAAAAGCCGGGAGGTTGGTTGGCTATCCCACCAAGATGCCCACACACAACAGGGCTCAGCCCTAAAAATAATGCAGGATGAGAAAGCCAGCTAGACATGGCCCTTGGAATGATGTGTGTGCAATAGAGAGGAGAATCACAACACTCAGTAATGAACGTTAAACACTCCTACCAAATAGAGCATATGAGCTGTTAAGCACTTAGACAAGACATTGGTTTAGTACCGCTCTAAAAACAGTACTTTAAAAGCCTGCGAAGCTTTATCTAGCACTTCCTCGCCACCAGAAAGGAAGTAATGTGAGGCAAAGGTAGCGTGTCAGCAAGTACGTCAGCCTAAAACTGCAACAGTCAGGGAAACGTTGAGAATGACACGAAGGAACAAAGGTTATCAATGCACCTTCCCCCCCACACACCAAAACCACAGTGAAATGACCAGGTAGAATCTGCACACGACCCTACTTCAATGCTTCGAGGGAAGCGCTACCTTCCACCTCCAGGTCCCTGACATGTAGGGAGAGGTGGTAAATCCTTCTTGACCCTTCTTTGCTAATTAGTTTAACCTCATGAAAATGAGCAAGAATCACTGCTGTTCAGGTGCTGGGAAATACATCCCAGTGACTCATCCTGGCAACCCACAGAATTAAGGCCAAGTGCATTCAACTGCAGTGCATGAGCTGTTTGTCTCTAGGCTGAGGTTCATGGTGATACGCATTAGGGTTTTCTCCGCTTTGAAATTTGCTTCCATGGGAAATGGCTAAGCCCAAACCTGGCCATGTTTAGTTTCTCTCTTTTGGGAGTGCTTGAGTCCTGTCTGGGCTCGGTGTGGCACATTACAGAGAGCCACATCTGGATGTGGAGTTTGCGGGTTTGGTTTGGACCCACCTCTGTTCGGAGGAACCCAATTGTGTGGTGATCATCAGCTCTGCAGTTCCTGGGCCTTTGTAGAGTCGACATTATTCTATATTAGAAACCTTTTGAGTTCACAAATGTGATTTTGGACCATCACGTGGGGAACCATTCACAGAGCATGATATGAATGCAGCAAAAAGCCAAATAGCACATATACAATTCTAGCAATGTTATAGCAGAAGCAACACCTCTATAGAAAAGAGGGAAGAGCCACCAATGGCAGACAGTGTCACAGCTATAAACCCATGGACTCCTTTAGTAAAATTCCGGCCACTTTTCCAAACTTAACTCCCACCCTGTCAGATCCCGGTCAGCTCATGTGATGTTCACTTGACAGTGTGCAGCTAAATACAGGGATGACATTTGCACCCTGACAGATCAGTTCTGTACTGTTTCCTGGAATATTCACTTGACAGCATGCAGTTAACTACCAGGTAGATATTTCAATTGGACCCAAACCAAGCTCTCTATCTACCCTTCAATCTGAAGAACTGTGGAGCCCTCATCTGCTTCTCTAAGATTAAAGAGCTTTCAATAGCCTCATTTCTCCATGAGTGAGTGGCAGAACAGGATGGTTTCCTATAGCAAATCATCCACCATGGTTCACCATGCCACATGCCCTCCTCTCCTTTGCTTCCTCTCAGACCCTGGCAACTCTCTGTTCCCAACATCTATCATTGTGCTCTCTCAAACTTCACAACCTCTCCCTGTCCTTCCTTCCAATCTCCCTCCCTCCTTTCAGGTTAACCACAAGTCACAATCAGAGAACCTAAGATAAAGGCAAGGTTTTGTACATACAAAAAGGTATACATGCTAATCCTGCAGATGCAGTTTACAAGTTCCAGGTATTTGTGTGCATAAACCCTTCACAGTTATGTACATAAACATAGAGCAGAAGGTGCAAATTAATCTGTAGGTCAGAATTATTCCCTTTGCACTTGCAAATGTGAATTTTTCCTACAGTCAGACTTTGTGGGTGCCAAATGCCAGGCAAAAAGCTGTTCACATGGTTTGACTGGAGGTAGGAAGTATCTGAATTCTGCCCAGAAATAAGATTTTTCCAGCTCAGTTTTGCAAGTAGCAGAGATTCAGATGGTTCTGATAAGGATCTAAACCTCAGGGTGCTTATTTATAAAGCAATTCCCAAACACGAGGTTCACCTGCCACCAATTGCCTCACCGTATCTATCTGTGAAATTCCTTCATTCTAAACAACATTTCCACAGGACAGTTCCCAGTCTGTGTTTTGAGTTCTCTAATGCACCTGGTCTGCAGTAATATGATCTGGGATTGTATCTGTCTCACTGATTTTGATCCTCTGCAGGACTCTATTGCTTTGTTTCCTTCTATCATTATTTAATGGCATAAAAGGCAGTGCAAATATTTGCCATGTAAATCAAAACAGAACAACTCTAGCCAGCCCATGGAGCTTGGTGCAGTCATATACATAAAGTAGGGGCTTGTACACACTACCACTTATGTAGGTAAAACTTATGTCACTTGGGTGTGAATAAGCCGCCCCCCTGAGCAACGTAAGTTACACCGAGCTTCTCCTGCCGACATAGCTACCACCTCTTGCAGAGGTGGTTTTATTATGCCAAGGGGGGAGCTCTCTCCTGTTGGCATAGAGCGTCTTCACCAGATGCGCTACAGTGGTGCAGCTACAGAGGTGCAACTGCACCACTTAAGCGCTTCTAGTGTAGACTAGCTCTGGGACTCAAAATAAAGAGAGGAACACACACAGTCCTCTTGTCGCAATAAAGCAATGAGTTTAATATAAAGTACACAGTATAGAAAGAAGATGGCAGGGAAAGATCAGCTCAAATCTCCCCTGATTAGTTTCTCGATGAATCCCTGAAGGAGCATGCAGACTGACTCCCAAATCCTCACGAATTTTTACAGTGCAGTGCTTGGCCTGCAAGCTAATGAGGGGCTACAGCCACTGCCTCTGAAGACCACCAAAGCTATAGCAGCCATCTGGTGAGAATCACACCTGAGGGTTTTCTTGGTCAGTAAAAAGAGAAAAACGGAATTTGAAGAATAGACATGAAGAGGCAAGAAAGGTTCGTGGCAACTGCAGACAATGGAGAAGAGGAGAACATGAGAGCTCAAATGGCAGTTGTTCTTGCAGTTGATAAACCAGGACAGAGTGGCTTGGTTTGTGGTATCTTGCAGGTTTGTGGTACTGCGTGGAAAAAAGGTCACTGCTTTGTAGATGTAAGTGTTTGAATTTCCCTTTCAGCTGCCCATGCAGAACTTGGGCTGCGCCATAGCAGACCTCCATTTGCAATTTTTTGAAATGTCTAGTATACATTGTAAAGTATTAATTGGCATAGTTGTGGCAGCAGTATGGATTCTGCCTTCTCTTACGCCTTGTCAAGTGTCCATCATTCAGTCCCAGGGAGTGACTCTGAGCTCAAGCCCAGCTGAGTACGCATCTCACAGATGGAGGATTTGATCCTGCTCCCAGTGAAATTAATGGGTGACCTGATTTCAGTGCAGGCAAGAGCAGGCCAAGAGGCTGTGACATTAAACAACACAGGCGAGGAACTCACACGTAAAGGCCAACGCTTCCCTCGGCACAAGAATGCTCCCTGAACTACTGTTAATGCATCTTTTGAAGCCTCCGTGTATCAAGGCTTTGGATTCATTTAACTGATCTCCTTTGTCTTTATTGTCTTCTAAAATCAACTTCATACCCTTTGAATAGCTATGGGCTAGGGGAATTGTTGAGAGGCTACTGACCCAAATGATTAAATAGTATAGGGCCTACATTAAGTGGTTTTGTTTATTTGTGTTAAAAAAAAGAGTATGGTCGTGGGTGGTGGGGCTGTTTATGAAACCTATTACAACCTGACATGACAACAGCACTGGTTTAGTGAATGAGAATAGGCAAGTGAAACTGACCAGGCTATTTTCACTCTTTACTGAGTGGAATTACAAAAAAAAATTGGATTTTAAAACTTTGGCCTTTGTAACCCCAGGTTGTCTCATCAACACAGACAGGGAATTTTTCACAAATGGGATCATTATCTGACAAGGCTCAGTCTTGCTCCCCTATAAATAAATTTTCAAATCTCCTTTTGACCTCAGTGGGGGCAAGGTGGAGCCCACCGTATTCCATTAAACAAAATGAAGGAAGGAGGGTTAGTTAGCCTGGTGGTCTAATCATCATGCTTTGCATTACCACACAGGTGACCCACATCTGAGATCCTGTCCCTTGTCTCTTAGTCTCAGGTCTGGCCAGAGCTAAGAAAGGATCAAGAGCAACATGCTGAAGTCCCACAGTGGCAAGGGTGTGTGTGGGAGGTAAGCGGAGAGTAGGGCTGGTTTTCTATATACCATTAAGGAGCACTGCTTCATGGGTTTTATCCAGGCTCCCTTGGCCAGAAGGGTCATTGCCAAATAATGGCACCTCAAAGGCTAAAGAACGTTGTAAACATGGGAGAAATGTGAGGAGTCGTCTTGATCATGCAGGAACCCCCAGAAAAGGAGCTGGGGGAGGAGTGGAGGTGGAAAATGGTGACTTAAGCAGAGAAATAAAACAAAGCAGCATCACTGCTGGATACTGCCTGGGCCTCATCATATATTGAATATAAAACAGCCTTCCCTCCCACCAGCACCGAGCTTGTCAAATTGATTGAAACGTTAAAAGGAAAGCATCATCTTTAAATGATTTTACAAGAGAAAAGAAATCTTCATTTTTGCACCACATCCTCTAGACTTCAAAGGAATAAAATCTATGATCCTGCCTATCCCTCCACCACCAGAGTAAAGAAAGAAAGCACGAGAAGAAAAAGGACACAGTTAACATCTGGCTCTTGATTCTCTGATGAAGAACTGAGAGATCCCTATTAAAATGGCAAGAGCTGACAGTAACTAGGAAGGTTTCCTATTGTGCCTTTGTTCTTTGAAGACAAAAAATAATAATAAAGCTCTGATGTCATTCCTACCTATGAAAGGCTTTGCTTTGTTAGGGTGGGTTGGTGGGGCACCCCTAGGGCTGGGTGGATACAGCAAAAATCTGCTTCAGTATAAAACCAAAGAGGATGGAAAATGGTCCATGTCCCTTGCAAAGACGACTGCTTGTGTCTGCTATGGGGAGTGTAGCAGGGTGGACCCCTGCTCCTGCCCTGAAGGGGTTAAAAACAGCCCTGGGAAGAGGATGTGGCTGGAGAAAGCAGCTTTTAAGCTGGGCTGATTGGGAAGTGGCTGCAGCTGGGCCACGCCCCAATTAGGCCCAGCTGGCCCCTATAAGAGGCTGTGAGCCAGAAGCCCAGACGGTCTCTCTCTAGCTATAGAGGGAGATGGGCCTGGCTGCAGGGAGCTAGACTGGGTACCTGAGTGGAGCAGGGCTGGGGAAAGGCAGAGGAGCTGGGGAGCTCCAGCCTGGAAAGCCCCAGGCTCCGGCCTAGCATTGGACTAACAGGTACTGGGGTTGCCGAGGGCAGCCAAAGCAGCAGGTCCAAACCCTCCTTGCCAGTGATGAACAGGCTGATACTGCAGTCTGCCCCAGGACGTGGGGCTAGACAATGACTGGCAGTGGCCATACACTGAGATGAGGTGGGGATAGAGGGTGGGGGTTCCCTGGGGAGGGGAGACCCTGAGAGAAAGGGGTTACTGCCGGGGGGGCAGGATCCCATGTAAAAGGGCACCAGGGTCCAGGGAGGGACTCGGGGCCAGAGAACAGGCGGATCACTGGCCTGCAGAGGGCGCTCCGTGCTGGAAACTGAGCTAATTCCCCGGAGTCACCAGCCGGAGGCGCCGCAGGGGTGAGTCCAACCCATTACACGGAGGTTATGGAGAAAGGCCGCACAGTTGGGATATACACATGCAACATCAGTGATACAAATACTGGAGCTTGATCCCACATCTACTGCACAACCATATCTCCCACTGAAGCCAGTGGGAGTTTTAAATGCAAAATTGGCCCCATGTTTCATAGGTGACAGCAACAGTCCAGTGCAGTGAGATAAGGAAGGGAGAGCCACTCACCCTTACGAAGCTGGCGGGAAACCATCCTTCTTCATCGTCAATCTGACCCCACCACCAGTCCTTGTTGGAAGCATCCAGGACCTTGATAACGTCTCCTGCTTTAAACGCCAACTCCCGGTTGGCCATGGTGACGTGATCCCATACTGCCTCAGCACTTACAATAGAACCACCACTGATCAGCTTTAAAAACAAAACAAGAGACTGTCAGCAAACACTCTGTCCGGGGACCCAAACACATTCACATACACAATGTAAAAACAAAACACGCAGCTAGAATACCCCCCCCACCCATTTACTATCATTGTCATTGACACCCCCATTTTTACTAATAATACATTATTCAAACCCTGCTATGACTTAAATAGATAGAATATCCCATTTCTTAGTTGCTAAGGTCCTGACGCTGAGAGGTGCTAAAGGGAACAGTGTTTGCTGGGGCTCAGAATTTCTCAGGATCAGGCCCTACATGAGTAACAAGCAAAGACCTCACCCTACCTCTAAGCCACACCTATGCACACACATGCTTTTCAAGAAACTAGGCTTTCATGTATGCTTTAGTTAGCACAGTATATATCTGGGTGTTCCTAATTATGGCATCTTGGCAAGGAATTTTAGCAACAGGACAGTCTTTTATATTTTGCTTGGCAAAGTGGTATATTCCCATCTTGATGTGGCTGAGATTTTGCAGACAATTCCAACTAATGGATGACCATGTTGGAAACCTTCGATTTACAGAGCAAGTGCAGCATGGGCATTTGGCAGAGCAAAATTTCCCAGCCCCACCCTACTGATTTGTCTCAGACCAGAGCTGGAGGGAAGAACAGACTCAATAGCCCATCCAACCCTTGGTCGGTTTGCTGAGAGTGCCAATTTAGTGCTGACTGTGGTGATAGGTTTCATGATGCAAACACCTGTCCACTAGAAACTAGACGGAGGCCCCCTGAATTCATCTCCCCCAGGCCACAATGAACACGGAACACTCAATCTCTTTTGAGTTAGGCTATATTCATATCAGTGACCTAGAGGTGAAAGGTTCTGTTTTCCATTAACAGTTTTCTGAGCCATCTAATTCTCCACAACCCCCTGATTAGCATGGAATGAGTCATGTCAACCCTCCTCCTTGCATGTCTAAATGAGAACAATCCAACCGTAACTGAGATCACCCATTGCTTTTCACAAGGATGCTCACAGTTTTAAACAGGAGAATAAATTGTGCTTATGCTTTGTTCAGTGAACAAACTGTACACTGAGCGACAAGACTGGATGAGTATACATAGCCTGGTGACCATGCCAGGAAGGGACAGCTTTACATGTGCTAGTTGCACAGCTTTTCTCGGATCACCTCCTCAAACCCTGCTCTTTAATTCTGTAGCTTGAGAAGTATTAGATGTGGTTGATATGGGCTCTGTTCCAAATCAGTATTTCATCTCGGGAAGCAAGAGACCCAACTCTGCAGCCATTAGGAACTTTCCACATGGCAAGAACTTAACAGCCACAGACGTCCACTCAATTTAGGTTAACAATGCAAGACACACAAAAGAAAACAACCCATCATGGAGGCTACATGAAAGCAGAGGCCCTGCGAACTGTCAGAGGATTCTGACTCCTCTTCTAGAAGTTCAGCCAATAAAGAAATGTCTGATCAAAAATTTGCCTGCATAGAAGGAACTTGCAGTAAATCTTTAACCACTATTGCCAGGGGCGGCTCTATGTATTTTGCTGCCCAAGCAAGGCAGTCAGGTGGCTTTCGGCGGTGCACCTGAGGGAGGTCCGCTGGTAACACGGATTTGGCGGCATGCCTGCGAGAGCTCTGCCGGTCCCATGCTTTCAGCATACCCGCCGCCGAATTGCTGCGGAAATCGCGGGACTGGCGGACCTCCTGCAGGCATGCCGCCGAAGGCAGCCTGACTGCCACCCTCACGGCGACCGGCAGGCCGCCACCCGCAGCTTGCCACCCCAGGCACGCGCTTGGTGTGCTGGTGCCTGGAGCTGCCCCTGACTATTGCACAGGTTCTGAGTGTATAAGAAGACAGATCCTCATGAATAGATTTGCAGGACTTGTTTTACCCCATTCCTTGAGCTGACATTCCTCTAAGAAGTCAAGCTTCATAAGTTTGCGAAGAATACTGGTGGGCTTTCAACTCCAGTTACCAGAATCAGTTGTGCATAGAAAACAAAATCTAGCTCAAGTTGATACTTAATGCTTTTCATCGTCAAAGCACACTACAAGTACAGAGTATTCTCCCCATCAACAGTAGGTAAAGTAAGATTAGTTACACCCATTTTACAAATGAGTAAACTGAGGGAGTGGAGTCACATGACATCCCCAAGGCCACAGAAGGAGTCCATTTCAGAGACAGGATCTGAACTCAGAAGTCCCTGGCTCCATGTCCTATGCCCAGGCCCTTCGACTGCACCTCTGCCTTTTTCATAAAGACAGTAGGTTGCTTATATTTGCAAGTTTTCCCAGTGATATTGTCAGGTTCCAACATTTTCCAAAGAACATCCAGATTTGGTGGACCAGTAGCCCTAAAGACATTAAGTACTTGCTAACAAAAGTGACCATTTACTTGTCCTCAAGTCCAGAGACAAGTGAAGAAAAAATATTCTTTCTACAAATTTCTGTTTTATAGCCCTTTCTAGAACTCCCTGGAAATTCATCAAAAACAAACTCCTTACAATCGCACACTGCAGACAGAGAATGCACTAGGGCCCAGCTTGATAAGGGGACCTATTTAACAAGAAGCCCTTAATGGGACTAGCACTGAACCTAACCTACCCAAGTAGAAGGCACCTTGATGTGTATTTAACTTCCATACAGATGTCATAGCTTGGGCATTTGGTGCACAGTTCCTTCTGCAAGGAACAGGTCGAACTGAACTTAATGGGAGTTAAAGGCACTTCATAACGCACAGGAGGTGCTCAGCATATTAGAACACTGGGCTCTGAATTAGCATTATGGTAGTTAGGCAAGAATTAGTCTGGAAAAATGATGCAGGTTCTGATGACCAACCCATGGGTCTAGCCTCTTTACAACACCCTTATTACAGGACATGCTTTGGAGAAGCTTCTGAGATGGGTACAGCCGGTCAAATAATGGTCAAATCATTTATTTAAGGAAAATATAAAGAAATTCATCAATTACTCAATGGATGTTTTTAAACATTATTTGCAAAACTGGAATGCTGGGCTGATAATTCAACCAACCTATTTGCAAATAATGTATTGGATAAATTGTGCAATGTGTTTCAAACAAACAATTTGCCCAGCTCTGGAGAGGGGATAGGTTCTACTACAGGACTTCCTTATAACAACCCTTGGCATTTTTCTAACACAACAGAAGATCCCCAAGGCCCTCACAAACACGAAGCAGTTAGGTCTCCAATAAGTTCTATGATAAATCAAGAAGGAGAATTAGCTTTCTTTGTAGATTGGGAAACCAAGGCACAGAGAAGTTTAAGTGACGTGACCTATGTCACACAACAAGTTAGTGCTAGAACTCGGAATGGAATCTAGATCTCCTAACTACCAACTCCATGGGTTAGCCACATCCCATTTTTATGTACGTTTGTTGTTTCCACTAAATTTTTCATGTCTAATTAATTGTGGATACTCTCTCTTCAGGACACACTACACAGACAGTGTTGTATATTTTAATTCATAGTTGTATTGTGTATTAACACCTTAAGAGAAGTAAAACCTACCAGTTTGTAATGTGGCTAATTACCATAATGAATACTAGTTTTCAAGATGATCCAGGAACAGGGCTCTTGCACAAAGGGCTTAATCCCCTTCACCACCACCCCGCCTCCCTCTACCTCTCCACATATGCTATTCCTGGGCACTGAATCCACACACAAAAATATTCCTTAGACCAAACTTCAGAGTGATTTTATTTTAGATTTGCTACTGTGCTGGCAGGATACAGTAACCCACACAATTCAAATCCTAAGAACTGCGCCATGGTCAGCGATGGTAGGTGACTGACTCTCTGCTGGCCAGGTAAGGAAGGCTGTTTGCCGGACATTTCCCTTCCTTAATCACTGTGAGCATGTGAAGGATCCTTTCGCTAGATGTCAGAGCCCAAATGACTCTGAAAGGCATTTGTTGATACACGAGGAGTAAAAAAAGCCTAAATTCTTTCACTTTCACTCTTCAGTGCCACAGGATGGAATAAAGGCCCCATGTCGCTTTACCAGGACTTCCTTCCTGCCCTCATTGTGAGACATAAGCAAAGGAATGGAGATTCCAGTTGACGAAATCCAGTGAGGGCGGCTGTGCCTTCTAGAACACAAATAAGATGTGATCTAAAACAAAAAAGAGTGAGGCAAGTTGGCAGGATTCAGGCTCCAGCCATCACATATGTTGCACCCATTGAAAAAAATGCCACAACCTAGAAGCAAAAGTCTAATTCTCTCTCTGGTTCACTTTGTGATACATTGGGCTGTACCTGTAAGGCAGCCTGACTAGTACAAGGCAGGGTTATAGAGATGGGGCTTGACATCTGCAGCCGCAACAACAGACAATGAACTAGAGACAGGTTAGAACCAAATCCTATAAAATCTAGGGAAATTCAGATCAAGAGCCAAATAGACCAGAAAGCTCCAATCTCTATAGTGAGCTGAATCAAAACCTGATTTGGACATGCCTAACCCATAAGGCATTTCAAACCCAGATACTAACTTTCTGGCTCATTCCCATCTCTACATGGACACCTTAGGTCTTCAATTCAGTCATCACTCATGACAGTAGAGATGACCTACTAGTCAGTATAAAAGCACCAACCCAGATATTATAATGATGGCTGTGATATAAATAGCTGGATAAAAATAGACAAAGAGGTAGCACCTTGGCCAAAAATGCAAACCAAATCCATCAAAACCGTTCTGAAGTTCAAAACCTGAAATGAGCTTTCTCTCTTCCTAATCCAACATGCATCTCACATCCTGGCTTCAACATACTTGAAACCACATGAGCAAGGCTGTTCTCATGTGGCACATCAAACCAAGCCAATGGTAGGAAGTATCAGAAGTCTCATGAGAAAGCTTGATCTCACCAGATTTTCAGCCCAAGAAGGGTTGGATGAATTTGCAATGGCAACTGAACTTTGAGATTTTTTTTTTTAAACCTATTTTTCCAATTGGAGATGGAGCTTGAATAAAACTTTGGACCTGAATAGGTGCTGGGGAAATGGAATCTGGACTCGTATGTTATGGCACAAGCCTAATTCTTCCTCCAGCTTCTTAAAGTTCACTCATCACTACACAAACAATATCAGTGTGCAACAGAGACAAACTATGGAGGTAGGTACTTTTCCAGCTAGGAAAACACAGCAGATGATCATTTGCTTTTGTTTCTGAGGCATAATGAATTCTGCATGCACTTGTAGACCAAAGTCTTAGGTCCCATTAAAACCAGTTATACTTGTCAGCTACTTGTGTTGAACTGAAGAGCCCAAAAGCACAGAAGCCACTTGGTGTAAATGACTTCTTCTTCTGAGTGATCTCTCTGTGCAATAACAGCAGAAGGCAAAGGCCTTGAGCAGAATTAATTTCTTACTAGTATCCATTTCTTATTAGAAGCTTTGGGTTTAATTTTTACTGTTTAATTTTTGCTATGCTTCAGGGCATAAATTAACTATTAGCTGCCTGGAGTTGGGAAACAACTTCCCCTGTGACCAGGTTATAGGTTCTCAGATACCACAGAGGGACTCAGATATCATGGTATTGGGCATGGTATAAGAATCTGACTAGAACAGAATGATTGTCCATTTCAGGACTCGTTCCACCTTCCTGTCAAACAATTGGTATTGGCTACTGCCAGAAACGGAATTTTGGATTAGATAAACCACTGGTTTGATCCAGTTCCTATGTGACATTTTCGGAAAGGAAAGGAAAGAAAGGAAGCTCCCCTACTAAAATCCAGAACTGACCGTTTCTGGAAAACATACTAATAACACTTGGTGTCTCCACAATATCATTATAATAATATTCTGCAGCTTGTATAGTACCTTTCATTGCAGGATGCCAACGCACTGTCTAAACACATAGTAATTCAGAATGGCAGTACTCCTCTGTGATAAGTGAGAACTGTTATACCCATTTCACTGATGGGGAACTGACTCAGCATAAAGAAGTTAACAATTTCCCCAAGGACACACAAAGTCAGTGGCTGAGCTGCGAACAGAAGCCAAGAACCATGTTATGGAGTTTCCGGGCGATGCTCTGGAACTGCTCCCCACAAAGCCAGTTAGGACTTTGGGGAGCCTCCTCTCCCTTGGAGCAGACTGTTTTTAGGGCAAGAAGCTTACACGGCTTTACCTTTTTGGGTCTGACCTTGGAGCGTTTATTATTCTTTGCCCCTCCGTGCGCTTCCCACAGCGAGTTCACCCAGGTGGGGTCCTGGGGAAGCCAGAGGGTTCTGCACACACCCCCACTTTGCAATTAGACGCGACTTTTAGCCAGCTAGTAAAACAGAGGTTTATTAGATGACAGGAACACGGTTTAAAACAGAGCTTGTAGGTACAGAGAATGGGACCCCTCAGCCAGGTCCATTCTGGGGCCCAGTGAGCCAGACAGCCCCGTCTGCCCTCACTTCCCGTCTCCAGCCAGCTCCAAACTGAAACCCCCTCCAGCTGCTCCTTCTTTGCTGAGTTCCTTTCCCGCGACAGGAGGTCACCTGACCTCTTTGTTTTTTCCACACCTTTAACATTCCCTTGCAGGGGGAAGGGCCCGTGCCATTAGCTGCCAGGAAACAGAGTGTCGGCCAGAAACTGAGGCATCCACACAGTATTCAGAGGAAACATTAAGAACAGTCCCACTTCATCACAAACCCTGACTCCCAACTCCAGACGAAACTGTCTCACCTTACGGCTCAACACTGGGGCCTCATGTACTGAGGACTTACTGTTACTTTTACATAGACTAAGAAACAGAAAAACCCTCTCAGATCCCATCTGGACCATCTCCCAGTGATCAGTTCGGGACTGTTTCCTATGGGACATTTTCTAGCATTTTGTCCAATCTGTCCCAAGCAAGTAATGGGGCTTTCCCTCACTTCACTGGGGGATCTTATGCCCAGTCTTATTGATCCAATCCTGAGGCTGCTTTTCCTGATATTCAGCCTACTTTGCGTAGCATTACTTTTTATCCCGTTCCCCCAGATTGAGAGTAAACCTGCGAACAAGTGACCAAACTGGTGAATGGGAGATCAAGTGAGTGAGCTAGGGAGCGAATGAGCAGGTGAGGAAGTGTAAGTGCAAAGAGCCACCTGCAGTCCAGCTCCTATTACTTTAGGCCACCATCTAACTCTCAGAGAGGTCCATGGGAGCCCAATGACTTTAGACTGAGGGTCTCTGATGCATGGATCACACACAATGAATGCAAATGTAGATGGGGAACTCTGCTAGGTGGTTAAACCCCCTGCGGTCTCTGGGCGCCTGCTGATAGAAAAGACGGGTTGCATAGGTGAATGAGTGTTGTTGTTACTGTTAACCAGTCCAAATAATGCCTTTTCACTGGGGTTGCCCACAACTCCCACTGACTTAACAGGAGTTCAGTGCCATGCAGCATTAGGCCCACTCTGCATCAGTTATTATTATTTGTATTGCAGTAGAACCTCGAACTCTTCACTCATGATCACGTCCCCACAGTGCTAGCTGCTGTACCAACACACAGTGAGAGACAGTTCCTGCCCCAGGGAACTTTCAGTCTAAATAGACAAGACAGATCACGGGTGCAAGGGGAAGCAGAGGAAGAGAGGGGTGGAGGGCCTAGGTCATAATACAGCAGATTGGTGGCTGAGCCAGGAGTAGAACCCACATCTCTTGAGTGCCCTATCAACTGGACCACACTGCCTCTCACTGCTCTTCCTCCCTGATCCATTCTGATCTAATCTTCAGGACACAACAGAGTCTTCAAAAATAGGCATTTCATTAGGTTAAGGAGGCTGTCAAAAAACAATAAACCAAAAAACAAAACAAAAAACTTAAAAGTGATAGCAAAAACACTATTAAGGTGCTAACAGTTAGACTGATCTTCCAACAATATCAGCATGTGCCAGCTAAGAGCTTGTGAATATGGCATGGCAAGGCTGTTATAAGTTGTAGGCTTGTTGTGGTACAGAATTGGAAAACCATGGCTGAACTCACCCAGCTAGAATTATGACGACTAGTGCTACAATGCCCACTCAGCAAGCAAATCCACTTTCTTTCTTTTATTAGAGCTCTCTGAAGACCACCACCAAAGGGGAGAGATTGTCATCAAAGCCCAGGAAAAACACTCCAAGAAAAATCAAAGGAACTCAAATGTGGTGGGTGGCTCTGGGCTCTGCCTGTTCCCTCTGTCCAGGGCTTGGTGTCACTGCTCTTGGATAAAATAACTGCTCCCACCAAGATAAACATAGAAATACAGGTAAACAAAGAAGAATTGAAAAGAAACATTAGTCACACCATACTAAGAGTGAGATGTATTATATGATGGAATCTTCTCCCAGCCCCATCACTTGACCAATTTAAAACTGGACTAAAGAACATACTATAAGGAACAATCCTATATGGTCATAGGAAGGGGAGGTTTATGGAAGAGATGAGCCACTAGGACTTCCTATGATGATACAGATTCCATACATCTTGTCCAGCCTAAGCATAACAGGTTGGATCTATACCTATAGCTATTTGAATCCCTATCTAACTATTGTACATGTACTCAGCATCTGTTGATTGAAATGGAGGCAGGATCAGGCACTTAGGTTTTTTGAATGTATCCAGCTACATTATTCTCTGGGGCACTAGGTTTCCAAACTTTTCCAAACAGACTAGAGTTTAAAACTTCTGGCCAAGAGCTGGCTGCATCTCTATAAAGGGACCTTGCTCCAACTCTGCTTTGTAGATGTAGCGACTGGGAGAAGGACGTGGGAAATGTGTGAACCTCACACTGAGTTTTCCTTTATTCTGTGATTTACAGTTAAGGGCTCATGTCTGTTCCTTCCCAGCAACCACCCTTCCCTGCTTATTTCCAACTGAACAACTTCACATAAAGCTATTTCCAAATCCCCAGTGGAGCAGCCAAGTGTGAAGCACACATTTTAGTTGGTAAGATCAGCCACTGCTGCAAAGCACTGTTGAGCATTTGCTGCCACAATTGGATTGGCACTAATTGGTCTCCTCGTTGGCAGTCTCAAAAGAGAAGCCAAGGATTGACTGCACCTTGGAGACCAAAACACATATTCCAAAGCAGCGTTCAGGTTGGTCTCTCCAGAGCAGGGTGGGGACACACTGATGGGGAAGCATGCCCAATACTTAGGGCTTCAGTCCCCAGAGCTTTCAGTCCAGAACCTTTCACGAGCACTAAATTCACTTACAAACAAGA
The DNA here is from genome assembly GCF_016161935.1 of Mauremys reevesii. Lineage (NCBI taxonomy): Eukaryota > Metazoa > Chordata > Testudines > Geoemydidae > Mauremys > Mauremys reevesii. The sequence continues at coordinate 82,491,007 of NC_052631.1, read as the reverse complement.
ATTAAACTAAATACTCTGGGAAATTACAAAAAAAAAAAAATCCCCAAAAATTCCTCAGCTGCCATCTTAAAGCCATCACACCCTTATTCACGAGAAAGTATAGCATGACGGGGCAGTTGTTCACCCTCACCCTTATGAAAAAGCCCTATAAAATTTAACAGGGATCGAACAAATAAGGGTCTCTAGAATTTATTCCAAACACCTACAGAATTTCTGAGAGAATAATGTCCTGTCTCGAGGTAAGTTGAACAGTTCTATAGAAGGGATATAATTCTTCATTAGGCCTTTTACCTGTGTACCAGAGCAGTTATACAGATATAGTTATAGTGTTATAACCTCCAGGTGGACACTTACTCTGGTATAAGAGTGGCTTTTTTTGTTTTAGGTTAACATAAGCTAAACCACAAAAAAAAAAAAAGTCCATTCTTATACCAGAATGAGAGTACCCACTCAGTGGGGTACACCAGTATAGCCTTACTGGTTTAAATTCACACCTTTGGTTATACCAAAAAAATATTTCTTGTGTAGACAAGGCCAAACGTTCTATAGGATGGTGCAAAGGTGCTCTGGAATGGGTATAATTTTCTATTACATTCTACAGAGCATGTCTATAAGGGCTGAAAGTCAGAAATTCTTTAAAAAAAAAAAACATACAGACTGCTGGCATTCAGGAAGGAGAAATCATTACTCAAAGTAAACCCAACACACTCAGAAACAAAAGCGATCCTGTTAGAAACTCCCAGCCAAATGAGGATACTGTAGTTTGATTCATATGCTCCTATGAGAATGATATCCCCCACTCCCTTGTTGGATCGCCCTCCGGCATTTTAACTGCATTGTTCCCTCACGTGTAGTAACATTTACAACACAGATTGATGAGACTGTTAATCATGAGACCGTTTGTTGCAATAACAATGCCGTCATCTCAAAGGCTTCCCAAGGAGAGCATTTATAACTCTGCAGCGGTATAGTCATACATCTCCATCACCAAAACCATCTCTACAGCACAATCACCAGACTGATTAGACGGAAGGCTCACCTGAGTTCTACATACCACTGAAACCACAGCCAGTGTGTTTCAGTCTGACATTTGTCTGGTCTTAATGATGACGATATATTAGGAACATATAAGAAAATGTTGCCTAAACCAATCACTATGTAATTTAGCTCTTGTATAATTTCCTCATAATCCCTTTATTTATTTATTTTTAAACCTCTCAGCAGAAATTATAGAAACTGAATACAGCTAAATCATTGATGACTCCAATGGGAGGGCATTTCCATTTGATTTGCTTATTCTCCAAAGAGGTGCAATCACACAAAGGTTAAGCGTGAGGCAGAAAAATTCCCTTTTTGCATTTAAGCCCTTTGATGAATTTGTCTAATGGACAGATTTCAGCTGAAAGGGCCTGATTGGGATAGCGGGGCTTCTGATATCCTCATGTTGCTCAGTTGCTAGTGCATTTGTCTGGAGGCTTTATATAGTGGGGAGTCAGTATAGACTTGAGGGTTAATTTAGAGCGAGTAACTTTCTTCTTTGTTGACTTGGTTTTCTTGAAGATATAGCCTGACACCAGAGAAATTAACTGCTTTCATACTTTTTACATTAGTAGACTCAGGGGTCCAGTACTGCTTACTCTCATCTTGATGAATCCATGTAGCTCTCATTAATACTAGGGGCAGCAACACAGAGATATATACACACTTGGAGAGGAGAAAATGCATTAAAAGTCAGAGCAGTAATAAAGAAAAAAGAGCTGGCATTGAGACTGAGTTACCCCCATATAACATTGCCAATTTGGGCTTTAACTGGCTCTGGAGTATTGACAAATTCTCTAGTTCAATGTGTTGCCATAATTGCTTTTCAGTCCCTTTTATGCACCGGGGTACATTAAGATTCTTCGCCTTTGTGACATAGCTACTTGCACATAGAGTAATTACAAACAGCTACAAAACATAACCTTTTCACGTGGGTCAATTACCTTGTGAAATTCTGGAGCTCAAAGCTGGAACTGCTCAACGAATGGCACCATCTTTCTCCAAAAGGGGTCAGCCCAGACACCCAACACCAGTTCTGATTCAGTAAAGCACTATTCCCAGGTTTCTGAACAGAGACTGGCATTACCCACATGCTTAAAGTTAGGTATGCTGACGTGCTTGGATGAATCGGAGCCTTATTGAGAAACATTCCTGTAAATATATGGCCAAAGGGTGCCTAGATTTATGCCTAGTTTAATCTTCTGTGAGGCTGCACTGGGGGGGGATAGTCGGTGGAGGGGATAAGTCAGCATGAAAATTGGTCCAGTATTATTAAAATGATATAAAATAAATGTTTAAATGTTAATAAAATGTCAATCCAGTCTTTGCAAGCTCCCTCGCCCACTGCGGTAATGAAATGCTGTTATAGATAACATCAGAGGCATCAGGTATTGACCACCACAGGATACTGGACCAGATGGATAAATGGTTTGATCAGGGATGACAAACCTTCGTTCATGTAACGTTTCACCCCAAGAGCCATCCTTCCCTGAAAATGGAAAGGAATAGGAGTCTCCCCTAGGGATCTGGCTGGCTGAACATGTCTCATAATTATAAAAAGAAACTGATTTGAGCAACGGAGCAGTTTCTGTGGCAAGGGAAGAGTCCATCGTAATTGCTCTGAGGATGGTGGGATTAGTACTTGATTTACTGGTTATTTATTTCACCTATTACCATGACCTGGAATCATCATACAAAAATTAAAAAGGCAAATGATGTAAACTACTCACAACGGGTTGGATTAATCAACACAGCCACTCACAACGGTAAGGCAAAAGCAGGTAGAGAACACATTTCTTCCTGATCCAAACCCCTTAGATCTCTACTACTGGAGCTAAACAAGAATCTTTCTTGGTCGTCAGCAGTGTAGTATGTCTGACACACAGCTAAGCAGTTTTGATTCCATCCTGTAGAGAGTACTGGGAGACACACACACTAGCCAGTAGAGCAGTCACATAAATCAACAGTTGCTGTCACCAAATAAACTGCAGCAACTCAATTATCTGGAATACAATTTTATAAAATAAAATAAAAGGAACCAAACAAATGAAACCAGAAGAAAATAAACTCCCTGTGCTATCAAAGCTGCCAACCTTGGCAGGGTCTGGAAGATCACAAAGGGGAATGAATTCCAAAGGCAGAGCCTCAACTGGAAAAGCCCAGCCACCATTCCTGAATAGTTCAGTCCCAGGAACTGACAGCAAGAGCCCCCCAGATGAAATTAATTGCTACAGTCTTTTTCAAACAGAGCTTTATAATGAAGCAAAGAGGCACAGATTATATTAAAGATATATTGAAGAACAGTTTAGGTATGAACTTAATACTACACAATTCCTGCACGTTAGTTTCACAGTGAGGATAAAATAAAAACTGTTTAACAATATTGATATTTTTAGTGCAGTGATAGGTCTGGGAGTTCATGAGCAGTGACTGTAATTAGCACCAATCGCAGCTCTGGACAGATAAAAGTTCAGATGAATGAATTACACTGAGACTCCTTATCCACTGCTCTGATCTCTTGATTTCATAGGATAAGTGACTCTGCAGTTTACCTCTAAAAGTCAGGTGGTAGCTCATTTGCAGATTGAGCAGGAGGACAACAGCACCATTTCATGATTGCTTCGCAGACCCTGAGCCTACTTAGGAGGTGGGTGCCTATAATTTAATTAGCTGCAACCCTGGAGGGACGGAGAGGCTTAGGTAAGGATATATTCCTCCACAAGCCACCCCGGGCTTTTGATGACTTTGCAGGGTCTATAACAGAACCTAGCTAGCCCAATGGAAAGCTGAGCTTGCCACAGTGCCCCTTTCCAGGCTCAGCAACACCCAGTGAAAATTTCATCACTGGCTCCCCAGCAGCACAAGAGCAGGACAAATACCCAGTAGAAAAGCGACTACAGACAGGATCAAGCCACCAAATTCCAATCCTTCCAACTAATATTCAGGGGTGTTTGGATCTGGGCCCATCGCTCAGTGTTATGGCACCTGGGCCCCGAAGCCTACGGAAGACTTAGCACAACATAAGCTAAGCCTACACCTCACTGTAGGGAAAACACATGGGCAACATGCCTCAGAGAGTCATCACCTGGAGCGCACAATGAATAAAACAACCCATCACTCACATAGCAGACAGACTTCAAATCTTCAGAATGACGAGATGTTGCGTTTACAGAGCCCCTTTCATCCGTTTCAGCTCCCAAGGGAGCAAAGAGGCAGGACTTAGACACAATGATATAAAGGAGATTCTTCACTGAGGCTGCTGGAACAGACTCTGTCATTCTATCTGACTCTCCAGCTTCCAAACTGACTACACACAGTCTCTGCTGCCTAGCATCATCACCCAGAGCACCTCCTATGTCCTGGCCTGGATTAAGCAGTCACGGAATAGACTGCTAACTACACTACATCATCCAGAAGGATCCAAAAGCACCTTCCATACTATGAGGCAGTCCTGCTATGGCCAGCACTCTGGCAGTGCAATGTAATTCATGCCCACTTTAAAGCTCCTTTAAAATGCAAGAGTTATAAACTATCCTGACTGTAATGACCTGGGTAGAGAGGAGCTAGAGGTTTGGTGCTGGAAATCCCCAATACCCACTGATCATATGAATGCTGGGCCTTACAGCTACGAATGAGCTGGATCCTGTTCCAGTTGAAGAACCCACCAAAGCTCCCATTGACTTCAAAGATGCAAGGACAGTCCCTAAAAATGGAATGAAATTAACTCTCCAAAGAAAGCTAAAACTCTACCAAGCTCCCACGGAAACTTATCACGTTCCTTGCAGCTGCTCCCTGGGCACCTCGGCTCAACAATGCTCACGATTTTCAAGCCAAGTTTCACCTCAACACAAGGACAGCAAACGAAGTGAAGCCCTGTTCCACTTTTACAGTTCGAGAACTTAATTTAACAGGCCAGATGCTCAGCTGGCAAAAATCAGCAGAGCTCCACTGATTTCAGTGGAGACACGCTAAGTGATGCTAGTTGAGATTCTGACCTGACATTCTGATTCCACCTGATTCCTTCTGCATTTTCACAGGTTTCCCTACTGAATGAATGGGCAACCCGGCCCCTTCAATGCTGCCTTGTCAGTAAGGTCATGAATGACGATAGTTAAAGGCATTTAACTCTCCCAGAGATTGCAATCAATGCACATAAGTCTGTTGCATGGAATGGCTAGATCAGTAATGGCATATGTAGCCTTTCACTTCTAAGGTGATCTTTCCAATCCAGACTGGGTTACTAATGACTGAAAATAACAGTCTGATGGCTGTTCGGTGACCTATGGAAAAGGGATTGCTTTGTCGCAGTCTGGTTCCTAGAGGAAACATGTTCATCTCACACAAAGAAACCCACCATCACACTTGGCTCGAATTGGCCCCCATGTTTGCTGTCTCGGTAGAGAGGCCAATGATTAATAGGCCATGAAGGCAGAAGCTCACTCACAGCCCAGTGGTGTCCCCACCCAGGTTAGCAATTCAGCATATTTGCAGTGGGAGAGTGCAAGGAAGGCTTACATCACCAGTGCCCATCCTTTACCAGTCTTACGGATAAAAAGCAGACTTTAGCTTCCTGGGTGTCCATCCAACCCCTTTTGCCAACACTAAATTCACTCAAACACCCAAATATTAATGATTGTTTATACAACAAACAAAACTACTTAATTTGTGGCAGGAAAATCACAGCCATACATGTACACAGATTAGGTGTTATATATTTCTGCACAAGGTTTTCAATAGGGTGCTGAGCTTGGGTAACAGCCACTCATCCCTAGGAAGAGTGGTGACAAAACCCGTAGTGACTGTGTGATGGTCACCATCCTGGCCAACACCAAGATTGAACCAGAGACCTCCAGAATTAAAACCCTGAGTGTCTACAGCTAAAAAGGCAGGCTAGATCAGTGGGGCTGTAACAGACTCACATCCTCTGTGAATCGGATATAGATGGAGACACATCACACACCCTGACCAGTGGGTTACAACTGTTCTGTTCTGCTGAAGCCAGGCTGACCTCGTACTGTGACCAGTTCCACTAGTTCTAAAGATTCTTTCTTACCCTAAATTCTGGGACAGGACCTTGTATATTAACAGCAGCAAAATAAATTCTTGGCAGAGCTTATGCGTGATTTTTTTTATTGACGCTAATAAAGAAAAGCACCTATAAAGAAAGATATCTAATTGTGTCTGGAATAAGGAGGCCCATAGCATTGCAGCTTGAGAGTCCTACAGCAAAAGTAATTTCATATGGAATTTCACTGAGCTTGACTCCTTATGCACCCTCTGTCCAATCGTCTTACATTTGCAATGTTCAGAAGGTAAAGAAGCTCTGCTCACTCGTGTCAAGCTTTGCATTGTGAATGGCTGATTCTCGGGATTTGGCTCATTCCTCTGTACATGTACATATCACAGGGTTTCTCAAACAGGGGTCGCCGCTTGTGCAGGGAAAGCCCCTGGCGGGCCGGGCTGGTGTGTTTTCCTGCTGCGTGCGCAGGTCTGGCTGATCGCGGCTCCCACTCGCTGCGGATCGCTGCTCCAGGCCAATGGGAGCTGCTGGAAGCAGTGGCCAGTACATCCCTCGGCCCACGCCACTTCCAGCAGCTCCCATTGCCCCAGAGCAGCGATCCGCGGCCAGTGGGAGCCGCGATTGGCCGGACCTGAGGACGGGGCAGGCAGGGGTGGCTCTAGGTATTTTGCTGCCCCAAGCATGGCAGGCAGGCTGTCTTCAGCGGCTTGCCTGCAGGAGGTCCCCGGCCCCGCGGATTCGGCGGCACACCTGCGGGAGGTCTGCCGAAGCCGTGGGACCAGTGGACCCTCCATAGGCATGCCACCAAAGGCAACCTGCCTGCCATCCTCGCGGTGACCGGCACAGCGCCAGCCGTGGCTTGCTGCCCCAGGCACGCGCTAGGCGTGCTGGTGCCTGGAGCCGCCCCTGGAGGCAGGTAAACACACTGGCCCAGCCTGCCAGGGGCTTTCCCTGCACAAGCGGCGACCCCTGTTTGAGAAACCCTGACAAATCACATTTTCTACATATGTCTGTTACTCGTAACAGTTCAGTGAACCACTTGACCAAATATCTTTGGGCTGATGGGCTGTTAGACAAGTGCTCACATTGCATATTCTAGCTTGTGCATGCAATTAAATATTTGGGACTGTTTGATTGATCAGCTCAGTCACATGCAATGATTTCTGTTTTCTGATTGGATGACTTAAAGCAAGGCTTTTCTGGCAACACTAATGTTTACACAAATAAAAGCTTCTGCTTAAACGTTCCTGTGAACAAAACACAACTGCAAAAATATCTGAAAAACAGAAAAGGAGTATAATGGTCAGACTGAAGTGCCATTCAGATTTAACTACCAGGTTTGCACATTATTTTCCACTATTCACTCAAGTCTACTCCTCACCGAACATGAACTGCTTTTAATAATACACTCTGCTAGTGGATATTTCAATCATATGTTACATTTTAAAATAGCAATATTATTTTTGGTAGCAAAATTGATATTTCAACTACAGACACCACACCCTAACCAGAATGCCTCGCCCCCAAATTTGGGGATGTTTAGATTGGGCTCAGTTCCAAACTTTGCAATATGAGGATAATCGCTAATTACAAACAGGATGGAATATGGGTAAAGGTTACCAGGATTGTAAATAATTCACATTTGATTTTTTAACAATATGGTCACAATGAGCAAGCAATTCAGCAATGCCTACAATAAACAATCACATCCACATGCATTTCTTGGGTTGTTTAAGGAGAGACAGTGTCTATTAATGGGTGAAATTCTAGATGAGTGGGCTAAGAAATTTCAATTCTATTTATTTATGTTTTTATTTTAGTTCAACACATGGTAAAACACAGAGTTGCTATTGAAAGACATCAGAGGAAATGGGCTATGTTGTCAGCACCAAGATATCCAGAGTAATGTCTTTATCCTCATCATTGTGTAAATTACATACTTCTCTCTCCATGTCAAATGTCACAATATATGCATAGGCCTCTTTCCTCCCCCTTACATCTAGTCTATCTATAAAAGAAGCTATTAAAAGGTAACTTTTGCTATCCAACAAATTATCACTTATACCACATTGATGGTGCTGAAGAAGATAGATAGATAGATAGATAGATGGAGCCGGCTTTAGTACGTACGGGGCCTGATTTGAATGAGCTGCTGCTGAAATGCCGCCGAAGATAGCGGCGGCAATTCGGCGGCAGCTCAGTCGGTTGCCGCTGTTTCCGTCGGCACTTTTGCAGAGGGTGCGGGGCCCCTCTTCTGGATGCTGCGAGGCCCTCTTAGATGTGGGACTTGATTCCCGGGAATCGCCCTAAAGCCGGCCCGATAGATAGATAGATAGATTCAAGAAAAAGAGGGAAATTGTTACAGTTCAGATATCATTGTGTGGTATCTATTGGCAAATGCTAAATATTTAATAGCAATCATTCAAATTAACAGCTAACTATCTAGATGTTTATAGTTTGCCCATCACCATTGTATCTAGGCTCCATACCTGCAACTGAAAAGCACAAATTCCAACCAAAAGATCATTCACAGGCTCCCTGTGCATGAAAAAGCACCTTGTGAAGACTAGAAATGTTATAGTCTAATTTTGGGCAGGTTACTCAGGCAAACTTCCACTCACATTACTGGGTGTTAGCCTGCATGAGACATGCAAGACCAGGCCCTTTGCCTCTGTAGCTAAGAGAACAGCTGTCCAGAGCAGCACTCTAAAAAGCAATGAACAAATGGATAAAAACACTGAAGAGAAATATAATTGAGTTAAGATAAAAGGCATCCCCCCACACATTTTAATATTTCACACTTAAATAGCTATAGCTTCAAACTCACTTTCACCATTCTCACAACAAAATCATCTCTGGAATAATTAGTGCATTCAGGTTGAAATGGGTCCGAGTACAGTGAAAGGGAGTTTGCAAGCATCATTTGTTTTCATGGCAAAATTAAGTTTTCCCTGGTTATCAGGTTTAATTTGTGGTTCATTAAGTAACAACGAGAGCTGAGTAAACGATTTGCAGTGAACAATTCATCTGACAATTTTAGCCACTTTTTCTTTTTGTGACTTATCCAAGAACACACTGATGTTTACAGGATTGTTAGTCATTCATAATGATTCAACAAATATTTGAGTCTATTGGTTGCTCATAAGCTATTCACCACAACTATTGCTTAGGATATTAACTATCACAATTTGTTATTGTTAACTATCACAATTTCATATAATATAACTGGTCACGTCAGTCAGCTGGCTTTGTTTTTACCTTCTGACTGGATGACTACCCAACCCCCAAAGACTTTTCAAGATGGCTGGATTGAATACTCATGTGAACAGATATTTACATAAGAACATACTGGGTTAGACCCAGGGGCGGCTCTAGCCATTTTGCCGCCCCAAGCACGGCGGCACACAGCGATGAGCGCTCTGCCGGTTGCCGGTCCCACGGCTCCGGTGGAACTTCCGCAGACGTGCCTGCGGAGGGTCCGCTGGTCCCGCGGCTCTGGTGGACCTCCCGCAGGCACGCCTGCGGATGCTTCACCAAAGCCGCGGGACCAGCGAACCCTCCGCAGGCATGCCTGTGGGAGGTCCACCGGAGCTGCCTGCCGCCCTCCCGGCGACCGGCAGAGCGCCTCCTGCAGCGTGCCACCCCAAGCACGCGCTTGGTGTGCTGGGGCCTGGAGCCGCCCCTGGTTAGACCAATAGTCCACCTATCCCTGTATCCTGTCTTCTGACAGTGGCCAGTGCCAGATACTTCAGAGGGAATGAACAGAACAGGGCAATTATGGAGTGGTCCATCTCCTGTTGGCCAGTCCCAACTTCTGGCAGTCAGAGGTTTAGGGACACCCAGAGCATGGGATTCAGTTCCTGACCATCGTGGCTATGAGCCACTGATGGATATATCTATCCTCTATGAATTTATCTATTTTTTTCACCCTGTTATACTTCTGACCATCGCATTATCCCCTGGCAATGAGTTCCAGATGTTGACCGTTTGTTGTGTGAAGAAGTACTTCCTCATATTTGTTTTAAACCTGCTGCCTATCAATTTCATTGGGTGACCTCATGGACTTGTGTTATGTGAAGGGGTAAAAAAACATTTCCATTCACTTTCTCCACACTATTCATAATTTTATAGGCCTCTATCATATCCCCACTTAGTCATCGCTTTTCTAAGCTGAAAAGTCCCAATCTTTTTAATCTCTCCTTGTATGGAACTGGTCCATTCCCCTAATCATTTTTGGTGCACTTCTCTATACTTTTTCCAGTTCTATTTGTAGGACTATTTGCAGTACTACTGAATCTAGATGAATCTAGATAAAGAGTCACAAATGAATCATGTTTTGTACTATTCACCCAACTCTAGGAATGACACTCCTTTTGTCCATTGCACAGTAAGTTTTTTGCTTGGGCAAAACGGAGGTCATGCAGCCCATCTAAAGACATTTGCCCATCCCGCATGTCCTACAACCCCACCCCACCACACACACCTGGTCAAGGTTATTAACCAGCCAAAAGAAGAAATGCATCTGTCAGGTTAAGGGGAGTGAATAATCACCTAGTGCATCATTGCTGCGACAAGCACCCCAGGACATGAGCTGGAGTCAGAACATGTCCTCTTCAATTAATCATTAATCCGAAATGATGTGTTATGACAATGAAGTCAAATGAAAACTTTAAAGGTGACTCGCACTCTTACTTTTAAAAAGCACAGATAAATAAAACCTCAGCTCCCTGGGAGGGGAAAGGTGGCCCCCGTAAAAGAGCCTGTGCAGAGGAATCCCACAGAGCTAGAAGAAGGATGGGATCCATCCCTGTATCAGTGGCAGCGCCAGAGTCCTTCCATGGCCATGTATCACCCCTTGGCTGGAATAGGAGCTGCAATTCCCACAGACCCATATGTAGAGGGGTTCAGCCACTGGCCATGTCTCCATCCTTTCCTTGGCCTGCCCCATCCCTGCTGGCCTATGTCAAACTAGAATGGAGACCAACTCCTTTGTTCGAAGGTAGTGTGGAGTCCCCTGTAAAGCTGCTTCCCAGCTGGTCCTCTGCATGTAGGTCCCACTTGGTGGGGAACTTTCTGAGCCCCTTGCATTTCTGGGATAATCATTACAAATAAATCAACTTTATAACAAGTCAGTTTCTCCTTTCCCCACTTGCTGAGATCCAGGGTTCTGAGATTCCCCCATCACAGTTAACACCCAAGGCAGCATGAAGAACGGAGCTAGCTCCCAGCTCTGCTTTAGGGGTTAGGGGAGCCTGAGGAATACACACATTCCTGGATTCATGTCTTAATAACAGGTAAACAGCCTCACAGTGCAAACCTTTCAAAAAAGCTAACCCTGAGAGATATGGTTTCTCACTCTCTTCTGCAGGATCTCTATCCTCCCTGATTATTTTTGGAGCATGGGCAGCCTGATTTGCATTACAGGACCCAATCCTTGCTCATGTGAGTAGTGACCTTAAAGGCAATGAGAACATTTTCAGGACTTAATAATTAGCATTACTAAATAAATAGTTTAAAATATTATTAATAAATGTGATTTATTATAATTTGCATCAAATAAACCATGGTTCTTCCCGCTAAGAAATTATAATCCAAGGGTCTGATGTGGTAGCCGAGCACTTCAGCAAGGGCTTTGCAGAGTAAGGACAGTGTGAAAAAAGAATCAGAACCGTTGGTGTTTGCCTCGACAAGCAGTTATATACAAAGAGGGGCCTGAGCTGTGAAAGTCAAACCTGTACTGGATCCAAACTTCCCCAGAGTCTGAAGTTATCTGGGGTTTTGATTCAACTCATTGCAGTTGGGAGTGGCTCTGAACTCTCCCAGGAGAATTCTGATCCAGGGTCTGATCAGGCCTATCTTTAGTTGTATTACACGTTAGTATTAAAATGTTGGTAACCTACCAATAAATATTGATAACTAGTATAGAATTTGTATTTTCAGAAAAATGTATGTCTAATTCAGCACCCATTAAGGGATCAAGGTCACTAATTCTTGAGATGGGAATTTGTAGAAAATGTGCTATATAGTGACACGGTAGAACATTCCAGTAATGAAGAGATCATAAGCTTTTCACAGCAATCCTTTCAGCCAGATAGATGGACTCTGCTTCAGTGGATTTCAGACTCTGAATATAAACTGTACGGTGAGTAGTACATCCCCACATCATATCAAAGATCAGGTAAGAATGGCAAAATGAGAACACTGATAGACTGCCATGGTTGCACATGGGAAACAAGTGATGACAAGGGGCCTGTATCCACAGGGACTCCATCATAACATGGTTCCTACACACCTTTCAGTGGCACAGCTCTGCCGCTACATCAGTGCTGCTGTAAGGTACGCAGTGTAGCTGCTCTTTGCCAGGAGGAAAGAGCTCTCCCACCAAGAAAATAAAACCACCCCCAATAGAGGGGAGTAGGTATGTTGGTGAGAGAGCATCTCCCGCTGACATAGCGCTGTTGTTGGTCAGGGGTGTGTTTTTTTCATACCCTTGACCGACAAATGTTTTACCAACGAAAGTGCATGACAGACATAGCCTTAGATAATGCTACTTTATAGTAAATCTTTGGCCAAAGACACTGAAGTGAACTGAAACCTTAGCAAGAGATATTGAGGCTGCTGGACACAGAGAGCCCCTGTGGTTCTGCCTTTCTCTTCTTTAACACATCGTAGGCCAACCACTGTCACCACACAGGCTCTCCCTAGCTCCTGACTTAGACCACACAGTCATGGAATGGACTTCTGACTACGTCCCCCAGTGGAACTGCGCAGAGTGCAATGACCACAGCTGAATGTACCGTACTTACCTCCCTTTCCTCACGGTGGTTTTATTTCTAGCTAATGCATCTTTTCACTGGTACAACTCACAACTGAGGTTGAAAAACAGGCTTGGCAAGCCACATCCCCACTATCCAGGCTAATATCATTTTGTAATTTGAAGAAATTAATATCAATTGCTGCAAACATCTGAGATATTCGCTTTGGGGAAATGGCTGCTAAGTATACCCAGTAAGTACCCTTCAAAGACATTACATAAGGAATTTTACTGGAGGCCTAAATATGTACTCCCAAATAGAAATAAGTGGCTCCTAAGGAGCTGTTATAGTCCAGTGAGTCAGTCTGCATTTAAACAACCACTATGAAAATGATCTCCGGTGGGTTCATTTATTTTGTTTTATGGCCCATTTCTGCAAAGAGAAATGCATGAGATATAAAAGTGGTCTCCCTTTCTTTTCATAGGTCCCTGTTCATCTTACATGGCATCCTTTTTTCATGAATCATAGAATGTCAGGGTCGGAAGGGTCCCTCAGTTATAACATCTTTGATCTAATTCTTCCAAAAAGATTTTCAAGTGACTTTATGGGTGGGGCAATTGCCTTCTGTTAGGACTGCACTGATGGAGTAACAGAAACTCTGTCAGACCTGTGACTTCTGGAGAGGAACCTGTGTCTTTCTCATACTTCTCTTTTAATATAGATGGTCACTTTCACTTTGGCATTATTGTTCCTAATTATGCCTAGCTGAGATTTAAGTTACTACTGTAGTTAATTCTGATTTATCTGTTCTCTGTTTTCATCTGAATAGTTAAAAGAGATATTTGGTATCACATAGATCATGAGAAAACCACAGCATTCATTAATTCATTATGTCCTGTGTCTAACCTGAGGAAGCTCTCAGTTTAACAAGGACAGAAAAAACAATCCTTTCATGAGGTTTATCCTTATTCAAATACGGATAGGCATAAGCAATCAAATATGACAACTGTCAGTTACTGTCCAATGCAGGGTGAGTGTCACTATTACTGCCGAAGAGTTAAATACAGGGAAGAAAGCCCTCCCCTCAATGATCTCCACAATGGATCATACCAGCGCTGTGAATGAATCTGAACTTCCCTGCATTCTGGAGGGTGTTTGAATCAGGGTGTAGGGTAGAAACTTAGATGGGAAATACAGATCCAGCTCTGAGGTTTCCCAGAGTTCAGGGATGTGTGGTTCTGAGGCTACGTTGGACTCATTATGGAGACGGAAGCCCCATCTTGTTAGCTCTTTGCTTGGGGCCTTTGCCTTCATACCTGAATGTAAAGCAACTAGGATTGCTGTGATCACTATGCAAACAATGATTAATGAGAGGGGCCAGCTACGAAGTTTGAATCCAAAGTATAGGAGTGTTCAAATATGGGCAGTTGGGTTGACGCCCATCTCTCAGATAGTCAGAAATCTCAAGAGAATGCTTGCTCACTTGAGATCTGCAGCCCAGTTTCTTCCCCTCAAATGTAGCACTAACAAGGTTGCCTACCACCTTTCAGGACGCTGTGTCATTTTGGCAGCAATACAATGCAACAAAAGATAACTCCCACCTCTAAGGCAGCAGCATTATTAGATGACCTTGAGTGCAGGTTCAGGTCACTGTCACATGGACTGAGAACAGGTTTAAGGCCCCAAAGCATGGGGCAAATATGCACAACAACATGTCAGAAGTGGGAAGTTGTCTAGCAAAGCAGTGAAGGGGCTGGTGCTAGTGCTCTCTAGTTAACATCTTCATTAGTACTGAGCTGGAAGAGGTGGGAAGCAGCACGGTAAGAACATTTGCGGACGATATGAACAGAGAGGACCACAAACACCGCTGAGGACAGAGAAATAACACACCAAGGACCTAGAGGCATTAGAAACTCCAAGCAAAAGCCTGTTTAAAAAATGAGATTGAATTTAAATGCAAATGAATACATCTCAAGGTAAATAATCCAACATGCATATTCAATGGGAGAGAGACACTTGGAGAGCAGCAATGGTGAAGAAGGCTCAGGGGGCAATAGTGGCCAGAAAATTAGACATGAGTTTGAAATATAATTTGGCAAGGGAAAAAAAGCGGGGGAGGGAAAATTGGTGAGATTTTAGGGTTGCACATGCAGAGGTACACACTGTGGCACAGGCAGAAGGAGGTAATAGTTCCTCCCTATATCAGTGGTTCTCAACCAGGGGGATATGCACCCCTGGGGGTACACAGAGGTCTTCCAGGGGGTCCATCAACTCATCTAGGTATTTGCCTAGTTTTACAACAGGCTACATAAAAAGCACTAGCGAAGTCAGTACAAACTAAAATTTCATACAGTGACTTGTTTTATACTGCTCCATATACTATACACTGAAATGCAAGTACAACATTTCTCTTCTAATTCATTTATTTTATAAAACGATATGGTAACAATCAGAAAGTGAGCAGTTTTTCAGTAACAGTGAGCTGTTTTTCAGTAACAGTGTGGCTGTGACACTTTTGTATTTTTAGGTGTGATGTTGTAAGCAAGTAGTTTTTAAGTGAGGTGAAACTTGGGGCTACACAAGACAACTCAGACTCCTGAAAGGGGTACAGTAGTCTGGGAAGGTTGAGAGCCGCTGCCCTACATGACTTGGTTGAGACCAAACCTGCATTCAGTCCTGAGCCTCTCATTTCAGAAAGATAGTGACAACATGGAAGGAGTTTAGAGAAGAGCCACAAACAATAATCAGGGGAGCTGGACAGATTTATGTCTAAGGAACGAGTAAAAGCGCTAAAGTTTGGTTAAACCACAATTATGGGGGAGGTGATGATAGTCTATAAAGAGGAACAGGGAGGAGGAATTATTTCAGGTGGTACCAGTGGGCATAACTAGGAGACACAAGATGTCACCCTAAGACGGTGCCTGAAGTTGACGGGCAAAGCTCCACTAGTGATGGAGCATATTGGAACTTGGAAGGGTGCTGAAGGAGAAGAATGTTCAACTAATTTTTTGGGACACCCTTCTTGATCTGTGAGTGAAGCAAGACAGAAGGCAGAAGATTATGGAAGTGGACAACTGGCTAGGTAAGTGCTGTAGGACAGAGAAGTTTGGTTTTGTGAAACACTGGTCCCCCTTTTATGGGGAAATGGAGCTGCATAGTTCAGATGGCCTCCATCTCAGCAGAAGGGAAACCAATCTTCTTGGGGATGGTCTGGCTAGAGTAGTCAGGAGGGCATTAAACTAACAATAAAAGGGGAGGGTAAAACAAGGGAACAAACGAACACTAATTTAGCACAAAATCAAGATATTGAGAACAAAATTAATCAAGAAACCAAAGGACATGAAGAAAAGAATAATTTTAATTGCCTGTACACCAATGCCAGGAGACTGGTTAAAAAACAAGAGGAACTGAAATGGCTCATTTAGGAGCATAAATGTGATGTATTGGTATTACTGAAACCATGATTGGAATGCTAAAATTAATGGGTATGACCTATTTAGGAAGGATCGGTTATGCAAAAGAGGAGGGGGACTGGTATTCTATGTCAAAAATGGCATTGTCTGTTTTCAAGTCACTGACAACTTGGAAGAAAATTATCTTGAATGTTTATGGATCAATGTCCTAACAGATAACACACAAGATGGAGGACTAGCTGGTGTCTGCTACAGATACAGGATGACTGACTCCTTAAACTCCTGTCTATTACATGTAGAGGAGTTTTCATGGGGGACTTCAATCTGAGTGACATATAGTGGAGGGCTCATGCTGCCAGTACTAAAACATCCTCAAAATTTCTAAATACTATAGATGACAAATTCTCTAACTCAAAAAGTGTTGATTCCAACATGGGGGAATCCTTTATTAGACCTTGTCTTGACAGATGAAGAGGAATTGATCACAGAACTAAATACAAGTAGCCATGACTTGATCACATTTGTTATGTGCAAACAGAGTGAATTCCAAACCAGTAATATATATACTTGTTGTTTTAAAAGGGCCAGTTTCACAAAGTTGAAAACAATTTTGAGCCAAATCAGTTGAGAGAAATAATTTAAAACAAGAAGTTTGAATAATAATTGGGGATTTTTTAAGAACATTTTATTAGATATCCAAAAAGACACAATGAAGAAAGAAGGTCACATTGGTTTAAAAAAACCTAACCAAGCTTAGAGGGAAAATGAAGATATCTATCTATCTATCACAAATGGAAGAAAGTGGAAGTTAATAGTAATGAATATAAATCACAAGTCAGAAAACTGTATACACCTTTACCCTGATATAACGCTGTCCTTGGGAGCCAAAAAAATCTTACCTCGTTATAGGTGAAAATGCGTTATATTGAACTTGCTTTGATCTGCCGGAGCGCGCAGCCCCCACGCCTGGAGCGCTGCTTTACCGCGTTATATCCGAATTCGTGTTATATCGGGTCGTGTTATATCAGGGTAGAGGTGTACAATTGATAAAGGAAGCAAAAGCATACAAGAACTACTCTTTGGCCAGCAGAATTAAAGACTGGAAGAAGGAACAAAAAGAATCCTAACAATGGTGTTGGTCCATTACTAGATGGAAATGGTAGAACTGTCAGTAAGAATAAAGAAAAGGAAAACAATGTTCGATAAATATTTCTCTTCTGTATTGGGAACAGTTTATATCACATGAGAATGATGAAACACTTTCTCATACACAGTAAATCAGGAGGATGTTAAACAGAAGCTGATAAAGTTAGACATTTTAAAATCAGGAACTCCAGATAATGTGCATCCAAGACTTTTAAAAGAACGGGCCAAGGAGCTGACTAGACAAGTGGTTTTCAAACTTTTTTCATTTGCAGATCCCTAAAAAATTTCAAATGGAGGTGCGGACCCCTTTGGAAATCTTAGACAGTCTGTGGACCCCCAGGGATCCGTGGACCACAGGTTGAAAACCACTGCACTACGCCATTAATGTTGATTGTCAATAACTCTTGGAACACTGGGGAAGTACCTGAAGACTGGGAGAAACCTAATACTATGCCAATATTTGGAAAAAAGTCAATAACATGAACTGAGTAATCATAGGCCTGTCTGCCGGACATTGATCCTGGGCAAAATAATGGAACAGCTGATATGGGACTTGATTAAAAAAAATTAAAGGGAAATATAAAATGAAGAAAAAATTAAACTGAATTCCTAGAAAAACTGAATACCTAGAAAAATGTCCTAATAACAAGATTAGTAGTAGGAGCATTGGTTTGTATTACAGCATTGCCCAGAGGTCATAATCAGCCCAGAGGTCATAATCAGCCCAGGGTTCTATTGCGCTAGGCCCTGTACAAACATAGTTAATAGGTCCTTCTCCAAAGATCTTGCAATCTAATTTAAGGATAGGCTGAGAACAGTCTCCCGGGGGAAGTGGTGAAAGCCCTAAGATTATTGGGGCATTTAAAACTAAACTAGAAAATGCACTAATAAATATGCAACAGCAATTGTCACGATTACAGTATTATTATTGTAAGCCCCATGTCAGACAGTTGCTTCGTTATCCAAATACTCTCTAAAAATCCCTGGTTTTGGAGCACCCAAAGATTCTCCAGTCACAGGACCATGTATACAGAGTAATCAGAATCACAATTCTCCAATCTCAATACCGTAATATTCAGGTACTCTATATAGATGAGCTCTACGCAGCTACTTCTGTAGTATAGATACCATCTTCTCAGAGTTTCCATCTCGCCCCTGGCAACACCAGCCTCCTGTTTGCTTTCCTTGTACACACAGTGCTGAAAGCTCAGGGCAATTCTCCACAATAACTTCCTAGACTCCCTCTGCTTCCAGGTCAACACACTGAAGCACTTTTGTCTTTCTTCTACTGTTCCCACATGTTAACCACATACTGGCACTCTCACTCTAATAGACAAAAAATAATCAGGCTTCCATTACAGGCCTTGGAAATGTAGCTCCTCCAATAACTCTTCTGTCTTAATTCAGCTGCCATTTAAGGCAAGTGGAGTTTTCAATGGGTGGAGGGTCAGGCCCTCAAGTCATCCTAGTTTAAATAAACAAATAAATAAATATTCAATATATTCAAAAAGTCTGCAATGTATTTAAATAAAGGAGTCTGCACTACAACAGATCCCAACTCAAGCCATTATTTTCTCAGGACTAGAACTTGAAGAAATAACCTCCAGGCTGTCTTCCACTAGGGCCTCATAGAGCAACTGGGGAAGCAGTGATTCAGTTCTTGCGGGAGTGTCCATTTAAGAAATTAAAACGTGTATCTTTTGTTGTTGGGGTTCATTTGTTTTAGCCTGATACTGAGGACACCCTGGAATAGAAACAGTCTTACCTGATGTATCACGTCTGCTATATACAGGAGCTGGTAGGAGGAATCAACTTTGCTAGTTATTCATCGCTGTGGGCAAAATGTGCACAGTAAGGTTTTTCCCCTAAATCTTCTCACACCGCCCCAGAATACATTCCACACCCCTTCCAAGGGGCCTGCCCTCCAATTTGAGAACCTCTGTCATATGCCTTACACTAGTGACTGCTACTGGAGATTCTCCTTTGTCTCCCAGGGCCAAGCCCACCCTGTGCTTTTGGAGCAAGAACATCCTTCCTCATTGGCACTGTGAATTTCTGAGTGGCTTTGCTGTACAACACAGCAACAACTGTGAAATTCCTTGGGGAGCAGAGATTTGTTACTGAGAAAAGAAAATTCTTTTAGTTTTAAGACAGCAGGATGCATTAGAAATCTCACAAGAAAACCAGTTCTTACAAGTATTCCAGCCTGATTTCCAGGCAAACAAAAATTGTGGCCCCAATTCAAGAAAGCACTTATGCACGTGATTAATTAAGCCCATCTCTATTCGGAAAAAACACGAGCTTACATGGTCCCTGAAATAGGGTTGCTTTCCTGAATAGGGACCTAAATTCAGACTGGATTTTGAAATCTTATCTAAACCCAAATGAAGATCTCTGTGCTGTGGGCTGACCCACACTAATGTAACACAGGTCACCTTTTGTGTTACACTGTATGTACTGCTCTTTTTCCTACAGTGGTCTGTGTTGTTGAGAAGCTCTGCAGCATGTGACGTGCAAATTCTTCATTTTGCTGCATTTGCCATTTTCCTAATCCGCCCCATCCTTCCATTTCCCAAATCCCCTTCTGTCCTTCTGCTGCTTTTCATTTATCTTAATGCTATTCCTTGCACGCTTACAGAAGCATTTCAGTTGCTTTGGCCCTTCTGAACTTGCAAATTTAATTTAAAATGACTGCAGATTGCACCCGCCCTTTTTAAATATCTCCAAGACTTTTTCTTAACACAGTGAGGGGCTCATAAACCAAATTAATTTCAATTGGCTACGTCTTCAGCTTCTTGGTTTGCAGCTTTTTTCTTTTCTTTCTTCTAAAGCATAATATTTTGGAGCTACGACCCGGGACTGCAGATGTCCATATGGTTAGCTGCTCAGCAAAGACTTTGGTCAGTATCGACAATATTTTTGCAGCTGCTTTCATACAATGTTATGGCTTTTAAAGTAACAGCCCTGGAGGCTGAATGGGAGTAGTGGGGAACTGTACCAATGGCAGTTCTCAGAAGCATTCTGTCTCTGAAAGAGTGAAGCAGGCACTGAGTGGGTCCTGTACTTCCCTTTTCAAGATGCAGCATGTGTTCTGTTTAGAGTCAGCCCTAGGAAGGCCAGCCGCTGGTGTTCAGCAGGGCTCCCCCAGAACTGCACACACTGATAACCCTAGTGGCTGAGCGATAACCCCAGTTTTCCTCACCGATAACCCTAGCTACTGAGTGATAACTCCATTGCCCTCCAGTGATACACTTCATGATAACCCCAGCTGCTGCTGAGTGATAAGATAAAAACAGGGGAGCAGTGGGAGAAAACTGACAGAACACCCAAATATGCAGCCCTGGCCATGATGAATGTTCCCGTAGGATTAATCTGTTGTTAAAAAAAACACCACCACCCTACTATTGTATCGGCCAATGGCCTTGGGATGTCTGTGTGGTGAAACAAGCATGAGGTTTGCCTGGCTTGAAAAGGACAGCAGTACCCGCAAGGGGCAATCACACCAGTCAGAATGCCTGGCAGTTCTAGAACTCCTTCATTCCAAAGCACTTTGCAGAGACAATCCCGCAGTCCTCTCACAGGCAGAATTCCCACGCACTTCACTCAGGGTGTTGCTCACACAAGGACGGCAGGATTGGACCCAGATATGCAGGGATCCTTTTCACCCCTTCCTCTCTAAAGTATCGCCACCTCTAGGATAGAACCCGGCAACACTTTAATAGCGCATCACACTACTACACCAACATTTTTCGGCAGAAAATGAAGAAGAATCCTAGATACCAACAAATCTCAAACTATCATCCTGGGATCATTCCTGGTCCACAGAGCACTTGTTGGTAGTCTACAGAGAGCTGGCTGGTCACATGGTGCGACTGCTCCTTGTTTCCAGCTGCTAAATCTCATTAAAAGACAGCTAAAATATACTCATTGCTTCCTTAATGCTACTTTTGCATGTAAACAGCTGCTGCGGTTCCTACCGGAATATTATCTGAAGGATAATGGGAGGTGGACACATGATCACAAATAGTAGGTGAGGTGTCTACCAGATTCTCTAGTAGGTTGTTGTCCATGCTGTGAAAAAGTATGTGAATCACAGCTATCTCCAGTTAAAACTGGGGGGGGGGGGGATCAAGGGAGGTGGAATGTAGTTACCTGAGTAAGAATTTGGTCAGTAAATGGCAACTTAACACCTTGACTTGCACACAAAGTGATCTTTAATCACCACAGCTCATCAGAGTCTTGGCTTTGTGACGCGTGCACAACATAGATAGGAAACTTGCCATTTTTCTCCCTCCTGATTTACTTTTGGTAACTTATTTCCATGGCCGCATTCTCAATGGGGATGGGCTCAGCTGTGAAGGTTTGATCCAGTTTTGAATTTTCCCCAAAGTTTGAAGAGGGTGCTCCAAATCCAAGGTTCCATTTTGGACCCATCTCTTCTCAGTACTGACTCCGTTTCCTGAGGGGAAGCATAACGAAGTAGGGCTGGTCAAAACCATTTGAACAAACGGTTTTTGTTTGTGTTTGGGCTTCCTTTCTTTCTTGTTGAAAAATGGCCTCTTTTTTAAAACAAAAAATGTCACACACAAAAAAGCTGTTGAATTTTCTAAAACTTTTGGTTTTCACAAAAACGTTTGTAATTTTTTTTATTGAAAACACTGAAATGGCCATTGAAATTTTTCATTTATAAAACAAAAAAGCTTTTCATAACCGTTGCATAATGGTTTTGATAAAAATACATTTTTTTTAAATATGCCAGCATTTTCAAAATACCTAAAAATAGGTCCATTCTTTGAGTGCTGCAAAGTGGAAATAACTTACAAATTTAAATGTTTCCCTTATTTATTTTTACTGGTTCTAAATATGAGTATGGTAATTAATGTGATCCCACTGGTGTCACATACCTCCACTGTATCCATTCAGAGCTCTGTTTACAACACCATCTTGTCAAATTACTCTATAATTAAGGACAGTTAATTAGTTATGGTTTTGCCAGGAATACTGAGCAATTCTAGTTAACATGACAGAATTTGCTGTATTGGTAAAACATGGACTAGAGCAATGCAACAGGTGGAAAATCCAGTGTCAATTCCTGAGGCCCTGTGCTTCTATTAGTTTAATGGCCTCTGCCTTTAAGCCTGGCTGTGGCATCAGTATCCAGTTGGTGCTGTACAAAGTTGCAGCAGGAACTGCTTTCTCTGTGTATTGCATGCTGAAGTCTGCTGCTGTATATTCTTACTAAACTAGGACAGGCTAGTCAGTTATTTGCTTATCCTTGGATGACGATTGTTCCTAGTAAGATGTGGACTCTTACCCTGCTCTCGAGGAAGCAGGAAAGGACCAACCCCAGAACGTTTTATCCAACTGTCTTAGATTTTAGTGATCTGGATAAAACTGGACCCAAATCTACACAAATTCAACACCCAACTGATGAGACTTTTCAAGAACAGAACCAACACTGTCGAAATAAAGACAGAGCTTTCCTTTACATCTCTGCTTTCAACCAGCTCCTAGGACTGAAAGGGTGAGGACCGGTCACTCATCAACAGGGCATTCCCAATCAGTGCTTCGGACCATCGCCATCGCTATTCCCCAGCTCTCGCTCGTAATGACAGACTTCTTCTTTTTTTTTTTTTTGGCTATAAATAACTAAAATGCCACAGAACAGAGGCAGGGTGCAAAAGTTCAGCTGCAGCCAGTTGAATGGATAGTGCTGAACACAGTTCCATTTACATGAAAGCCACGGCAGCTGAAAGCTTCAACATAGAGCCCTGCCAACTCATTTGTTTTCATCTGTCCTGCTTTCCCTTCCCTCCCGAGGTGCTCATGCAGTATTGGGTTGGAGACGGGCACAGTGCCCAATCCTGCTCCTGCTGAAGGTAATGGCAAATCGCCTATTGACTTTGATGGAAGTAGTATCAGGCCCATTTGTTGGCAAGCTTCCCCACGTTGCTATCGCTGTGCCAATGCACAGCAGTCCCAAACTTGCAGCTCTCCCTGCTATTCCAGTCCAGGTCACCCATCGACCAATAGCCCTCCTCGTGCTGCCCAAACTCCAACTGCAACACTCATTGCGATTCTGAATGCCAGTGCACCTCCGTTCTGGCCTGCAACCAGGGGGGGCGGCTGGCAGCAGGGCGCAGCACCGCGCAGCGGCGGGGGCGCGGGGTTGTTTTTGTTTTTTGTTTTTTTTTTTTTTTTTTTTTTGGGGCCGGGGGGCGGGGGGGGGGGGGGCGGGGGGGGGGGGGGGCGGCGGGGCGGGCGGGGGGCGGGGGGCTGGGGGGGCGGGGCGGCGCGGCGGGGGGGGGGGGGCGGGCCGGGGGGGGCCGGGGGGGGGCGGGGTCGCGGCGGGGGGGGGGGCGGGGCGGGGCGGCGCAGTGCGGGCCGGTCTCGCCGGGGGGGGGGGGGGGCGGTGGGGGGGCGGGGGGGGCGGGGGGGGGGGGGCGGGCAAGGGGGTGGTGGGTGGGGGGGGGCGGGGGTGCGGGGGGGGGGGGGGGGGGGGGTGGCGCGGCCGGAGGGGGGCGGTGCTCCTTGTTTTTGCTTGGGGCGCCAAAAATGTTAGAGCCGGCCCTGCCTGCAACACCTCTGCTTTCTAAAAACTCTGTAGCCCTCCTGATGGCTTCCAAGCTCATGTCACAGGATGAGTGTGGTGACATAGTGAAGCCATCAAGTCTCCTTTATTGAGCAGACTGAGCCCACCAAAACCTGTCAAGAACTAAAGCTGTATAAGAATCCATTGCAAACATCCAAATCCCTTGATATTGTTCCAGCAATATTACCAGCAAAATTCTTCTCCTCTTGAATAAATATCCCATTATATTTGTCTTTAAATGTCTTTTCCACAGCTTTCCAAATCCCTCTCATTGTACAGAAACATTCCCACCAAATCGCCTCCAAACTCTGGAGGGAATGCTCGTGACTTGAGCTAAAAGTTTGAGAAACTTTCCTTCACAGGCTGATGCTTTCCAAGAAATTACTCTTTGCTGTTAGATAATTCAAGGCCACTGGAAAGGTCAGAAATATAGCAAGCAGCAGAAAATCTGAATCAGGGCTGGACATGGGAGTTCTGGACTCTAAGGCCCTGGTAGATTGCAAAGAGCAAGCACTGAAATGAGAGACTTGGGGTTGAAGAAGACCATCTCTAGTCACAAGGGACAAATATTTGGATGCCTACACCCTAAATCCTAGGGGACATTGGTCTCAGACCAATTGCATGCAGACATGTGTCCAAAACCACAACCACAATTGGCACTAATCACCTCCCTCATTGGCATCCATTAGCCAAGATGCCAATGAACGAATGGACATGGACTATACAATGAGCTATCCTTTCACTGACCAAAGTTAGCCCTACAGAACAGGGTTGAGGCACTTTGCAAGGTAGGATAGAGAGTGTGTGAACTTCTTGCCTGAAAGCTACCAGTATGTCTGTCTTCTGGATACACAGAACATTTCAGTTTCCAGGGCAAGACTCTAATACTTTTCGGTTACAAACAAACCACTTGTGACACAGCTGAGCTAAAATATTCCCCCCACTATACCTTGTAAACTGTCTTTGTTTAAAAACACAAAGTTTCCCTGCAAAACAGAAAGCAATGCCAAGGCAGAGAGGGCTGGGTTAGTCACCAACTTCCTTGAGGGGGCAGCCAGTTATTTGTAATTCATTTAAGCTCTTCAAAAGATCAAGTTCAGATATTCCAAGTGACCTTCACCTATCTGGCTTCCTAACACTTAATTTAATAATTACTATGATATTATTTATTTTATTCTATCATATTATAATTATATATGTATTTAGAATCATCAGCTAAACAGGTCCATGGGATCACAAGGACCACTTTGATCACCTGTCCAGTGCCTTTCAGTCTCAATTCCCTCTAATATTAAATCAGGTCATTTTTTACCTTCTTGTTTTTCTGCAGAGATGCCACAGGAGCTGTGGAAAACTATCCCTTTCCATAGGAAGCCCTGAGACTCAAAGGTGGGTACCTCAGATGCAAGAGTCCTGTACCACACCTGTTGCCTTGGATTAGTTTTTATCTGAGTTAGGTTGTCAGGTCTTCGGGGCATCATGTAATTCTGCAATGTTATATAAATAAGTAATAATAATAATAATAGTTAAATAAATAACTCTGGGCTAAAATCTGGTTCATATAGTGGTGTCAGCCCGGGTTTTTACAAATTCAACCCTATCACAAAGGGGTTTAATTGTTCAATTTTCCAAAATCCCTGGTATGGTTGCTTGATAACAGAGAAACCATCAAAGCCACTAAATCTGATTCTTCTACCACTTGCACCACTTTGAAACCAGCATCACTCCAGTGGAATTACTCCTGGTTCATACTAATGAAAAAGAGATCAGAATCAGCCCCTCTGGTTCCAGGGTAGGGGTGGCCTATCTTCCCTAGAAGACTCATGCCATGAGGTGGTATTTCAGAGGCCCTCAGAAGTTTAGGGAGAGTCTGTTCATTCTTGTCAAGTATCAGAGGGGTAGCCGTGTTAGTCTGGATCTGTAAAAGCTGCAAAGAGTCTTGTGGCACCTTATAGACTAACAGACTATGGGAGCATGAGCTTTCACCCACGAAAGCTCATGCTCCCAAACGTCTGTTAGTCTATAAGGTGCCACAAGACTCTTTGCTACTTGTTCATTCTTGGGTAATCAACCAACCATTTCAATGCCTATTTAATCCAAACTGGATTCTTCCACTGCTAATCACAACAAAGTAACATCAATGGCATGGTATTCAACACTGTAAAAAATTACCATTAACAACAAATAATCTGTAATAGACATGCACACGCTCCCCACCTGCCCATGCCCACAGCCATGCCCACAAACCCATACACAAACCCATGCAAATACATATGCACACAAACACACGCACTCGTGCAATCTGTTCCGTCTGAGCATTGGAGGACCATGTAACATAATACAATTCCCTCTTAGGATGCAGTGTTTATGGAATTTATCATAGATCTGTTGTGTTATACATAGTACTATAACTTTGCAGGATGGTTTATTGAGACAAAAAATATAAAATATGGTTCCTTCCCTTAAGAGCTAAATGAGATGGATCTAGAGGATGAATCTATAGAACGAGATCTGCGCTCAGGGACACAAGTTTAAATCTGAAGCTGCTCCACTAAC
This sequence comes from Mauremys reevesii, assembly GCF_016161935.1. Lineage (NCBI taxonomy): Eukaryota > Metazoa > Chordata > Testudines > Geoemydidae > Mauremys > Mauremys reevesii. Next base: position 82,464,487 of record NC_052631.1, on the reverse strand, counting down.
TTCCTATGGTTCAAATCTTGCTTTCAGTTATAAAGTGGAGTTTCTCCAGATTTACCTTGGTCTAGCTGAGAGCAGGATCTGACCCAAAAGAAGGAGTTGGAAAAGGAGAGACAAGGGTTAAAGCAAAGAAACACCATGTGTAATATTGTAACCAATAGGAGTCATATGCATTCTGATATTTTAAGCAGCGAGTGCAAGAGATTTAAAGTGCATTTTAACAGTTAATTAGGGATGCCTACTTTCTAATTGCACAAAACCAAACACCCTTGCCCCATCCCTGCCCCGCCCCTTCCTGAGGTCCCACCCCTGCCCCGCCCCTTCCCTGAGGCCCCACCCCCCACTCACTCCAGCTCCCCACCCTCCGTTGCTTACTCTCCCCCAACCTCACTCACTTTTACTGGGCTGGGGTAGGGGGTTGGGGTTAGGGTTGGGGTGGGGCCTGGGAGGGAGTTAGGGTACGTGAGGGGGTTCAGACCTGGGGCAGGGGTTGGTGTGCGGGTGGAGGGGCAGGGTATGGAAGGGAGTTAGGGTGTGGGAGGGGATTCTGACCTGGGGCAGGAGGTTCAGGGTGTGGGCTCTGGCTGGGTAGCACTTACCTCAGGCAGCTCCTGATCAGCAGTGCAGCGGGTCTAAGGCAGGCCCCCTGCCTACCCTGGCTCCATGCTGCTCCTGGAAGCAGCCAGCATGTCCAGCCCCTTGGTGGAGGCAAAGCCAGGCCACTGGCACCACTCCTGCAGCACCCATTGGCCAAGGTTCCTGGCCAATGGGAGCTGTGGAGCTGGCGCTTGGGGTAGGGACAGCGCGCAGATCTTCGCCACCCCTGTGTCTAGGGACTGGACATGCCGGCTGCTTCCAGGAGCAGCACGGAGTCAGGGCAGGCAGGGAGCCTGCCTTCGACCCGCTGCACCGCCGACCGGACTTTTAACAGCAGTGCTTACCGGAGCCGCCAGGGTCCCTTTTCAACCTGGCATTCCGCTAGAAAACTGGACGCCTGGTAACCCTACAGTTAATCCAATTTAATAATCTATCTCAGACACTGCTCTGGTTTTGGGGCCTTTAGATTGGGAGATCCAGATCTGCATCTGCAGTAAAAGGGTCCAATTTCTTTGCCTGAAAGCAAAACTCACTGCAAAACCATCTAATCGCTCCAGATACCTGGCGCTTCTATTATCTCTTGTATTTTCATACTGAGTTGGCTTGGTCCTTTTCTAAGGCCTGGTCTACACTATTGGTGGTGGGGGGGGTCGAACTAAGGTACGCGACTTCAGCTACGCGAATAGCGTAGCTGAAGTCGAACTACCTTAGTTCGAACTGCCTACCTGTCCAGACGCCGCGGGATCGATGTTCGCGGCTCCCCCGTCGACTCCGCCACCGCCGTTCGCGGTGGTGGAGTTCCGGAGTCGACGGGAGCGCGTTCGGAGTTCGAACTATCGCGTCTAGATTAGACGCGATAGTTCGAACTCCGAGAAGTTGAACTCTACGCATCGACCCAGCGGGTAAGTATAGACCTACCCTAAGAAGCACTTAAATGGGAAAGATCTATGTACTATTACTTCAATGGGAGGGATTTTTCCTCCCATAACTGATATGAAAAGAGATCCTTGGGTGGTGCATTAATTAGCCAGTTTTCCACACTGCCACCAACACCGATCAGCTCTTGTAGACAAAAAATACATAAGCACCTCTTCCAGAGACTTGGAACAAACCAGACAGTAATAGAATGCCAAAACAAAACCCAGCTTTCCTATCAGGTGCCAGGAAAATTCTCTGCCACTCAGCCCTCCTCATAGCGTGGGTATTTGTTTATTTATTATTTAGATTTGGGCAATGTGCTCTGTCATGTCTCAGGTCCATATACAAAATATGCAAACATCTTTCACTGAGCCTTAATGACCACTCAATTCACACTCTGTCAGACCAGTGGGAGAAGTGAATTCCAGAGCAGTGTATTTTCCACTGAGAAACCTTGGACAGTTAAATCCAAGGACTGCTATCTTGTGCACACACAACAGTGGCAAGAGAAGTTCACAGGGTGAGAGGAGAGAGGTGACTCCCAGATAACTGGGACCTCAGCCAGCCACAGATTTATAAATCAAAATCAACACTTTAAAATGTACCCAGAAAGGGATTAGAAACAACTCTGGTTGCAGGAAGACTGGTGCAATTATTTTCTGTTCAGCTGGTACCGCCTAACAGATGGGTTCCTAAGCAGAGCTCCACAAAAAGTGCATTAGAGTGATCCAATCTAGAACAGGACAATGCAGAGGTCACTGTGCTGCGCTCAGGACCCAAAAGAAAATGTCGACTTAGTCTGACATATGCAGTGTCTGTTGTAGCCATGTCGGTCCCGGGATATTAGAGTAAGAAGATGGGTGAAGTAATATCTTTTATTGGACCAACTTCTTTTGTTGAGAGAGACAAGCTTTCGAGCTTACACAGAGCTCTTCTCAGGTCTGGGAAAGGAGTGTCACAGCAAAATGCCAGGTGGAAGGGATTGTTTAGCATAAGTAGTTAACACATAGTTCAGGGGACCATTCATGGTGAAGTGGCCCATTAACACCCCTCCAGTCACATGGAGGAAAGGAAAGAGAGGGAAAGACAGCTGGGGTGGAAGGTTGTTAGGGAACTGTAGATTGTTGTAATAAGCCATAAAGCCAGTGTCTCTATTCAGTCCATGATTTTTAATGTCTAGCAAAGTTATGAATTTAAGTTCCCAGGCTCGTCTGTTGAAAGTGTTATGCAGGTTTCCTTTGAGGATGAGGACTGATAGGTGAGATATAGAATGAGTGCTTTGTGCAAAGTGTTCACCCACAGATGATATGGTGTTTGTCTTTTATCATTTTCCTGTGTGAGTTCATTTGAGAGCATAGTGATTGTCTGGTTTCACCCACATAATTGCTATTGGAGCACTTAGTGCACTAGATGAGGTACATCACATGTTGTGATAGGCATGTGTAGTTTCCATGGATCTTGAAAAGTTGTGTGTGTGTTGGGGGGGGGTGAGGGGGGGGGTATTGATCATTGTATTGTGGAGATATGTGCAGGTTTTGCATCTGTTTCTGGCAGGGTCTGGTGCCACTTTGAGTTGGTGTGTCCTGATCTGTGGGGAGCTTGCTTCTGATGATGAGATTGCAGAAGTTGTTTGAAGGTCAGGAAAAGGGGTTCAGGAAAAAATTCTTTCAGGATGGGGTCCCCATCGACTATGGGTTGTAGTTGTTTGATGGTAACCTATATGGGTTCCAGTGTGGGGTGGTAGGTGACAGCTAGGAGTGTGCGGTCAGAGGGGGGGGTATTTCTCTGTTGAAGCAGGCTCTATTGGGGTATCAATACTTTTGAAGATCTAAGCCCTAGTCCTTTGCTATAATTATTAGACTGACTCCCTCTCTTTAAAACTAGCAATGCTTTTAAAATATTAAATTGATGCAATGTAACCTTTTCTTTTTCTTAATTTAAAATTTTTCTGTCCCTATTACATACCCAAACCCAACAGAACTGCACTAATGCAAGAAACCTGGAAAGTGAAACTGACTAAAAACAGAAAGTGAAATTGACCAAACCTAGTTTCACTGTACAAGCTGAATGAAATGCAAAGGTAAACAAATACCATTGATGATGAAAATATTAATTTTAAAAAATCCTTCCTTTATAGTGCACTAAGTGTTAATAACACAGGCTTTAAAAAAGTATATTATATTAAACTGGCAATCTTCCTTCTACTTGTGCCTTGCAGAGAAATTTCTTCAGATTGTTTTTAGACACCACTGCCCATCCCCAACATCTTAGCAGATCTATCAGCTCTCCACAAGATGGATTTTGTTTATTCTAACCAGGCACAGGAGCAATGAAATCAGTGCAACATCAGCCCCCAAAGCTATGATGCTTCTGGGTTTGCTGCTGCAGAGCTCAACGGCTATTGTTGAAAAGGTAGCTGTTTGCTGCCTAGTCTTTCCCAGCCCTCAGTGTTGGGAACAATACCAGACTGCGCAGGGCACAAGGGGCATCTTGCATACAAAACCAGGATAGTTCAGGGTGACACAACAAGGTAATTCTTTGATTAAAACCTGCAGGGAGTTTTCTGTTTGTTTTTTTTTTAGTTGTCTAATTCTACCCTTCTCAATTGTATTTCTAGAAAATTAGTGGCTATAGTTTGCACTAAGAACTATACCTTTTGTTGCTTTGATTAATTTTCAAACCTGTATTAGGAAGAGTTTCCTTTTCTGTTTTGTTTTATCTGCAACAAAAATACATGGTTCAATCATTATCCCATGCTCAGAGGTTTAAGCAAAGGATAACAAGGGCCACAAGAACATGTGAACGCACATCACCCAGTTCCCCACTATCATTAAGACAAGCCTCTTGGTTTGCCTCCTTTCATTGTGTTCATGATACAGAGAAAGCAAACAGTTCGTCTTTAGCCGCAAATGCAGATACTAGCCACAAGCAGTGGGGAGAGTGGGGAATACTGCAGCCTACCAGGAGGATTAGCATATTAATAAACCAGGAACATACCATATTTAAACAAAAATGGGGGAAGGACAAGATTGGGAAGAGCTGGGGTGGATGGTCAGATAGGTGGGCGAGGGGCCTATCGGATGCCTGCCAAACCTGTCAGTATGTCATTGGCTTTAGAAAACAACATGCCAGTCTCATGCACAAGGGAGACAGGAATAGAAAGGGTTTTGATTAAGACAGGCCAGAGCATAGGCTGTCCTCATACCATCACCATTCCCAGTCCACACATACTAATAGCCGGGTTTGTTAGCTTTCCAAAGCTAGCTGAACTCTTTCTGAACACCCACTCGCTCTAACTGCACAAACACCCAGCTCAGCAGATTCTTCTCTCTTCTTCTTCATCACTTTCTTATGAAAAGAAGGCGAAGAAAATGACAAGGAAAATCTCCATTCAATAGACTATCAACCCGGCTCCACGTTGTGAGCTAGCATTCAAGGGTTTGTTCTCCTGATCCCCAGGACGCACAAATGAAACTGATTCACCAGCTAGGATGACTTAACCCATTTGGATGGAGAGTCACTGAGGGAAGGGGCAGTTCCAGTAATCCCCCTTAGAATGATAGAGCCCATTCCCACATAAAGGCAGCCCGGTTCCTCATTAGGTTTCACACCAAGTCCTTTCTTTTAATGCTTATTTTCTAACCACATTAGACACATTTATTATAGAATCACTGTCATTAGAAATAGAAGACACCTAGTTAGCCATCTTAGGCACCCCCAACACATCACTGGCTAATGCCTCTGTGTTCCCTACAGTACAGGCCCATAAGTAATTATAACAATGCCTTTACCAGGGAGGTCAGTTTGAATGACTGAGTCATATGTAGTGATCATCTTACATAGTGTCTTAGCAGTTGCTGGAACATGATAACCGCATTCTAGTCCTGAACTGGAGTTCTCTCTCACTTGGAGAGTAAAATATGGATTTCTCTTGTCCCTCCTTGAGCCTAAAAAGGCACCAACATTGACTACTCATTAATAGATCAATCTTGAGGGCTACTTGGCACTAGCTCAGTACCTGCAAGGGATCAGGTCTCAGGGCTAGGTGGTTTTGTAGAGAGTCAAATCACAAGTAGGTTCTCTAAAGAACTCATGTTCTCCAACTTCTCAAAACACCCACTGGAACTTCTGGCAGGAAAGGGCAGCCACATTCTTATTCCATCTGGTGAAATCCTACTTATTAATGACCAGCATGAATATTTATTCTGGCCACTTTTCCAAAGTGGTATTGACATGTGCATGTATAAGAAGCTGCACTTACACTACAAAACACAGAGTTTAGCAACACTATTCACAATGTATGAAGACCTACCGGAATCAGTGTATTCATCACTACTCTATAGTTGCCGTGGAACTTGTGACCTCTGCTTCGTATAGCAAATTTGGAGAATTCATTTAGAAAAAAGAAAACATGGAACTTGCACTGAGAAGGGGAAGATAATACAGCAGAACCTTGATTATCTGAACCTCTTATCTTAAACATGATAATTTCCTCTTCAGGTTTTAGATAAGTGATATTCAGATTCATAAACAAACAGATGGCTTCTCTGCAACTGGACATCAGCACTTCAGCTAAAGTGCTTTATCATTGGGTCTTCACTTGAGATCCAGCGCTAATGCATTCTTGTCCTATTGAGATCGCTGGCCTTGCAGACACTGGCTGACTGTCTATAATCGGCAGAAATGGCTAGCAGGCACCTCCAGTTACCCAAAAATTTTCTGTACCCTCTGAAGCCCTTGAGTAACTGGGGATCTCTAGAATAATGACCACAAACGCAACAGTAACTGTACAGTAAACTGGAGTACTGTGGACCTTTACAAAATCAAACAACCATGTATGCTGTTTTTAATAAAAGTGTTCACACATTTCACATTGCTGTCATCGTGATGGGCAAACCAATTCAGACAAAATAAGAACCCTTTGCCACAGACTCAAATTGAATCTTTTTTGAGGGGAAAAAAAGCTTAGCTATATCAGCATGAACTTACAGGTTCTAGCAAGATCTGAATCCCAGAAGCGTCAGAGCCCCGCAAAAAGGCAATTCTTGTGATATTTCTGACTTTCCAAGAAACCTATAGAATTTCATGTGGATTCAACCATTAAGATTCTATATAAGTGTCTACTGAAATTATTCTATAACGTATCGAATTAAATGGAGAAGGCTAACATCTTTACAGCTTTTTTTAACTGTCTTATAGAATTATAGAACAAAAGATATAATTTTCTATTAAATTCTGTAGGCTTGTCAAAAAAAACCCACCTATAGAAATATTTTCTTTTTTCCATTAAAATCTACTGGATTTGTTTCATTACTTTTTTTTTTTTAAGTTAGACAGACACATTCAGGGCTTTCCTGTGTGTGAGGTTTAAAGTTCAGCTTGCTGTGATCTAATAAAGCTTCAGCCATTACCTTTCATCAAACTTCTAGTGCTAACTATTTTTTTCCAGCTGTCAGGTTAAATGCTTTCTGCGTGCAGGAGTTCAGCATTTATTCTATTAGGAGTAAAGAATGATTACCCCATGCCATCATTCTTTTCTAATTTCCCAACGTTCTATGAGAGTTCCACTCCTTAGATACAGCAGCTTCTTCGGAGAAGCTAAAGTGAACTGCCACAACTATTAGACCTTGGATAGTCTAACATGAGTGTGATGAGGAAATGAAGCATGATGTATGAGCATCCTGCCCACCTTCCCCTTTCTTTTAATTTTCCATAGATACTTTGCCTGACCAGTATACACCTGCTTCCTACAAGGCTAGTGCTGATTGAGCTGAGTGGTTTAGATCAGGGATTCTCAACCGGGGTACGCAGAGGTCTTCCAGGGGGTACATCAACTCGTCTAGATATTTGCCTAGTTTTACAACAGGCTATATAAAAAGCACTAGCGAAGTCAGTACAAAGTAAAATTTCCTACAGCTCACGAGTTGTTTATACTGCTCTATATACTACACGCTGAAATGTAAGTACAATATTTATATTCCAATTGATTTATTTTGTAATTATGTGGTAAAAATGAGAAAGTCAGCAATTTTTCAGTAACAGTGTGCCGTTGACACTTTTGTATTTTTATGTCTGATTCCGTAAGCAAGTAGTTTTTAAGTGAGGTGAAACTTGGGGTAAGCAAGACAACTCAGACTCCTGAGAGGGGTACAGTAGTCCGGGAAGGTTGAGAGCCACTGCTTTAGATAACTGCAGCATATTCTTGATTTTTTTCCCCTATCGTTTATGTCATGCTGCTTGACAGCCCTAGAGACAAAAGTCCTCTAACATCTACAGAACCTGGATAGCATGGGCAGCAGCATTGCAATCTTCTCCCATGCCAGTCTACCATTAGACCCAAAGTTTACTCTGCTAGGCTTTAGGATTAATTTAGTCTCCATGGCCATTACATTTTTTGCCTTGATTCTGTGACTTCCAAGATGTGAAATCATGGTAATGGTGATGTGGATAACCATCCATCAAGAAGTGGGCTCAGATCCCCACCTCCGGTCAACAGGCCACCAAGAAAATGGTGATAATTTTCAGCTACCACCAGCTAGGACTGGATTTCACCAGCAGTAGGGCTGCTCTGCTCTGCACCTGAGAATTCTCCCTGCCAGTTCTGGTACCTTCTAGTATAGGGGCTAAAAATCCTCACTCTCCACAGACCTTCTCTTTTCTATTCTACCTTATATAGGTTCTTATATTGTATTCATCATCCTGGTATCATTTGAAGACTGAATATGGCTCTCTGTGCATATCTAACTATATCATTCAGTTTTTGATGAAGCGCTTGATTGAATTCAGCCAGCCCAGACACTATGCTTTACAGACAGCAGGGAGACCCTATTGATGCCCTTCAATAGGAATTTTGCAGTGCAGCGCACCGACATGCATCACCCTGTTCCGTGGGCTTACTGAGATCTCGAGAGCCGGGGAGCTGTACCTTTGGGTGCTTAACACTGCACATGCTCAGCCTCTCACAAGATCAGACCTCCCTCCGTAGCTGATCTCATCTCAATGATCCTTCATCTTCGCTTGCATTTCAAGAGGCCCTAATTGTACAAAACATCTCCTCAGACTTGCACACGCGTACCCTGCAAAAGCCTTAGCATCTTTCCTCGTAACCTTCCCTCTCTGTCCATTTGCCTGCCTGCCCTTCTTTGGCCAATCATGCAGTCACTGATTTTATCCCGAGCCTCATTAGCACAGGATATAATACAGAAGCACATTTTCTTGTGTAGCTCTTGCACCTGACTTGTCAGCAGAGTCAAGGTAAAGGAATTAAGTATTTATCTGGTGAAAGGAAACAAAAAAGGGGTGACTTCTAAAGCCAGGTTTCTGAGCTTTTCTTTAGCCCAAACACCAGTGACTCAGTAGAGTCTTTTGTGGTGCACCAGCTCCGGGTTTCATCTCCCCCTCCACTTCCTCCTCCCATAAAAAACACCTGACGATCACACTCCCTTCCCCCTCATAGATTGCAAAATAAAAATGCAGTAAAGACCTGGATTCAGGCAAAACTGGCAAAATGTCTCCCCTGCAAAGCATGAACATCCAGCCGATCTATTTGAAAACTTAACCTGAAATCCCCCCACAGGCTGCCTCCAATTCCTCTGGCACCTCAAAAATCTCTCCTTGAGACACCAGATCTGGACTAGCAGCTCTGTAGCGGAAAGAACCAAGCAAGGTCAATACAGTAGACATTCACAAACCGCTTAGTGAGTTGACTTGATCCTTCATCAAAATATTTTAGCTCTTCTTTTAGCATAACACTTCACTGGCCATGACATGGCAGGCTGAACCAGTGTGACAAACTGTCAGAACAGATTTTTTTTTTTAAACACAAAAAGTTAAACCTAGACTTTAAAGGTAGAACTGGTCCACTGAGCCTCTGTTTCACGTGTGAAGTGCCTCCAGGAAAACTGAAGGAACGCAGAGTTCCTTGTGGTAAAAGGCCTCCCAAGAACTGGTTAGCACTAGTTGGGGATGATCATGCTAGCAGCAATGGTGGTCACATGAGTCCAGACTTCTCTTTTAAGAAGCCATCAGTTAATAAAAGTAACCACAAGGGCTACCAAAGCACCTGAACATTTGTCACTTTTCAAACAAAACTCCCTGACGAGAAGAGCTTGCTCTCTGATTCAATATAGTAACAACTGGGAATTATCTGAATCATTCCGCGGGCACCAATGACAATAACTGTTGCTACGGAAATAGGATCACAACAAACACAATGACCTATTATTTCTCACTCTCCAAAGTCATACATCACAGTTTATTACCACTATTGTATTGGTAATAACCTATTTACCACCAGACTACAGAGGGTGTCAAATCCAAAGCACTTTCATGTTCCTTGTTTCAGGCTGATATTGATATTGATGAGCTCAGTGATTCACTTTAAAGGATACGAGTTGACTTTAATGCCATTGGCAGCCTTTTGGGTCAAGTGCCAGGGAATTTTTATGGGAACGCCTCAATGTGATAATAAAATACTGTGTGTGCCAATCTGAGTGTGCATCATGTGTAAATCTGTGTGCAGTATCTGTGTGGGTATATCTGCCTGTCTAAATCTGTACGCATCTGAGATTTGGTGCACACACGCACATCTACCAAGCTCTGTGAAATTGAAACTTTGTGCACGTGCACACAATTTGTGAGCTTATGTGTGTATGCTTGTGTACCAGTCTTTGTGCAGCTGCATGTGTATGTGAAAATCAATGTGTACCTGCATATATAGTGTCTGTGCGTACACAGAGCTTCAGAGTAAGAGCACTTCTAGTTTCTTTGCATTCAGCTAGATCCCATTTTACAAATTGCACATACTCTAGGCTAGCTGGGTTGCCTTCCCAATGCCGTGGGAATGGGATGGGGTTTGGTGATTCTCACTAGTATCAACTTCAGGAAGCCCAAACGTTTTCTTTCTTACCAGGACTCAACTACAGTTTTATTGCTATGTGAAGCAAATTCTCCTTAGAGTAGGATGAGTAGTGTTACATTATTCTCTCATTACAATATGCTAGGCCAGAAAAAAACACCTGCCGTAACTGTTGTCATCTTGCTACAGGCATTGTCTAACAAATAGGCAAGGTGCAACACTTGAAACTGCAGCATTCCAGCAGCTAAGCATTAGTTGGCAGCCAATCCAGTTCCTGGTTTCTAAGATCCTGGATTCATTCCCAAATCCCTACATTTCTTTTTTCAATATTCTCCCCCCATTGGATCCTTTAGGATTAGCAGGAATCCTGGAGTTTCAGCTCACAGTTAGAAAAATGGCTGACACTACTGCCGGTAAAGAAGATGGCAAGGAAGGCTGCTTTGTAATTTAAAAGCTAATGTGACGCAGGAACACTTCCCGAACAACATGTGATGGGACAGAATACGATACAAATATAGGGGGTTTTGTAACAGAGAAAGGACAGGACACAGAGGTAATCGATATAGAAGGGGAATTTTTTAAATAGAATTTAGTGAGGCTACTGGACACAGACAGGACCCTGTAGTTCTGTCTCTCTAACTCGCTGGGTCATCCATAAATCCAAGGGCCTTCTGACCACACTAAAAGAACAAAAAGGCTTGGGATAGGTTCTCAAAGTGCAAATGCAATAACTTTACCTAAGGCAGCTCCGACCCAGCAAGGAGCAGTAGCCGAAAACCTCTAATCTCACTCTGCTCACAGCCTGTTCAAATGTCCCAACTATTCATTTCTATCTATTTAGAGTTACATACCAAAAAGGACCCCTACCACAGCTGTGGGTGCCTGACAGTTAGACTCACAATCCACACAGGCATCATCACCCAGCAGCAGACCAGAATTAACTTAACCAGCCACTCATTTAAAGCAGCAAGATATACCCCATCCTTGAGCCCGTACCTTCAAGCCTCCTGAAAAGCCCTAGCAAACAGGTGGTTTTTGTAGTGTGTCCTGAAGCTCATCAGAGTTGAGCTCTCTGGGACCAAGATGGGAAGCCTCTTGAGGCTAAGGGGCCCTAAGAGAGAACGCCTTGCTGGCAGCTCCATTTCTTCTAGCCTGAGGGAATTCCAGTTCACGCACCTCTGATGACGGCAGCTGTGGCCATATCACCTCAAGTAGGAAGGTCCCAAGTCATTTAGGGCTCGATCAGTGAAAATCAACAATGTAACCTCCCTACACAAACCAATAGGCAGCTAGTGCAGATCCTTCTGTTCAAGAGAAAAGGAAGAGAAGGACCAAACCCTGTATTTTTAAACAAAGTTTTAATTGGTGGAAGACCCGGCTGGGACACTTAAAACTAGACTAGACAAAATACTAAAGAGGTGGAACACCAGCAACAATCCTGCACTCACAGGGAGATGAACTGAGTGATTTAATAGGTCTCTTCTATCTCTAACTCCAACAATATGATGAGTTCTAGATGGAAGCAAAATACCTTGAAAAGCCCAAACACCCTATTTTATCTGAAGAACAAAGAAAGAAATTAGTCAAAGATGACAAAATGCAAACAAAACAAGAAAAGCAGTAAGTGGTGTAAAGTATATGTAGGTGGGGACAAATGTTCCCATTAATAATTAATCACAAGTAATTAATAATACAATTGCATGGCCCCTCTAATACCAAAGCATTTTGCAAAACTATAAATACAGAAACCACTTGTTCCACCACACACAGCCAATCACCTCTGGGACAGAACACAGGAGCTGCATAAGTGTCCACAATAATGCTGTGAGACAGTAAAGGATAGGAAGTGAGGAAATTGCTAATTTTGATTGGGATTTCAAAGGGATTTAATAGAGTTAGGCACCCAAATTCCATTTGTAGTTGGTTTTTGTTTAATATGGAGATACACCTATCCCATAGAACTGGAAGGGACCTTGAAGGTCATTGAGTTCAGTCCCCTGCCTTCACAGCAGGACCAAGTACTGCCCCTGACAGATTTCCCCCTCTCTAAATGCTCTTCCCCCCCCGGACTGAACTCACAGCCCTGGGTTTAGCAAGCCAATGCTTAAACCCCTGAGCTATCCCTCCCCTAACTCCTTTATGCTCCTTTTTACTTCCAGCCTTTAGCCTACAAGGGAATTTTAAGGCAGACAGAACATAGTTACCTACAGTTTTGCCAGGACACTGGGGCTAAGAATCTTACTCTGGCAAAACAGTGCCACAGAGTCTTTAGTGATCATGAGTGACCAGAATCTCTCTCCTGTGTCTCATCCAAAAGGCAACACGTTGCCCCCGACCAGAATGAGCCCTGCTTAACTGGCAAAATCCAAGACTACACCCTGAGGCAGCCACATCTAAGTCCTGTGCAACTGTGATCAAACACTGTGAGTTGGGATAGGGTTTAGGAGGCGGCTCCATTTCTCCACATACAGAACTACCAGCACTCACCCTGAGCCTGTGTTGGGGAAAGGGCTTCTCAAGGAGACAGGCCCACAATGACTTTTGTAAGGCTTGTTAAGTTTCTTCAGAAGCAGCTCTAAATATACAAGAGGCTTATTAGTTTGGACACAAGGGAAATCAATGAAGGGCCTGCTTTCTTGGAAGACAAAGACATTCAATAAAGAACATGTAAATTATTATTTTCCCCCAGCTACAAAGATCCGGGGTACAGGCTGCATTCAGGGAGCTATAGAAGGATGAAAGAGAAGGGAAATCTGTCAATGTGGATCCCTCGCCAGGTCTGTCCACCTCACACACTTTTTAAAAAAACCATTGTGCTAAAAGTCAGCAGAGATGACCTGGTATGCAAAACTGCACCGGGTCCCTCCAGGGTGTTTTCAGCTCGCACGTTCGTCCAAATTTTAAAATGTGACTGCCCAAAGCCATTGCACCAGGGTAAAGCAGGAGAGAACAAACAGTAGCACTGAGCCAGCACTTTCCTAAACAACTTCCCAATTCTGGCTGAAAAGGCTCATTAAGCTATGCCATGCCAAGAATTTGTAGGTGCTTCGGAGTATGCCTACAAATACCTTGCTTTGGTTCAGATGTGTAAGTAACACAGTACTCATAGGGATCCATGGGGCCACATTGCATACTATCCAGTCAATCCCAAGGGCCCTGTTTTCCAGCACATTCAAACTGAAGAAGCCCACACTCTTTTTAAGGGTTGGATTAGTTCCAGATAATAATAATAATAATATTCCCTTTCCCTCTGCTCCCAACATTACCAGGTACCCAGTTTGCAGAGACCCCCTACTTGTGAATCTATCTGTCCTTGGAACCAGCTAGTGCTCCTGTGTCCTGTTCTCATCAGAACAAGCTTGATCCACCAAGACTCCTGCTGGTGTTTCCCTTAAGCACCTTACAAGGTTATGCACATGAGGGAATCACAAGGAACCCTGGTAACGCAGATGTTACTATACTGTCATGGACTGATGGTCCACAGGATTGGAGAGATTAGAGTTGGAGAAGACCTGTTAGGATCATCATTCCATCAATGAGCCAACAGAGGATTGTTCCCACAGCACATTCTCTAGTATATTGTCCAATCTAGTTTCAAATGTGCCAAGTGATGGACTTCAACCAGTTGCCTAGTGAGGATATTCAACAGCCCAATAGATTACATTATATATATTTTTTCCAGATATTCAGCCTCAGTTTCCCCTTTTTAATATCATTCCATTAGCCCCTAGTTATACCCCTTGTAGCACCCTAAATAATTCCTCTCCCTACTTAACCTTTACACCTGTTGATGATTATGTCCTCTCCTCCCCCTCAAATACTTCCTCTCCCTTCAGTCCATCTATTTAAGCACTTTCAGGATTTCCAAGCCTATCAAGCCCTCCAGACTCTTGATTGTTTTTGTAGCTTTTTCCTTCCAGTTTCACTCTATGTTGCTGGTAGAGTAGTATCCAGAAGTGAATGCCATTAATGCAGTATCCTGTATTCAACAGCAAGGAATGCAAGCTGCATCCCTCACCAGTGTGAAAAAGTTCACCTGGCATATGATACCAGGCTATCCTCTGCAGGAACTTCCCTTCTAGCCTGATTGAGAAGGTCAGCTTAGCTCCCACTGAATGGAACAATGGATAGTACCATCTGATCCCAAATGGAACAGGAATGGGGACAGCTGGATTAATCCTGGGCACATAAGGAATTTCTCCATTCAGGGATGACATCTGGGAGGAAAGAGCAGAGGGAGGAGAAGGTTAGAAGCAAGATGAGGTGCCCAAGAATGGGATCAGAGGAAAGGGAATACAAAAGGCATTGATCCACTTGCTCAGGCTCTGAGCCACTCTGCTGTGAAATCTTTCTAAATGTCTGCAGTTCTGGTTATTAAGAAACTCTCCCATCACCCTGCCGCTGCTGGTGAAACCTGACTTCAGAACAGATGTGTGTTGTTCCAGAAGCCACATCGAGGAACATCATCTCCCCTGGTATCCTTTTGAGTTGAAGACAACACCCCATGCTTGTATGCTGCTGCTGCTCTCAGTGCTCATTTAAGCCCAGTTTACATTTAATGACAGACATTAACAGGAGACAGAGAGAGATAATATTATAGGGATGCTTTGAAGGCAGGGTGTGGGGTTCTTAGCTCCATGAATCCTGTTCTAGTCCATGGGAAATGCCTGTTAGAACTCTGTTAACCCAATCACAAATTGCCCCGGGGCAGCTTTTTATTTAGGAAAACAATAGGCTGTAAAAACATTTTGCTTTTTAAAAAACTCCCGCTGAGCTGTGGGGCGAAGCTTAGCTAAGCACAGTCTGCCTCCCAGCGGGCTACGGCCATTTTCTCACCACTGCCGGTAGCCTGGTAGCAGCCCTGAGCAGTGCCCTATATGCTCCAATGTTCCATTCTATGCACAATGCTTGTCAACAACGATGTGGCAAGAATTGGATCATGCTATCCTGCAAGGATTGGATCAAATGCAAATCAGCTGTGGCAGTTTTGAATGACGATGACAGAAAAGGAAATGCATCCTTCGCAAACAATACAGAACAGGAGGAAATGTCAGGTGCCACATACTGGCCTTTCAGGGGACTCTTGTCAATGGGTCTCACCAACATCATTAAACATGTTACCTAATTCGAACGATAACAGCTATCCCTAACCTGCAAGATTGAGAGCCCTCAACTCTGGTTGACTTCAATGGATTCTTTATGCTGGATTAAGTATTTGGAATCTAGTTAGGTGCTCAGATATTTTAATGATGACTGTGAGATAGACAGACAGACAGATGTTTAAAACATAGGTGGTCATAGTAAGTTTTACACTATGGCTCATTGTTACACAGTTGATACAGAGGTGCTGCCTATGGGGACCTGAAATCACAGTATGCAATGCTCCATCTTGACCAGAGCATTTATGTGAGATAGTCCCCTGCAAAATCAGGATCATTCCACAGAAATCTCAATGAATAGCATCCCACCCAGGTTGGGACATAACCAGGTGGACCCCTGCACAAACTCCACCCCTCTCACATAGCTCTGCAGTGCAGCAACAATGATCACCTTAATGGTTTTCACCATGGAGCTCACCAGCACCAAAACCTTAAGCCTTCTCTTCAGAGAATGTAAAAGACCCAAGACAATGAGGAAGGCACCAGATCACTTCACCTCTCACTCAACCCCCAACCTACCTAAGAGGGTATCTTCTCTGGCTGGTTGGAAGGAAGAAGGAATGAAAATAACACTTGGAAGGAAACTGAAAACAAAGAGCCAGACAGTCATAAACATGTGGGATCCTGACTCTTATTCACTGGCCCTCACACTCTACTTTACAACCCTGAATTGATTTCTTACCTCAAATAGATTTCTAGATGCCTTGCAATTAAAATGACTTATACTGTGCCATAAAAAGGTTACTGGTCTTCATTTCAGATTTTTTGGTTGTTTAAGTTTCTTGACTTGCATGATCCTTTTATGCTTTTAAATATTATCAACTAGTCCATGGTTTATAGCTTTCTTTTCTTTTTTTCCCCTTCTTCAAGCCAAGCTGTTCTGCATCCATCCATCTTTATGTTTTATTAACACAAGGATTCTGCTGTGGGCAGCTTATTCTCCCTTATTACATCTCCCTATTTATAGTTTGCCAACGGCAAAGATTGCCATTGCAAGCACTGAAAATGGCTGCTGAGAAGACGCATGGAGCAGCTTATGTGTTTATCTATAGAGGCATCTGTTCAGTGAGCCACCCTGTACCCCAATGATGCCCTTGTCATATGCCTCTGGCAAAGAAAACTCTTCTATGCAATTTCCTGATTCCTGCCAATAAAAGTCAAGCAGATCAAATATGGGAGGTCACACAAACAGATCAAATATGGGAGGTCACACAAGCAGATCAAATACGGTAGGTTACTCATGAACAATATAAAAACAGCCTTGCCTTTTCTGAAAAGGTTTAAAGGACACTTTCAGTTTGAAACCTCTATGAGGCCCAGTCCTGTTCTCCTTACTCTCACAGATTAGGATATTACTCTGAGACAGTTCAGTGGGACCATTTGAAGAGCAAGGTACTATTCCATGTGAGTATGGAGAGCTGAATCAGGCTCCCAGTGAGAAGCAAGTCACTGAGGGCAAGCTTGTTGCTTTGCCATGAGCTCTGAGTATGGGAAACTCATGGTGATTGAGGGAGGTCCTGGATGACTGGAAAAGGCTAATGCAGTGCCCATCTTTTAAAAAGGGAAGGAGGAGGATCCGGGGAACTACAGGCCAGTCAGCCTCACCTCAATCCCTGGAAAAATCATGGAGCAGGTCCTCAAGGAATCAATTCTGAAGCACTTAGAGTAGAGGAAAGTGATCAGGAACAGTCAGCATGAATTCACCAAGGGCAAGTCATGCCTGACCAACCTAATTGCCTTCTATGAGGAGATAACTGGCTCTGTGGATGAGGGGAAAGCAGTGGACCTGTTATTCCTTGACTTTAGCAAAGCTTTTGATACGGTCTCCCACAGTATTCTTGCCAGCAAGTTAAAGAAGTATGGGCTGGACGATTGGACTATAAGGTGGATAGAAAGCTGGCTAGATAGTCGGGCTCAATGGGTAGTGATCAACGGCTCCATGTCTAGTTGGCAGCCGGTTTCAAGCGGAATGCCCCAAGGGTCAGTCCTGGGGCCAGTTTTGTTCAATATCTTCATTAATGATCTGGAGGATGGCGTGGACTGCACCCTGAGCAAGTTTGCAGATGACACTAAACTAGGAGGAGTGGTAGATACGCTGGAGGGTAGGGGATAGGATACAGAGGGACCTAGACAAATTAGAGGATTGGGCCAAAAGAAATCTGATGAGGTTCAACAAGGACAAGTGCAGAGTCCTGCACTTCGGATGGAAGAATGCCATGCACTGCTACAGACTAAGGACCGAATGGCTAGGCAGCAGTTCTGCAGAAAAGGACCTAGGGGTTACAGTGGACGAGAAGTTGGATATGAGTCAACAGTGTGCCCTTGTTGCCAAGAAGGCTAACAGCATTCTGGGCTGTATAAGTAGGGGCATTGCCAGCAGATCGGGGGATGGGATTATTCCTCTCTATTCAACGTTGGTGAGGCCTCATCTGGAGTACTGTGTCCAGTTTTGGGACCCACACTACAAGAGGGATGTGGAAAAATTGGAATAAGTCCAGCAGAGGGCAACAAAAATGATTAGGGGGCTGGAGCACATGATTTATGAGGAGAGGCTGAGGGAACTGGGATTATTTAGTCTGCAGAAGAGAAGAATGAGAGGGGGTTTGATAGCTGCTTTCAACTACCTGAAGGGTGGTTCCAAAGAGGATGGATCTAGACTGTTCTCAGTGGTAGAAGATGACAGAATAAGGAGTAATGGTCTCAAGTTGCAGTGGGGGAGGTTTAGGTTGGATATTAGTAAAAACTTTTTCACTAGGAGGGTGGTGACGCACTGGAATGGGTTACCTAGGGAGGTGGTGGAATCTCCTTCCTTAGAGGTTTTTAAGGTCAGGCTTGACAAAGCCCTGGCTGGGATGATTTAGTTGGGGATTGGTCCTGCTTTGAGCAGGGGGTTGGACTAGATGACCTCCTGAGGTCCCTTCCAACCCTGATATTCTATGATTCTATGACATCACACAACTGCCTCATCTTGGAGCTGTTAAGGGAAGGAACTGTCCCTCCAAGAGGAGAAGTTCCTTCACTTCTTCCCCCTTGATCCACGGGGTTGGGCATATCAAAATAGTGTGGAAAATGGTTGGTCAGGTAGGATTTCTGGCCAAGACATTAGTAGCAATATCAGACATCTCACTGGAAAGCCAGTTCTTGTGAGTCCCCAGTTCACTGTAACAGATGCATATGGTTCTTATAAGCATCCCAAATTTCATAGGCTTATTCTGACTGACCTGGCTTTGAGCTCTAGAGGTTAACAGCGCCTAGCGCAATGGGGCCCTGGTGCATGATTGGAACTCCTAAGTGCTATGATAATATAAATAAATAAATAAATACCCTCAGATGAGACTGGTAGTCAGGTGGTCTAGGTTCTGGTGCTGAGGTTCTGGTTTCTGCAAATGCCCTGATCCCCTATTGAGCTCAGGGTGTTTCCAGGAACTTTGAGGAAGTGCTCAGCATGTAGCAGAATTAAGCCTTATGTGATACTGTGCAAGGCACTTCTTCCGTGTCCCTGGTTCCCCATCTGTCCAATAGGGACAATACTACGGTATTGACCTACCTCACCAGCTTTTAATTAATTCTTTTTTGATAAAATATTTTGAGATATTGCAGTGAAAGGTGTCAAGTATTGTTATTATCCAAAGAAGCCATGGAATATCAGCAAGAGCCAGGGAAAAAAAGCAAACCAGTGAAACTGACTGCAGTGGAGATGGGAAGAAAAAAGGGAATTTAAAGAAAAGTGACAGTGGGATATTTATCCATCCAAGGGAAGTGCTAAACGTCCCAGACATACAAAGCACCAGCTAATGAGCTCTAGGGAACAATTTTGCATTGGCAGGGAAATGGATTGGATCATCAAATATAAAAGTTCTAAAATGTTGGTCCAGGAAGAACCAGTCTGTGGCATTTGAACTGCTAGTGGCCTACATGAAACCTAAACATCATGCACCAGGCAGACGGGTTGCAGGGAGGGGATGAGGTCTCCAGAACCAAAGAGCAGAGCAGATCCTGATCAGATAGGACTTTTCCACCTCTAACTCCTATGATTACATGATTGCTCATTTGAGATATAAGACAAAGTATGTGAAGGAGGAAGTCGGATTATGGCACCAACTAGAGCTTAAGGCGAGGCCCAAAATATCTACAGCATAGTCCTTATGCTGGGATATAGTCAGGCACCGAACAAATGGGTAGTATTAAAAATACTGCTTTTGATTAGGCAATTAAAATGATGCAGTCTTCCACAAACAAAAAACCCACAACCCCTCCTTACACCTAACAGCTGTGTTGATGCTATTTTGCATGCACACGTCTGACTTATTTTTGGCAGGCTCTTGCGATTCCTTCACCCTGAAGAGACCTACAACAGGCTGGGCTGAGCATTTTCGAGCCAAAGAAGAATTTTATCCAAAAGGAAGTGACAACATTCTCTCCCCCCTGCTTCCTGCACTGGGAAGATTAGGAGGCAGGAGATGGTGTGAGAGTTTATGGCCCTGAGTACAAATAGTTATATTACCTTGGCTGGTCCCGGGTACAGCTAACTACAGACAAGCTTGTGTCGGGTTAAAGAAACAGCAGAAGAGTTTACCAGTGGTCCACAGCAGAGCTATGCTGGTGTGGGTCACTTTTGAGCTGCCCAAATGAGCATCGAGAGCCTAGGCTTAGCATGTGTTTTACTAATGTATTTGGAGGAAAGGGCTTCGCTTGTCACCCTGTACAGCTTTGCACTTGTACCCATTTCAGCTGCCACAAGAGATCAGGAAAAAATCAAGGTTATTGTTTTCATTACAGATAGGCTTGGACAGGTTAGATTTTTCTTGGTAAATGTCAATTTCACCATACACATACAAACTGACGAAAAAAATATTCCCATTGATGAGAATCATAATTTAGATAGATAAAGTAAGAAAAATGCTGGTTGAGAGCTTATTAGAGTTTGATTCAAGGATATTTACTTTGTATATTTTGAAATGTGATGTTGATAATTTGTGTTTTAATGGTTATAAAGCTTTAACTTTTTGAATCTCAACATCTACGGTCATTAAATAATTATTGTCTAATATAGCTGCCCCCCACCCCCCAATAATTCCCCACAACTCTGAAAATTTAAATACATATAAAAAATGTCAAAGGCCAAAACCCATAATTTTGTGCAACTGTGAACATTTAAATCAATAAAAAATATTTTATTGATTTAAATGTTTTAGATAGATAATTTAGATAGATAAAGTAAGAAAAATATTTTAAAAGCTTGAAAATAAACATTGATGTTATCTGTCAAATAAAAATGGAATTCTACCAAGCCTAGCCACAGATATTCATACATAATGCAGCTTAATTCATGAATGTTTGGGAAGTACATCCAAAGGCATTAGAGAAGCTCAAAGTGCTAATTTTGATCAATTAATAATAAAAGAGTAATTTTATTAATTCACAATATTAAAACAAAAGATCCTGAACTGCCTGAATGCAGACTGAAGGCTTTAAATAGACAGAAACAGAGAGGCTCTAGATTAATGCCATTTAAACCATTTTTTGTGTATGAGCATAATACCATGTATAGTCTAATATTTGCACATGGGCAGTGCATACCCAAAGCCTTTGGGACCAAATTTATCCCTTTTGTAGCCACACTGAAATCAGCCGAGTTACATTAGGGATGAATTTGGCCCACACCTTTTATTAAGCCTCCCGGTGGCATTCAAGGTGTTGCTCATACCTATGAAGCACTAAAGGGTTTGAGTTCTCATTACCTGGGAATCTGCCTCTCTCCCCGGGACAGACTGACACAAATGAGATCAGCAAAGGTGCTCAGCCTGGAGCTCACACAGTATAAATGGGAGGAAGCTGTTGGCAGGGTATCTTCTGTGGGGTGGGAAGTGGGAGGGTGAGGCCTTGATTTCCAAGCTCATCCCCTCACCCCTCACAATTTGTTAACCTTCGTGGCCCACTCCAAAGTCTGTGTTTTACCCATTTTCTCCCAGGCTTTTGAGAAGAGTGTGGTCTGAGGTGGAGACAATTATGATCAATCCTTAGTTCCTGTTAATAGCAATAATGAATGCAATACTTAGCTCTATGTAGTGCTTTCCATTGGTAGATCTCCAAGCGCTTTACAAAGGAAGGTCAGGATCATTATCCTGATTTTACAGATGGGGAAATTAAGGCACAGAAAGGGGATGTGACTTGCTCAAAGTCACTCAACAGGCCAGTGGCAGAACCCAGGTCTCTGGAGTCCCATTCCAGTGCCTTATGCCTTTTCCTATAGTGGGCAAGGCACCTAGAGCACTGGATGGGTACCTATAGTTTTATTTACTAAAGGACTGTAGCCTACTATTCACTAACCAATAACCAGAACATCCACGGTTACATTAGAGAAGATTATAGCCTTTGTATTTCAAAAAACAAACACTCATGCTTCAGGGCATCACCCACCAGCTAACTAGCAAGGGTCAGAAAGGAACATCCCCTATAGGCAGGTTACTCCACCATTATCAGCAATGGAGTTAGTTGCATCTTTCTCTGACATGTCTGGTACTGGCCGCTGTCAGAGACAGGATACTGAACCAGAGGGACCACTGGTCTGAGCCAGTGTGGCAATTTCCTACCTCCCTGTGGAGAGCTTTGATTTTTAAAAGCAATATAGAGTTATCCACTTCACTCAAAAGGCAACTGCCAGCTTAGTCCCAGTAGATATATCTGCCATGCCTTGGGAGATGGAAACAGTTTGAGCTCTTTTCTTTTTACTGGGTAAATGAAAAATAAATAAGCCATCACATGTTTTTACTTCTTTAGCACCTTCTCCCTTTCAAAGCCCATAAAGCATCTTACAGACATATCTGAATTAAGCTGCATAGCCCCCTGTGAGGAAGGTAAATATTACGACCTCTCTTTTACAAATAGAGAAACTGAGGCATGGAAAGACTAAGAGTTTAAGGCACATTTGCAATTTCCTGCCCAATGCCCTGCTGCTGCTCCTCTTTCCTTTGGATATACTGAGAGAGGAGAGTGCAGAGGTGCTGTAACATATAAATAGCTGGATAAAAGCTCTTTTGTATGGAAGAAGAATTCAGATCCTCTTATTTACTCCTGTTTGACTCAATCCAGATTCCTCTTATTTGCTGTTTGTTCCCATTCCCCGAGTTCCATCTAACTGATGATGCTTCCCCCAGCTCTCAATGCTTACTGAACAAGAAAGAAACTGCCCCATCCTCTTTGAATACTCTTCTGTTCGCTGCATATGTCGGCATTACTCCCTCTGGGTCCAGATGGACACTCTTAAGACTGCAAAGCTAATTAATACTGTATTCAAATCCTCTCCTATTTTACCATTCATATATACATCATCCACAGCCACAATGCTGGGGAAAAGAGTCTAAAATCAGCTTGCAGAGCCATAAGGCTCTGGCTAAAAGTAGATGTTGATTTCATTCTCCCATTCCTGTGTAGGTGGATGGGTGGGTGAGAGTATGTGAGAGATAGGGGGAGGGGTGCAATATTTATTTCAAGCCACATTTGTCTCTGATTTCTTGAGGCACAGCGATTTTAAAGCGAACAGAGCCAGGGAAGGGGGAAGGAAGATTCCTTGCAGGCGACATATAAAGCAAAGGAAGACCCATCATCCTCATCCTGAGATTTTGCTATTATTAATTATTATTATTATTTACTTTAAAAATATAACAAAACCAAAGGCTGGTGGAACCAGATTTTCAAATCAGACACAACTGTATATGACGAACACATGGCCAGTTGGCAGAACTACACACATCAATGGTTAAATGATGCTAACAAACGCTGCCTGCAGAAGGCCTGCCTCCTAATGAATTGCAACAATGTTTGCTTCACTCCCAGAGATTATGTAACATGCATTTGCCTTGCCATTGCCTCATATTTATCAAACTATATCAGGGAGTACACACACACACACACACTTACAGGTATATACATACATGCACACACATACACGTGTGTGTGTGCATCTGAGAGAGGCAACCTAACAAACTGTTACACAAAACAGACCCTAGAGATTACTTAAACCATCATTGAAAGGCAGCCACTTCTGGGGTGAAACAGAGCAACTGTTTAACAATGCACAGCAACATTACAAAACAGGAGGTGAACAACCAAACCATGCCAACAAAACTGAAACTGGGGGGTGAGGGGAGGGAAGAAGATAACAAGAACGTTGGAGCAAACACCCCTAACAACTCCCTGTGATACCTGCCATTAATGTGGCTTTAATGACTAGCCGCAGTCCAATCCTGAGTTAAATGTCTCATCAGAAAAATGGCAGCTGAGCCAGCACAGTGCCCTGTACATCCCTGCTGGACTAATGGTGCAGTACTGACTCAGAGAGGAGAGCACCATGCGCTGGGTCATCAACACCACTTCCTGGAGCACTAAGGAGATCTTTTTTGGGGGGGTGGGGGGGGAATCTTTAAAGTTGCCTTAAGGCAAGGTGGGGTGGCTGCAGTTCCAAACAGCTTTTATTAACAATTGTAAAGAGCTCTCACGATTTGCACAGAAGAGGACTGTCTCCTCTTAACAGTCATTCCTAATCATTCCTGTCACACATTTAGCCGTACATAAAGACAACAAACTAGCTCCTTCCAGGGCTACTCCTTTTCTCTCTCTTTTTTTTTTTTTTTTTTTTTACATTTTTTTAATCCAACAGGAAAAACTTTCAAATGGCTCTGCAGAAGCCTAAGCTCTCCAGCAGATTGCTGAAATCTGGCCCTGGACACTATGGGACTAGAGATTCATATAGCCTTAACCAGAGGGGCTGAACATCCATCCAGCTGTCGCCTAAACCCCCCTGAATTACAGCAGCCTCTCCCTGTTAATTACAAATGACTCTGTTCAAAACCTGAGACTTGATGCCCCTAGTTCACTGAGCCTGACACAGTCAGGAAACTCCCATCACTGAAAACAAGGCCCAGTGACAAGAGGCGAGCCCTTTTTCTCCAGCACAGGTGTGAGGCCCAGCACATGGGGACGGCTGATGTGTGGCCCATAACTCATTCCAACACCTTCATTCCTTATAACTTCCTTCATCTTCCATCTCCTCTCGGCACTGGTGTATCATCAGGCCAGATTGTGGCTTTCAGCCCCTGTCTGGGTTGGAAGGTTGGTGAGTAACAGTGCTGCCCTGCGTGGCCCTGGAGAAGTTTTGGTTGATGCCGCCAGGATTCCTCCTGGGGATCTAGAGGAACAGTGGTTGGAGCGGCAGTGCCTGCCTGCCTGCCTTTGGAAGGATGCTGAGAGTGCACACTCCTCCCTTCACAGGCCAAGTCCACTCATCAGTGCAGACAGGAGCAGTGCCCAGGTTCCATCCTCACACCACATCACCTTCCGTATCCCCACTCAGTGGCAACAGTCTCTGCTCCTCACTGTGGCTGGTCCTACTGAGGGACAAGATGAGGGAAAGCTACTTGTGCTACTCTTCCCATATGCTCTCTCTCTCTCTCTCCATATATATATATATATACACACACACACACACACAAGTATATGGTTAACAGAGGTATATCTCTCTCTCTCTCTCACACACACACACACACACACACACACACACACACAAAACTGCGGTAATACATTTTCATTTCAATGCACAGTTCTAGATCAGATTGGTGTAAACATTCCTGTTGCCCTTAAAAAGAAACTGATGCTTCCCAAAGCTTTCAAACACATTCCATTCAGATCCAGAAAGCGTTCTAACAGTGTGTGCTTTTTAAATGGAATTTTGATGGAAGCTTAAAAAATCAAAGTACCCGCATTACTCCTGGGCCTAGGAATGCATATTAAAAACAACCACCAAAGCTTAATCACACTTTTGCAAGCTTACAATAAAAGTGACTGCACCTCAGCTAGGTAAGGAAAGAGAACAGCACATAAACTAATCAGTAGCTTATCAAATTACAGAGAATGAATTTTAGATAGCAAGCATTACCTAAATATAAATTTAGTGTCAGAATAGAAATTACAGTACACAACCCATTGTATAAATCTTGCCAGACAAACAGAATTACTGTAACTAAAACAGAAGGGAACAGTGCCATCAAAATTAACATAGGAAAATGGTCAATAGGAATTCTTTAAAAAATCCTCTCTTGAGGATACAAGCAAATCTTCATTCTGCTTTCCCAGTTGGTTCATTTTAGATGTCAACAACTTTTTCTGCAACTATTCCCAGCAAAATAACTCCACAGCTTAGCAGAATAAAGACTAAGCCCTATGTTCCTGTTGTTTCAAATGCGTATTTATTTATTCTGGGCAGGAGGCTGTTTTGTCATTCCCCCCCCCCCCGTTTTTTTTTTTAAATTATTAGAGACATCTCCCAGGAAATTAGGATTTATGTTCCTTAAAATAATAATAATAATAATGATAATAATAATTTATTTCTTCTGCTGATTCCACTCCTAAAGTCTTCTGTTTGTGACATTGCAATCACTTTTACAGCAACCAGTTACAATGTCACAAACAGAGGATTATGGATTCAGAAATCTGCCCCTGGAGAAAGTTCACCCCTTAGTAACAGAGACCTGCTTTCAGGCAAATGTCCCAAGTATTTGAAACACGGTGGAAATTGGGAAGAAAATATAAATCAACAGACTTTTACTTAAATAATATGATTCTCCAAGTTTGCTACTGGGCATTTAAAAGACACTTTGATACCTCCGTGAATAATTATCACACTGTAAACTCAATGACAATTATCCTCATCATTATGTGTAAGACATCTCTTTATAAAGGTCAACTTGTGGGACTGCCACAAGTATATGAAAACGAGGGTAACGGATACTGGCTATACTTCCAAGCAGAAAATAAACTATTTTTTTTTCTTTTATGTAGTGCGTTTCACTAGAAGAGATTAACAAACTCTGTACAAGGAATCACTTCACCCATTGCAAAAATGCAGCTCTCTCTGGGGAAGATTGTGGCAGCTGCTCAACAGTGCACAGCAACAATACATGACAGCTTAGCACAAGATGTGAAGAATACCAGAGCACACTGAAATTTGAAGGGGAAACTGATGCAGGCAAAATACAAACTAACATTTGCTCAGCACATACTTATTTTCATGAAAGTGCAATGAGCCAGCTAATGACTCAAAATTATCAGGAGCCTAAGTTTACATATGGGATGCCAGAAAAATAGAAAACACAAGCAGCACACCATCCCCTGAGGTAGCTGGGGCACTGACTCAGAAAGAAGAGTGCCACCTACTGACGCAGGGCAGCAGGGCTACAAAAGCAGTTACCCCTTTAGCCAATCGGACCAGAAAGTAGAGGAAATGGGCTGCAAATACATTCCCATATTTTAATTAGCCAGGGACTTCAACTGAGAACAGACATAGACAATCACAGGCAGCAATCGAGTAATATCAACTCATATGTCTCTGTTCAGGCTAAGGACAGACAAGCCTCTTAGCCATCATTATCTATTGTCCGAAACTGGCATGGGCATATACTTAATTTTTTTCATGCATTAATGGTTCCTGGATTCTATCAGAAGGAGAAGTGGAAATCTCAAAATAGCAGTGAGAAACATACTCCTTAC
The DNA here is from genome assembly GCF_016161935.1 of Mauremys reevesii. Taxonomy (NCBI): domain Eukaryota; kingdom Metazoa; phylum Chordata; order Testudines; family Geoemydidae; genus Mauremys; species Mauremys reevesii. Next base: position 82,437,415 of record NC_052631.1, on the reverse strand, counting down.
CAAACTGAAAACAGGCCATCCTGGAAATCTCAAAATCAAGCCTGTTCTCATGATATTTCCAGATAACAACATTCAGATAAAATTAATACAAGCTTCAAAGAGGCATCCACACTTTTGCATGATTACCTGAAGTGCACCTCTGACAGTCAGGGGGCAGTGCGGACTATTGGATAAGGCACTTGACTGGGAATCAGGAGGTCTTGATTCTATTCCTAACTCTGCCATTAACTCACCATGTGACCTCTCTGTGTTTTGGTTTCCCCATGTTTATAATGGGGATAAAGATCGCTAAAAGACCTTATGCAGCACTTTAGGATACAGTGTGGATAAACCATGCTAAGTATTACCATCACAAATCCACGTCTCTTTCTTTAACTGCCTTTGAAACACAGCTCCTTCAGTTCCGCGGACTTCTTTTTATTTTTGGTTATCCTCTATTGACAAAGCCTCCTGACCCTAAAGACACACGCATCAATGGGAATTCTCTGGAGGACTTTCTGCCACAAGTTTCCTCTTCCCAGTGGAAGGTCCTGACAACGTGGAACGTAATATTCTAAAAGTGCTTTTCTGACTGGAAAAGCAGGCAGCATGATGCTTTGAAGGCAGCGATCACAGAAAGGGTTACAGAGAGCCCAGCAGTCTGAGGGTTCTCTAGAATTAAAAATAAAGTCTTTTTTCTCTAAGGGAAAAGCTCATAGTCACATGAAGAAAAGATCCTTCATGGTTTCTTCAGAAGCTCTTCCTCCAGGAGCATCTATTTTTAGATGGAAGTATAAATCGCTACAGCTCACAGGCCAAAATGGGATTCCCTTAAAACAAAATGCTAAATCCATCTGCATATGGTATGGGCAGACGCCCACTAGCCAACTAATGCCACACACAGCTCAGCCATTTGAATAGAATAATAATACATTACATTCAAATGACATATTAGGATATGAGAAAACATTGATTGTTCCTCACTATACTCCACTGACGTAGCATTATCCCAATTTTACAGCCCGGGAGACCAAAGCTCAAAGAGGTGAAGTGACTTGGCCAAGGCCACTCAGAAAGTCAGTAGCAGAGTTGGGGATGGCTACCTGGACACCTGTCCTCCAGTCACCAGCTGTAACTCGGAGACAAACACATCCTCTCCGCAGAAGCACAGTTATTATTATTGATAATATTTAGATAGTTCCCCTCAATCTTCCTAACTTTGAACAGTTAAGAATATCTCATATAAAAGAGAGCAAATGACACAATTTATAAAGTAGCCTGGATAACATCCCATTAGATGAGATACACAATGAATGAAATTACTGTACTCAGTTCAGAAAGATATACATTGTGAATACAAAATACAGACAACCCCTCCTCCTCTACCAAGATGCATTACTACCAATATATAGCATATACAAATACAGTACAGTGATAGGTACATAGATACATACATGCAAGCAGGCAAGCACTGTATACAGAGAATTAAGAACTATATCTCCAATCACAACCAGCATTCATTAAATAAAAATAAAAGAACAACAATAAAATGAAATGAACAGTAAAGAAGAAATGGGTTCTGTTAATTTAACAAATTAAAAAAAAAAACTTACATGGATTTTTGGCAATTTTCCTTCAGACATTATACACAGCAGTTGGGCTGTGAACTGAATACCTGATCCAAAAAGAAATATAACCACATTATGCAAACAGATGGGGGCAGGAGTCAGGTGAACATGCAGCTCTTAACAACATTCATCTATGGGATGAGAAAGCACCTCTGCGTTCCCACAAAAGGACTGGAATCTACTCAGCTCTTCATTCACTATAAAGCATAAGCAAATGCTGTACTGCTGCCATCCCAGGGTAAAATCCAAATGGCAGGACAGAAAAGAACAATCACGTCAGAGACCTCTGAGCTGTCCCGTCCCCTTTTACTTGTCATGTGAGATTTAAAATGGATGGGGGAGGGAGGAATATCAAGAGGGGTGGCAAAAGCTTTTTTTAAAATCCCTTTTGTTAGCCTTGAAGAATCAGAATTAAAACCACACTGAAGAATGGAAAGAATAATAGGGTTAGTACTGATAATGGTGACATATGCGCTTTTTCTGAAGCATCGGGAAGGAAAAATATGCACCTGTGTTTCCCCTTATCTGGAAAGGTGCCTGGATCTTTAAGAAGGTGGATTTCAGCTTAGGAAGAATGGACTTTTTATGTACTGTGTGGTACAGGGGTTGCTATGATACAGTCAGAGGCATTTTTTTGAAATAACATTGAATCCTGCTGAAGCCAACAAACAGCGAGTTAGGTCTCCAGTCACCCCAGCTCTAACATATACATGTAGCAGTCAATGGAAAGCTTTTATGGGATTAACAGGGGGTAATTTTCATGACCAGCATATTACAGAAGGGATGTTCTCGCTCTCTCTTTTATTTTTAATTAAAAGGTAACTTCCCCCTCTCGCCCTATTTCTGGCTTGAGCTTTCCCACAAAAGTGAAGCAGACCCTACTCATATCCAGGAAAAAGAGAGACTTAAAGGGCCAGACTTACAAAACCAGCCTCTGAGACCTCTGCAAACACGTATACATGTAAGTAACTTGAATAGACCCATTGAGTTCATGTATGTAAGCTACTCATAAGCATATGTGTTTGTATGACCAGGCCCTAAAATTGCAAGTACAATCATTTGAGAGCGAAGGTAATAAAATATGGACATCTAGCCATGTTGTCACCCCAAACAACAACACTTCACTATTATAAGCTGTCATGGCTTGGACCATGAATGTGGAATATTGTGATATTTCTTTCATTTTAATAAAGACAACTAGCTAATTGCTCCTGAGAATCAGGCAGTTAGATGGCTGGATGCTATATTTTTTAAATGCGAAATTGCAGTTGCAATGTCACAAAGACGTGATTGTAGAGGCCGAGTTGAGGGCCATTTGAAAGAGTGGCCTTTAATGAACAGGTTGGGGGAAAAAAGAGACTCATTTTTAATGCCCTTCTCCTCCCTTCCCATCCAAAAGTCTATGAGAAACCCCTATCTATACAATAAGAACAACATTGTTTAAATGACACACAAACTTTTTTACTTCCAAACTTTCATTTTCACATTTTTACATATAAATCTGCCTTCTTTGATTCCATTAGTCTTCAGGTAAATAAAATACAAGATTTAAATTGAAATTATTTTCCCATTTCCAATTTCCAGGTTTCAGATTTATTTTTAAATAAAATGAAATTAAAAAAACAATACCCAGTGATCACTCTACAATTATTAGAGTTAAGCGTAGCATTTGGCACCCCTCATTCCACACTTGCACCCCCATTTTAATCCCCTAGCAACACAAAATACAAAACCGCACTACTAATGGAATCAAAATCGTAGCATACAAGCAAACACACTCAAACACAGACCCTTCACATACTAGCATGCTCACACATACTCTAACATACGCTGTCATATACACACACATTTCCAGAATGCAAAATGTCAGCCAGAAGCTCTGCATTAAGGAATGTGAGTGTGCTAGACAGAAATACACATTAGTTATCAAGCATTCCTGATAGAAATCTTATTTAAAGGGAAACCTTCATGCCAAAATCTAACCTTAAAAAAAAAAAATTCAGACAGTTAAGACCAGTTTTCTCTCTTTCTGCTTCTTTCCCCGATTTTTGTTTTTTGTGTTTCCCCCTCTACTCCTCTAAATAACTATGCCATTCAAAATTATTAAATCAAATCATTTTGGGGGGTTGTTTGATTGTTAGTTTTCTGAGGGGAAAAATCCCAGGCAAAGAATTCCCATTTCATGGTCATGTATGTTCATTCAATATGGTTCCAAGAGGTTTTCCAACCAATGCATATATTGACATCAGATGGCTAAGATAGAAAACACGGCAAATTCTACTTGTTAAGCCATCCAAACCATCATCATGATGATTTTTTAAAAGAAGACCCACTCAGTCTTCTGTAAAGTGAAGCAATCACCTGTTCCATGGGTAGCTACAAGTGAGTAAAAGGAAAAACAGCCAGCACTGGAGTTGTTGCTATGGGCTTGTGTCACAATTTATGGAGGTATTATTTATAGATAGATAGATAAAATATGTATTAAAACTGGCTATATTGATTAAACATTTCTTGCTGGTTTATGTGGCTGAATGCTACAACATTTGACGCTAGTGATTTTTTTTTCTTCCCTGTATTTGCAGTTAAAGCCAGGTTTGAAAGTGTCAGATTTGCAGCATTTGTTTTAATTTCAAATTCTGACACTTTACTATAACTATACGCAAAACTGTTGCTTAAGCTGTAACTGACACACTCATCTGGATATATATGTGTATACAGTATACGTCTATATCTATATCCGTCTATATCTATGGCTTTGTGGATATGTATTATTCCAGCTAACCGAGTACATAGGAAAAATAATGTAGACAGATGGAGCTAGTTCGAACTGCCTGTATTATCACAGAAATACACTCACAGTTAATATTATCATGAGACGCAAACATTCCCAAAACAGGCTCTGATTATTTTTAACTTTTATTTGTTTATTTTAGCAAGCCTGAATCTTTTCTTGTAGCAGAAATAATAAAGAGTGGATAAGATTTCAGACAGAAACACTGCTTCTGTGTATGACATTTGCATGGAGAAGATATTACTCTTCCCAGCACATTTCGTATTCCTACTAAACTTTGTGCATTGAAACCCACCTCCAAAACCACCCTGTTACCCAGCTTGCAAACAATTTCATTTTGCTCTGGACATCTCTTAACAGAAGGACCTCGAACTAGTGGCCACCTTCTCATTGAGCCTATAATATGTAACTTAGCACTTCATTTTCAAGAAAATCAATGTAAATGAAGTCGCCAAAAACTGCCCATATTGGAATCCTGTTATCCCTGTGATGGGCAAAGATTTTTCATTTGTACATTAAAAAAAAAGGAAGCCTAATATTTTTAGAAAAAAAATCAAAACAAGACCAAAACCCCTGCATCTGTTGCTTTAACAGAGGAAAACAAAGCATGCATTACTTTTCATCTCTGATCTCTTCCCACTCTGCAAAGATATGAAACACATAAACAGAAAAAAAGCTCAGCTGGTTATGTTTCATTCTCTGCTATATGTCTAAAGAAAAGAGCTATGCTAAACTGGTGGGAACACAGAATTTGGAGGCTTCTGGACTGAACATTGAGTATTCAAGTCACACTGTCAAGGCAACAGAAATAAATAAATCAATCAAATTTCTTCCCCTTTTTGTGGCTAAATGTTATTTTAGCAAAGATTTAATAACATTAATTTCTCAGCTAGGATTTCTCTCCACCTTTTAAAAACGGCCAGTGCTCTAGATTCAATTAAATACACACCGTCTCTCACCTGGCAACTACATAGTTACTCTCAGAGACACTAGACATTAATTGCTTGCAAGAAATGTTGACCAAAAAATCCCTATTCTGTTCTTAACGGGAGTCCATATTTTTTAAAGGACTCAAAACAACACACCTAGTGCTTATTCTTTTAACAATTTTTTTTTTACTCTGTTTCTAGCTAGGTATGTACAGCTGTATCTAGCTATCTGTAACCAAGAGATATATGAATGGATTATTATTATTTATCACATTTAAAACCCAGGCAATAAGCAGCTACACTTACAGGCATACTTAAAAGACAAGACATGACAAAAGATTTACGGAGAGATAATATACCAACGTCATACATATCACAGCGAGGCCATGTTGAAGCTCAGTGCGTTCTCCCCCCTCAGTAAGAAATCTCTCTCTCTTTCTCTCTCTCTCTCTCTCCTTTCTCTCTCTCTCTCTCTCTCTCTCGCTCGCTCTTGCTCTCTTGTTGAATTGCTAGTGGCAGTAGCCCCCAACAGCTCAGGAGAAAAAATCCATTTAACGAGTGCCCAGGAAGAACATGAGTATGACATTCACAAGCAATAGCACTACGATCACTGCAAAAACGACCACCGTTTGAACATCCAAGGTCATGGTGCAATGCAGAACACTGTAGTGTTCAAGATGTGGGGCTGGTAGATTTGGAGATGTCAACCTCTGCTCTGTGAGACTGTCCATGCATCCACCATGCTAGAATAAAGGAGAACGCTGTTCCTGGTTTGGTTTGTTGGTTGGTATTTGGTTTTGGTCTGCTGTTTGTTTGTTTGTTTATCCCCCTATCTGCTGCCTCTAGCTCATTCTGGAGCCTGCTAAGTGAAGCATCATCACAATCAGTGATCACTTCAGACGCAAAATCCTTCCTTTAAAAAAAAACAACCAAACACGCAAATGCTGGCTGCAAGGTCCTTTCTCTTTCTCTTCCCCCCTCTCTCTCTCCTTCTCTTTCTTGCTGGCTGGCTTGCTTTTTAATTCGTCAAGCCAGTGCAGATAAGCAGCCTGTGTGAGTGTGACAGCTCTGCAAGCTGCTGCTGCTGCATCTCTCAATGCGAGGCGGGCCCTTTCGCATACTAATCAGCTCCAGTGACCAGGCAGTGAAGGGAACTTGGCTGTCAGTCAAATGCAAAGGAAAAGCTGGAACCATAAATGAGTCTTCTATTTAGTATGGCAGTGAGGAGCAGGATGGTTTCTTCTGCTTTTAAAGCAGTTCGGAAAATACATCACTTTATGGAACAGAGCGTGTGGTCTAGTGGTTAGAGCACAGGCCGGTGCCTCAGGAGACCTCCATTCTAGTCCACTGGCTTCTTGTGTAACTTGATCAAGGCACTATGTGTATTGTGGATTAATCTTTGGATGAACAATGTTGTTATTTCTAGGAGGCTGTTCAGTTTAGGGACAGATAAGACGGCAAGAGTCACAGAGTTTAAGGCCAGAAGGAACCACAGGTTCATTGCGTCTGACTTCCTGTATCTCACAGGCCACCAGCACCATCCAGCCACCTGCACATTAAACCCAACAATGGAAATCAGACCAAAGCATTACAGGCCACAGGAGACTAGACTATTATGTGCCAGAGGCCGAGAAGCTGAGCTCTTATTATGCCTTTTGTCAGAAGGAGCAACCCACACCCAATCATTTGGAACCTCAGTGTGGGTCTGAAAACCAGAGCGTATGTTTTGAAGAGTAAGGGACTCTCTCTTCTTCTCAGTTCTGCACAGCACCATGTACGCTATCAAACTATAAATACCTTATGGCACAATCTCTTTGTCCTTGGTACTGCACGTGCTGCATTGCTAACAGATTTCTCCGCACAGAGAACTAAATTATGCCTTAATCCCATGGACACAGATGTACAGAAGAGTGGAGTAAAGGGAAAAGGGGTTGTAGTAACTTTATTTATGCTACAACCATCCAGAAAGTTCATTCCTACACTAAGAAAACAAAAACACACACAAAAAAACCCTCTCTTTCCCCCCGCCTCCAGGTCATTTAGGTCCTTAAAAGATAAATATACAATACGTTGTTTCCCAGTTCCTGTCCTCTCTCTACACTCAGTGAATTCTGAAACGCAATGATTGATGGCAGTAAGGGTAAGACAAATGTAGAAACACTGCCAATGCACATGCCTTACATGCTGAAATGTGAAAATCAGGGCTGATCTTCGATGCATTCCAGGAAATCTGCTCTTGAGAATTTACTCAGGAAGTTTATGCATGGAGACCAGGATGACGGGCAACAAATGAGTGTCGTTTTCATTGAAATTAAAAACTGCCAAGATTTCAGAAAGACGCTAGGCTCTTTAATTTAAATGGATGTAGCCTAAGCCTCCTTGAGCCATCTTCTCTCATCACATGATCCTAGTCATTAAAGATCTGAGTTGGTGTGTTACTTCTGTTGCCGTGGGATATAACAACAAAACTCCCGGACCCAGGGGAGATATCCAGGGTCTGAACTCAGGACCTCTAGATCTAAAAAGTATAAGCCTTGGCTACTTAAGCTAAAGGACCAGCCTCCTTAGAAGGCAGGCAGTAGCAGACTCAGACAAACTTCTGTGTGGTCCAATCATTAGAGGGGGACAAAGCCCCATAGCAAGTTAATGTAGGTTACATGATAGTCAATCAGCAGGAAGCAGTGTTTTTTGTCATGACACCTTCATGATAGAACAGTGCATAGAATAGTGACAGAAGTGCTCCTGATGGCATTCAAAGTGATTGGGATTCGATCCTGACCTCACGCCACTGAAGCTGATGGAGTTACAGCAGTGTGAGATCAGAATCAGGCCTTAGGTCTGAGCTGTCATTTAAAGCTCTGTTAAAGAAACAGATGTTTGCTGTTGGGCTTATTTTATTGTCACCTCTGTCCAGCGGCAGCTCTAGCCATTTCGCCGCCCCAAGCATGGCGGCACGCCACGGGGGGCGCTCTGCCGGTCGCCGGTCCCACGGCTCTGGTGGACCTCCCGCAGACGTGCCTGCGGAGGGTCCGCTGGCCCGCGGTTCTGGTGGACCTCCCGCAGGCGTGCCTGCGGATGCTCCACTGGAGCCGCGGGACCAGCGGACCCTCCACAGGGATGCCTGCGGGAGGTCCACCGGAGCCACCTGCCGCCCTCCTGGCGACCGGCAGAGCGTCCCCTGTGGCATGCCGCCCCAAGCACACGCTTGGCGTGCTGGGGCCTGGAGCCGGCCCTGCCTCTGTCTATTGGATTCATAAGTTGCCAGTAGGGTTTGAACCTCCAGCACCAAACAGGCCTCTCCCACTGACCCTAAAAGAGAAAGTCCTTTCTCTGGCAGGAGAGGCTGTTACCTTCTAGCAGTGCCTGGCACCAGACAAGCCACCCACTTTGCCAGTCTGTCACATTCAGTGCTGGTGAAAGGTGCTGGATCAGTAGTGGGCAACCTGCAGCCCGCGGGCCACATGTGGGCCGTCAGGGTAATCCGCTGGCAGGCCGCAAGACAGTTTGCTGACATTGACCGTCTGGAGGCATGGCCGCCCGCAGCTCCCACTGGCCGCGGTTCACCATTCCCGGCCAATGGGAGCTGCGGGAAGCGGCGGCCAGCACATCCCTGCGGCCCACGCCACTTCCCGCAGCTCCCATTGGCCGGGAACAGCGAACCGCAGCCACTGGGAGCTGCGGGCAGCCATGCCTGTGGACGGTCAATATAAACAAACTGTCTCGTGGCCCGCCAGTGGATTACCCTGACAGGCCGCGTGCGGCCTGCGGGCCACAAATTGCCCACCACTGTGGTGGATCTTTAGCTCACAGAATAGGTACAGACAGTAGCTATGCAAGCTCGCCCCACACTCTCAACCCATCCTAGCAAGGAAGGAGTATTTCTGGGGTGGGAGGGGAGTCCATGCTCCATGGCTCATTCACACTATGGTTTCTGCTGAGGCTGCTAATGGTTTCTGTGATGGGGACATCTGCTTACTGGGAACTAGACTGAGACTACAAAATATTTACCGTTTTCTGACTAGGTCTAGAGTAAGTGTGTTGTGTTGATGTGTGTCAGGAGTAAGTGTAGGCTTGTGTTATGTGTGATGTAAGATGGATTCTTCTGCTTCCCTTCAAAAAAATAAAAACAATAAAAAAAAAAAGCAAAACTCCATTGCCAATGTTTGAGGTTTCTTGTTCAGTTCAAACAGAACATTTCTCATTCAGGAGCAGACAGTGAAGGAAGATTTTCACCTGCATATTTACAAGAAGCTGCTTTATAAACTTGCTCAAAACAACACAACTGCCTCATTAACACACACTGACCAGATTGCACCAGCCTGACAGATCTGCTGGAGTATTTCTCTCTGAACTTGCACTCTCTACTGCTAGTTTTAAGGAGCATTTCTAGAATTCTTCTGACTGATGCATATATTCTACCAATTCAAACTATCCAGAAGGACAAATACATTCAAAGGGTGTGGCATTTGTTGGTGATGTCATCATTTTCCAAACTCATTCATTTTCTTCTCCGACTGTTTTCTTTCCACCTCAGATAAACCTGTTCCAAACCCCCAGATCCGAACACCTCTGAACTTTGAGCAAGTTCCAGTCTGGGTCTGAACTTTGCCACTGACTTTTCCTACAACTGCAATGGATCTGATTAACCTAAAACTCAGAGGAACCAGTGGTGCAAGTAAAATTAATTTCTTACCAGTACCCTGCACTCATTGGAGGGACACAAATGGGGGGCACCAGCTAAATGACGGGGGGAACGTGATCCCCCACGCAACTTCTCCCCACCTCCAGCACGGGGCCACTGCGCTCTCCTGTCCCCTCCCCATGATCCATCCCACATTACCTGGGGGTGGGCTCTGTCCTCCTCCCGCCTCGCTGGAGACTTCTGAACCACAGGGCTCTCTGGAACCACAGTGGCAAAAGGAGCAGAACATGGGGCCGCTGGGTGGCCTCATGCTGGCAGCTCTTCCAGGGTGGCTGTACCACCCCCAGCCCTGCCCCCAGCCCCTCCGGAAGACAGGGCAGGGCAGTACAGCCGTGCCAGAGGAGCTACACATTCTGCTTCTTTCACCATTGCGGTTCCTGGGAGAGCCCAGCGGTTCAGGGCTCTCCCAGGAACCACAGTGGTGAAAGGAGAAGAATGTGGGGCTGGTGGCAGCAGCTCCTTTGGTGTAGCTGTACCACCCCCAACCCTGCCCTCAGCCCTGTCCTCCGGCGTGGAGTTGCTGGCATGGGGCCGCTGGGTGGCCCCACGTTCTGCTCCTTCTATGTTTTTCCAGTATGGAGTACCGGCTATAAATATCTTACAGGTATGGCGTACCAGACCATACCGCTGTACTTGCACCGCTGAGAGGAACCCTGACTTACAGCCGGTCTCCGTCTCTAAAATGGGCCAAACCAAAATCCCAGACCCAAACGCCCTTGGACTCTGGGGGAGTTTGGATCTGGAACCTAACCTTGTGGCTCACGCTCATCTCTACTTCCTACAAACGGAATCACTAGGGGTTGTGTTGTGTGCTAACCTCACAGACATGGCATCGAGTAATTGCCACCATGTGACTCAACACACTGATGCTCAGCAGAATATTTGTCAGGAGACTTGAAAGGATACAAATGTGCAGGAGCATGGACAAGAGAAGAGATTCAAGTGTGTCATTCTTTCTGCTGAACACCAGACTCTAAATGTGAACTCCTCGTGGGCCATCCACTCCATAACCTTAGTGTATACACACAGGGACAGCATGCACATACACTCACATTACAGGAGCTTTCACAACCACAATTTACAATGAGGGTTCAAGGATGACATGTTTAGTATCAGAAGGCAGGAGCCAGTTCTGAAGGCATAACACAGACCATGCAAATAAGAACTGGTTCAAGTAGCTGCCACTAAGAAATTTCACTTTTTTTAATGTACTGGACTCGAATACAGAGAAAATGGGAGAGGCCACTGAAAACATACCAACTGTAATCTTGTTAATTTTGAGACTTATGTCGTTAAAGAAGCAGCACCAGTTCCCATAGACTCATGCCACACATCTGCATTTGTAATGAACTGGCTTAAGGCATGTGATCATGTCTCTCACTCGGGGATAACCCCAGTGATTCTAATGGACTTACTCACAACTAAAGGAGACACTCCTTTAGCTCAGGCAGTAGTGACTTATGCTTTAAACAGTTCAATTCTCATTGAAATCTCTGCTGTCTCTGCAGTCACTAACAGAGAGAGGGAGGATGGTCCAGTAGTTAGGGCCTGACACTCTGGAGACCTGGGTTCAAGACTCTGTTCTGCCACAGACTTCCTATGTGAAGCTGGGCAAGTCTCTTTGTGCCTCAGTTCCCCCATCTGTAAAATAGGGATAATAGTGTCTCACTAAGATTGTGAGGTGCTCAGATACTATGGTGCGGGGGCCATATAAGAACCTGAGACAGGTAGATAGAGCATGACTGTGTTTTTAGTACAGTTACATGGTTTTCACAAGGAATTCCCAATCCACATCATATTCTTTTGGCCTAAAACAGCCAAGGAAACAGCCATTGTGTACATCCCAGAACATGGGCTAACTACTTATTCTAAACTATCTATTCCACATTGTATTTATCTGTGACACTCTGAGCACTTTTCCCAAACCTAAGGAAGAGCTCTGTGTAACTCAAAAGCTAGTCTCTCCCACCACCAGCAGTTGGTCCAGTAAAAGCTATTTCCTCACCCGCCTTGTGTCTCTATTGTGTACAACAGTAAGAAGTCACTAAATTTCACATCCATCCCCATGCTGAGAGCAGCCTCTTACAGGAGACATGTTTTTAACAAACTAAGAATAAGGATAGTGACACTTCCCAATTTGATTTATTTTTTAAATCTTGATCGCAAGTTACTAGTAATGACAACGTTGTGCTTTTCAGACACAACAAGCTATGTTAAAATGACAGCTCTAAGCAGCACTGTTCCAAATGGATCGGGGCCTGGTTTATGAATGTTGGGTAGAAATCAAATAGTAAGAGCTTCCAGTCCAGTCACTTATTGTTTGGTCAGTAATAAATCTGTGACCTAAAGCCAAATGGTTCTAAATCTAAATCATTGATGAAGATATTGAACAGAACTTTACCCAGGACCAATTCCTGCAGGACCCTACTCGATATGCCCTTCTATCATGATGGCAAACCACTGATAACTACTCTCTGGGAATGGTTTTCCAACCAGTATTGCACCCGCCTTATAGTAGCTCCATATAAATTGTATTTTCCTAATTTGTTTATGAAAAGGTCATGTGAAACAGTATCAAAAGCCTTACTAAAGTCAAGATATCCCACATCTACAACTTCCCCCCAACCCACAAAGCCTGTCAAAGAAAGCTATTAGGTTGGTTTGACATGATTTGTTCTCGACAAATCCATGCTGACTGTTACTTATCACCTTATAATCTTTTAGATGTTTGAAAATAAAATTATTTGCTCCATTATCTTTCCGGGTACTGAAGTTATGATGGCCTCTGCAGAGTATATAGGAGAGATTAGGGTTACACTTTTCTCTGAACAAAGCTTCTACTCTACCATGTCTTCCAGAGAAGTTTGCAGCTTCATCAAATGCATAAGCAGCCATCTGTTTGTGGTCCAATTTACAAGTACTTAACTCTTCTAAGATGTGGGTTGTCACAGATGCAGCCGATGTGTCTTCTATAACCTGAACATCTAGAAATGCATCTACTGGCCTACCACTAACTTCAAGATAATGTACACAATTACAATACTTGGCACCCATTTGCATCGATGCATTCATCAGCCATGTATGTAAAAATTTTTGAATTTGGTGAGAGGTTTCTTCACTTTTTCAACTGCTGAGTCCTTCACAATTGTACTACATGCTTCTAACCAGTCAGTTGAGTTTCTTGCAGAAAGATAATGAGCATTTGCCGTCTTGTTCGGAACCAGTGTCCAACCCTAGGGTTAACAAGTGTCAACACACTTAACATTGACCTCTAGTTTGTAGTGTGTGGTATTTCTTGCTAAAATAGAAAGTATGATGTGACAGCCATATTTGTTTGCATAAACTGTGTTGTGCCTCCAGCATTAACAATCTCATAAAGAACTTCTAAAATTAGTGACTGGTTTGTAAGGTTTTCTACATGTCGATGCACTCCAGAGACTTGGTGTTCTGCAGCTTTTCATATAGTTTGTCAGCATTGCTGGCTTTGCTGATTGGTCTGGCAAACCAAGCTCCTCCACTTTTACCAATTGTAGCAATGGGAAGTTTCCCTTATTCATAAGCTTTTTTGCAAGAGCCAGTAGCCATCTTTTGTAATGTCAATAAATGGGAAAAGTTTGACCTACAAACATCAGGAACTGCCTTTTGGTTGTGGAGACACAGTTTCTTCAGTAGGTAGCTGTATTTGTGCTTTGGGCTGTTCGGCTGTAGATACACTTCAGATGACATATTCTTGGTATGTTCTTCATCTTGGTTGGTTTGACCACTGGGTGGTCTGATAGGGAAACTTGGGGGAGGTGTAGGGAAATCCCTGCTTGGGGTTCAGCTGGCATTTTGGGCAAAGATTCCAGTGGGTTATTGGTTTATCCCAACTGGTTAAAATAAGTCAGCTGCCCCCTGTCCTGCACTGCATGGGACAGCCTGTCCTGCATCCTGTACTACTCACTTGAAGGACATTGCAGAAGTCATTCTGGATTGGAAAAGTGCCCTTCTCATTCCTTGTGTGACACGTTTCCACCAGGCAAAGACTGACATTTTTACACCTCTCGTGAAAGGAGTACATATGAGAAATGCTCCCAGCTTTGTCCAGTCTCTGCTTTGAGGAGCTAACTGCTTCCCTCCTTCTTCTCCCCAAAGCTGTGGTTTGAAGTGGTAACAGACATGGTCACAAGGCTTGTTTTGGTGCTCAGCTCACCTTCTGCCCTCCCCTCTGTTTTTCTCAGACACTTTATAGGGACATGCACTTGGATGGATTCTCCCATATGCTACAACCCCTCTATGCTGCTGAAGAGAGGCTGTAAAAGCCCCAGCCAGCTGAAGGAGAATATACTTGGTGCTGGCACTGCATTGGTATGCTACCGACTGCCTTATACAGGCCAACTCAGGGTGCATATGGGTGGGGCCATGAGCAGGAGGAAGCACATTAAGGGTGTGTGTTGAGGGTTGCAGAGTTGCCAGTAAGCAGCTAAGGCAGAGCTGCTGCAATTAGCTCCCTGGCTGCTTAACTTACACTGCGGCCATTTTAGCCCCCGCAACAGCCCAGAAACCTGAAGGCACCAAGGTGGGTTAATGTCACGTTGGCCCACCCCCTTCCCAGGCTACCCTTGTGTGTTCTGCACCCCTGGAAGGCTCAGTGCTCAACCTCATGCCTCCACTCACTCAGCTTTTCGAAAAAATGCTTGGAAATAGTCCCCCTCAGCATTCCCCATGGGGGGAATTTATGGAGGGAACAAAGGATGGATGCAAGGCACTAAGCTGCACGGTGCTGAAGGGAAAAGGTGGAGTGATTACAGGAGTTCTTGCACCTCTGCCTGTCCTGGAAGGGGATCTCTGTACCATTCCCAATAAGTTGACACATTTAAGCAGGGACACCCAGAGAATTCAGGGGGCCTGGGGCAAAGCGGCGGAGCTGCAGCGCTTGTACTCACCCGGCGGCGGTCCAGGTCTTCGGCGGCAGGGGCCCTTCAGTCACTCTGCGTCTTCAGCAGCACTGAAGGGCCCCCCGCCGCCGAAATGCCACCGAAGACCCGGACGGCTGCCGGGCCAGGGCTCGTGGGGCAAATTGCCCCACATGCCCCCACCCCGGGGAAGCCCTGCATTTAAGGCTTTGGGGATAGATAAGCCTTGGATGGAGGTGCTGGTTCTTTGATTAGATGTGCCCCATGGTTTGTAGAGGGCAGTAGCAGCTATCCCTGCCCCATAGGTTGGAGGTGAACATTCAGTTCCCTCTCACAACCTTGCAAAGACCTCCACATGAAATCTGATGGCTGCAAGTGGAGATTGATTTCACCTTCTGGGAGCAGTCTTACAGAACCCAGGGGCAGTGCACCTGATGATGGACTTGAGGAAGAAGGAGCCAGATGCTCAAAAGCAGAAAGGATACAAAACTGTTCCATGTGAGATTCAAGGATGTGTTTCAGTTTTGCCACAACATAGTAAGATTCTTTAAAAGTCAATCCATCACCTCTCCTGTGCTGCTAAAGAGCACATCTAATAGAGTGTTTTCAGCTGTCTAAGCCTGACGAGGTCCAGCAATTAATAGTGCAGCGCTGACATATTGGGCAGAATGAAAAGAGTATGATCCATGATGTACATACTAACAACCAACACCATAAGCCTTGGAGAGGAAAGGGCAGGAGAAGAGAAAGTTTTCCACTCAGCTGTGGGTTGTTGGGTATCCTTGTAGAAAGCCATGGTTTAATTAGACCCTTTGCAGCACAGAGTCTCTCCCTCTTCAGAGCATGGGTTAAGATCAAATCTGCTCAAGTATGTGTCCGATTCAGGCACCTCCCCTGATATGGTGTAAGAAATTCACACTGCTCCCTCATCAAAGGCCTGAGAATTTGAAATACCAATAACAATACTGTAGTGCACTCTTCTAGCAACTTTCATCCAGGGAGTTCTTAACAAAGTTTGACTAACAGTCATTAATTAAGCCTCCTATTAGCCTTGCAGGATAGGAAAGCACAAGCTGCTAGCCTCTGTCTCCCAGCTCAGGAAGGACTAACACCATGCCAAAAGTCTCTTCAGGCCCTTCCTTCAGGGCACAGTTTAATTCTTTATATGTAGAACTCACAAAGGAACACCAAACCAAAGCTATTTGCAGGAGCCCTTCCCCTGGCACCTCTCCCACCTGCTTTAGAAGCCAACTCCCTTCCCCCAGCTCCCCCCTTCCACTGAGCTCTTCAGCCCTTTCTAGGAATCAGCTGCCCCCCTTCCCAACAGGGTCTAATAATCCCCTCTCCTCGGCCCAAACACCTGTTCTAAAAAGGGCTCTGTCTCAGAACAGGGCCGGCTGGCTGCAGCCCTCCTGGCCCTTAAAGAAGCAGACTGCCTTGTTACAAGAAATATTAACACATTCATTTTATGCATGAGGAAAGTGGTGCACAGGGAGAATTCCACAACTAGCTCAGGGTCACAAAGCAGGTCAGTGGCAGAGGTGGGAATAGAACCAATGGTCCTAACTCCCAATTCCTTGTTCTAGCCATTAGACCACATGCAAAGAATGCAAAGGACCCGTTAAAAACCAGTTGTTGGTGTTTCCTTTCCCCTAGCTGCTTGTTTTTCTCCTGCCCCTTACAGAGGCTGTAGGTTATATTTGGCCCTGATTGTCCCTCGTCAAGATGAATAGTGGGTACTGGATGAACATCATCTTGTTAGGATATACACTGATCTTGTGTATTTCATATAAATTAACCCAGGGTATTGGAAGCACCTCTCAGAACACGAGCATCTACTCAAAGATGAAAGAAGAGCCCAGTGAACTCCCAGTGGATGTGGCACCCGTTCCATGAAAGAGATGACACCAGTATGCCAGGAAAAAATAGCAATTCCAACTGGATGGCACTGGATGTATGAATTTATTGTCACATTTTTATCCATGAGAATGTTATCTGCATTTTTTGAAGTTTATATCAATTTCTTTTTTTAAATCAGAGGAGATTCCGTCCATATTCCACACTGGCTGACAACACCACACACACTCCCACTAACTGGGGATGGGGATGCACCATGTATAAATCTGTACAGGATTTGGTCCTCCATATAATAGATACAGTACAATAGTCCACCTACAACAAAGATTACCCCCCTCATCAGTCACACAGGACTTCCAAGTCCAAAGGTGACATTTTTATGACACGAAAGGGGCTACAGTAAACTGGGAAATTTTGGCAGGCATGGAGATGACAAGAGTTATCAGAAAGTGCCTGAAGGTCACTATGTCTATCTGGCAGATGTGGACCAGTATACAGATGCAGAAGATGCAATTCTCTGGTATGATGTTGGATTATTTGAGAAACAAAACGGTATGCGACTACATAATGAAAGGTGTATGGTAAAGCATACACACAAATAGGGTGGAGCTAAGCTATGCACGCAGCCTCAGCTTTGGCATTTCTGGAGTTCTGAGTACTTAACTGTGCAACCTTAATATTCTCCTACCATAATATTTAGTTTAGATATAATATACATTACATGTCTGAAGCTTGGGTCTTGAATTTTGTGGGAGAGGAAGAGGAGGTTCAAAATCTGAGGCCCCATTTCAGCAAAGCACTTGAGGGTGTGTTTAAGTTTAAGTATGTGTTATGCGTAATTGAGGCCAATGGGATTTAAGCACATACTTAGGTGCTTTGCTGAACTGGGGCCTGAACCAGGATCTGGAGTTTGCATCTGGCCCATCTCTCTATAATAGACCAAGCCAGATACCAGGATCTAAACATGTTCACATTTTAGGGATTTCACAATCTGGATCTGGAACCAAAATTTGCAATTTAGGTCATTCTCTAATACTATGCACCTTCCATTGCTTATCTACATTACATAATAGGCAGGTAGGGTTTTTTTCTGTGTGTGTTGTTTTGTTTTAGACAAGATGTCTTTTCATAACAATAAAAACTATTGGAGGCTGAGACAATTTGATGATTTTTTGTTATCTAACAGCTTAGTCACTTGAAGAATTAGTCATGTTCAAACTAACAGCCAGGCTGGAAGATCACCAAAGCAACAATTTTGGAGCAGAAGAAGCTAATGACATAAATAGATGAGCATGTGAACATGAAGCATTTCAGAGATTTCTCAAGAAGTCTTTTTTTAAGCATCCCTACGTTCAAACAAATCAATTCTTAGTAAATATAATGTCAGTGAAAACTAAGACAACTGCTATGCTCAAATACTACAGTGATGGACATGAGATGGACGGACAGGCAGACGGACCAACCACTTGGCGCTTTTGGTTTCACAATGGGTGCATATTGCTTGATATTATACAAATAATACTTTGTATTTCTCTGGCACCTTCCATCCAAGGATCTCAAAGTGTCTTTCAAATATTAATAACAGAATCAGCACAGCACCCTGGTGAGGTAAGGAAGTTATTATTATGTCTATTTTACAGATGTGAGAATTGACAGAGAGGTGAAGTGCCTGTGATTTGCCCAAGTTCACACGGCAACTTTATGACACAGATAGGAATAAAACCCAGGTCTCCTGATTCTGTCCTATGATTTAGTCACAGGACCAACCTTCATCCCATGCCAGGTATTGATTGTTTTATTATTTATTACATTATCAACTATTTATTATCCCTTGTGTTTATTGTGCACTCATATAAGAATAAAACCAGAGGGAGACTAACGCTGAAACATCCAAACTGTCCTAAGGGTATAGGATATGGGTGTAGAGGGAAAATCATCATGGTCCAATAGATGCTCAGAAAATAAATAATGTGTGGGGAAAATTCCACTATGAAACAAGCTTAATCCTTCAGGAATTTCTAATCAACAGCACAGAAAGTGCACATTTGACCCAAGTGTCAATCTTCTGTGACAACAGAGTCCAACATGAATAGGAATAGACTTGAAATAACCCATTCTCTTTCTGGAGAAAGGGCCCTTCTAGTTAGGGTGGAGCATTCAGTGGTGATGAAAACTCTGGGTTAGGGTGCAGTGTTCATCTTCTCCGAGTGCTCCAATCCACTCTGCAGGACAGTGCAATTCTCTTTGTGCATATTATTGCAAAGGGCCAGATTCTGCAAGCTGCTGAGTGCGCTCAGCTCCCTTTAATCTCAGTGGGAGCTGAGGGGGCTCAGTGCCTCCTCAAACGAATCCTATTGTCCTCCTACACATGGGCATTGGGAGGTTTTTATCTCCTGAGTAGATCTTTAGCTTTTAAAAAAAGAAAATTGTCCAGATTCTCAGCCAGTTTTCTGACATTGAACCCATTCAAATGCTGGAGTGTGAGCAGCCTGTGCTACCTGGAGGACTGTTTGATTTACATACTGATAACTGGGGAAGAACAAGTTAGATAAGATTATGTGGAAGTTCGGCTGCTGATTTGCACTCCTCACAGCCTCTCCACTAGATTTTGCATTTGTATTCGTGTAATTAATTTTTGTTTAATTTTGTCATATTTTATCCACTTTGATTTGCAAGAGTTTGGTTTTTGATTTTTTTTTAAATGATTATGTGAAAAATCAGCAATTGAATTTTTTTTTAAAAATGCACAAAATTAGGTTTGCTGCGACAATCTGCTTTAAAGGGGCCTGACTCTGAACTGTTAAAGCCAATGGCAACCTTTGCATTGCCTTCCATGGGCACAGGATTGAGCCCAGAATGAAACTCAAAGAGGAAACAAAGATATATTGCAGATACATGCTTCTATTTTCTTTAATAAATACAGCTAATGCTTGAAAAAAACCATACTTCTTTAATCCACCTTGGGAGCATTTCAGAAAATATCATATTGTGCGGATGACTTTAAAATGGCTCATTTGATTTTCATGATGGATCAATATTCTGAGTGAGGAAACTCCTACCCGGACAATCATCTTACCTGCATTGCTGGTCGGCTGTGTATATTTATTCTTATCACTAGCAATGACAGTTAGTTTCAGCTTGCAGGGTTAGAAACAGATACTTGCAGAGTTTAGCAACCTACTCAATACCAATGAAGCGTGTAAAATACCCTCACAGGAAGCTAGCATAATTGGCAAAAGATTAATTGTTTAAAAAATAGAAAGCAGCACATGCACAAACCCAACAACTTAATATGACAGAATAATAGCAAGGTTTAAGTGGCAGGTTTAGAAATAAAGAACAGCCTACTACCAGAATAAAAGGTGTGACCAACTGTAAAATATATGGATCTGTGTCTTTGATACATGTGACTAGCATTGAAAAAGAATGAGCGTAACTCCTTGTCTTAATCTAGTGACGAGAATAGTAAAAAGCAGCATTTACGTATCATGTTATAAATAAATGATGTTATTTCAGTTTTACACTAATGCAACTGAGCAGAATCTGGCCCAAGGCTGTAACTGATACATACTTTTCTTGATGTTTTTTAATCAGTATTCATAAAACAATGAAATCTATACAAGCGAGAACTGTTGTGGATGGCTTGATGGATGCTCATGAAAACAGGTCTAATTTCATTTGGATGAGAGGTTAAGGTTTTCTATCATACCATAGGCTATGGCAGCCTAGCATCTGTGAGTGCAATAGTGAACCTCACTCCAGCAGTAAGAGTTATAAGACCATTTTACATTTCTACACTGCTTTTCTGATGATGATGTTTTCCAGACTACATATATTCCGATCACTTCAGCCTCCACTGAAGGGCAGCTACATCTGGGGTGAAATATGACAACTGTTCAACAGAGCACAGCAACATGACCCAACAGTTTAAAGACAGAAAGTAAAAAGTAACTTACCCAATGGGAACCACAAAAAGAATATAAGTAGAATGGAATATAACTATTTGGACTGGAATTTGGCCCGGACATCTGGGTTAACACTCCTTGTCTTGGGAATAGTGTGCAGATTTGTTAATGCCCAAGTGATCAGGAACTCAGCTTCACTGCTCAGCCAAGAGACAACACCTGCAGCATCATAGCGCCCCCTACCAAAATGCTGGAACTTCAATTCAACATTGAGAGACGACTACCACCTATTACATCGCTTAAACCATTTAAGCCCCTTCACACCAGGCTGCAGCATTATGGCTCATAAATATCTCGTATGCAAACCTTATTTGTTTTTATCAATTGTCTGCTCCATTTTCAAATGATAGATAGAATAATTTCAATACTCTTGTGATTGTTAACCATTTGAAAAAGCCTCGGAAATCATGGTCCTGGAATTAATTTCCCCCCAGCAGGAATTAAAGGTATTTGGTAATTCCTGGTGCAAACCTGTTTCAGAATCAGTCATCTGCCTAAACTTTCACTTTCCAAAAAATCTCCCAGACTGTGTTTACAAAAATATTATAGGCTCTTTAGCAGTCGCCATATTTTATTTGTAAGGGGTTGTAGGGAAAGAGGCTTCGCGTGATCAGTGAAAAATAAAGTGTCCCTTCCTGATGACAAATAGTTGGAAAGATCAACAGATAAGAGGGAGTGACAGCACCTCATCTTGGCTATAGCAATTCCCCTACCCACCCACCCACCCCCCAAAATCCATCACAGCACAGTAGTTGCCTAGGAGGTAAAATAAAAGAGGAAAGAAAGACATTGGGCCTTTCTCCACTGCTCTCTTTCAACTTGATAATCTCTGAAAATGTAAATAGGCAAATTCGTGCCGGGTGACTTCGGTTGCTTAGACACCAGTTGGAGCAGGGAGAATGTCATTACTGGAGAATTACACTTGGGTGGATGGGATTGGGGGGGGGGGAAGGGGAGGGAGAGAGAAATTAAAAGCCTGGACAATTTTAAAAGAAAAAACAAAATCCTGAAATCGGTACCAGGTGCTAGACAAACATTAAATACAAACCTAAATACCCTGGTGTCTGACACAGGACAGCTGCCCACACCCCGACACTCAGCTTAGATCATGGACTCAGAGTCTTTAGACAGTGTAAACCTCTAGAGCTCAAATTTGTATAACATTTCTCAAAGGGGATGGAAGGTGGGGGAGGAACCTGCACGAAAGGTCTCAAAGCTATGGACTGGGATCAATGGGTAACCTACAGCTGTTTCTATACTAGGCTTTCCTCTGAAATGTTCCCCACCACTGCTAAGATCGGTTCAGTTCCACCAGTGGTAGCCAAAGTGCAGACAGGGCTCCCAGGTGACCCCCGTGCTCTAAGCACTATGTTGTCTACACCTGCTCAGACCAGGGCTACACTACGGTTCTCCTCATTGCTACCCTCAGTGGAGATGCAGCAGTGTTAGCATCAGTGGGAAATTGTACTGAAAGAAAAAAGCCTAGTGTATAAAGAAAGGGCTCAGGCAAATAATATTACAAAGCAGAGGCAGTTCTGTAGGAGACAGAGATCTGGGGAGAGGAAGGGGGAACTGTCTCTCTCAGTCTGGAAGTTATTGAACAGTTAGCCCTGTCTAAGGTGGGGGAATTTCCCTGGCTTCCCCAACCACAACAGAAAAATCAACACAAAGCTGCACTCCAGTCACGAGCAGCAAGAACAGCTGTAAACTGGCTGTCATCGTTTAAACTGCTTTCTTGAAGCCTCCGCTTTTAAGATGGGTGTTTTACAGTCCAGACCCAAGTGACAGCAGGAACGCGACAGCTTAGTAACAAATAAAACACACACCCCAACTCATCTGCCACGGAAGAGACAGATCGGATCGGTTCCACTTGCAACAATGCTGTTGACAACCAACACCCCCATTTCCAGTTCTCTTCTCTCCCTCCGTGATTCTTTTCACCTAGCTGTTTCACCCGACACACCGCACGCTAGCCCCTGGAAAATGATATTCCGCACACACACGCACCCCTCCAGAAAGCCACCCCCGAACCTGCCAAATCTCTGCCATGTCATTTTCTTTCTTTTAATCTCTTCTTTGGCTCAGCAGTTTTGTAATGCAGGGACCCTAAAATGGCTACAGCATGATCAATGATTTTCAAGGACAGAGAGTAAAGAAGGAGTCTGGAGAAAGGATTGAGCCTTATTTCCCCTTCCAAGTACTGCAATAGGAGGAAAAGAGAAAGACATAGCTACCTGAACTCACCATTCCTGAGCCATCCCTTAGCCACTGCATGTTGCTTCTGATGATATCCTTATTATCAGGGAGGGGGGGGGGGGAACCCACCACTTGCAGAGAGCTGAAAGAAAAAGAGAAGCCCCCCTCCCCGGTCCCTACCCCAGCCTAACCCTTCAGTCAGACATCCCTCAGCCCAGCAGTCTCGTGCCTGTCAGGAGCATGTTAATAGCAGCCTCTCACTACCTGGGATTTTATTTTATTTATTTATTTGAAGCACAGGCAGAGGGGGATTTTTCTTGCTTCCCTTTTCCACATGTGCTTTGAAAACTATGTGCATTCAAGGGGGAATTGGGAGGGACGGGAAACATACGGGGGAGGAAATGAGGGGGAATAAAAACAGTGGAGCTTATGATAATTTGCTCCTCACCTCTTCTTCGCTGCCGCCTGGATTCTCCCTCATCCCCCTTTGCTCTGGGATTCCCAAATCTGCAGAGTCAGCAAATCCATTTGTGCTCAGAGTTTCATTTGGGTTTCCGCTGACAGTTGTGAAGGAGGTAAGTTAGATCTTGCTTCTTATTACTACTAAATCCCCATTACACTGGAACCAAGCTGCCCATCCAGGCAGTCTTTCAGGAGTAAGCCCCTGTGCTGATGCCCCTCGCCTCCCCCAACCACTTTGGTTCTGCTTCTTCCTGACTATTTAACTCTCTCTCCCTCCTCCTCTTTCTGTTTCCAGGCTCTCAAACCTGGAGAATGAAACGACAGACCCCTGCATGGGTGAAAGGTAAAGACACCCAAGGTGAGTTCTTCACCAGTGAGATCATGCACCCTCAGAGGCATAATCTACTTTCTATCATTGACATATATTGGGTCAGGCAATGTGGCACTGAGTGGGGAAGAAAACAATAAAATATGGCGCACTTCTGTGGCAACAGCTAATGAATCCTCACAGCATGTCCCTTTTTGGCAGGCATGTCAATGCCGTGCTCCCTATTTGTCAGAGGCGGCGCAGAGAGAGAGACGTGACTCACCCCAGGCCACACAGTGAGTCGGTAGCACTGCCAGAAGTAGAAATTCTGACTCCCTACGCGGTTCCTCATTCCTCTCGGCCAATCTGCCTCCTATGAGGGAGAATTCATCTCTGGAACAGACGTGTATTTAAATACAATAGAGGTTTCATTATTTCTATCATCAGGCATGATAAAGGGGGGTCTCTTTTTTACTTAATGCCCAGAGAAACAACATGAAATGTCATGATTCTTGCTACAGCCTCTTTCAAGATCCTCCACTCCCTTTCGTGCCAGCTGACAAAATTAAAACTTCAGAGGCAGAGGGGGACAGATGAAACTGATGGGAGGCCACATACTGGGATGGGAGGGAACAAAACGGTATCAATTAAAGCTGGCCCCTGCTTTCTGCTCTTGGTGCACAATTCTAGGGGAGGGATACAGTTCTCTATTGATTTCTGAAGGATGATTAAAAAAAAACCCAAATGAAATTTATCATCTCATTTGCAATCTACAGGTTTTTCCATAAGGCTTATGCATGAAAGAAATGTATTTGATTCTCAAGTTCTTGGTCTCCATTTCCATTCTTGTTGTCAGGGATAACTCAAACATTTTTCAACAAACATCTTTTTTCAATTACAATCAAAATCTTTCCACCTTGTTCCCCAGTTCCATGATTCCTGCATAGGTCAGTGGTAACCAAAAAGTTACTAGAGGAGAGCCAGACCCCAAACCAGATATCCCAACATAGGGGAAGAAGTGGATGTGTCAAGGACACGAGAGGGAAGATGACCCGACAGAACAGAACTCCCCTCAGTCTGATCCACCACTGGCATGGTTTGGGCAGGCCTGAATCAGGAAACAACAAGCAGCGCCACATGGTTATTTATCACTCTCCCCTAGGTCTCGGCATAGCTGGGATGTAGCAGCGAATCTGGTCATAAATTTATTTTTTTTTAAATGAAGCCAAAGCAAAGCAGAGGGAAGAAGTGGAAGGATGTGTCGCACTAACTTGGTACTAATTGGGTCGCACCTAGCATGCTCTAGTTGAATCAAGCCACCTTTCATCCTCTTATCTTTAATATATACTCTGACAGTCTTCATTATTTCTGGATGTGACTGACAAAAGAGAGGGAGAGCATCATAAGTGAACTATTTATAGCTGCGCACAACTCTGCAATCATACCCAAGTTTCTCATATTTGGTGACAGGAAACCCAGCTGTGTTGCTCTCAGTTAAAGAGGGTTTCCCATCTGAAAAATCCAGCCTCCAAACATTTTCCTGGAAAGGATGAACTGTCAGGCAGAAACCTCCTGCTTATTCTTGTTTCTCCTACAAACACTCTAATCCATATCAATCGGGGGGGTCAAGTGCCTTGTTATAGGGAGTTATTTCACCTTTAATAAGTGATCTGCTGTGTTGTCAACCCCAAGTGTTTAAAAATTATGAGTCAGGCTCCAAAATATTTTGAGATTGACTTAAACATTATACATTTCCATTTTCTTCTTTGCTTTCTGGTTTTGGAGCCTTTAGGGTGCACTCAGGTCACATTCTCAAACTTTTCTCTGCAACCATGGAGGGCTAGAAACCATATTTCTGTAATGAAAACAGATTATTTCATAATCTCGGGACTCCAGGATCAGGAGCTTTAAGAAAAAACATAAAATATAAGACTCACAATAAAATCATTAGCAACACTACACTGAATAAATCTCTTTTCTAGGCGATAAGGCCTCATCACACATTTTAATAGTAAGGGATGAGCAGACTGCAGCCACTGAGCCAAACACAGCCCCCAGAGATCTACAGGGCAGACCTCGCCTATCCTAATTTTTTGCAAGTATGGAATGTGGAGACCACAAGCCTTAGCAATATTCCATCTTAACTCATGAGCTTTCCCTTATACACACATATATACATATATCATATACGGAAATAATTTCAAGGTAACAAGATATGTACACAACATAAAGCAACTCACGTATTCTTTATCCTTAACCTTGGCCCTTCCCTCTGCAACTCCACACGGTCCATTGTCATCTCTTGCTGTGTGACTCTTCAGTTATGGACTGACTTGGTGTCCCTTTCTAAAATGCCTGTAGTCCTTTTGGGCAAGGACACAGAGACAGAGACCGTGACCACTGGCATGTACCAGCAATAAGGGCCTGACATATAATTCTTATTCTGTTTAGGAAAATTAACATACTGTATTGTCTATTAAGCATTTGGGAGTCGAGTTAGTTGGAAAGAAAGCAGGGCATGTTTGTAACTGCAGAAGCACCCCATTCCACTGGGGCATTCAAGTCCCAGGAAATATCTGGGCATGCTCACAGACTTAATACATCCATGACCATAGTTAATCCCACACTAATGTTCCATCCTCTCATTTCCATAGACACTCCCATATTGTTGACTTAATATCCATCCTTACTCCCACTAGTACTTGTTACTTATAGAAATTGGCATCCCGTAACACAGCCATTCAAAAGCCTGGACAGATGCCCCAAATATGAGGGACAATGAAGGTCATGGAGGGAGCAGATATGCAGAAACAATTCAGGAAGGTTGCCTGACATTTTTTGCCCTTCAGCCTTTATATAATACAGTCAAGAAAAGTTGCTTGATGCCAGACTTGTGTGGGAGGGAGGCAAGGGGAAGATATGGATTAATATACGGTAACAAGACTACCTACTAAGGTAGCAAGGAAACTTTAAGATTACAGGCATAATAACTACTGCCACTACCTTGAGCTTTGAAAGCAGTGGTTATATCACTCAAGTGAAGGGATGGTCTGTCAAATTGAACACTTGACTCAAGAGAACATGCACATCTTAAATAATGGAATTGGCATGCCACAGTACTTTCGTAACCACATTTGACTGCAAATCAAATACTACGGCAATATAGAGGTTGCTTTAGCTATGCCAGTGCCAGCTCTCCAACCAACCATGCTACCTAGCATGCCCCTCTTCTGGAACGCATTTCAGCACTGCACACCATGGGGTATCTATGGTATTTCATGCTTCTCTTCCTTACACAGCTATTGCCTATGATTAGTATATTAGAAAATAAAAATAGAGGAAGGAAGGCGGAGAGAGAGATGTACAGGGAAGAGGGGGAAAAGCGAGATGAATGAAAGAGATTTGCCCAGTTAAATTATAAATCATCTCTGAGCTCTCAGGGTCAAATCTTGCCTTCGCACACACTGGTAACTACTGACTTCACTGAAGTTACTCCAGGTTTTCACACCATGAGGTAAATGAAAGCAGAATTAAGCCCTCAGATCCCAACCAACTGACCGCAAATTAGTAAAATGCATCTGGGGGAATAGGAGGGCATTTGTCATGGGGACTGTTAGATACAGGCAGAAATTATCCTGATTTTTACCTTTCCCTGTGTCATTTGTTGATTAGGCCTGCCAATAAGGTTACTATCTGACTGCTCTATTATCTACATCTTGTTTAATCTGAGGTGGTTTAAGAAGGAGTAAATCAAAGGCTATCAAAGTTAACACTTGCTTTTCATAACAGGCAATAGGAACTAGGGATGTGCCAAATCGGATTCATCCTGTATATGAATCCAGACTCTTGACACCATCCAGAATCACTTGGAGATTAACCCGCAATAACAGATGAAATCTTAGAAAGATGCCTAACTACACAACCAGTTGCCAAGGAAATGTACCTTTCCTGTTACCTACCTGTAAGATAGTGTTCAAAACCAGTCTCAGCTTGTGTGACAGAGAGTTCTGAATCTCTGCAGGAAGGACAAGTAGGAAAAGGAGACAGAGGCGGCGTTACGCAGTTGAGGGGTGCAATCCAGACCCAGTGAGGGGTTGAGTCACTGTCTGCCCTGTAACCCCGGGTTCCTCAAATGCTTTGCTACTGTAATTCCCTGCCTCACACGTTCACAGTCAGCAAGAAGCATGCAGGTCACACCCTCTCTCGGTATAATTGTAACCCTGGTCCAGCAACTCTGACCCCAGCAACCTGCCAGCAACATACCAGTCATGTTCCCTGGTTTCTACCAACTGCAGTTACTGATTGCAGATGACCCCAACACACTCCCAGTCCTGAATTTTCCCAAAACTGTGCGCTCTAACATCCAGCCCTCTTCTCCGGGACAGTTGAGAGAGATAATAAGGTTTGTTAGTTCCTCGAAAGACACAAAACCAAATCATATCTTATTAACTTAACTGAGGTAAATACACCCTTTCCTTTAAACACAGCACTGAGTTGGTTTATATTAATAATAAAACACATTTATTAACAAAAGAAGATAGGATTTTAAGTGAATTCAAGTATAAGAGATCAAATTAGAAAATGTTACAAGGGTAAAAACGTGGAAGCCTAAAACTTAATCTAGCAAGGTACAGGCTTTGTTCAGGATGGTCTCTCTCACCAATCTTCCTTCTTCCCAGCCATGGGCGACTTTCCCTCAGTTATGACCTTCCATAGAAGTACAACAGACTGGCTTCTCTTGTGAAAGATCTTTGCCTAAGCAGGTTTCTCACCTATATTTGATTTCCAGAGATTTCAAACCCGCCTTGATGGAAGAACCCATCTTTCTCAGCTCTGTTCCCTTGTGCCTGTTTAGAGATGAATGCTAAAGATGGTTTCTGTCTTTGCTTATATCTTCCAAAGTTGTCACTTTCTTTCCAGAGGCAGGATGACCCCATGCTGTTTTTCCCTTCCTGTGGGCTTCCTATCCCCCTGCAAATAAATGAGGCTTCCATTGTTTTGATTCCACCATGTTTCATTTACATAGGAGACAGGTAAATATCTGCCCTCTCCCCTGTCTGGAGGGAGCCTGTTTGGTCACAGACTTTAAAGCATAATATCATTATGTATTCATATTTCCTCCTATAGCGCTAATACATACATTTCACAATGATATTAATCCCCGGTGTGCCATTACCTTTCAGAAAGACCTCACTCTATACACTTGTATAGTACAGTAGTATTGCATGCAATCAGTGGATTCAATTGCTTATCACTTGAGGTTCAGCCCCCTGTCTTTATACACCAGTAAAGCTTTGCAATGTATTGTCTGAAAAGTAAGACCCAGACCAAGCTTCTCTCTCCTGCTGGATTTGTCTCCTAAAATGCAAATTATATAGTTTCTGCCCCCTCTGGTGTAATTGTATGAACATTAAACATGTACTTGTCACTCTCCTCCCGCCCACCGTGATAGCGTGAGGTTTGTCTCCACCCCACTGTAGCTGGATGGATCTGTTTATGGGATATGTAAATACATTCGCACTGTCTTTCAAAGTACTTTGGCAGTACCTCCCGGGTGGAAAAATCACATTCCTTTGTCTGGGGTGAAGTAACTACTGGTTGGCTGGCAAACACATTTGAAGAATGTATTATTTCAGTTTATGTCCTTAACTTTGAATCAGTGGCTTTCACCTACATTATGTGATGATATTAATGAGTGAGTCATGAGCTTTTCATTGACACCATGCATGACACTTATCAGATACATTTCATGACATTAAAGAATTGGGATACACTTGACTTGGGTAAGCCAGCTGCAATTCATTACCAGATATCAGGGTGTCCGTCACCCTCTGCCCCTGGGTTGTTCTTAATATCACAGGAGGGTACCCAGGAATTTCTCTCTTTGAAAAAGCTGTGAGTATCCATGTTTCTGGAGAGGGTGCTATCCCTGGTTACTCTGCAGTAGGTTTGAAAACGCATGTTGAAAGCAGGCATCCACAAGCTTATGAAAACATCATGGAAAATGTTACTGGGAAGTAGTGTGTGTGTGTCCTGCAGTCCATTCCAATCACTGCAAGCCATGCAGAGTACTCTGCAGGAATGTCATACCGAGGGTGCATTCTCAGTAAAATCTACATAGCCAGACAATTTCAAATGTATAGGAACTGGGCTTCAGGTCACTCTTAGCATCTCCGCACTGGTCCAGCTCCCTTCCCGCAATTTAGTTTCAAATAATGCAATCAATAGCGATATTAATGAGCAAGTTGTTCTGAGCGATATTGATCTTCAGAGACCCCTCTGCTCACTCCGTGCGGATACCGTGGTTCCCAGGAAAACTGCCACTTGGTTGTTTCTTCATCACACAACCCCAGGGGCTGAGAAATAGTTTAAAAGGAAATCAGCTGTTCTGCACTGCCAGGCTTTCCACACCAGGCGCCTGGCAGCTGCCAGATCAAATGCCTTTCTGGGCATGCTCAATAAACAGCAGCTTGCCATGGGGGTGGCATCTGCATGCTTCTCCAGGAGAATGCTATGAACATGGTGAAATCTGTCCTTTGACAACGAATTGCGGTTTGGAGTGACCTGCATTCCCAATGAATGCTAACATTTCAGGCAGTTATGAGCATGCAAAGACAGGGAAGACATTAGACTGGAAACTTTTTTATAGCCTTAGCTGTAGCAGTTGTGACTGGTGCAAGTGCTATAATTATTAGATTAATGTCATGTTCCTGTGCAAACTGGCATGGCATTGCGGGGGGTGGGGAGGGTTAATTACTTGCAGCTGGAGAGACTGATTGCAAAACAGAACACATGGATTAAGGTGACATTTACTATCAGCCCTCGCCACTTAACCAGCACAAACAAATCTGTATCCTTATGCTTGCAGCAGTGTTCCTTTAAGAGCATGTTTGGAGCCACCAAAGAGTCTGGCTGAAGCTTCTAATACCATGCCCTTCTCAATCCACTCTGTCTGACATATATATTCCCTGGCTCTGAACTGTCAGTGCTTTGTGTTTTCTCTGTATATTTCGGAGATATTTTCCTGAGCTGCTCAGTGCAGATCTGTATCCCAAGGCAGTACTCAGATCTGCATTCCTGGTTTGAGACAGGTCCAAGACACGACTCTGGATTGGAACTCTCTCAGAGTTCGAGGGGAGTGGTCAGGTCAGGAGTATGGCGTTTTGCCCACCTCTGATATTTTTCTATGGTTTGCATGGCCGTTTCCTAATTACACTGTATCACAATACACTATTCCCCTTGGGATTTGCAGCTTATAGGCCTTCGAGGGTCTCCTTCATCACTCCCACAGTCTCACCCAGCGAGCAACATCACAAACAAATCAGTGAATATGGAGACTGTTCCAAAGAAGTTTTTCTCCTCCCCCTGCCACTGCTTCCCAGGGGGGTTTCCTTACTGTAGAATTCACTCATTTGTCTCCCCTTTCCCCCCACCCCCAGTTACAAAATTCATTCCAGGCAGCCAATCTGATGGCTCTGAACACGCCTCCCTATTGATATACCAAACCTGAACTGCCTCATTCAAAGGGGAGCATGACAACATCCTTTGGAGTGCCCTTTCCCACCATAGTTATTTCATTGCTGTAGAGAGCAGGTGTTCTTCATTACATGCTAGAGACTAGAACCATGTTCTCAGACCCATTGTCACTGTTGAACTGCAAAAAGGAATAAAAAATCAATAGGTTAATTAAGGATAGGGAGGAGATTTGTATTTAACCTTGCCCATAATTTTACAGCTTGGTTTTATAGACAAAACAGTGGTGCTGTAGAACTAAGCAGCAGCTAACTTCTCTAAAAACATGCTACAGTGTTCTTTGGTAATGGTCCAGTACTCTCCAGATTACCATAGCAATGCCGCAATGCTTTGGGCTCTACTGATAATTTTTATTATTATTTATTATTTGTATTACAGTTGCTAATTGGTTTTCTAATAGAAGTTGTCATACGTATTGTTATCAAGCTTTGCCAGAAGAAGTTACAGCCAGAAGTGTCCTCCTGAACTAGCTTTGTCAAATTTGGTACTGGATTATCTCATTGGAAAAAAGGCATCATTTATACAACGCTCTCAACTCTTTTCACAGTCTGCCTTGGAGGGAGGAAGATTTATTAGGTCTTTGGGGCAGGAACCCAGTCACTCCGTGTTCTAGGAAGCACCTAACACACTTTTTGGCACAATGAAATAGATGGAGAAACAGACACAGAATGTGCCAGTCACTTGCCCAGTGTCACACAGCTAGCCAGAGGCAGACATGGGAACAGGAGTCCTCCTGGTTCACAGTGCTCTGTTCTAACCACTAATCACTGCCTCCTGGATTTGAATCAGTTTCAAGTACACACACACATACACACTTGCTGTCAGGCATTATAATTATTTCTAATTTTATTATGTATACTCATTTATTATTAATACACATACACACACTTTGAGGATAGTTAGATCTGGGAATTTGGTTCAGCCTAGGATCAACAGAGGGGACGGACATGAGATTCTGATCTGGATTTGGCTTCTGACCCCAGCACTCTCTCTATCTCAAAGCTTGATCCAGGCTTTGGGTTTGGGCTCATTCTCTGTTAGGCACCTGAACTGGTTACAATCTGAGGGCTGTTTGGCAAGCTAGAAACTTCA
This sequence comes from Mauremys reevesii, assembly GCF_016161935.1. Classification (NCBI taxonomy): domain Eukaryota; kingdom Metazoa; phylum Chordata; order Testudines; family Geoemydidae; genus Mauremys; species Mauremys reevesii. Next base: position 82,405,079 of record NC_052631.1, on the reverse strand, counting down.
GTCCAGTTCCTAGTGAATACGTGACCATGTCATAAAACCCAACCATCACACAACTAGCCCCTGTGTTGACTGAAAGGGCAAAGACCAAGTGGGCCGTATGCCTAGCAATGGTTCCTCCAGGTCATTGTGAAGTCTTAGGTATGGAAGACAGGAAAAGCTTTTAATCGCAAAATGACAGGAGGAAGGCGGGGGACAGAATTCTTACTTTTGTGAAAACAGAAGCAAAAATGAGAAACCTTTTGGAAACTTGCAAATAAGTAATTTGTTACATAAATCATCCCATTCATAGGAAGAGAATTTCCCCCTCTCCCCACACCCTGATTTCTACTACCCCTCCCCACATAAATCAAACAAGGCACAGAATAGCAGGGATGAGTGACACCCCAGGAATCCCAGGAAGGCAGCAAAGTTTCCAGAACTGCTCTGCCAAGCCTCCTCTGCCAAACCATCACAGCTTGCATCTTGTTTACTACTTCTTTTGACTTGCCACCCCCATCTGACTGACAAGACGACTCATGCCTCAGCCCATTTGATTTGCTAATATCCTTCAACTATTCCAACAGTGGCATTTTTAAAACTCCCACATCTGCTCTAATTAAACCATGGAAGCCTGTTGCCAAGGAACGCAATCTGTTACTAAGGCCCCTGCTTCAGAGATGAAAGTTAATAACATGCAGTCAAATTAAACTTGCGGAGTGAAGTAAAAATGCCCCATTTTAGAACCAACCACCTTTTTTGAAAGGCCCTTCAGTATTGAAAGTGGTCTCTGTATGCCCATTTGTTACCAGCAATGCCCAAGTTTCTGGTTAGCCAGTGAGATTTTCATGGATATTTTAGAGGAAAAAAAACATGAAGACCACAAGAATGGCCTATTGTGTCAGACCAGTGGTCATCCGACAGTGGCCAGTGCCAGATGCTTCAGAGGAAATGAACAGAACAGAGCAATTATTGAGTGAGCCACTCCCCTGGCATCCAGTCCCAGCTTCAGGCAGTTTGAGGTTTAAAGACACTAACAGTATGGAGTTGTGTTCCTCAGCTAATAGCCATTGACGTGCACCTTGGCTAATAGCAATTGATGGATCGATCATCCATGAACTTATTGAATTCTTTTTGTGAACCCAGTTATACTTTTGGCCTTCACTACATTCCCTGGCAATGAGCTCCACAGGTTAACCGTGAATGGTGTGAAATCCTTATGTTTGTTTTAAACTTTCTGCCTATTCTTTTCATTGGGAGACCCCTAGAATTCTTGTGCTATGTGATAGGATAAATAACACTTCCTTATTCACTTTCTCCACACCATTCATGATTTTATAGACCTCTATCATATCCTCCCTTTCTCATCTCTTTTCTAAATTGAACAGTCTCAATCTTTTTAATCTCACTGATATGGAAGCTGGTCCATACCCCTAACCGTTTTTGTTGCCCTTCTCTGCACCTTTTCCAATTCCCACATAACTTTTTTGAGATGAGGTGACTAGAACTGTACGCAGTTTTAAAGGTGTGGGGGTACCATTGATTTATAGAGTGGCATAATGATATTTTCTGTCTCATTATCTATCCATCTTCTAATGGTTCCTAATACTCTGTTTGTTTGTGTTGTTGTTTTTTTAACACTGCAAATTGGGTGGATGTTTTCAAAGAACTATCCATGATGACTCCAAGATCTCTTTTTTGAGTGGTAATAGCTAATTTAGACCCCAACATTTCGTACGTACAGTTGGGATTATTTTTTGAATGTGCATTACTTTGCACTTAGCAACACTGAATTTCATCTACCATTTTGTAGCCCAGTCACCAGTTTAGTGAGATCCCTTTGTAACTCTTTGCAGTCTGGTTTATTTAAAAAAAATAAAGTTAACAAAGAAGGGCTTGCACAAACATTACAATGCATTTATTTAAATTTCATTTGGTTTATTTATTTACAGTGAGAGTCTGCCGCCTTCAAAGAGCTTTATGGAAGTACAGCCCAACGGTACGTACAGACACATACATGGAGACCTATACGTAAGAATGGACATTGGGCACCCCACTCCATAGATTTAAAGGCCAGAAAGGAACATTCTGGTCATCTAGTCTGATATTCTGTTTCTCCCATTTCCATGGAGAGGCCATTCCGTTAGAGGCACCAGGGAGAGAGATTCTGGGCAGACTCTATGGATCAGAGTGCATGGACCCTACGGGACGGATACTGATACCTTTATTCTCATTGAGTAATGCTCTCTGAGGAATCCCATTCACTCCAATAGGACCTTTCCAGGGGTAAGATACTACTCAAATCATGACCTGGCCCTATATTTGTGCATGTATATCATGCCCTGCAATGGAAACCATGCATTCCTCCAAGCTGCAGTGGTCGGGGCTGCAGAAAAAGTAGTAATAATACAAGAGGCTGGTCTGACCCGGCTGAGGCAAAACTCCCATTGAAATCCATCAGTCTTTTGCCTGAATAAGGATTTAGCTCATTAGTAGCTAAGACATTGCAGAAGACAAGTGGATTGGCCTTGAATCCCCCAGCATTTTTATTATATAGGATGTGTTTTCTGGCTGTCAATGAGCAGCTTGCATTGAGAGAGTTGCATCTAGACAGTGGAGATGATCAAAGTCCATAGAGCAATACTGAGAAATATTCATATTCAGTGATCTCTCATCTACGTGATTATTTACTACAGGACGAGACCCGTGGGCCTGACGTGCTGGTTGTAAGCACCACAGTTCACAGCATCATTCCCAGGGGTTCAGCCAACCAATCTGAACTAAAAGAAATTTGTAGGCGAATCTTAGGGTATGTCTACACTACCAGATTAGTTCGATTTAACTTAATTCGAATTTGTGAAATCGACCTTACAAAGTCGAATTTGTGTGTCCACACTAAGGACACTAATTCGACTTTGTGAGTCCACACTAACGGGGCAAGCGTCGACATTGGAAGCGGTGCACTGTGGGAAGCTATCCCACAGTTCCCGCAGTTCCCGCTGCCCATTTGAATTCTGGGATTTCCCCACAATGCATGCTGGGGGGAAAAATGTGTCGAGGGTGGTCTTGGGTAACTGTCATCTATCATTCAACGTGCTTTCGGACGTCTCAAGGGGAGATGGAGGAGCTTACTGACTCGCTCGGATCTCAGCGAAACCAATATCCCCATTGTTATTGCAGCTTGCTGTGTGCTCCACAATCTCTGTGAGAGCAAGGAGGAGACCTTTATGGCAGGATGGGAGGTTGAGGCAAATCGCCTGGCTGCTGATTACGCTCAGCCAGACAGCCGTGCAATTAGAAGAGCCCAGCAGGAAGCGCTGTGCATCCGGGAGGCTTTGAAAGCTAGGTTCCTCAGCGAGCGGGGTAACCTGTGACTGTTCAGTTTCTTTACAGAGAAGCTGAACCTGCCCCTGCTTCAGTTACTGTTGACTTTCTTCTGCGGTTACATACCCCGTTCACCACGTTTCCCCCCTTCCAAAACATGTTTAAAAATAAAGTTAATGGAACATTGTTAATTAACAACATTTTCTTTATTAATGAATTCGCGTTAAAGGGTTGAAACAGGGACGCAGACTGTGGTGGGTAGGGTGTGCAGTGATGTTAACACCGCTTCTACACTCGAGGAATGATAGGCTCCTGCTCCTAGAGCGGTCTGCAGTGCCGGACTGGTTGTTTCAACGGAGCCTGCCATCCCTCCTTTTCGGGACTCTGTGTGCGGGGGCTACGTGACCTTGTGGCGGGGGAGGACGGTTACAGATTCCCCTACTGCGTGGCTCTGTGGTCCAGGACAAGGACCGCTGCATAAGTTCTGTAACCGCCCTCCCATGCCACAAAGTCACGTACCCCCACCCACACAGAACATGGAAAACACCTCCCATACCGACCAGGGTGCCTACTGACTGCACTGTGTGTGTGACCTGCTGTTGATCCTGCCCCCGTGTCTGTACCCTAGTAAAGGTGACTGTCCTATGCAATTAACAACCCCCTTCCCCCCCGCTTCACAGACAGTCTTCTGTAGAAAAACTTGACGGAAATAGTAATTAACAGCAAACTACTTTTAATAATCAACTACACAGTTAGGGGATGAAACTGGGATTGGGGCTTCGGTGAGCCAGGAAGGGAAGGACTTCTCAACATTTAGGGAATGAGAGCCTTCTTGTATTTGTGCACTCTGCAGGGGTGCAGTGACAGTTTTCACGGCCCCTGTCGCCCCTCCTTCTTGTTACTTTGGGTGAGGGGGGTTTGGGACTTTGTGGCGGGGGAGGGCGGTTGCAGATACAGTGCAGGGAGGCTCTGTCCTCCTGCCTGCGGTCCTGCAGAACATCCACAAGGCGCCGGTGTTATTGCCCACAAGGGTCCGAGGTACTCTGCAAGAACGAGACCGACTCCACACTGAGAGTACACATCTGCACGGGACCCCAAGCGTTGCTGTCACTGACCCAGCGCCCTGTAGCTCGGCCTGGGGTCCACCGCTGTAGGGACAGCACGCTTCCCTACCTCCCCTACTGCTTTGTTATTATTTACCAGAGGTCGGAGTACTCTGCTGAGCAGAGACCGACTCCACACTGAGTAATTGGCTTTAATGAAGGTATTATTACTCTGTGTGAGTCGAGTCGTCTTCTTGCAGTAGACCTTCGACCCTTGGGGTACAACAGCCGGAGCGTGTCAAATTTTCCCTGGGCATTTCCTGTGTGGCTGGTCAGAACATCCAAGCTCGGACTGCTGTCCAGAGCGTCAACAGAGTGGTGCACTGTGGGATAGCTCCCGGAGCTACTAAGGTCGATTTCCATCCACACCTAGCCTAATTCAACATGGCCATGTCGAATTTAGCGCTACTCCCCTCGTCGGGGAGGAGTACAGAATTCGAACTAAAGAGCCCTCTAGGTCAAACTAATTTGCTTCCTGGTGTGGACGGGTGAACGGTTAAGTCGAATTAACGCTGCTAAATTCGACATAAACTCCTAGTGTAGACCAGGCCTTAGGGCAGCCAAAGCATGACTGGCCCTGCCCAGGTGCAGAGGGCAGCAAGAAGTCAGAGTTAGGGCCGGCTGAAAATGAGGGGGAAGAGGCCTCCCCTTTCTCTTACACTCCCATGCAGAGTGGCAGCTGAATCTCAGCCACCAGAATATGGACTGGATAGGCAAGGAGGAAAGGTACAGGGCTATTCTTCTGTAGGACCTGGTGGACCAGCGTTAGCATGGAGAGACACTGAATCCTTTTGGAGGCAGTACTAGTCACCCCTCCAGGAGAGACACTGCAACAGCCGAAGACATAAGACCTTCAGAACCACTCCTTACCCCCTTCTCAGCTCTACCTCACTACACACACGCATGGGCCTCAGACTTAATGAACACTGTAGCCTTTAAGAAGGTACAGTAGGGCAAATCATGCCGCCATCCAGCAGCCTCACTTAAGAGGTCTCTCTCCATTGGTTTTGAAGGGTGTGTGATTGAGGCTCAGGCCTAGCACTGACACCACCATTACTCTCTTGGGAAGGAGCTCTGCAATGTAATCTCTTGCCCCATGGCAGATAAGACAGTAAAGGTTTCAGCTGCCTGTTTTTAGTGTTTCTTTTCATACAGTAAAGAACATTTAGAGAGGCTGGGGTCCAGATTCCAATCTCAGTTACAGAGGTGATAGGTACAAATCCAAATTAACTCCATTGTAATCATTGGAGTTGCTCTGCACTTACACCAGTGTGCACTTGAGATCAGAATCTGGCCCCTGGAGCCCAGAGTAACATTCTGTCTCCAAGAACACAGTCACAGGTTAATTCAGCCAGCCATATCCTATGCAAGTATAAATTCAAAGAACATGATGCAACTAGACACACTTAGCAGGCAGGAAAGGACCAGCAGGTTTGAACTTTACAGAGGAAATAGGGAGGAGAGAGGGAAAGAATCAGCCTAGAGTAATTTCTCCCATCAACCTCTAGAAACATGGCTTGACACACAGTGTGTTTGCTCCCAGAAACTTTACTCTAGTAGACAGCATACAATGAAATGGCACCAGGGGACTGATCTTAAATGGCAAACAACAAGGATTCAGACACCACCATGTGGCACTCCAAACACTTGGAGAGTGTAGAGCATGTGAGAGAGAGTGCACAGGGCAAGTTATGCAAAAGGAAGGACCATGTTATAACCATTAATACTGGTCACTATGCAGGCGACAATGGGGTAAACAGATGATATACTGCAAGGTGTAGTCTGATACCCATAGGACTTGGGAAAGAAAGAAAGAAAGAAAGATCACCCACAATATATAGCTCAGCACAATAGACTAAATACATCAATGAGTGCTTTGTCTTCCTCTGAAGCAGTAGGGGCAGGATGCTGGAACTGATGGGCCAATGATTTTATATAGTTATTTTTATACCTTATATTTCTTAATACACCTGGCCTGGTCACAGTGTAACGGTTTCTAATCCCTCTCTATTCAAGCTCAGGTTTGACATCAGGTGCAATAGCCAGTGAGCAGCTCGACAAGTGAAAGAGCAGCTGGGAGCAGCCCCAACTGTGAAACCTTTTTCCCTCAAGAGAAAGAACTGGCTGCACCATGAGCAAATGAGAGGAATCCCCTTCGCCAATTCCCTGTGTCAAATTCAGCAATCACACATGAGGACAATAAAAAGACAGACTCTCTCCTCCTAATCCCCACGCCAGTCTGGCCGTGTCTGACTCTGGCTCTATGCACTGTCATTTTAACAGAGCAAGTACAGCCCCTAGATGGCAAAGCTAACACTACTAGTCACCCCACAATAGGTGAGAGGAAGGCAGAGATACATGGTGGGGAGGTGTATCAGCTGTCACAGTCCCTCCCTCCTGCAGCTGCACACTACCACAAGCACAGTCCTTTCCAAAATAATGGAGCCCTCTATTACAACATGCCATTTTCCTAGAACTCTTCAATTTCATGATCCCTCATCAAATTCCAAGCTATAATTAGTGACCAAGGCCACATTCTATTGAGCTCTGTCCACAGGGAAAGGTTTTTATTCAATTGAACTGGTTTCATTTTAAGGAGTATTTAAAAATCACTTTCCATTGCTACATTTTTAAAACCCTCCTCCTGTACTTTTCCCACCAAATTCTACATTTGGGTTCTGTACTCCTTGCTGTGTCCCCTGAAATAACTAGAGTCTCATCTTTTTAGAATAACCACTAACTCATTGCTTTAATTCCATCTGTTAATGAGATCCCGCTTGAATTTGTTTGGGAGTTTTGTGTTTTGTTGCTACAGGAATTATACTATAGGTTTCAGAAGTCCCAAGCATGATGGAAACAAGAATGCAAGAATGGGCATTGGTCTGCTGTTTCCATACCTTCCATTTCTGCGTGTCTTGGCACACTACATTAGATAATATTAGTGCAGTGTCGTGTATAATAATGTGACAGGCAGATACTGGATAAGAGCAAAAGGTTTCCCACCTAATGTATTTCAGAACATAGATGCAAATATGAGACTTGGGGCATAGGTGATGAGCACCTAACATCCTTCAGAGAACCTATGATTCCTGATTGTAACCAGACAGAAGTTTGTAGAGGTCAGATATCATGGGTGTAAAATACTGGCTATAAAATTCTGGCCAAACACGTAAAGAAGGGGTTAAAAAAATTATACTAATATCTAGAAAACCGCGTTGTAGAAGAACAATTAGTGGATTAAGAGCGTATCTCCATTAGTACACAAAGCCATAAACATGTAAAATTCTCTCTCTCTAATTGCTGGAGGCTTGGAATAAAAGTGAACAGAAATGTTACTGCAATTCCTGGAAGGGAATAGGGATTCTCCCTGTGCTTTTGTATCCTAAGATCCCTGTTGTAGTCCCTGCAAGCACAGATTTTCCTGCAGGTGCTAAGACTGAAACAAAGAAGAGGCATTATATCCTTTGTGAAAGTCATTCCCTGACTTCATTCTGCAGATGGCAATAAACATTATTATGCAACCAGTCAACATCTGAAATCCAGCCTGCTTTCACTAGTCCACCATGCATTACAATGCCAAAATCTCTTACTGATATATGATGTCTGGAACAAGGTTTTTTCCCCCTTCTTCCCAATGCTATTCTCGGCTTATGATGTGAACACTTGTTAATTTGCCAATAACAACTTTTGGGACCAGATCTAAGCTTATTCTCACTGAATCACCAAACACACATCAATCTGCCAAATCTGCTCGTTCATTACAACATGAGCATACATGTGCTTAGACATGATACAGTAAAGAAACACCATGAGGTGGCACAAGGTTATCAGGAGAACTGTACCAAGGTACACCAAGCAAGTGAATTAAAATGATATGATTTAAAATGCTCCAAAATGAACCAGAACTGATTTTAGTGTTCCTAGTCCTTTTATTTTGTGGTATTTAATAGTAAAATCAGAGAAGTAGGGACTTGTAGCTACTTGAGGGCTGTATTCCATTTTGTGACTACTTCAGACACGAAGGGCACAGTTCTGCCCTCCATTTATATCCAGCCTTCTTGGAGACACTGGGGTTGCACAGGTATAACTCAGGGCAGAACTTGGCTCTGATTTTATGATGCCATATTCCTGATGGCCCCCAATGACAGTGGTAGAATGGGAATGTACTGCAGAAGGTAAAAGCAAAGGCCAACATTTGCAACGCCAATGGGAGCTGCAGCTGCCCAGTGCCTTTGAAGGGTATGTCTACATACTAAGGGTATGTCTACATTAGAGTGACCAAACAGCAAGTGCGGGGGTAATAGGAGCCTATATAAGGAAAAGACCCAAAAATCGGGATTGTCCCTATAAAATTGGGACAGCTGGTCACCCTAGTCTACATTAGGGAGATCACACCAGCATAGCTATGCCAACATAGTGTAGACTCAGCCTACATCGACAGAAGGGTTTTCTCTCTTGGTGTAGGAACACAACTTCCCCAAACAAAGTTAACTGTGTCAACAGAAGCCCTCTTCCATCAATCCCTGCTGTAGACACAACTAGGTTATGTCTGCATAGCTACATCGGTTAGGGTTGTGTTTTTTTCACATCTCTAATTGACATAGCAATGCTGTTATAATTTTTCAGTGTAGACCAGGCCTTAGGAGCCTCACCACAGGCACCTAGATTTGAATTTTTTGGTCCAAAGCTTTGCCTCTGTTTGGGAACGTTAGGGCTTGTTTATACATAATATGCCAATATAGTTAAAATGGTACAACTCCCCTAATGTGGATTCAGTTACACCAGTATTCAGGAATAAGTTATACCGGCATAAGGCACCAGTATACCAGTTACCAGTGTAACTGAGCCCACACTAGGGGAGTTGTACCATTTTAACTATTTTTGTAGAAAAGCACGTCCCTCCATGACATAGTTAAATCAGTACAAAATGCTTTGTAGACCAAGTCTTAGAAACTTTTCGGTGAATAATCCTAACACAATATAACTCACACACAAAAAATGTGAGGAAAAGGAACAAGGTGGTCAGCAGTACCATCAAATTGAGCTGGTATTTTTGACTCAAATGCTCACAAATACTTTCTTGCATTTTTCTCCAGGCTTTTGTGCCAACCCCAAAACCTGTCTGTGGGTTCTAAACAAGATTTAACCTTGGGAGAACAAGGCTTGTTAGAAGCAGAAACTTCTCTAACTTCCAGATTTGTAAATCCACGTTAAAAGAATTGACAACCCAGTTCTGAACTGGACTGGGAAAGGTTTATACCACTCTCCTCAGGAGTTCCTGGATCACAGACTTGTGCTCTGACCACTAAATCAGACAACTCTTTCCCATTCATCCTAAGATTAATGTGATCATTACTCCATTGGATTTGAAGGACCAACCTTTCCTACTCTTCTCAAATACTTAAAATCATATAGATGATTTTTTAAAAATTAGTAACTAGCAAGAATTAATACATCAAGTCAGGTGTCTCGATGAACCACTGGAGAGAGGCAAATTTTAAAAACCATAGTTAATCCAAATCTCATTAAACTGTCATGTGCTTTTCCTGCATTTCCTTCTCCATCTTTGCTAATTCATTGGACGTGTGTGTTGGTTAAAAAGTTTCTCCTTTAATATCTTTGCTCCTGCTACCTAGTTCATTCACTGCCCAAGCCCAGTTCTGGTAACCCACAGTCACTACCATCCAGCCCCCTCCAACATAATTCTAGGCACTTGGTACATCTGCAGCCTGTGATCCTTGCGCAGTATGATTCTAATTATGCTCGTAATTACACCCAGGCAACCCTATTTAAATACAGTGCAATTTTATGGATGTGTGGCAGTCAAGGACATAGTACGGCTTAGGGTGTCCACGGTACAAGCCAGTGCTTTCCTGGGTACTAAATATACCAATATTTCACCACAATCCATGCCTGTCACTACATCTACAGCAAAGTTGATATCAGTACAAAGAGACGGTTTTGCCCATCACTTTATATTAACTCTTTTCTCCAGAAAAGCCAGCTTGTCATTGTACACGTATGGTCAGTACGTTTGTTGTTAAAACAGCTTCACGGATAAATTATGTGTATGGGTTTCAACATCATGAACCATAGCTAAAGAGGGCTCAATATTATAAAATAATCTGCACAAGTTCTTAGAAATGGATCTCTTCAGATTGGAATAACATCCAAACACCCATAACATCATAATCTTTGTAAACTGTTGATTTTAAAAAGTGTGTTTAGGATGAAGAATGCGAGCCAGCTCTCAAATGTTCGCTGATTGATTGGTACAGCTATTGAAACTGTTCAATTCCTAAATGCAAGCAATTGTAGATTTTGATGTTTCACCCCAGATTTCTATCAAATAAAGGAGCACATAAAGTCACAGATGAAGGCCAAACAAGTGTGCAAGGTTACATGCTTAGACCAGGACAGCTGCAAGATCAGTTTCACAGATTTATCCAGAAAATCTAACATCTTGTACAAGTGTGTCAGGGAAGCATATTGATGTAAATGGCTACCTCAAGAGAACAACATACTCCAGTTCCTTAAAGTCCAAAAGTAGAGAGAGAGAGAGAGAGAGAGAGAGAGAGAGAGAGAGAGAGAGAGAGAGAGAGAGAGAGAGAAATTAAAGGCCCAATCCTACATTAAACACCGTGTGGGCAGGCTCCCACATGAACAATCTCTCTGTAAGATTGAGACCTATGCCAACCTGGAATACAACCCTCTCGCCCCCGAAACACACAACCTGGTCCAAACACGCACCATGTAAGGAAGCTTACAAAGTTAGCCAGAAAAGCACCCAGTGAGTCTGCAGAGCAGAAAATTCCTCTTGCAGTTTGCTACCTGGATCCTGCTGGTTTATTCAAGGAGGACTGGAAAGATTGTTTATAAAACACAATTCTTCTTAATTAAACCATGTTGTGAAAATATAAAAATAACCTTTTGAGGAAAACACACTGACTGTGCAAAGCCATCACAAAAATATTCTCATGGAAAATAAAAAGGTGTGAAATATATATTCTAAAAAAGAAATGCATAACATATGTTTTACTCTGCTTCTGAGGCTCAGCCGTATGTTGGCTGCTGTATCCTATTAATAACTAGGAGTTCTGCCATTTTTTGGAGTCTGTGTCTGGATAAGCATGACTGGCTCACAATTTTTGGTGCATAAATACTTAATATTCATACCTTCAATGGATAGTGATGTTTTGATGTCAGCTGCATCATAAAGAGACTTTGATTAAGTCGCATGCGAACTGCTCTATTAAGAATACATTGATCTGCTGCTATTCTATAGATAAGGGGAATGGGAAGTGCTGCTTCTGCATTTCTGAATGATTAAGCAATAAATATCATCTTACATTTATATAGGCCTTTTCATTCCAAAGCCTTTACAAAGTCATATGCAAACTATATCACATTTCTTCTACCACTGAAATGCCAAACCCCTCTGGGACGGAGTAGAGCAGATGACTAACAATGCAGAGCAACATTACACAAGAGGTTAGGAATAACAGTGAGCCATGCATATGCATGTTCATTCCCATGTAGTAGCAGCCAATTTACGTATTAAATATTACATAATTTTAAAAATATAAGTGAGCTCTTGTTTTTCCAACTAGAGTATACACTGCATGGTAACTAATCTTTCAAACTTCTGGGCCGAATTTTGCTTTCATTTATACCCCTGCAACTGCCCCACTCTGGTGTGGAAGAGGTTAAAGCAAGCCAGAGAGGCTGCACAGAGCCCCAGCCAATCATGGAAGGGCTTTTTGGGAGCCAATCAAGTGGAGGCTTGAAAGCAGCCTATCAGGGCCAGGCTGGGCCCTATAAGTAGGCAGCGAGGCGCAGAGTCTCTTCCTGAAGGGCAAAGGGAGAAGAAGTGGCTCTTAAAGAAGCACCTAAGACAGAGCAGAACAGGGCTGGGCAGGGTCAGCAGAGGCTGGGGGCACTCTAGGCTGACAACTGCCAGACTGGGGCCCTGACACAAAGAGGCAGAGAAGGTGCTGGGGCTATGGGAAAGTGGCCCAGGGAAGCAGGCAGTAGAGGAGAGTTGGAGGAGGGTAGTAAGTGGCTGCTGCTAGAGGGTCCCCAGGTCGGGGCCCAGAGTAGCGGGCGGGCCTGCCCCCCCCCCCACCTTCCTCCCACTTTTTGTCAGTGAAGAGAGTGGCTAAGCCAGGCTGCAGGCTAGCCCCTTGAAGGACGGGGCTAGTCTGACGACTGCAGTGAGCCACTGAGGCGAGTGATAGAAGCTGCCAGTCCCCCAGAATGGGGGGAGAGCCAGCGGAGTGGGCACAGCCGGAGGGCAGTGTCCATGGTTCGGGAGTGACGGTTCTGATGGTGAGGACAGTGGAGACTGAGAAAGTAACGGAGAGTGAGACACCGCTAGCAAAGGCGTGCCACTGAAAGAGCTAATTCCCTAACCAACCAGAGCTAATTCCCAGGACGGCCAGCCAGAGGCGCTGCAGGGATGAGTCAAACCCCATCACTTACCCGTTTAGCCTCACAGAGTTGAATGAATTTACCACTGATGTAAACACAGATTTGAACCTAGTGGATTTAAAAGTAAATGCTCTACATTTTAAAAGTAGGTAGAGTTTTTACATTATATTCTTGTTTTCTTTGGGACTAACTCTGCCTACTCAGGAGTCGCAAAACTTTGTGTCACCAAGAGCTACTCTAGCAATTTATCAGAAGCTCAAAGGCCATGACCTAATTTTTATATAAATTTACATCCTCCTACAATCAAGATAAATGTATGTCACTTTCATATTTATGTGCATTCATTGGAGGATAATAGAAATTGCTTGTTGTTTAATTCACCAACAGCGAACACCTATAAACAATCACCGTTCTCTTCACTGCTGACAATTTCCAAATGATGCTTTAGAGGACAGGGGCTATGAGTAAAGAAGGGAAAAATAATGTAGATATTGATATGCTACCAGAACATTACACAATCCACAGTACATTACTGCATCTCTTTGGGGTCTATCTAACCAGGTACAGATTTGGTCCTTTAAACATTTTTCTTGCTTCGCTGGGTCAATTCTATTAAGCAACACTGAGTTCCTGAAAAATAAAAAATTCCTCTCTCTTCTACACTTGTACTGTGCATTAAACTAACGCACTTTCAACATGCATTAAGCTAAACTGGCCGAGGGCACTCTTAGGGTATGTCTACACTACGAAATTAGGTCGATTTAATAGAAGTCGATTTCTTAAAAATCGATTTGATACAGTCGATTGTGTGTGTCCCCACTAAGCGCATAAAGTTGGTGGTGTACGTCCACAGTACTGAGGCTAGCATTGACTTTCGGAACGTTGCACTGTGAGTAGCTATCCCACAGTTCCCGCAGTCGCCTCCGCCCATTGGAATTCTGGGTTCAGTTCCCAATGCCTGATGGGGCAAAAACATTGTAACGGGTGGTTCTGGGTACATGTTGTCAGCCCCACCACCCCTGCCCTCCCTCCCTCAAAGCAATGGCAAAAAATCGTTTCTTGCCTTTTTTCCTGGGTTACCCGTGCAGACAACATACCACCGCAAGCATGGAGCCTGCTCAGCTCACTGTCACTGTACGTCTCCTGGGTGCTGCTGGCAGACATGGTAATGCAGTTCTACACAGCAGCATCCCCTTGCCTTGCCTTGCCTTGTGAACGGCAGACAGTACAATACGACTGCTAGCCATCATCATCGTCCCGTGGATGCTCTTGGCCGGCCTCGGTGAGGTGAGTTGGGGGCGCCTGGACAAAAATGAGAATGACTCCAGGTCATTCTCTTCTTTAAGTTTTGTCTAATGGAGATTCAGTCCTGCCTGGAATATCATGCCAGCTGGAGGCTTCTGCCTCAGGCTGCTCTCCCAGCCGGCAGCACCGCGTGGTCGCACCTACCGCAGCCTACCCCTTGCTCATGAAGCCTGGACAGTAGTAAGGAGCAGTTCAACTATAGGCTGAGCAAGCGCATAATGGAGGTAGAATGTGCCTTTGGATGTTTAAAGCTCACTGGCACAGTTTACTGACTCGGTTAGACCTCAGCAAAACCAATATTCCCATCGTTACTACTGCTTGCTGTGTGCTCCACAATATCTGAGAGAGTAAAGGGGAGACATTTATGGCAGGGTGAGAGGTTGAGGCAAATCGCCTGTCCACTGATTACGTGCAGCCAGACACCAAAGCGGTTAGAAGAGCACAGCAGCACGCGCTGTGCATCAGAGAAGCTTTGAAAACCAGTTTCATGACTGGCCAGGCTACAGTGTAAAAGTTCTATTTGTTTCTCCTTGATGAAAACTCGCCCACTTGGTTCACTCTACTCCTCTCCCCGCTTTGATCTCCGCTTGCAGAGGCAATAAAGTCATTGTTATTTCAAATTCATGCGTTCTTTATTAATTCATCACACAAATGCGGGGATAACTGCTGAGGTAGCCCAGGAGGGGTGGAGGAGGAGGGAAGCACAAGGGTGCGGTAGTTGTTAGGGCACCCCCTAGAATGGCATGCAACTCATCATAGAAGCGGCATATCTGGGGCTCTGACCCGGAGTGGCTGTTTGCCTCTCTGGTTCTTTAGTAGTCTTCACACGGCACTGCTGCGGTTCCCTGTTATAACCTCTGTCCTTCGTGCCCTTGGAGATTTTTTCAAATATTCCAGCATTTTGTCTTTCGGAACAGAGTTCGGCAAATACGGATTTGTCTCCCCATACAGCGATCAGACGCAGTACCTCCCATTTGGTCCATGCTGGAGCTCTTTTGTGATTCTGGGACTCCATGGTCACCTGTGCTGATGAGCTCTGCATGGTCACCTGTGCTGATGAACTCGCTATGCTGGCCAAACAAGAAATGAAATTCAAAAGTTTGCAGGCCTTTTCCTGTCTACGCGACCAGGGAGAGGCAGTTGGCCAACGGAGACTCCTGCGACTGTGGGGCTTGTTTCCGGTTCTTAGTCCGTTCACGTCTCCGGGTGGAGTTCCTCTGGGCAGCGTCCACTGGCTCCCTTGACGCCTTCGAGGAGCAGTGGGCGCTGTCAGGGGTTCTCTGCTCGGTGTCCTCGTCAGGCTCCCTTCTTATGACCCTTTGACCGCACTCCTGTCCCTGTTCTTTTATTAGTTGTCCCCCGTAATTAGTGGGTTTCTGAGGTCCTGTAGATCCTCCCCTTAGGCTGAGGGGGGGATCCGTTAGCATGGGGCGGGCTTACCTGGCCAGTGCATCTGGGTTGAGAGCGCATCTGAGTTGAAAGCGCTGTCCAGAGCAGTCACAATGGAGCACTCTGGGATAGCTCCTGGAGGCCAATACTGTCGAATTGCGTCCACACTACCCCAAATTCGACCCAGCAGGGTCGATTCAGCACCAATCCCCTCATCGGGGAGGAGTACAGAAATTGATTTTAAGAGCCCTTTAAGCTGACAAAAATGGCTTCGTCGTGTGGATGGGTGCAGGGTTAAATCGATGTAATGCTGCTAAATTCGACCTAAACTCGTAGTGTAGACCAGGGCTTAGTGTGAATAAGGCTACGGGCACACTTGGAGCTGGGGATGTTATTCCCAGCTCACGTAGATATACTTATGCTGTCTCTCATCAAGCTAGTTTGCTACAATCAGTACTCTAGCTGCAGTAGCATGGGCAGCGGCAGCATGGACTAGCCATACCGAGTACAAATCTGCCTGCACCCCATGGGGAGGTATGCAGGGTAGCTAGCTCATGCTGCCACTCACCACTGCCTATGCTCCCAGAGTTATGCTACTATTTTTAACACGCCAGCTCAATCGGAGTTAGTGGAAGTATGTCTACTCGAGATGAGAATCACACCCCTAGCTTCAAGTGTAGACATAGCCTAGTATCCACAAGGGGAGTTAGTGCACTTGAAAAATCACACACTAGCTTACTGCACACTCACTTCCCCATGTAGGCAAGCCCTTAAAGAGACAAGGTTCATAAGAACATAGACCATAGGACACAAGGTTCATAAGAATATAGACCATAGGACTGGAGGAGATCTGCTGGGTCACTGAGTCATGTCCCCGCTATCGTTTCGTTTATCACTGAAATGAACCCAGTGCTAAGATGGAACACAGCCACTGTCTGACCTCCCATAGTAACACTACCCAATATGTTAAACTAGGAGTGAAGGACACTGATAATGCACCATATATTGTTTTTCGTCACAAAAATGGACTGAAGATGCTCTGAAGAGCCACTGCCTTGGAATCTGCTTTGACCAAGCCCTGCTAAGAGGTTGCACTCGGCTATGGTTGGAATTGATTTCAGGATTGTTTGGCATTAACAGCAAAAAAGTTTTAAGTACATCAGAAGCAGCAAGGCTGCAAAACAATTAGTGGGGCTCACTGGACAACAGAGGTGGTAAAGAAGCACTCAAGGAAGATAAGGCCATGGCCAAGAAACTAAACAAACCTCTCTCTCCTCCATGCCTTACTCTTCCCATTTGTTGGCTGCTGCTATTTTAGGCCTCATCTAGATTGTAGGCTCCACAGCGCAGAGACCTGGCAGCAGAGCTGGTCAGAAAATCATTTTAATCCAAACTTCTGTGGATCACTTCAGCTTTTCATTTAAAAAAAAAATACAAAAACTGAACGCTTTTTTATTTTTAGAAAAAGGTTTTGTTTGTTTGTTTCAGGCTGAAAACCAAACATTTTTCAGTTTCAAGTTTGACAAAAAGTCAACATTTTCTCTGGAAAGCAGACACACACTACAAAAAAAAATTGTCAAAAACCCAGTTTTTCCATCAAAAACACGTTTGATGGGAAATTTTCAACCAGCCCAAGCCATCAGGCTCGGTGTCTGTCAAGCACATTGTACACTGACACTGCTGTTTCAATAATGATGATAGGTCAAATCCTGAAATTCTTACCCAAGCAAAATCCCCCACTGATTTCAAGAGAAGTTTTGCAAAACTGAGCGAGAAAACATGTATTTATCCCAGTAATAAGGGTCTCTTCTTCTTAGCATGCTCATTTAGCTGATGCTACAGTGATGTTACCTATATAATGAACACTCATGCCTAAGAGAATGTCCCTCACAGAAGTGTAGAAAGGAGGGACTCAGCCCTTCAAAATCTGAGGCTAACTCCCCATAAACCCCAAGCCCATACAATTAACATACATAGTGGGCTTGACTCTGATCCCACTTCTCTCCCACATCAGGAGTATCTCCAGTGAGCTCACTGGAATTACACCAGTGCAAGGGAGATCAGAATCAGCCCTGGTATTTCTAGATCATCCTTGAACAGAAGAGCCATCTTCTCGATCCCCACTTCTCTGCTAAGATCCAGGCTCCCTCCATCTTAAGCATCCCATAGTCACTGCCTAGACTCACTGCAGCAGTTGACCCTGGCTAACATTGCCTTGTCATCCAGCCATTAGCTTCCAGAGCGTTGTTATTTGCTGCAAACAGCCTTATTTAAAAATTCTTCCATGACAACATGGCGGTAGGGATGTGCGTGTGAGAGAGTGAAACAAAGCAAACTTTGCCAGCTCTGCAGTTTCTTTGTCATGAGGCAGCTCCATGAATGAGCAGGGATTATATAAGCTTCTTACGTAATAGGAAAGTGCAGGACTCAACAAGCGGTGCATTTGGGAAAGAAGGCAAGGTACCAGTACAACTGTCTCTCTCTAGACTTCCATTAGAGAGTGGAACTCCAGACATACACAGATGGCAGCAGCCCGGCTTGTAGCCAAGTAAACCCCTCCCCCACACACTCCCAAAATGCCACATAGGCTACAGCAGGCACAGAGCCCAGCTCTGAGTTTTCCACTGTAATGATTCCAAGAAGATGCACTGTTGTGTGAGCTGGATGCTGCGGACAGCCATGGGCTGGGCTGTTGTGGAGACTAGTGGCATTCTTCACACGGCACGGGACTCAGAATGAGCCTGCACTTTGTCTAAAGGAAAAGCGTAGCTGTGTGTCGGGGTTTGGTGGGGAGGGGTTTACACAAAACAGCCTGACCAGTACATTTCAGTGGCCTGAATTACTCAAGATGGGATGCTTCCTCCTACCCTTCATTATGAGGAGAGTGGGGGAGAATAAAAGAAAGTGAAGTCCTTTTATTTGTTACACATGCTACTAGTTTGTCCTCTTCCTTTCTACTAGAAATCAGGCAAACGGGGTTGTGTGTGTGTGTGTGTGTGTGTGTGTGTGTGTGTGTGTGTGTGTGCGCGCGCGCGCGTGTGCGCGCAATCCCTGCATTCTCCTGACTTCAGGGACCTCATTTGTGACAGACTCCTTTGCATGCACGCACGCACGCACACAAACACACCCCACAGCACCCAAGGGCCACTCACAATCTGACCCCAAGGAGTGTGAAATAAGTTACAATGAAGTGGTCGGTGCTACTTTAATTTACACCAACCTATGGGTTGCTTTTCCTGTCCTTCCCTGTCCCTCTTCCAGATCCTCAGCAAGAAAGCCACACCAGTTTAGATTTAGTTAGATCCCATCACATCCATTTACTAAATGTGAGACATATTCCTTCTTACACATCATCTCTGAATATTGTGAGAGATCCTGGCCCTTGTGCATCTGTCTGTGAAGCTGTCCTAAGCTGGCAGTTTAGGATTCATCCATCGTGTGGGAATCCCCAGTTGGTGCAATACTGGTACAGGCAGCTCTACGGGATTGGCAATACCAACTCTTGGGTGCTATTACAAGCTTTCAAAGTTTGGAGCAGCCCTGTGTAACAATATGTGATTGGTCACCTAGGTCACATGGTGGTGTTCCTGCTGCCTGATTGGATGGCAAACATATAAAACAAAAGAGGGCAATCAAGGAGATTTCATGCCAGTGGAACACACACGTCCAGCATGAGCCTTTGGGTGAACACATTTCTGCAGGGTGCTGTGCAGAGCTGAGACAAACTCAGCAGAGCCTTGACTGCTCTGGGGCCTGCTTGGCACCACAGGGAGTGGAAACCGGGGCTGACAATGTGCTGAGATGGTCACAGAAGAGAATTCCAGAATGAAGCTGGGAGGAAGAACTACAGATGTGATTGCATGGCCCCACTGTGCCTTGAACTGGTGCAGGTGGAGGCATTGTCCCAAAGGGCTGCACTCACAATGACAGCTGTGCAATGTCAGGAGGCCCCTGAACAGCTTTGATTTCTAGTCTGGCCAGATCTTTAGGAGATCCTACAATTGCTGTGGATTTTGCAGAATAGAAATTGTCATCAGTCATAACAGGTATTTAGCGAGTCAGAGGGATTGTGGGCATGACCTGCCTAAGGAACCTCAACAATGGTACATGTGCTACACCTGACTCCATAAGAATCATAAGTAACTAAAGCTCTAATTATGACTATAGCTGTTTCCTAGCGTGTTGGTAGAAACAGTAATTTATCCCTGAGGAAATTACATTTTTTTGTCCACTTGCTCTATTTATTCCCTGGAGGTGCTTAGTATTTTCTCTGGTTTAGGGAAACCATTGACCCCTGAAAATCAATGTACGTGTGGCTTCCTGGAAAGCCACTCCTGGTGGGTTTGTACAATGCAGTCCATTGATTAGGTTGCATACAAAGTCTTTCAGTTAATTAAATTGCTTCCCCCCTGAAAGCCCTTCTTCCAGGGAGTCTGCTAATTGTTTCTGCTTTTAAAAATTAAGTGAATACAGTGTCGAGGAAAGGTTCTAGATTAGCAGCCCTGAAGACAGAAGTTCTCCCTTTATTTGCAGAAAAGGTAAAGCATAGGCAGTGGCAGTGGTCCTGTTCCAAAATATGACCCGGAGGGACCACCTCTCCCAGAAGGAAAAGGTCCAATTCATTCCTTGACCAATCATGAAACTTTGGAAATGGGGCCAACTTGCCCCATTTGAGGGCCCAGTTCAACTCGTATTGAAGTTCATGGCGGTCTTTCTACAGATTTCAGTGGAACTTGGAGCAGGACCATTGCACTCTGCAACACTACCTGTTTTGATGGGGTTTCATGGCATATGAGTCAGGGAAGCCTATACCCCCAAAGTGCCAATCAGTGCTCAATGGGGTGGGAAGGTTTGGAATAGGGATACCTGCTGAGAAGAAATTGGACTGAAATCCATCTACTCTTTTCAGACAGGTCACCAAAAAGCCACGCCAGATGATAATGACTTTGGCAAAGATCCACCAGCTGCCATTTCTCAGTATCAGTCCCCCAAGCCATCTCTTTCACATGCCCACCTTTTCTAAGAACAAAATTCTTCCTCCTTAATCCTTCTAGAAGCAGATTCATCATGATCACTACTGTGCCAGTGCATCTCTGTGTGCTATCTACATAGCCAAACACTACAGTAGACATAGCCCATTCGTGAAGTCTTCCAACAGAAGCCACCCTTGCTGGGGAAGTGCAGCCTTCACGTTATCACCACGAAAATGTGGAAGGGGGACTCTCATGGACCGTAGGGTGACAATGCTACCAGATGAGACAGCATTCATTCTCCACCTGGGTGAGCTTTAGGGCTCTGCTACACTCATCTTGGGTGGAAGCTGATATTTGCATTTCTTACATGGAGTACCATCACATGGGAGACCTGGACTCAATTCCTAGTCCCAGTCTCTTGCTCCCCAAGGCAGCCCTGCAGCAATGAGAGTGCTGCTAAGGTAAGCTGCTTAGCACTGAGAAGAGAGGCAACAATGGCTTCATTCAACAGAGGCACTTCTAGCACCAGTGGGTGTCCCAGCAATATCACCTCCCATCTCTGGACAATGACTCTGGAACCCAAGAATTCCCTGTCCCTTCCTATAATATCTACCTCCACTCTTATCCATCTCCTTGAATGACTGTTACAATAGCAGGAGATGATGTTCCCTTTAACAAAGCAGCTCCCATTTTAAACAAACAACAACACAAAACACAAAATCTTTTCCTTCAGCAAGGCTCTCTCTCTTATTCCCAGGCACGCACACACACGTATGTGTCCATCCTGCTTTGGAAATCCCATTTGGAACCACACATCAGAATATTTTAAGACTCATGAACTGATACAGCGAGAAAGAAAGAAATGTGCCTTAGAGATGATGAAACAACCTTTCTGCGTGTGTAGGGTGAACACTCTAAGTGCAAAAATTTCTCCAGTTCAAATGATAATTCTAAAATATGAAACATTAATGAAAGAAGTTCATTCGTGCCTGATCTAAAATAAGAACTGCTCTGGAAAGGAACAGCCGAGCAAGGAATTTCCCTCGCTGCTCTGCAAAGCACACCCTCTAAAAAGCTAATATCATTCAGAACTAAAACAACCTACTGTGCAAGGCCCCCTCCTCCAGGAAGTGCAGGGGAATAAGGAAGGCAAATGCGATTACATGATAGCTCTGTCCATAAAATAGTAGCTTCCAATTAAAATAGGTCATAAACCTCAACCAAGCTGGCTCAGGATAACTCCTACTATGCTGATCTCCAGCCAGCAGGAAGGAAGAGAAAGGAGAGAGATTAAATCTCATGCTTCAGGGTTTAAAATAATCTCTTGACTATTAGGGATTAGGATGAGACCTAATGGAAGGGGCAGTTTATCTCACATACCCCTTCCTCGGAAGCTTCCGATGCTGGCCACTGTCAGAGACAGGATACTGAATTAGTTGTACCTCAGGTCTGATCCAGTCAGTTCCTATGTCCCTCTCACCAGGAACTAGTGGTGATGTTTCCTAAAATAAAGGCTCTGATTTTTAGAAAAGGCCTCCATGTTTTGCACGAGCAGTTACATTTAGACATCTAAATGTCTGACTGCACTGCAAATAACCACAGTCTAAACGGAGTGAGGCCCTTTTCAAATCAGGCCCAAAGAGTCTATTACTCTATTTGCGTTTCTTAGCCTCATACTTATGGCAGCCTTTTGGCTAAAATATGAGACGTGATTGTTTGGGAGCCCAGCAAACAAACACACACAACAGACACACAAATATAGAGAAAGGGGGAAGGAAGGGGAAGTGTTCCTCTTTGCCACTCAGATCCTGATCAGAGTACGATTTAACTCATTACATAAAAGCAGTTGACTCAATTGATAGTACCTAGAAGTTGCATAGAAAACATGAAAAATAAAATGCTTTCCCAAGCACGTCTCCCTCTCTTTTTTTTTTTTTGACACTCCCCTAACCTCCACCATGTACTGATGAAATATTTCTTGTTGTGTTAGCTATTTAAGATAGCTCCTCAGGACAGGAGCCTTGTCTTATTTTGTATGTGTAAAGTGCTACACGTTCCTATGGCACTAAGATTTCTGCAGTGCAATCGGACATTTAGATTTCTCTGGCATGTAGGCCCGATCCAGAAAGGCTCAAGTCCTATTGACGCCAATGGAATTATTCCAAGGCTTCTAATTACGTATGTGCTTTGATGCTTTATTGGATTGAATTTGTAGTAATATTAATACATCACAGCTATATGTAGAGAGAGATCTGTGGCATTTGCAGAAATGATGCCAGCTCACCAATTGGAAGAAATTAATTAGAGTTTAATATTTAATCAAAATGTTTAATTTTTAAACATTAGAGTTGTTGTTTTTTAATTATTCACACAGTTTTAAAGCAGCATTAAAACTTCTTTCATCTCTTAAATCAGGCTCCTGTGCTGACAGTGTGCCAAGCATGCTTTTCTCTTCTTTTCTGCAAGATAGCCACCGCCACCTGGCAACTCAGAAATGACCATAATTAAAAATCTTTTTTCCCCAACCCTAGTTCATCTTTTATTCATGGTGAGCAATATCTCTTACCTCTCTTTCAGCGTTCAGACACCTGGGAGAGGCAAAAATCTTTCCTTCTGAATCCTTCAAGGATGCAATAAGGAGAGCTGGCAAAGGATCTGCTCTTCACATAACTGACGTGGACTTCAAGAACACTTCAGATCTGACAGCACTCCACAGAGAAGAAAGAATTACTCAAACATTGAAGTATGGTAACAGGTGGAAAAATAACTATGTAAAAATGGCATCTTCTTACTGAGTGCCCCGTATCTATCTCTTCCCTGAGGACAATAGCTGGGTGTGCATACAAAAGGGCATTGCCCAGAGAGGTTGGGCTGGATTCTGACAGGACATCATTGTAACTCCTTTGATATCAATGGGCTGGCTCTTGCTTTTTTTAGAACTGTACCTAAGATCAGGCCCATTCTGATTCCAGAGGCTCCTCTTAGCCCTGCAGAGCCAGCACCGCTCTGGGAGACTAAGGGCTTGGCTACACTTGAGAGTTGCAGCGCTGGTGGTGGCTCTACAGCGCTGCAACTCACTCACTGTCCACACTGGCAAGGCACATACAGCGCTGTATCTCCCTGGCTACAGCACTGGTTGTACTCCACCTCGACAAGAGGAATAAAGACTATAGACTGGCGCTGCCCCGCCAGTGTGGCCACCAAAAGCGCTGTTATTGGCCTCCAGAAGTATTCGGAGGTATCCCAAAATGCCTGTTCTAGCCACTCTGCTCATCAGTTCGAACTCTACTGATGAGCAGAGTGACCAACCGTTAGACCAGCCCTTTAAATTCCCTGGGAATTTTAAAAATCCCCTTCCTGTTTGCTCAGCCAAGTGTGGAGTGCAATCAATGAATCTTTCCAGGTGACTATGCCTCCACGAGCCAAACGAGCCCCAGCATGGAGCAATGGCGAGTTGCTGGACCTCATCAGTGTTTGGGGGGAGGAAGCTGTGCAGTCCCAGCTGGGCTCCAGCCATAGGAATTATGATACCTTTGGGCAGGTATCAAGGGCCATGATGGAAAGGGGCCATGACCGGGACGCGCTGCAGTGCAGGGTTAAAGTGAAGGAGCTGCGGAGTGCCTATTGCAAAGCCCGTGAGGGAAACCGCCGCTCTGGTGCTGCCCCCACGACCTGCCGTTTCTACAAAGAGCTGGACGCGATACTTGGAGGTGACCCCACCTCCACTCTGAGGACCACCATGGACACTTCAGAGCAGGGGGAGGAGGAGGAGGAGGAGGAAAGCGAGAGTGAGGGTACTGGGGTGGGGGGAGACACCCTGGAGTCCCTAGAGGCATACAGCCAGGAGCTCTTCTCAAGCCAGGAGGAAGGTAGCCAGTCGCAGCAGCCGGTACTTGGTGGAGGACAAAGAGAGGAGCAGGTTCCCGGTAAGCGGCTTTTATTTTCAGGATGGAACTTTTTTGGGAGAGGAGGGAGGGTTAGGGCTGCATGCATGCATGCCTAGATGCGGAATAGCGCATTGATGTGGTCTATCATGTCGCGGTAATCGGCCTCGGTAATCTCTTCAAAAGTCTCATCCAGAGCGTGGGCAATGCGCTTGCGCAGGTTTATTGGGAGAGTCACTGTGGTCCTTGTCCCATTCAGGCTAACGCGTCCGCGCCACTGTGCCTCAAGGGGTGGAGGGGACCATGGCTGCACTCAGGGAAGCTGCATAGGGGCCAGGGCAGAATCCGCATTGCAGTAGAAGACCCTCCCGTGCTTCCCAGGTGACCCGCAGCAGCGAGATATCTTCCAGGATAAACTCCTGTGGAAAATGTTGGGATAGTGTTCAATGTAGGTGCCCCCTGCAGCTGTTTGCTCTCCCCAACGCACAGAAACCCAGAGGACAGTACAGCCCTGAAACAATCAGTCCCCCTTACTCACCATTTCGGGGTCCCGTGGGTTATGTGCGCTCTCTTTGGGATGGGAAAATTATGCTATTGTGAAGACTGTATGTGCCCTCCTTAAGTGCGGGGGAATTAGTCTGTCTGGTATAAACAATGCTGCCTCTGTTAAGTGTTGCATTTTGCCTTTACAGATGCAACCTTGAGATCTCGGCTGTCCGTGTTATCACCGGCTGAGAGACTACAAAACCTCCAGAAGAGACCACAAAAAAGCAAAGATGACATGCTGCACGAAGTGATGCACCAATCTCTCACAGAGAATCAAAAAGCACAGGAGTGGAGAGAGAGGGAAAGCAAGATCCGCAAGGAAAACACAGCGCACAGGAAGCAAAGCACGGAGCAGCTGATAAGCATCCTGGAGCGCCAAGCGGACTCTATCCAGGTGCTCGTAGCCATGCAGGCAGAGCACTACCGCCCCTGCCCCCCCCGCACCCCTTGTCCCAAAGCTCTTTCCCTTGTGCCCCCATGTCAGCTCCAAACCCCCTTCCCCAACATCCGGGTTCTTACCACCACCAGCTGCCTCCAACACCTGTATGTTCACCAACCAGCCCTGAGAACTACGACCCTTACCCTCTGCACTCAACCCCCATCACCATGCAGTATAGCCATCCTGAAGTGCAGCAGTCATTGCACAGCACTCCAGACAGGACATATGCAAATCTGTGATTGTACAGTTCCCCACCCCACCCCCTTGCCCTTTCAGATTCCAAAAAAGTTGTGTGTCTTTCAATAAAGTAATTTTCTTTTCAATAAATGAATTTTTGGCTTTGAAAACAGTCTTTATTATTGCATAAAGTTAAAGATACCATAGCCCAGGAAAGAAACAGGCACTGCAAATCAGCTTAGCAAACACAGATTCCTACTAACATTGTAACCACTGCACTTCACTCCCGTGCAAGGCACCAAACATTACTGTTGGTTTTCAGCCTCAAATTCCTCCCTCAAGGCATCCCTAATCCTTGCAGCCTTGTGCTGGGCCTCTCTAGTAGCCCTGCTCTCTGGCTGTGCAAATTCACCCTCCAGGCGTTGAACCTCGGAGGTCCATGCCTGACTGAATCTTTCACCCTTCCCTTCACAAATATTATGGAGGGTACAGCACGCGGATATAACTGCGGGGATGCTGCTTTCCCCCAAGTCCAGCTTCCCATACAGAGATCACCAGCGGCCCTTTAAACGGCCAAAAGCACACTCCACAGTCATTCGGCACCGGCTCAGCCTGTAGTTGAACCGTTCCTTGCTGCTGTCAAGGCTCCCTGTGTACGGTTTCATGAGCCATGGCATTAATGGGTAAGCGGGGTCTCCAAGGATCACAATGGGCATTTCGACGTCCACTACTGTGATCTTCCGGTCTGGGAAAAAAGTCCCGGCCTGCATCTTCCTGAACAGGCCAGTGTTTCGAAAGATGCGTGCATCATGCACCTTTCCAGGCCAGCCTGCGTTAATTTCAATGAAATGCCCCCGGTGATCCACAAGCGCCTGGAGAACCATAGAGAAATACTCCTTCCAATTAACGTACTCGGATGCTAGGTGGGGTGGTGCCAGAATAGGAATATGCGTCCCATCTATCGCCCCTCCACAGTTAGGGAAACCCATTTGTGCAAAGCCATCCACACAGGGGCGGCTCTAGCCATTTCACCGCCCCAAGCACGGCTGCACGCCTCAGGGGGCGCTCTGCCGGTCCCGCGGCTCCAGTGGACCTCCCGCAGATGTGCCTGCGGATGCTCCACCAAAGCCACGCGACCAGCGGACCCTCCACAGGCACGCCTGTGGGATGTCCACCGGAGCCACCTGCCGCCCTCCCGGCGACCGGCAGAGCGCCCCCCCCGCGGCATGCCGCCTCAAGCACGCGCTTGGCGTGCTGGGGCCTGGAGCCGCCCCTGCATCCACAGTGTCCTGCACATTCCCCAGAGTCACAGTTCTTCTTAGCAGGATGCGATTAATGGCCCTACAAACTTGCATCAACACGATTCCAACGGTTGACTTTCCCACTCCAAACTGGTTCGCGACCGACCGGTAGCTGTCTGGAGTTGCCAGCTTCCAGATTGCAATAGCCACCCGCTTCTCCACCGGCAGGGCAGCTCTCAATCTCGTGTCCTTGCGCCGCAGGGTGGGGGCGAGCTCCTCACACAGTCCCATGAAAGTGGCTTTTCTCATCCGAAAGTTCTGCAGCCACTGCTCATCATCCCAGACGTACATGACGATGTGATCCCACCACTCAGTGCTTGTTTCCCGAGCCCAAAAGTGGCGTTCCACGGTGCTGAGCATGTTGTGAATGCCACAAGCAATTTCTTGTCGTATGCATGACGCGACTCGCTATCATCGTCGGACTCCTCACTGTCACTTTGGATCTTAAGGAATAGCTCAACTCTCAAACGTGATGTGCTGGCGAGACTCGTCAGCATACTCCTCAGCAGTTTGGATTCCATTTCCCGCAGACCGAAACGGAACACAGAATCGTGCTGCACAGAAACCGTGGAAAGATGGCGCCAAATGTGGACAGAAACACAGGGATTGCTGGGATGTGAAGCAATGCATCACAGGGCATTGGGTCAGGAACCAGAATGACCCGCCCCCTTCCCACAATCCACGATGCCAGAATGGGAAGAGGTGCTCTGTGGGATAGCTGCCCATAATGCACCACTCCCAACACCGCTGCAAATGCTGCAAATGTGGCCACACTGCAGCGCTGGTAGCTGTCAGTGTGGCCACACTGCAGCGCTTTCCCTACACAGCTGTACGAACACAGGTTTAACTCCCAGTGCTGTACAGCTGCAAGTGTAGCCAAACCCTAAGCTGGAGTCTATCCCGACTCACCCATCATCAACAAAATTGTCAGCTAAGATCCAGCTGCAGGATTTTCTTCACTGGTGATGTTGTCAGAGGCAGAAAGGGAACACTGATTGTTAGATGCCAGATGGAGTTTGTGTAGTCAGAAGCAACACTCCTTCCCAGTAAATGGAGCAAATTGCCTATGGATGTCACTCAGAGAGAACAAACATGAACCTTCACAATGCCCTTTTCATAGTCATTTTCCTGATTGCAACCTGGCCAAAAGCATCGTGACTATGAGCAGACACAGTGTGTCAGGACACAGTACCCCACTAAATCCTGGATTAAAATCCTGCCTAAATTGTGATTCTGGGCTTCAACCTCAATTGAAACAGTTTCAGGCTACGTTCAGTACAATGGCAAAGCCTAGATGCCCCTTCCTACTCCCACGAAGGTCAGTGAACATGTACCCCAAATGGAAGCCTTCCCGTCTGCTGCTAGAGCTAACTTCACAGCGAATCTATTCTCAGTGCTGAATACCTTTCAGTCTCTTTGACGCCATCACCTCCACATCCAGACATTTCAATGCTGATCTGTAACAAGGGCAGATGCTGCTGCTGTTTCATCTGGGTTCTGAGAATGGACTATACAGAGCTCAGTCATTAGCTCACCTGAGAACAAGGGCACTCGAGTGGATTTTTGTTTCCCCAGCTTCTAAGAAACAGGCAGAGAGAAGGAAGCTAATATTAGCGGTTCCAGGAATACCTATGTAGCTATAAAGAGAACAAGGGTGACAGACTAGACACTGGCTAAAGCAGCCGTAGTAAAAGGGCTTTATGCCTCTTGCCAGGTTGTTATTATCCCCTACTGCCTCTGCCCTTTGTTCTCACTTTATATAAGCCTGGATAACCCGCCTGGGTCAGCACTTTGACATCTCTAGGCAAAAGCAGATATGACTAAATACCCAGCAGCTAATGCTAACAGCACTAAGGTCTGCACAGATCCGCCAGAGCAGTAAGGA
The DNA here is from genome assembly GCF_016161935.1 of Mauremys reevesii. Taxonomy (NCBI): domain Eukaryota; kingdom Metazoa; phylum Chordata; order Testudines; family Geoemydidae; genus Mauremys; species Mauremys reevesii. The sequence goes on along the minus strand of NC_052631.1, from coordinate 82,376,347 downwards.
AGGGAGAGCCGGCAGACACCACACTGAGAATAAGTAGATGGCAGGGCAGCTAGTGTGTTCTGGCTAAAGTGCTGAAAGAGCATCCATAGCTGGAGAATCCAAGTAATAAACAAGGTAAAACGTACTTAACATTTCTATAGCACCCCTCCTTGGGGGATCCCAAAGCACTTTACAGAGGTGAGAACGTGCTTTCCGATTCCCCGTATCTGAGACGCAGCAACTAGACACAGCAGACGTTGGCGGTGATCACACAGAAAGTCAATGCCAGAACTGGGAACAGGACCCACACTGATGCTCAGGAGGAGGAGGAGGAGTCGAGGGGGGGGAGTCAGGAGGGGCCAAAATTAGGAAAAGGGTTGGAAGGTTGTGGGGACTCACAAGAGCAGGACTCCACATGGCCTAACCTGCGTTCACTAGCAGCTTCTGCCGCTCTAGGCCATGTTCTCCTCTAGTAAAACACAGTCACCCTAAGGAGTTTTCAGGAGCACCGGTCCTTCTCCTTGCCTCATTTCTGACTCTAGCAGGCAGAACTGAGCTGAGCTTCCCAACACCTCCGCCCCCCCCCCCCCCCCCGCCGCCTTCTTGGTTGTCTCTGGTTTCAACAGACTGAGCTGGAAAATATTTGCATCAGGAGGACTCAGATGATCTGAATCGGACTCTAAATCTTCTGGTGGTTTAAACAGCCCTGACATAAAAGGCCCTGTCCCTCAACAAATCTGATGCCTGAGCCAAGAGCCTGATAAAACAGTTACAACATCAGGAACTACCTGGGGCTGTATCCCCCATCCTGGATATCCCACTCTCTAATGTGGGCTCAGCAGCTGGGAGGGACTCGGTAGCTTGATTTCATTTTTGTGTCTGCATTGTGCTTTTCTGGGGCGTCAAAGGGCCCTGGTGTAATGGCTTGCAAAGACACACACAGACATGTTTGGCGGCATTTTATTTTAGATGCTGCACAGCATTTTTTTTTTCTGCCTTAGAAACAAACACTTGACATTTTGGCTCCTTGCTAAGCCAATCATGAATGCGCCTGCCTGGTTGACTATAATTACTGGTATTCAGCAAGGGCTTTTTACATTTTAGTTTAAAAAAATAATAATAATGGGGGGGGCAAAGTCTCTCTGGATGTAAATGAGTTTCTCTAGAAACGACGGGAAACGGTGCAAAGAGCTGCCATAGTTAGCAGGAGCAGGAGCTCTAAACTGGGGTTGATGACAAGTTTGGACCGTGACTAACAAGATAGCCTGAATGGAGCAATGGGCAAATAGGGAGAAAGACATGCATACAGGTAACTGAACTAAAAGCCCCGGGTCCAATCTGGTAACCCCTTCAGAAGTGGAACTCCCATTGAGTACAATGGGATTTCCATGTCCAGGGGGCTCTCATATCAGGCCCCAAACCTAATCCCCAAATTTCCCAACAGTGGGCAATGCTCTCGTGATAGACTCTTTGACCCTCACCATAGAATGTCCTTCAGAGGCTGAGAGAGCTGGGCAGGGGGAGAGGGAAGGCACATTCAGGAGCTGGAGAGTGGGCAACAAGTCACAGATTTTAGTCAGGGTGGACTCACCACTAAACCAAAAACTCCTTAGCAGCTAGAGTGATGAAAAACGAAACAGTGCAGAGGCCAGGGCTGAATTCTGCCTTCAGTAGCACCCATGCACCCCACTGACTTCAGTGGGCATTCCACTAGACTTTCTAAGGCTGCATGTCAATGGGGGTGCACGGCTGTCTGGTAACAGGGCAGAATTGGTCCTACTGTCTTTAGTGAGATTGCAGAGAAGTAAATCAGCCCAGAAATAGGCCCATTGTGTTCCTTCATACTCACACACAGCATGTGAGAGGAGAACATCCCACTCCCAGAGCAGAGAATGGATGCAGGCTGAGTATGTGCTGGCAGCACCAAAAACCACAAGTATAATTATTTTGTAAAGTAAACCAAAGCTCCAAAGGTCTCAGTAGGGGACTTCAGTGCTAGTGACTTCTTGCTGCTACAACTCTACAGTGAGCATGGGGTGTGATGCCCAGCCTCTAAGAACAGAGAGAACAAAGCAACTTACTTCACGTACATCCCAAATCCACCACCAGATGGTAGTCCTTTTTGGCACTATTAACCTGGGCCACTCCAGATGTTAATAGATCATCTATAAAAAAAAGCTCCTCATCCCATTTCTAATCCCACAAGTTCCCCTAATTTGGGAATTTTAAACCCACATATGATATGCTGATTTACATACTGTGAAAATGCATTGAAGTCAACAGGTTACACAAGGTATGTCAATGCAGAATTCAGTCCGTTGGTTGTTCTGTTCCTTCCCTGAATTTGCAATCATTTCCTCTATTCCTCTGACCTTCCCCGGGTATCCAGAGATAGACGCTCTGAATAAAGTAGTAGACAGAAACAGGGAATGAGCCATACCTCTGAACCCACCAAGGTCGAAAATGTGAGAGAATATGGGGAAATGAGAGAGACACACAATAATACAAGAAAGTTAGTGCCAATGATATGAAATTAATTTATTTAGTGTAAATAACAGTCCACAACCTCAGCTACATGATATATTTCTGACATGAATAGCTAGGTGTCCAGGCAGGACAGGATCTATGGCATATGGGTGATTCCATCCAGCACTTGTTTTTGGATTTCCCCAGCCGTAACAATGCCAAGAAGGGAAGGTGGCAAGACAGGGATACACAACTTCTCGAGTGCGTCCCCAACATTGTATAGCCAGCCCTGCACTAATTTCTGTGATCGTCTCCAGATGCAGTGAGAGAACTCTGCCTGGGCAAATATGGAACTGAGGGCTGTTACACAGGTCAGGAAAATGGCTTCTTGAGAGGCAGTTTATCTTGCTGATGTGGGTGGCTGTGAGACAGTAACAAGCGGCTGTTGTTTGCCTTGTAACAGGAATGGACTTAGAGATCTCACAATGAATGTACAGACTTGCGTCTTGTAGCAAGATAAGGGCCCTGTGTTTTGGATCAGTGTGTAGCAAGCCAGCTTCACTTCACTTCACTTGGTATCTTCTGTACATACCACTCTGAGACAATCCTCTGCACTTAGATGCTACCCTGAGCCCTCCCTGTATGCATTAGTTTGGCTTCTTGCTCTTAGCTACTGCTCTTTTGTGGTTAAAAGCCAGTTTTGAAAGCAAAGGAAATTTTCAGCTTTCACAAAGGTACTGTGTCCTCCTTCATGTTTGTGGGAAACTAGCCACAGCATCTCCCTACTCCCTAGCAGGTGTGTGTACGCGCATACACACAGACAGTTTCCAAGTCACTTTAAATGTATTCAGTGCCATTTTCAAATCAGAAGCAAAGGGACATTGCTATAATAGAGGAGGCACAGCATATAGGGTTATAAATAACAAACACCACAGCAAGCATGACACAAAAAATCAAATCAATGCTGCAGATCTCAGGTTTTCAGATACCACAGTGAGGAGGGTGGTATAAATACTTGGATTAAAACTCCACTCCTCCTCTCCAGCCCAGGGCAGCTGCAATCTCCATGACCCCTACTCCGAACAGCGCTCCAAGGTTCTCTTTCCATTAGGAACCGCTTAGAGGAACTAAAACCCCCTATCTCCGTTGCCCAGAGAGCTTCGTTTCCATCCAGATATATCTTGTAGGGTGGAATCGGAATGAACTTCTCTTGTCTTGAGTCACAGGGCCAAAAGTCACCACAAGTGTAACGCCAGTGAAGTCAATGGGAGTTACACCCAAGATGAATTTGACCCGTAGTCTTTTGTATTTATTTATTTTTTTGAACAGGTAGATCTCCTAGTTAGGGTCCAGCTACACAGCATGTGGGAGGGTGCTTCCCGGCGCAGCTAGACAGACACTTGCAAGCTCTGCTCAAGCTAACACACTAAAAATAGCAGCATGGCCACGGCTGCATGGGCAGCGGCTCATGCGAGCTGCCTGAGTACACACCCATTGGGTCAGGCAATATCGTACCGAGCCATCATCCATGCAGCCACAGCCACACTGCTATTTTTAGAATGCTAGAATGTGTCTCTCCCCCCACGTAGGGAAACGCAATCCCAGCTGCTGTGCAGACACACACTTAGTCCTGTCTGACCAGTGCTGTGGACAGAGATGGGCCTAAACCAAAGCCCCAGGATCCTTAGCAACATTTCACTTCAAAATCCAAATCTGAATTTTGTGACACGAGCCCTTTGCTACCTTTGGACTTTCCTGTCACACAATATTCTGAGAGTCCCAGCTCCGGGAGGCACGGAATTCTGTTCAAAATCAACGTTTCTAGCCCTCATGGTGATGAGGAAAAAAGCTTGACAATGTGACCCTCCATGCCCCCTAAAAGCTCAAATCAAATGGCCAATAAAAAGAAACCAAAACATATTTTTTTAAAGATAAAGATTTTTAACACGATATCACGATTTCTCCACCCTTAAGGTTGTCAGGACCACAAGAGATGGGAGACGCCAGTACTAGCCCTCCCGCTGCCCTCTTTCCTATTGACCCCATGGGAAATGTGTGCGAGACCAGAGAATCAAACGGCAACAGAAGTTGAAGGGCCAGTCCAGAGGGTTCCCCCCATGGCATTTTGCTGCTTTCTCTCACACAAATAACAACGTTGCATTCCCCTGCTTGCTTCAGTTGTTTCTCTCCCCCATTGCTCTATTCTTCTGCAGCATTGTGTAAGCTCCCTGTTCTGTAACCATTAGGGATCTGATTAGGGAATGAAACATGCGTCATATCTGCACATCAAAGAACTTGCAGCCACAGCATCTAGAGGGAGGGAAGGGAGTGTAGCGGAGGTGGTGGGGGAGGGATGAGGAGGTGTTCTCCGCTGAGATTTCAGTAATGGTGTATTTAAAGATCTGTGAGGCTGCAGTTCCTCTGAGCTTTTATAATTCCAGCTCAGCATGAAATCAGGCTTCACCTACCCTCCTCCCTCCCGCCACAACCCTTCCTGAAATCCAAACAAAGTGTCAGCTGGAGACTGATGTCAGAGAGAAGGCTGATGGGGTTTTTTCCACCTAGGTCCGCATTATCCACAGTGACTTGAATATTCAGATATCACAGATAAGAGCAAATGATGCCTCCAGAATGTGCTAAAAATCAGGCTGTCAAGAGAGACGAGCCAGCTCCTTTCAAATGCCCTGAGAAGCGAGAATCATTTCTCCCCCCCCAGCAGCCAACTCCCCTTCTGTTTCCTTCCTCTTTTCCAAGTAATTACTAAAAATATTAAACTGCAGCTATTAAGTGCACAGTCAGGGTTTAGCCAAACCGAGAGCATCTAAGTGGGGCCATTGCAGCAGCTTTAATCACCCTAGCCAGCATCCCCATAGGTGGTCCTAGATTTCCTGCTTTGATGTGAAGATCTCCACTCACGTTAAATCAGCAGTGAGAAGCAGCTACCAATTTAATTTTTGCATGAAAAGTATTTAGCATTGGTGAAAGGTATTTGACCGACAGCCCTGTAGACCGAACTCCTTTGAATTCCCAGATAGCATCAGCAGGGCAAGCTTCCATCATGATGCCCCTAATCAATGCATTCCAACTCTGGACTGGTGGGATCACCCTTAAGAGAGAGAGTTGGGAAAACTTCCATGACCCTCCAGAGTGGTCCAATAATCCCTACATTCATTACAAAACGAATACCCTGACGAGAGAGGAGAACAAGCTTTTAGCCCCTGATTTTTCAAGAGGTGCTGGCCCCATTCTTGATTTCAGGAATTAGGGATGCTTAGAACGTCTAAGTGTATATTTCATAAAGAATAACAATAAATTTCATCATTTTCCCCTTTGCAAACAGATCCCAACATTCTTAAATGTATGAGCTATTTGAAATTATTTGTGATTTTTCCCCCCCAGGTGAATAGCTCACAGCAGTTTGTGACAAAGATTCAAACTTCATACGGTGCTGTTTAGTTCCATAATGAACATCTACTTAGCACTTATACAGAACTATTCATCTACATATCTCACAGTTTTGCCAAAAACTTCATTATCTCCCACAATAAATATGGGGAAAGTAAGGTGCAGAGATGCAATGGGAATTGCTCAAGCTTACAAAATGGGCCAGCAGCAAAGACTAGAATAGAACCCAGGTCTTCAATCTCCCTATTCTGTGCCATAAAGCCTGGACCATAATAAGTCACATGATTTTGTTCCCTAATCAGATGACTTATGTAACGAATAGTGTCAAATATTGCTACTGAATGTGCAGTTCATGTCTCACAGTAGGTGAATATTCATGCATTAGTTAGAACTTAATATTTGTTTTTTGTGAGTAATTTTGGTCTAATAAAGCTCAAATAGTCAGCGGAAGAGACCCAGGGAAGAGTAGCAAACATGCCTGAATAATAATTTCTTTCTGAATTCTAATAAATATTTGTGAAAGATTCCCCCACCCTCCCCCCACAAACACACAGTTTCCTCAGTTCTGGTAAAGAAGGAACCTGTTTTATCACCTCTAAAATAAAACCAGCATGGCTGCATGCTACAAATAACAAGGTTGGATATGTTGGATTTTATGAAGCTACAAATTTCTGTGCATGAGGCAAGGAAAGAAGAGGCAGGAAGAAAGAGGAGAGTTAGAACCAACTTCTTCTTCTTTGAGCACATTGCTGTAACAACAGATAACCCGAGTTCTGCATCGATTCAGTCAGAGCACAAAAGTCATATTTATGTGAACAGAGCGCCTGTGAAACATAACACTGGCCAATTCTATTTAGCAGAGATGTAGAGGCAGCCTGCAGCCATGGGATCTTTAGAGAATGGTGTGAACTCAAGCCCTAAAGGAGGAAAGCAGCAGCACGAGTAGGGCTGTGTGACTGGCAGCTCTGCCCGCTCCTTTCATAGAATTAAGGAAGTCCTAATTTCCCTGGATGATCTGAGGTCTGTCTCTCTGAGTGCTTGGAGCAAGCCTTTGAAGGGGTCGTTCAAGTGCAAAAGGCTGCAAAAATGCAGAGAGTGGCATTTCCAGTGTTTCTAGGGGGTTGGATATGATTAAGATAAGTGCTCTGAAAGGTGACTGGAGATACAGGTGGTTACTCCAGTTCAGGTATGAGGCAGGTTGGCTGAGTAAATAAAGGTTCGCATTGCCACTGCCCATCTTCTTCTACCTCTCTTGTGCAGTCTCCAGGCCTGACTCACTACAGAACCACCTTTTTCACAAGAACTAAACTCTTTCCACTTCTTCAAGCTGTTCAGACCCTCTTTGGAATCAATACCATCTTCATTTCCTACCTTTCTCATACTGGAACTATCTCATAAATACCCAGAGATTAACTACCAAAAGCAACTGTAAGCAAAATACTTTATTTTCCCTAGAACAAAAAGCGGAAGGTATTTCCCATGGCTTGGCTACATTGGAAGGACATGCCAGGGCTACCTAAGGCTCACATGACAGATCTGCATACTAAACCTTTGAAGGAAGGCCTGCTGAGAAACTATGCCACCATACACTGTGATCTTACTTAGATCTCATCAGGTAAGCAGGGCTGAGCTTGGCCAGTGCTCCTCTGTGTCAGTACTTAACTAATGCCTTCTGCAAGAGATCCAAAGCTGAAGTCCTGACCACCTGTCTTAAAAATCCCAGAACTTTTATTTCATGTTTAGGACAGTTAGCCCTAGAGATTTGTCCAGGTTCCTGCGTAGGAGATTATATTCTGCCTACCTAAAATCCCCCTGGAGTTTCAAATGGATTTGATCATCTTCATTATCTACCCTAAACCACAATGTACTATTACTGTGCACAGGCAAACAGCTGCTATGTTCCACCCGAAAGACAGCTGCTTTTCAGTGGTGAGTGAAGTGTTTATTGTGTTCAATGGAGAAAAAGTTCAGATTCCTCTGGATGAACAGGACTGAGTCCAAAATTGTCAAGCTTGGGTGGCTAAAAATTAGACACCTCAATTCACATTTAGGCATCTGAATAAAGGTGGCCTTATTTTCAAACCAGCTGGGCACCCCCAGCTCTCACTGCAGGCAATGGAGCTCAGGCATGGGGGAGTGCCCGGCTCAAAGCATGTACTCAGGATTCCGGTTCAGTTTTGTCCCTGTTTGTTTATAAGAACCTGCAACCTCTTGTTCTAAGGATGGTTCTCTTTGCCTCTGGGCACAATTCCTTCTGTTTAGGGTTGGGCCAAAGAACAGTTATAAATTATGCTTAAGAAAACCTGTAGGCACTGTAGCATGAAATGATTTCAGAATGCTGCTTTATCCTAGATGTCTCCATGGATACCTCTTTGTGTATGCCAGCACCTCGTTAGGTAAAAGCTCAGACTTGAAGGAGTGCCCGCTCCTTTTATTATTTTGTTGGTATCTCAAATACTAATTATGCAAATCTCCATCCTCCTGAAGTGATGGACATACATGAGCTCACAAGACAAGATGTATAAACTGAGCTGCACTGAAAGGCAAAAGCAGGAGATGTCATTTGCACATGCTCCTCACAACTGCTAGCTTCTGAACATAGTCACTAGGGCTGGGCAAACCCCTCTTGGCTTTTCATTATTCTTTTAATCAACTGGGGCGGGTGGGGGAATGGAAGGTCATAGAGTTCACTGACATTTGGAGCTTGTGACATGATTAATGAAAGGCACATTCTCAGCTCTGTAAATGAGAATTAAGGTGAGGGGCCTCTCCTTGCATCAACAGAAGTTGGGTGCCTTGAATCTACCACAATAGATGATGAAAAGTGTAAATGTATCAGTCAGTGGCAGGGCGCAGTGATGTGGGGGAGAAAGAGGAGGAACACAACAGTGCTGCTGCCACCAAGACCTCCACAACCCGGAAGTCAGTACACAAGGTGCTCAGTTACGGTTCAATCCTGAAAAGTCCCGAGTAGCTCCTGCAGAGTGCTGAGCATCCTCAGTTCCCAATGATCGCAGTGGGACTTGGGAGCACTCAGCCCCTTGCAAGAGGTTCTTAGTACGTCACAGGATCAGGCCTCTAGTTAGGCTTCAGATTAATGCATTGCATTCGGGAGGAGTGAGTGATGTGCTGATCTTGCCGGGAGAATTACTTCAGTGTTTCTGTCGCATGGCTGGCTCTGGAGTTTCAAAGGGTTTGGACTGTCAGGCACCCAATTTTAGACACTTCCAAAATTAATTTTAAACTGATTTTTCCATATTAAAGAGACATCAATATTAAATATATGCATGCAAAGTATTAGTTATTGTTATTACCACTGAACATAGCAGGCAACGACTTTAAATTACGGAGCACCGATTGCCATATGTTTGTTTAGAGCTACTCTCTAGGGAGAGAAACAAACCCATTTACGTAAAACAAACATTGACCCAAACCTTTGCCCAGAAGTTGAGTGAACACGACTCTCGAAAGCTCATGAAACGTTTCGCTGGAATGCAGGAGGGCAAGAATGAAACACAAAAACACCCGCTCCCCACATGCATATAGGAACCGAACAGAAATAATGGTGCTAAAACCTTTGTACCAGGCAACAGAAGTTAAGGAGTGTTGCACACTATCTGGGCATGAATCATTCATCAGCCTACAGTGTAATATCTTGAATTGTTACTTTAATCTATGTAGCAAAGTGGAACAGCACGAGGCTATGTACAAAAGACAGTCAATCCGGTCCCAATCCTCTTATCTATATGAGCAGTTCACATTTCATTCACGTGCTTCACGTTCCTCACATGCCTAAGTGAATTCAAGGATTGGGGTCTCAACTGAGGTTTTATTGTATTAAATATACTACAGTGTTCAAGAGTAATGGACCAAATCATGTTATTGCAGTGTTTCAGGCTATTTCTGTAAAACACTTGAGTACTGTTCTTTTAAAAGGATAGTCAACATTTTCAAAAGTGGCCAGCAATTTTTAGTGCCCAACCACAGGTGTCTCAAGCTGAACACCCCAAAACTGATGTACTCAGTATCACTGTCCACTTTTGAAAATTTTGGCCTTTGTCTCTTTTAAATATCGATTTGAATATTCCATTGGAAATTGTTATTTACAGTATTTTAAAGAAAATACATTTTGCTAAAAATAAAATAAATAATAACAAAAAACCCCACTGCGAATCATTCTGATCTTCTATTTCACAGGACTCCAGCTAGACTTGCTGAGCCAGCTCTGCTATGAAAAAGTGAGCTGGAGTCTCTTCTGACATGATCACCAACAGATTGTTTACTAAGTTGTCTTTGCAGAGCTATTGCCTAGGGGTATTCAGAGGTGTACTCCATAGAGGTACTAGAGATGGACACCTTAAGTAGAGCTATAATACAACTCTGGTGATGACGCATGAGCCACAAAGAACCTAACTTCACATTCAGATCCCTGGGTGAGTTTGCAAAAGAAGCCGTTTGACAAAGAGAAAGGGAAAACTTTTTATTTGTCAATGGAGCAAACGTGATTTCAATGAGGTTTTTCTAAGGATAGATTTGACCTATAGGGAACAACCCTCCACTTCACCCAATTTTTGCTAAGCACAGCAAGGTGAGGGAGTCTTAAAGAATTGCAGCACGAGGAGTAGGAAGAGATCATATCACCGGTAAGTGTTTGAGTCCCAACTGGAAAGCGATTGTGCTGAGATGCCAGACAGAACAGGCCAAATATTCTTGTTTCATCTGCCATGCAAACAGGGGTGGGTTTAATTACACGGGAGCAGGCTCCCTTGCGGTTCATTTTCTTTATTAGTTCTTTACCTGAGGCTATGTGAGCCAAAATATTTTGAGGCTGTTCTAATGATAACGATAATTACTTGTATTTATATAATGCTTGTCATCCCAAAGAATCCCAAAGCTATTTAAAGAGGTAGGAATCAATGTACTCAGTGCTGAAGCCCAGCTACCTCTGCGATGGAACACAGCTGCTATTTAAACAACGCACATAATGGTTTCGGACAGCAAGGGATTAATACATTTCCTCTACCAACAATTATGGGCCAAGGGAGGGAATTTTAGGTAATAAGCCACTGGAATTTGGACACGCCAACACCAATAAGTGCCACAAGATCCCAACATATCTTCAAGATCCACTTTCACAGCACCATCACCATGAGATGGCCCCTCCGACAGGCAAGAAAGAGAAAGAACTTTTGTTGTCTGCTCATTTCTAAAACAATTGTTCTGGTTGATAGCATGACTACATAATAACCAAAAGTCTAGAGACACTAAGACCTAGAGGTAGTGCAGAGAGTCAGGCATCCCAAAGGTTATAACAACCTGAGATGTCCTCCAAGCTAGTGAGAGTCTGAAGATTCAGGCACTCGCAAAATATGCAAAGGACCAGTGGCGGCTTCAGGCACCAGCACAGCAAGCGCGTGCCTGAGGCGGCAACTCGCGGGGGACGGCCTGCCGGTTGCTGTGAGGGCAGCAGTCAGGCAGCCTTCGGCAGTGTTTCTGTGGGAGGTCCGCCAGTCCCGCGGCTTCGGCGGTGGGTACGCTGAAGGCAAGGGAACGGCAGATCGCCCACAGAAACGCTGCCGAAAGCTGCCTGACTGGCATGCTTGGGGCGGCAAAAAACATAGAGCTGCCCCTGCAAAGGACACCCCACCACTTACAGGTAGTGCAGAGATGTTAGGAAGGTGCCACTCCAGAAATGTCAGTTTTTTAAAAGGGCAGATTTTTGCAAAACTGAATTTGAATATTTTCTTCCTGACCATAAAAAGCTGTCTCTGGGAATCGTAGCGGCAGAACAAAGCCTTGCCTCTGCTTGGAAATGCACCCACTCCTGACATCACCCCTCTCCACAGTAGGAAGTTTTGCTATAGTTTCCCATTGTTGTTGGCCCTCATTCCACTCCACCAGCGATAGCAAGACAGTTTCTGTGTTTCAATTTCCTAATCTGTCACATGGGGATGACGACGCCTACTTACTTCAGTCACTGATTTAAAGTAATTTGCGTAAAGGGTTTTGATAAGAGAAGGGTCAAATAGTCTCATTCTGTACCTGCAGATTATGATGTCTGCCGCCCCATGTTTGCAGAAGCAAACTCAGAACAGAAAATGCATTTGAAACCATTTCTCTTTTCCGGCCTTGAGTAAACATTGTGCAATGCACTGCTGGTGGCATATGAGAGAAAACTGACTGCTGGCTTCAATTAGTGATTCGTCTCCTTTCATTCAAGCCCCAGAATAATTGGCCTTGGACTCCAGATGCCCAGCCTGCCCATTCACATAGAACCTCACATCCGAATGATGGGTTTGTTGCTCACATCTATTGATTCTACAATTCTTACTCAAATGGAGAAGCCTGCTGAAATCAATAGGAGTACTTGCATAAGTAAGACTGAATTTGAATAACAGTTGCAGAACTGGGCCCTTAATCACTGGCCTGGTGTACTCATTAGCGCAGCCAAACAGCATAGAAAAATGCCACGATCAAGTAGTGATGGAGGCAGAACTAGGTTTCAAAGATGCCAAGGTCCCTGACAGAACTTCAATGAGCTGCAGGTGCTCAACACCTTTGAAATATTAGGCTCCTTATTTTGGGGCCTATAAATCTATATGGGTACCTATATTTGTGCACCCATGTTCGCGAGTTGTGAATTTAATGTCTCTGTGCCTCAGTTTCACTTTCTGTAAAATGGGGATAACAATACTTGCATCCATTGCTGGAGTGCTGTGAGATTTACTTAGTGCTTACAAAGGACTTGAATATCCTCAACTGAAAGATGCCGTAAGGACAATGTATTAATTGTTTGTATAATGCAGCCTTCACATCACCAAACCCTATGTCCTGCTAACCATTCTGCCTTTCAAATCAGAGGCTGTTACTATGATTTTTTCTCATGGTTATTTTGACCCACATTTCTCCAGGTAACTAGCACGTGGAAATCCCAGGAGCTACATGGAACACTTTTCATTAAACAATGAGCTGGTGGCAAGAGTATGTGCTTCCGGATTTCCTCATCTCAAGACAATATTTCACACAACTATTTGAATATTAGTCTATTTATAGCCACCATCTAGATGCTGGAAACCCGTTATACCTGTTGTCTAGACAAGATCAAGGACTCGCTCTCAACTCTCATTACTATTCAATAGCATAAATATTCTAGTGAGGCTCTTTTTAAATGTATTCCGAGCACTCTAGTTACTCAGGATACACAAAACACTAAACAACAGTTAAGGAAACCCAGTCTTACCACACCAAAAAGGAAAAACCCTCCAAAAATGAAATCCCTTTCAGGTTAGATGGATTGTCCCAGATACACTCTCCTGAGAAAGACGTTTGTGTTATTGTAATTGGATTCATTTGTTCTTCGCTTCTAGGTCACTGGCTCAAATCCAGCTCAGCTCAGGAGTGATGAAAAGTTACCCCCATCTGACAACTGTTCAGTGGCTTCCTGAAATGAACGGATGGGTCTCTGTCCAGTTCTTGCTAGGCAAACATTCCATAGCATCCAAACCATCAATATCTTGACATTTGGTGGGTCGAAGATAGGGCCAAAGAAGAATACTGAATCCAACTTGCTCTGCCCCTCCTACCCCCAATCTTTAAAAATGTTCAGACCTGAACTGCACAGCTCAGGCCTGTCGTGGGTCCAAGCACCCCTGAGCTTGACTAGGATTAAGATGTGAAGCCAAATCTGTACCTGTACTTCATGGTTCTATCCTGGAACCCATGCAGGTAGCCTGAAGGGCTGCACAGGACAGAGAATGAGAAAGGACCCCTGAGAAAGAGTTTTCCCTCTGGGTTACAGATGAGACACTTTGGTCAATTGAAATTCACAAACATCCTATAAAGTCAGCAGACCCAGTCACAATAAGACTCCAGGGGGCAAATGACTTTCTGGTGTAAATCCACTAACAATCATGGCATTATGCCGCAAATGTTAGGTGCTGAAAGTAAAATTGAAATCAGAGGCAGGATGACATTAAAACCTTTGACCGCATTAGCTGAAGTGTTCAGTAACTTTTGTTTCTTGTTCCATTTGGCAGGTGGGAATCTGTCAGTAAGGGAGATCCCTGTCCAAAGCACAGCACTACTGTAATTACATTAGGGCTCTCTCTACAGATCATCTCTCCCCGCCACTTTCCTCTGCAATCTATATTCAGCTGCTCTTCTGTGAGAGCACACTGGTGTTATAAGGCTCTCCTGAATTCTAGTCACTGCCAGGGCTGATCAATGATCCTGGATAGTTGTGTGTCCAACTCACTATATCAAAGTTTGTTTTTTAATTCCTTTCCTCTTCCTTTCTACAATGCCCCCAATAGGAGTTAATCCCACTCTTAAAGACAGTTATTCTCCCAGACTTATTAAGATGCAATGCATCAGTGTCAGGAACTGGACTGCATCATCTCACCTAAGAACAAGCAGGAGAAATTTTTGACTAGATTGAGACCTTTAAAAAAAAGGAGTGGGGGCCATCAATCAATTCCACCCACTGCAGTCAAATTACAGAGCTAAGGCTCAGGGGTTTTCAAGGTTATTGGATCTTGATTCATATGCTGAACCCATGGCTAAGAGCCTGAAAGCACCTGTGGTGATAGCCACCAGAGTCACTTCAACCCTCCTGATTCTGACATTGATCAGAAACAAAGACCCAGGTTCTCAAAAGTATTTGGGTGTCTAGCTTCATTGATTTCAGCCTGTCTGCCCAATTTCCCAAGGTATTGTTAATTGTCCCCTGCCTACATGTACATAGTCCCACTGAAGACACATGCCCAAAGTTATGCATGTGCTAAGTGCCTTCCTGGATTGGAGCCCAGATGATGAGAAGAACTCCTAGAATCAGGCTTCATGTGCAAACATCTGCGCCTCTGAGCTGAAAGTTCACTCTACTTTTATTTCTCCATTAGTTACAAATCTGCTGGTTTTGCTAACTCTGAGTGACCAAGTTTGCAGGCAGCAGGTAGTCAAGGGGAGTAAAGTCAAGAGGAGAGGGAGTAAAGTCAACGTGAATTGAGCTTCTTATTCGTGGAACTGTCTTGGAGGTGTTCAAATACCATCTTTGAAACTCATCTGAACAGTTCTGATTCCATCCAGCAGAAGGCAATAGTGAACCCACCCTAATTCACTACAATACTGCGTTTGGTATTTCTCCTTCCCCTGGGTTTCTTTTGTTTTGTTTTTCATTTATTGCTAGGAAAATTTGCATGAAAAAGGATCATTGCTACATAGGAGCCCCCCGGCTCTGGTGACTGATTCTCCAGCTAAAGACAGAATAACCCTGTTTATCACAGCACAGTGAGTTGCTTTGGGGTAGATTATGATGCCACAGAACCAGGCTTGAACTGAAAAGGCAAGTAATCAGTGGGATAAGGTGGCCTCCTAAGCATCAGAGACTGTGCTCTCAAGACTAGGTCAGTTCCCGGTAGAAAGGTGTCCACACATGGCACTTTTCTTGATAGACTTCAAGAGGCCAAGGGTTGAATGCGCCTTGGAGGAGCCACTTCTAACAGTAAACATGTCCAAGTCAGGTTTGAATCAAGGCAATGGGGCACTGAGGGGAAGCCTGCACCACCACTGCCCACGCTGCATGTGTTCTGTGGATACAGAACTTCAACCTACAAGAGACAAACTGGCTCGTTTCAAAAGCACTAGATACATATGGCAAAAATTAAGATATTTTCACAACAAATATCCTGAACAAATTGTAAAAAGTGGCAGAGGAGAGGCAGAGATAGAGAAGCAGAATTGTTGCCAAGTAGGATATTCATCAACGTTTGTCATGGGGAAATCAGCAAGTCTTCAAATTATTACTTGTTCCTGAAAAGGTTCTCCTTCCTTAACCCAATATTAATCACTGGGAAAGAGCAGGTCAGGAATCCAGAGCTTCAAATACTATGTATGGGTGGGCATATGTGCACCACTGCTCTTTGTTAGAAGGCATGGGTCAGGTGTGTTGTTCATGCATGTGTGGGAGGAGGTATACCCTGCTTAATGGGTCTCACACCTTAAGTACTGTGCTATTATGGTACTCTTCTGTCCTACAAGTCCAAGTTCTACTCCTGTTGCTGCAATGCCTGTGTTTTAGCCAACAGTCACAGTGTCCATTGCTCATGCCTGCAGCCTGGTTCTCCAGGAGCAGTCCTGAGGTGCTCATCAGGAGCGTCACAGAAGTTGGTTTGGTGGAAGGAGCCAGGGCCTCAGCGTAAAAAGCTTTCACACTTGCCCGGGAGGAGTTGCCTGTGTGACAACATGAAGCCTTTTATCAAGGAAGAAAAAGAGAGTAGGAAGGAGGGTTTACTCTGATTTGAAGCCCATATTAGGTGTAAGCCTGGGGGAATTAGCGTTAACATTTCATTTCAGCTTTTTTCCTTTTCCTTTTTTTGTACAAACTTGCATTTTTGTGCTGTCAGACTTTGATGGTTTTATGTAACTGTTTAAAAATTGAACAAGCTTCTTAACTTAGATTTGGCACTATATATATATATATATTGCCTCTCTCTCTCCCTCTCATGCACATTAAGAATAAAGATGTTGGAGCTTATGAGACTTTTTCTATCCTCTGGTGTCAGACTACCTGTCGCAGTTCACAAAGCCACTTCCTTGAGGACTCTTTCGGGTACATTCTGTTCCAGCACAAGATGTACCTGCAGCAGTCCCTCAGGTGGGCTTTACAAGGGAAATCCAACCGAGAGATTCATCTGGGGGAAAATACAAGCTAACATGTCAGGGGAAACATAAGCCAGAACACACATGCAATGGCAGAGAGAATCCTAGAAAGCCGTAAAGATAAAAAGAAACCTGAGTGGTGGTGGACTGGCAAACTAGAAACAAAGTTACAGTACAAGATGGCAGCAAAATGTGAATTTGGGTTGCATGCACAGAGGCAGCGAGTCTTGGGACAGGGAGGTAGAAGCACCACAAAGGATAGCTCAGCTGGGAGCATAATGAGGCACCTGTTTACCAGCACCATTTAGAGAGACTGAAGGAAATTAACAGAACAACAAAAATGAAGGGGCAGCATGGCCTGTCTTTGGAGGAGAGAACTAAATATTTATAGCCTGGTTAAGCAATTACTAGAATGGCAGGACAGGATAAGGACCTACAAGGAGCAGAAAGGAGAGAGAGGAATTATCTAGGGAGCAATGCAGTGGTATCAAACAGGAGTAAAGAGGGATGAAGATAATAAAGGGAAAATATAGGCTTTACTTCAGAAAAAAAGCTACCTGACCAGCTGATCTAGGACTATGGAAGATTCTCCCAAGGGAATGGTGGAAGCCCATTGCAAGGGACATTTAAAACTAGGAAACATCCAGCAGGGAACCAAGCTGCACTGGCCCCTGGGAAGATGGCCCAGATGGAATGAAAGCAGGCCTCTTTTCTAATTTCTATGAGTGACAGAAGAGGGAGCTGGGAAAGGAGCTGAGTCCTAGGCAGAGCAGCTGGAGTGGACTTGGACTTAACTTCTTGGAACCCAGATATTGCCCCAACTCTCCTCTGTTACGGCAATGGCATCAAGCAGGAGCCCCCTCCCAAAAACCAGAGACTTCCAACCAAACCAGCTGTAGTGATGGGGGGAGGAGGGGAATACCTTCAGACACTTATGCACCACCTACACAGAAGCCAGTAGCTACTGCTGTGCGGTGTGCAGGATAAAAAAGGATGGCAATTCGGATCAGTAGAAGAGAAGGTTGGCTGGGGCACCTGGACATGAGAGAGCAAAGCAGTGTTGCCAACTCTTGCAATTTTACCTCAAGTCCTGTGATATTTGATGTATTTCTTAAAACCCCAGCTCCTGGAGCCATGTGATAAACTTTTTTTTTTTTTAAAAGGAAAGCTGAGAACTTTTCTAGCCAGGATAATTGGAGAGGAAAGTTTGAAAATAGGTTCCTGCTAGAGGCTCCAAAAACAGTAGGCAACTAAAACCCCACAATTCTTTAAAACTTTGTGGATTTCTCAGCCAGACTTGTGATTTCCGAATGCTTGAGTCTGGCAATACCGGTGACAGGATGGTTTGGGGAAATCAATAACAAAAAATGAATTTTTGACTTTAAGTCTTTTGTTTATACATTGTCCGCCTGCTACCATTTGTCTTGTTGATTTGGCTTGTGATTGCTCCATACCATTCATGCAGTGCTGACCACATCAGAGCCTGAATCCTGAGTGGATCCTCTGGGCGTTACTTGATAATATCATTATCATCTCTAGCTTGGACTATTTCGCTCCCACCTGGAAGACACACGTCACTGGGCTGATTCCTCTCCAGCACATGCTACTCCCCCTGGAAGCCACAGGCAATGTCAGAGCCTGGGAAGTAGACCAGCTACAAAACACATCTACAGTTTTAGCCAGACATGACCCACCCTATCCTCCCCTCTAGGAATAGAGGAAGGTTCAGTCTGAGGCACAGACTAATTCCACAGACACAACTTTCATCAGCTCCTGTCTATTCATTAACCCTGAGCATCCTACTTCCTGTGATGCTGGGATGCCAGAGATCAAATCTATGGTTCATTCTGTATAATAATACTAGCGCACTCTGCTGTATTTTATGTAACATGACAGGACACTTCAATTTCCCTGTCTGTCTTTCTCAAGCCAAGAAATCACTACAACTAGACCAAACTGTCCCACACCTTTTGCTGGACAACATAATCCCAGAGGCCAATATACAAAACAAAATTAAACACTTTGCAAATCTTCAGCTTCTTGCATCTGAGAAACTCACAAGTGCTTCACCAACATTAACAAATTAAACCTCACAACCACCCTATTAGGCGGCTAAGCATTATGATCCCCCTTTCACAGATGGGGAGACTGAGGCAGAAAGAAGTGAGAAGTCTCACCCAAGTTCACCCAAGAATCAGGAGGGCCAAACTCCTGCTGGAAGAGAGAGAGAGAAAACTTGAATTGGAACCTCACTATGGGAGGGAGGACTGGGGACTTCCTAAGAGAGGGGAGAGAAAGAGACTCTCACACTGAACTGGGATTGGGGCCTGGAGAGCTAGACCGTGTAAGTACTAAATAAATGGGATCCCAGAAAGGGAATGCTCTAAATTATCTTTGGACTGGTAAGGGCAGGTCTGAAAAGGGGAAACCGAGGCAGGGAGCTGCAAAGTAGCCTCCACCTCAAAAAAGGTGATGGCAGGCGGAAGGGTTTTTAAGACACATTTTCAACAGAACCCCCTTGAAGCTTTAATTTTGTTCATTCTTATTCTCTCCCAGGGCAATGCGAGGCACTGGGATTTCACAGAACCCTTCCAATCTCCCCAAATCCAAGCTCAAGAGACAACGGTCACCCTGCTTTCCTTACAAACATTGTAAATGGCCACAGCTGGTAACACACCCTGTGGCATGCAGGGAACCCGTGATGATGTCAATCTGTATGCAGCCTGTTATATAAAGTTACGGTGGAAACTCCTTTTGCATCACAACCAATTACTGGTTAATGCTTTAACTGCAGCAGATTCAAGGCTCCCTAAAAAAAAAGAAAACCTTCATTCAGCTCAGTCTTCCAGTGTCAAGCGATAGTTACCTACCATCAAACTTCTGACTAGTTTTGTGTTCTGCATCTCTCCTCCACTCCATACCCTCCCGTCGCCCCACGACTTCCCTCTGTCCCCAATTAAATCTGCCTGCGATTTCCTCAGTTAGCTTCTTCCTGCTAATAGATGGAGGGAAAGTAGATGTTGTAACAATGTAGTCCCCTGGCCATGGTTCAAAATAATTTTTGAAATTGAAGTTGAAGTGTGCAGGATGTATGAATACTTTAATTAATACAAAATGTATAGAAGTGAACAGTTGCATTTAAGACATAGTGATATGGCTGATCTTCGCTGTCATCATGTTATTTATCTCTCAGCCGTGCGGCGAGAATCCTGGTGCTCTCATTTAATTGACAGGCCAATAAATCAGCACTAATCTCCCCTTTCTCTGTGTAGTTTTGCATGCTGATTTTCAGCTGGGGTCAGCTATTTGGGAAAACCGCAGTGTTCCCACTGGCACAGCCCAGACATCACAATAGCTAGAAGTCCTATTTGCAAAAGGCTTGGTTTTGTAGCGTTCAATGACCTCTTAATATCTAGGAGGTTCACTCATCACCAAACATTTATACGTGTCCGAGGCTGTCTGGGAATAGTCAACTTTTGATGCGGGGATTTTTTGTAGATGCTAATTTCATAGGTGAGGGTAGGGGAGGGTATCCTAAAAAAGATGGGCTGTTCCAATAGGGGCTCAAAAGTCTGGCTACTTAAGCCAGTCTTCTCCAAATGATCTGAACCTCTGGGGTATTCCCTCTACTACATCAGATGTCACACACTTGCTCAGCTTTGTAGGGTTAGGTCACCCTCTATTGGCTGGACCTTAAAGAGTACCATGGCATAGGGAATAGCAGGTCCTTTTAAGCAGGAGACATTTATTAAAGAAAGGACAACAGACACAAACAGCAGTTCCCTACAGCTCAAGTTCTAGCTCTGTTTCTTTTGTTTACCAGTAACCACCACACCTTGACCTGGAACTATGTGCAGTGCACAAAGTCATTCAATGGTTGAACAATGTACTGCAAGTAATTATTAAAGATATATTAATGTAATAATATATAAATAACAAAGATTTCCTTGAGTTAAAGATCCCAACATAAGGGTTATTAAGGAGGGAAGGTTCTATCTCTGCCATTGCACACACATGTATAGCTAACAGGGGCGGCTCCAGCCCCCAGCATGCCAAGCGCGTGCTTGGGGCGGCATGCTGCAGGGGGCACTCTGCCGGTCGCCGGGAGGGCGGCAGGCGGCTCCGGTGGACCTCCCGCATGCGTGCCTGCAGAGGGTCCGCTGGTCCCGTGGCTTCAGTGGAGCATCCGCAGGCGTGCCTGCGGGAGGTCCACCGGAGCCGCGGGACCAGCGGACCCTCTGCAGGCACATCTGCAGAAAGTCCACCGGAGCCGCAGGATCGACGACCGGCAGAGCGCCCCCCGCCACATGACACCATGCTTGGGGCGGCAAAATCGCTAGAGCCGCCCCTGATAGCTAACAACTAAATTGTCTGTACAAAATGAATAGATTCATTGCAGAGTGATGGCAGCTTTCTCTCACAAAACTATTCAGGTTGAGGCAGATGTAGAACTAGGCGGGCTGAGATGAAACTAAAAGAAAAAAATGTAAGGTGAATATCACAAACCGCTTCATGACTGTGAGCTGTGGAATAGTCTCCCAAGGGAAGGGGCGAGAGCCTTGTCACTTGGGACTTTGAGAACTAGACTCGACCGTGTATTAGGGAACAACCCTGCATTGGTCTGGCAATTGACTGACAAAGAGAAGGGGGGAGAGAAAAAAAACAGGTAAAGAAAGCAAGCAGTTATTTCTACATACGCCATGTGGAAAACAGTTGTTTAAAAAGATTAACACCAGAGAACAATGCATCATCTCTGTCAAAAACCTGGTCACCTTTTTTCCCCTAAGAAAGGCAATAACAACTCCTACACTGTCGAACTGGTAAGCAGTAACACTCTGCTCATTTCCAGAAAGAATGCATTCTCTAACTATCTCCTGGGAGGCTTTGAACAAAACATTGCAGCCCCCGTTCTCCTCCCTCCTCTAGCTGTTTGCTGCATGTGTATCAAAGGCCTTCGTTTCCACCTTAGTGCACATATACTGTAGCTATTTCTGTGCAGGAGTGACGTGCGTTTGTTTGCATAACTGGGTTCCCACCTCCTGATCTGCCGCTCTAATAGGTTGCAAAATAATAGCTGCAAAATGTCTGACTCCTTATAAAGTTCAACTCCCCTTCTAGCCTACAGCAGAAAAAAAAATTAAGCTCTCTGCAAAGCGGCTTGTAACAAGCTGTAGCAAGATGTAAGACAGTGGCACATCACTGATTATCAATGGGGTTGTGAGGATTTTTTTTATTATTTTTTTTAGCTCTGTTTTTGCTGAAGGGAGCATCAGAAAAATCTCCAGCAAGGTGATCGCTTCACACAGCAAACACTTATGTGCTGGAGCCTGGTCCAGTCCGAACCTCGTCTGCCTTCCAACAACCCACATCAGCCTTAAAACACCATCCACAGCAATGGGAAATTCATCGATGTCCACTAAAGACTTTGTGACAAAGAATTGTCACATGAAGTGGAAGAGACCGTGTTTGTATGGATGGCTCTCTCAACGCTCAAACCTGGGAGCTGAAGCTATAGACCTCCAAGCAATCCCTAGTATTTTTCCAGCGCAAAGATTAAAGCGAGGTAGTGCAGAAGAGACAAAGAATGGAGCTAGAAAGAGGTGGCGGGGGGACACTAGAGGTGTCTAAGTGGATCAGACCATTGGTCTATTTAGCCCAGCAGCAGCCAACACCAGACACAGCAGGGGAAGGTGAATCACCCCTTCTCCCAAGCAACTTCACAAATGTGAAATACTGGAGGTTGGGAGGGAAAAATTGCTTCCTGACCCTAGGACCATCCATTTATGCCCAAGGCATGAGCATTAGCTACCTTTATCTCAGTGCATCCTTAATGAAAAATGGGCCAAAAGTTCATGTTCTTACTCAGTCTTTACCCAAAGCTTGGGCTTCAGTGAGAGCACAGCGTGACTAAGGGCATAATGAACTGGGCCTGAGTTATTACCGTTCATCACGTTATTTTGTTCTTTTACGAGCCAAGCCCGGTGACTTCACATAACTAGGTCCTGTGGCAGAGAATTCCCCTAGCCATATCAAGTACCATTTCCTTCTCTTGATGCTAAATCTGGTCCATACTGGGAATTTGCATCGGCAGAGCTACGTCTCTTAGAGATGTGAAAAATGGACACCTTCTTGGAGAGCTCAAACTATGACAACCTAACCCCCAGTGTAAACAGCGCTAGATCAATGGCACAATTCTGTCGACCTAGCTGCTGCCTCTCAGGGAGGTGGATTACTTATGCCAACAAGAATACCCCTCCCATTGGCGCAGATAGCGTCTACACTGAAGTGCTACCACAGCTCAGCAGAGCAGCTGTACCACTTTAGTGGTTTACGTATAGACATACCCTACATGTTGCTAATTCCATCAGGTGAGGTTTTGTTCCTACTGTCATGGAGAGTGTGAAAAGGAGATTGGGTACTGTAGTGAGTCGGTGTGGCTCCCCTCCTGCCCGGCAGAGGGAGCTGCCCTGCCAACACCGCAGTGGGCGGAACTTCCGCCCCCAGTCCCCGCCCCCCGGAAGTCAAGGGGCGGGGCAGGAAGTAGAAAAGGAGCGCGCCCAAGCTCAGTCAGGAGCCAGCCACCGCCGAGAGCAGACGTGCCTGCGGGAGCTCCCGGGTGGGAGCCCTCCTCGGCCCAAGGTAGCTGCCCTGCCTGGCCGGAGCTTCCCCGCGCCCATTACGAGGAGGAGCCACCGGAGCCTACCCGGAGCCGGCACTGGGAGGAGCCCCCAGGATTGCCTAGCAGCCGCTACAACAAGGAGCCCCCAGGCTTGCCGAGCGCCCGCTACGACGAGGAGCCCCCTCGGCCTTGCTGTTACCCAGAGGAGCCGCCCGAGCAGTCCTGGCCTAACTTCCCGGAGGAGCTGCCGGACCTGCCGCCAAGCCCTCCACCGGAGCCGATGCAGACGGACTGGCCGGAACCAGGTGCGACTGACGAGGTAGGCCCTGAGGGGGAGATGGAGTGTAGCCCGGGGGCAGCCGACCCCTGTCTGGCTGAGGGCACTGATGTGCCCATGTCAGTGTGTTGCGGCCAGGATCCCCACTGACTGCAGCGGATCCACGCCGCTGCTAGGGCCCCGGGCTGGGACACAGTGGAGTGGGTGGGCCTGTGTCCCCCCCTGCCACCCCATGCACGGGTGGCAGTCTCCCCCCTCACCTCAGTGCTGAGGCCTAGAAGCCTGCACTTGCTGGGGGCTGCTCAGCTCCTGCTGCGAGGATCTGCGCCCCCCTGAGCTATTGTTTGCTGCCCCGCCCGGATCTAGGGCTTGGGCCTATTGACTTGGTTGCTGCTCAGCTCTTGTCACAATGACCTGAGCCTCTGAACTTGTACTGTTTGCCCAGCCCCTGCTCCAGAGGGCCTGGGCCTATTTGAATTACTGTTTGCCCAGCCCCTGCTCCAGAGGGCCTGGGCCCATTTGAATTACTGTTTGCCCAGCCCTGCTCCAGAGGGCCTGGGCCTATTTGAATTACTGTTTGCCCAGCCCCTGCTCCAGAGGGCCTGGGCTATTCGAACTGCTGTTGCCCCGCCCTGCTCCAGAGGGCCTGGGCTATTTGAACTACTATTGCCCAGCCCCTGCTCCAGAGGGCCAGGGCTTATTTGAACTGCTGTTGCCCTGCCCTGCTCCAGAGGGCCAGGGCTTATTTGAACTGCTGTTGCCCTGCCCTGCTCCAGAGGGCCAGGGCTTATTTGAACTGCTGTTGCCCTGCCCTGCTCCAGAGGGCCTGGGCTATTTGAACTGCTGTTGCCCCGCCCTGCTCCAGAGGGCCTGGGCTATTTGAACTACTATTGCCCAGCCCCTGCTCCAGAGGGCCAGGGCTTATTTGTACCGCTGTTGCCCTGCCCTGCTCCAGAGGGCCAGGGCTTATTTGTACCGCTGTTGCCCTGCCCTGCTCCAGAGGGCCAGGGCTTATTTGAACTGCTGTTGCCCTGCCCTGCTCCAGAGGGCCAGGGTTTATTTGAACTGCTGTTGCCCTGCCCAGCGCCGGCACCAGAGGGCCCGGCGATCTAACGTTGTTCTCAGTGACTCCTAAAGGCTAGCAGGCGAACAGAACTGAGTCGGTGCGGCTCCCCTCCTGCCCGCTGGAGGGTCGAGCCCCAACCGACCGATTACAGGTACAAAGTGATTCACTGCTCCGCTCTTGAGATGTTCCACCTCTTTCTTCCTCCCTCCTGCCTGCCCACCTCCACCCATCCCCTGCACACACAATTAAAAGGACTCATCAAGGTTTCACTTCAGTTCATGCTTAGGCTTTAGTGACATGGCATAGTCAGTGGATTCAAGAATGCTACCAGCTAATGTCATGTCCACAGGGCCCCTTATCAAATCCACTGTCAGTAGGCAGGAGGGTGTCCAGAGATGCACAAGGCAGGGATTAATTCCACGCCAAGAAAGAACTAAGTCTAACACTTAGAGCAGTGTCAGTTGATAGGAGAAGATTCTGGAAGTGCTTTGATCTTACACTGCATTGTGACACAATGCACTCGTGCTTTTTACTTACAGTTTTGGTCATTTGATTACACTGTAGTGTAGCAGCTTGGGAATTAGGCATCTAGTGCCCACATTATGCAATTACAGGGAAAACTACACGGTGACATACTGCTCGGTAGTTCTGAGGAAGAGAGCATTAGTATGCTAGCTTTCCAAAGAATGCACCTGCTTCTTAATCATTTTCACTGCAGTTCAGGGTGTTGATGTGGATTTGAAAGCCTTCTCTTGCCTGGGACCAGCTTTCCTATATCATCAGGAGAGCTGAAGTCAGCTAGCCAACAGTCCCTATATTTGACTATCTGGGAGCCCATGGCAAATCCATAACACAAGCATTTTTCTTTGGCATTGTCCCATTTCTTTTCAGTGCCATCAACTGCACCATTTTCATTACCACAGACGACAGAGCTGACCAGGTCTCTTCCAGTGGGAAATCTTAGAAAAGTTTTGGTTGGCCCCAAGCAGCCATTTCTAAACTTTTAAACAGTTCCAACCCCTGGCATAGAAGACTCAAGATGGTTCCCAACTCCTCACTGCAAAGAATAGCTAGCCAAGAGGCCAGGAATTCATTTGGAAAAGGCACTTAACATTTCAGGTTGGCATAGCAGCTAGTGGCTGGAGTAGCAGGGAACAGACTATCAATAGATCAGTGAATTGTCAGCCACATTCACAGCTCAATTTTTAGTTTTAATTTATTTATTTGCATTGCTGGGACAAGTGAGGGCGTTGTCTAGCTCTAGTCTGCCTAAGTAAAGAACAGTTACAGAGAGGCAACCAGTCGTCCAGCCATCGCTGGGAACATATCTGAAGCAACACTGCTTGCTATTCAGTTCAGTCATTTCCCATCATTATGCTAGCGCTGACTTCAGCTTGCCACCTTCCCATACAAATATGTCAGAGATCAAGTACATTTGCAGCATGTCAAGTCCCTTTCAGAAGCCAGCCACATACTTCAATCTCATCTCAATGGGGGCCTGCTTATTCCCCATTCAAAGGACGAAGTCACTTGAGAGTTTATATTTAAATCAACAAAGAGCAAAACGATATTCAAAATGCAGAGAATATTGATTGAGGTTATTTGTTGTTGGCTGCAGAAGGTTTTTGTGGGAGGGAAAGGGGAACCATTTAGCACTAAGGCGATCTTTGTTTTCTGGGAACCTACTTCGCTTGGCATCCAGGTCTCTATGCCTCCCCAAGCACAAACTTGCATTTGACTTGGGAATTATTTCAACTCTCACGAATTGTTTTGCTTGATCTCTTCTTGATCGCTTACCAAATCAGAGAGAGCAGCAGAGAACTTCATTTGCGGGGTGCCCACAGTTTGGTGACATCAAGCAAAGCAACAAGTCACCAGCTGCTCAAGGGCCACACTGAATTCCCAGGTAGATTTTCATAAACATGTTTTACCAGGAATAGACACAGCCCTATATTACTTTCCCATCCCCCCATTTTCCTCACTCGGGTGAAATATACTCTTGAGCAAGGAGCAGCTCAAGGCCGAGGTACCACTTAGGTCCCATCGAAACCTTTCAAAATAGGTCTTCAGTAGTGCCTAGGCCTTGTACTGGTGCTGGGAAGACGGGGGGAGTTTCACCCAAGATTAACAGAAATCATCAGTCCATGATGGCTGGGTATTGCAGGGTAATGAAGAGGAAGAACATTCAGGAATTTATCCAAGACTCAAATCCAGAGTCCCAGTCACGTCACTGGCCCAATCACGTCACTCCTCCTCCCCACCAATAAGTCCCTCCCTTGACCCATGCCAAAGGATTCAGGCAATTCTGACAGCCGCCTACCAATTGGTTCTTCCTGCTTGCTTCTGCGGCTCCTTCCTGAACTCATCTCCCTGGAGCTGTTTGAGCTGATGGACATTAATGCAGCATGACAGCTTGAAACAGTTTTGCTTTCCCTTAAATCCTCACAACTCCTGTCAACAAGGCTGCTCGGAAGCATTTTCTTGCATCATGATGAAGGTGCCCAGGTGATATTCGCTGCTGGCAAAAGCTAAAGGATGGCACTGGATTGCAACAGGCCATTATTTAGTCTCTAACAACCCTGATGACTCCAAAGATTTTTGGACAACACAACAATACAGACTCCTAGAAATTATTGATGGGAAAAGACCAGTTGGGGAATTAAGAGAGATTCAGGGTGGGTGAGGTAATATCTTTTATTGGACCAACTTCTGTTGGTGAGACAGACAAGCTTTCCAGCTCCCCAGAGTTCTTCTCCAGGTCTGGGAAAGGTACCCACAGTATCACAGCTACATACAGGGTGGAACAGACTGCATCCGAAGAAGTGAGCTTTAGCTCACGAAAGCTCATGCTTAAATAAATTTGTTAGTCTTTAAGGTGCCACAAGTACTCCTGTTTTTTTTGCGGATACAGACTAACACGGCTGCTACTCTGAAACCTGTCATTAAACAAAACAGTTAACATGTGTTGCAAGAGACTATTATAAATGAAGTAGGCCATTAACACCTCGGCAAGGTGTTAATTAATTAATTAATTGGGGAATTATTCCATCCCTGGGAGACAACAGGACGACTGTTGCCTGTTCATTTATAAATCAGGCAAGTGGAACTGTCATTGCTTCATTTAGGAGATTATTTCAGGCTGTTTGATTTTACCATAGAGGAAAGTTTTCCTGATATTCATTCCAAGTTTTCCTTTGCCGTTTCATCACATTGATCTTTATACACCCTCCTTCTGCAGGGTTAACAGCCTTTAAATACTTGACAATACATAGTTGATAGACCAAGGCCAATCCTGCTGTAAAGCCACATTATACATCTCTGGCATTATCCCCTGGTTCCAGTTAGAACTGTGCAAAGCATGGACACTGTGTGGGGTGAGCACTCAACCCAAGTCACAATTTCAGCTTCAGAGTGAAACGCAGCCAGAACTGCTAATTCTCACCTGGTGAAACAACAGGTTTTCACTGGCTTTGTGCCACAGTTCCCGCCAGAAGTCCTTTAAACTTTGGACAACATTCCTGACATTTGTCAAACCTGACCTGAATTTTTAGTCTGTAACAGATCCTTCAAGTCAGATGAATTTCACCGGGTTTGGGGGAGGTGTGAGGGGATGGTTACAAAACCTCCCCTCAAGAGGAAGCACCTCAACAAATCCTTGGTCTTATCAGTGCCAGTTTTACAATGGCACCAGTGGAGCCATGGAGCCATGCTCAGAAGGGTCCCCATCCTGCTCTGCTTGCACTGTGCCCTGAGATCTTGCCAACCCACTTGCTCCTTTCGGCCTGCCTGCCAGTTGGCCGAGGGCGCCTCTCCACCTCCTGGCCTCACTCTCTGGCTTTTCTCTGCCTCCTGGCTGGATCCCAGTGCACCTCTGGCTCCGGGCAGTCTCTGCTTCCCACCACCTGTGGGGCCCCACCTATCTCCCGGAGCTGAGCCACCAGGGACTGGTGCAGAAGCCTGGCCAGGCTTGATCAGTTTCGGGGGGGAAGGGGCAGTATGGAGGGCTTGGCTGGGCCCCTCCAGGCAAGTGGGTCCTGAGGGAGCCCGGCTGATCACACAACTCCCGAGGGGCCGGGCCGATTCCCCGCCCTGGGACCAGCCCTGGCTGCGCTGCTGGCTCAGCCCAGCAGACAGTTGCCTCCCAGAGGGCCAGTGAGTGTGGCTGGGTGGCAGACCTTGGGGGAGTGGGTCTCTGGAGGGCCTGTGGGGAGAGGTGCTGGGCTGTGAGGGCAGCGGGGAAGATCTCTGTGTGTTGGGGCACTAGGGAGTGGGGGTTCTTTGTGGGGTGCTGGACAGTTGTGTGGGGCGCTGGGCAGGGGTGGTGGTGTGCAGGGAACTGTGCATTTGTGGCAGGGTTTGGGGGGGCCGCTGGGCACAGTGGGTCTGGGGAGGCTCTGGCCATAGGGAAGCAGTGTGTGTGGGTGGGGGGATGTTCCAGTGTTGGGCGTGGCATGGGACATGCTGGCAGCACAGGGCCGGGCGGACCATTGTGCGCCTGGCAACTGCCGGTTTGTAAATAGTGCCCTCGCACTGGGCTGGACAGAGTGGGGCTGCCCTTGCCATGCCAGGCCCCTGGCTGGACCCTTGCTCCAGGGACCGACCCCCCCGCACCATGCTCCATTGCCCCCATAGGGGCCCACAAATATGTTTGGTGCCGGGCCCACAAAAGGTTAATCCGGCCCTGGTTCTTATCACTGTGCTGCATACTGTGTCCCCTCAGAGCTTCAGTACAACAGCAGAGACAGACCTAGGTCCTTCTGCTCCAAAAAGAGATAGATCCATTCTATTAATTTTGATGGAATAGAGGGGCCCAAATAGGTTAATATAACCCAGTCAAGTGTCAGGGGTAGCTGTGTTAGTCTGTATTCACAAAAACAACAAGGAGTCCGGTGGCACCTTAAAAACTAACAGATTTATTTATATCCAAATAAATCTGTTAGTCTTTAAGGTGCCACCGGACTCCTTGTTTTTATAACCCTGTCAGTGTCCAACATTAAACAATGTTAAACAAGGCTCAGGGTTTGGTATACAAAGACCTCAGCCTGCTTAGAACTATGGCAATCACACCATTAAAAATCTTTTTAACCTTTTACTAAAGATGCCAAAGTGAAAGAAAAACAGTTAAACATTTGAAGTGGAAAGTGGAAAGTCAGGCTTTCATTTTAACAACATCTCTTGTTCCCTTTCCCTTTCACTGGAGAGAGTTTTAGAAGGAACAACACCCCCCCACCCTACAACCCCTTGATTTGACAGTCTGTTAGGTGGTACCAAAGATGGCAATAACTGTCTTTTGGGTAAAAGAGAGGAAACTAGCTAAGCTGGGCTGGAGCTATTGTTCCCAGCAAACAGTGCAGGTGGCAGCCATACTGGTGAAGCTCACACTGAAGCTTCTGTCTGTTCTTTCATAGTCTCCACCCAAAGCCTCTTTCTTCAAGGACCCACAAAGGGCTGACGGCTGGCATAGCCCATCCCCTAATTATTGCATCCACCAGTTAGGCCTAATATCTGACAAAGCAATTTTGGTTCATTAATTTCCAGTTCTATAGCTTCTGTTTTTACCAAGCATGAGTTCAACATATGATTCAAGAACTATCAACATGGCCTTTTGGTTTAGACTAATGTTGTCTGGTCCTCTTTCACCTGTTTATAACATTCATCATTGAAAGCAACATGACCTACTTTCCATCAACATCTGTTATTGTAGGTTATTGTAACATCTTATAAAACTTTTATATACTTTTTATAACTGAGCTCACAATTAGGGTCAATTTGTTGATCCAATTATCACCACAGGCCTCTACCACTAAAGCCGAAGGAGGATCTCCCTTAGTTATCAGGCCTATGACACACCATTAAGCAATACAGATTCCATCCACCAGAGGACACCGGTGTGCAAACATGCATATTCTAAACAGCTCACTATGATGTCTTTTGGTCACAGCGCCTAATCCCATGATGTATTTTACAGACGTAATTACCACTGGCTTCTGCAGCATTTGAGAGATCTCAGAATCTTAACAGCCATAGGAGAAAGGACTTTGAGGCTGTGACTTGTGAATATTTGTAATTTCGCCTATCCCCCCAAATTGAATTCTCTCTTTAGTTAAACCCAGGTGTAATTACTGTGGCCTTGAGCTACCAAAATAGCTGTTGCTTAGTACTACAAGAGCATTTGTCAGAATGTTCACACAGAGATTTTTCATGCTACACCTAATGCAGAGTTTGGTTTACCGAGAACCATGTGCTGGGAAAGCGCAAAGCACTCAGAGCATACATTGCTGCCAAGCAAAGTGCCAGCAGAGTTTATATATAATATAGCCTCTTTCATACAAACCATATCCCAGAGCGAAACAACCCAGTGACAGAGTTAAATAATGAATTACAGCACAAGCAAAGAGAAACCAAGAGGTGTAAGTGAGAAAGAAAAGACCCTTTCTCAGCTGAAATTGGATGAGATTGTGTGCTAATAAGTGGGTGATGCCCAGAAAGGCCATTCCAGGAGGTGGGAGCTGCAGGGGACAATGCTCTCATACTAGAGGTAAGATTTTGGGAAGCAGAGAGAAAGGAGATTTTGCTTTGAACTACATGAGGGCTGATTACGCAAGATCACCATAAGCCACGTGCTTATGGTCTGGCAGCAGGCAGTTCCATCTGTAGTTTCTCAGGGAGCATGCACCCTTCTAAAGTATTATGAAGGCCATCACCTGGAGGCCAAGAGCTTCTTGATTCAAGCATGGAAGTGCAAATATCTCTTCTCTGCAGTCCAGAACAACCAGGAATCCACAGTTCAAGACCAACTGCCTCTCCATTTCAAGCCACTCACTTGATTGTTGTCTACCCCTAGCGGTTTTGGGGAACTCTCCCACCATTGCATTATCATTGAGGCCTGATCTACACTACACAGTTAGGTCGACGAAAGCTGCTTTGCCTCAACCTAGCTGCAGAAGTGTCTTCACTTAAATGTGGCTTCTGCCAACATCAGTGCCTCTCTATGCCGATTCAGTAACACCACCTCCGCAAGCGGCGTAGAGTCATGGTCAATGTAGTTAGGCTGACACAGAGTCAGTGTAGACACTGAGTTGCTTATGTCAACTGTTATTGGCCTTCAGGAGCCTAACTACACTGCCCCACACTGACAATACAATTGATACAAGCACTCCTGGTGAGGACGTGCACCGCCGACACAAGGAGCCAAGCTTGCACGCACGCACGCACACACACACACACACACACGCGCGATTTAGTAACTGCGGTGGCTGTATGCCGACATAAGTTTGGTCAACATCATTTTGTAGTGTGGACGTAGCATGAGACAGCTCCATCAGCATGCCATTAGTGGAAGCCCTCAAGCGGACAAAGCCTAGGCTCCACCCCAGTGCCATCCATCACTGCTCTACGCGGAAACCCAACACTCTGTTAGAAATAACTTTTAAGAGAGACAAAATGCCCTGAGCAGGATAAACATTCAGGCACTGTTGTCCAGCTGGTAGAAGCAATCAGCAGGTAGTGTAATTGGAATTGCACCCATCTCAGCCACCAGTTTGTAAATTCAGGGTAAGGGTGGCCCATTCACAGCTAGTTTGGGGATGAACAAGTTCACTGCAAGCCACGTATGTTCATACAGTGTATCTTGCACTCTGCTCAGTTCATATGCCACCATGGATCGGAAGCATTAGCCCTCAGATCCCTAGAAGGCTGCACAAGGTTACAGTTTCACTGCTCACCAGGGACTTTAGAACTGCTCTCTGCCCAGGAGCCAACGAGTTAACCATTCATGGGGTTGAGTATTAGTTATGTCAAGGTCCGTCAATTTAGGTTTACTGACGACTGCCCCACCTCCTGTGCGATCTAGTGCTGTCACACGACGCTATGCACACGACATGTATGCGCACACAAATGGGTCTTGCAGAACTGGAAAGCAAGTATAGTCACGGATATATTTAGGAAGCTCCTGGAGTTGAATGAGAAAGAGCATACTGGGGAAACCATACAAATGTCTTAAAACTGTGGCAAATAGTACTTTATGATAGGTTTAGCAACCACAGGAAAAAAATATACAAAGCAGACATTCCCTGGCTGCAAAATGATTGAATATTTAGAGCCAGGGAAGAGAGAGATTAGAGAGGATACATTTTCCTGGCTTTCCTCCACGCATACAAATAAATCTCTGAGTGCATTGGTGCACTGATATTTAAACTAATTAGCACAGACAAATCCATGGGACTCCATGCTTTTCTGTCAGCCTAGTCATATGGACAGAAGGTGATCGAATATCATCATGATTAACTACAGCTCCCGTGTCAAAATGCAGCAGTTAATGATCTATTCCTCCTGAAATTAGTAAGGCAAGAGAAATATGGTGTGGGACACATTTCAAACAGTAAACAGAAAATATCTCCACAAAATTAAATGCTCACTCAGCACTGCACTAGGAGATAAAAATAGAGAGCA
This sequence comes from Mauremys reevesii, assembly GCF_016161935.1. Classification (NCBI taxonomy): domain Eukaryota; kingdom Metazoa; phylum Chordata; order Testudines; family Geoemydidae; genus Mauremys; species Mauremys reevesii. The sequence continues at coordinate 82,343,428 of NC_052631.1, read as the reverse complement.
ACAGAGCTGGCGTGGAATACCAAGCAGAGCTCCTTGCTGTGGCTGCATGGTGTCACTGGGAGAAAACCCAGATCAACCCTCCCATCATTCCATTCTCCTGGAGAGAGCACTTTGGTTGAATTTCCTGTTCCTCATAAATGTGCTGGTATGGAATTAACTTGGGGGAGCCTGGGATTGCTTCGCATAAGGGATTCGGCTCACATGTACACCATCATTGCCATTACAGTCCCCTTCCTGCCTCCAGAAATAGGTTGCTTGTCAGAGAAAAGCAAGCCTTTGTGACTATTCAACACCTTTTTGCAGCAGGTCTGCTACTAGCACAGGGGACAAGAAAGAAACTGGCCCTGATGCAGATGCAAGATTTCCATCTTAAATACTCACACCGCAGCTTTGCCTGGCACAAAAGATTGTGCTTTAATCCTTTTTATTAGGATGCATCACAGGCCGACAGGAAGGAGCAGGGAGCTGGGCAAGACCAGGGTACTAAAATACAGCTGGCATTAAAGATTCAGGATGAAGCAGTTCCAGCAAAGGAAGGACTGACCTGAACCTGTGCCCACAGAATACAAATCTCGCTAATTAGTGAAGATCCAGAAAAGTGTAGTTAAATCCCCTTGACACCCTGACTGCCGGGTACAATTCATGCAGGTGAATAGCCTTGTGGACAAGACATGGGACTCAGAGGACCTGGGTTCCATTCCCAGTTCTGCCACTGTTTCCCTGTGAGAGCCGGGGAAAGATCCTTAACACCTCCTGGGCCTCATTTGCTCACTCCATCCTCACCTGAGAGGTGAGAGACCCCCTGTTCCAGTCCCCACTCTGCAGAGGGGGAGAAAGGATTTGAACGGGGTCTAAACGCTGGGGATGTTCTCAGTCCCTCCTGTTACAGCTGTTCCACTGTGGGTAAAGAGTGGCTGGAGCAGGAGGACTCCCACATCCAAGGTGAGTGATCTAACCACAGGGCTAAGAATTATAAGATGGCCACTAACAACTCCTCTGGCCAGATTTTAAATGGGACCTGATCCATTAGGCAGCCTTGCGCACACCTACTGGATCAGGCCCCACACGTGAGACAGGCATTCCTCCACCTTATCCTCTCCTCCCAGTTCGTGGATTGCTCTGAGGCTAAGCAGGAGATAGGTGTCTGGCCACCTAGAAGGAGGCAGCAGTGCACATGCCATAATGCAAAAAACCTAGGTGTCGAGGGAACTTTTACACTGACAGTTTGGCACTGAGTGAATTTAGGCACCTACAGACTTTGGCAGCAGTTCTGTGGATTGCAGTGAAGCCTAAAACTGAGACTTAGGCACCTAAGTCTGGGGTTTAGCCACCTAAATACCTGTGTGGATCTAGCCCAACAAGCCTTCCCTACCCCAGCCTGGAGTTCTGAGTGATTCCAGCCTTACAAACATTCCTCTTGCCACAGCAGTGGAGGGGGGGGGGGAAGGGGGTACTGGGCACTCTGGGGAAAGGTTGAGGCTAGGTAGGGAGCAGCGGGGAGGGAAGCCAACTCGTCTTCTGTCCCCACCAGCAGCCACCGCCTCCTCTGCCTGTTCTTTCCCTGCGCAGACACAACAGAGGGAGCAGTGAGAGGAGAGGCTGCTGGGAGTAGCAACTACAAGAGCATCCCTACTGATGCACATGGATCCAGTCAGGTTGCCAGACGCGTGTGTGACACTTGGCAGCCTTGTGAACGGAAGCGTGTTCACTGACTTCAGTCGGTTTTGGACAAGGCACTTAGCACTTGACTGGTTTATAACCCAGAGGTAAGAGAGGTCATTCCCCTGCCCAAACGACACACTCTGTGTTTTTAAAATGCAGAGAAGTGCAGCCCTATTTTCAAAAACCTGCACTTTGCACACAGCAGCCTCTTGGGGTTCCTGGAGCCACCTCTCACTATCAGCACTGTGCCCTCGATGGCCTCCAGTGACATTAATTAATTTTTCTGGCACTGCCCCAATTCCTCCAAGGATTAAGATAACACTGGTGCTACTAATGGCAATGCTACATTGACCCGGCCTCTTGCTCTCTAACTTGCTCTCCCTCCATTCGCAGCACGGAAACTAGGCATAGTTTCTTCCAGAACTGGGCCGGTGGTTTTGATTTACCACCCTTTCCAGCCACCTGACTTTTTAAAACAATCCATTTGGTCTGTGGCTGCAAATAAATGGATTGACAAGAGATATCCAAACCCTGCAAATCTTAACTCAGATTTACAAATCTTGCCAAGATTTTCTAGCTAGCAAGGATTTGATTTTACAGCCCTGCAGCTCTGAGCTCAGGAGATGAGAGATGGAAAGGCTTTGAAATGCTGCCACTGTGATCTGCGTTTGTAAATCCCACTCTTGCCTCCTTTAACTCAGTGGATCTGATTTATAAACCCTGATCAGCTTTTGCACACCTGGCTATTCCATGTAACTCAGCCTAAGTGACAAGCTGCCTAATTGCAGTGATGAGCAAATCTCAGAAGGTGTTTTGATTAGCACTCCAAAGTTGTTTCTCTGAGTTATCTGCATCTCCTGGGCTACCAGTTCTCACAACACAATATTCTCAAAGAAAACCAGGAGTACTTGTGGCACCTTAGAGACTAACAAATTTATTTGAGCATAATATTCTGGCACTTTTGCTTCTGACCCTGGCAGGCAGGTCTCTTTGTTCGTCAAAAGGAAGTTTAAAGGTCCATTAACCTTTCCAGCACCAGAATCTCATCTTTATGTCATTCAACTGGATGGGAAAGCTTCTTAACCAAGCTTTCCTGGACCTCAGAAATGTTTTTTGCATGACTTGAGATGAAAGTTTGGGGGCAGGGTGCTGAGTTTTTCATTTTAATCCACTTTCGGCATGGCTCTCTAGTTACCTACCAGAAACAGGGCTGTTTCCTCAGATTATTTGGGATACAGACTCTTCTTTTGTGTGTGCACAGTGCCTAGCAGAATGGGGCCCTGATCTTTGACGAGAGCCTATAAATGCTATTGCAGAACAATTAATAGTAATGTTTAGAAGAGGTATTTTTTAAAATGAGGTCTAAGTCTTCCTGGTAAATCTCTCTGACCTTCTGTGCCATGACATGTTAGAGATAGAACTGTAGCAACAGAATCACAGTGCCACACTAGGAATGTGTATTATCACAACAGTGACAAATACCAAGGCTGCTAAATACAGGGCTGTTCTTAATAGGTTAAGAAAGTTTGATTTATTAAACTTGGCCAACCACAGGCATGCATCATTCAGAGCCAGCTCCTGAATATGGTAATGTTGTATATCATATAATACAGCTGATGGCGTTCTCTGATAGGGCTTGAGTATCATACAACAGAATATATCGCTATCTATAACAGCAGCTCCCCATAAATATTGTTGCTCTTCTTTATTCAACACTTGGCTGGCTCCGGAGCACAGACAATAGCTCTGTTGGTGTTGGCTCATTTTATCAAGATGGCAAATTGTTAGTAGCTGGCAGTTTTGAGTCCAGTGTGCACATCACCAAGTGGCACATCCCAAGTGGCACTAATCCACTGACAGAGGTTCAGTTTGCTCCAAAATCCATCAATGCTAACTTATGTGTCAGCCAAGGGATGGGCATCACTTAATATAACCAAGAGGGGGGTTCTCCCTTTCTGTATCTCTGGTATCTGAGCATGCTCCCTCCACTGCATTTCCTAGCCCCTGCTTCTCCCAAAGGGGGAGAGGGATTCCTCCTCTGTCATGACACTGGGCCACTCAATGACAAGGATACCTGCTGGATTCACTTGCCCTATATGACTAAAAAGATCCGTGAACCTGTATGTTTACACTGCAATTAAAAACCCGCGGCTGCTCTGTGCCAGCTGACTGAGGCTCGTGGGGTTCCGAGCCTGTTTCACTACACTGTAGCCTTCTGGGGTTGAGCTGCAGCCCAAGGTCTCGGACCTCGCAGAATCACCTTCCACCTCGCAGAATCAGTCCGACAGCCCAGAAGTCTACACTGCAAAGAACCAGCCCCACCACCTGAGCCCCGTGAGACCGAGCCAGCTGGCACGGACCAGCTGCGGGTTTTTAATTACAGTGTAGCCACATCCATAGAGGTCATACCCTGTAACTTTCACACCTGGAAATTCCGCAAGAAAATCATTTGAAACTGCAGGGGTTTGCATCAAGACCATGAATCAGCCCTAGGTTTGTTCGAAAGCTTTGCAGTTAGTGTATCTCACAGCTGTGTATATTTCGCATGCTTTAGGTGGAAGGTGCGACAAAACTCTCACCACCAGGTTGAGTTAGTGCTGCTTGCTGCAATAATTAGAGCGGAGCTCACACCAAAACACTGAATCTAAACAACAGGTTTCTAAATTATTTAGATTATAAATTCCTCGGGACAGGGAGCTTATCTTCACACCTCTGGTAACAAGTCTAGCAACTCTGGGCACCACACAAAGTTCTAATCCAGATCTGAGCTTTGTGGCTGCCTCTGTAATAGGCCAAACAGCCACAAACCCTGGGAAGAAAAGAGTTTTCAGGTTTTTTGGTCCTCCAATTACAATAATAGTTTGTCCCTCAATTGAGCCTCCCAGCCTTTACAGATTGAACAAATTACGCCATATAACACAAACACACAAGGTAGGAAACCCTTGTGACCCTAATCATAAAGATAGGGATGTTGAGGCACAGGTAGGTGAAGTGACTTGACCAAAGTCACATAGTGAGTTAATGGCAGAGTCAGGGATAGAACAGAGCTGTGTCCCAACACCCATCTCTGTGCTTTTACTACCAGCTCATGCTTCTGTTCTTGATTTGTGCGTATTCGTTACCTGGCAGAGACTTTCAGCTCCATGTACACTCTGCATCCAATTCATGCCAAAGACATGCTGTCTAGCAAAGTGGGAGGATCTCCTACAGAATTACCCCTCTGGGAAGAGATTGTAATCCCAAGGGAAGTGAGCAGAAATTAAGGGCTGACCATCTTGATCTGACTCTTGGTTAAATGAATGTGATTCTTCTCTGAGGATTATATTTCAGCCCGCTAAATAGAGAAGTAATTGAAGGTGGCAGTCAAGGCACAAAGCTAACAGTTTTCAGAGTGGTAGCCGTGTTAGTCTGTATCAGCAAAAACAACGAGGAGTCCTTGTGGCACCTTAGAGACTAACAAATTTATTTGGGCATAAACTTTCGTGGGCTAACAGTGACTCCTAAATGCCAATAACCCTTCCCTGCATGTGTTCAGTGAAAGCTGCAGAACCCATCCAAAACAAGGAAATCGGAGTAGTCAACATGAATTATCACCAGTGAACCATTTCTATCACGAAAACCAGACATAAAGCAGCAGGGTCCTCTTTAAAGATCATGTTTCATGAAGGCAGCTGATCAGATAAAGAAGGGCAATTACGTAAAGGCATAATAAAATTGTACAGACACAGCAGGGAGGCAGCAGTGGCAGCAGCTGTGGGGAAAAATAGCAACAGGCAACACGCAAGAGTGAGCTCAGTTTGGATCAGTACTCAAGTATTCAGCTATTTACCCAAACACCTGAACTTCCGGGTGTAAAGAATTCATGGGTTGTGACAGCAGACGTAACTGGGGTGCTCAGACTAGTACCCGAAGCTTTCGTGACTCCATAGGCAAATACTAGTACCTGGTTGCTTTATCCTCTTTTTGGGCCCTGCCACTACAGGTCAACATCTCCCTCACTCTCTCTCTCTCAAAATCTGGGCTGGAAAGATCATGAAAACAGGGTCCCTTGTAAATGGTCAGTACTGTAATTCCCTCCTTGGTCCCACCTGTGAAATCCAGTGTTCATGGGTGCTGGCCCATCCTTTGCTCACCTCACTGCAAAAAAAAGCCCTTAGAGTGGTAAATTAACTCTTTTTTGCGGGGGGAGAGGGGCTTGTTCTCCAAAAGCTCTTCTTTGCTGCGGTCATCCACATGAGCATCATGCTGAAATCAGTGAGACATCAGAGTACACACAGTACAATCAGCAATTGAAGTGTGTCCTGCCTGAACACAGCAGAAAGCTCGTGGAGGAAAGCTCCAGCTACCCTACTCCCCACCATGGCAAACCTAAGCAAGAACCAGATTAATTCTGGCCCTAAATTGATTTGCTTACATATTGTCTAAAGCTATTTCTGAGACTCCCATCTGATCAGTAAAAAGCAGCTTCCCCTCCCCACACCAGCTGGGAAATCATTCAATGTACAGTACACAGAGGATTAGCAATGTAGCTGGCTCATGATTAAGGTAAACCAAGATCCTCTCATGAGATGTGCTGGCCACCTTCAGCTCCCAATGAAGGGCTTCCTCCCAGATCCAGGCTCAGGAAAGACAAGCGTGTCAAAGTGTCCGACGAAGTGGGTATTCACCCACGAAAGCTCATGCTCCAATACGTCTGTTAGTCTATAAGGTGCCACAGGACTCTTTGCTGCCTTTAAGTGTCACAAAGACTATCATGTAGTGAACCTGACTTCCAGAAAGCAAAGACATAGCATGAGGCAGCTACCAAGAGAATTCTGAGCCTGGAGATGCGGTGATATGCAGATCGGGGAATGCTGGCACAGCTCTTTGCTAATTTTCCTTGATAGCTTGCCCACAACTTTCTAACTCCAAGACAAAGATCCAGCCTAGTCCCCACAACCCCAGTGGGTTTCACTAGTGAGTTTGGAGATTACACTGTCAAAAGGAAAAGCATCCAGATTTCAGCTGTATTTGCAAAACACTGGAAAGAACAGACACATAAATATGTCACAGAGATAGCGACAATAATGAATCCAAAGGACATACGGTAATAAAACTACAGACAATTTGAAATTACACAGTTTCCCCCCATCTGCGACGAATATTCAGCCAAAAGGAAGGGAGGGCCCAGGCCCCGTGTTAGGTTGTAAAGCCTCTGATTTATATCCGATGGGAACTAAACCGGACAAAAAGGGTTAATGCTACAATCTTTATATTGCCATAAAATAATCCACACTAATTACAAAAAAAAATCTGCTGCTACAGAAACTGTGTTCTGGATTCTGGAAGCTTTTACTAAAGCATATTGTCAGATTATAAGGCTAAGTACGCACCAGACAAATGCCAGCACTAGAGCAGGTAAAAATATATTTGAAACAATGCCTTACTTTATTGACTAGCAGCTGTTCAGCTCCAGGCTTCAGGGGCTTCCATCTACTTCTACCATTCCTGCCATCTCTGCGTACCTCCAGAGTCTTTGAACCCAGGTCATTCTCAGCTGCAGGACAAAATCCACACAAAAAGGAATTAAAGGATAAACACCATGTTCAGGCTCAGTCTGTGGGGTGAGGGTTGTTCTGTTTGAATGAAAAAAACAAGACAATGTGAAAATACTCCTTCAAGCTCTACTTTTTTCTAAAAAAAAAATAAAAAATATAAAAAAAAAAAAAGGTAGAGAATTTATTTCAGTGCCTAATTCATACTCTTGAGATGGAAGAAAAGTATCCTAGTTTGGATGCTGTGGAAATTCAGACATAACTTAGGAGCTCAGGCCTAAATTCAGATCTGGCGTAGGCAGGTAGGGGCAGACACACTAGATCACAAGGTCAGGATGCTATTCCACAAGCACAGGAAGAATATAATCTGAATACATTGTTATTAAAGGTCTGGTATCTCAAGGACCATAAGTTCTAAAACACTTCTGATACATCTTTGGAAATCTGGGGTTCCCAGCCCTGGTGGTCTGCAACACGAGACACCTTGAAGTGGTAACTGCTCCTTTAATCTACGCAAATCAAGAACAGGCCACTAAAAGGCCAAGTACCAGAGAAGCCAGGATGTTTTCATCATCCCAAGCATCCTAGGCCAGTCTACCCATGGCAACAATTGCACTTCAATGGAATTGCACTCACGTACACCAAGTCTGAACTTGGCCCTATAGACAACTGAGCACCCCCAGAGGATTCTAACCTGAAGGTGCAGCTGGCGATTAAAGAGATACAGATGAAGTAGGAGGAATAGATGATTTAAGCATAAGTTACCTTTTATTAAATTCAGCTATATTGTTCTAATCAGCCATGAACCCAGCTCTTCCTCCCAGCCCCCACCCGATGGGTATGGCACAGTTCTGGGCAGAAGCCTTTGCTCTAGTTTAGAGAGGTCTATTTCCCTCTCATATTGCCCATGGTTTGGTTTGAATCACTTCCGCCAGTCCACCCTTCACACAATGCTTGCCTGGAGTGACCGCCACGGGGAGAGAGGAGCTGTAGAAAGGCATCACATGTAGGTCTGCAGCTGCTGCTAATGCAGGCTCCTGAGTCAGCAGGCCACACGTGGCTTGAGCAGAGCACAGACAGCGTGCGTGCCTGAGTGTTCATTCGCGTCCCCTGGGGCCTGTCATCCCTTTCAGGAAGGAAAGAGCTGAATTCCGGAAAATTTGCCTGAGAGATGTACAACATTGATTTCCCTCTTTCCAATCCACCCCTAAGTCCAGACAGCAGTTGCACTCAATGCTAACCTAGGATCAGAGGCGGCTCTAGGTATTTTGCCACCCCAAGCACGGCAGGCAGGCTGCCTTCGGCGGCTTGCCTGTGGGAGGTCCCCAGTCCCGCGGATTCGGCGGCACGCCTGCGGGATGTCCACCGAAGCCGGCAGAGCACCCCCCGTGGCTTGCCGCCCCAGGCACGTGCTTGTTCCGATTCCCAGTGATATGCTAACCATGAAATTCATACCCCTGGACCCAATCCTACACCCAACTGAAGTTTTGCTCCAGATCAGGATCCAGACTTGGAGATGATTAGATCTGGGGTTCTGTCTCAGACCCATCTCTAGTTATGGAATTTCATTAAGGGCTGCTTGGACAGGGAACCTGATTTTCTTCCAGCATTATTGGGAGAGAGAGAGATTGCACTGAAACCTATTTCCTAAATGCAGTACTGACATAGTCAGCCTGGTATTATTTTTAGCAGTGCATGTTTCTCTTTCTAGTCTCTCAAACAAACAAAAAACAAACCAAGCTGCAGTGTGAGCACTAATTATAACTAAAGGATGATACAAGACTAAAGAGGCAACATGCAGATCCTGTAACACTTGCATTCCTAAAAAGGCTTATCCACTTCCACCCACACACTAGAAACGTATCAGTACAGAATAACATTCATTTCAGTAAGCAGCTGCTTCACCCTTTCACCACTGGTGCTTTTCAGACCTGCTGTGCTGCCACCATCCATTAACACTTGGTTTCAATCAGTGGCATATTTGGATGTATCTACATGGCTGGTATTCTTGACCTGGACATACCAAGAAATCCTAATGTTCAGGTATTAGTAATATTGACCCCTTAGGAAAGAACCTCCATACTCTATATGTCATTCTTCCTATATGTCTATATGTCCAGGGAGGTTGGACATTGAAGACACCTATTAGATCATCAGCTCATCTCCCTGCTAGGGACCGTTCCCTGCAGTACATTCTCTCATGGAAGTAGATGACAGGGGGTGGATCACTCGATGATGGCCTGTTCTGTTTATTCCCTCTGAAGCACCTGGCATTGGCCACTGTTGGAAGACAGGATACTGGGCTAGATGGACCATTGGTCTGACCCACTATGGCCATTCTTATGTTTTCTCCAGAGTAGTTTGGAGATAGGACTTGTATCAATTTCCTTGGCCAACTATTTCACAGCATAATAGATTGTACTCAGGTTTCTGATATTCCCTTCCCTATTGATCAGAAAGAAGATCCAGATTGGAAAAAAACTTTTCCTTCTGATGTCACATTCCCAAACAAACCTCCCAGCTGGATCTCTGAGAAAATTTAGCTGATCATTCATCTTCTCAAATGGCAATATTCACAAAGAGACCACTAAATTACACAAAACTGTCCAGGACACAGAACTGGGAAGAAATCACCATGTACAGCAAATGAGGTAAAAACCCAACCACAGGTTGCTAAAAGGTTTTTACACTTCAGAGCATCATCCTTCTCCCTTTTGGGTAATGAAAATCTGGGGACAGGAATTAAAGAGGGGAAAGACCCATTATTTGCAATACACATGAAGATTCTAATTCATCAGGGTTAAACTCTCTACAGCTTGTGGCTATGGCAACCTGTTTCCCCAAGTTCCAGATTTATAACAAATACAGATGTAATTCCAGACCATCTCTCCTAGTCCCTAGCCCAATGCTTCCCTTGCTGCTTTGGTTAAAATGTAAGTCTGAGTAGTCAAATGAAAGGCGACTCACCACCAGTGCTCAGCAACAGCCGCCTCCTCCAGCCCAGCTGGTCCAGCCCCATCGGAGTGCTTTGGGAAAGGGGTAAGGAGCGACATCTGTCCAAAAGGATTTTGAAAGGAGGTGCTTGTGGTGATGGATGAAGAGGATGAGACAGGGGCTGGAAAAAAAAAAGATTGTGGAGTAGGAATATTACTTCCTATAGTTTGACAAAGGTCAGACTCAATTATGGCACTTTTAGTGCAATGGCATGACTCATGCCTTTCTCCAAGACATTAAACTCACTGTAATGCACCCTAAATGGGCCAAACAAATCTGTGACCACTTAATTGTTTGCAGTAGAAAGATTTAGACTTGCTGATCATCTCTGTATAGTATCAGCTTTCATTTCTAGTAGGTCACTAGCTTGAACTCCGACCCAGGGATAGAATTTTCAGAAAAGCACACAAGCCATTTAGGAGCATAAGTCAATGGGACATAGCCTCTTAAGTCTCTTGGGCACTTTTGAAAGTTAGACCCAAGGTCACTAGTGGTCGAATGTTGTTCCTTCCTGGTCGTACTTTGTTGGCCTACCTGAAATAAGTAGTTTGTTATCTCAGTCTAGTTCCCATGTTGACGTGTCACAGCAATCACCACGACCACAATCCACATTAACTCAGAGAGGTCAATAATTGAATGGCATGGAAAGTGAATTACAATGTACTGGGACATGATCCCTCCAAAGCTGGAGGAGGCACACGGTCAGGGAGCAGTGTGAGGAGTTTGCACGGTCTTTGTGCATGCTATGGTTAAAGAGGAAAACATCAGCTCCTGGTACTGGCTATCTTGCCTCTTACTCTATAATTTGTTTTAATTACAGATATCACTTTTTTTTTAAAAAAGCACATGCTCAGCTAACTTTACTAATAACACAGAATGACACTTAAGACTGAGAGAGACAAAGCAGCTCCAGCAATACCCTCGCTGAGTTATTCTGAGTACTGTGGATTTTGTTACTATAACAATACCTGTATAAAAGTGAATTATCTCTCAGGTCCCCCAAACCTTACAAATACAGCTGCTTTTCTAGTCATTTGCATATTAGGCATTTTCCAGTGCAATAAACAGAACCCTACACTTGGTCTTTGAAGTTGCAACTTTGTTATGTATAGTAGGTATTCTTGTGGAGCAGGTAGGTTCACTAAGGGGGCACAGAAGACCATCTGGGCAGGAAAGGATTCTGCACACCTAGGTGGAATTTTATTACTTTTGAGGTGCATATGCTTGTAAAAAAGAACATTGAAAATTATCTAGACTATCCTGCCCCTTTAAGAACCAAATCCAATAGCTTTTGCCTCAGCTAAAATTAAAGTGTAGCATAGGGCTTGCTTTAGCCAAGTCAAAGCATGAATCATGGCAGGCAAGAAAAACTCACCTAGCTCCCTTCCAGACATGCTTCTGCCCCACCCTGCAGTCCACATCTCCCCTCTAGTGTGATGGGAGGAATTAATTGTCTACAGCTGGTCCAGTCCTGCTACCTAAGCAAATCCCCTCTCATTACAGACCTTCTTCTGAAGGAGAGTGCTAACCCCTTCCCTGCCAACCCCATCAAAGAGTTTGCGTCTATCTGAAGCATCTGTCATTAGCCCCTTGTCTGAGACAAGAGACCAGTGATATTTACCATTACTCAGGTCTGGGTTCCAGTTCATATTGTTCCTGTTAGAGCTGCAAAATTCAGATGTGAATACAAACTCTTCTAAATTCTGTTGAGTCTTCTGAGATAGGTTTTGGTTTGGCTTATTATAAGGATAGGGACCAGTTGTGAAGTTACATTAGTAAGCATGAAATTGCAAGGGCTTCCAATCCTCATGCTTCAGGGCATAAGTTGATCACCAGATGGAATCAGGATGGAATTTTTTTTCCACTCTCTCTCTCTCTCTCTCTCTCTCTCACACACACACACACACACACACACACACGAATGGACAGTATTATATCATTAGCTGCATTATGTTCACATTACATCTTCTGAAGCATGTCACTGGAATGTGTTATTCACAACACTTGTCACTGTTGTTTTCTGTCTCCCAAATGTATTTATATGGTACCTGTCACCATCATTTCTAGTTCTGGGATCACAGTTCCTATGTTCTTGCTAGAGACAGGCAACAAAATTTAGATCCAGACCCAGATTTAATCCAGTCAAAAACAGGAGTGGCAGGGAATTTGAATGTGAGGGGTTAGTTAGGACCCATCTCTAGTTCTTGACTGCACATGCCTCTGTACTCTTTCACTCCGCTTAGAAATAGTATCAGAATGTCTATTTCGATTGAAGGGGTCACACAGAAAGGAGTAAAAATTACAAAGGTGGTTTCCTTGAAAGTTGATTGCTAACTGCTAACATGACCCATACATTATACCCGGTACCTGTGAAGTACTCCTGAAAACAAACAAACAAAAAGGCTTTGCTGTTAACTAAAGCAACCATACAGTGGCTGAGTATTCTTTGCCTGTGCCTCCACCAAAGTAATTGTGAATTCAGACAAAGAGGCAATGGCCTTTTAAGACTAATAGGAAGAACACGATAACTTTCCCTCTCTCAAGCAGTGACTACCTTTCATTAGCTAAACAACTGTCTTGAAATGGCCAAATGTGCAGTGACTCTCTGAAGAATGGCTTCATTTTTTAGAGTTATACAATTCAAAATCAGGCTTTTATTTTTATTCTGACAAATGAGTCTCAGATACACTCTGTGAGTTAGGAAATCAGCAGAAATTTCTGTGGATGATGTAACAGTACCAACTGGGAGATTCACCGGTTCCAAGGGACCATTGTGATCACCTAGTTTGACCACCTCTACAACACAGGCCACAGAACTTCCAAAATCATTCCTAGAGCAGATCTTTTAGACCAGGGATCGGCAACCTTTGGCACGCGGCTCGCCAGGGTAAGCACTCTGGCAGGCCAGGCCAGTTTGTTTACCTGCCGCGTCCACAGGTTTGGCCGATCGCGGCTCCCACTGGCCACGATTCACCACTCCAGGCCAATAGGGGCTGCGGGAGTGGCGCAGGCCAAGGGGTGTGCTGGCTGCCGCTTCCCACCACCCCCATTGGCCTGGAGCAGCGAACCACGGCCAGTGGGAGCTGCAATTGGCCAAACCTCCGGACACGGCAGGTAAACAAACCAGCCTGGTCCACCAGGGTGCTTACCCTGGCGGGCCGTGTGAGAAAGGTTGCCGATCCCAGTTTTAGACAAACATTCAATCTTGATTTAAAAATCACCAGTGATGTAGAATCCACCATGACCATATGTAAATTGTTCCAATAGTTATTACCCTCTTTTTACTACGCTTTTGGGCTAGATGAGAGTTGCATCTATGTATCTTAGGTATTTACATGGCCCCCATTACCACAGTAAGTGAGTTCCTTTAATGCAGGCCTGCACAACTCATAAAGCGGCGAGGGCCACATTACTCCAAAGAAAACAGCTGAGGGCCGAAACCCCCCCGACCCCACGGAAACACCCCGCCCCAGCCCTGCACAGCCCTGCAGAAACAAACCCTCCTTCCCCAGCGCCGCCCCACCAAAACATCTGTGGGCCAAAAAAGAAGGTTGGGGGTGGGGAGGTGATACTCGATTTTAAATCAACCAGAGAAGAGGTGGCTGGGAGTCCTCAGGGGCAAATTAAAGGGCCCGGGGCTATGGCGGCTGGGGGAACCCGGAGCTTTGCGGGGCTGGGGCAGGTATTTAAAGGGCCCAGAGCTCCTGCCGCTGAAGGGAGCCCGAGACCTTTAAATCCCAGCGCTAGCCCATCCGCTGGAGCCGCGGCCAGGATTCAAAGGGCTCTGGGCTGCCCGCAGCCACGGAGAGCCCTGAGCCCTTTAAATCTCAGCCACGGCGGGGAATCAAAGGGCTCTGAGCTGCCCGCAGCCTGGGGAGCCCTGAGCCCTTTAAATCTCAGCCGTGGCCAGGATTCAATGGGCTCTGGGCTGCCCTCAGCGGCGGGGAGCCCAGAGCCCTTTAAATCTCAGCCATGGCTGGGATTCAACGGGCTCTGGGCTGCCCTCAGCGGTGGGGAGCCCTGAGCCCTTTAAATCTCAGCCGTGGCCAGGATTCAAAGGGCTCTGGGCTGCCTGCAGAGCGCCGTGTGCGCGGGATTTAGAATCCCGCTGCGGGCTGCACAGTGAGCCTCCGCGGGCCGCATGCGGCCTGCGGGCCGTATGTTGTGCAGGCCTGCTTTAATGTATTTATCCTCAAAACATTGCTGTGTTTTGAGGATAAATACATTTTACAGATGGGAAGCTGAGGCAAACAGAGAATAAGTTACTTGCCCAAGGTCACGCAGGAAGTCTACAGCAGAATAAAGAACTGAACTTACATTCCCCAAGTCCCAAGCTAGCACGTTACCCACTGGACCACCATTCTTCTCTCGATTAGGAGACACAATGGTAGACAAAGCAGGTTCCATTTCAAGGTACATTTACCAGCCATTCCAGCTTTATGTATGTTATGAATGCAGGAGGACTTCCTTGTAGATAAACTGGCAATAAGACTGGTTAATGGAAAGAGGTTGCAGGGAATGTGTGACATTTTATAGTTCTTTATTATTAATTATTATTCTTTATAGTACAGTAATGCCCCGAGACCTCAACTGGGATCAAAGCCCCAGTGAGCGGGACACTGTACAAACACATAGTGTAAGACAGACTGTAAGCTGTTTGGGAAAGGGACTAATTAAAAAGCCACAAGTGGTTATAACAAACTAACGTAGGGAGTAGGGAACAACAAATCACAATTAGGGGAACAGGTGGTTACATGGATTAGTCATGTGCCAACTAGCTGGCTGAGTCAAATATGTATGAACAAAGCCACCAGCCTTTACAAACACTGCCAAACCTCTCACTGACAGGAAAATAACAGCATTCCCAGACAAAACACCAGTTAAAGAGAAAATAGAAGTTTTTGACATTAAGATTTTACTAGTACCTTGTGGTTATTAAAATAAAAAAGTGTCTGAAAATCAGAACAGCTTGGAGGCAAATGGCCCTGCCGCTAAAATGTAGCTACTATAGAATAGAACATAGCAGCCATTTGGCCCAAGCAAGATTTAAGAGAGTGGGGAAGTGAAGGATCATTTCTTGATTTGAAATATTACTCTGAAGTTTAATCAGTGATACTCCAGCTGTCAATGGGCCAATAACAACTGCGAGTTAGAGAGAGAACTCTGATGATCAGCTCTAGGAAATATCCCTTCTCCTGGCTACTATGTAGTTACAGGTCTCAGCGGTAATCTTTGCGACATTAAATGCCAGACGGCCAACACAACAATAAACTAAACTGAAAAGGCCACTGTGAGAACTTGCTGAACATTACCAGCAATTTCTTGTCAAATAGAGAAGAAGAAAATAGCAGCTTCTCCCAGTTGTGAGAAGCAAATTGTACCAGCTGCTACAAAATGAAGATAAGCAAAGCTGCAAGTCTGTGGCTGAATTTAGAACTCCTGAGTCCAAGTCCTGTGCTTAATCAGCAGACTATGCACCTGCTCTTCTACTGAATGTACCAGGCAGAACAGGCATGTGCAGAGAGAATGCCCTTCTGAGTCCCTGAATTTCCAAGGTATATCCACATGGCGTGCAGTTACTGCATGAGAAAGTATATGTGCCACTCATGAATTAATACATCAGTTACTCTACTAGCAAATAATGTTTGCTAGCATTGCTCACACCTCAAAATGTGGAATGCTTTATGGGAGATCGTTGGTCATGCTCTCCACTAATATGGCCTGCTTTAAGGGGGATCTTTAGTGGCAGTAACAATTCAAGCAATTCAATGATATTCACCAACACTAAGGTGAAAAAGGGGGCTGTTCCACCAATGACATTCAGTAGAATCAACCACAGAACGAGGGATCACTTCATAGCAATCTGGGGCAGTAGCTGCCTGTTTTTATAAGAGAACCCCTCCATACCCAGATAGTCTCAAGCAGCATTCAGAAGCTAATCTGAATAGATCTTCACAACGGAGCTTAGGCGTCACTTACAGACAAAGTGGCAGGGATCTGAGAGTGAATAATCTGTTGTGGCTCAGGCACAGACAGCCATCTTGACACGGCCCCCATATCCTATGCTGAAGATGACCTTCCAGACAGGGCTGCAGTCTGCAGGAATCTGACTTTCACAGCTCTGGCTGCAACAAGCCCCCAGAAAAAGGTAATAGAGACAACTGACTTACTTACTGGGTTATTCTATACAGCTACAAGAATCTGCTGCAGGAAGGAATCCCATAAGGAATCCCTTTGGACTGAAAATTCAAATCAGTAGGTAGCTGGTAAAAAGTTAGTTCCTGAAAATCGAAACATACTGATTTCACCAATAGCCAGCAGAGGGCACAAAAGGATTGCAGTTAAAAGTCAGCTATGCTTTCACAGTTAAGAGTGACACTTTCCTATTAAGTGTGGAAAAAACTGGTCTGAAATAGTCAGTACCTGGAGGTAACTGGGATTGGGTGAGAGAGGTGTCTACAACAGAAGTGGGCGTGAAGTGGTGTTTGAAACATGAATCCAGATTGAAATTTTGCCAGTGTCCCCCATATCATTCCAAAACCCTGGATCTATAACACCCCTCCCTCCCACTGGATGATTAGAAATCAAGAGCTGGATTTTGCCTTTTAGGCGTGTGTATGCTCTAAAGTCTAAACCATTCTACAGCAACGACAACCAGGCATCCTCCCTTCCCACCCAGCCACCACCTCAAACGGATGGAAGCTGGTAGAGTACATCGTTACATCAAACTTGGGGACGCCTGGCTCCAGGCTGACTTCTTCCCGAAACGCTGATATTGTAGGATCAGCAATTCGACAATGCTAGACGCTGTGAGGTCACTCCTGGGAGCTGTGTGCTCTTTTCGGGAGAGATGATGTGGATTGCAGGGAGATGCTAGATTTCTTGGAATGGTAGAAAGGAAGATGGCCGCTTTGGCCAGTTTGCAGGTTGGGTTTTTAAATTGTCTGAGCTCCAGAGGCACCGGACGTTGGCCTTACCAGTGGATTCTAATATTTAGCCATAAGCTGAAAATCAGGATGCAAATTTTACTCTAGCGCTGTGGCAGTTCAGCTTGTTAAGGTTATAACTAACTTGCCATTTGCCACCTGATTTTACCTCCTACTATTCTTTAAATCCCACAAATCCTTTCGGGCTGAATGGTTTGATGTGTCCCAGGAAGAGAGGAGCATTTTGAATAGGGTCTGAGAACAAATGGACAGGGCAAGTTTAAAGTTAACTAAAAGTCTGAAAAATAAGTAGTTTTTTACCCTCTGAAAATTATTAATTATTATTATTATTTATATAAGGGAAGTGTCTAGAGACCCTCCTCAACATTAGGATCCCATTGTTCTAGGCATTGTACATGCACATAACAGCAGACAGTCCCTGCCCTGACAAGCTTACAGTCTATGACAGCCAAAAAGGGAAACTGAGGCAGACAGAGATGACTTGCCCACAGTTACACAGCAGGTCAGAATTAGAGCTAGTAATAGACGCTAGTCCAGTGCCCTGTGCACTAGACTACACTGCTTTTAGTTTTCTTGGGAATGTCTGATCTCACAAAGAGCCACGTCTGGAAACTCCACATCTGTTTTATTCATTTGTCCTCAATGAGGACCAGGGCCTTTGTATATTTTATGGAAGGTTGTTTTGCAGATATTGACTATGACTATTCAACTTCTGAGAAGTTTTCAGGATCCCTGGCAGATTTTAAACCTCACAGGATTTATCACTTAGTCTTCACTGCGGCTGGATTCTCATCTTCCCCGTCTGAACCACCCACCCTAGCATCACCTGTCCCCTATGCATGCCAAGTACTTCACCTGAAATCCAGCCCCTTCTTTGAGCAATGGAACTGCAGCCTAGAGAGGCGGGGGGATCTGCTCACAGGTGTCCAGGGGCTGATGGATTTGTCCCTGTATCAGCAAGAGCACAGAGATCTCTACTAGTGTAATATTCCAGTTTAAGCATGTCGAGTTTGGGATTAAATATTTCCAACTGCCACTCCCTGATAGCAGAATCAGGCAAATCCCCCACATACATAAGAATATTTTGTATAGGAATTCCAGATGGGCTCTCTTGTCCCTTCACACCAGTTCCAAATACAGAGGTAAAATAACCTCTCTACTCCTATTCAAGATTCCCCTGTTTATGCAACCCAAGATCGCATTAGCTCTTTTGGCCACAGCTTTACACTAGGAGATCATGTTCAGATGATTATCCACCATAAAACCCAAATCTTGTACAGAGTCACTGCTTCCTGGGATTCCTTATCCTGTAAGTATGGCCTATATGCTTTGTTCCTATACATATGCGTTTACATTTAGATGCATTAAAACACAGTGTTTGCATGTACCCAGTTTTCCAAGTGATCCAGATTGCTCTGAATCAGTGACCTGTCATTTTCATTATTTACCATTCCCCCAATTTTTGTGTCATCTGCAAACTTTATCAGTGATCTAGTGCTTCCTTCCAGGTCACTGATAAAATGTTAACTGGAGTAGGGTCAAGAATCAATCCCTGTGGGACTCCACTGGAAACACACCCGCTCAATGATAATTCTCTCATTTACAATTATATTTTGAGACCTATCAGTTAGCCAGTTTTTAATCCATGTAATGTGTGCCATGTTAATTTTATATATTTTTTTAATTTTTTTAATCATAATGTCATGTAATACCAAGTCAAATCTTTGAATGAGTTAAATGTGTGTGTGCCGGGGGGAACTAAAGATGTTTTTTGGAAATAACTGTAAAGTTTCTCTCTATGCTAGGGCTGGTTTTGCCACCGCTATCCTTCCACAGGCACACTGATATGTGTGAGGTGGCCAGATAGTTCTAAACCAAGTAGCTCAGAGATACCATCAGCCTACTGACTCCTTTTTTGTCTGCTTTAAAAGATGTGTCCACTGTCATCATCCATATATGATACAAAGGTCTAATTGAATTGGAAGACCAGAGAAACTATATCAAAACCAGTTTTGTCTGCAGACCTTCTACCCAGGAGGGAGTATTGTATAGTGTCTTATTGCGACAGTGTTACAGTGAAGATTGATCATACCTTTCCATTGTTGAGTTCCCCGAAGGAGACAATTGTACAGAGGCTCATCTGGATCTGATGGCACACTTTACTATACTTAAAGTGACTTGCTTTGTCTGGCCTCTCCATGGAAATTTGTTCTACTGGTAAACTTATTTCATGTTCTTTGAAAGGAGAATCCTCCAGTTCTAAAGCTTGCTCATTATCTGTTGCATGTTTTAAAAGAGTAACTGCAAAGAGGCCTTGAGTACCAGTCAGAACACTCTCTGGGTCCTGAGTATCCAGTTTACTCTTAGAAAGATCTTGAGAATGTGATTGAGTCTTATCCAGGTCCTGAATATCCACTGGAGTACTCCTAGTGTCGTGAATATACTTTGGAGTGCTACTCAGTTCCTGAATACCCAGTTTAGTCTTAGCTCCGTCTTTCAAATGTAACTCAATATTTCCAAGTTCCCGAGCATCCGCCGCCAGAGAGCTGCCCGGGTCCCGAGCATCTGCCACTGGAGAGCTGCCCGGGTCCCGAGCATCCGCCGCCAGAGAGCTGCCCGGGTCCCGAGCATCCGCCGCCGGAGAGCTGCCCGGGTCCCGAGCATCCGCCGCCGGAGAGCTGCCCGGGTCCAGAGCATCCGCCGCCGGAGAGCTGCCCGGGTCCAGAGCATCCGCTGCCGGAGAGCTGCCCGGGTCCCGAGCATCTAATTCAGTCACAGGCATGTCTGGAAACTGTGATAGAGCCTTACATGAGCCTTGTGTGCTTAACAGAGCATAATGGTCATCTGGAAGTTCTGGCAGTGGGGAGATGGATGGACCTGGCCCAAGGTCAGAAAGTTCGTTAAAACTATCATTCTCATTGTTCAGAGCAGAGCTGCTGATCTCTTGAGATAACTCTGCTTCAACACTTCGCTGAGGCAGCGCTTTTCCTGTTGAACTCTCAGAACTATGATTATCCCAAATCCCAGAATCTGGAGACCGCAATGACATTCCCGTTGAAGAGAAAACTCTGGCATTTTCATTCTCAATAACCAAAGACTCTTTGTGGGAAGAAGCTTCCTGCCTCTGACTTCTGAAATTGGACTGAGGTCTTTGCTCTCCCTGCGGAAAAGTCCGGGAAGAGCCTCGCCACTTCCTAGCTGTCTCAGCCACACTGTTAAAGAACCGAAGAACACCACCAAAGTGACTGGCTTTCATTTCACTGTTTGATTTTTTAGGCTGGCTAAGATTCTCCTCACATCTCGTATCAAAGTCAAAATAAGAAGCAGAATTATCAGTTATATCTTCTAAGTTCTGGAAATTTGTTTCAACACTTTGACTGAGCAACTTTGAATTATCTTTGCTAGACAATGAAATTCCCTTCAGATAGCTCCAGACATCAGAGCTTTTTCCTCTCCTGCTCTCCTCAGGAAGCATGGGACACCTCTTTTGATTGTCCCTTTGTGTAATCGCAGAACTCTTAGAGTTTTCAAAATTCAAAAGCTTGCTCTTTCTAGCTGACATTTTATGGCAGTTACTATCATTATCTTCACTGTGTATTCTGACACTAATATCCCTGAGCCATTTATTTTCATTGGCATCAATTTCTGGAATGCTGACATTTAACTCTACGTCTTCAAAGGAAGAATCCAAATCATCAATGTACCCTGCATACGAATGACGGAAAGGCCTCTGACTGTCAGCTAGTTTCTTAATCCTGTAGACTGCCCTTTGGTCACTGTCCTCCTGGTCCTCCTCAGGGATGCAAGAAACTTTGGCTTTGGAGGGTCTCAAATCCACATTTTTAGACATGCTGGAGGTTCTTAGCTTTTTAAAGGACCTCACCCTCTCCATGAAGGACATCTTGCGTTTTTCTTCTAAGGTTTCTGAGGTGTCTCCTAGCAGGATCATGGACTGGGGTCTTTTGTTATTCATGGAGGGACCTTTCCTTCGGCTAACAAAATTCCAAATCCGGTTGCCCTTGGCTTTCTTCTTATACCTGGCTGCCTCTTCCCTTGCATTTTGGTTGATGCCTCTGGAGTTGCAGTGCTGAAGGTCACAACTCTTTAGTGTCTCAGTGCTCCCATCCTCTGGGTTGGCTTGAAAAATCTTGTTCATGTATCCATTTGGCACCAGCCCAGCGTGAGCGTGCTGGCAATCTTCTATAATTTCCATAGTTCCAGTTGGCAAGTTGACGTAGAATGTCACAGCTCCATTGTCTTCAGAGTATTTTCTTCACGGGGCTTAAGGAAAGAGAATAAAAGAATGCAATTAGCAACACAAAGGGATTTTAAGGTTACATTTCTCAAAACACCAAGGGCCAAATCCTGGACCTGCTGACATCAGTGGAGGTTTCATCACTGACTTCCATGAAGCTGAGTTTCTGCCCCACGCATGTGTAAAATTTAAAGTTGCTTAAACATTGATTCAGTTGTGATGAATTAGTGACTACAGATAAACTTCCATACATCAGTAAAGGGTACAAAAATACACACATTTTATGATAAAATCTCCTCTTGTCCAGTGGCCCAACATGGGTGCTGAACACATAAGAATCTGTTTGCGAGGTGGGGGGGGGGTTCAGAAAAATCTCCTTATAAATGCAACTTACATCTTCACCAGACCAATCCATCATGAAGTAGCAACATATTTACCCTTGAGCGGTTCCAATCCTCTCCTGGCAGCCATTCCAAGAGGCTCCACAATGCTCCCTTCCCTGGAGCTCAGATAATTGATGGTGCGTCCATGCCAATTCTAAAGAGACAGTCTTTAGATCTCAACCCTGTAACTGTGTCAGCAGCATGGGGACCCCAGTGCAGGACAGGGAGTTCCAAACGGAAGCTCTGCAGTCACCACTGTGATGTATCATAATGCGTACAGGTTCCACTGCCATGAGCTCCAACCTACGATATTTGTGATTAGGAATAAAACCACAAGAGCAAGGTGCAGTGAGAGGTGCCAGCGGCTCAGTTTTCTTTGTGAGGATATATTTGAACTCCCAGTCATATGCACAGCTAAGCAGAGCCTAACCCTCCTCTGCCACAGGTGGGTCCTCTGCCCAGTACAGCCATGCGCGGCAGAGCAGGATTCCTCTCTATGACATTGATCCTGCAGATCCTTGCCCAGGGCACAAGGCTGTTACACTTCAGTGCAGTTGCAAGCAGAGCCTGCATGTGGATATCAGTAAAGTGAAGCACTGAACAGAAGGAAGGCCTCTGAGCATTCTTATTCTCAACAGCTTAAGGGAAAGATAGTGGCAGGATGTAGGCAAAGAAAGGGTGGGTCTGAGAAGACTTAATAATAAACAAATTCATGTGGCCTTCCTCCTGCTTCTAGGATGGAGGAATAGCGGACTGCACAGCAGCACTCTCAGTAACAAAGGATCGGGGCTCCCTCCCTATCCAGCTAATCACCTCTTATGGTGCATTTCTATATGCAACCAGCACCGCCCCCCCTGCACCTGCACTGTGCAGTTGGTAATTACATTAATTATTATTAATAGTCATGTTTATTACAGTAGTGCCTGAGGCCCAACCAAGTTTGGCCCCATTGTGCTAGGTGCTGTACAAACATCAGGTATTAGACAAGTCCCTGACCCACAGGGCTTACGATCTGAACTGACTTCATTTCAACCATTCCCACCAAATCTAAATTGATTGGGTGACACCTCGCATAGAGACAGGCGAATTTACAACGTGGGTAGAAACACCGGGGAACTCAGACATTTATCCAAACTAGTTTGTGACCCTCGAGTCAGCACCCCTTTAACACTGCATTTATTTTTATATGAATTAAAGGCATTTTGTTTTAGTTTGCACCAAGCCATCTGGGCCAGCGTAAATGGCTTTGACTCTGGTGATAATCGTGGAAATGGACAGAGGTGAAAGACAGTTACAGATAATAATGAGTTACCTCCAGTGCAACATAAAATGCCAAAAACTCAAAGCAAACATCCTGCCCTGCACAGATCTGGAAAAGCAGGGCAAGGTCAAGCTTTGCTAATGGTGAGGATTCTCTGGACGACACCGCCATCCAGCTTTGTGATGCAGAAATCTTAAAGGATGATATTCAGAGGCCTTGCGTGGGGCCTAGGCACCAATTAAGTTCCATTTAAACTCTATGTTGAGGGCTTAAGTGGCACCTGGGTGTCTGGTGCTGACCCCGTTAGGCGATAACAGGAAAAATAAATTAAAAAACTGTAATTGTTTTGTTTAAAATACTCATTGCTAAGCGGGACTATTTGCCCTTCAGCAGCTCTGGAACTAGCCAAAGATTCCTAATCCCCAGGGCCATTCAAATCACTTCACACACATGAATTATTCACAGTGATCGTGGCTGTAATTTAAAGAATAATAGAACTGAATGGCTGGGAAGGGAGCATTTTACAAGTTGAAAGCTGAAAGGCCACCATGCACACTGGGGTGAAAGGCAAAGTCCCAAAAGGCTTTTACTTTTCTTTTCTCTTCTTCTTTACAATGTATAATGTATTGTTCTTTACTGGGTAGATTACATCTGGGGAAAAGAAGACTGAAAAGAAACATAATTGTCTACAAACACGTAAAAGGGATGTTTATAAAAGAGCTCGAGATCAGTTTTGATTCGTCAAAGAGACCAAGTAGCAGTGGAGCCAGATCCTGAGCTGCAGCTGATGAGCACTCGGGCATGGTTCACAAAGCAAGGTACAAAAGGGGCTTTAAGCCAGATGTGAATTGGAGCAGTTGCCATGGAGCCAGTTCAAGTGCACTGCTCCAGCCTGCTTCCCCCCCCCCCCCCCGCAGGCACTCTGTATGCTGCACAGACATATTGCTTTAGAGACTGGGGTTGAGGTTATGCCCCTTTAAGTCCCCTCCCACGCCCACTTTGCCCAAACCACTAAACAATTTGCAATTCAGTCACCACTGTGGACAATGATGATGCCAAAGAGATTCTAGCATAAGATCAAACGAGTGGCAGGACTGCGTAGCTCCGGGGCTGGGTGAAATAGGGCACCTCTAAGTCATCAGTTCAAATCCTGACTGAATTGCTAGTAAAAGAAAATTGTTGTTACGTGGCCTACATGAAATGAGCCTGGTGGTCTCCTTCCACCCAACACAAAAAAAAAAAAAAAAAAAAAAAAAAAAGTAAAAAAAAAAAAAAAAAAAAAAATAAAAAAACCAGTTGAAGTAAGCTCAGAGCTGAAGCTGGCTCAAGCATCTCTCTCTGCTCTAGCTCTAGCTGTTTTGAGGATAAACAGGGGCCTTCAGTCATCATTCAGCTTCTCTCTGCATCTCACCACACACACACACACACACACACTAAACACACCACACACAGAGGTCTCTTTACACACTACACCTTCAAACTTTTTAAGAAATAACAGCTCCATTTGTGACCACAACCATTTTAACCCAGCCACAACACAGCAACAACACAGCACAACACATACCTCAACAACACGCTGGCAACACAGCCAGCCCAGGGCAGGAAGGCTTAGCAGACCCAGGGGAAGGTTCCAGATTATTGAGAGGAGAGGCCCAGCTTATTTCGTTGCCTTATTTTTATCACTCCTCAGCCTCTTTGCCCTCCTACCTTCCTCTGCTTGCATGCTATGCTGTGGCCCTCCTTGCTGGCCTTCCCTCTGTGTGTACACCCGAGCTGTGTGCTAGAGGAGCAGCTCCCTCTAGAGAGGAGCCAGCATGTTATTATTGTTAGGCACCCACCAGGACCTCAGCCACTCTAGGCACTCACCTCTTCACTCTCTCCACCTCAAGCTCTCTCACATTTCTTTCATTCAATCCAATCATTAATTTTGCTCAATCCAAAAATGCATCTAAAAATTCATGACAAGCAGGCAGAAGGAGCACAGGCATTCTAAGTAATCAGCAGAGGGAAATCAGCAGAGGTTACGGGCAAATGGGCTGGGCAAGGGGGGGGCCTTTTCAATAAGAATAAATATAGTTTCAATAATTTCAGCAGTGCAGCATGGCCATGAGGCCACCGGAGGCCCATACTGCTAGTAGAACACACACACCAGCACAAACACAACAATCCACAGAACACACAAAAAAGAAAGGCCAGACAGAGAAACAATAAAAAAAAAAGGGAAACAGAGGTGAAGTGATTTGCCAAAGGTCACACAAGTCAGTTTGCAAGCAGGAAAAAGCAGGTCAAGAAGCAAGGAAGGAACTCTCAACAAAATTGATGAAAAGCACTCAAAAGGCAAGGCAAGCAGCTGGCAAGTGAAGCCAGGCTGGATGGCAGCCTGCTGCTGCTGCTGCTGCTCTGCTGCTGCTTTTGCTATTGCATGCTCTAATATAATCTCATGTGCTGTGCTGCCTCTGCTACAGTCTGACTATATGCATATATCCTGCTCCTAAGCAATATTAATCCTAATGCTCTTTGAGCATTAGCATTAATGCTAATAGCAGCTTAATAAAAGCCTAGTTCCTAAAAAGGATAAAGGGAGGAAGGAAAGGCTGGGGAAATGAGAGATAAAAGTCTGTTTTTGTTACAATAAAAAAATTTTTTTTTACAGTAAAAGTTTAGTTTTAGTTTAGTTTTTTTTTTTTTTGCATTTTTTTATTAATGCATGCATTTATTAAACACACAACTACACCTACCACCATACACCTAAAAACACTAGCCTACACACCTGTGCCCGCCCCCCCCCCCCCACCCCCCCTGCCCACCCCCCCCCCCACCCCCCCTCCCTCCCCCCCTCCCCCTCCCCCCCATTCTCCCTCCATCTGTCGCACCCTCACTCGGCAGGGGCAGGGGGTTGGGGGCTGGGCAGGGGGGGGGGGCTGGGGGTTTCAGAGGGGGAGGGGGGGCAGGCTGGGGGCTGGGCTTTAGAGGTTGGGGGGGGTGGGAGGGGGGGGGTGGGGCGGGGGTGGGGAAGGAGGGAAAGAGAGCTGGAGAGGAGGCTGGGGGAGAGGGAAGGGGTTGGGGGGTGTGGGGGGGAGGGGGGGGGGGGGGGGATTGCTGGAAGGGAAGGGGGGAGGGTGTGTGGGGGGACGGAGTTTGGGTGCAGGAGGGGGCTCCGGGTTGGGGTAGGGAGTTGGGGTCCAGGAGGGGGTGCGGGGTCCAGGAGGGAGTTTGGGTGCAAGATGGGGCTCCAGGCTGGGGCAGAAGGGTTGGGTGCAGGGAGGAGCTCAGGACTGGAGCAGGGGCAGGAGGTTGGGGTGCAGGAGGGGGTGCAGGGTGCAAGCTCTGGGAGGGAGTTTGGGTGCAGGAAGAGACTCTGGGCTGGGGTTGGGGGTTGTGGTGCAGGAGGTGGGGTGGGCTCTGGGAGAGAGTTTGGGTGCAGGAGGGGGCTCTGGGCTGGGGTATGGGGTTGGGGTGCGGGCTCTAGCCTGGTGGCGCTTACCTCAGATGGCTCCCCGTCAGTGGCGCAGCAGGGCTCCCTGGCCCCGTGCCGCTCCCAGAAGTGGCCAACACATCCCTGCAGCCCCTGTTGGGGGTTAGAGAGCTCCCCATGCTGCCCCTGCCTGCAGGCATCACCCCCGCAGTTCCCAATGGCCACAGTTCCCAGCCAATGGAAGCTGCTGAGTCAGCGCTCGGGGTGGGGGCAGTGTGCGGAGACCCCTGCACCCCGCAGGGACATGCCGGCCACTTCCAGGAGTGGTGCAGGGCCAGGGCAGGTAGGGAACCTGCCTTAGCCCTGCTGCGCCTCCAGACTTTTAGCACCTAAAATCTCCCAGTTTGGCTTCAGTAGCCTCTGGGAGATAAGAGCCCAATTCCAGGAGACCAGGAATAAGAAATGATATAGCATGTTGTGGAGGAGGGACACACACATGTTCTCTCCTGGAGACTTTATTTTTGTTCTACAAGTCATTTAAGCTGAAAATATACAGTTGTTCTTGGTGGGTGAAAAACATAAGAAATCTGATGAGCAAACTGGGCTCTAAAACAAAAGGCCTTTGCATCTGAAAGAATCATGAAAACAACCAAAGAGGAAAGAACAAAGGTAATACCTCCACAAGAGGCTCGGAGTGCATCTCTCTTGTAATAAACTGTAACACCTTCACGGCTACCTTCACCACAGTCACTTGAAGAGCAGCCTCAGGTCCCACAAAGATCCCCACCCATAAGAAGTTCATATAAATTTAGTTGTAGGGACATAGCCTGCATAGGAGACAGGAAGACAATTCTCCTCGATGCCAGCTGCGGGAGTGGGGGATTACACCCCATCACTTAGGCTGCACCACCAGACAAGGCAATTGAAATAGGCTCAACTTGCAGGATACATGGGACTCCCAAGTTGCTACTTGCTTTGCTTGAAATGAAAGGTCTGCTGTAAACATGAGTAAGTGCCAATTTCATCAAGGATAATGGCTCAAAGGTCAGTGGACTTACTTTTCATTTACACTGGTGTAACTGAGAACAAATTTTGGCCTCTAAGCTTTTGGGTCTATCTGAACGAGGCCAAAACTGGCAAACCCTTGGAGCTTTACCTATTGCTAGGGACTTATCTTCACTAGAGAATTACATCATGTTAAAACACAACCTTGAGGAGCTGTTTGCGGACTAACATGATGTTGACCACAACTTTGCAGTCCCTGTAGACTGGAATAAGTCACATCCAACATCAGAGCCGTCCCTAGGGGGGTGCAGGGCCTGAGGCAGAAGTGACAGATTCATCTCTTCCGGGACCGACTGCGCTGGCCAATCGCACCAAAGTACTGGGCCTGGAGTGGTCACCCTGATTCGCTCTGCCCAAGGGACAGCTCTGTCCAACATTATGTTACTTGTAGGTAAACTCTGGTATCACTACGACTTACCCACAACCTGCTGACATGATGTTAAACTTCACTTGTTCCTGACTGCAAAAATTGTGGCCAATAGGGTGTGTGTTAGCACAACTCATCAAAGTAGTGTTCTAATTTGATATAATTTTCTAGTGAAGAAAGCCCTGGAGCAAGATTCCCCTCACAATAGCATACATTCATATAAACCCTTTCCCCTCGCAACTCATGGTATTCTCTGAAGTGTTCTTGCTTTTAAAACAAACAAACAAAAACAAACTAGGAGCTGTAACCCCCATCAAAATCACTTTAGTAGTTACACAAACTTCTATGTGCCATAATGGATTGGCCTACCTCAGGATTCTCATGCTTTTTGTTAGCATGACTCACATCCTAATAGAGAAACAGTCTTATGGGCCCCTCCATACACCATTCGCAATCACATAACATCCCTGTGGCTACAGCAGCAATTGCTTTCAGCAGAAAGTCATATCAAATGTATATTTTTGTTTCTTTTAATGTGACTTAGGAAGTAGAAACAAGGGGGAGAGTGGCACCATGGCCTCAATACAATGTCTATGGAAGTTAACAGAAAGACTCATCTAGACCTAATGGGCCTTTGATCAGGCTAGAGTGATTAATCAGGTCTCCTCAGAACTCAGAAGTGCTCCACAAACCCCTGTTCAGGGAATACTACTTTGTCTGGGCTACTCTCTCTCCAGCCAGCCAAACTCTCCCTATTGTTTCCCAAGAGTCATTCACAGCCTTAGCAAAATCCAGTGTTTCAGCACACTGAGGAATCCTGGAAAGAGATTGGCTGATGAAGAAACTCTGATTTAAAGGATCTTCTGGCCCAGGCTGGATTTGATTCTGTCAAGAGATTTCAGTGATAGAGGAAAAACCTTTCACTGAATATTTGACAGTTTGGAATGACTGCTAGGCTGGCGGAAAACATTTTTGGCACAATATTTTATGTCATAACAGCCCCCCGGCCATGAGCAAAAGTATTTTTATTAAGCATTTGATGCTGTAAAGCTGCCCTGTGGCTTGAGAAGGAAAAAAAAAAAACAGGATAAAATGCTTAACTTTTAGATCCTCTGTCTGGAATGGAAATGCGGAAGCTTTTTCATGGTTTAATATTTTTGAAGGACTTTCAAAGCCACAGGAACATTAAATGCCGCCTGAACTATTACTCCACAGCATGGAAGAAGATAAGGAAGTAAAAGGTTGGAGTAGATGTTAGGTTAAAGTTCTTTGCAGTGGGTGAAATTCACCAGTGCAGAGAGCCAGCACAAGGCCTGTACACAACTTACATTTCACTTCTGCCCTCGGAACAGGGCTTAAGTACTGCAAAGGCCTCATGCCGGCTCTCTGCGTGGGGTAAGTTTCATCCAGTAAGATCCTAAGGGAAGTGGTCAAGGTGCCATCAAAGCAGATTATGAAGAAGACTTTGACTGGGAAGTTAATGGCAACGACGCTGGGAGATGGCTTGCCAAATGGCAAGGCTAGACTGGATAACTCACGCCATTATTTTCCAGACCTGCATTTTGGGCTGGCTGATCTCATCAGTTCTCACAAGCTAAGCAGGATCAAATCTGGTCAGTAGCTAGAGGGAGAGTCCCACAGAAAACCCCACATGCTACACGTTAGCTGTTCCGTAGACAGCCCTCATGCCTCGAAGTCAATACTGAACCTATGCTGTTAGAAGGGAACAGTCTTCAGCGTGAAAAGTAAACACTAAGTCCTGACTGTTTATGATAATTGAGGATCTCATAAGATTCTTTGCAAGAACAGGAAGATAACCCTGGTATCCTGGCTAAGTTCCAACATGGGCATGGTAATTATGTTATCCCTATCTAAAAATTCCTGTTAATCAGCTGCTGCATATCACCTCAGAGGTGACTGCACGTCAGTGATGGATGACGGGGGTGGGCTCCCGAATGAGTAATTTGTAACATTTCTTGAGATCTTTTGCATTTAAATCCACTATATAAGTACAATATTTTGTTTTTTATCCTGTGATAACCTATCCTGACCCTGTCCATAATCCCACAGACCAGCTGAACAACTGCTATACCATGGCCCATGCACAGACAGCCTCTGAATCACCTGTGCCTCCTGCTGGGGGACTTCCATGCATGCATGGAGAAGAGACTATCCCCTTCAGAGACCACCTCCCTGGCAAGATTATTTAGTAGTGCCTGAGAACTAATCCTGCATTTTAAGAGTAAATCAATAACAAATAGAACATGTCGATTGCCATGGAGATGGCTTTATGGTCATTACACTAGAGCGGTTCTTCCAGTAAGTAGCCAGGCCAGGTGATAGTCCATCTCAGCACAATCATACCTGAGAAATGCAAAGCAAATGCAGGGCCATGAGGCTTGCACCAACTGCTGTACCAGAGACAGAGTACAAAGTCGAGCCTGCCTTGTCATAGGGGGAGGTCTCCAGCCTCAGCCGGTGAAGATTAGAAGAATACACTACTTCTTCTTCTCCATTGGTAATGACTCTACAGCTTTTGTGAAGACAAAAGGAAATAGAAAATTTTCTCTCATCTTCTAACCAAGACTATGGAAGGATCCTGTTTTCATGGGACATATCTTACAATTTAAGAACGTATCCAAAGGCTGCAGTTTTTAATATCTTCCCTTCCCTGCTCCAGTGGCCCCTAGAGTGCATAGAAAACTGATCTGTGAGTGCCTTCAGGGTTGGGAAGCTTTGCATTGCCCACAGTGTGGAACTGGGCCTTACAGAGACCAGGCAAGATAGAGCCTTAGGTTTTTCACTGGATTGTCACTATTGGCTTTAACAAATGACTCCCTTATTTGGCAGCGCCCCCAGAGCAATAGTAACGTGTAAAGAAATTTGGATAAAATAGGAAATCTTCTTCCCATCCCCACCCCACATACACATTTCATAGAATCATAGAATCGTAGGCCTGGAAGGGACCTTGAGAGGTCATCTAGTCCAGTCCCCTGCACTCAGGGCAGAACTAAGTATTATCTAGAGACCATCCCTCACAGGTGTTTGTCTAACCTGCTCTTAAAAGTCTCCAATGACAGAGATTCCACAACCTCCCTGGGCAATTTGTTCCAGTGTTTAACTACCCCGACGAAGTGGGTATTCACCCACGAAAGCTCATGCTCCAAAATGTCTGTTAGTCTCTAAGGTGCCACAGGACACTCTGCTGCCCTGACAATTAGGGTTGCCAACTTTTGAATCGCATAAAACTGAACACCCTTGCCCTGCCCCTGCCCTTCCCTGAGGCCCCGTTCACGATCACGCTATCCCCCTCCCTCCATCACTCACTCTCTCCTCCTGAAATGAGGAGTTCAGGGTGCTGGAGGGGGCTCCGGGCTGGGGCAGGGGGTTAGGGTGTGGGAGGCGGTGTGGGATCCAGCTGGGGGTACAGGTCTGGGGTGGGGCCAAGGATGAGGGGTTTAGGGTGTAGGAGCGGGCTCAGGGCTGGGGCAGGGTGTTGGGGTGAAAGAGGGGGTGTGGGCTCCAGGAGGGAGTTTGGGTGCAGGAGTGGGCTCAGGGCTAGGGCAGGGGGTCGGGGTGCAGGAAGGGATTTGGAGTGTGGGTTCTGGCTGGGCGGTGCTTACCTCAGGTGATTCCCGGAAGCAGCCAGCATGTCCGGCTCCTAGGCAGAGGGTTCAGGGGGCTCTGCATGCTGCCTGCGCCTGCAGGCACCGCCCCCACAGCTCCCACTGGCCATGGTTCCTGGCCAAAGGGAGCTGCAGAGCCGGCACTTGGGGTGGGGGCAGCACGCAGAGTCCCCATGGCTGCCCCTGTGCCTAGGAAATGGAGATGCCAGCCACTTCTTGGAGCTGCACAGAGCCAGAGCAGATGGGGAGCCTGCCTTAGCCGGCTGCGTTGCCAACTGGACTACTAGTGGCCCGGTCAGCAATGCTGACCAGAGCTGCCAGGGTCCCTTTTCGACTGACAACCCTACTGATTGTTAGGACGTTTTTCCTAATGTCCAACCTACGTTGCCCCTGCTGTAAATTAAGCCCATTGCTACTTTTCTTATCCTCAGAGGATAAGGAAAACAATTCTTCTCCCTACTCCTTGTAACAACCTTTTATGTACTTGAAAATTGTTAACAAGGCCCCTCTCAGTCTTCTCTTCTACGGACTAAATAAAGCAATTTTTTCCAGTCTTCCCTCATGCATCATGTTTTCTAGACCTTTAATAGTTTTTGTTGCTCTTCTCTGGACTTTCTCCAATTTGTCCACATCTTTCCTGAAATGTGGTGCTCAGAACTGGACACAATACTCCAGTTGGGGCCTAATCAGCACGAAGTAGAGGAGAAGAATTACTTCTTGTGTCTTACTTACAACATTCCTGCTAATACATCCCAGAACGAGGTTCGCTTTTTTTGCAACAGTGTTACACTGTTGATTTATTTTTAGCTTGTGGTCCACTATGACCCCCAGATCCCTTTCTGCAGTGCTCCTTCCTAAGCAGTCATTTCCCATTTTATATGTGGGCAACTCATTATTCCTTCCTAAATGGATTACTCTGCATTTGTCCTTATTGAATTTCATCCTATTTACTTCAGACCATTTGTCTAGATCATTTTGAATTTAATCCTCTCTTCCAAAGCACTTGCAACCCCTCTCCCCACCACCCCAGCTTGGTATTGTCTGCAAACTTTATAACTGTACTCTCTATGCCATTATCTAAATCACTGATGAAGATATTGAACAGAACTGGACCCAGAACTGATCCCTGCGGGACTCCACTCAATATGCTCTTCCAGCTTGACTGTGAACCACTGAGATCTACTTAGTATTTTGCCCAAACCCCCACTAATTCCTATGGTCATTTTTAATTTTGTGTTCCTCTGTTCTCTCCAGTTCCACCCACAAATGGAAACATGTTAACACTTACAGTCCCGTTTGGTTCTGCTTCTCAGACCCAATTGTTTAACGTGATTTCTTTGATCTGTTGTTAAAACTGTGGTTTTGGTCAATGGTTAATCCTGATTTTTTATTTATACATATTATATACACATATATATACACACATATACACACACACACACACACATATATATATATATTTTTTAATGGAAACTTCTTCCTCGACAGATCAACATGCTGTGTGTCTTGGAGTCACGTCAGCTTATTTTCTGACCAAACCAAGGTTTTTACCCCGATAAGGATTAAATAGACCGGCTCAGTCTCCTGTAGGTGTCTTGGTTCTTCAGTGCCAACCAGGAGTAAAAACCGTCTTTTGGTCATCATCTCTTCAGCAAAACTAGCAGCTGTTTTACCTGCAGACTCATCGGTCGCTTTTTAAAGGATCTGCCTATGAGACAGCAGCTGCCTATTATGTATTATAATTATATACGTGTATATTATTTCACAGTAAAGAATTTGTGATCTTGCACTGTGTAATCCTGCCTCTTGGAAGACTGTAGTCAGATATGGAATGCACTGAGGGCCCCTGGGTACACAGACTTCCATTCAGCTCTTCCTCTGTGGAATATAAAATAACAAACAACAAGGAGCGTTTGGTCCATTGTTTTGTCGGGGGAGGGGGAGTGGATGATGGGGGACAGGACTTACAGCTGAACTTGCCAGGAGGCACAGCATAAGCTAAGGAAGTCCTGCCTCGACTTCAGAGTATCCGTTGGTCACCAGGAGGGGTGGGGGGAGACAGGAAGGCGAGAAATGGAGAACAAATGATCATGGAACCCTTGAGAGAAATCTGTCTGTTCTAGGAGAACTTATTTAGCTCCAGAGCATAGAGACTCCCACTACACAAAAGAGAGGAGGAAAGAAAAGCCCGTCAGCTCTTCCGTTCCTATGTACCGCCACCGAAAAAAATGGGAGGAAACAGATGTTTAGCTCTATAGCGTCAGGAAATTCTCTCTTTCATGGTAGTTATCTCGATGTATTTAGGTCAAATAAATAGTGAGGGACTCGACTTCTCTTTGCGTTTCAGTCTCCCTGCACATCTCTTCAGTCTCTCATGGTGCCTCTCTGAAAGATCTGCCATAAAACCTGGCTGGGTTTTTTTAACCCACCCATTCAGACAAAGAGAGGTGGAGGTGGAGCTGGGCTGGGGGTGGGGGCAGAGGCCAACTCACACCAACTCTGCTTTACTAGAGATTTCAATTTGCTACAATATAAAAAAAGCCCTCCCCAGGGTGGGTTCCTGCAAGTGTCTTTTTCTTCTCAGGGCTCCACACAAATGCAGACTCAGGTTTGTTTGCAGGAAGAGACTGATAATTTTTTGGCAAACCTGAGCCAGGGTGTGTGAGACACTGGATATTGCTTTATTTTTAGGCTTTTTAAAGTGGGGGGAGTGAAGAATTAGGTGAAACATCTGTTAAAATGATCTCTGGGCTTGCAGCAAGCACTATTAAGATTTTCCGGAGCTGGCTCCCTGAAGGGAGAGAGAGGAGCAAGTGCCCATAGGAAGAAACCATAAAATTTTAGCCATTATTTTACATTCTCTGAAAAACATGTTGCATAGGAAGTTTAAAGTCTCATTAGCAAAGGAGCAGAGGTACACTGGATGGGCAGGGGATCAGAAAATAGAGTCCTTCACCTCAAGGTCAACAGGTCAAACTCCATCCCAATTAATGGGCAAAAAGCATTATTCAAGGCTGTCCCGTGGCTTACGTGACTTGAGGTGTTGATCTCCCTCAGAGACAGGTGACAATCTTCCAGGCATGGTGGATGAGGTAATATCTTTTACTGGAACAACTTTTGTTGGTGAAGGAGACAAGCTTTTGAGCTACACGGAATGCTTCTTCAGTCTTCAAATTTTTCTTCCTCCCATTTTTTCAGTGGTTGTACATAGGAACGAAAGAGCTGGTGGACTTTTCTTTCCTCCTCTCTTTTGTGTAGTGGGAGTCTGACATTCCCCTCTGGTGTTATCTAGACTGGTGATCTGCTAGGTCACCCCAATCCTTGGCTCTGGGAGCCAGACTTACCCTGCTCTGCTGTGAGAACCCCTACTCCTGGGCTGTTCATGCACAGCCTCTGGCATGTAAGCTACTCCTTGGATTGTGCAACCGAATGACACTAGCCAATACCTCCAGTCCCAGACACAACCCTAGGAACCTCCGTCTTGCAGTGTCCAGTTATGCCCTCTGGATGCTGCAAGCTTATATGAGGTCATCAATTTAAGAAAGAAATTGATATGTACCAGGCTTGTTACACCAAGGGGAGTCTCTGACATGCTTCAAACCAAACACACTGCTTCAGGTAGAATAAGCAAACAGATTTATTAACTATGAAAGATTGACTTATAATCACTTAAAATCTAAGCACAACAAGTCAGATTTGGTAAAATGAAATAAAAGCAAAATGCATTCTAAGCTGATCTTAACACTTTCAATGCCCTTACAAACTTAGGCCTGTTCTACACTAGTCTGTTATTTCAGAATTAGCCAAGTTAATTTGGAAAAAAAAAAAAATGATTCCGTTCACACGACCAAACTGGTTTTTTTGATTTAAAGGGCTCTTTAATCCTATTTCTGTACTCCACCTCGTCAAGTGGAGTAGCGCTTAAATCGAGATTGCAATCCTGGGTTAAAAGTATTGTGGACATGTAGCTGGGTGTTTACCCGCTCCTGCCCTGCAGGGCTTGAAACAGCCCAGGAGAGGGCTGTAGCTGTGGCAAGAAGCCTGGACAAGATTGGGGAAAGTAGGCTCAGCAGTGGCCATGCCCCAATCAGGCCCAGCTGGCCCCTATAAGAGGCTGGGAGCCAGGGCCCAGTAAGTCTCCCTCTGCTTGTAGAGGGAGAAGGGCCTGGCTGCAGGGACCTAAGCAAGACACCTAGATTGGGAGCAGGGCTGGGGAAGGGCCAGGGGAGCTGGGAGCTCCGGCCTGGAAAGCCCCAGGCTGCAGGCCTAACTATAGGCTGAATAGGTGCAGGGTTGCAACGGGGCAGCCCGTGGGTAAGCAGAGGCAGCAGGTCTGAACCCCTTTGCCTGTGATGAGTGGCTTATACTGCAGTCTGCCCCAGTGAACAGGGGCTAGGTGGAGACTGGGCAGTAGCCAAGACTGAGGTGAAGTGGGGATAGTGGGTGGGGGTTCCCCTGGGAAAGGGGTGACCCAGAACTGTGGGGGTACTGCCAGGGGGTAGCACCCACTTAAAGGGGCACCGGGGTCCTGGAAGGGACACGGGGGCCAGCAGTGGCAGCGAGACACCAGCCTGAAGAGGGCGCTCCAGAGGCTGGATGCTAATTCCCAAGGACAGCCAGCAGGAGGCACCACCGGGTGAGTCTGTGCACACTTAGGGTAGGTCTATACTTACCCGCCGGGTCGACGCGTAGAGTTCGACTTCTCGGAGTTCGAACTATCGCCTAGATGCGATAGTTCGAACTCCAAACGCGCTCCCGTCGACTCCGGAACTCCACCACCGCGAACGGCGGTGGCGGAGTCGACGGGGGAGCCGCGGACTTCGATCCCACAGCGTCTGGACAGGTAGGCAGTTCGAACTAAGGTAGTTCGACTTCAGCTACGCTATTCACGTAGCTGAAGTTGCGTACCTTCGTTCGACCCCCAGTGTCGACCAGGCCTTACAGGATGCAATTTGATGTTATTGGCCTCCGGGAGCTATCCCAGAATGCTCCCTTGGGACCGCTCTGGACAACACTCTCAACTCCGATGCACTAGCCAGGTGGGCAGGAAAAGCCCCAGGAACTTTTGAATTTCATTTCCTGTTTGGTCACCATCAGCACAGGTGACCATCAGCACAGTCCACCATCACAGGCAACCATGCAGAGTCCACCATCACAAGAGATCACACAGTCCCAGGTTCGCAGACGAGCTCCAGCATGGTCTGAACGGGAGGTACTGGATCTCGTCTTATGTTGGGGAGACAAGTCTGTTATGGCAGAACTATTTTCCAAAAAAAGGAACACAGATACATAGGCTAAAGTCTCCAGGGCCATGACGGAAAGAGGCTACTCCAGGGACACAGAGCAGTGCCATACAAAAATCAAGGAGCTCAGGCAAGTGTACCAAAAAGCCAGGGAGGTGAACGGTCACTCTGGGTCACAGCCCCATACATTCCGCTTTTACTGTGAGCTGCATGCAATTATGGGGGTGATGCCACCACTACCCCACCACTGTCCGTGGACACCTGCAAGGGGGGAGTTGCACAGAGCAAGGAGGAAGGGTCACTGGAGGATGAAGACGAGGAGGGGGACAGTGCACAGGCGGCAAGTGGGGAATCCATTTCCCCCCAGCCAGGAACTATTCTTAACGCTGGAGCCAATAGCCTCTCCCAGTCCCAAGGCGAGCTCCCACACCATGACCCTGGAGAAGGTACTTCTGGTGAGTGAGAGCCTGATCGGAGCCACGCGGTGGGGAAACAGGGGCTGGGCTGTTCGTGTCTAGTTTAAAGGGCTCATCCCTGCTCAGAGCCTCATCAGAGCCATGCAGTGGGTACGGGGGGGGGGGGGGGGGTGTTGTGTGAAGCGATCATCCCAGAGAGCCCACAGGCCCTCCTTGTATATGGCTAACCCACCAGGCATTGCTTGTTATGGGAAAGGGGGCCCAGCAGTTTGAAAGCATTGAAATGAATGTAGAAGAAGCAGAACCCCACATGTCTCTAGGCTGCCTGCAAGCTGAATTCTGTTGCCCGGCCGTGTGTGATGGCTTACTCACACCAAGTGTCCCCTTTCTTCTCTGAAATGTATCTTTTAAAATACTACCCTCCCTTTTTCTCCACCCGCAGGTGCAAATGTTTCAACGTGGCCCCTATGTACTCCGTCCCAGGCTGGTCTAAATTAGTTTTTTCTGCCTTCTAACTCGGAACAACATGTTCGCCGAGCTCATGCAGTCCTCCCACACTGGTAGGGCCAAGCTGAAAGCGTCAAGGCAAACAATTGCGGAGTCCCGTAAAGCATTACAGGAACACGAAGAGAGGAGGGATGCGTGCAATGAGAGCAGGCAGGACGCTATGGTCAAGCACATGGGGGAGCAAACTGACATGCTCCGCTGTATGGTGGATCTAACGCGGGAAAGGCAGCAAGACCACAGACTGCCACTGCAGCTCCTGTATCACCGCCCTCCCTCCTCCCCAAGATCCATAGCCTCCTCACCCAGACGCCCAAGAACACGAGGGGGGAGGCTACAGAGACCCACACACTCAACCCCAGAGGATCGCCCGAGCAGCAGAAAGCTGGCATATGTGAACTTTTGATTTGGTTTCCGGTCTTGTCCTTCCCTCCTCCTCCACCCCCCTAACCCAATACCCCCTCTTCCCCCAGTCTGTCTTTGGATTTCTCTCAATGTGTTGTGCAACAAATAATAAAGAACAGTTTTTAAACAACTTTGACTTTACTTCCTTTCATATATATAGGGGGCAGGTAACTTCAAGAGAAACAAACAACTGTCACACCGTACCCTGGCCAGTCATGAAACTGGCTTTCAAAGCTTCTCTGATGCGCAGTGTACCCTGCTGCACTCTTCTAATCACCCTGTTGTCTGGCTGTGCAAAATTGGCCACCAGGCAAGTTGCCTCAACCTCCCACCCCGCCATAAACGTCTGCCCCTTTCTCTCACAGATATTGTGGAGCACACAACAAGCAGCAATTACAATTGGCATATTGGTTGTGCTGAGATCTAATCAAGTCAATAAACTGCACCAGCGCGCTTTCAAATGTCTGTGTCCATGTCCTCATCAGTATAGTAATTGCACTATCATCACTTCCTCGCCCAGTTTTGCAGGTGCTGCACATACTGCTGGACAATGTGTGAGGTATTTACGATGGTCAAAACTGCAGCGGAGATCTGAGCAGGCTCCATGCTTGCCACGGTATGGCGCCTGCACGAATAATCCTGGAAAAAGGGCGCGAAACGTAGGAGGGCTGTTTGGTTCAATATGGCTGATAAAAGATGGTAAATGGTTGTCTTCTGTAGCTTTCATGGAGTCAGGAAGCTCGCTAGAGCTGCAAGAGTGGGAGAGCAGAGTTTGCGGCAGGAGCGGAAGCAGAGTTTGTGGCGGAAGCTGTGCGGCTCAGTTCATGATGGCCGAAAAACGGCAGGGAATTGTTGCCTTCTGTAGCTTCCATGGGAGCCCAGGACAGACAACATGGAAAAAGTGGTGGAAGCTGGCTGGTTGCTTGCTTTTCAGCCAAGCTCGCCCCTTTGATCAGAGCTTCAGTCACTTGGTGGTGATGTCTGTAGATGGAGGTGAGAGAGAGAGGAAGAGCATGGCAAACATCTCTCCCTTTTATCATGTTCTTTCTTCCCTCTTGGCTTTGCTCTCCACCCCCCGCTACCTCCCACCCCCGCTTCAGAGTCAGGTGAGCATTACCTCATTGCAGTTCCAAACTGACCAAAGAAAGGGGGGTGACTCCCTCAAGGGTCTACAAATTCTTCTGTTGTGCCTAGGCTAGCATCCTTTGTTCCTGTGAGGCTGGACTGGATTTTTCCTATACCTGCCTGATGAGGTGTGAACTGCCTCTCTGTTCATGAAGAGTTTTTGCCTGGGCTTGCTTTAAGCCATGAGGATACATTTTCAGCCTCATAACTGCATACATTAAATTATAACCTATAACATTACTGTAACAACAATGCTCAGTATATCATGAGCCTTCCGAAGATACCCGACATGACAAACTTTGCATTGGGTACCACACAATCTTTTAAAAGAATGAAGGGTGTTCCCCAGAGGTACAGAGTGTCACAGAGTCACAGAGTCTCTATGCTCTGGAGCTAAATAAATTCTCCTAGAATAGACAGATTTCTCTCAAGGGTTCCATGATTGTTTGCTCCCCGTTTCCTCTCCTTTCCAGCCTCCCCTCTCCCCACCTGGTTAGGAATGCATACTCTGAAGCCCACCTTGTCTCTGTAATATCATGGCACCAACCTGACTTCAACACTGCAAACAACTCTTCCAGGCAGTCTTACCAGAGAAGCCACATACTGAGCAGACATGGTGCTTGAACTATCACAGCCCTGGAAAGGGATCTTCTTGATCAAGGTTTGGCATGGCAGCTTTACTTGTGGCAACTCTCAGCTCTGTCTACACACCAACATGCCAGCCAGCACAGTTCAGCCAACATGGCAGGTGTCATAGTTGTTGTGTATTTGGTTGTCATGGGTTTTGTTACTATGGCAACTGAGTTAGACTATTAAGGGATAGCTCAGCCGGTTTCAACCGGCTGAGTGAGCTCTCTGTCTCTGTAAATAAAATGGAGGTTTTGGTTAGCTGTCTGCTCTCTGGCCTCAAGTGATTGCTTCCTACACCAGCTGCCGCAAGGATACAACACTGGCGACGAGGGTGGGATCCTGGTGCTGCTCCAGTAACCGAAGGAAGTAGAAGTCAAGGTAAAGACCAAACAAAGAAAAAAAGCTGCTTGTTGCACTGACTGTGAAAGTGAAACTAAAAATCATGGCTACTCTGACCAGGCCCCTGGAGCCTTTTGATGAGAATACAGAGCAGTGGCATGTGTATACTGAGCGTTTTGAGCTTTTTGGTATTGCAAATGACATTACAGAAGCGAAGAAGGTGCCAATATTCTTAACTGTTGTAGGGGCTAAAACCTACTCTCTGCTACGCAGCTTACTACACCCTGTTAAGCCTGAGACTAAATCTTACAGTGACATTGTGGAAATCCTGGGGTCTCATTTCTCCCCAAAACCACTGGTAATTGCTGAAAGATATAGGTTCCACAAAAGAGACCAAAAGGAAGATGAAACAGTTGTACAATTTGTAGCCATTTTAAAAAAGCTCGCAGAACACTGTGAATTTAAAGAGATGTTAAATGATGCCCTGCGTGACAGGTTAGTGTGTGGCCTCTGCAGTGAAGCTATACGGAAGCGCCTACTGACAGAGGCTCAGCTTACATTACAGAAGGCTGTTGATATTGCTGTCTCCATGGAACTGGCTACAAGGGAGGCACAATACATCCCCTAGGGTGCAAAAAGTGTCACAAGAACTGACCCACAAAACGGTGCAGAGTCAAGAATGTTACCGCTGTGGTAAGCTGGGTCACCAGGCATCAGAATGCTGGTGTAAGGACCTGGTGTGTCGACACTGTGGCAAAAAGGGACACATTGAGTATGCCTGTAAACAAAAGAAAAAGAGGCCTGTGGTCTGGCCGACAAAAAGAGGAACCTTGCATACCCTAGAGCAGACCCAGGATGATCAAGGTGACACCTCCTCACAAGAGGAAGTGCCACTGCATGTTTTGTCTTTGGCAGCGGGCTCACATGAATACTGGGTAACCCCCTTATTGGAGGGCAAACCTATACGCATGGAACTAGACACCGGTGCAGCTGTCTCGCTGGTTCCGGAGACTGTGTATAAGGAAAAGCTACAGCATCTTCCGCTTAAGGCAACAAAAACTGTTCTGAAGACGTATACAGGTGAAGCTGTGCCCATGTTGGGCACTATTGATGTTAAGGTGGAGCTCAATGGACAGGCGGCTAAATTGCCACTGTTTGTGGTGAGAGGTGACTACCCAGCCTTAATGGGTAGGTCTTGGCTTGGGAAGATTCAGCTGAACTGGGCAGAAGTGCACCGGATGACTAAAGAAGAAACCAGTCTAACCCTATACTAAGGAAACATGCTGCTGTTTTTGGAGATGATTTGGGAAGTATGAAGGGAATCACTGTGACATTGAACATTAAACCTGGCAGTCCACCAAAATATCTGAAAGCCCGAACTGTGCCATATGCCATCAGGCCAAAAGTTGAAGCAGACCTGGAGCGCCTGGTCACCAATGGAGTCCTAATACCAGTTACCCATAGCTCATGGGCCACTCCTATCGTTCCAACAGTGAAGAAAGATGGCTCTCTCCGGATTTGCGGTGATTTTAAAGTCACTGTCAACCCAGTGTTGTGTGCAGAGCAATACCCGCTTCCCCGCATCGATGACCTCTTCGCAGGCCTGGCTGGGGGACAAAAGTTCAGTAAGATTGATCTGAGTCAAGCATATTTACAGATGCACGTCGATGAAAAGTCCCAAGAGCTGTTGACTATTGTGACTCATAAGGGGCTTTATCGATACTGTCGCCTACCCTTCGAATCACATCGGCTCCCGCCCTGTTCCAGAGGGCTATGGACCAGATCTTGTGTGGCTTGTCAGGAGTTCAGTGCTATCTGGATGATATCCTGGTCACTGGAAGAAATGAAGAGGATCACTTAAAGAATTTAGAGGCTACCCTACAAAGACTGGAAGAGTATGGCCTACGAGTTCGCAAAGACAAGTGTGAATTCTTCAAGCCCTCTGTTGAATATTTGGGACACATCATCGATTCTGCAGGTCTTCATAAGGCCCCTGCAAAAGTTAAAGCTATTGTGGAGGCTCCCCCACCTCGAAATGTAAGCCAGCTACGCTCATTTCTAGGACTACTGAACTATTATGGAAAGTTCATCTCACAGTTAGCCACACTGCTAAAACCACTTCATGAGCTCCTTGGGCAGAACAAGGCCTGGAAGTGGACTGAAGCCTGTGATGTTGCATTTAACAAAGCTAAGGATGCATTGTTAAATTCTGAAGTTCTAACGCACTTTGATCCATCCTTACCCCTGCAATTGGCCTGCGATGCTTCCTTATGGAGTGGGAGCGGTCGTGTCACACATTATGCCTTCGGGAGAAGAAAGACCTATTGCTTTTGCTTCACGCACTCTAAGCAAAGCAGAAACTAACTACGCCCAAATCGAACGTGAGGCATTAGGAATTGTTTTTGGAATTAGGAAGTTTCATCAGTACCTGTTTGGGCAAAAGTTTACTCTTCTTACAGACCATCGACCTCTGACATCAATTTTTGGACCCTACACAGGCATTCCCCCATTAGCTGCTAGTCATATGCAACGTTGGGCATTGATACTTTCTGCACACACATATGAAATCAAATATCGGAAATCCACTCTGCACGGCAATGCAGATGGCCTCTCAAGGTTGCCTTTACCGGTCAAACATCAAGATAGTGCCCAAAAGGAAATCTTCTACTTTGAACAGGTAGAGAATACACCCATCACTGCTGCTCAGATAAAGAAGGCAACCCGCGTTGACCCAGTATTATCCCAAGTTATGGACCTGGTGATGCATGGAAAATCTCGACAAACCTCTCCGGTCTCACCCGACCTTGTTCCCTACATGTCCAGGCGGACGGAGTTATCGGTCCAATCTGGTTGTTTGTTGTGGGGGAGGCGTGTCATTATTCCACCACCCTGAGATCACAGATGTTAGAACAGCTACATTCCGGTCACTGTGGAATAGTGCGCATGAAGGAAATTGCACAAAGCTATTTTTGGTGGCCTAGATTGGACAGTGCTATTGAAGAGAAGGCAAAAGCTTGTATGTCATGTCAGGGTGTAAGAAATGCACCCCAGTGGGCACCCCTACACCCATGGGACTGGCCTGAAAACCCGTGGCAACGTATTCACGTTGACTTTGCTGGCCCCTTGAAGGAAGCATGTTCTTGGTGGCAGTAGATGCCCATTCTAAATGGCCAGAAGTCTCTATAATGCAGTCCACTACTGCAGAGAGTACTATCCAAAACTACGGGACTCTTTAGTCGTTTTGGTCTGCCAGAACAACTTGTGAGCGACAACGGACCGCAGTTCGTCTCTCAGGAGTTTCAAAATTTTAT
The DNA here is from genome assembly GCF_016161935.1 of Mauremys reevesii. Classification (NCBI taxonomy): domain Eukaryota; kingdom Metazoa; phylum Chordata; order Testudines; family Geoemydidae; genus Mauremys; species Mauremys reevesii. Next base: position 82,299,946 of record NC_052631.1, on the reverse strand, counting down.
GAAGGCAAATGGGATACACCACATCACGTCAGCACCATATCATCCGTCCACCAACGGATTAGCTGAAAGATTTGTGCAGACAATGAAAAACGCTTTGAAATCAGCAAAGGGACAACAACTCCATTCAAAAGCGTCTGGATACCTTCTTACTTTCCTATAGAAACACACCTCATGCTACGACCCAGGCTTCCCCAGCCTTTCTAATGATGGGACGACAGCTGCGCACTTGCTTTGATCTGCTGAAACCTTCTGAACCCAGACAAACTGTGCAACATCAGCAGCAATATCAAGTCATCAGACGGGCACCCAGAGCAAAAGACCGAACCTTTAGCCCAGGGCAGCCAGTTTTGGCTCGGAATTATACTTCCAGAGCTAAATGGGTCCCGGCCACAGTCATCACTCAAACAGGACCTGTTTCCTATACAGTCCGGACTGCAGAGAATCTTACCTGGCGGCGACATGTAGATCAGCTGTTGCCAGGTCATGCCAGTCTTCAGGACCCATCTGCAGTTGAGGGTCTGACTTCACCCTCCTGGTGAGACACCGAATCATGAGTCACCTGTTCCTGACTGTTCTCCTCCATTATTGCCGGCAGCTGAGATACCCCTTTGCCCAGCACGAGCTGATACCACCTCCTCACCTATTCGTGCTGCGGACCCTGAGCCCCTAGTACTTTCGGGTGCAACACCACCAGAAGTTCGCCGTAATCCACCTAGAGACAGAAGGCCTCCTCATCGGCTGGATCTTTAGTTAGGGCGAACCCACGGTTATGGGGCAAAATAATCCCCAGGGTTTAGCCGGGAATGGAGGCAGTCTACCCTCCTTCTCTAGTTTAGTGTGTGTTTTATTTAGGGGATGTTCTTATTAGGGGGGGAGGAATATGTTGTGTATTTGGTTGTCATGGGTTTTGTTACTATGGCAACTGAGTTAGACTATTAAGGGATAGCTCAGCCGGTTTCAACCGGCTGAGTGAGCTCTCTGTCTCTGTAAATAAAATGGAGGTTTTGGTTAGCTGTCTGCTCTCTGGCCTCAAGTGATTGCTTCCTACACCGGCTGCCCCAAGGATACAACAATAGTAGTATTTAGCTAGCAACAAAATTACTACTCCCGACCTCCAGTGCAAGGGCCAAATACAGTAGAAATAATCCTAGGCTGGAGCCTCTTACACAAACCCCTTGCTCACGGTTGTGCCCGAAAACAAAATCTAGCATTAAATTCTTGTGTTCCGGGGGGAGGAGGGGTGCTCTGAGCAATTGGGAGTGGGGGGGAAGACAGAGGGGAGAGAGATCCAATTACCACTCCAAGCAATTGTCAACCTTACAAATATTGTACATTTCAGGTCTTTGCAGAGTACAGTCTATGTTATTCTTAAACGTTTGCTTCACGGGGGAACCTTATTGGTTTGAATCCAAAAGAGGTCATCCTAGCCCTGAAGCATGTGAGCAGCAGTACTTGATGATACAATGGTAGCCCTGCGCCTGCACTGCTTGGTTTTTTTAGTTTAAGTCACAGCTTTCACAGTGCTTGAGTCTCGTTTGTCTATCTCTTAATTCAATATAGTGTTGGATGGATGGATAGATGGATGACTGCAAACAGACAGACAAAGCATCACTGAGTCTACAAGAATGTGACTTGAGACTTCAGTTCAACTAAATCAGTTCACTCATATATAATTTAAGCATTACTTCCTTCCAATTTCAGGGAACACAGAGTTTACGTGATGGCTAAACACAATGAAATTAGAGAAGGAGAATCATTTTCCCCACAGCCAAAGGAGAGACAGGGTCACTCGGATGCATCTGTTGGATAAACTGGAGTCACTCACGCTACTGCTGCTGGGAGTGAGGCAGGTTCATTGCAAAGATGAGCAACTCCACACTCTGTGAATTGTAAAACTTTGTGTGAATTCACTGATTGCTTTATCTTGCACAGGGCCTGGCATGATGGAGGTACCTTGGGGTGCTCCTCAGTAACACAACACACAATGGGAAGAGTTTCATGAACTAACAGCATGCAGTGTCAGGCAAGAGAAAATCAAGAACAGGTTATAAAAGCCACAATGGTCCCTGGCAGTTTGAATGCCAGGATGGAGGTGTTTTAATAAGATTTATATGATTTAATAGGAATAATAGGATCACCAGTTTGACTGGTGATCTTAGGGCAAAACTCCCCTCTTAGATCCACAAGGTGGTACTCAGCTTTGGTACCCTGCTATCCAGTATAACATGAGAATCTCCAAACATGAACACTGAAACAGAGGAATTGCCAGATTACAAGAGACCACTGGTCCATCTAGTCCAAAATCCTGTCTATGACAAGTGATTAGTAGAAGCAGCTTCAGTGGAAGATACAAGAAGCCTTAACAACAGGGAAAAGTGTTTCCTACTCTCCTTACTTAGATACTGCCTAATGTCCTGAAGTAGGAGGGTTTGTACCCCTCCAGAACTCCTGGCCTTTTTCTAGTCTTTACAACTCTGGATATTCTTGTCGTCCACATAAATATCCAGAAGATCACAGCTGAGTACTGCTATGAGAATCTCAAAGGATAATTTTGCCCTAGATTTCCAGGATAGTAAAGGGTCCCAAAAATAAGCTGAAGGATGCAAGCAACATTATCATGTTGCAAAGCGATATAACAATAGACATATGACAATTCCACTATTTTCCCTACATCGTTTCAGTTACCAAATGCCAGAGATTGCATCTATCACAAAACAAATATGCAGCTCAGATACTAATTAAATGCAATTACTGGTAAGTTATTTAAGTTCTTAAAAAGTCATTTAAATGTAGTTAATTACATTTTAATGAATGTTTCAGTACACAGATGGACATTGAATGTCTATCCAATATCTGTATTTCTTAAGCATTTAGATAACTTGCTGATGAGCAGAAGTACAGAAGCTCCCCGACTTATGCAAGCGTTCCATTCCAGAACACCTTGTGTAAGTCGAGTTTTGTGTAAGTCGAGAACGTATCTCCAACAATTACGCCAAAAAAAAAAAGCGCTTATGGAACTTACAGAACTTTTTCCGTAAATCCAGATTTCCATAAGTCGGGTTTGTGCAACCTGGGGAGCGTCTGTACAAATGCCTAGATAGATTAAGGGGGCCTTATCCAAGTGACTGGAGAGGCTGGATTCAGGTACAAATTTACTCTGAATCTGATAGGTGTCACATCCCTCTTGAAGACATGACCCTCCATCCTAACTATATGATGCTCATATGATAACATGACTTTGCATCACATCTTACCAATGCGACATCATCACCAGACACTTCACCCTGCAGACGAAAGAGATGAAAGTAGCAGCCATGGAGAAAGTTGCACAGGTGAGGGAAAAGTGGTGTGCGGGGGCCTGAATTTCAAAAGGGAAAGAGAAAGATGCTGAGTGGGGGACTAGGTGACCATTTCCTAATTCTTCCTTTGGCAATCCCAGGAAACTGACCATGTGAGATACACTCACCTCATCCTAGTGTATGGCCCTGTTAAGAGGAAGGTGTAGACACTCCTGGATCCCTCTCAATGTAGTGAAATAACTTAAAAAAAAAAAAGTTGCAGGCAAGGGAGAGAGAGACTAGCGTTAGAATGCATTAGCCCTGCAGCTACATTGAAAATGATGTCAAGAAAACAATAAATGTTGAGGAAAGCATGTCTATCTCATTACCCCCTCCTGCTGCTGGGTGCACCTTTTCCTTATCTACTGATCTGTCCATCAATCATTGTGTTATCCCAGCACCTAAGCATCCTGTGCTGAAATATTTTTCTAGCCCCAAATCCTGCAATCAACAAGTCAGATGCACCATAATTTAGCATGAGAGCAAGAATCACTGTAGTGAGGCATATTTAATTCTGCTTATACCCTTCAGCTGATGTTGGTGTTCAAATAACTATCCTATGTATGGTCTAAAATAGCTGTTACCACTCAGGAAAGAGATCTTGGAGTCACTGTTGATATTTCTCTGAAAATATCCACTCAGTATGCAGTGGTGGTCAAAAAAGCTAACAATGTTTGGAATCATTAGCAAAGAGATAGATAAGATGACAGTAAATATCATAATGCCACTCTATAAATCTGTAGTATGCCCACACTTGAATACTGCGTGCAGTTCTGATCACCCCATCTCAAAAAAAGGTACATTAGAAATGGAAAAGGTGCAGAGAAAGGCAACAAAAACAATTAAGGGTATGGAACAGTTTCCATATGAGGAGAGATTAAAAAGACTGGGACGGTTCAGTTTGGAAAAAGAGATGACTAAAGGGGGATATGATAGAGGTCTATAAAATCATGAATGATGTGGAGAATGTGAATAAGGAAGTGTTATTTATCCCTTTACATAACACAAGAACCTGGTGTCACCCAATGAAAGTAATAGGCAGCAGGAAGTACAGGAACAAAAGGAAGTATTTCTTCACACAATTCACAGTCAACCAGTGGAACTTGTTGCCAGGGGATGTTGTGAAGCCAAAACTATAACTGAGTTAAAAAAAGAAATAGATACATTCATGGAAGATCGGCCCATCAATGGCTTTTAGCCAAGATGACCAGGGATGCAATCCCATGCTCAAGGTGTCCCTCAGCCTCTGACTGCCAGATGTTGGGACTGGACAACAGGGGACAGACCACTTGATAATTGCCCTGTTCTGTTCATTCCCTCTGAAGCACCTGGCATTGGCTATTGTTGGAAAACAGGATACTGGGCTCGATGGACCATTGGTCTGACCGATTATGGCCATTCCTATGTTTTTAAATATCCAAAGGCAGCACAGGAAGACTCTCCCCACCACCCCCAGTGGGGATCCTAGAGGTCACCCATGCTTCTACTGTAACATTGCTAAACAGAGAATTATTTATAGCAAGAGGTTGGTGCTACTCACAGTGCACTACAAAGACGACTCTGGCTCCTATCCATTTCAGCCCTTAGCTTTCCCCAGGGTGCATATCCTATCCTATTGTTCCTGCTCCAGCATTTGAAAAGATTATTTTTTCCTTGCTTCTTTTGTTTTTTGAGTTTATTTATATTTTCTTCTCAACATGGAATTACTGCTAGGACATGCAAAGCCCAAAGGAAAATAGCTCTGCCATCTCACAAGGCGGCTGAGCCACACCAACATGGAAATTAAGTAATAAAGGCTAGATTCTTAAAGGTATTTAAACATGCAAAGATCCAAATAGGTGCCTAGTTAGATTTTCAAAAGTGACTCGGTGCCTAAGTGCTTTCGAAAATCCCTATCTGGATCTTTAGGCACCTTTAAAAGTCTAGGCCAAAGGCCTTGTCCACACTGGGTCTTGAGTTGCCTCTATAGTTGCACTGGTGCAAATTCCTAGTGCAGGAACAATTTACATTGGTGCAGCATAGTGCATATTGGTGGCTTAAAACACCGAGTAGAAAGGCCTTTAAGATACAATACGGTGGGAACTCTGTTTATGCTTGGTGTATTAAACTCAAAGCAGAACACAAAGAGCTGTGAACTGATGTCACAAAATTCTGTCACTGGAAGGATTTTCAGGACACACGTGACTACTCTGTGACTCCTTCCCACTGCTCTGTGGTAACCAGTGGTGGATGTTTGTTTTTCCATGGTGACCACCGGTCAGTGCAACAAAATGACACCTATACAGCTGTCACCCTACACCCTTGTAGGTCAATTGAAATTCATGATGTCTTCTTCAAGTGGTGCCAGCCACAAGACACACACATACACACGCACACTCTGTCATCTGAGATGTGAGGAAAAATCCTGTTCTTCCCTTGACTCAAGTCCATCATGCCAACCTGACAGCAGCACTAAATTAGACAGGCGGATCTTTAAGCCTCCTGAACAGGCATGAGGAACGGATACAGTGGCATCCTCTGAATCCCCTGGCATGGCTGTTGTAAGTTCTCACAGTTGTGCTTTTCCCTGTAAATGGGACCTGTCAGTTTGCATTCTTCATACATCAGAGCCCTGCTCAAGCCAGCCACACTGAGCTCGGTGACTGGGACAGAATCTGTGTCTGAGTGTAAAGAAACAACATCAGGTTCAATTAACATCATTACAGACGGGCTTTTTATGCTCTTTTGTCCCCCTGTTCTGATGGACTAGAGGCACGTACTGACAATCTGGAGTGTCAAGCGCTCAGCTGCTCAGAGCCAAGGGTTGGAAATGGAGCAAGACAGCAGGCCAGGAAGACAATGTCTCCAGACCAACACCGCTATATCACGTCCATTGGCCAGCCCTTCACCCACTATCCCCTATCCAGGCGTCTCTTCTGCCCTTCAGGAGAGTATTTTACATTAATTCCCCAACTAAGGAAGAACAGTCTAGCCATGGGAATATTGTAAAAAAAAAGTTGCCTTTATTATCATTATAGAACAAAGTCTAGCTCTTCCCTGTATCAGCTGCCACAGAGCTGAGGATTTTGATCTATGTATCAGGTACTTTTTCAGACTGCACTTTGCTGTATTGTGCTAAATCTCTTCAACAATTCTCTTTCAGCTTGGACAGTGAGTGAATTTACTGCTGCTGAAAGTGAGGGACTAAAATCAGACTAGCTAAAGCTATGAAGAGTGCAAGCCAGGGCTGTCAACCTTATTCTCATCCTGCTCTATCAGTACACCTTGTTCCTGGCCTGAAGCTCCTCTGCCGTTCGGCCGGGGGCCCCACACAATGCTGCCAATGCTATCCCAGCCCCAATGCCTGCCAATAGCTTTGCCATTGCACACCGGTCCTGTGCTGTGGCACTCTGGGCTTGTCCAGCCTCAGGCCGATTGTGGGCACAGGCCGCTAACTGTGCCACATTTTATGGCTGTTTTCTGAAGACAGAAATAAGGAGAATATGAGACCACCAAATCCATTTTTACTTGGAAGGCAGACCTCCACAGGGAAAAGGCCAATGCACAAACCCAGTGCACTTGTCCTCCTTCACCACTGCAAAACACACTGAACAGAAACCAGTACTTAATCCAGCGCACTGGTTTCCATTTGCTCCACACACCATTACATTCTTTCCTCGGTGTACATGTATAACTCCCATTGGTGTCAGCAGGTGTTAAGTTCATCCGTCAAGGAGAGAACGTGTCTTTCCCCCTTTGACTATAGGAAGAGTAATAATGGTTTGGGGATATAGAAGAGCAGCGTATGACCCTTATAGGAACTTAAATGGTCTGGAGCCACAGGCATTCCTCATACCCTGCTCCCTTATCCTCCAGCCCGCATAGCATGTTCAATAAAAGCAGAAATGCTGCTTCTCCATCTTCCAGTCATGTAAAACCAAAGCCCAGAAGGGTTACAGCATTTACCTGACAAGTTTAAACATTCTGGGCCACAGCTCCTGAAGGTTGAAATCCTACCCTTCATAACAGGGGCCACCGTGGTGCTCAGCTCATGTTGGCTGCAAGAACCATCCTGCAAGCACAGGGCAAGATGACGTTATTGAACTTTATTTTCATTTATATGGATGTTTTATTTGATTTTTTAAAAATAATTTCTCCCTCCAGAGCAAAACGTTTCAGCTAGCGCAGGCCAACAGTTTCAAACCTGGTGGCCAAAATTCAGGCACCTAAATCCTTAGACAGGCACCTGTGATGCAATTTCATCGGTATCCCAAAAGCCTAGAATCTAGCAATTACAAGCGCCCAAGAGCTACATGGCCAAATCTCAGGTTTTTAGCAATGACAAATAAATACAAAAAAAGAAAACCAGGTATAATCCATGGCTCCAACTGCATTCCCACATTAGATCTCTTTCTGCAGAGCCTCCAGGCTGTCTCACACCACAGTCTGCCTCCCCTCCAGGAAATCTCTTATTTTAGATCTCAGAGGGTTAGGGTGACCAGATGTCCTGACTTTATAGGGACAGTCATGATTTTTGAGTCTTTTTCTTATATAGGCTCCTATTACCCCCCACCCCCATCCCAATTTTTCACATTTGCTGTCTGGTCACCCTACAGAGGGTGTTCCCAGCCTGTCCTGCTCTCAAAGAATAACTTCCTTTCACAGCACCTATGTAAGAGTGTCTCAGGGTATGGCTACACTGGCGATTTGCAGCGCTGGAAAGCCTCCACCAGCGCTGCAATTAGTAAGTGGCCACACCTGCAGGGCACTTCCAGCGCTGCAACTCCCTGGCTGCAGCGCTGGCCGTACACCTCACTCAGCATGGGGAATAAGGATTCCAGCGCTGGTGCTGCAGCGCTGGTCATCAAGTGTGGCCACACACCAGCGCTGTGATTGGCCTCCAGGGTATAAGGTGTATCCCAGAATGCTTTTATAAGTTACTCTCTCTGTTTTGTTATGCAGCCTCTCTTTGTTTTGTTGTGAACGAGCTCCTGCGGAGCTCCGTTGCCGTTGCAGTTGCCGTTTATCTAAAAAACAAACAGAGCTCCTGTTTGCTGTGATCATCTGTACCTGGCTGCAAACAATCAAATGAGATTGCAGGCAGGGAGGGAATGAAACAGCGGGGAGTCGTGTTGGCTGCAGGCTGTTTGCAATTAAGAGTTAAGACTAAGGGGTTGGAAACATGTTCTGATTTTTCAAGTCAGGAAGCTAAACACACAGTGTTGGCTCCAAAAATCCACTCTCTCTCTCCCCCCGCTCCCTGTCACACTAGACCCCACTCCACCCCCCTCTTTTGAAAAGCACGTTGCGGCCACTTGAATGCTGGGATAGCTGCCCATAATGCATCACTCCCAGCAGCGCTGCTAATGCTGCAAATGTGGCCACACACCAGCGCTGCTCCTACACAGCTGGATGACCAGCACTGCAAACTACCAGCGCTGCAAACCGTAAGTGTAGCCATACCCTCAGTTTTCAGAGGGACTGAAGTCAGTGGGACCTATAAGTGCTCAATGCCTCTGAAAGTCAGACCTCCTATTTAACTGCTCAAATGTGGATTTGGGTGTCTACAATTATTCACTTATCTTAGATACTTACAAGGCACCCATCAACATAGCATCTCACACATCTGCAGCATATTTATCCTCCCAGCACCCCTGCAAGGTACAGATTACCCCCCATCTGTAAAGATGAGGAACCAAGAGACTTGCCCAAGATCACACAAGCGGGCTGGGGCAAAGGAAAGTCATCCAATGAATGTCTCGCGGCAGCACACGCTTGTGTGTTCCCCCACCTGTGAAGCAGTACAGACCAGAGGCAGATCAGCCTAATCACAGCTTTTAACAAGGCTGTTCCTTTACGTGGTTTTTGGCGGTTTACACTCTGCTATTTTCTGAAACGGGCTTTCGCTATAGCAGGCAAAATTCAGGTTAAATAAAGTTTTGCCTTTTCCAGCAGTCAGGACGTGCTGCCCCGAGGGATTATGGAATGGTCACCATTGGAGAGGTTCAAGGCTAGAACTACATACTCATTTATTAGGGAGTATTTAAGCAGCCAAGACCTAATTTGCTGCTGGCGTAACTCCACTGATTTCAACTACCTGAATGTTAGGAACTTAAGAATTGCCAGCCTGGATCAGACCAATGGTCCATCTGGTCTAGCAAGCTGTCTCTTGCCATGGTCAAAACCAGATACTTCAGAGGGAGGAGCAAGAATCCCAATAAAGGGCAGTTATGGAATAACCTGCCCATGGGAAAGGTTTCTTCCTAATGGTCTCAGACAGAGGTTGGCTTATGCCCTGAAGCATGATGATTTGTGTTCCTTCCCTCTGTATTTTCCTGTCTAATGACAGGTTTCAGAGTAGCAGCCGTGTTAGTCTGTATCCGCAAAAAGAACAGGAGTACTTGTGGCACCTTAGAGACTAACACATTTATTTGAGCATAAGCTTTCGTGGGCCACAGCCCACTTCATCGGATGTTTCATTCTGTGCATCCGATGAAGTGGGCTGTAGCCCACAAAAGCTTATGCTCAAATAAATTTGTTAGTCTCTAAGGTGCCACACGTACTCCTGTTGTTTTGTCCTATCTAATGTAACTCAGAGAGTGGTGCTACATAAATATCTAATTATTTTTAGAATCATGTTAGGCTCCTGGCCTTAATAATATCATGGGGCAATGGGTTTCATAGGTAAATTAGTCATTGTGTCAAAAGCACAGAGGGATGGCCAAGATGGCCCACTGGAGGTTCCATACAATCTATTGGCTTTACAGTATCCATGCACCAACCAGCATGAAACATGTAAATGAACTGAAGAGTCAAAGTCAAATGCATTAAACAACAGGAAGAAAACTTGGCTGCTGCTTTAAGGGATCTATCTTTTCCAGGATCATTTTGTTTCCAGGCACTATATTGCTTTGCACAGTTCTCTGCATTAGATCTGGGGAAATTATTCATAGTGAACAATGTATCTGCGGAATTCAGCCCTTTTTTCTATTTGAAAATTACCTGCACAGTCGGATTTTTATTAGTTTATTTTATTCTTCCTTTCGTGTTCCCCTTTTCTCTGCTCCACACATCTGCCACCCCACTCCTAGCAGACAAAGAAGTGCTCACTTTGAAAATTGCTGGCCGGCTGGCAGACCACCAGTGATGAAGTCGCACTCATGAGAGAATAAATAGCTGGGACAAGGAGACTACGAAAAGGCCACGAGATTCTAGTAATGCTGCTGCCGTATAGAGTAATTAGGCAAAAAAGCAACAGCATCACCATGTAGCCAAACACTCGACTACAGAGCTCTCTAAACAAGTGGAGGATTGTAATCCAAACAGTCTCCATAGTCCAGCAACATCTAGCTCCAGATCCATCTACCTACACGGACTTCCAAAGGATTCGTATGACCAGAGCTTCTGGTCCAAACCGCAGTTCTACTCTGAATTGTGCTATGTAACAATGGCATCTTCTTACTCCAAGTTGCATATTCGGTCACATCTCTTGACTTTAATGACTTTACTTTCTCCTGTGTTTTCCTTCTATTAGCATGGCAGAGGCAATCCAGCCTTTGGGACAGTGAGTGGGATTCTATTCTAGCTAGAACATCATTAACAGAATTGTTAACCAAGGTGCAATTTAAGAACCCAGCTTGAGTTTCAGCTCCCAAGCTGAGCTCACAGGGCTGATATACAATTTAACAAAAATCTTCCTTTTACTCAGAAACTGAGAAAAATTGATCTGAAGCCGTTAATACACAACCACAGAGTCTTACAATGCCACGTATAGAGGGTCACTTTGCCAGGGCAGAGCCATACTTTAAAGGGACACTCATCAGTTAGGATCCACACTTCAGTTTTGTAAACTAATTAAAGGGGAATGTTACAAAACTCTATAGGAATCAAAGTGTTTGTCTTTATTTCAATTAAAACATTTTGGGTTTGGATCTAAAACCTTCCTCTGAAGTGCTAGAAATCCAAATACAACAGCATCTTCTCAGTGAGTGCAAGGGAAACTGACAAAGACAAAATTCAACTGCTTAGTCTAGGATCCTGCCCAAACTGAGTGAAGCGCAAACAATAGACAAAACAGCATCAAGCTAAAAAGGAACTTCAGTAATAGAACTGGTCAGGAATTTTTCAATGAAGTGTTTTTTGTGGAAACGTTATTGGTTTTGAGCAAACTTTTATTAGGAAGGTTTCTCAGGTCTGGAGGAGAGCCAGGGGCCCCAGAATAGCCAATAGCCCTCTGTTTAGGTTACTCATCTTGGATGTCAGAGACCCAAGTTTAAGTCCCTGTTCTGAATGAGGGCTATTAACTATTAAGAACATACATAAGAACAGCCATACTGGGTCAGACCAAAGTATCTAGCCCAGTATCCTGTCTTCCAACGGTGGCCAATGCCAGGTGCTTCAGAGGGAATGAACAGAACAGGTAATCAAGTGATCCTTACCCTGTGACCCATTCCCAGCTTCTGGCAAACAGAGGTTAGGGACACCATCTCTGCCCATCCTGACTAATTCTGGGGTGGGTCAGTCTCGTGTTTTTTCACTAAAATTTCTGAAAGTTGCCATTTTCATTTCAATGTAGAACAAAAACAAATTTCAAAACCTTCAGATTTTTCACAGGACAGAATTCTTGTTTTCCGGGCAGCCCTATTCTGTGTGCTAATTTATTGCCATTTAATAACCCACGGTGTAACATAGGCAAGGAATGTTAAAAAGCACGCGGCCTGATTATCCTCCCATGTACAGCAGTGTAAATCAGGAGTAACTCCACTGACAGCACAGGAGTTGCATCAGTGTAAAACCAATAGGAGGGAAAGGACAGTTAGGCTCAGGGCTTTTAACCTGATACTGTCCCTTAAGCATTTGGGGACAGCAGATGTAGATATTTCCATCTAAACATGTATGAATCACTTGACTCCTGTCCAACACCATCTCTTAAAAGACAGAAATCCACACAAATGATAATAGAGCTGATGAAAGGTCACTGAAGATGCACATCAAATGTCTATCAAATATAAATTAAGTACATTGGCTGTTTCAAAATTCTAACCCAGTTTGCTGAGCATTCCACCTATGAAAACCGCACACCACTGCATTAGTTCTGCATTATATCCACTTGTGCCTTTAGAGCAGGGGTCGGCAACCTTTCGAAAGTGGTGTGCCGAGTCTTCATTTATTCACTCTAATTTAAGGTTTTGCGTGCCAGTAACACACTTTAACGTTTTTAGAAGATCTCTTTCTATAAGTCTATAACATATAACTAAACTGTTGTTGTATGTAAAGTAAATAAGGTTTTTAAAATGTTTAAGAAGCTTCATTTAAAATGAAATTAAAATGCAGAGCGTCCCAGACCAATGGCCAGGACCCGGGCAGTGTGAGTGCGACTGAAAATCAGCTTGCGTGCCACCTTCGGCGCACGTGCCATAGGTTGCCTACCCCTGCTTTAGAGTGTAGGTGTTTGGATCTACTCTACCTGTAAAGCACTGGGTACACATATGGTACCACAATCAAAGCCATAACATTGGCATTCATTTTCAGAATGGGATCCAGAATGGAATCTGAGATCAAGGGATCATCCTTCATCCTGTTTTATGCCCATGGGAAAAAACCTGATAATGTACAATATTGGGAAGAAGCAGAAAACATGAGACTTGATCCAGGGAAGTGACGAGCACCTTCAATTCCCTTACAGCCTGATCCAGCACCCACTTGACTAAAGTCAGTTGAAAGTCTAACATTGACTTAATGGGAGTTGGATCAAACCCACAAGGCATTTGGTACCTAGCAAAGATTTATGTGCTTCCATTTTAATTTATCCAAACGCAGAATGCACTTGGGCTCCATAATTATTTGTTCTGGCAAACAAACAGTAGGTAATTCATGAGAAAATGACCAAAAATTACATGTTGGCTTTGGAGAAACCTTAAATGGATATGACCTAGTTTATTTTTTCCACCTGATTTCACATTTCTTTGCAATAAATTGATGTTTTTATGAAATAGATGAAAGACAAAACACTTCATTGCTACCCTTTAGAAGCAGGCTTAGAAGGATTAGATTTTTACTGGCGAATGTCAGATTTCACCATACACACACAAACCAATGAAAAAATGTTTCCATTGCCAATAACTGAAATTTACAGAGAGAGGCAAAGTAAGAAAAATGCTGTTTAGAACTGACTACAGTTTGACTTAAGGATATTTTCTTTGTACGCTTTAACATTTGATGTTGACCACCCCATCATTCCAGAAAAATCTTTTAAAAACGCTTAAAAATAAACATCAATGTAGTAAGACAAATAAGATAAGCCTTTCTGCTATGTATAAACAAAATGTATTTCTTCCTCCATTGTAATAACTGGAGAAATAATAAAGTATTTGATTTACATCAATATTATCATCAAATATTTTTTAAGAAAAAATAAAAATCGAATTCTGCCAAGCCTACTTAGATGCCATTTTTCCTATTTAAATACCAACGGCTGCATCAGCATTTCAATTCAAAAACCAATATTAAATGTTTTCATTTTTAAAAATATATTAATTCTGATGGGGGCTTATGAAAAGGGCTCCCAGAGAGTATTTTAATATAAAAAATATACCAGTTATTGGTATGCAGCATCATTCATACAAAGTATTGCAAAACCCCATTCCAAGGCTGGACTACAGCAATTCCCATCAGGCAGAGGGGGAAACAAGGGATGCTTCCAGCAGTGGGGAAGAGAATAGGACAGAAATTTAGATGTGGCAAAGAAACAAGTATGACCAGACCAGTGATAGTGAGGGGTATGTGGAAAGAGCTAGTATCTGGGGAAAGGAGGAAAGGGAAGTGAGTGGGAGTAAGCACTGCAGTGAAATGGATAATGGAAGGAAGCAGCAATGGGATGGGAAGGAAAGTGTTACAGTCTGATGGGGATGGAAGGTGAGTGTCAGTTGGATGCAGCAAACAGGAGACTTTTGAGGGTGAAAGAAAGAGAGTCTTGAGAACTGTTGTTCCAAAGAGCTCCCCTGGGATTAGCAGAGCACCCTTGAGAAACCAGGCTCTTATGTGAAAGGCCCTTATCAAATGTGCTTGTGACTTGGGGAGTAATAACAGGAAGAAATTGTTTTGGCAGTACTTACTCTGTGTCATGTAAACTCAACTGGCGCTGCTGTGTAAAATCTCCTTGGAGAGGACTAGCACATGCACAGCTACCCTTTTCCCCTGCCCCGGAAGAATTATTCAGATTCCCTGTAGGGCCTGTTCTACACACACAGATGCACTGGTTCAACTCAAGGTGTGATTTTAGATGGAGCACCTTTGTGTGGGGACACTCTTATATCCGTTTAGACACGGCTTATAGAATCATAGAATATCAGGGTTGGAAGGGACCTCAGGAGGTCATCTAGTCCAACCCCCTGCTCAAAGCAGGACCAATTCCCAACTAAATCATCCCAGCCAGGGCGTCAGTTTAGCTCATGTTGGTAAATTTCAAAGTGTAAACTTAACCAGCATAAATCAGTTTTAAGCTGATATGAGAGTACCCACACCTAGGAGTTGCACTAATTTAACTAAACCGATTTCAGTGCTGCTTCTGTGTGTTGACAAACCCTAAGTAGCAAATTCACTTCCAACACAGATCAGGTCCTTGGAAGCTTTCGCTACTGGGTGCTAAAGGCAGCAGCCCCTTGCCACACAATTTATCTGTGCAAAACTGGGAAGGGCCTGGTTGCCTGTGGCTTTCAAAGTGCAGCGAGTACACGGATTTTGGATACAGGGTTTGAGAAAGCCCTGGGAAATTCCACATTTAATGCTGCCCTGGCATGACACCAGCTGAACAATGTCATGCACGTAGCTTTCACATTGAATCATTACACCTGCCCTGGGTGTCTGGTGCTTTCCTTAGTTTTGGACACCAGCCAAAAAATAAAAATCCCGCAAGAAAGGGTCTTGAGTGAGCCTGGGAAATCAGCACAGAGACCAAGACCCAGTTCCTGCAGAGAAGAACACAGCACCAGACCCACACTGAAGACATCAAACTCTTCTGCTTTTGCCAGTGCATAGGTAGGCAATGCCTCGAAAGCAACATAGGGTGCTGCTGACCACATGAGTCATTTTGATGAGGGAGAACATTTGGCATTTGTGCAGCACACTTTTGGAAACAGAGTGCTGCAAACTTCACATCCAGAGAGTCTTTCTATTCACAACCAACAGTTAGAGCCTGAATCATGGGAACTTATATAGACCCTTTCAAGAGAGGATCTCAAAGCACTTTGCTGTCTTTAATTTAGCCCCACAACACCCTGCAATGTGGATACTAGCCCCATTTTACAGACAGAGAAACTGAAGCACAGACAGTTAATGGGCCTTCAAGCTAATACAGTTAGGCAGCGGCAGAGCTAAAAGTGAAACCCAGGAGTCAAGTGCTTTATGCTAACGGTCTGTAGAACCAGAGCGGGATACGTCCTAGAGATCCGCAGCATGGATCCAAGTGGCAAATTTGGCTCCAAATACTCAGGAGCCTTGGGGACTCTCCCAAGGAACCTGAGCAACCCGAGTTTGTACTGAAAACTGAAACCAGGTGAGTCTCAGGAGGTTGGGGTTTCACTGGGAACATTCTGCACGTGCGGATCGACTTTAAACTGTCTACGAAACCTGAATCAAAGCCCCAGATCCAAACACCTCTGAAGCTTCTAGGTTGTTCAGAACTGCACCCAAATGTGGGCCCATCTCAAGTTTAAAGTACTTGACAAGCATCTCTTTACAATGCCAAAATATTTTTAGGTGCCAGCAAAACCTGAACCCTCATCTCAAAAGCCTGCTCCAGACAATAGACCTGTTGTAATAATGGGCTCCACACAACTAGAATTTCCTGTACAACAGAGCAGAAGAAACATGTCACTGTGGAAAATTACTAACACAAGAAAGGCAGCAATGCACCAGGGCAGGGCGACCCCTCCCAGGCTCTTGGAGACATCAGTCCTACAGCCGTGGAAGTTAAAGAGCAGAGGGGCTTTGCGTTGAAGCCTAGCCCAGGAAAACTGCTCTGGCTGATAGAAAGAGAGACTATTCAGTCTGGAAACGGGTGTGGATAATTAATTACCACAGTGAGTAGTTTGGAACATCTGGATCTGCGTTTCTCTCACGGATATTACACTACCTTACACAATCCTTGTGAAAACATTATGTTGGGGTGGTGGGGGGGGGAGGGAGGAAAGAGAGCAGCTTTTTATTCCATTAGAGCAGCCCATAATTTTGATTCCTCTATAGTTTCCCTGTCTCTGCCAATGGACATCTCAAGCGGAATACTTGGGGCCTGATCCTGATCTCAGCTATTTGGTGTAAATCTGGGGTGACTCCATTGATTTCACCAGAGTAACTGAGATCAGAATCCAGGCCCCTACTGCACGGCAAGGATGCCCAACATACTACTTTTATTTTTAACATACAATAATCCCTCGACAATACAGGTCCAGGCATGTAATCAGGGCCAGAATTACACCTTATGCACCCCTAGGCACAGTATCTTCAGCACCCCCCTGCCTACAGCTGACCTTCATGTTGCACACAGTTTTAGAAAGGTAAGGCGCCCCTAGATTGCTAGCGCCTTAGGCAAGTGCCTACTGTGTCTAACTGGAAATCTGGCCCTGCATGTAATGTGCCAAATCAGATGCAAATGGTTGATGGTTGTTTTAATCTGAGCATAGCTCTTCAGCACTAGAAACCCCAAAACACGTCAGCATCTTGAACTCCTACATGATAACCGGAATATGGAACTGACTATAAGCAGAAAAGGGGAGCTGGCCAAGCCAAGGGAAGGGGAAATAGCAAACAAATAGCTTCAAGGGTGACAAACACATTCGATTTTTAAAGTTCTTTCGAGTTGATTAATGTAGGGGGTCATTAGTGACACAGGGAAGGACTTTATTTTAAAACTATGATTTTGATCTTGCCAACGTCGTGCTCAGAGCCCTGTGATATGAAGAGCTCTCCCATCCAACCGCATTGTTCTAATTAGAAAAAATCTGGGATAAGGGGCCTGGGGCTGTGAACATAGCGTGGTGCAATCCTGGACTCCACGGCTGTCACCCTCTACTGTGCCTGTGGAACTCTGCACCTCAATGCCACCTCAAAACGTGACATTAATGAGAACTTTTCTCACTGCCTCCTGCCATGCCCTTGTAGTATGGGCCAAAGCCTTACGGATTTTATATGCTGCCTGCCATGGTGGTGTCCGAGTCTCACTGAGTGAATGAGATGAAAATTAAGACAGTTGGAAGCCTCACATGCATCCCACACCTATTCCCACCTCTGGCAGAAAAACTCCTTTTTCTTGATGGTCCCTGCCAGGCCTTTATTACAGGATATGGTTGTTTTCATAATTCTGTCTCTCCTGAGCATGACTATCCAAGGTCATGTATGTCCACACTTCCGACTCTGCCTCAGAGTCATCTGATGTTTTGTGCTCTTACCTGTACGTAGGATCACACGTCTCTACCTGCCATTCTGCATTCAGGGATTGATTGGGATGTTCCCGATTGAGTTAGCAGCCAAATGCTTAGAAGCCTCCTCTTAGGTGTGGCCTTATAATACAAAGAGTCAGAGAAAGAAAAGACCCCTGAGGTCAGCAAGACCATTACCTTATCTCTCTAGCTATCCAGCCAGCCATCTTTTTTCTTAGATGGCCTATTCCTGAAGTATCCAAACACTGACTCTGCCAATGCAGAGGGAGCTTTCTAATCTATTAATGCCTTTCTGGCTCCGCTTACAATAGCTTACAGTAAATGTTTGCGCCTTTCATTTTTCCAAAATCCGGCTGACATATTTCCTCCCCTCTCCCCACCCAACAGAGGGGCAGAAACCATGGGACATACAGTATTGTTGTGCTACCAATTGTTGGTGTTCCCTCACCAATGTCAGTTAAGAGGCATTCATCTGTCTACAAGTACCCAGGCCAGATTCTTTGATGCTCAGTTACAGGCAGCATCAGAGGGTTCTGCTCTTTTATCATGTTAATCGCTTCCTGAGCGGTCACTCTCCACAGACTTGCAGAAACACCAAGAGGAACGTGGCTAGACAATTGGCTCCAAGATCTGAACTTGGCTTATCACCACCCCACACCGTCGCAGAAGCCTTCTGAGTTCAGTTCAGAATTCCTGGATCCAGCCCAGCTGGCCAGTTTCAGTCACTTACTGAAAGATCCAGCAACTGACTTGCATGTGCCTAGAAATCTTGAGTGTTTTCAAACCAGATCAAGACTGGCTGCTCCCAATTTATACTGATACATTAGGAGAAAAAAAACTTTCAAAAAACAGAGAGATTGATCACTGAGAAGCCATGTTATCTAAGTGGTTTGAATAGGAGAAATAGGTTTTAAGCAGAGCTCTGCCACTAATTCACTGTGCAACCTGAGCCACCTACTTAGCTGCTCTCTGCCTCAGTTTCCCTATCAGTGAACAGGAGATAATGATACCATTTCTGAGCAGTGCTTTGATCAGAGAGGCTACACAATTGCCAATTACTACCTATGGGCATGAGGGTCAGTCCTGTAGGATAGTGATGTTGTTTCCAACAGTGCTAGGGAGACTCTAGATTCTAGATTGAGTCATCCACAACCAGCTAATACAGATGCTAACCTATGTCTATGCTAGATGCAAACTCATGTTCAAAAAAACCCACAACCTAGTTCCCTAGTTTAAACAGGGCCTCTGTGTTTGGACCAGGAATAAAGGAGTGAGGAGACAAACATGGTTCTTAACAGGGAGGGTGCGTGGCTGGGCCAAACTTGCTGGCTGATACCCCAAATCTGAGAAACACAGACAATGGTTTCCCATTGCCTGTGCTCCGGGGACTCCTGTGCTTCTCAGTCTCAGGAGGTTCGTGCACAGGGTAAGCTAGCTCCAACCACATTCTTAATGGGGAGGGACTTTGCAGCTCTCACTGATTCTTTGGGGTTCATGTGGGCTTCAGGCTTGACAAAAGGAGCTACTCAGCAGCAGCCTGCTCTGCATAGCAGTCAGCTCCAGACTCTATGGCCTCACAGCAGACCCTGACCCCTTCCCATACAAGAAACGACCAAGGCTTCCTCTTAAAGGGACAGTAGATTATACAATACCAGAATTACAATGTGTGTGTCTGTGTGCTCCTGCTACTTAATTACACACCGTTTCAGCAAGTCCCTGGTTTATTGCTACCCAAATTTGATAAAGACCTGTTCCTGCAGCTCTTCCTCATGTGAGCAGACCCATATTAATGTGACTGCACCCACAAAAATGTGCATGCTCCTACCACTCCCACAGATCCACACATCAGTTAGACCCGTCTTTGACCCCAACAGCCAAATGAATAAGAGAGCCTACAGAGCAAAACTAAACAGCGTTTAAAAACTGAAATGCAGCTGGTGGTGTGCCACACAAGTTCAAATCCCAGACTTGCCACGCAAGTTCAAATCCCAGTTCAAATCACTCACTGCTTGACTTGGCAGGGATCTGGTGAGTGAAGGGTTAAATGACAACTCAGATGAGTAAGAGCAACATGACTAGCCTTATATAGATCAATCCCAAGCCAAAGTCTAGTGGTACCCTATTGTAACACCATGCAAAGGATTGGTGTTTGAGTCTAACCTTCAATCCCTTCCTCATCTGGGCTAGAAGGAGCTGGAAGAATTACAAGAACACAGTGTTCATCCCTGAAGGACCAGTGTGGTCCCCTCTAGCCTACACTCAGAGCAGTACTGATGATGGGAGCCATTTCCAGCCCTCACTGGGGGCCGAGGGGTTCACAACAATGGAGGCTCCAGAGTAGGAAGGAAATTGGGGCTGGTGGAAGGATTTCAGAGGACAAATCCCACAAAGGAGCCACAACCTTGATGCCATTTGCCGAATGCCAGTGGAGTGTTTTATTAACCTGTCATGTCTGGCGTGGATCAGGAGGAGCAAAGGCAGAGGTTCGCGGGATGCAGCTCAAAGAGAGGAATTTTTGCCTGAACTGGCAGGAGTCCTGTACAGACTGTGTGTGTGTAGCTTGCACCATCTCCTCTTTTGATGGGATAACAGGAAGAAAAAAAATGATCTGCGAAAACATTGTAGCAGTACGTGAAGATATGAGAACCAAACCTAGGTCAAAGCAGTCATTCACCAGCAGGCATCTAGGAAATGTGTTTTAAATGGCATCGTAAAAAATAAATAATGCCACTCAGCTCCTCTTTCATTTTAATGGACAGAGGGGGAACAATAGAGAGCGACGAGGATGGTAGCTGGAGTCTGTTGTATCCACTGGGCAGCGCCTTCCAATCAGAAAGCTCCAGAGACCACCCTTCCCTGGACAATGACTTGAGCTCTGAGCAGGACAGTTCCCCACCCCACAAGTGAAAAGTAATTTTGTTATACAGCTTGTGCATTTGCAGACCTTGCCGAAGCAGAAAACTACAGACACTGGTTGCAGAGAAGCGTGGTGGGTTTCAGACATGGATCAATGCCCATTAATTATCAAGCTGAGACCAACAAAGTTGTTTCACATGCCACGGACATGTTTTGCAATGTTTGTAAAAATGTCACCTTATGGCATTAATAACTGGAGTTTATGGGTCATAAAAAAGGAGCAAATCTGCAGTGAATCTGTCAATTAAAAGAAAATTAAAGGCCTTCTCTAAACAAAATTGTATCCAAAATGTCAGCGACGAGCAGAAAAATAAACCTCTGTTCTTCAGACTGTAATTCAGCAATAAGAATTCAAGGGCCAGGTTTTTAAAAGGAGGGTCAAAAATGCCTACACCTCTACTACGCCCACAGATCCAGACATCTGCTGGACCCATCTTTGACCTCCAGAGTCCTGACAAATAAGCCAAACCCTAAAGAGCAAAACTAAAAGTCTACAGCATTTAAAAACTGAAACACAGCTGGCCGCGTTCCACCATGTTGGAGACACGAGTTCAAATCCCAGACTGGGTCACTCGCAGCTTGAGTTGGCAGGTATCTAGTGAGTGGGGGAGGTCACTGTGGAAGCAGCACAGCTAGTTCCCACGGGGCAATAACAAACATGCAGCTGGCTGACCAGGAGCAGTATTAACCGAGTTCAATATCAAGGTCATGTTCTGCATCCACCCTATGCCAAGGTAAAGAAAATTAAAATGCAATTATCCACCCCACGTGCACGCTTTCCATTAAGAAAAAGCAAAGAATGCATGCTACCAATTTCTCAATGGCACTGGAACTTTAAAGAAGACTCTTGGAATAAGTAATTATTAAACAGTTAAATGGGAGAACTTGGGCTCTAGGAAAGAGTGGGACTGATCAAAAAAAACAATGGATCCAGTTTTAGGAGGTGCTGAGCTCCCCAATCCCATTGAAATCAACAGGAGTTTGAGGACACTCAGTGCTCAGACACTCTGATTGCAAAAAATTATGCAAAAAAATCCAGTTTGTTTTTGTTTCAAAGTGCACTCCGGTTTTGTTACTTTTGGATTTTTTTTCATTTATTGATTTTCATTTTTCCTTCTTTTCTTTTACTCCTCTTTCTATTTTTCATTTTTTTTGTTTTTGTTTCTTTTGTAATCGTTTTTGAAAATAACTGTGGAAAGAGGGGAAAAGGAACAAAATAAAAGGGAAATAGGAAAGGAGGGGGGAAATCAATACGTGAAAAATCGTAAACAAAACATATCAAAAAAAGGTTGTGAAAGATTTCAGAAGTGGACAATCTTTGGTGAACATTTTCAATTTTGAATAAAGAGCCATTTTGCCACTGAAAAACCTGTTTGTTCAAAACATTTTGACCAGCCTTGTACCATACAGGCAGGGGCGGCTCTAGACATTTCGCCGCCCCAAGCACGGCGGCATG
Source organism: Mauremys reevesii (assembly GCF_016161935.1). NCBI lineage: Eukaryota > Metazoa > Chordata > Testudines > Geoemydidae > Mauremys > Mauremys reevesii. The sequence goes on along the minus strand of NC_052631.1, from coordinate 82,277,822 downwards.
CCGCAGGGGGCGCTCTGCCGGTCGCCGGTCCCGCGGCTCCGGTGGCCCTCCCGCAGGCGTGCCTGTGGGGGGTCCGCTGGTCCCGCATCTCCACCGAAGCCGCGGGACCAGCGGACCCTCCGCAGGCATGCCACCAAAGGCAACCTGCCTGCCGCCCTCCCTCCTCCTGGAGCCGCCCCTGCATACAGGATAAAACACTATATAGGCTGAAGAAACTTATGAAGAGGAGACATGCAGACCTGAAAGAATGGTCCGGCCCTGGAAAAATAGCTAAGTCTCCCACCCATTTAGCTACATATTCCCCAGTCCATCTTGATGGATAACATGGCCTATGTAATGCTGCCAAGGCCAGTTAAACCCCACAGTAATCAGCTGAACAAGTTCAGTTTCAGTTTGCACAGCCACTGTGTGAAATCCTGGCCCCATTGGAATCAATGGCGACTTCAATGGGGCTGGAGTTTCACCCAGTGTTTTCAATTTTTCAGCACTTCATTGTGCAATTTTCATGCCTGAGACAATGCCATCGTTCTATCTGCTTTGTTTGTGTGTGCATGCGCACGCACACTTTTTTTTTTTTTTTTTTTGGCAGCTGCACCTGCTTCTTCCTCTTTACACATCAGGGAGCTTTTCCCATCTGCTCCCTGGATTCTAGAGGGGAGAATTCCACCGTTACATTGGCCTGAATGAGGACCATCAACAACCCCTTCATTCAAACAATGTGCATGCTACAATTACAGCAGACTGGTGCTCTTGCTGTAAGACTTCAACCAAGGTCTTTCTTCCAATAAACCATGCCTGGCACATGAGCAAAATAACCAAAAGAAATGAGCTAGGACAACATTTCTTAAAATCTATTCACCCACCAGGGGATGCACTGCATGCAAACTCACTAATCAACAGAGCTGCTATCCTCAGCCCAGCTAGCAATATGTAACAAAGCTAGGCTTTGGAAAGCAACAACCTCTACAAACACAGAAGCCGGGGGCCGGATTCTGCCCTGGGTTACACGCATGACATTCCACCGGTGTCAGTGAAGACACAAGGATTTGAGCCATTGTCTTAGGCCATGATAGAACCACAGAAGGGTAATAGAGAGACTTCTCTGCTCAGATAATTATTTGCTCTACCAGAATTGCTCCTCACAGTATATTCTCCATGACCTTAACTAAAAAGATATCTGTCTATTTCAAAGATGCACAGATCTCACTCGAAGGTACATTTTCCTGACATTCGGCCTAAATTCACATGTTGGGTTGAACAATATGTAGATTTTTAGCACATCCTACTGCAATAAGGAGACAGGCTGAGGACGGCAGAAAGGCTCCATTCTGGCCTAAATCTAGTCAGTTGTCTGGTTACAGGCCAAATCCTGCTCTTACAAGCATTCCCACAGATTTCAACCAGATTCCTGGTGTAAGCAGGGACTGCAGCATCAGGCCCTCAGAGAATCTCCAGTCAGACTACCCCACTGGTTAGGATATTTTCATTGAGATAAAATTGGCCCTTTTTCTCTTTTCTCCATTTCCCCAGAGCCAATCTCTCAAGATATCATGGAGGGAGTGACTGGCATTCCATGAATACTTGATTTAAACAGTTACAGCAAGTTTAGACCTAGTTCACCATATCAAGCGTTCAGATTTTAATAGCCTGTAATCAGCACAGCCTTTCAGACCTGTGTAGCATTAATATTCGTACGGTAGACCAACCTTGTTTAAAAATAGCAGCTTTCTGATTTTCTTGCAAACAGCAGTAACTAAATCGGGGGGGTGGGGGGAATCAGTCTGTCATTATCAGAGAGAAAATGTGAAGCATCATCTTAAAAAAACACTCCCCCTAGTTATTGTATTATATTATTATATTTTGAAATATTATTCCTAATAAATGTTAACATATAACCTACAGCATAAGCAAAGGCGGATATCTGAACATACAATCTAATAGGAACCTATGAGTCTGATCTTGTAAACATTACTCACATGAGTAAATCTGACTTGTGCAAGTTTTCCTGTTGGTTTTATTGGGACTACTCACATGAGAAAGGACTGCAGGATTGAGACCTCAAGAAAAAGTCCAAAGCCCATGAAAGCCAATGGAAATATTCCCCTTGACTTCAATGGGCTCTGGATCAGACCCTCTGTAAGTAAAATACAAGGCCTGATTCTAATGCTATTTACACCAGTCACCTCACTGAAGTCAGTAGAGTTATCCAAATGTAAGCTCAGAAGGAGGTCAGAATCTGGCCCAGTCTAGGAAGTATCTTTTTTCTTTAAACTCGTTATTCTCTCCCATAATTAGTGTGCAAGGATTTCTTTATATTACTTTATGCTATATGGTTTGTGGCAAATCATATATGGACTTTGCTCAGTTTGAGTCCTCTGACAATTGGAATTCAAGATACATTTGACTGTAATGCCTAGAAAGTGTATACGTTTAAAAAGACCTCTTTCTCTTGCAGGTATTTGCTCAAGAGAGTGGCATCATGTATTATGTATAATCTGTTGGAGTGCAGAGGAAATCATTTCATTTGCAAAGTTGGTTCCTTTAATGTTACAGAATTTTTGATCCATATCTGTGTAGAGCCACAATGAACGAGTCTGATTCCACAACCTTCACAAACCCATTTCGTATGGGATTACTCAGGTAAGTAAAGTCTGCTGGGGTGAGTAAGGACTGTGCCATAGGGCCCATTCACGTGAATGTGTGTGGCTGTCCCGCTGATGGGTTTAAACTCCCTTTTAAGCGTCATATGATCACTGTCATATCTTCCCATGTGTGCAAAGTATATTCACCATGCCCCTGAGAACAGATTTCTATTGACCCCCTAATCTCTTAAAAAGGAAAAGAAGGAGAGAGAATCCGTCCTGCTTAAAGCAAAAGGCAGCTGGTTCATAACCCGCCACCACCCTCACCCTTCCCCTGTCTGCCTGGAGTTCAGGCAAAAAGCCACTGCGCTTCGCACACTTCAAACTCACCCCCCAGCCCAGCCCCGCACGGACCTGGCCCTGACCCCAGCGCGGCTGGGCAGATCCTTGTCCCTTTCAAGACCAGGACAGTCCTGGGTGACCCAGACCTCGCTGGAGATCCCCCGGGGCTGGCTTGGGGGTCTGATCCGGAGCCCTCTGCAGCCCGGGAAGGGGGAGAGGAAGGTCGAGAGGGACCCGCTGCCTGGTTTTCGCCCCTTTGCATTCTCCGAGCGCCGGAAAGCAACGCGTCCGGAGCGGGTCCGCGGGCTGCGTTCATTCATTGGCAAAGGGACCCGGCCAAGGAGGAGGAGAAGTTGGGCGAGTCTGGCACGTTCAGGGCTGGGCCGTGTCCAGGCCAGGAGGGAAAGGGGAGAGTTACCTTGTCGCTGGCAGAGCTGCCCCGCACGCTGCCCCGGCAGGGCCAGCAGAGGTTGTTGTCACACACACAGGGACCGCGGCCGGCGCCTGCCGGCTTCTCATCCCACAACCACCGCCGCACGAGTTCCTTCCAATTGCCGCCTCCCAGCCTCCTTGCCGGTGCTGCAGGTTTCCTCTTCTCCCGAGCCTTCCTGCCCTCTGATCCCGGCCAGCCTCCCGCAAAGGGCACGTTCGGGAGTTGGACTCCACGTGGGGAAACGCAGGAAAAGTTTCTTTAAACTAGAAAACAAGGAAGCAGCCTCATAGATCCAGTAGTTGGCGTTTCCCAAAAGATGGCTCACACTTTTCCAGGCAACACACACACACACACACACTGAAGCAGATCCTTTTGCAGGCTGCAATCTGTTGGAAGATGCAGAAGGGACAGCAAAGGGAGAGGGGTGGGGTCTGAAGTTCTGGTGGTTCTTGCTGAAGACAAACCAGGGCAGTCTACAGCGCACCCAACAATAAAATAAAATAAATTAAAAAAAAACCCACTTCAGCAGTGATCCTTCTGCATGTTCAGAGGTCACGATCCAGTTAGGTCTTGCCTGTTGTATGTATGTGTGTGTCTCAGCAGCTGCCAAGCCAGAACTCTGGGCTGCTTCCTCCACACGCAGGCTTTTGTAGCCAAGCTTCTACATGTAACACGGGGCATGTCATCTAGCTAATTACTAAACTCCTCAGAGAAAATAGCAACTTGCTGTCAAGAAAGAAACTTCCTGCCACTGAAAGGGGGAGCCTCTCAACAACAACAGCAACATGGGTTTCTCGTTAACTCTTGTTTTGATCCCAATATGCAAGGAAAAGTTTGAAGGAGATTGACTGCCCTGTTCAGGGTCAGACTCTTCCTGGTGACTTCCGAAAGCTGCAAAATATTTCCCGGTGATCAAAACAATCAAAAGAAATGCTGAGACTTCTTCATCCATTCTCTCTCTTTAAAAGGTTTTTCTATTTGGAAAAGGTCTAGCAACCATTCATTTGCAATGAGCACTGTTATACCCATCCTCTGCTTTGCATCGCCAGAGCATCATTCATCCAACCACGTCAAAGTACTTTACAAAGCTGGGTCAGTGCCTTTATGACCCATTTGTAAAATGGAGAAACTGAGTAAGGGAAGATTAAATGATTCATCCACAGTAAATCAGCAGCCAAGCCAGCAATGGAGCTCAAGTCTCCTGACTCCCAGCCCATTGCTTTGGACACTACACAAAGTACAGAAGTACAAGAATTACAGCTAAAAATCCAGTGAATGGTGCCAAATTCATACCCAGCACAATAAATTTAAACTATTCTATTCTATTCCACAATGTACAATAGCTAAATTCAAACCTGGTGTACCCAGGCACACTTCCATTGACTTCTGTGGCGTGGCATCCACTCACCCCAACATCACAATACTTACCCATGCAAACAGTCCCAATGAAATCAATGGGACTGCTCTGATTTTTCACTGATTCATCAAACTGTTTTGGTTTCAAGGATTCTCCCAACTTGAAAAGTTTCAAAATTGTCAAAATATCCTGGTTCAACTTTTCCACAAGGAAACATTTCAGGTTTTTGATTCAAAATGACTTTTCATTTTGAAATGTTAATAAATTTAGACTAAAAAATATTTAAAAGAAAGACAAATTTCAAAATTAAAACAAACAAAACATATTGTGTGACCTGAGCAGATTTTTTTTAATTATGATTATTATTCACAAAAAAATTCAAGATTTCAATTTTTTTCCTCATTCAGGCCAGGAAAATGTTTTGAAATCTCAAAAAATTTCGCAATATGGGAATACTATTTCTGACTCAGCTCTCAACACAAGTCTCAATTCCGTGCAATTTCTTACTGTCCATCCTACCTCTCCTATCTCCCTTGTCAGACTACATACACATTATTGTGTTTTTGTCAAAATAAAATTTTTGCCCACAATGAGGAAAGTCTCTGTGAGTTGCATCTGAAAAGAAGAGTGGTTTCACATGCTGCTTTTATCTACCCTCATGTTGGAGTGCGTTTGTCCTGATAAATAAGTGATCTGATGGGAGAGCGCAGAAATAACTATTTCTATTTCAAAAAAAACCTCCAAGGTTTAATAAGTCAAGATAATAATAATGATAATGATAATAATAATTAATAAGGGGGTGGGGGACAAAGCATTATTTAGACAAGAGTTGGTGATTGTCATTGCTGCTTTTTTGTTTCATTTAATTGTTGTTTTAAATTATATTATTAATGTGTTTTACAGGAAGAGGCAGGTGAATGCCATAGAAATAAAATGTATTAGTGTAATTAAGATAATCATGATTCATGATAATCTGAGATTCTGTGATTTGATGAAATTCTGAGTGTCTCCTCAATTACTCTATAAAGTCTTTTGGATTTTCCAGCCTGCTTTTTATTTTTTTTTCTGATGCACTGAATTTCAAGTGTTTTATTTGGCTATTTGCTGCACATGGAGTGCTAGGGCCCTGCCCTGACCTCTTACATCACCACCATTTCCGGCATAGGAAGGATTATTCTGAGCCAAAAATTAGCCATAAATGCTACAAGTGCTTATCCATTTATAAATTTCCAATCTTGCTTCAGTATTTACACTGCTAAGCACCATTCAAACATGGCTTGATTACATTGAGGCCATTACCATTCATCAGCATGGCAGACCATAACAGAGCTCAGGGAGCGTGGCTATTTAACTTTCTAACCCCAGAAACGTATCAAAATCTAGGAGAGTGAGATGTAGTTCCAGAAAAGAAGCTCAGTGTTTGAAACTGTGTGTGCAGTCAAACTTTCAGAGGGGTGAAAGGTGCGTGATATCACATAGGAATCATGACATTTGTTTTCAGGGATAGATGACAGCTCATTTATCTATATTCATTATGGGGAAAAATCCATTCTTGAATGAATGGCTGAATGGGAATGACTGACTGCAATGGGGACATGCCATGGCAGATGCTGTACCAACTTTCTCACATACACTTCAACCCTGACTCGCAAAAAACCTCCTGTTCCAGTTCTGAGGCTTCAGATGCTCTGGCACTGCACCTCAGTCAGGATCTGGAGCAACCGAGTTACTCCTTCCACACATCCCACCATCAGCACAGCTCTGCCAGGGAATCACACTCCCGATCTCTGGCACTCCTTGTCATCCCAGTCCTGAGCCTTTCTTTCATGGAGGTCTTCAATAAACTTCACTCCTACCTTGCATTACCTTACAACAAACGCTTCTACTCCTGGCCTCCTCTCCTCTGTAGCTCTGGCCATTGGCTTTCAGTCCTGCTGCTTCATCACAAAATTGGCCTAGCAGTACTAGCTATGGTCCCCCAATTCAGCCACTGAAGTCAATGGGACTTATACGCATTCTTAAGTACCTTCTTTAATCAGGGCCATTAACAACAATAATAGCATTTAGCACGTAACATCTTCAAAGTACTTTACAGAAATCACCTGCTTAAAATGTTTCCATTACTTCGGCAGGGATCATCTTGTCTTTCATCACACAGACCCATTCTGGAAGCACTAACTCAGACAGAATTGGCTAGGGACCAGTGTTTTCCCATTAGCTTTTGGTGCTTCCAGCCAGGTGGTGCCAGCTGCAGATCACAGGAGCTACGCCCTCAGATCACTTCTTCCTGGGGGGCAGTGCTCCTCCTCCCCTTTGCCAAAGCAGTCTCGGGCTGCTTCTGTGCTTCATTCTCCCTGGCAGGCTGGATTCCTGCTCCTGGCAGATGGATTCCTCCCCAAATCTCCCCACACGCTAGTACAACAACAATACGCATGGCTGGCTGATTTCTGTTGCTGGTGTTTGGAAAGGCACAGAGATGGCTCCTGAGGCTTAATGCCTTGCAAAAAGTTGCACCCTCAGCAAAATAACATTGTATGACCTCAGCCTTCATTTGCACAAACATGCAAGGGTTTAGGGCCCAATACTTCCCTCACCAAAAAGTGCTATAAAATGTAGTCAGGGTAAAATCAATAAGGTTATTAACATGAGCCAGGGTTTGCAGGACAAGGGGACTAAAGGGCCAGGTCCTGCTCCAACTAAAGCCAATGGCAAAATTTTCATTGAATTCAATGCAAGCAGAAAAGCTAAAGTCATCTTATTTCTTTTCTTAATTATCTGCTGGGGTAACCAGGTTCCCCACCCCCACCGCATTGCTGGGTATTCTAAACCTGTCAAGATTTCACAGTTTCATTTCAGTAAAACAAACCACCACTTTGGATTTGGTACAATCTCTTTCTACACCAGTCTTCATACTGTCCCACTGATGCCACCAGTAAAATCTGTGCTGCAGAGTAAATATATTGGGCCTGATTACTCTCAGCTATATTGGTATGAATTAGGTGTAATGTTATTTAATGATAATTCCTCTCTCTTTTCATCAGTAGATCTCAAATTGCTTTAAGAAAGGAGGTATCATTATACCCATTTTACAGGCAGGGAAACTGAGTCACAGACAGCTGAAGTGACTTGCCCAAAGTCACCCAGACAGAGGTGGGAACAGAACACAGAGGCTCAGTCCTCTGCTCTATTCACTAGGCCACATGGCCTCTCTTAAAGCTAATAGGTTTACTTGGGTGAATAATGTAAGTGGGATTTGGCATAATATTTCTTTGTAAATAAAATGAGATAGAAAACATATTTTTCCTCATTGTGTCTTTAAAGGCAGTATTTTGTTTTCCTGAAGAAATGAGAAGACCCTGAGAGCAACAGGATTTTGACTCTTTACAAAGAACTGCTTTAAGGTCACTGCATAGACCCAATAGAAAGGCAGATGATCTGTGACAACGTGCTCACTGGGAGGGGAAGAGAGGAATTTGCTCTCCTCTTGCAAGATGACATCTTTCTCGAGAGACATCTTTAGCTCTGCAATCTCATATACATGCTGCACAGTCATTTAAAAGAGACCACAGTCTGGTGAAAAACTGTATATTTCTAAAAAGCAATTTTCCTTGTGTGTGTTATGAATACTACCTTGGATTATTAAACCTGAAAGAACTTTTAATATCTAACTTGCTTTCACTAATTAAGTTGTTTACACTTTGGGTTTCTCACAAATGAAAATACATCACTTGATTTGACCTTAGATTATAATCAGTTTCTAATCAATTTCACTTTTACATTCTCATGCACCAGCACAAACTCCAAAGGCAGGACTACAAACATTGCAGGGGCACATTTCTTATAATTTATAAATGAATAATTTTTGTTTTGAAAATTTACAACGGAAACAGAATAATTTCTAATTGGGCACATAAACATTAGTTTTTCCTCAATCTGAATTTTGAGCCATATCTAATCAATATATCTATCTATATCTAGAGCCATATCTAATCTATATATAGATATAACAGGACAATAATAATAATAAAAAAATAATAAATGTTGAGGGCTTTTATGTTTGCCTTCTGGATTTTAAGTCTTTAGGCTTATGTTTTCTGGTTGATCTGTAAACGAAAGTGTTAAAACTGTTTGGTTTGGGGTTTTTTAATGAACGCTGTAATTCTCGTGTAATCAAACGATTCCAGGAGCTGGAGCTTTAAGAAAAACACCAAATATCATGAGACTCACCAAAAAAAAAAAATCATGAGTTGCCAACACTTTGGGTGTGCACACCTTCATCAGGTATTGAGCAGAAAAGAGTGCAAGAAGCTGCCAGTTGTCAGCAGGACTTCTTTTTAGAATATCAGTTCTTAAAGTCCATCAACCACCTACATATTAGTTTCATGTTAGACCAATTTCACATAATAAAGTTCCTTGTGCTTCTATCATTGGCAATGACTAATATCAGTGGTTTGGAACTAACAAAACTGTGGTTGGTGAGCAATTCATACATTCATTATAGGGCCAGATTCTCAGCTGGGGTAAATCACCATATCTTCATTGACTTCAATGGAGTTACAACAATTTACATGAGCTGAGAATCTGGCTCTATAAATTGTGACCAGAAGGGAACATTATGATCACCTACTCTGGCCTCCTGTATAACACAGACCATGTTATTAATTATATGAAGTAAGAGTTCATTATATAATTACCTTCCCCCCACACTGATCACAAGTTCTCAGTTTCATCAGATAAAGCCAACCCAATTCTTCACTGGGAATTGAAGAGTCCCAGCATTTCACAGGATAAGGTCCTGCAATTGCAGCTAACAAGAAACAACTTGCAAACCTTATCTGCTGTATTCCAGAAATGTTACAGAACCCTTTGAGTGTATTTAGAGAGCTGCTAAAACCTTTTCATACAACTGGGCCTATAAAACAGTTTATTAATAATGAAATGATTGGTAACGAATAAGGGTCCTGGTCTGCTTTCACTAAAGGCAATGTGAGTTTTTCCATGGACTCCAAAACAGACAGGATCATGTCCATTTATCAACAGCTAACTCACAGCAGTATCCAACTTCATACAGTGTTTTCCTAGCCTTAGAACAGGAAATAACTGTAGTCTCTCCCATACCACTGTGGCATCACTGCTTGTAGATGTTGACTATTTAAACAAGATCACTGTACACATTTTAGTGCAAATCTTTACCCATGTGAATAAACCTCACCTACAGGTGGTCCCATGGGAGTCAATGGGACTGCTCAGGTGAGTAAGCATTTGCAGGATCAGTCTCTAATGTGACTTTCATCCCAAATACTTCACAACTATGGGCCAAGTCATGTTCCCTTTTTCAATCCTACTTCCTCAGGTGAGTAAGGCCAGCAGGATTGGGTCCTTTGGAGCCAGTCTTTACTAACATGAATAGGCCCCACTCATAAGAGTTGGCTCATTTACATGTTAATAAAATTTGCAAGATCAGGCCTCATGAGTCTATAATCTAATGGAACTACTACTACTACAAGGTGTAGTCATGTGGGCATGGGTTGTTGCAGGATCAGTCCCTTTATACATAAACTATATCTCACATTATCCACCATTGAAATACACTCACCTCTAGAGGGAATGTGGCAGCTGTTTAACCATATGCTGTTTGCAGGCTCAGGATTACAGCACTCCATTGACTCATAGTCAAAAGTTTTCTTTAGAATCAGAAGGAATGGAAACATTTTTTAAAGCTTTAATGGAGGCGAAAATCTGCAGAAAACTTTGGAGATCAATAATAAAAAAATCAGTAGAGACCCTAAATCCATACTATAGTGTGGAAATTTCCTGACACTTATTTCCAGTGCCCTATAGAGAACTAAATTACAAAACTAATGGCCAGTCCCCCTATTATTAATCCCAGCAATTCTTCTCACAGATAGAGGATTATGGGTCTCACAGGGCAAATCAACTGCAAGACCAGATGAGCTTCCTCCTGAATCTCATTTTAGATTTGTCAAAAGATTAGCAAACCTTCTGTGCGATCTTGAGCTCCATTTTGGGTGAACTCGGGTCCACTTTCAAGTGAACCTGGAGCTAATATATTGCGTTGCTTCAAATCCTTGAAAAATTGGCAGTTCCCAGCGGCTCTGTGGAGAGTTTAGGTGAAGTTTAATGGTTCCAAAATACTGCAAGTGAATTTCCTAGAGCTCCCATAGCCACCATCACACTCTGAAATCCTCCCAAATCTTGCAGCTGCCTTGGGGCTGAGGGTGGAGCTAGGGCTGACCGTGACCAGCTAACACCACCTGCCCTGTTTACACTAGGTGCAAAGAGCCATTTAAAATTGTGTTAGTTAAAATGTGTTCGTTAACACAGTCTAAAAAACCACCATTTTTTCTAGTTTAGTCTAGACCATGCTCTCATACTGTGCAGAGTCCCTCCTTCCATGTCCTTATTCTGCAGGTGGTTTGTTTAACAACTTGGGGTTGATTTTTCTTCCCACTCTTTCCCTTACCACATTTGTTCTTTATTTCTCTGCTCTTTCCAGGGCAGATATGCCTCTTAAAATTGTGCTGCACCTTTCTGGTGCTGTCTAAACACAGCTCCTTTGATAACCCTGAAGTCAGAAAAAATAAAGGAAATAAAAGAACAAAATAGAGGGGAGTTAACAGCACTTGGAAACCCAAACAAGCCTTCTGGCGTGGCTCAGGCATCAGAGAAGTGTCTGTGCTTCCTCAATTAAATCAGCCTTACCACTTCCTGTTTATCGGTACAGTGTCTATAGGGAGGACTGACCAATAGCAATGCAAAAGCTGCTATTCCTAGCCAAGGAAAGCTCTTTGCCTTTATATTTGTAGAAGGTACAGAGAGGGGGCCCAAGTCAGGTGAGGAATCAAACTTCCTCAGTGTTAAAGAAGCTTCAGATCTAGGGTCTCAATTTGAGGCCATTTCTAAATCTCATAAAATAAAGGTGTGGTTTTTTTCCCCTATCCAGAACGCCAAAAATGTGAACCCCATCCTGGTCCCAGAGTCTTTTCACGTGTTGCATTTTCACCGAGTTAACAAGCATGCAGGAGCCTCAAACTGGATTCTTTATTCAAGCCAGTGTAACAGCTTTACCATCCTGTTATTGTCCTCTCCTCCTGACTCCTTCCTTACACTTCCCCTAGTGGTCTCCAGCATGCATTGCATTTACATGTTCCTTTTTTCAGTGAGCATTGCTCCAACAGAGCATCTGTTTCATTGACCTCGTCCATCGTTTCTATTATTTTTGGTACCAATATTTTCAAATGAGTTAGGCCCTCAACCCCCATTGACTTTCTATTAGAGTTGTGCATGTAATTTAAATATTACACTCTTTGGAGGGCAAGGACTGTCTTTTTGTTCTTTGTTTGCACAGCACCTAGCACAATAGAGTCTTAATCCATTGCTGGGGCTCCTAGGTGCTACCACAACACAAATCATAATAAATAGTTTAATCATTCACCTTCAGCCTTCTCCCCCCCACACCCCTTTCCCCACCACACACCCACAAACTGTAATGCATGTATCTATGGAATATCAAGTTTGTCTTCTGGATTCTATACATCTACTCATTTCAAAAATGTATCGCTGTATGGCAGACAGTAGCCATTTTGTTCTCAGAGTAGCTGTAGCCTGTGCAAAGGAGACATACACATGTGCTCCCCTTGAAAGATACTGCTTTCATCCATTCAAGGGACATAAGAGGCAATAAGAGGAGGATCTATAAATACATTAGGAGCAAGAGAATGATGTAGGCAAGTGTAGGTCCACTGCTTGGTGAGGAAGGAAAGCTAATAATGAATGACAACAAGAAGACTGAGATGTTTAATGGCTATTTTGCTTCAGTCTTCACAAAAGAGGTTGATTGTGACTAGACACTTACAACAATTACTATAAACAACAAGGAGGAAGAAACACAAGCCAGAATAGGGAAAGAACAGGTTAAAGAATAATTAGATAAGGTAGATGTATTCATATTGGCAGGGTCTGATGGAATTCATCATAGGGTATTTAAGAAACTAGCTGAAGCAATCTAGGAACCATTAAAGATTACCTGCAGGAACTCCTGGAGGATGGGCAAGGTGCCAGATGACTGGAGAAGTGCAAACAAAAATAGTATCTATCTTAAAAGAGAAACAAGGACCGGGGGAATTAAAGACTAACATTGATACCTGGAAGGATACTGAAACTAATTATTAAACAATCAGTTTGTAAACACCTAGAGGATAATAGGGTGATAAGTAATAGCCAACATAGATTGGTCAATAACAAATCATGCCAAATGAACTTAATTTCCTTCTTTTACAGGATATTGGCCTAGTGGATAGGGGCAAGACTCAATAGATGCAATTTACCTTGATTTTAGTGAGGCTTGTGACACAGTCCTACGTGACAGTCTCAAACAAACTAGGGAAATACGGTCTAGATGAAATGTCTATAAGGTGGGGTACCCAACTGCTTGAAATACTGTATTCTAAGAGTAATTTTCAATGGTTTGCTGTCAAACTGCAAGGACGTATCAAGTGTGGCTCAGCAGGGGTTTGTCCAGGGTCTGGTACTATTCCATATTTCCATTAATGATTTGGATAATGGAGTGAAGAGTGTGCTTATAAGGTTTGCAGATGACACCAAGCTGGGAGAAGTTGCTAGCACTTTGGAGGACAGGATTACAACTCAAAACAACCTTGAAAAATTAAAGAATTGGTCAGAAATCAACAAGATGAAACTCAATACAGACAAGAGCAAAGTACTTCACTTAGGAAGGAAAATCAAATGCACAACTACACAATGGGAGATATCTGGCTAGATGACAGTACTGCTGAAAAGGATCTGGGGGTTACAATGGATCACAAATTGGATATGAATCAACAATGTCATGCAGTTGCAAAAGGGGTAATATCATTCTGGAGTTTACTAACAGGAGAGTTGTATGTAAGACACAAGAAGTAATCATCCCATTCCACTCGGCCTCAGCTGGAGTATTGTATCCAATTCTGGGTGCCAACACTTTAAGGAAGAAATTGGAGGGAGTCCAGAAGACAGCAACCTAAATGATAAAGGACTTAGAAAACCTGAGTTATAGGGAAAGATTAAAAAAACTGGGCATGTTTAGTCTTGAGAAAAGAAGAATGAGGGGGACCCAGTAACAGTCTTCAAATTTCTTAAGGGCTGCTATAAAGAGGACAATGATCGATTGTTTTCCATGTCCACTGAAGGTAGGACAAGAAGTAATGGGCTTAACCTGCTGCAAGGGAGATTTAGGGCAGATATTAGGGAAAAATTTCTACTATAAGAATAGTTATGCACTGGACTAAGTTACTAAGGGATGTTGTAGAATCACCATCATAGGAGGTTTTTAAGAACAAGTTAGGCAAACACCTGTCAGGGATGATCTAGGTTTACTTGGCCCTGCCTCGGTGCAGGAGACTGGACTAGATTGCCTCTTAAGATCCCTGCCAACCCTATATTTCTATGATTTTATATTTTCTTTAATCCAAAGTCAACTTCAATCAGGCTGAAAATATGTGGTTGCCTTTGTATATGGAAAAACATCAAACAAACCTACACCTGGAATGCAAACCCAAACAGTGAACCTTTGGAGGGGTTTGGAAACTTTTGGTTAACGTCCCCCCCCCCCGCGTTGTTGTTCTGTTTTGTGCTCCTTTTTCATCTCCTGGGCCCAGCTGTGATCAGCAATCCAGTCACACCAGGACTATGAGGCATAACAGAATCAAAGAAGTCAGAGACAGGAGTCGAACTCATGTGGTCCCAGCTTGTGGTCTCAGCTCAAACCACGCCAGGACCCCAATTCAGCCAGGTACTTAGGCACATGCCTGACTTTAAGTACATGGGTGAAGGAATAAGGGACTACTCACATGTTTAATGTCAGGCACATCCACTCTCTTGCTGAATCAGGGCCCTGTTCATGCAGGAAACCACCTGTTGCCTAGGAGCCATAAGCATCATTGATTTTGATTAAAACATGCACTTGGGATTTATTGCCGCACAACGTTTTGCCATTGATCATCTACGCTAGCTGCCCTTCTGCTGCAGGCAAAGTGAATACCACCACCACCACCATGGAGTTAGCTGGGACAGCGGCAATCTCTTGTTTTCATTCAGGCTCCAGCTGAACAGTCAATTTCCCAGAGTCCATTGGTTTGTGAAGAGATGGGGGGGGGGCGATGTGGTGGAGAAGCACCCTGCTGTGGAGTATCTCACTGAATCACAATAATTAACACCCTTGTTACTGCAGCAATGAATGGCCATTTTTGCTTGTGTGTATTTTTTTGCCCCTCATTCAATAGGCCAAGTGAATTTTCTGTTTGTTCACAGGTACCTTCTGTTCTTGCCCTTGGCTTTGGTTACTCCTGAATATAGTCTTATGGTGAGACAAATGTAGCCCAAGGTTCTTGGAACAAGTAACAACATCAAAGCATCATAATAGC
The DNA here is from genome assembly GCF_016161935.1 of Mauremys reevesii. Taxonomy (NCBI): domain Eukaryota; kingdom Metazoa; phylum Chordata; order Testudines; family Geoemydidae; genus Mauremys; species Mauremys reevesii. Next base: position 82,262,666 of record NC_052631.1, on the reverse strand, counting down.
AGGCCCCTGCCTCATAAGGGGAGGGTCTGTGTAACCCATGCCAAACCTAAATGAAGTCAGATTGACTGAGAATGGAGAAACTTGGGGGAAGGGGGAAATGGACCAAACTCTTAAGGCAGAAGTTGACCACAGCGCATGTCACCAGTGCTGATTAACGTCCACAAGACTTTCTGCATGTTGCAGATTTGTCACCGCTATAAATTCATTGCAAGTATTAATCCTGAGGTACTCACTGCACCTGGCACTGGTCTTGACTATCCGTGTCGCTTGCAGGGAATCACTAAGAAAGCACTTTCCTCTGTTTCAACTGCATGAGCCTCTCTGTGTTCTCTGCTCCTGCCTGCATCCTGGCATGTCACACTCTTCCTCTCTTAAAAAAAGCAGACTTAGGTCTATCCACGACTCACAGAGAGGGCAGCCTCAGAACACATAGGCATAAGCAGGAATGGATCCTGCCTCGGTAAGAAACAAACCTGCAGGGAAACAAAGAAGAGGGCTTAGCACTTATATAACACTTTTCATGGCTTCATCTCAAAGTGCTTCACAAAGGTTGCTCAGATTTATTAGCCCTGTTTTAAAGGCAAACAATAATGAGCCACAGGAAGGCTTAGACCTGAATTTTCAGAAATAGCCACTAATTTGGGTCCCCAGGTTTTTGGATGCCCAGCCAGAGAGGTGCTGGGCAGCCATTATTCCAGCTAAAGGCAAGCCCGAGAGGCCTCAAGTTTTACACCCAATAAACTGAGACACCCCAAAATCACTAATTTTGAAAATTTTGGTCCTGAATTGAACATAATGGCCCCTTGGGGCCTTGAAAAGCTGTGAACCTGCCCCAGGTCACACTGTGAGCGTGAGGCAGATCTCAAACTAGAACCCAGCACTCCTGATGCCCAGTCCAGTGCACTCTCCACTGGACCATGCTGCCTCTCTTACAGCCTGTTAAACTGCCCACTTGCTATCTATACATAGTTTATTCACCTCATCCCTAAAAACATTGCCGGGGGCAGGGTGGATTGAGGTGCCTTTTCAGGGCCGGATTATGACATTCTGAGGCCCTAAACTATGTCAAGTGTAAGAGGCCCCATACCATAAAAAAATGAATTTATTATTTTCACAGACAGGACATTGAATATATAAACACAAAGCTTTATATTTGCATATATACAAAGGCAAAGTTGTAAAAATAATATAATAATCTTCATTTTCAGCAGCCCTCTCTGTGATGATAACATCATGACAAAGAAATTTTAGACAAATTCTTTGAACTAATTGTGTATGTAAATAAAGTAGAAGTAAACAATACACTATAAAAATACAAAATCAAAAAAATTACAGTAAAAATACAATTTACTAGAAGAGTTCTCAGGAAATGTTTCTTCTCTGTTGGGGCATCTAAATTGTGGAATTCCTTGTCTGCGTAAGGAATGAGACTCTTAGAGGATACAAGAGGCAATTGAGGATATAGGATGCAGATAACCCACAAGCTTAAAGCTCAATTATTAGTTATATTGATATGAATTACACCCAGCTAATAAGCAAACCGTCAGAAAATTGTATGAGGGTTATATTTTTCCAATACATTGATTTGTTTTGTTTTTATAGAAGGTTATGCTGAATTATCTAGTATTGGTACTAAAATTACAGGCAGAAAGTTTTTATTGAAACCAGTAAAAACTTTAATATTATAAATATTGAGATTTGTATATCTATACATCAACAAATAATATTTATATGTATATGTGTGCCGAAAACCTGTTATTTTACCAGGACATTTCTGTGAAAGTTAGTGCTATTTTGTCTGTGTTCTCACAGGAAAAGAAGAGAAGATACATAATTTTTTTACACCATGAGAAGTAAGGAAAATTATCCTTCTTTTCATATGAATAAAAGAAAAAATGTTTGATTAATTTTGTTAGAGAAATACAAAGTTTATCTGGACTATATATAAAATATATTTACAAATGTTTATTCTGATTTAATTTTCACTATGAAACAATGAATTATTGGGATTTTTCTTTTGCCATACTATAAAAATACAATTTATTATGCATATGATATGTGATTTATAAGTCTATATAAGAATTTTTACATAGCATACTCCCTATAATCTTCATGCACCAAACCCACCGAGCAGAAAATCCCAGTCTTTTTCCTAGGCAGACATCTCTCTTCGCATTTGCTGCTCTATCCTCTCTCTCTCCGAGCACCACTAATTAATCTCAAGTAAACACCTCGGACACACAGAGTGACAACAAGTTATATGTGCAAAAGAGAACGAAAGAATTTACCAGAAAGAAGACTGGTAATCTCTAGACGGGCATTGAGAAAGTGAGAAAAACTAGCTTATATTCAAGCAAATATAATGAATATTATAGGCTTTAATAGCTTATAAATCATATATGCACATAATTTGAAATAACTTGCTCACCAAGTACTCAGAATATTTTGATATATATATCCTCCTTTACCTCTCTCAAAACCCACTATTTATTCTTTCATCAGCACTCTCTAATATTTATTGTGAAGGTTCCCGAAACTGATGGAGGGAAGCCAACACAAATTTATCCTCCTCAAAATCCACTCGATCCAAGTCCATAAGACGATCACCTGCAAACTCAGTCATGTGACGCATGGACAGAGCATGAAGCAGAAAGCAGGGTGCGCACTAAAACACACAATTGTACGTATGTACTGATCAAAAGAAGAAAGAACACAGTAACATATCAGTATGAGCTTGGCAGGATTGCTTCAGGACACTGCCGTCTCCGACCTCACATTTTTCCTGATTTTATCAGCAGTGAGATTTATTTATTTAAATAAGTTATGAAGGCATAGTCAGAATTTTATCAGTAGCAACTGGCCAACAAAACTCTGCCTTAGGAGACTGATAGCAGACTTACTCATAGAACTACTAATTTTTACAAGTGCAATTATCATTTTTTCCTCAGCCCTGGCCTCCCACCTGTCAATAATGAACAATTAGTGAAGGGTAGGGTAAGGATATTTGTGCAGCCAGATGTGTATATTTTTGCCATATTTGAACAAATGTCTATATCAGAGGTAGGCAACCTATGGCACGGGGGCCGAAGGCGGCACGTGAGCTGATTTTCAGTGGCACTCACACTGCCCGGGTCCTGGCCACCAGTCCAGGGGGCTCTGCATTTTAATTTAATTTTAAATGAAGCTTCTTAAACATTCTGAAACCTTATTTACTTTACATACAATACTTTAGTTATATATTATAGACTTCTAGAAAGAGACCTTCTAAAAAGGTTCAAATGTATTACCGGCACATGAAACCTTAAATTAGAGTGAATAAATGAAGACTCAGCACAGCACTTGTGAAAGGTTGCCGACCCCTAGTCTATATTTAGAGAGAATCTTCTTTTTCCCATATCTCCTTTATTTATCAACCGATTTTGATAAAATTTGAAATTGAGTCATTTTTTTCTTTTTTAGAGGCCCCCCATATTGTGAGGCCCTAAACTGTAGTTTAGTAATCTTATACCTTAATCCAGCACTGTGCCTTACGCACGGGTGCCTCATATTTTGTCTTTTTCCCAATAGGGAGGGGTAAACCATCCTGCAACTGCAATGCCCAAATCTCAGAATGAACCTTAAACTATCCTCCTCCCTCCTCACTAGTGCCAGATAAACTCCTGTCATTCCGCGGTCCCTCAGGGTGTTTTAAGATGCTTGAAAATCCACTCTGGGCCAGCTGTCGTCTTCAGGTAACACAAGCTCTGGGGCTTTCCCCAGAGTCATGGTGAGGGCAATGTATTCTGGGACAGCTCTGAACTTAGGGAGTTAGTGTATAAAATCTGAATACTGCAGCTGGCCAGTGCACAGAAGAGAACCAAACCTGAAAGCCCTTCCCTGGGTGGCATCACTGGAAAAGAGATTTCTTAAGGGTCAGTCAGAAGGACTGATAGGATGAAGTAGCCAGCTGGGGTCAACGAGGAGGAATTGAGTCCCTGATTCAGCAAAGCACTTAAGCATGTGCCTAATTTTAAACATCAGAGTCAAGAGGGTTACATGTGTGATTCAAATTAAGCATGTGCTTAAACACTTCACTGAATTGGGTCCTGAGTGGACCCGGGATGGATCTGAAATCAACTACTTTGTGTGAGGTGAGGGAGGTAGCGGTTGAGACATTTATGGGGACAGTGTGAGGTCAAGCAGGAGATGGGGATGAAGGTAGGACCTTTGTGGGTGCTCAGGGAAGTTCAAAGACAGGGTTCTGGGTGCTCAGGGCCCTGTTTCACATCAAGGAGAGAGCTGGGAGGGGTCAGGAGCCCTTAGTGCAGGCAGGGAGAGGGATTTTCTAACCATTCAAACAGATTTTAGCTCTCCCTTTGATAATAAATGGAGCCAAACCCTTCCACTCACCCCCTAGCTGAGGGCTAAAGACAAGAAGATCCTTCTCTGATCCCATCTGGAGTAAAGTACATTCCACAACCTCAGAGAAACATCGTAAGGAGGTTTCCTCTGACGCAAAACCAAGCCTGTCATGCTTGTGAATATTAAAGTCACAGACAATCTGCTTACACTCAAGCTCACATGCCATTTTAAATGTATGTCTCAACCCATCGGCTTAAAATGTTCCATAAGAACCATCTTACCAAGGGAGCAGAGCATAAACATCTCTGTTAAAGAAAGAAGCCTACTGAATGAATACATTCCCCAGGCACTCTGCTTAAAGAGAGCTGTTAAATTACATGCGTGGGGTGCTGTATGGAGAATGGACCATTAGTTCATCTAGGCCAATGTCCTTCCTCTGACTGGTAATGGCTAATATATAAGCTTCAGAAGGAGACAAAACCTCACCCATTATGCACCTTGCCCGACTGGCAATGGTGAGTGGGTTAGGTGTGGGGGGAGGGGAACCCTATATTCCTGATTCCACCTGCTGTTCAATTTGTGCCATGAAGCACAAAGAGTGAGGGCCTCTGTCATTTTAACCCAAGCATGACTGCAGGAATCAACATGCTAAAAGAACACCCTGGAGCAGGGAAAACCTGCCCAGTAGCCACTTGGGTCTCTGACTCAGGAGAATGCTCTTTGCAGTTCCAGTGTGAGAACCTGTCCCACGCTCACTCGTTCATTCACTTTGGGTGTGAGTGGTTTTACTGCCTGCAAGTAGGAAATTAAACTGGAAAAATCTCTCAGAAATAAATGCATTGAACACACACCTTGTAGGGAAAGCATCAGCCCTTCCCCCCAGGGAAGATAAAGGTATTGTGCAGTCTGCCTTTTGTTGTGCTTTGGCACAGGTTCTCCACCCCACTAGGGACCCAGCCCTTTTCCAGGCCATTAAAGAACCTCCCCTCCATCTTCCCCACACCCACACTATGGACTCCACCTCCCTTCCCCAACCCCCAGCCTCCAGGAACCCCCTTCCTCATTCTCTCCTATCTAAGAACTTGCCCACCCCGTCAACTCCACTAAGGAGCTCTCTCACACAGTAAGAAACTGTATCGTCTCTTCCCTCAGCCCCCAAATAAAAGTTCTCCTTCTCCACCTCCAATAAGGAAACCCCCATGCTCCTCTCTCTCTCTCTTTCTCTCTCTCTCTCACACACACACACACCCTCTCTCTCTCCTCAGTTTCCATCACCCATAACTAAAAATCCCTCTTCTTCACCTCCACCCCTCCAGTTTCAACAGGACACTTGCCCCCACTATGCACTTCCAGAGCCCTTGGCTAGCCCCTGAGGATTCATGTATCTGGGACGAGAGGTAGGAGAGAAAATCAGGGCCCGGAAGTGCAGAGTGGAAGAACAAGGAAACATTCCCTTGTAGTAACTTCATTACCTTGCTTGGGCAACTTAACCCCACTGAACTGCTGTGTATCTAGCTGTTAACAGCATGCTGAACACAGTGATTGGAGCAAACCCATGCTCTGGGTTCTCTTTGACATGTTTTTCTGAGAGTATATCAGTCATTAGCTCTTGATCAGCATTCAGCAGCCCTTCAGCATCCAGAGGTCCCCCATGTCCTAAATGCCATGCACCTCTCAAAAACCCAAGGAGACTCCTAATTGGTTAGCTGTTCCTCCAGTGGGCTCATTCAGTTAACAATAGAGGTGCTTGCTTCTTTCATAATACAGAAAAAACACCTGGGCTGATAATATTCACGCTGCAATAAATGTGAATGATTTATATGAAATGCCATCGAGTCAGGGTCTGGGAAATGCACATAGCTGAAGAGTGTCTGCTCATTCATGGAATAGGAGGCTGGAAACCAAATTTTCAAGATTAAACTAGAAATGTTTCCATCCACATATTTATTTTATAAACTTTTATTAAACTTTCCTCTGCTGTATTTGCAACCCAAATGCAGCACTATGTTAGCGCACGAGCAGCAGACAGGAAAATGCCTATAAACAGAAGTGAAATAGAGGAATCTAATTTTACTGTCCAAGCTGAGGCAATATGCAGAAGAGTCAATTAGATTTTTGAAAATTCATTTGAAATCATCCCTGCTCTGTGGCAAGGCCGTTTGCATTTCTGTAAGTATATGATTTCTTTCAACTTGACAACGGCACTTTAAACAAGCAGCAAACAAGGAGGAACAAAGATATGCCTAGCACGCCTTAAATCTTAAGTAGGGAGGTTTTTGGTGTTGTTTGACTGGTGCTCACCCAGGCAGTGTCTCTGAGATCGATATGCTTTGATCTATTGCATAAGACTCACGGGAGAGTACAGGGAGGTAGCCAATAGCCACAGGCCTAAGGGAGGAGAGAAATGCTGCTAAGACAACATGTGACAGCAATAAAAGGATTGAGGTGCCATTTCACTACTGACACTTCTTTGCATCTTCCCCTTTTCCTCCTTTCCCAGTTCAGGCAGGTCATCTGCCAGAGGCTGAGCCGCTTGGATAGTTTCTTGGCAACCTCCCTGAAACAAAGGTGCAACACTCGGGAGTGCTCTTCCCCTCCCAAAGTCATACCCACCACCAGGCATCTCCAACATGCCAGGAAGCGTCTCTGCGCCTATGGTGCTCATTCCTGCTTTGAATTAGCACGGAGATCAGCAGGTGATGAGTCTGAGCGAGCAACAGCCGGAGAGGAGAGAGGATTCTGGGTTTTTCCTTTAGCATTAGAAACTTGCCCCACCCGCCCTTTTGTCATACCTCCTTTGGCGTGTGCTCAGCCACTGACCTAGTTTAAGCAGCCCGGCTACCAGTACAAACATGCACACTCATAACAGTATAATTTCCAACACTGTAATGTGAAATGGCCCCAAGGAGAATTTTCCAGACTGCATCACATGCGGAATGAGAGCTCCCCTAGGGAACGGACAACCCAAAGGTCTAGCAGCAGCAGCAGCAGAGTGTAGGGGATCCCTGGTACTACCACCATACCAGAACTTGGGAGCACTACAGAGAGTACAACCCGCTCTCTGGGAGAGTGAAACATGTCCCTTTTGGACAGTATTGATGCTGATGGGCTCTGGAGCAAAGTCTAAGCTTCCTCAGCCAAAGGAGCGAGTCAAACCAACGTGAGGCCTTACAGGAGAGAGAGGTAAAGAGGAAAATGTGGGGATCCTAGCAGATACCTTCCCCTTCCCTTATCCCCCCAAAAAGTCCTGACACCAATGAGCTCTTTCTTCTGAACAGACTGGACACCATTTGTGCTTTGACCCAGGGGAGAGAGCAAGTAAAAGGATTAATTGTCCTGGTACGTGAACAGTCTTGTAAAAAGTAGATTCTTATCTATTAAGGCCAAAAGGGACTATAGGGCTATCCAATCTGCCCCCTGCTTAACCCAGGTCACAATTTCGCCTACTGACAACTGTAAGCCCATAACTTTTGGCTGGGATACAGCATAGATTGTAGAAAGATACCCCATTTTGATTTAAAGACTGCAAGTGATGGAAAGTCCACCATGTCTTTGCTAAGCTGTTCCAATGGCTAATTAACGTGACTTACAAATTTGTGTCATACTTCTAGTGTGAGTGTTTTAGCTTCAGCTTCCAGCTCATTGGTACCTGCTTTAAATGAGAGATGGTCCCAAACTAAATCTCTGACTCCACGCACCTGAACATTTGGAAACATCCCACCCCATCTACCTCAAGTCCTGGAGTTATCAAAACTCATTCCATGCCTCAGCCCATCTTCGGTTTATGCAACATGCATCATGCTGGCTAAGCCTGAAATTGTGTTCCTTATTGCCTCTTTTAAGTAGAACTCAGTGGCTAGAAAATCTTGCTTGAAGGGGTTCCTCCTAGAATCCTCATGAAGACATGTGTCCACTCAAGTTCTAAAGTAGATTACACAGAGAGCAGAGGAATTACCAGAGCAGACCTGAACTCTGGAATGTGACATCCTATCTCCAACACTGGCCAGTACCAGATGGTTCAGAAGAGGGTTCAAGATTGCTATTAGGGACACTTAACTGACATGAGGGGTTCAGATCTGAGCTTGTGTGCACAGGAGCTACAGAACCATAGAAAACTGGTTTGTTCAGTCTCCCCAGCTCTATGACTGAGGGCTGTTTTGAGAACCAAAAAGCCAGCTGTGGTATCTCTCTGTATATATCCACTTAACAGGGATCAAGAAATGGCTTCTTCGGACATCCTCCTGGTCTTCCGGTGATGTAAGTACAAAAGAGATAGCAAAGGCTGGCCAATATGTCACATGCTGGCTCTTGTTGAAGGTGCAATTTCTCATTCTTGAGCAGACATTTCTGGATACACTTTTCGGCTGGTCAAATGTTAATTCTGAGTTTTCCAAAGGGATTGTGATGTTTGACCCCCAAGGGAACATATTGTGACATCAAAGCTTTCTGAAGGAATGAGACAAGATCACAGTGTCCAAAAACTGAACAGACTCCCAATGCAGCCTGAGCCCTAACACAGCAGCATCTGCCTCCCCTGGAGTTGGTGCCAGGCAGCATCACCCACAGAAAGAACACTCTCTTTCAGTCCTATTCCCCCAGCCTCTCTCTCAAACCACGCCCACCTGCAACCCAGTTAATTTGAGAATCACAGAAATGTAGAGGTCATCTAAGCCATCCCCCTGCACTGAGGCAGGACCAAGTATCTCTCGACCATCCCTGGCAGGTGTTTATAGACGCTGTTCTTGAAAAATCTCCAGTGACAGGGATTCCACTACCTCCCTTGGTAATGGAGAAGAGAAGAGTAGTCCATTACAATATTATACAGACTGCTCACGTCTCAGCATGATGCTTGTATTCTGTGTGAATGAATGTTGTGCTCTTCCAAGTGATGGACTACTCATATTGGCTTCAGCCCAGCTTAGTACAGGCTATCCAAACTCGGGGCTCAGCCAGTGCATCTTATCCTCTATATTAGAGTCCCTGGCATTATTTCAGTTCTGGGTCCCAACACAACCTAGCCAATGCACTGCAATGGATCCTGACCTGCAGCACTCCATATGGCTCTGCCAATGAACCTCAGGCTTCACTTGTGCTAATGCCAACCTAGCTCTCCTTTGCCCCACCTAAAACTCTGCTAAAGCACCTCAGACCTGGCCTGCAATATCATGAATCCAGGGATTCTCTAAAAGTAAGACTGATAATTGGGCCAAATTATAAATTATGCAATGCTTTTGTGACTCATATGCACAATTTCCATAGCACGAATAACACTCTCTGAAGCCTCCATTTCATGAATCACCATTTGGAGGCAGAATAATTGACGACAGTAAAAAAGGCAGAGCATTAAGGTTGTTTGGGAGAGAGCTCCATACACAACTAACATGAGGCTCAGTTGAGAGGCGTGGGGATTCCAGTCCGGCAGTAGCGCCTCAGGCTAGAAAAGAAAGAAATATTTCATTGGTTCTTATTTACACACGCACACACATGCACTTGCGATATATTTTATATATATATAGACACACATTTATATAACCGTAGCTACACACACTTACTGGATAGAGTCTATTTTTATTTGATTGAAAAGCCTTTGTGTGTACTGTACCCAACAGTGCATAAGGAACCTTATAATGCCCTATTTTATCTGCCTACTTGTTGTGTTGTTCACTGATCTGCGCATCTTCACAGCAGCCTTTCCAAGCCACTGGTGCTGCCCCCCCTCCCCGCCCCTGAGCCTGGTTTGTTTTGCCTTTGCTTTGGGCACCTAAGTGGAGTCATGAACAATAAGCTCCGAACTCAAGTGCCTGACTGAACTCCAGCACCAGCCACAGACAAGTGCTTTCAACCGTCACCAGTGCTTTCTCTTGAGGAAAAAGGATGGGGGTGGGGGGTCAGCTCTGCAAATGGAGCAGAGGCAGGGGACTTAATGGTGGAGTAAAGCTGAGCTTTACAACCCACTCACGCCATCGAGTAGCTGCTGCATGCAGGGCAGGGAGAAAGGAGAGCAGCCCGAGAACTTTATGAGTGGGGAGGCGGTATTAGCACTGAATACAGCACTAGTGAGAGCATTACTGGGGGCAGGTCCACACATACAATGCTGCAGCTGTAGTGCAGATGCTCCTAGGCCAACAGGAGAGAGCTCTCCCATCAGCGTAGTTAATCCACCTCCCCAGCAGGCGGTGGCTATACCTACGGGAGAAGCTCTCCCATTGACGGAGCGCTGTCAACACCGGGGGTCATTATAACTATGTCACTCAAGGGTGTGGGTTGTTCACACTGCAGAGCGACATCGTTATCAGATATAGGTCTGTAGCGCAGATGAGACCGCCTCCAGTTCTGGGGTCCACATTTCCAACAGGATATTGAAAAACTGAAAAGGGATCAGAAAAGAATTGGAACAATAAATTGAGGTCTGGAATACATGCCCGAAAGTGAGAGATTTAAGAAGGTCAATCTATTTACGTTATCCAAGAGTCTACAAGCACCTACAGGGGCAAGAGATTTCTGACAGATGGCTTTTTAATCCAACAGAAAAAAAACATCCCCTAGTTGGAATCTGAAGCTAGACTAGAAATAAGGTACACATTTGTACAGTGAGGGTACTTAACCATTGGAACAACTTACTTAGCATTGTGGTGGGCTGTCCATCATTTGGATGCTTTAAATCAGGATGAGATCATCTCCTAAAAAGCTGCTCTAGCTCACCCAGAAGTTATGGGTTTGATGTAGAAATTAGAGCAAGATTCCATGGCCTGTGTTGTGCAGAAGATTATCAGCCTAGATTATAATCATAATAGTTTCTTTAAAATCTATGACTCTGTGATAGCCCCAAAGGGCTAGAATCATGGACAGTGCATGAACCACCATCTGGGGGGAGGCTAGACCCCAGCCCCACCCCTTCCACCCCACCCCACCCCCGTCGCCAGAGCTCAGAGCTTCCCTCACCGTGGCCACCAGCCCAGTCCCACCCCGGGCTAGCCCCACAGCCCCAAAAGAACCCCAGGGGGGTTTGTGGCACGCCATCCCAGCCCCTCCCCCCAGCCCCAGCGTGCCAGAAAGGCAGGTGGCGCACTGCCCCAGTGTCTCCAGCCCCAGCCGGAGCACTGCACACCGGAGCTTCACACAGGGAGCGGTGGTAAGCAGCGGGAGGGGCCCCAGGCACAGCCTCCCCCAGCCTATGTGACCCGCTGCCCATGGCTAGAACTGTAGCTGCATAGATCTTAGCAGCAAAGTGGGGGCCTGGTCTTGTTCCTTTTCCTCTAGCTACAGCTGCAACACTGGCAACAGGGAAGGGGGGTTGGATGTGGAACCTCTATGCCAGCTTTACACCACCAGGGGAGTCCCCTATATTGGTGTGATCCCCCTGGAACCAAAATACCCTGGCTCAATGGCCACAATCTACCTGTGAGACTTCACAAAGCAGCCATCTGAGATTCAAAGCACAGTCCCCTGAGAACCTGGCCCGAGAGACACCTAGTTTTCTTACTTTGTGCTGGCAAATTCAATGTCGCACTTTCCCCGGCAATAGCAGAGATTGCGAAATGATGGGTCTTCATCTTGACCTTACTTTTAGAAAGAGGTCATAGATACTGTGCTCCTCATTCTCCCGGAGAGAAATTACACGGCACGCATTCCAACAATGCCGAGGAGTTTATGAAGGCACGGTGCCCCAGCCAGAGGCTATATCTGTATGAGAACGAGAAAGCCAGGCTCCCTTTATCAATTCCAGAGTGGGACTATTGTGTCCAAAAGGTCTATTGTAATTCCAGAAAATTACATTCAAAAAAGAAAAAGCTGTATGCTTTTTTCCTCCAAGAGCAAAACATTGTGATGGGGAATATATAGGAACAAGGATGCTCTGATATGCTGGAAACGACAAGTCAAATGAGTAAGTGCATAAATGAACATACTATTTCTAGCCATAAAATGTGAACTGTGCTTAAACTGGTGCAGTGAAGTCACCTTTGTCTACTCAAAGCCTGAAACAATAGCTCTAACAGGAGTGAACTGCTCCTTTCACCTCCACACATGTTAACTTGGAAGCCAAACAAGGACCATTTAAATGTCAATATTATTAACTATTTCACTGCCGGACTCTTTAGCAGAAATATCCAGCTAGTGTGCATTTCCTACAGTTCAAAACTATCTCCAGCATCTTCCCAGTCATCCCCTTCTCAGCTGACAAATCCTCCAGCTTCTCCCAGGCAATCTCGATCATGCACCCTCTGCTTTTTAATTTAAATAAGTCCGCTGCCAGCCTATCACACCAAAGTGCTGGAGAATGCAGGGAACTTGCAACACAATCTAGATGTTGCACAGTACACGATCGTGGGCTAAAATGTGGTATTTCATATGCAGTGAATTGGGGAAAGCATATTTGCCAGTCTGGTTTTGGACACAGTTGCTTTAGCATTCCCCTAACAGGTGATATGGAGGGCAATAGTCCTAGCAGATGATCTCCCTTTCTTTCTGCTAGCAAGAGGTAAAGTCAGGCTACTCATGTACGGCTGCTCTGGGGTCCTGTGTATCTACACCAGCTCAAATACTCTGTGTCATGAAAAATTCATAGGAGCATCTTATCTTGGAAGCCATCTGCATGACTGGCAAGGCTCATCCATGCCTCAGAATATCTGTCCCATAGTTTGGGGACCAGAAGACGTCTCTGTGAAAAGTACAGTTGCAGCATCACAGAGCGATGTGCCGGGTACAGTACTAGACCAGCTGGCAGCATGGCCCACAGACCAGCTGCAAGAGCAGCTTGGATTCCTTCAAGGTCACTCTGTCTGAGCAGTCCAGCTCCCTTGAGTGGAAGAAGAAGTTTGGCCATTGACTACAGCAAAACTAGGAGCTGGCCCACAATACTCAATTAGCCAAATTCTGCACTGATTTAGCCTCACAAAATCCAGCTAAGGCAAAGGCTTTACACGGGGTTCAATGTCTGGTCACTTTATCCCAGGTCCTATAATTCCTATCCCAGTAGTTTATTCCAAGAAAGCCTGATAATGGTCAGTTTTGCTCTTACTACTCGATGTCATAGTAACCCATCAGCTGGCCCATCTCAAGACAAGGCCAGGAAAGGGAGCAGCTCTTCCAGACCCTGGAAAGCCACGGGGATGTTCTTTGTCTCCTTTACTGAAAGTATCCCCCTTTCCTCCGGGATGCAGAGCTTTGGTTGGAGTCACCTTGTCCAAACTCTTCAGAGGGTTTCACAAGCAGGAAGCTCAGGACTCAGGCTTTGTCCTAGCCATGCAGTGATTAGAAGTACTCCCTCCATGATGAACATTACAGCAAGAAGGAAATGAAGAAGAGGTGCTGCCTTTAAAGGGGGCATCAATACTTCGAATGTTTTTTAAAAAATTCCATGGGCTCAGTCCATCCCTGGTCATTATAGTCAGTGGAGTTTACACAAGGAATTGAATTTGGATCAGATACTTTATTCCTCTCTCACAAATCTTTCCTTACTGACTCTGTTTCTTCATTTACCTCTCACTCCATGGTCGTCAGACTGACATTAGGTTGCAAGCCTAGTCAGTTTTCTTCCCAATCAATATGTAATTGATTGTCCTTTTTACTCCAGTTGGCAGCTATAAAATGCTACACAACTGCATTATGCCTGCAATCTGAAAACCCTCCACTGCCAGCTGCAACGTTGGATTTTACACTGGGACGTTACTAAATCCCTGACTCAAAGCACTCATGGGGCGAGCCCTCCACAGTCCCCCTCTGGCTAAGCACACCACAGAATGGATCTCACTGCACAAATACAACAGCATCCTCCTACCTTCTGCTCCGCTGCCCCTGTTCAGGCACCAGTGCTGCTCTGAGATAGTGGGGAACTGGAAGGGCATGCTGGGTATTGAAATGCAAACATGAGGACCAAGCGTCCCGATGAGCTTCTAAATACCAAAAGTTCCATACAACAGTTTTCAGCTGTCTCCATTGCAGTGGATAATATCATTGTACTACATAATCCTCAGAAACATTCCAGGGATTCTTTTCCACTGGTTCATATTTATAAAAAAAATCAAATATTAGACTTAATTCCTGCTCAGGACCAAGTGAACTTTTGTCCTGGGAGCAGATTACTATATTCAATAAGGAATATCAGCCTCTAGAAGATGGGCACGTTCTCATCTCATCATAACATCGCAAATAAGAAGCAAACCCAGTGAAGCCAATGGAATTGTATCATCAATGTAAAAAATATACTGGGAGAAGAATCAGGCCCAGGTAAAGACAGTGAGTGAGCATGTGCGTATAGGTACATTTTATTGGACGACACTTAAACACTTTCAGATTTTTGATCTGTGATATAGAAGTTGATCTATGCAATCTCTTTCATGCTAATCCAATGGATATTTCACTAACGTATGCGATTACTATGAAAAGGCTAATTCCTAAATGACCTACCGTGTGGCACAGGACAATGTTGCACTAACAAGCATACATTTTGAAGAACCCCTTGCCTGTGTTATTAATCATGCGTTAGATTATTAAAAGGGAATGAGCTCAAAAGTCCGCTATCCTTTCTTTTGTTCACTTTTTGCTCTGTAGCCCTCTCTCACAATGAAACCAGATTTGTCAGTTTCACCTGTGTGTGGTTAATTTCATCTCTTGATTCTCCTGCCCTTGCACAGTGCGGTTGTGCTAGGATTTCCAATACAAGGTAACATTTGAGTCTTCCAATAACATCTTTTCAATGATTATTTTTAATACCCTGTGAGCATTTGGATTCATAGTATTTTCTGTCAAATCCCCCTTCCTCCTCTCCAACTTGAGCTAAAACTATGTGACAGTATCCCTTTAAATGAAATATCAAGAGAGAAAATCTTGACATTCTTCAACAGAAATCTCTCTATGACATGGGCAGGGAGGAAAAAAAATAAAAAAATCAAGCCAGAGTTAACCATTTCTCTTTCCTAAGCTTGCAAAGGGTGAAAAAAATTGCTGCTTCTGAATAGGAGGACTGAGTGGAGGGGAAGCCATTCAAACAGAAAATTCCTGGTTAAAGTTAATGAAACCTCATATGTTCCAGCTGAACAAGAAAGCTCTAGAGCAGAAAAGGCATTTTTCTTAGACATGCTGGAGGTGGTTACAAGCATTGGCATGTGAGCGCCTGCTATTTCTTGGGAAAGTTTTCTTCATACCTGAAAGTATTCTGCCTCCCTAACTCTAAGATCACATGAGATTCCCACATGAATGCACAAGCAGGAGTCATTCCAGCAAGAAAGGGTGTAACACCCAGGAGGGAGGTGGAATGATGTCTGTGAAGGGTTACAGAGCTCAGAGTTATTACAAAAGACCACATTGTGTTTGATGGGATATAATAATGAGAAATGGGTTGGAAACGAGCACAAGAAAATTGAGGCTATATATAAAGGGAAAGATTCCTTGGAGTGAGATCTGTTAGATTGTGAAATAACCTCTGAAGGGAAGTAATGAAACCCTGCCTCTCACATCATTTACAATTATAGTGAACAGAGCCATGGAGAATAGAGGGATGGAGATACAGCCTAACGGTCTCTAATTTCCGTGAATCTATGAAGAGCCCAGCTCTCTAATATACAGTATATAATATAATCAAGAAGATTAAAATGGGGATCTGTCCCTGTCCGCATAATAGTACATAAGCATGGAACAGCAGTTTCCCAGCACACTAAATCAACACAACCCTGATTGTTTCCAGAACATGTTTCACAGATCTGGCTGAATGAGGCATGTAGCCCGTGGACCTGGCTCCCTATTGCATTAATCGTTTCGTCAATGGAGTTAAACTGGTATGAAACTATAGTAGTGGTGCCATGAGTCAGGCCTATAATCTGAATACTAAGTAATATTCTGGAACCTTGATTGTGTATTTCCCTAAGCTTGGGGAAAATAAGGGAGTAAATTTGACAGACACATCAATGGGAGAAGCTGGCTGTGCTCGTTCCATTGTACAGTTTTATAAAAGGGTTGGTTTATTTATAAGTTAGTAGATATTGAGCATCCTGCCTGGAATGGGCTCTACAGGCCCCAAGCTGAACCAGGGCTGGGAGTCAAGCAATAGTGGGCTAGAGAGGCCCTGCCCCTCCACAGGTGCAGGGCATGTTCCCGGTGGAGGAACAGTTTGAGAAGACACTGTCGCTCAGGAAAAGTGGGTGGGGTGTGGGCTGTGTGTGGCACCAAGAAGCCAGGGTGATGCTCAGAGCTGCACCATCTTGTGAAGGTTGCTCTCACAGCAGGGACTTGAATCCCCCCTCTTTGGGAGAAGAAAGCCCTAAAAGAGATTGATTGAACCTGACACTAAGAGATGGAGGAGAGCCTGCTAAGCCAGCAACCATGCCCCCAAACTGAGGCGCTCCAGGCGGGTAGGAAGTGACCTGGGGAAAACATAATTTGGTGTAGCTCAATAATTGGGCAGATGCTTTGATAAACTCCTAGGACCTAGGAGTGGGTAGGCCTCAGTCATCCTGCCTTTGCCTCACCCCACCCCATAGTGACAGAACTTCTGGGGGAGCAATTGAAGCACATCGCGCGTGAGGGTTAACTGAAGCTGGAGCCTCCTCTGGAACATCTAGGCTAGCAGAAAGTGTGGGTATACCTACACTGCAATTAAAAACCTGCAGCTGGGCCATGCCAGCTGATTCAAGCTCACAGGATTCAGGCTAAGGGGATGCTTAATTGTGGTGTAGACATTCGGGCTCAGGCTGCAACCTGGACAGTAGGACCCTGGGGACGGGGGGAGGTCAGGCTGCCGCCCAAGCCCAAAGGTTAAACAGCCCCTTGGCCCGAGCCCTGTGGGCCCAAGATAGCTGGAATGGGCCAGCTGCTAGTGTCTAACTGCAGTGCAAACATACCCTGTAAGGCCATGACTGACCACTAGGCCAGCTGGTCATTGGACTTCCCTAATGCCCTCAGTGTAACAGTCAAAAGGGCAGTGCAATGGGAAGTGCCCTTGCCCCACCCCACTGCATCCTTCAGTCTCTAACCCCACCACTGTCATCCCCGATTTGCTCTATTTTCTCCACGTTTCTTCACTCATCATGGGGGCATTATTCTAACCCTCCTGCTTGCTGCATTGAACTGCACCATACTTGGTGACAATGGGTTTCTCTCTAGAAATGAAACTCATGGTATGTTTACACTGCAACGTCAGTCCGGGCTCAAGCCTTACCACTCGTGTCTACACTGCAATTGTGCTAACCCAGAGCTTGGACCCAGGGTCCCAGGACCCTGCAGGCCTGGAGGGTCCAAGCTTGAGTTAAGTTGGGACCCAAGGTCCAAGCTCTGCTCCTTTGCAGTGTAGATGCAGCCCCGCTTGCCTCAGGTCCTGAGAATCAGCCACAGTTCCATGGGACAGCTTCCTTAGTGCTCTCTATCCCAACAATCTGCAATCCACTCTACTGAAAACAGAAGCCACCCCGACTTTGCAAACAGGCGCAGCTCAAGTCAGCATTACCCCATTCTGTTCTGATCTGCAAGCACCCTATCAGAGAGCCTCCTGGGTTTGCAATGGAGAGCGAACCAAACAAGCCTTTTGCAAAGCACAGAATCTAGCCCATAGAGTCATGCTCAAGACCCCAAATAGCTCAGAAAAGAAGATGCTAGATCAAAGACAAGGGGCCAAATTCTGGCTTGTCTTACGATGAGTGCAACCCAACTAGACCCATTCTCTTGGGGCGGTCCCACCAAGCAAGCACCGAGGCACGCAGGCAGCATGCGGGATGCATATATTGTCACTCCCTATCCTGGAGCTGGAGGGTTTCTGTCTCCAGTGCTCTCAATCCAGCACCTTTCAGTGGGACTAAGTTTATTGCAGATCAACTGGCAGGATAAAAACATCATAATTCACACAAACTATGGTGTCTACTCAGTCTGGTCTGCGTAATATAGACACAGCGTCTGTTGTTTTCTTTCCCACCATGGAAAGCACCCAGTGAAATCCCTTTATTTATCTCACAGGATTTGCTTGCCTGAGTCCTGTTTTTTAAAGTCAGCCTTAATCACTTTTCAATCATGTTTGATGCTTTCCGGCCTTTGGCATTCCTTAATCCCAAAGATGCTGCCCATAACGTAGCCCCCTGCCTTTCTTCCTTCCGAAGGGACTCTGGCATGTAGACAGCATGCCCTGGCCACCGTTTGAATTCTCTGGCCCTTGAGATCAGAGGTGGAAGTTCACTGCTGCCATCAGCTTTGTTACTGCTCAAAAGCCAAAGCAGCCAACAGAGAAGTCTTGCAGGAAAATGCAACTTGGCTCATTTCAGGCAATTAATTTCTCTCCAAGGGCTGTTTCTAGTCGGCACAGTTTCTCCGAGAAAGACAACCCATATTTATTACATGAGTTTCCCCTAACAGAGAAAGCACAGAGCCATTGAGTCCCTCTTTAATAATGACAGAGTTTTGTGCTTGCTAATGTAATACAGCACTACACTGAATGATCCCACATGGACTGGGATTTGACTACACTTACAAGAGAAATAAGTTCTAAATTAGTCAGAGTGGTGGGATTCTAGCAAGGGGCTATTTAAAGTCTCCACCGTTAAACTGAGGACATGACACACAATGATTTGACATGGCAGAAAGGCATTTCTTCTTCATATTAATGTAACACGTATTGTTTTCTCATGATTATTAATGGTCTTGGCTTCATAAAGTGAGCCATCACCCAGTAAAGCTGCTGCATCTGTGTATTGGTCATGCATGACCAAGTAGAATTATCTTTGACTTTGACTCAGTGAAAGCAGGATGGAAAAGTCCCTCTTGGAAGATCTAAAACATGATGGCTGGATGATGTCACCAGACATCTGTCCCTCACAGGCATCCTACCTCATAAGAGGCCAGATTTGGTTCAGGACAGAACATCACGGAGGCACATAATGCATTTGACTGTCTCTGCGCTGTCCAAGCAACATTTGAGAAGTACCCAATGACCAAGTCGACACATCATGATGCAGTGTCCCAGCCACCCAGCGTTTGCACCTTCCTGTTGTGCACCAGTGTGCCACACAACGTTGTGTTGTCACATCTTGATGCACTGTCACTGAACAATGACACACTGCAAAAGCATAGTCTTATGGTGTTGCAAATACAATGATGACTCTAACTGCTCCATGTGAATCTAAGCTTTGTTGTGAACTGAAGGCTGATTGGTAGCTATAGGTGGTGGCCTGTAGAAAGGCTCTGAAATCGAGCAGTTTGACACTTTTACAAAGAGCTGCTGGTGACTCATAGAAAACTTTCTATTTAGACAAAATTCTAGATTTTTATATAGAGACAAAATCTAACCTTATGTAAGCAGGTGGAATTTCAAGTCAGTGGAATTCCTTAGGCCAGGTCTGAATTTGGCCCTTAGCTTGTCTTTTCTCCTTCCCTCATTCTTCATCACTAAAGTCATTTGCAAGAACATTGGAAGACCCAGACTGGATCAGACCAGTGGCCCATGTAGTCCAGCATCCTCTTTCTAACAGTGACTGGTACCAGCTACTTCCAGAGAAGACACCTGAAACCCCATCACGGAAAACAGGAACTTCTTTTGTTCACCTGCTGCTGTTGCTTATTTTTCACTTGATGTTACACAGGAGGAATCCAGCCCTCCAGGGGCCCCAGTTCGTGAACACAGTTGACAGTGACAGAATGCAATGTTGCCTCGCAGAAAGAAACACGACAAGAACCTGTCTGTAAGCCTCAGACGGTCAGAAGAAACACAGAACTACAAGCAGAAAACAGATTGAGAGGTAAGATTGGGGTCCCCCAGTGGGGTGGGGAGGGGGGTGTACATTGAAATTCACACAGTTGGGATATAGAGGTGCAAGCCAAAATAACCTGATCTGTGAAATGTGGCCATTCCAGGGCCTAGCCAGAGGCTGTGCTCTTGGTTTCCACCAGAGCCATTCTCACGTGCTTTAGAGGAAGAGCAACAATAATTGCCTGAGAGACACCCCCATTTCTTCTGCCTCCTTCCTCTGGTCTCCTCCCCAGCAGGCTGTGTCTCCCCCATGCTTCTGCAGAGCTAAAATAGAATAACTTCAACCATTGCTGCTGATCTCAACCGTGGAGGGAGAGGCAAGGACAGGTTCAAAGGCCCAAGTGGGAGTTAGGTGCTCTGCTCCCACTGATTTTAAGTGAAAGCTGGGCACCTTGCTGCTCTTCATGCCTCTGAAACCCTTCCCCTTATGCTTTGACTGCCCAGGGGATGCAGTGGGTAAGGGGGGGACCATCTAGGACCTCACTATTCACATGTGCAAAGGACCAGATCTGTTCAGATACCTACATTTGAATACAGGGATCTTCCTTGTGCTTTATTATAAGCAATCACTGATATTCAGTGCAGCTTTTAGGGCTCACAATGTTCTTCGTTGCTTATTTCAGTGTCTCCCAAAGCTGTAATACCCAGTCTGATTCAACAGGTTGGCATGACGGTCCCATTCTCTGATTCTCCAGCAGCTGCTAAGGATCTGACATTTAGCATCTTTCAACCCAATAGTTCCTGAAGTTCTTGTCAAATTGCACGTACACACGAGGAGCCCCTCTGATTCAGTGGGTTTGCCTATGTGTAAGTGAGGCAGAATTTGACTCTCTCATACACATGATTAGGAATCGCTTAATCTCCAACTGAATTGCAACCATTTCTGGGGTGCACTTGGCAGACGGAGGGATATGTGAGGACTGGAAGTGAAGACTCCAGTAGCCAGTTGAACGTTCACTAGAGGGGGATTTATGTGAGAAATATGTAGTTATCCCAGCTCAGAAGTTGCCATGGCACTGGGTTAATAACAACCCAGCTCTTATGAAACGTACCATTTGATCATCATAGGCCACAAGCGGGCAGGACCAACCCTTTACACCTCATCCAAAAGGCCCTGGCAACTCCCAAAGTGCCAGCAGCTGGTGAAGCCCTCTGGCTATCTGAGTGTCTACAGCTGTGACAGGAGACATGCCAGCTCCTGACCATCTCCCTGCTGCTGTGCTGAACAGCACAACCACCACCAAGAGTCGATCCCATCATCCTTCTGGATGTATGGGCTGCACTTGACCCCTCTTCTTTATTTAGCTCCGAGTTACTGGAACAATTCAATTAAACTAATGAACAGGGCACAAGGGCCATGGAGGGCTATTCTCTCTCCGGTATTTTCCAGACAGCACTTTAGATAAGTAAGAAGCAGCCCTAAACGCTTCCTTCTCCCCCTTCCACCCCCCCGAGAGCCAGGATTATGCAGTGGGGAAAGCACATCTGAGTGTGGCTGAGTGATCTAGAGGGTTTTGCTTTAGGAGGGAGATTTTTGTCTTGACTTATTAATCCTTAAAGACACAGATGAGCCAGAAGAAAACCTGTCTGAGTCTCAGCAAGGGCTCCCCCTGCCTGTGACAGATGTAGCAGCAGCACCAACTGAAGTTCAGCACAGCTTTATGGAGAGCACAGAGTCCTCACAGACCCACTGGCCCCACAGCCACTGGGGAAAAAGTTCAAATTGCTCTTCCTAGGTTTTAAAAGCCTCTTTTGACATCATGTATCTGCCTTCCCCGACCTGGTCTCTCTCTCTCTCCTTGGCTTGTCTAGCACAAGCCTCCCCTCTCTTCCCTCCCACAGCCTAGAACTGCTAAATAAATGCAAGAACCTACATACCCAGGTATGCACCAGTCACCATGGTACCTAGGTGCTGTGTGGTTCCTGTCATCTTCCCTGTGTCTCACCTCAGACCCTCCATCTTGTCCTTCCTTTGCCTTTTCTCCCTGGCCTAGGCTCCATCAGAGTTCTCCCTCTGATATACTTTTGTATTTGTATGCAATTGCCTTTTGAGGATACAGTTTATGTGAAAGTCAATGCACAAGACACTAGCGATGTATGGGACTAGCCAGTTCTTTTTGACCCACCTAGAAGAGCTGCTGTCTACAGAGCTCTAGGGTCGGTCTCAAGACATGTTTTGGGTTGTAAGGGTGCATGCCTTGAGCACAAAGGGAGAATGGGGTGGAGAGGATGTCACTTTGTAGGCATGGCCAAACCTCACCAGCCATCTTTGGGAGGTGTCTTCCCATCTACACAAAAGGAGATGGCACCTGACATGGGGGGCAAGAGGGGAGTTCAGTCTCCATAGCCATTCTGTCCTTGGCTTCTCTGCTGAAACCCCCAACAAGGGCCTATTGCAATGGGTCTGGGTCTGCAATATGGATCCCTGCCCTCTTGGAAAGGATTAGTGACTACTAGCAAGGAGGACAGTTAGTGACAGCTGAGATGGTGAGTTATGAAACATGGACTAGAATATGAAGAGGGCCCAGCGGCTAATTTCATCTAGACCACCACTTGCCCATTAGATGGCAGGCACCTGCAGTCCCTACAGCCTTGGGCTGGATTTGGACTTGCAGAAAATGGGCCCATTCCCAGTTGGTCTCTGAAAAAAAAAAATGATAAAAACAAAAGCAGGAGGAAATATATAAAAAGCTGGTGCCTAGGAGACTGCAACCTCTGTCCTCTTTCCGTTCTGTGTTAGCACTGTCTGTAGCTCCCCTGGGCCTGACGAATGAAACCTCTCTAGCAAAAAGCAATTGATTTGCCTGCTGATTTGGCTTCACATTTTCCTTGTTTCCCAACACATTATCAGATCCCCCATCCCCGGCTACGGAAAAGGTCTTCTCTGATTCATTCTCCTGCACGGACCTCGCCTTCAACTGCCTGTTCCTTCTAAGCCCCACCGAGGGCTCCGAGGGGACAAAGGTGCAGTCAGGGGAATAAAACTTTGTCTTTCCACAATGTAGAGCAAAAGCCTGAATGGCTCTGCCAGCACCAGACACGGAAACACAAACAGCTTCATCAAGCTACATGGAAATTGTACAAATTCCTTGGCAAAAAGGTGAGAGCAGCAAGCCACCCAGGGCTAATCTCAGTGACCAGATGTCATTTACATTGGAAAGACTAATAGGTGAGGGGGAGGGGTCATCCAAAATATTCCCAGAAAAATTCCAAACCCTAGAAATTCAAGGGTCTGTATCCCAAGGGGAATTCATTAAAATTGTCCGACTTTGAAGAAAAAATCCTCCAAAACTAAAACTAAAGACAACAGCAATGACAAAACCAACCCCACCCCGAATGAGTGAAATGCTGCCCGGCTTCATTCAGAGAGCAAATTATTCTGTTTTCATGCACAATTTTGTTCTTGTGGAATGGATGCCACTTACAAGGGTTCCTTAAAATGAATTTAACAAGTACTATAGCAGATAACTCAGGTCTATGCTCAGTGCCTTGATGGACGCTTCTGGGTGTGAGTTACAGAGCCAGGGAAAACCCAGTCTCTTCAGTGGTCAGTGGGTTGTGTCTAGGTGCTGATAAATGAACTCACCCAGTAGCTGGCACTTCTTTTTCTTTTTTTAGTCTTCAAACAGCATTGCAGATAATCACTGACTAAACCATGGGCAAGGGAGGTATGGGCTGGGCTATCCCAGGTTTGCAGCTGGCACAGGTGGTAAATGGCTTGCTTTATGCTCAAACAGAGGGAGGATTTGAACTACCTGTCCTGTGTCCATTCCCTGGAGCAACAAACTGTTGCTGTGACAGAACCTTTGATCATTTCACAAGCTGAGGCTTGGGACTTGAGTGCTCCTTTTTCAAACCCAATGGGAGAGGACTAGGGAATTCATCCTGGTGTTGAAAGCCTTTAAATCACTAGATATAAAGGTGTTTGGGGGGTAGGGAGGACCTCATATAATGCAGCCTCTGGCACATGCTCTAACCTCCACGTATTTTCATCTGCAAATAGCTCTTTAAATTGGGGCATACTTTCAGGCTTCATCATCTTCCTCATGAGGAAATGTAATGAAACCCTTTCTCTCTGACTCCTTGATCCCTTGAGAACACAGGACACTATTGCTGCTACTGCTCTCTGCAGGCAAATAGACAATACAGAACAGAGTTGTAAGGCTGTATTGATTATTGATGCCCTCTGGTGGCTAAGTATTAAAACTGCCAGGATTTGGCTGACTTCCTAGGATAGGTTTTGTCTAGAAAATACAGGTTTCAGCTTACGCATCTCGAATGTCGCGGCAGGGACTGATGGTTAAAACACATATGTATGATTGCACTGATCATTTGCGTCCTGCTGTTCTAAAGTGGTACTCTCTGGGTAGGTTCAGTCTGCAAACAATATTGGGGAAAATAAGCACAGGCAGTCCCAGATCTGTTGGCATATTTCTACGTTTGTCAGGGAATTTAGTGCTCAAAGAGAGGTACTGACAGCAGCTACTTGAGCTAGGCATAGCATAAGCATCACCACTCGGCTCTCTCCAACATGACCTGGAGCAAGGTAGTTTTGCAATATGCTCACAGAGGGACTAGACTGAGACCTACCAATCTCATTTCATGTGTGACCTGAGCAAAGGATTGTATTCCAGGTCTCTAGAGGTGAAAAGCTAATACGCTAACTCTCCTCCAGAGCATGCTGAAGAAATAGTCATTTACCATCCTATAAAATTCATTAGGCATCATAAAATATCCACTACTTCAACTCATGTGGGAGCTCTGTGCTGGAAGCATGCAAACAGCAATCCTCCAGGAGCCTGCAGAACAGGGGTTCCTGCATGCTGCTCAGCATCAGCTATCCACGTGCATCAGCCTTGCAAAATTGTCAAAGAAATTTACTTGTCCACTTTTACAATAGTGATTGATGATATTTTACTTGCTGGTCAAAACAAACCAATAGAAAAAAATATTACTTGTCCAGGGCAAGTGCGGGAATGGAATTCCACAAGACTGATTAAAAGTGTGACATAACAGCTATGATGAAATCTGAGGTCATGCAAGCTTTTACAAGCAGATCTCCTTGCATAACATGTCAGTGACAGCAGTAACAAGATGCAAATTTATGGTCTAATAATGGTCGGCCACTGACTGATAAATAAAACAATATTTATCTAAAATATCAGCAGTGAGCGGGGGCTGATTTTTTTTTTTTACAGGGTTATAGGTCATTATGGAAGCCCAGGCTCCCATTAACTGAATAGATGTACTAGGCACATATAGCTAGCACATCTGGGAGCACTGTTTCTGCAGCTCAGGTCCATTTCTATTTAAAAATAACAATTTCATTCAGAATGCTAGCAATGGACAGCAAGAACAGCCATTCACTCAACCAACCACCTCTAAGCACTACAGAGAAAATCTCCGGAGCTGGGAATCATAGTCAAGTATTCAACCAAAAATGTGCTACGCATTATGCTGTGAAAGCCAGCAGAGCCCTGTTTCACAGTTTAGGGCAACTGCACCTCTATCCCCCCTCTATGGTCCACCAAGGGCCCATGACTTACAGGCTTCTGGCTCCCAGTCATCACCTCTCTCAGTTAGAAGTCACCACACAGCCCTTTCTAAGAAAGCACAGGTATCATTAAGATGAAAGAACTACAGAGAAAACATAAAACAATAAAAGAACCTACATGCCTGCTAATCACCATGCAGAGGTCACCCTAACTCCAAAAAGGGCTATGGCAGATGATCAGGCCTTCAAACCCCACCAAGGGTTTTTTCTGTGGTTGCAAGCTCAGAACAGCTCTTAGCTCAGAACAAGCATCCTCATGAGCAGGTCAAGTCCTTCCAACCCTTCCCAGGAAGGATTGGGGTCTCTTGGATGGAAGGTCCCTTCCATTTGCTGGATCAGAAAAAAGGCCCCGAGTCAACTTAAATTCAGGCTATTTATCCAAAAGTCCTTTTTTTTTTCCTTCTCCCCCCCCTCCCCCCGTTGGTCTCTAGAGAATCCGGTCTGAACCAGTATACACAAGCCTCTCCAGGTGGAGGTACCTCTCAGAGGTGCTATAAGTGAATTTACCCAATCACCCCCCACTGTTCTTAATTCCTAGAGGGCTGTGGTCCCCTGGCCCACAACGATAAATACACTTAACACAGTAAGATCTCCCAAGGAATTTCCATCTCTGATTGAAAGCCAGAGAAGAAGATCCACAGTTCTCCACTGAACATGTCCTTTCCCTAGTTGTGGAGACTTCACATCTAGGGACTCTCAACAGGAGCATCTCAGCTGACCTTGACTGATGTGACGGTGCATAGGGAGAGGGGTTATTCTAGCTCATGCAGGGCTCTACAAATCAAAGCCATATGCTAAACCACCATGTCACGGTGACAGGGTGCAGGGACATTACCTGGACCTAGCTCAGCTTCTTCCCTCCCCTTGCAGGGCTGTCAGCAGAAGAGCTATATGAATGAATGTTTTGGGGACAGGTGGTGAGGACAATGTCTTTGGGACAGTCAAGGCTCCATCCCTAGGGACTGGGCTGATTTCCATTTGATTTCTGATTCTTTTAACTTACTTAGTTTTCTTGTTGCAAGCACTAACCCTTGGGAGAAATGAGTAGACCTCGCTTACTGCTTTCCATTGAGTCATCCCATTAGCTCTGAGTCTCATTTCACCCTTTAAACCACAAGTCAAAAGTAAACACAGCAAAAGCCTTTGTCCATCTTAAGAGGGGTGGTAAAAAAAAAAGTGTGTTGTGTGAAGCTTTGAAATACCAACACCTTTTATTTTCTGAATTCTGCGCCTTTTAATTTCTAAACACCATTTCAGTTCAGCCACCATTTTGTTCTCAGGGTTCAGAGCAGACGGGAGCAGAAGAAAATACTGGGTTCTTCCCTGGGAATGTTACTTGGGTTCCTTTCATCCAAAGTCAAGGTCTTTGTGACTAAATGTGTCTGGTTGTTCTGTGTTTTCCCCATAGACAAAGACCAAAACCCAGGTGGTATGACACAAGAACCCCAGGACCAAAATGACAAGTGGGAAAACACCACAATAAAGCCTGTCCTCCTGGTATCAAAAGGGTTCTAGCATTTCCTGCAGGGTTCTAGCCAAACATCATCATTTGTGTAGCGGTAAAGCCTGCTGAGTGCTTTACAACTGCAGACAAGCGCCCTGCTCCAAACAGCTCCCCATGGGTGACCTCCCTGCTGCATGGAGTTCATAGCAGGATCGGGGCTTTAATAATAAACTGTGCATTGAGAGCTATTGGTGGTTTGTGGTATTAATTATTATTGTCCCTATGGGAGAGAGACCAGCCCTAGTTCTAAGCCAAACATTGATCATTTTCTCAACCCTCTCCTTCAACATCGTTATGGGCCCTGTGTCTTTCAACAGAGTTAAAAGGTATGTCCCTAGTTTTGACCTCAAATGTCCCCATTAACAGCTTCCCCGTGTTGGCCGGTCCTGCAGGAGACAGAGCACTGGAGCAAAGGGCTCCAGGAACCAGAGAAAAAGATGACCCTTCAATCCCAAAGAGAAATGCCCAGGCCTCAGGCATCGGAGCCAGAGGGAGAGAGCAGTCCCAGCAGACGAGGAACCTTTCCCTGTTTGTTTGTTTTTAAACGTCCTTACCACAGGATGTAAACTAATCGCTGTATTTAGCTAGAAAAACAGCCCCTCTCCCTGCATTCTGACTCACTTCCCCTTACACAACAATGAGCTGGGAAAAGCTGCCAGACCTCAGTTCTTCCCGACTTGTTCCCAGCCCAGTGGCGTCTTTACGTCGATTTTCCACATCTCAAGTATAATCTATAAGCTGCTCCCCAGCCAGGAGTGAGACACCTCCTTCGGCATTGTGCACCAGAGAACTTGGCCACTCTCAGGCCCACGCCGCTAGGAGTGAGGTCACTCCAATTGTCCAAAGAAGGTGAATGGCCTGCTGCCATGTGGGAGGGGCAAGTTGGCTTGGCCTCCTCTGGTGCTAGTTCCTTTCACTGTGGTTGATGCTAAGTTCAAATGGCACCTCAGATCCACGAGAAGGAAAAGAGAAATGAAGTCCTGGTTTCCTGAGGTTGCACAGCCGGAATCTGGGATGAGACAAGAGCTACATTTCTGTGCACACAGCACAGACTAGAGGACAAACAGATCACAAGGTTGTAGGTTGGGATTTTCAAAGGACCCTAATGTAGTTAGGGGCACAATTCTCAAATCCACCTGAAATTGAATGCACAGTCTGGGTGTGCTGGAGATCCTGGAGAGAAACACTGAAGCTGGATCCTTTTCAACCCATTACTTTTTGTAATACCATAAGTATCTATACAAGTTAAGGCAAATGAATGCTCAAACCTCATGCTTCTGGGCATCAGCTGATTCTCTACAAGGGGTCAGGAAGGAATTACATTCCCTCCCCCCAATCTTGCTTCACATGCAAAATTTCATGGTTGGGGCCTGACCTGCAGCTCCCATTAAAATCAGCAACCAATTTGAACTAAAATCTTGAAAATTCCTTTAATCCAAACATAGGCATTTCCACACATCATGCATACAATTCACACCTGCATTTGCAACCTGCATGCTTTCACTATGGGTTATGCAATCATGTTCTGGTTCTGCTTCCCAGGGTGGTACATGCTGGCACAAATGCTAGGTTATTCTTTCCCCACACTCTCCAGTACCTTATAGGCCACAGCACAGCTGCCATCAGTGCCCCATCTCTTTGTTTTCACAAATGAAATCATTCACCTTGGACAAGTCATTTGAGACATAAGACATACAGCAAAGATGAAGGGGCAGGAGATAGCTCACCAAGTCCCTAAAAGTAACATTGTGTGGGGAATCCAAGAAGCTGAAAAGGGTAGAATTTTTATAATAACCTAGCAATACGCCATGAAACATTTATGCTTGAGCAGAGGAGCATGCAGTTTTACTCTGAAAGAGGACTGGGTAAAAATTGCTCTCTCGCTCAGCAGATCTTCCTGTCAGAGTCCCAGCTGCTGCCTTTACTGA
Organism: Mauremys reevesii; assembly: GCF_016161935.1. Classification (NCBI taxonomy): domain Eukaryota; kingdom Metazoa; phylum Chordata; order Testudines; family Geoemydidae; genus Mauremys; species Mauremys reevesii. The sequence goes on along the minus strand of NC_052631.1, from coordinate 82,233,615 downwards.
CTAAAATTAGTTTTCACTATTATTTACTCCCCTTAGTACAGCAAACCCAGCACACCTGCAGGAGGGCAAGCTGGATTCTGTTCTGGCTTGTGCAGCATCAGCAAAGCAGTGTGGTTATCCAAGTTCTCATCTCAGGGCCAATTTCTGCCCTCGGTTACACTGAACAACCACACTGGAAATGGGGGACCTCCACAGGCCAGAACACTGGAATTCAACGGCTTTTGTCCTGCCGGATCTACAAAGGATGAGCTGCTGAAATCTGCAAGAGATGGGCTAATTTTTGGTTTGGTGGGCCCAAAATGGTGGTGCCCCCCCTCCCTGCTAGCCATATAAAATGAAGCTACAACGCCCCAGTGCAAAAAACAAAGAAGCAGCACTTGCTAAAAGCCAAAAAACAGAATTAGCACTTGCCTACTTATATATGAAGTAAGAATTGTTTATCTTGTTGTGATGAAGGACATCATGTTATATTTTCTCCCCTCTGTGTGGGTGCCTGAAGGTGTTGAGGACAAAGAGCCAAGGTAAGGGTGACAAAGAGTGGGAGGAAAAGAGCCAGGGAAAGAGAGAGGGACAAGAGAGTTTGGAGGAGGAGGAGCAGTGGGATTGGCTGTTGGGAGAGGAGGGGGAGGACCCCCCAGGACCTGGTTCTGGGCCCCCACCACAGAGTCTGACCACAGGCTGTCCTTTCTGTCTAAACACAAGGTCTATTTTTCCTGTTCCTTCCCTCTTCTGCTCTCTCTCATCTCTCTCTGAGAGTCTCTCTGCAGAGTGCTCTGACTGGTTGAGTTGGGTGCCCCAGGACAGGCCTGGTGCAACTCTGCTTTGGAAAGTGCATGACGGGAATGGGCATGGTCAGACCCAAGATGGTGACCCAGAAGGTGTAAGCTTCTTGCCCTACCCAGAGAGACTGAGAGAGGTATCTCAGAGAGAGCACTGGCTTGTATGAGATGGAGATGTGGAGAATCACAGCATCCACATCACATCCTCACCTTCAAGTCTTCTCAGGCCTCACTCTCTCCCTCTCCCCTTTCCTTTGTCTCCTCTCTTCTCTCCTCTTTCTTCTCTCTCTCCTCTTCTCTCTCACCTCCAGGAGGCCACCTTGAAGGGGAACTGAGAAAAAGCAAATGAAAAACCGAGCCCAAACCGAGCGAAATTGGAGGAGGTTCAAATCTGGAAGGCAGGTGCTGGGGGTGAGGGAGGCTGTGGAGGGGGGGGGGGGTGCATGGGGAGCATGTGGGAGAGCTGCTGCACTAGAGATATGCTGCCAGATGGACAGGAGTGAGGTTGGGGGGTTGGAGTGTGTTTGGGAGGGGAGGGGGGGGGGGGCAGGGGGGGGGGGGAGGGGGGGGGCAGGGGCAGAGGTGGGGGGGAGGGCAGGAGGGCAGGGGCACAGGCAGGACAGGCAAGGGAGGATAGGGAGGGGACAGGGGGGGGTGGGGAGGGGGGGGGGGGGGCGGGGGGGGAGGGGGGGGGGGTGGGGGGGAGGGGAGGGAAGGGGGGGGGAGGGGGGGAGGGAGAGAGGGGGGGGGGGCAGGGGGGGGGCAGGGCTGGGGGAGGGGGAGGGGGTCGGGGGTGGGGGGGGTGGGGGGGGGGTGGGGGGGGTGGTTGGGGGGGGGGGGGGGGGCGGGGGGGGGGGGAGGGGGGCAGGCTGGGATTCAAGGCTGGGGCTGCTGGGGCTGCTGGAGGGGGAGGGATCCCAGCCCCATCCCCAGCTGGCCCCGGCTGGCTGGCCTGGGACTCTGGGCTGCCCCAGAGCAGGGCCAGCAGCAAATCCCGGGGCCGGGGCCGGGAGGGGCTCGGCCTCTGGGCTGCGCCGGAGCGGGGAGCAATCTCAGCTCATCAGCCGCTGCTGGCCTGGGCTGGCTGCTGCTGCGAGCACAGCACTTTTAAAATCCCAGCCGCGCGGGGGGAAGGCTCTGGTGGGGCCCCGCAGGCAGCAGGCAGCCAGAGCCCTGATTCCCCCCCGCTGGGATTTAAAGGGCGCGGGGCAGCCCTGGCAGCGGCGGCGCGCGCAGGCAGGGAAAGAAAAAGAAAATGGGGGCAGCCTGCCTGCTGATTTATTATTGGCTAAAGCCCCAGAGCCCCATATAAGTCGGCGCCTATGGAGATGGGTGTAGCCCAGGAGTTCTGTTACTGCCTGGGGCATGGCTGAAACACTAACGTTAGTACCCAGAGGTTTGGCTCTTTGTTCTGCCCGTGCTGAAAAATGTCCTTGTTCAAATAAAGTTTTGGAGGCTGCCATTGTAGAACCCACTGTAACAGGGTTTGGCTCCACAGCGCCCCCTTGTGCCCCACCAGGCCCCTGCGCCTCTCACAGGGTCCAACACACTGAGCTTTAGACCCACCTCCTACAGGTATTAGAGTCCAAAAATAAAAGAAAACCAAAAACTCAAACTATGGTCATCTGATGAACCCACCCTTCTACTTCTGTATGGCCCTGTCTTCAAACAACCCGTCCCCCACAGCCCTTAGTCCATCCACCCGGAGGCTCCTACAACCAGCAAGCAGTGTCAGACTCCTGACCAGCTCTTCTCCCCTTCCTGGTCAGCCCCGAACTGAGCTGTGTCTTCTCCTTCTAACTTCCCTCTCCACACCTGACATCTGCTGCACTGGGTCCACTGGCCCTGATTAACCCCTACCTTGCCACTGTGCGGCCTCCATCACACTCACATTACCTGGAGCTTCTGGGTATTTGGAGGGACACGCACACAAGACCAAATTCAGGCAACACAAGTCCCATTAAAGTCAAGGCGGAAATCAGTACATAGCCCCATGTCATACTAAGCCCTAAAAATCAGGCTTGGTTTGTAAAATTTAACAGGACGAGAGAAGTTTTTGAGCTTAGTTTAGATTGTAGTGAAAACAGGAGAGGGTGGGGAAGAGTTATGAGATGGGGAAACATCTTCTTGTGAGGCACTGCAACTTGGGAAGCTAACTACAACAGCACCAAGCCCAATCCATAAGAAACTGAGCGTGACACTGACCCGGGGAGTGAAGGGCAACAAATAAACAGCACAAGGGGCAAAACCAACATTAGATTGCCGGTGTTCTTCCCCATTTAATAAAAGTTAGGGGTTATTATAAATATTAACAAAAAGAACAGGAGTACTTGTGGCACCTCAGAGACTAACAAATTTATTTCAGCATAAGTTGCGGATACAGACTAACATGGCTGCTACTCTGAAACCTATAAATATTAAGGTCATTTTTAAAAGACAGGGGTTTTAATCTTGAAAGGGTATTTTCAAACACCGTTCCCCATCACCACTCATATTATTGCATTTTGAAGTCTGTGCAGCGAGGAAAGTGACACATGAAGCTAGTTAATAGGGTTCTCACACACTGGGAGATCATCACTTGGTCCTTCTCCTTTTGAGCCAGCTCACTGAACACTAATGAAGTGAAGATGACATGCACCCATTAGCGGCAAGAAAGGATTTTCTGTGAATCATCAGGTCAGCTGCTACTAGAAAACAATAGTCACCACCTCTCTTCGGGGTCTCTCCTCTGGGGTAGCCATGTGAAAAGCGGATGTTAAAATGTTGTGGTTCTGCTCTCAGAACTGAATCTCTCAGGAGTCAGAACTTGGCAAGACATAGCACCACGGTTTTCATCTCAAAGCTAGACCTACCCCACCATCTTAATATAGTTATAGAATCACAGAAATTGTAGGAGTACTTGTGGCACCTTAAAGAGTAACAAATTTATTTTAGCATGAGCTTTCGTGAGTTACAGCTCACTTCTTCCGATGCATAGAATGGAACACACAGACAGGAGATATTTATACATACAGAGAACATGAAAAGGTGGAAGTATGCATAACAAGAGGAAAAGTCTAATCAATTGAGATGAGCTATCATCAGCAGGAGGAAAAAAAACTTTTTGAAGTGATAATTAAAATGGCCCATAGAAGGTGTGAGGAGAACTTAAGTTCTCACTTCAAAAAGTTTTTTTTTCCTCCTGCTGATGATAGCTCATCTCAATTGATTAGACTTTTCCTGTTGTTATGCATACTTCCACCTTTTCATGTTCTCTGTATGTATAAATATCTCCTGTCTGTGTGTTCCATTCTATGCATCCGAAGAAGTGAGCTGTAGCTCACGAAAGCTCATGCTAAAATAAATTTGTTAGTCTTTAAGGTGCCCCAAGTACTCCTGTTCTTTTTACGGATACAGACTAACACGGCTGCTACTCTGAAACCAGAAATTGTAGGGCTACAAGGGACCATGAGAAGTCATCAAGTCCAGCCCCCTGCATTGGGGCAGGACCAAGTAAAGCCAGCCCACCCCCAATAAGTGTTTGTCCAACCTGTTCTTCCAAACCTCCGGTGATAGGGAATCCACAACCTCCCTTGGAAGCCTATTCCGGAGCTTAACTACCCTTATAGTTAGGTTAAATATTAGGAAAAACTTTCTAAATCTCCCTTGCTGCCACAAGTGACATGTAGGGGGGACATGCAGGGTCAAGTCTCCTTCCCCCTGAGATTTCTGCTTGGGCTGCTGGGGGGTGGGGTGGGAGAGGGACTCTATCCTTCTTCTGCTGCATCTGCCCCCTGGCTTGTTTCCATCTCATTCAACCCCTGTTCCCAGCAACTGAGCACGAGTGGGGACTGTAGGGGGCTGGTTGCTGCCGCTTCCTCCCCAGCTGGGTGCTCTCTCAGGCAGCTGTTGCAGTGCACAGAGGCAGCGACCTGGAATGGCCAGCCTCAGCTGGCGTGAAGCAGCTCTGTCCCATTCCCTGCCTGGACCCAGCTGCCAGGGAGAGCAGATGAGCAAGCCAGAAACATGTCAGGGGAGGCGCAGCAGCAGAAGGACATAGCCCCCTCCCCCCACCCCAGGTAACTCTGGCAGGACAGGGAGAGCACGGCAGGTTCCCTGGCCTCTGCTTAGCTGGAGGTAGGGGCATTACCTGCACCCTGTGCCTCTTCTGTTGAGGTGGCTGTGAGCTCTGGGGAGACACTGGTGCTATGAGTCTCCCTGGGCCAGGGCTGGCCCCAACTGGGCCCAGAGGCACCTGCTTCCCGCTCCTGTGGCTGCAGCAGGATTGACTGCCCTGGCCCAGGGAGGTGGGGCTGGAAGTTTGTCGGACAAGTGGAGCAGTCACATGTCGCCCCCTTTACATTGTGCCCCCCAACCCGGTATCAGGAGGCACAAGTCATCTATGCTTGCTGTAGATTAACCCTTCTACTTCTAGTCCTACTTTCAATGGGACGTGGAGAACAACTGATCACCCTCCTCTTTAAATCCACCCTTAACATATGTGAAGTCTATCAGGTTCCCCCACAGTCATCTTTTCTCAAGACTAAACATGCCCAGTTATTTAATCTTTCCTCATAGATCTGGTTTTCTAAACCTTCTCTCACTTTGGTTGCTCTGGCCTGGATTCCCCAATTTGTCCACATCTTTCTTAAAAGCGTGGCACCCGAATTGGACACAGTACTCCAGTGGGGGAAATTATCTGAAATCTAATGGTCTGATTCTTTATTCACCCTAAGTAGTTCTGGGAAATAGGATGTAATTGGTTACTTCTTAAAGGTTCCACTTCACAACTAATGAACTGAAGGAACAATGCAAGGTTAAGAGCCACACAGAAATTTTCAAAGTAAACTCAATGAAACTGAAATTCAGTGGGAGCTGGACACCTGCTATGTCCCTTAGGTTCCTTTGAAAGTCCAAGCCCACATGTTTAAACAATAATGCCTTAGTTGCATTACTCACTTTATCTTGGATTATTGAAACAGAAAGGATTTTAAGTTTGTTTAATTTTTTTGCATTTCACTTAGCTGGTCAGGTTCACTTTTTGTTTCTAATTGGTTGCACTTCCCAGTTCTCCTGTGACGCTTCAATATTTCATTTGCTAATACTTCATGAGAACATTATTCCTCACTCAGGGCCTGATCCAATAACTACTGAAGTCAAGTGCAGTCTTCCATTCACTTCAACAGTCTTCAGATCAGGCCCTCAGAGCACATCTCAGCCAGCTTTGTGGGGAGGCAGGCAGGAGGAGACTATGCTTGGGCTTGGAGGAAAGGACTCATCCCCATACCACAGACAAGGGGTAGGGCAGCCCTTCAATGACTGCTGCTGCAGTACCTGGGCTGGACAAGGGACAGCGAGCCCTGCACTCACGCACACGTCTGCATAAGAGCAAACACAGTGACCAAGCCCCTTCTCCTCTGCCAAAGACTTTCAGTCATTTGCAGTGGCCTTCACTGGGCTGGTGTGGAGGGGTGCACAGGGGATGCAGAGCTCCTTTAAACACTCATTTCAGTCACCTACAGTGAAGCTGCCATGGGTCAGTTCTGTGGGGGCCTCTGACCCATTCACCCCTGAGTGAACTGTTCCTAGAGAGAGTTTGCCAGATTTTCCCTGAAAAGCTGCATGATCTTTGGAGGGGCCCCAGGGCTAAGGCAGAAGGGAGTTCAGTTTTAATTAAAGAACAAAAAATATCAGAGATCAGAAGCACAAGCCCCTGCTTACATCTTACAACAACTGAATGGTTAATGCTCCCAGTAGGACGGCCATGGTTACCACTTGGTTAGGAGTCAGACCTACTGACCCACATTCAAACCAAATCAATACATTATTTACAGAGTCTGGGGCTCCAGCTCGCATTCAGCTGTTAGAGGAGCGCATGTAAAAAGCTGCTTGTCACATTGAAGAACTAGACATGCGGAAAAGGAGTCCATTTTAGGGAGTCTGCAGACGAACTTACCACCTCCTTCCTTTTAAGCAGTCCCCCCGGGGCCACATGCAATTTGGAGTTTGACTAAATAAAACAAATCGCATGCGGAGAACCGCCAGGAAAGTAGTGAGAGTTAATGGAAAGTCAGACTTACTGGGGTGTCTGAATGGGCCACAGTGGAAATTGACTGCCCAAAGTTTCATGGTTGATCAAAATTCTGAGTGGAACACTGGTCCAGTAATACCCTGGGGATTTGTTTTTCTCGTGTGTGGACTCCAGTATGGTATTGAAAGAAAGAAAACAAAAGACAAAGAAAGAAAGATCCTAAATTAGCCATTTAACCGGATCAGATAAATGATCCCAAACCACAGCCACTGAGCTGAACATCCCAGACCTTTAAGAAAACATAGACCAGACCTGGATTTGCAGATTGGCTTCATCATTAACAAGAACAGTTTCATGCCAGGAGAACACAAGCGTATAGTTTATTTGTTTGTTTCAAAGAGAAGCGTCTCACCTGTTTGACAAATCTGGGGAGTCTGGTACCTATATTACCTCTGTTCTCCAGGGTCAACATTGCTGCTTTGGAAGACGCTGATCAGCTGGCACTGTAAGTGACATCAGCATGGAGTTGCAAAAGTTCTGGCTCAACAGAGCAGCACTTCTAAAAATGATTCACACACTAAGACAAAACCCAGTGGGGCAGCCATGCATCAGGTCTGAGCAGTCACAACTGTGTCAGTGCGGCGTGGAAGATACATCACATTGGTTGCCAGCTCATTTGCAGCAAGTCTAAAATACTGCTTCAACATTGCAGCAGGAATGAATCTAAAACCAGCAGCTTCCTCTCTATTTCTGCCTATGTTTTGGATTGGGAACCAATTCCAACCCTCACTCCATTTCTTCCTATGTGGAAGGGTGATCTTACGACAAGCACATGGTACTATGAATCAGACAATCTGGGTTCTGAACTTCTGATCCCATCTCTGCCACAAACTTCCCGTGTGACCTTGGGCAGGTTACTCCCCCACTCTGTGCCTCACTTTCTTGCTCAGTAAAATGAGGAATCAGTAGCAGCTACTGGTCTCAGCCAGAAGCTGTGTGATTTTTGCATGTTTTACGCTATTTCCTAGGTACTAAGTGAAGTTATACAACCCTTTGATTTGCAATTGAAGGGCTAGTTTCTTTGTATACCCTATGACGGTCTGATTATTTTCCTGAATAAGACTGCCGTACCAGTCTGTCTTGGAATGGGGAAGACAAATGTAAATGGCAGTCCATCTTCCATCTACTAGTGCTGATTAGAAACAGGCCAACAAGACGGTGTTTGCGGCTGGATACAGATTTTGAGCAGTTTTAAGTCTGGGTTCAGAATTCATATCTAATCAAGATTTGGATTCCCATTTGGATTTGATAGTGCCAAAAGCTCAAACTGCTCGAGACATTTCAGTGTCAATAGTGGAAATTTCAGGAGATCAGCTGCAGTCTTGAGATTTTCACCAATCTGAACTAGATTCTGGAAACAGACCCCTTTCTGCATTTGTATCCAGCCTGGGACAAAACCCATAGGAGTAGCTGGAACCCAGTTTTCATATATACACCCCCAATAGATATTGAAAAGACTCATATCTGAGGTTCCTGTTCTGGGCCATCACTGTGTCCAGTACCAGAGCGCTGTTCCTTTAAAGGGGTAGTGTGCAATCGGCTTTTGCAAATTTGGATCACTCACTACGTGGGCCGTCTTCACAGGATTATTCACACACCAGGATTTGATTTGAAAGGGCTTCCCTATTACTTTTGCAAGTCCATTGGTTTGGCAATGGATCCTTTCAAACAGATCACCCTGCCAAGCAGGCAGAGTACAGTATTCATTATTTCACAAGAGCCACAAAAGAAGTGCAGTAACTCTTATTCCCCCAGGCAGAGTACAGTAGTCATGATTTCACAAGAGCCACAAAAGAAGTGCAGTAACTCTTATTCGCCATTAGAGGTCATCCTAGCATAACAACTCATACAGAAACCATCACAAAGCCCCAGTAACAGGAGTAAGGGTTGCTCACAGAAGAGCTTACAACTTCAAAAGCAGCAGCTCCAGCTAAAGAGAGGGGTTTGTTAGGGGACTGCACTGAGTGAGCACTGCTTCTATATGCGACAGGTGCAGCCCCAAACCCAAATGCCTGCCTAGCAATTCAGATAGCAGCTCTCGTTGGATCTGCAGAGAGGGCTGGGGTTTTACTGCAGTGCTTAAATCCGAAACAAACTGGTACTGCAGCCGGACCCCAGAGGTTTATGAGTCAGCCTTCGCCCTCAGACTAACAGAGCTGGCTGGTTTCGCGCACACGGCAGCAGGTTGTGGTTTTAGCTGTAGAGGCCTTGTGTTCAGTCCCTGCAGAGGGCAGTAGAGCACACATCCATCAAGGTATCGTTATGGCCTCATCACTGCATGATCCTAGCACATGGCCACCAATGCTTAGGGTGACCAGACAGCAAGTGTGAAAAATTGGGATGGGGGTGGGGGTAACAGGAGCCCATATATAAAAAAAGCTCCAAATATCAGGACTGTCCCTATAAAATCGAGACACCTGGTCACCCTACCTATGCTCTAGTCACTTGCAGACAGATTCCTAAAAGACAAACTCTTACCTGCTCTCGCTGTCCCCGTCCTACTGACAGATGGAACAGGCTGGGTTTTTTGAGCTGCATGCAGGAGAGTTTTAGTGTTAGCGACAGACAGACAGCCTGGGAGATGGCAGTCTCTCTCTGGCTACGGCACTGCTAGGGACAGCATGGATAGCAGGAATGCAGCCTTTCCCCACACACTGCTCTCACTGTGCCTCCCCCGACTAGGAGAAAAGGAGTGTGGGAAAGCTCAGGCACCATGGCCCATTCAGTCCTTTCTCCTAATTGGCAAGAAGGCCAATTAGTGCCGTTTGTGAGGCTGTTTGTGGTGTGGACACCTGTCTGATAGCAATTGGACCTAGGCCTGCTATTTAGTTCATAAGTGGCCACAAAAAAGCTATCAAAAAGAGCTGGCAACAACTTTTGGTCACTACTGATTTGATCTGCATTTGAACCAGTGACCTAAAGTTTCATAACATACAGGTGGACACAGATTTTCATGGCCACAGATTTTAAGGCCAAAAGGAACCATTATGATCATCTAGTCCTGAACACAGATGAGAGCCTCCATGTCCCTTCAATCGGTATAATAAGAGAGAAATAAGAAGGTGATTTGGAAACAGGACGTGCCAAGGTGCAATAATATCACCTTGAGTCTTTTTGTTGCAAAACTGTTCCCTCTTAGATGGAAAATATGTGATGTGTGCAGGCTACTTTAACATAATAGGCTAGCTAATGAGCATATGCACCAGTGTCTTCTAGCGGATGGATTGAGACCTGCTTCCCTTTGTGTTATAATCTCTGCATTATTGGCTGCAAATAGAGTCTCCTTTAGCTCAAATTGCTTTAGAAGCAGAAGTATCTGAACTTGATCCCCACCATCGTTGTGACATTCCAAGTGGCCTCGGTGTACAGCACAACAGCTGTAAAGTCCTAGATTTGTAACAGTAAGTGGGATACTTAGAAGTATGTTTATAGCTTAGACATTTACTAAGATAACATACAGGGGAGACAAGAATCAGAACCTTTCTCATCACAACAAACAATGATCATGTCGGACAGACCTCATAATGTCCCATTAAAATCAGGCCATAAAATACTAGGGGAATTCAAAAAACATCTGTTGGTTGGGCTTGTTTCAATACAAAGCCGAAATAAAGCCCGCCCACTGCAACTAATTCCATTTCTCCTCTGCACATTGACAAACTGCTGCTAAACAAAAGGCCTGCCGGGGAGAGTAGCTCTCCCCACCAGCCCAGTACTGCACGATAATCCCCCGAAAGGGAATGTACAGCTTTCTGACCAGGCCTAGCCAAATCTGTTTGCATACTTGGCAATGGAATGTCCCCAGAGCAATTCATCTTTTCTGCTCCTGTGAAAGGTGGGGCATGAAAGGAGGAGGAAGGATGGACAAGTCCCGTGGTCACAAGTTAGAAAGGCGGAGGCCCAGCAGCTATACCCTTACCTGCAGACAGACCAGTTTTCCACTGTGACCATGTAGAGGACACCAGAGCTTGCTCTGTTTAATTCCCTGAAGCCAACAAAGAACCCAGACAAGGGACACAAGGAGAATGGAGTCGGATAAAACAGATGTGCCAATGGTAACCAATAAAACTGGGTGATCTCTTACTGTCATGTTTTCTTGTGGACAGAGGTGAGCTCAGGCAGTTAGTTCAGATCCATAATTGAAACTCCCCAGATGTTGGGAGGGGCTTGGATCCAGTGTTCTGGTTCAGATCTCCCCTTCCAGCTGAGGTGGGGTTGACACCTGGTGTTTCAGTTTTAACCGACTCCTACTTACTGACATCGTCACGACAGTCAAAGATCATGTGATTGCGCCTCTACTAGTACTGATCATTGCCCTAGACACCCCTGCAGAGGGATGCATATCAATGTCCTCCATGCGGGAGAATTTCCTTTGTGAGGTGGGGTTGGCCTGGGGGAGCCCTGGCAGTGTGGTTCCCATGGAGCTATGCTGCAACGGACAGCAGGGGCAGAGGATCTCTGCACACATGGCCCTGATCATTCAGTGAATCTCTAGAACTCATTCCTTTTTCCATGGGAGGGGCAAGCCCTCTTTACCAGTCCAGCACCCCCAAAGGAAGAACTTGGAGGAAACTCTGAGGGAAACTCCTTTTCTTCCTTCCTTTTTCTTTCTGCAGATGAATACAAGAGTGAGCTCAGCTGGAGCAAGAACTAGGCACCCTCTCATGTGCCGTGGAGAAGTAGATCTTTCAGGAGCTCTTGGTGTCCCCCAACACCCTGCAAGTGTTCAAAAGGAATTGGGGAAAGGGGGCATTTCCCACCCAGCTATTTGTAAAACAAAGAGGACCTCCAATATACAATTAAGATCCACTCCATAGTGGGATACGAGGTCTTCAGACACAGAGCAACTGATGACAGAGCTACAATGAGAGTCACTCCACAACTTCACCCCGCTGCCAGTACACATGGCAACAGCAGCCCCAGTCAAACAAAGAAAGCAGAGACTGGTGCAAGTGGAAAGCATGCGGAGCTCGCTAGCAAGAACTGGAGTCAAACAGCAAGAGGATGGCTAACTTCCTGTTTCTGAAAATCAGAAGCTATAAACTACTAAGACTGGCTGCAATTGCCTCTGGCTGTCATATTTCAGGTGTACTCTTTATAGCCTCAGGTAAATTAAACATAGGATTGGGAGTCAGGATTCCTGGGTTCTAATCCCAACTCCAGTGCTGAGTCACTGTCTGACATTGGGAAAGTCATTTGCTTCAGCTTCCCCATCTCGAAAACAGGGAACAATGACAACTCCTCTCCTTTGCAAAGAGCTTTGAGGTATGCAGACAAAGAGACCTATGCGAGTGCAAAACATTATTATTCCCAGGTGCTGTGTCTGCCAGCAGCAGGCTCAAGGAACACAGCTGCCAGAGTGACTGACTGCAGGTGTCAGGGACAGTGCCGGACTGATATATTCATCATTCCTCACTCAGGAGTAGCTGGCCATCAGTTTGAGGGACCCAAGAGGGGCTTTGCTGAACAGGCAGATGGGAGAGATGGGGGGCTTGCATGGCAATGTTTTGCCCTCCTCTGCCACAAAAAAATGCCAAGGATTGAGACAATAACATTGTCGGTAACTGGCCCAGACACAATGGGCCCGTGGCTGCTTCTTGTCCTACACATCTGTGGGACAAACTCTACCCTCCAAAGCATGCACAACTCCCAAAGGCAACTGGAGAAGCTCTGCATGCTCATCATGTAAGGATACAATTGGGCAGGATAACAGGCCACCCGCATGCACAGATATCTGCAGTGTGCTCTACTGTACACAGAGAGAATTTATTTTACTTAGAAGGAAAGACAGAGACTTGGGTAACACTCTAATGTTGTACCATAGGGGAAATTATTTCCTAACCTCAGCTGGTGATCATCTCATGGCCTTCAACATGGATCAAGAGCCCTTGTAATTTTTAATCCTAGCCAGTGTCATTGCAGGTAATATCTGTATTTATGGGACCCATCTAAACCTTACATGAATCATATTAAAGTATGCTTTTATCATCCACACTGCATTGATTCTGCAGATAATAGGAGACTTCAGTCTCCAGGACTGTTCCCCAGTACCTCTCATCAGAGTGAAATACACTTAAAAATACAACCTTAAAAAATAAACAAAAAGATTGACCCGTCTCAGGCAAAAAAAAAAGTAAAAACACTTTTCAAAAAAGTAATAGGCAGGAATAGAATCCATCATTCTGGTAAGGCATCAACTGGATTTATTTATAGCACCGCTCAACTCATTCTAGTTCATTTAGCTTCCCAGTAATTCTTGATTTATTTTACAATTAAGTTAATCGGAAACTGCTTGCAATGAAGAAAGCAATAAGAAAAGAGGGCAGCTGGATGGAAAGGTTTTGTCCACTAGGGGGATTGCTTTGTTTCTTGATGTTTTACAGCTTTTCTCTCATTTCCTAAATGCCAACAATCGAATTAACCTGCAGTTGCATCACCTAAGGTTGCAATCTTGCAAGCTAGGCACACTTGAACAAAGTCCTTGGTGGGATGGGAGAACCGAGATCACTGCAATAAGTGATGTTAGAGATTCAGGCCTGGTTTACACTAGGAAATTAGGTCAGCATAAGGCAAAGGGTTAGGGCAAAGGCACCGACTCTGTGGCGCTGGGGTTGAGTACCCCTGGGCAAAGGAAAAAAGCCAGCACTTATGGTCAGGGGTGTGAAAAATCCACTCCCCTGAGCAGTGCAGTTACACCAATCTAATCCCTGGTGTAGACAGCACTAGGTCGACAGGAGAATTCTCCCTTGGACCTAGCTACTGCCTCTTAGGGAGGTGAAGTACCTCCACTGAGGGGAGAAGCCCTCCCATCGGTGTAGGTAATGTCTTCACTGAAGCGCTACAGTGACACTTGTCCAGCAGTACAGCGGCACCTCTGCAGCATTTTAAGTCTAGACAAGCCCTTAGTAAGTGGCAACCTTCCCTGTGAATCAGGGAAGCGAATATATATTTTTAACCAGCTGTTCAATGTGTTACACAGCCCTCGCTAGTGACCGGTCCACAGAGAATATGAGTCTACAACTGCTAAGAGCTAGGGGACAGAGGCATTTAGTTTGGGGATTGAGACCCCCCCCTACATGGGGTTAATATCTAGACAAGTCATGACTGTGGTTGTTACATACATACATACGTGAGGGGCCCAGTGCTATTGGAGGTGCTGTCTTTTGGCAATCCCGACTACTCATGCTCATTAAAAACACTCTGATATTGTTTGAAAGAGTAGGGATGTTAAACCCAATATGTTAATAATAGTGACCTGATCCAATTCCAATAAAGGCGATTACATCCTGCCACCTTCGCAGGGGCGGCTCTATGTATTTTGCCGCCACAAGCACAGCAGACAGGGATCCTTCAGCGGTGGTTCTGCGGGTGATCTGCCGATCCTGCACCTTCGGCGTACCCGCCGCCGAAGCCGCGGACCGGCGGACCTCCCACAGAAATGCCGCCAAAGGCTGCCTGACTGCTGCCCTCACGGCGACTGGCACACCCCCTCTCCCCCGGCTTGCCGCCCCAAGCACGCGCTTACTGCGCTGGTGCCTGGAGCCGCCCCTGCACCTTAGGCTTCTCCTCTGGATATAGTGTTCTCCTCCACTTCCTATCCAAAATTGTTGCATAGCATTGCCGGGCACTCAAACAATTGCTATGTTACATCCCAGAGGTGAGTGCACTTCAGCAGTGGGTAGAGTTACGCTCTTTTCCTTTTCTTTTGGCCTCATTTTTCCTTCCCTTTCTCCTTCCCCATGCTTTCCTAACAGGCAAATGGGACTTTTTAAGCCACACCCCCCCCGCCCCACAGCTTGTGCATCAGGTAAAAAGATCTATCCTTTTAAATCTCTCCAGCATAAAACAGAACCCGGCTCCCAGCATTTACTAAAAATAGCAATATTAAAAATAAATTATGAGAATGCAGTAATTCCTAATGAGAAGCATTTGGAGGTTTTGATTCTGTCCTCTAGATGGCTGTAGGGAATAGACTCTACTCAGCCGATAGAAGCCCAGACTCTGACAGCAATGCTAGAGCATCTTAGATATTGTTGCTATAGCAATCTCAGTCCTGCACCTCTCGGCTTCTGATTTATGAAAGATACAGTTAAGATGAAACCCCACCCAGAAGAGTTCTTCTAGCGGCTGGAACGGTGAGGAAACGTAGGCTGGCTGGAACCTGAATGTAGTTAAGCCATCTGCCCGACCCCTGAGAGGTCAGGACTTTGTGTGCAATTCCCTGTGGAAGCTTGAGCTTCCTCTTCACTACTGCAAAAATACCAGAAGGGATTTCATCTTATGGTGTCCTCAGTGCCTTTCCCTGTCCAGTAAAAGATGTACACTAGCCTCTGTGTGAGATGAACGTCATCTCCATGGGAACAGAGCAGGAGGCCACAAAGCCCACAGCACTATAGAGGAAATTAAATTATCTGTCCCAGCAATAAAACCCTCCAGGGTATTCAACTGCCTGGCAGGACAGTCAGGTTGAGAAGCAGATGTAGAAAGGGCTATTGTTAGGGAATACTTGTTCAGATTAGCACAAAGGCCGTTTAGCACAAGTTCAGTCACAGGGGCCATGCATGAGAGCTTGTTCTAGTGCTCAAAGAATACCCCAAATTCCATCTTGTCCTGCCCATGCTGTGTACTCTTGTCCACACCTGAGGAGCTACTCACACAGCCACTCAAGAGGACCTGAGGGGAGTGGGGCAGGGCACTAGAACATTTAAAAAAAAAAAAAAAACCACTAAATTTGATGACTTTTAAAAATATTTGCCCTAAACATAACAGGATTATTTCAGAAGTCTGAATTCACTGATCTGACCATCCTGAATCAGAAATGACATCTCTGCAAACTACCGGCAACTGCTTTTTCAGTCATTTACTCGACATCTTGTGTTTCTAGAATTGTGGATTTTTTTTTGCTATGGAACATAAGAATGGCCCAACTGGGTCAGACCAAAGGTCCATCTAGCCCAGTGTCCTGTCTTCCGATAGCAGCCAACGCCAGGTGCTTCAGAGAGAATGAACAGAACAGGTGATCAGAGCCATAACTAGGTATTTTTGCGCCCAAGGCAAGAATATAAAATTGCGCTCTCCCCCAGGGTCGGCTCTTTGGTGGCAATTCAGCAGCGGGTCCCTCAGTCCCTCTCGGAGGGAAAGGCCTGCCGCCAAAGAACGAATGAAGTGGCAGTGGTAGAGCCTGTGATTTTGTGGGGGTCTAACCAGGGCCAGCTCCAGGTTTTCTGCCACCCCCAGCAGCAAAAAAAAAACAACACAAAAAAAACACCACAGCCATGGCAGCATGATCGCGCCACTCCACTCTTCAGTGGCAGGTCCCTCGCTCCAAGAGGGACCCACCACCGAATTGCCACCGAAGACCTGGACGTGCCGCCTCAATAGCGGCCGGAGGGCCGCCCCTTGGTATTGGCCGCCCAAGCACCTGCTTCTTTAGCTGGTGCCTGGAGCTGGCCCTGGGTCTAACTCATGATTTTTGACTGCTTGGGCTGGTAATGTTGCTTCCAAGATGGTCTTTGGTTCCAGTCCAGTTCCAATCCAGAGAGGGACTCACAGGTTAAGAGAGGAGGGAGGTGCTGGATATCAGCAGTGGTCATTAGGGATCAGCATGTGTCCTGAGAATGCTGGGAGTTCAGGTTTGCAGGGCAGGATCACGGGTGGCAGGTTTGTAGAAATTTTGGTGGTGCCCAGAACCCCCCCCTGCCCAAACTCCACCTCCCCCCCAAGTCTCTGGGAGGGAGTTTGGGTGAGGGAGGAGGTCTGGGGTGCAGGGCCTAGGCTGGGGCAGGGGATTGGGATGCAGGCTCTGGGAGGGAGTTTGGGGATGGGAGGGGTGCAGAGGGATGGGGTGCAGGGGTGAGGGCTGTGACTGCAGATGAGGGGTTTGGAATGTGGGAGGGGCTCAGGGTGAGAGTAGGGGTGAGAGCTCTGTCTGGGGCTGGGAATGGGAAGTTTGGGGTGTGGGAGGGGCTCAGGGCGAGAGTAGGAGTGTGGGTGGTGAGGGCTTTGGCTAGGGCTGGGAATGGGAGGTTTGGGGTATGGGAGGGGCTCAGGGCGAGAAGAGGAGTGGGGGTGGTGAGGGCTTTGGCTAGGGCTGGGAATGGGAGGTTTGGGGTGTGGGAGGGGCTCAGGGCTGGGGCAGAGAGTTGGGGTATGGGGCGTGAGGGCTCTGGCTGGGACTGGGGATGAGGTGTTTGAGGTGCTAGAGGGGCTCAGAGCTCAGGCAGAGGGTTGAAGGTGCAGTGGGGGGGTGAAAGCTCTGCCTGGGGGTGTGGGCTCTGGGGTGGGGCATGGCTGGGGATAAGTTAGGGGTGCAGGCAGGCTGCTCCGGGACAGGGGACAGAGAGGAGGAGGACGACTCCCCCCAGCCCTTTTCCTGCCGGCAGCAGCGAGCTCTGGGGGAGGAGACCCCATTTCCTGCCCCCCACAGCACACTCACCTCCACCACTGTCACTGCATGTGCTCCTAGGGCCCCTCTCAAGTCCAGGAAACACCCTTACCTCCCCCGTGGTGGGTGCTGGGGGGGGCACTGTGTGCGCCTCCTCCCCTACTGTTGCCCGACTGTAGCCTCACTGGGGATGAGGCTGCCTCCTTGCTCAGCATGGGGCAGGAGCGGTGACTGCAGGCGGGGCCCCCCTGTGCTGCTGGAGGGTCTCACTGGAAAATGAAAGGGTCTGAGGGGGAAGGGCAGGCTCAGAGTCAGTCTGCCCTGGCAGAGGACGTGCAGGTGGGGCACTAGGACCCTGCAGCAGCAGTTGCTGCAGGGGAAAGACAGGGACTCTCTGCTCCGGGCTGGGGAAGGGGGGGTGGGAGCAAGTCGGGGCTGGGGGAGGCACGGGGGCCGGCAGGTGGGGCCGAGGGGAGATCACCTGAGTTATGAATATCTCCATGTCAGCAGCTTTTTTTTTCCTTCTTCTCTCCACTGCTTTCTGCACACACACACCCAGCTTTGTGTGCCCGAGGCAAGTGCCTCACTCGCCTTGCCCTTGTTACAACACTGCAGGTAATCAAGTGATCCATTCCCTGTCGCTCATTCCCAGCTTCTGGCAAACAGAGGCTAGGGGCACCATCCCTGCCCATTCTGGCTAATAGCCATTGATGGACCTACCCTCCATGAATTTATCTAGTTCTTTTTTGAACCCTGTTATAGACTTGGCCTTCACAACAGCCTCTGGCAAAGAGTTCCACAGATTGACTGTGCGTTGTGTAAAGAAATACTTCCTTTTGGTTGTTTTAAACCTGCTATCTGTTAATTTCATTTGGTGACTTTTAGTTCTTGTGTTATGAGAAAGAGTAAATAACACTTCCTTATTTACTTTCTCCACACCCGTCATGTTTTTATAGACCTCTGTCAGATCCCCCCTTAGTCATCTCTTTTCCAAGATGAAAAGTCCCAGTTTTATTAATCTTTCCTCATCCAGAAGCTGTTCTGCATCCTTAATTTTTGTTGCCCTTTTCTGAACCTTTTCCAATTCAAATATATGTTTTTTGAGATGGGGTGACCACATCTGCATGCGGTATTCCAGATGTGGGTATACATAGAGGCAATATGATATTTTCTGTCTTATTATCTATCCCTTTCTTAATGATACCCAACATTCTGTTTGCTTTTTTGACTGCCGCTGCACATTGAGTGGATGTTTTCAGAGAACTATCCACAATGACTCCAAGATCTTTCTTGAGTGGTAACAGCTAATTTAGACCCCAACATTTTATATGTATAGTTGGGATTATGTTTTCCAACTTATGTTTTTTAACTTAGTTTAAAAACTAAAAACACGCTCTGAGCTATTTTTAAGACAGACTCAGTGAACAGAGATGAAGTGGAACGTTGGCAATGCCGATGCCGAGCTTTGCAGGCCTGGTGATCCCATGCTAAAAGAGAAAGGGTCAGCTGTGCTCATCTGCTCCTCTCGCTTTAGTCCCATGATCCTTTTTCTCCAAGGGGAAAAGGGAAACCCCCAGAGGTTCTCCAATTCCCTCTTTAGGTTTCTCTTTTCCTCCTGAATTCTGAATAAGTATGAACACAGAAAAAGCTGTCTAAGACCGAGCTACTGATGCACCTGTTCCCACCCCTCACAATCACGAGGAACTTGTCATGTTATGGACAGCCATCCAGTCCCTGATTGGGGCTCCAGAAGAAAGTTACCCAACATAGACTCTCACCATGCAGGGACCTTGCCTCTTGGCACATACTTTCTAGGGGGGAAATGCCCTCCCAACCCCAGACTGGGTGAGAGGTCAAATTGTCAAACAACCTCACAATGAAGGGAGGCTGGCTAGGAGATTCTGCGAGGACCATCCCACCAGGTGTCTCTTTAACCACCTCCCCAGATATTAGAGACTTGGGAATGCTGTGTAAAGAGGAGACAAGTTGTGGCCTCCCAGCCCAGTGGACTGGCATGGTAGGCAACCCCATGTCCCATGGAGTGCTGGGCCAATGCCCTTTTGTTTTTATGTACAGTAACCCATTTTAAAATACTTGTAGCAGTACTAATAACTCTCAGTTAATAATGTAATGAATTTCACCCCTTTTCCTGATCTCAAAATGTCCATAATTTTATCAACTGCATTAGTTATTCAGAACCCTATGCTCAAAACTATAGGTGAAAATTTTCTGCAGTCTGCAAGCAGTATATCGGGAGAATTTGAAATTCACTTATGTTAGTTAGTGTTGATTGGATGCACAGATCACATGGTATTATTTCTGTCCCCTGTTTATCAGCCTAATTCAAGACCTACTAAAGTAAATGGGAATCTTTCCATTTGCTTCAGTGGTCTTTAGTTCTGGCCCTAAATGAGCATAACTGAAAATTGTGTGCGCAGTAGGAATACAGGCGAGCCTCATCTTACACGGGGGTTCCGTTCCGCGGTTAGCGCGTAAAGCAAAAACCACGTATAGTCAAAATTACATTGAGTTGAATGGCAGGCGGAATCACCCGTACTACAGAAACAGTATTTAAATTGTTATTTTTCTCTTTTTTGTTTTTGCCGACCACGTAAAGCTGAAATCGCGCATGTTAAATGCGCGTAAGATGCGACAGACCTGTAACCACATTTACAAGTTCAAAATTCATTCTCTGTGCCTGTTCTCCAATGTTGCCAACTCTGGCAATTTCACTGCAATATTTGGTGTTTTTCTTAAAGACCCAGCCCCCGGAATCAAGAGATTACATATGAATCTCAACGTTTTCTTTTCCTGGCCCTCGTGGTTGTGAAGAAAAACTTGAATATGTTACCTGAGCATCCTTAAAATCTCAGAATCTAGAAGATAAATAGAAATAACCCCAATTTTTTCTTTGAAAAAAAATCTCAATTTTTAAGCCAGTCTCATGACATTTGAGGCTTGACTACTATCTCTTGAACACTTTGAGATGGCAATACTGATTCTCCAACATTTGTTGTAGCCACAATCAATAAGATAAAAATAACATTTCAAAAATATCATTAAATATGTTGCGACTAGTTACTTATTAGGTTATTAAAGCCAGAATAATTTTAAAGAAATTGATTTTGGAAACATCAGCTAGTGCAGGGGGTACTGGGCAGGCTGTGTCAGCTGGCTGGAGTGCAGGAGAGAAAGATTACATATACAGAGCGATGCTTGCCTGGCTGCCTAGGCTGGGTGGAGAGGGCACTGAGATGAGGCCAAGCTCATGAATGGGGGCAAAGGTGGGAAGCAGCAAACATCCTTGGAGAAAAAGAATAATTATTTTTTTGTGAAATCAAATAGAAAATTAGGAGAATGCCCAGCAATCTTATCTGGACAGCTTAAGTTGGATCATAGTGTTAGATGGTTTTGATGGCACAGGATAATAGAGGTTAGAGGAATGTTAGAGAAATGGGACTGCGGCAGAGTGACTACTGCATCCGGTTCTGGGTGCCACGCCTTGAAATACAGAGAGTAGGTAGTCCTGGCAGTAGTGCATTCAAAGTGTAAGTACTGTTGCCTTATGGACTGGATCACTCAGAGGATTGTTAACAGTGGAACTCAGAGCATTTGTCTCTGCTCATGAGTTTGAATCTCGCCCCCCCCCCCCCCAGAAGAAATGACTGGTTGTTGTTCCAGCCGATGGCTGTTGTACAGGCTGTGTTAAAAAAGAGGGTCTCACTCTGGCTCCTAGTGGACAAGGGCTCTCATCACTCAAACCATCACAATGGTTGGAACCCATGTTGGAAGATTAGGGCAGGAGTCAAATGGGTGCCATGGTGACTGAACCTCTCCCTCCCTCTAGTGTCCCTCCTGGTAGGGCCCAAGGAGGCACAGCAATGGGATGCTGTGGGCAGAGATTGCACTTTTGCTGCCCCTGCTTTATCACTTGTGCAGCTAAAAGTCCCCACAGCACCTGTGTGAATTCACTTACACCAGGAACAACTTACAACTGGTTTTAACAATTGACAAGTGACTAAGGACACTGGCGATTTGTTTGCCATCTCCCCTGGTCCCTTGGGATAATGACAGTCCAAGAGGAGGCCATCTAAATGATTCTAAGTGAAGAAGGCTACAGTTAGCCCTGCATGTTAGGTTACAATTCCATGTAGAAATGGAATCAGTACAGTGATGGCAAACAGCACTCAGTCTTCCAAGCACCAGACCTATGGCAAATACCCACAACAAAAGGACAGAGTAAAAGAAAAAAGAAAAAAGAAGAGGGTACTTGAAAGGATCTGGACACACATCTGCACCAAACCCCCAGGTTAGAGAGGAAGTCAAGATTCCCAATGTCTCATTGCTGTTTGCAGCTTGGGCCTTCAATGACAGCTTCCAGCGTGGTGTCAACATGCAAGAGCGATAAACAAGGTCTTGCAATGAGGGACAGCTGAGAGGTATCTCAACAGGCATTACTATACCACTCTCAAGCACTAGGTCCTCCTGGTTGTTATTATGGGGCAGAGCAATATGGCACCTGTGAAGTCACACCCCAGAACTCTGCATGGCCTGGGATTACAGCTGGGGAGGGGGGACAATTTAGTTTGTGTTGTCACGTTTGAGTCTATCCATACGTTCTTCTGAGCAGAAAATGATTCGACAGAGAATTATTTTCTCCTCTCTGTGGCGGGGCTCATTCCCCCAGGATCCCAGTGCAGAGGGCTATCACCTTCACAAGGAAAGGGGAGCTCGCTCATTCCTAGGCCTTGCAGGAGGTCCATACCTGGGTAAGGAGGTCACGTACATCATGCTCCTGTCTACTCCAAGGGCAATCCTCAGAACAGTGAATGCAGCCTGGGGCTGCAGTAGCTGTTCTACAGGGCTCTGTCACACTGTGGTGTCCTCCACTTTATGGAGGGTTCCAGGAGCAGCCACCAACAGGAGAGTCCCTGGCAGCTCGGCTGGGGACCCCAGCACCAACATGGAGGCAGAGGGCCAGTGAACAGACATTCCTGTATCTCTAGCAAATCCCCATCTATGTGGATTTTGGGGATCTGTGGGTTCTAGGGATGGAACCCTTCCCACTTTCATCCCATGGGGACACCCCCCCGAATCCAACACTCCTCCTGTCTTTCCCCTCCTCCTCCCCACAGAGACAATGTAAGGGGAAACTCCACACAAGATTAATCTTGTGGTTAATTCTTCTTCCCCCCACCCCAACCCTCCTCTGCTTTTCCTCCAACATCTTTCACCATCTCTTTTTTCTACCTCTCCCTTACCTTACCTTTTTTTCCCCCCTCTCTCTCTTCCCCTTTCTCTGTATTATGCACATAGTCCTACTTTTGGGAGGAATTAGTGTAAATAACTCATGTTAACATCAGTCCATAGTTAAATACAGGAAAAAGAGTATCACAAAGTTACATAGTGGCCATTATTTCCCATCCCAGCAGCCTCTGCCAGATGGACAAGGGACATTTTGTAAGTGATTTACTTGCAGGCCTGAATCACGGTATTTGGACTCATGGACTGAGGGAGACCCTGACAATTCTATGCAAATTTAGAATCAGGTTGCTCACAGCACCACGGGTGTCAGGCCTTCTGAATTATTGTTGGCCACAAAGAGCAGATATCGCTAAAATTATCCCATATGTGCTTTTACAAAGATGAGCCTGATCCAATCCAGAGTTGGAAACCTGCCCTCCTCTCCCCCCGAACCCCCAACTTCGGGAAAATTTTGATCCAGACCTGAATTTTGCACCTTAGGCCAATCAGCAACTTTCAAATACGGGGGGATTTAAGATCTAAGTACTACTGTGCAGCTGAGCCATTGCTGCAAGAGGAGATAGGATGGGTCAGTCCATCATTGCCTGTTGAGGCCCAGTGTGCATGTAATAGTTGGTGAGGGGAAAAAAAAGAGGGAAAAGAAACCTTAGTTGCTTTTAGTCTCCCAGGGGAGCTTTCCCATGGATATTCACAGCAGTCCATATCTCATTACCAGCCAGTTCCCTGATTTACATAGTTCTGAAGGTTAATACATGGTTCTCATGATAAGTACCGGATTTCTAGATTTAAAGTAACAGATACTTTCTAGGTTGAATTGTGTTCTGATCTCCACAGATTAAAAAATATGTGATCATTAGCATAGGACCTAGTCACTAACATTTAAAAGTGGATCGCTACGGACATCACGTGACTGCTTAAATTTCTGCAGTAAGTCTATCTAGTCAGTGGCCTCTTGATGAATCTAAGTAAATCATATCATGGGGGTAATAATGGTTTCAAATGAAAGTAATAGTTCAAAACCACCATTCAAGACTTCTGTCTTGGAATTGGAGGGGAGATGGGATGGAGGGGAGAATGACTGATGAAATCAGAACCAAAACCCCTCACTCAGAACTCAAACTTCTCCACATTTACTAATACTGCTTCACTCCCACATCTGCCCAAGATCAGAATGACTTTTTTCCCCCATAATGCCTCTAGCCCAACAGGGCTGAAAAAAACCTCTTAATTTTGCAGAAGGCCAGTTCTTCTTGCAAGCTCACAGATGACCTGAGGATTCTTAAAGGGCACTGCCCCATCTCTCTTTTGCCTTGCCCATTTCAAAGATGAAGAATCATTTTAAATTCCAAGCTGATGATCCGAATGGGAACATTTTCAAAGCAGTTTCAATTTTTTTTCCTTCATCTCTGCAAACTTCAGGGGCTTTAGGAGGATTTCTGATTTAAAATATTTTTCTCAAGAATACTAATAATGTTAAATAGGTCCTGGTTGAATCATAAATTACTATCTTCCATGATCCTTTTAGGCTTTGTACAAAGCTACCTTTGAAAATATATTTACCTTTAATGGAGTTCATCTGTGGTTCTCTCACGCTCATCCTGTGCCCGTGACAATGAAGAATTCTGTTTAAAGCAAGGAAAGATCAGATTAAATATACAGTGAAGTTGTCAGATCAGGGCTAGTGGCAAAACCTGAATCAAAGAGCAAATATTCTAACAAAACTTAAAACTCTGGATCAACAGGCTGGATGCTAATTATTGCTTCCAGCTTACTTAAGAAATTGTGAAAGACTGTGCTTTGTTTTGTAGACACAACCACTCATTTCTAGCTGTGATCTGATCAGCTCTCATAGCTATGGGATGTGAGACCTATGGAAAATACCTAAATGCTGGAGGGTTTTTTTGTTTGTTTGTTTACAGGTGGCTCTCTTTCCTCTGAATCAGTACTGAACCACTGCCCCAACCATAAAGTTGAGAGCACTGAGATACTAAAGATATCCTGTTTACAAAAGTGACTTTGGGCCAGATTTTTAAAAGCATTTATTCCTTTAACAAGCTGGCCCCTAGAAGTCTTAGGCTCCTGTGAGGATCCAGGCCTAAGTCACTTTTGAAAATGTAACTTTTCAAAAGCATCTAAGAGCTTTTTTCAAAATTGTATACAAGGTCTGTATGTACATAGGAGGCATGAAAAGCTCCCAGTATAATAAATTCTCAGTCTCCAAAGGGTTAAAAAGACTGTATAGTGTACTAAGTGGCTTCCTTTTGCTGTTTAATACACTGGAACAGAACTCACCTAATCCATCCCAACAGAAAACCCACTAGAAAGAGCAATTTAATAGCCAGACTTGGAGGTTATTTTTGGAGATGATGCATCCAAGCAAAGCTGACCGCTCTGTGCCTGCCCAGCTGCTACATTATCCGATTCTCTTGGAACAGATTAGAAACACCAAATTCCTCTCATATGTTTTTTTTTTTTAAATCACTGTTAAGCAATAAAGGAAAAGTCTGACAGACTAAAAGACTAAGTCAAATTTGAACCTCAGGCCTGGAAGCAGATCCCTTAATTCCTCCTCAGGCCAAGCTCCGAAAGGAGCTTGCATTTTCTTTAGAAGCGGGGATTCCTCTCCTGACTTGATAGCTTTCAAGGTGTGGTTCCAGAAGAGGTTTGCGTTCTTGATTTTGGAAACATCAGCTAGTGGAGGGGGTACTGGGCAGGCTGTGTCAGCTGGCTGGAGTGCAGAAGAGAGAGATTACATATACAGAGCGATGCTTGCCTGGCTGCCAAGGCTGGATGGAGAGGGCACTGAGATGAGGCCAAGCTCATGAATGGGGGCAAAGGTGGGAAGCAGCAAACATCCTTGGAGAAAAAGAATAATTAGTTTTTTGTGAAATCAAATAGAAAATTAGGAGAATGCCCAGCAATCTTACCTGAGGGATGGAGGAGAGGCTGTTGTCAGCGATCCACCCAACACAACTTAGTATTTAATTCTCACAGCTGATTATGTTTCAAACCTTTGCCCTCATTTGAAATGGAAAAAAACCCATAATTGTACCTCATCAGTCAATGCCAGTTGCCTGCTCTCTGCCCTCTTCCTTCCCCCCCCCCCCTTCTTCAATTCAATTAAGCCTAATTAGATCATAGCAGGGCACACATCACTTATTATGGACATTGGTCCCCAGGGATAAATATTCAGCTGACGGCCTATCCCCTCCCTGCTGGCCCACACATTTGAGTGATGTGAATCTGTTTCAAGATCTGGTCTCAGGTGCCTCCTTTGTAACTTGCTTTTTTGATCCATTTGAGGGAAGGGTCATGTGGGTGGCTCGATTTCAATGACCTGAAAGCCTCATCATCAGAATAATATAGCACTTTTCCTCTTCCAAGCACTTTACATAGATTAGCTAATTAATCTTCACAGCTCGCCTGTGAGGTAAACAGCATCAGCCCTGTCTGAGGGGGAACCAGGCCTTGAGTAGAGAGTAACCTGCCCATCACACACAGGTGGCATCAGGAGCAGAGCTGGGACTGGAATCCTCCTGACTCCCATTCCAGTGCTCAGAACAAGCCTGTCTATGCCAAACCCTTCTCTACCTTTGGTCTTTGACTTGCACCATTTTCTTGTCTATTCGAAAGGACAGACAAAGCCAGTAATAAATGTCTATTCTGCAGTTTGCTTAGCAAATTGTTGGCAACTGCTTCTCTTTGGCACCAGATGCACATTCAACATAAACATTGTTTAACTGATGGCTCCTCTTTCTACATTGCTTTCACTGCTCCTTTCATAGACTCATAGGTTAGGGATGGAAGAGACCTCAGGAGGTCATCTAGTCCAACCCCCTGCTCAAAGCAGGACCAAACCCAACTAGTTTTCCCCCTCTGACATTAACCCAATTTATCAATATTCTCATTGAGAAGTCTTGAGAGACCAAGATGTGCAGGAAAATCCGGCATCTAGATTGCTTCAGTATCTACAAAAGTCGTCTCAGCCATAGGCTTGTACTTCACATCCAGAGGTTGTTCTCAGGCTCCTGCCTCCATGATATGTACCAGCTGTTTTCTATGGCCAACCTACTCACTCTGTGGTTAAATATTAACCAGGACAGCAGTGATGTGGTGGAGCTATCAGGTGCCCCTTATTTAAATTCTCCACCAAATAGAAGACCTCTTCCTTTGTTCAAGTTCATCCCCATTTTGGATACTGCTAGATTATTTATCCTCAGGGTTCATACACATTCTTTTGAAGTGAACATTATGCCTTAGAAATGATCAAATTTCACAAGGCATCAGGAATTCTCAAAGTATTTCCGGGAGGGGAATATTCCCAGTCATCCCTACGAGGTCCTCTACCATTCCTCCCGTTTCTAACTGTACAAGTTGAACAGAAGGCTATAGTAGAAATACACTCACTGGATTAAATTCTGGCTCCACAGAAGTCTAGTCAAATTCCCATTGATTTCAATGGGGCCAGGATTTCATTCACTATGTTTATCAGCAAAAAGTCAGTTGTTTGCCAATTAGACCGAACATTTCTAACCATCAGAAGAATGAAGTTCTTGAACAGCCTTCCTAGGGGAGGGGCAAAACACATTAGCTTGTTTTAAGACTGAGCTCAATAAGTTTATGGAGGGGATGGTACATGGCCCACCCATGACTGCTATTAGCAAATATCTCCAGCCATCGGGGATGCAACACTAGGTGGGGAAAGACTCAATTACTACAGAGAATTCTTTCCCAGATCTCTGGCTGGTAGGTCTTACTGATCACCTTATTTGGGGTCTGCAGGGAATTTTCCCCCAGGTCAGATTGGCAGATACCCTGTGGGGTTTTCATCTTCCTCTGCAGTGTGGGGCATGGATCACTTGCTGATTTGAACTAGAATAAAATGGTGGATTCTCTGTAACTGGATGTTTTTACATCAAGCTTGGAGGACTTCAGTAACTCAGCCAGGTCTATTGCGGGAGTGGATGGGCGAGGTTCTGTGGCCTGCAATCTGCAGGAGCACAGACTATATGATCATGATAGGCCCTTCTGGCCTTAAAATCTATGAGACCAAGAGAGCTTGCCTCCCTCCTCATTTCCACAGGCAAGAACACATTTTTGTTTAAATGGAAAAACATCAAGTGGGTTTAAATCATCCTTCCCTTCTGCAGCAAATGTACCCTTAGTACACGTAGTCTTTCTTATGCCAGGGGGAGAAATTCATGGAGTAGACCCTTAAAGTACTGGCAGAACATTGTCTTTCTCTGTTATGTCCATCCATCACAGGGTGTTTGTACTGCTCTGCCCAGATGGCTCTTTAGAAGTCTATGCAAATAAGTCTAGAGAACAGGTAAAAGCTGTGTGAGAGTCTAATGTAACTTCATATAAATGAAAAAGCCACATTCTAAATGCAGAGATTCAAAGCAGAGAACACAGAGGAGAGATTAAATAAGGACTCATCAGTTTGCTATTATTCCTGAACTCACGAGGCTCATCATTAAGAGTGCTGCTTTCCTACAGTTATCAGAATAAATGCTATTTTTAAGGAATGGTCATCCTGTTATTTTCCCCACTGCCTCTCATTAAGCATAAATATTGCTGATCTATATGAAGCTGGGAATATTTTGATTTCTACATGCACTAAAGTTTTTAATTGGTTAAGACACCCACTCGAGGGCAACGTGGCATGGACAAAGAAAGAGAACAGATGGTGGGTTAGCGGAGCATCTGCTAATCTAATACTGAGCAGTTTTACCTGTAACCAATCATTGTGCACATCTGTTGGTCCCTGATCAAAAAGTCAACTGCCATGATAAATCCTGTTTGCATCTTAAATAAATAAGGATCATATCTGGGCCTGACACTCATAAATCCTCTAAGGAGCAAGCTGCTCCAACCAGTATGTGATTGCTAGATAAAGAGGCAAACGCTATTGCAGCAGGGACCCTGGGATTGTCTTAAAGGTCCCTTGCCAATTTTGTTTACATCTGGTGCAAATACACAAGTGAACAATTCCGTTCAGTGGAAAGCCAAGGAGAGAAAAGATAAAGGACACCCAATCTTCAACCATTCAAGAAGTGTTTAAAAAAAAAAAAAAAGCATGATTTTCAGTGTTACAAAAATGGACATTGTTTCTCTAAGGAGCTTCTGGACAGTGAAAGAGAAGCATTATTAATAGCAGAGATTAAATGCATGCACACAGTGTAATGACCATTCTGAGCTACAATAGATAAAGGTTGAGACTTCTCCTTAGCATAATCAATAGTCTTGAATTTCCAGTGAATGGACTCAAACGATGGGGCTTCTCAGGGTACCTGGCTTGGAAAACCATCTCCCTTGACAACTGCTCTGGAGACACTAAATGTATCAGCTTGTCATACATTACAGATAATTATGTCTCTACAAATACAATCCCTCTCCTGTGAGGTGGGGATTATTCTTTTAATTGGTTTGGTGCATTTTAAAATGATTGGCAGACTTTACAAACCCTGTGTTACACAAGCAGCTTCCAAAACAGTATCTTGAGTTACAGGAAGGATCCCACACGAGATTTCCATCTGTGATTTTGGGGGAACTCTTGTACCCTCACATTGCTGGGCCCAGTCATGCAACTACAGCTCTGTATAACTACCTCCAATCAGAGACTGTCAGTGAGGATCAAACACCAGACTTTCTGCATCAAAAGCACAGGCCTCTACCATTTGAGCTAAACAATTTCCTTTTTCAAGTAAAACAGTCTGCCTGGACAAGGAGTGAACATCCCCAGGGCATTCTTTTTGTGGTCGTTCTGAAAGATAGCTGCAGACTGTCAGCCCAAGCACCTGTCCCACACACTGCTAACATCCATACTCCACAAGTTTTATTTTGCTCCACCTGTTCCTTGCTTAGCTCTTGAGGTATAAGGCTCAACCTCTGAGTTAGTCTTTTAATATGCTTTATTTACTGTAAAGTAAGCTATTGTCCAGCTAATAGTAAGATGGCCCCTGAACGAAATCAAGCTGATTCACATCCCCAAGGGCCTATTTCACTGTTGCCATGTGCCTTAGGGCTTTGGCTATACTTGCATTTCAAAGCGCTGCCGCGGCAGCGCTTTGAAGCGCTAAGTGTAGTCAAAGCGCCAGCGCTGGGAGAAAACTCTCCCAGCGCTGTCCGTACTCCACCTCCCTGTGGGGAATAACGGACAGCGCTGGGAGCGCGGCTCCCAGCGCTGGGGCTTTGACTACACTGGCGCTTTGTAGCGCCGCAATTTGCAGCGCTGCAGAGGGTGTGTTTTCACACCCTGCTGCAGCGCTGCAAATTTGTAAGTGTAGCCAAGCCCTAGGTTACCATTTGCAGGCTCAGGGTGTTTTAGCAAATCTTACCTTGCTAGTGAGTCTTCAAAGCTTCACCTTCGAAACACACATCATGATAAAGTGACCAATACCAGGCAGTAACCAGTGACCAGACAGAGCAGCATGAAGCAGTAGCACAGCATTCCAGAACAGGTGCTGTTCCTTTAAACAGCCCTTGAACACTGGAAGGCAAACATCATTAGCAGCGGAAATTGAATGGCACCCCTTGCTGCGTAACCTCCATCTCTCTCTCTCTCACACACACACACACACACACTAAAGTTCAGGATTTGATGAAACAGTCCTTGTGTCTACACCTATTGACTATTAGCTCTGGTAAACTGCAGCTTCCATCAATACAGTCGAATTGTAGACACATTCAATAGCGCACTCCTTTGTGTGGAAGGAAGGTGAGGGGGGACTCTAGACTTTGCAGTGTTTTGGCCGCAGCCTGGGAGAGGGGGAACAACAGACATGCAGCTTTAGGACTTGTCTACACAGGGAAATCTACCAGCAGTGTAATTATACTGGTATAGGGTATTCTCATTCTGAAATAAGGATATTAGGCAGAAAATATTTTAACCAGTGCACAACTCATGGGTCTCAGGGTCCTTTTTCATACAAATTAAAGTTATTCTTTCAACACATTTCTTCCCTATACTGTAGCTTCTAATCAGCCAAGAAAAACTGGCTGGGTACACTGAAGTGTTTGAAAGTAGCCAGAGTACGTTGGGCTCAGGCTTTTTTATTATTATTAATTAAAACACTCTTCCCAATCACTTTTCACTTTACTTTCAAAAGCCTTTTCCCCTTCAATTGTAACACCAAAGAAACACAGAGATCTGATTGAGCAATAAAAACCAAACCACATACACCAATGAAAAAGGGTGTTCTCTAAAAACCTGAAGTTTATTCATTAGAATTCAGTGAAAGAAACATTCATTTTAAAACACAGTAAATACATTAAAAAGTTTAATAAACTAGTCATGTCAAGGACAAAAAAAGAAAACATGAAACAACTGGCTATCAAGAAAGGGGCAGGGGAGAGCCTGGCTGCCTTCCCTTGGCTCAAGCTGTGCAGAACACATAAGGTTTCCAGTCTGCAATGTACTAAAGTTATTTGTAGAAACAGGTGACTTACTTCTGCCACATGCACGAAGGGGAGATCCTATAGTGCCTTAAGCAGAACTGATGGAAGTTTGGGAAAAGGTTAGTTTCTTTATAAGGGACATGTGCCTTCCCTCTATCCCTCAATTATCCTTTTTGCCCAAGCATAATCTTATCCATTTGTTTTTGTTTGCCAATAGAGGTGACAAAATAGGAGTGGTGGAGAAGGAGGAACAAGCAGTTTTCCATCTCAATGGAATGTCTAAGGACAAGGACTGTATAGAAAATGCATTGCCGTGAACTATCCATTAGTGGCAGGGAGATGGGGTGGATAACTGAACAGGTCTTTTCCCTAACTTCTAGAATAATACAGATCTGCAGGAAAAAGTGAGCTGCACAGCCTAAATACAGCTCAGCAGATACTACAAATAACTGCTTAAGACTGAATACCTTCAGAATTAAAGGGGGCGGGGGGGGGAAGGGAATGTTAAAAGGAAGTGTGGGTCAAAATGCCCCAGGAATGTAAGAAGCACAGCCCTCCACCCAATTTGCATTTCAGTAACAGAAGCAAAAACCCATAAAAGAAACAAAACAAAAACCACGCACACAATAATGAATAGGAACACTGTCAGGTTAAGAGTCATTTAATTAAAGACACACAAACCCCATGCACAGTGAAGTATCTCCACCTGCATTGCCATCACTTTCAAATTTAAAACAAAACTCTACGTTCAGCTTTAATAATTTAGCTTTCCACCATTTCATTTGCTTTTTGCTCAGCAGTGAACATAAATTTGTCAATTCACTCCCTGCTCCTAGCCCATTTCACTTTCTGGGCCTCATACTCCATGCCACTGTGCTTGGGTTGCAAATCCTGCAAGGTGCGGGGAGGGGGGGCGGAACAGGCAGGAGGGGTTGGAACCTACTTAAAATCAAGAGGAAATCAAACTTTGAATTGAAAGTTTAAAAAAAAAATCCCCAAGCACATTCACAATGAAATTTCAGGCCTTTGCTTACTTGCGATGTTCCTTTAAATCACGACCAGCCACTAGGTGAACAATAGGGCCCTTAAAATTAGTGTCACAGTTGCCAGATTTCCCTGGACAATGCTGAGCAGCAGCCAGGGTTCTGGTGACTGCTGAGGAACGAAGCCGCTGGTGGGGCTGAGGAGGCAGGAGAGTTAGGAAGAGGCAGGAGCTAGGGTGAGGCAGCTGACTAGTCCCATTTTGGCAGGAGTCCCAGTGGAGGAGCTGCTCTGTAGCATGCTGGGAACAGGTAAAGCTCCCTGCACTGTAGGGAAGCAGGGGACGTCACTCCTGCTGATGGGTTGGAATTAGTGGGGGGCAGCACCCACTGCTCAGCCCAGCAGGAGGAACAGGGCCAGGGGGATGCAGTTGCCTTCTTCACAGCCTGCCCCAACAGTGACAGCCTCTCCCCCTTTGAGGAAACCTAAGTGTTTGACACCCCCGCTCTCTGCCTCCCTGCTGGAGGGGAGAAGGCTGCACAGCACAAGCAGCACTGCTACTACTGACTCGGTTAAGAGCCAGGACACCAGCTCTTCAGCATGTATGTTCAAAACCCGGGACTGCCCCAGCCAAGCCCACACTCTTGTCAGGCACAGAACAGGAGCTTTGCCTTGGTTTTCCTGACAGTTTCACTGGCCAAAGCCCCAACATCTCCCCTCCCAGATGGGCAAGTCCTTAAAAGGGCAGAATTCCCTTCCAGAGCTTATTTAGGTATCAAAAATGGACCCTGCTGGATAAAGTCAAAAACATTACACACACAAAAACCCCACCATGGTTTTCTAGCTTTAAAAGACAGTCAGTGATACTTTCAGAGAGGAGACAGAGACAGTCCACAGACTGGAATTAAAAACAAAGCTAAAAACAGCACTTGACAGATGTGACATTCCTGTGTCAAAAGATCTAAGTAGTGTCCATGGAACGTGTGGCTGGCAGGATGGGGGCCGGCTTCTGATCTTCAGAATTAGCCCTCAATGTGTAGCAGAGAAGAGAGAGAGTTTCTTCATTGCACAGATGGTGGCAGCAGCAATTGCTTTTTCTTCGTCAGAACTGTAAGCCACACCATTTTAACATGATGCACGAGTAAAAGAAGAGTCCATAAAATTTCCCCTATGAATATAAAATGTAAAACTATACAAAAATAGATAAAATTGACCTCTCATATGTATAAAAAAATCCCAAATGCAATACAGAATTACTTGGTAGTCTGACCTGAATGTCAGTGGTTTAGACTGCATGTGCAATAGCCACAGTTAACCATGTGAGGACAGGCATTTTGTGCAAGTGCCACGTGTAATAAAGTCCTTCTGTTTTTAATGCCTTGGCAGGACAACTGGCTGCTCCTGACAGTTGATTACTGACTCAGACACCACTTTCATTAAACAACTAGGCTAAAATTTTCCAGTATGGATGCCTAACTTCCACCAGATAAAGAGATGATTGCTTGATCCTGTAACATGATGAGCACTAACTGAGAAGTCAGACCATCTTTAGTTAGGTGCCCAACAGGAAGAACCCAGGTTGGAAGATTTTGGCCATGGGCCTTAATTGCAATTTTATTTATAAATGCTGTAAGTCAAGCAGGGTGAAGGTTAAACCCCACACCTCCCCAAAACCCCCACAACCAGGGAAAGCTTTTTGTGGTGTCAGAGTGCCCCACCGTACAAAAAGCAGCAGAGGGTGTATCATTCATTTGGTCAATCCATTCGTTTTGGGTGTGTGTGTTTTTTTTTTTTAATGAAACAGGTGTTTAACTTTTTAAAAAAGCAGCTACTATGCATGCTTAGTAATCAACTGACAAACTAGGACATTAGAAGTTAAGGATAACTCTCCATCCTTAATCTGTCCCATTTGTGTCAAGATCTATTTTTGGGGGGCCATTGGGCAGGGGGGAGAAAAATAAAGTTTATAATAGAAACACCAGCTGTTTCAGCCATGAGGTTAGGAAAGCTTCCCTTAAAAATAACAGGGCAGGAGAAAGACCAGCGAACTTACCCATAGCATATGCTCTGGAGCTGAATGAAATTAGCGACACGTGACTGGAGAAATTGTAGTGGGTTCCCCAAGATCTCTGCTGAAGTAAGAGAACTTGCAATTCCGCTGTCAATTTAATTCCTTTCCCTACCACAAAGCTCAAAATAAGTTGGAACTTAAAGTGTGCTTCTGAAACTTTTGCTTTTTTTAATAAGCACTTAAAAAGTTATTTTGTCATTTCAACCCATCAGCTTTTTTACATTAAAAATTTATAGTCCAATTTTTTAAGATTATTTCTACCAGAAGTTTGATCACCATGGAAGACTGATCCTATTTACCCCTCAATAGACAGGAGTTTTAGGAGCATTGTAGATTAAACCTCATAGTGTTATGTCCCCTTCCCAGTTGTACTTTAAAAGTTTAATTAGAATATTGAAAATTCTTATTTCTTAATGGGGCAGAATACTCCAATAACCCAGCAAATTGGAACTAAAATGCTTTAGAAATATATAATTTTATCAATTTTCTCTGTTGGGAGTTCAAATCAAATTAAGAATTTATGAAAAAATGGAAGAAAAACCTTTGGTATAAAGTCAGATTAACAAGTCCTAGCTGTATTGCCTTCACATTAGTTTATAGAAACAGTTTACAATAGGTCTTCCCATTACGTACCTACAACCAAAATGCTTATTATTAGAGACATGCATTTGTAAGTGAACATTCTTTTTAGCACTGTCACATTTATGCTTCACCAAAACTTTGGCAAAGGCCGCACCATTTAAAAACAAAAAACACAAAACAAAAATCCACACCCACAAGAGGTCTTTGGTGACATACTCAAAACAAAAATTTAGTGTTAGAGACTTGCTCAGAGCAAGAGAGAGAGTGAACGTTACAGATACTTGTCTGTGGAGTAATGTCTTGGATCATGCTAGCAATATTTCTGAATGGCAGTAGATAGAAATAGATCTGAATTACGAAGTTGGGATCTGGACTCAGCCAGATCTGGTAAGTCCTAGTGGAGATTCTGAGGATTAGTGCACCCAGGCCTTCATTTAGGACAGTACTTAAACATATACTTATGCCCCATTGAAGTCAAAGGGACTTAAGCGTGTGCTAAATAGGGATTTATTCCTGAATCAGGAAAGGAGGCTCTGCCAGTGAGTTTGAAGCCAAGGGGGCTCCCTTTGTCCACTAGCAATTAGGCTTTTCATAGGATAAAGTCAGACTGTGATACACCAAGAACATAAATTCACTGCAATGATGAATAAACTCTCAATTACTGATGGCGGGTTTCACTGTAACTCAGAGTAGAATTTGTCCCATGCAATCCTACACCCCTCAAGAGGGTTGCATGATTGCAACAGAGCAGAAAGTAGCACAACAGGCCTACATGGTAACATTCGCACAGTGTTGCCAATGCAATAATACTGAGGAATGGAGAGTTAATCCAGGTACAACACAGAAATGGGTGTTCTTGGTCCTGAGTTCCATTTTTTTTTTTTTAAAGTGAACTGCCAAACAAAAAGCAAGCCTGGTTTTGCCCTTCGCTGTTCTATATGAATGTATAAAGACAGCACCTTATATTCTCTTTTCCACCGAAGCATCAGAGCCCCATTTCTCTTTCTTTGCTGGAGGAAACACTGTAAATACAGTGACAGTGGAGAAACCTGGTTACAATTCAGATGTTTGCTAATCCATTTAGGAACATGACTCCAAACATGTATCATAGATGGGACTTTCAGCCTGGGTATACAAAACCATTAAGCTCCAGTCTACACTACAAATTGAAAACATATTTGTAATTGGGTTATGGGATAAGAGAGTTCTAGCCTGGTTATCTGATGTGACTGGAATTTATGCACATTTCAGAATCAATATTAGCTGGGGAGAGTATGTGATAGAAAGATACATGTGGGACATCACTATTTAGATCTTCCACAGATTTTGCCAAAAGGAGGCAGAAAGAGGAGGACCTGATATTTCTAGTTTAAAATTTGGCAATTTTATTTTTAAACCATTGAGAAAGTCTCTCTGCATCACAAATAAAAACAAAAACCAAAAAACAGGAAAGGGCAATTTTTTTAGTGCACTGTAATCCACCAGAAACCAGATTAAGTCCAAGAATATAAACCTTGACTGAGGCATGGAGAGACTCAGCAAGACCCAGATAGGAGGAAAAGAGATCTATATAAGAGACTGAAATCATGTATTTAAGACTGACAAGGACAAAGGAGTTTCCTTGAGTGAAGACGTGTTCTGCTCCAATAGCCCGAAACAGGTGCTTTCAAGAGCTTTGTCAATGCAATCAGCCCTCTCTCAAGAGCAAAGTGCATCTCCACAGCTTGCTACTTCCTCCGTCTTCCCTCCAAGGTGTGGGAGCAAAAGGGTGGCACTATGTCCAGCTTTGTGGTTTCCTCCAGACGGGAGAAAGAGAAATTGTGAAGCCTAATTTAGGCTGTTACATCCCGTATTCCAATTAACAGAATACTTTCCTCGTATGAATTTATGCAAAGAAAATACAATTCCAAAACACAAAACTTCCTTTTGAAGAAAAGTATCAACATCTGCAACTTAACAGCTACAGGCGTGATCCAAGTTAGCTTATATAAAAGATATTAATAATGTCCCATGTCTTAGGAGATGGGGCAAAGCACATAAGAAAAATATTTCAGCTGAACATTATATACCATGAAGTTTGATCATGCCAAAGAAATAAGGGGACAGTTGACATTTTATTCTTAAAGGGACACCATCAACATGTAGGTTGCTTTTTTATTGGAGTTGAGGAGGGTGTTGTTTAAATAAAGTGAATTAAAAATAGAGCTGGTTGCAAAACTCCCTCCCCACTGCTACACACAATGGAAAACATCTTTTTGACCAAAATGAAAATCTATAGGAAAGTTCTCTGTTTGGCTTGAAATGTTTCTCTTTTTGAATGATGTTTGCTCTGGTGGGGAGAAAACACTATATGCAGATGCGATACTTTCTCTCACTTCTCCACTGGGAAGGGATCTGAGGTGATGAGAGAGAGTGTGGAAAACATTCCAAAATGTGTCAAAAAGAAGCTTCACAGGAAGTAAATTGTAACAAAAACCTTTAATTCCTTTTGAATATTCCTCTAATTGTTAAGTAGTTCCAGGTACTGCACCTGTCTCAAGTCCCCTGCCAATCTGTAGTTTTACATCCACTTTTTCCTGTTTTTTTTCCCATGTCACTATGTGAAAGAAATGGGAGGAAAGGACCACACACATGAAACCATAAATCTGAGTGTGTATCAAGTGTTGCCAAATGCACAAAGCAAACACACTGGGAAGATATTATTTATCATCCCTCTGATGCTACAGTAACAGCCATTCATTTCGTGTTAAAAACATTCAGAGTTATGATTTTTGGCAGTTGATGGTGTTCCTTTAAATAGAGCTGCAGAAAACTAGCCTGAACTGGGAGTCTATTTCCAGGAGATTTTATTCCAACAGCAACTGCACTATGTATTGATACTCGCTCTGCAGAGTTTATTATAGTCAGAGTGGTGGTTCACACTGACAAAAACTGGTGCCTCAAGCATTAGTCTACGAAACTAGGAGGTGGCCTACACAAAACCACAACAGAGCACCCACAGCAGTGCAGAACACCAGCAGCATTGTGACTACATACTGCACCCAACTGCAAGAGAAGAGTTCATCTTTGTTGGACCAATTCTAAATGAAAACCACTCATTGAAGCCCACTTTCCCCCTCCCACCACCCCACCCCTCCCCTCCCTGAAAGTTAACCCTTGGCTGCCCTCCCTCACCCCTCCAGTATTAGCTATTTGGCTACCATTACATTCACTGTAGTGCTTTGACAGCTAACAGCCGTGTTCCCATGTACGGGTCCCCCTTTCAGCAGGTCTGCACTGGAGCTTCCATAATGCTCAGCAAAGCAAGCGGAGGGTTTTAAGGTCTCAGTGCCATCGTGAAACTGGAGCGTTCCTTGCGTGATGCCAACAAGTTTGCACTTTGCTCTTTTGTTAGGGGACTGCGTGAAAGCGAAGCTTTGAGGTAAGTCAGCCCCTTTTTCTCCCAAAGGTAGCACGCGAGCCAGCTTTTTGGCCATGTTTTCTCTAGGATACCTGTAGGAGCTAGACACCTCTTGGGCCTGTCTTGTATCAGTCTGCAGAGGTAAATTGGATGGTCTGACCATGTGTCTAGGCATCTGAAGCATTAGATTACTGGCCCCAGTATCCTGGGGCAACCTGTCCGGAGTCTCCCTGGCATTGTTCCATCCAAGGGACACGTAAGGGGAATTCACTTCTGATTGCTCAAATGTATCCCAGTTGCCTTCGACAACGGCAGCCCTTGCAGTCGGAGTACAGCTCCACGGTTTCTCTCCCTCTGAGGAAAGCTCGGCTTTGTACTCTACATGCTGCAACACTGGCCAGGTAAGGACCCCATCAGCTTCTCCTCCTTCGGAAGAAGACAGCTGAATGCTATCCTTGCTTCTGCTCAGCCTGAGGACAGAGTCCTTTTTGCCACTGTCCCATTTAGACCAGAGCTGACAAGGCTTAAGGCCATTCTTGGAGAGAGGCATATCTGCAAGCTCCAACTCCAAGCTCTCCGTGTCAAGCGACCTGCTCCTTCTGTTGATGGAGAGTGGTGCTGGCATGGAGGGGCTCAAGCCGTGCAGGTGCAAATGATGGGGAAGGCTGCCAACACCCCAGTTACAGCTCTGGAAAGAGTCTTGGGGATACCCCAGGAACATTCGTTCATCACATTCGGCAAAGGACTCCTTTTGCACGTAGCTGTCATCAAAGGCCTCAAAGGATGCAGCAATGTCCTCGTCGGCATTCATCTCCAGATGCTGCTCACATTCTCCCTCGCCTTCCTGCTCCACATCCACTATGTCAAACGTGACCATGGTTGGAAGGACAGAAAGGTTCTGAGTGAAGGAAGAACCTGAATCAGAGCTACCAAGGCTTTCAGAGAGGCTGGAGAAGAGAGTGCCGCTGCTAGTGAACTCAACCAGTGCCTGAGTGAAGTTAACAGCATGCTCGGGTTCACATTCACTTTCTGTCTGGGGTTCCCTGAGGCAGTTTTCCACTCTGCTGTGGTGTTCATTTTGAAAACAGCTATCAGGGTCATGTGTTCTGTAGCTGGGATAGGTCACGGTCACAGTTTTGGCTGGGACTAAGCTACTTAGTCCCCCAAACACTGCATGATCCAAATCAGAATCAAACACAGAGTTGTTTTTCATGAGCTGAATAAGGCAACTTCCTTGGGCTTTTTGGCCATTGTAATACTTTTCTGGACACAGTGTCCCCTGAAAATCCCTCCACTCGGGATTTTCCAGTCTCGACACTGAAATCCCAGCATCTACACTTTTGCTCAAAACTGGAGAAGCAACTTGCTCGCTACCAAGGCAACTCTGATTTTTGCCAATTAATTTGGCTGCTCTAGTATTACATTCAATGTATTGCTGGTCTCTGGGACATTTCTCTTTGCTGAGGACATCCAGACGTTTTGCAACTGGTTCCCTCTGAAACTCCCAATATAGCAGCTGTTTCTGAATAGCAGCCAGCCTCTCTTCCTCAGTCTCCATCACTCCGCTGCTCTGCCCCGTCATCTGAATAAGGTTCTTCTCAGCAGGGACAGCAAAGTCTAAGAAGCGGCTGAAGATCTCTGGATGAGATGCTTTGCTCTCAAATAAGGATTCGTTCCCGAGAGAGGGGCTCATCAGGGTGTCATCGGGCTCATAAAACTCATAAAGTGCATCACCGCTGTAACTGTCTCTTGGGAGACGGTCCTTCTTGATTTCCCCGAGTTCATCCTCTGGCCCTGGTGTGGTAGAGTCATAATAACCCTCATCACTATTGGGGGCAGATTCTTGCTGGTCACTGGGCGGCGTTAAGAGCTCTACATCATCCATCACACCTCCAGCGTACAGATGGGCCGCCTCCTCATGTAAGCCGCAAGTCTCCAGCTTGCTATTCACTCCCTGCAGCTTGGGACTGTTTATGGGCTGAGGCAGCTTGGTTTCGTAGCGGCTGTCCGCCTCGGTGGTGCCCTCCCACAGCTGCTGGAGGTACTCCTCTATCTCCTCCGGCGTGGCCATCTCCTCCCCTCCTCCCTGGTAAGTGACAAGGCATGAGCTTCTCTTGGCAGCGTCTCTACTGCGCTCCACGGAGATCGTGCTCTCAGCAATACTGTCGATGTCTGGCTCAGCAATTATGTCTCCACACCCAGTGAGGGAATCAAAACTTTTAAGGGAAGTAACATCTCCAAAGATCAAGCTGAGCTGGTCTCCGGAGTGTACTGAAGGGGGGTCGTTGTCTGGGTAGTCAGGATGGTGTGCGTCAGGGAGGCCACCGTAGGGTGAGCTGGCACAGACAATAGTCTCTGCGTCCAATTTCACATCTAGAATATCGTCTTTGCCCACAGGCACCATTGCTGCATCTCCTTCCGAGCTACTTTGAGCAGCCATGAGCCAGTCAGTGTTTTCTCCAAGGTTGGTCGTTGTGCTCAGTGAGCAGTTACCATCCAAGCTCCCTGTGCATGGTCCGGGGAGAGGGGTGCCTCTTGGACTCTCCTCCTCAGAGGCTCGCTGGGTTTCAGCCCCTGCCCCTTGAGTTTTCTTGGCTTGCTCTCCATCCCCACAATCAGCAGCCCACTCCACTTTCTCAGATTCAGCAGTTTTGTTCTTTCTGTGGCGCCGGATGCTGTTGAAAAGCCCCTTCAGCCCTTTCTTGGGTCTAGGGAAGGACAACGATTTGTCTCCATTGGGCTTTTTCTCAAAGCCCTCGGCACTCCCCAAGGGAGAGCTCTCCTGCCTGCCAAACTCAAATTTGATGCTGGCGTCTGTTGCCAAGTGAGCGCTCTGAGAGCTTGGCAGTGGGCGAGGATGTGAGTCCATCCCACCATTCAAGGGGCTCTCCAACCGCAACCTCCCTGTCCCATCCTCATACGCAACGTCGCTGATCCCATCGTGCGTCTTACTTTTACTGAGACTCTTTTTGGAGGCTCCCTTCCCTTGGCCTTTATTTTTTCCTCCAAAGAAGCTTGGCAGGGTGCATATGCTCCTCTTCCCCCCAAAGAGCTTGAAGGCAGTTTTCTTCAGCTTGCCAGGGGGTGCCTGCTCCACAGCCACGACAGAAACATCGCTCCATTCAGGCAGCCGGTCACCTGCTCTGCTCTCCTCCCGCTTCCGGTCTCCTCCCTCAACTTGCCTGCAGATGACAGATGGAGAGCTGGTTCCAACGGCCTCCTCTGTACAGCACGTTTCCATGGCAGCTGTTACAGCCAGGTATATTTAGCTGGAAATAAAGATTTTGGTAGCAAAGTCTTCTTCAGGGCGTGTGGACCAAAACATCATGATTGATCTAAAGGGACGAAAGAAAGAAGAGACACATGAGAAACCATTAATGCTTGGCTTGGAATCACTTGAGTGGGTGAAACAAGGCAAAGAGGTCAGGCACATTCATGACCACAGCTGGAACACTAGCTAGTGAGACCTCTACAATGCACTCGATAGGTTAGTTCTTTTTATCATCTCTCCTCTCACTAATGACTGGGGTTTGAACTTAATGCTGGTTGCCAGACTGCTAGTTCGTTAAGCCTCCATTTTATCCTCAAGGCAGAAGTACCACTTCCTCAATATAAACACTTCCCATATGGAGAGACAGATTTGCTTTCTCTGGCTCATTGTGGTTGTCTGAGAGCACGTGTGTTGTGGCCACATCTCCACAGAGTACTGGACTAAGATCCACCAAACTCACTGCATTGACTTTAGTCACCACCAACTTTCCAGTATTAGTTAGCCTCCGATTTCAGCGCCTCTTTGATTCTCCAGAACAATTCTCCAAAATATTCCCTATTTTGAGCTTAACATTTAAATACAACCAATTCAAAGAGCAAGCACTAAAATGACAGTGTTTCTCTGAATAAAAAGAGTGATTTTTATTTGCACTAGATTTCACTTGTCTTTAAACATCTTTCAGGAAAGCTAGAATTACATTAAAAATCAGTTCAGTACAAACCTCCCTGATCAGATTATCTCAGAAACACCACAGATAGAGGCTTTAATCTCACGCTGACTCGATGTGAGCAAAATAAAATTATTATTTCTTTTTGGCGTTGGGACAGGGATGGGGGGGGGGAGAATAAATCCAGTGAAAATTGTTATGCACTGCTGGTCTTTTAAGCCTGCAGCTTAGATTTTTCTGGTCTTAGGCCAGCAAAGCTTCTCTCCACCCCAAGTTTAAACAAAGATCCTGTATTGGGGGCGAGGGGGGAGGGAAGAAAAAAAACCACCTAAATCATGGGCCTCCTAACACCCACGACTTGAGTGTAAATCCTGATTGTGAAGGATTTTACTGGAATCTCTTGGGGACCTGGCAGTCACTGGAGGAACAAGAAAGCAGCATTTTTATTGGCTTCTATTATTAATAAAAGCCTTGGCATTCACTCTGCTCACTAAAATTAATGGCTAAGCAGCAGATGGGGCAGGTTGTAATTACATTAAAGTGATGGTTACTAGAACGTTACAAAACAGAGTGATACGCAGGTAGCGATTTGAAAACTGAATTCATCCTCCCCTCCCCCCTACAGACTGTTGCGCTGCAGAGACAGCACATATGGTACCTAAGCATGCACAAAGAATGAAAGCAAAGGAGGGCACTTTGCCACACCATACCTGGCTCTGCACGGTACAACTCGGGAGTTTAGTACAGTATTAGAGCTTGGGACTGGGAATTAGGCACTATTTCTAGCTCTGCTGTTGATTTGCTGTGTGATCTCAGAGAAGTCAACCACTCTATTGCTCAGTTTCACTCCTCTGAGAAGCGGGGGGAGAGGAGATACTGACCTGCCTCACTAATTTCACTGGTGTGTATAATGGACTTAGCGGTTCCTGCAACAGAAGTATTCACTTGTGACATACACAGTATACCCACCCCAAGTTCCACTGTAGGAGATCCCTTGTTGCTTGGCAAACGTATGTAAGTCATTGGTAAATTTGATTAAACAACATTATTGGGATGCACGATATTATGCTTTGGCCATCCTTCCTGTTAACTCCACCCATGCTAGGGCGTGTGCATTTACCCAAGCAGGAAAGAGAAGGGAGGAATGAAACTTAGGGTATGCCTACACTGGCAGAGTTACATCACCAGCAGATACATCGCCACTCAAAGAGCAAAGAAGGGAAACCGCTGTTGTGTTTTCACACTGTCAGCTGCCTGCACAATAGCGTGTTCACTTGCAGTGGTATTCGGAACAGTACACTCTGGGCAGCTATCCCAGAGAATCTCTTCCGCCGCTAAGAGTTGTGGGAAGGCGGAGGGGGGGGGTCGCATGGCACCTGGGTCCTGTCCCAATGTTCCATGATGCATTGCTTCGCATCCCAGCAATCCCCTTCCATCCGCATTTGGCACCATCTTTCAACGGTTTGCGTACTGCACACTCTGCCTCTTCAGTCTGCAGGAATGGATCCCGCACTCTTGACCAATATGCTGCTCACTCTCACTAAACATGTCATGAATGGCAGTGGAGTTATTCCTTAAACCACAAAGGCAAGAGGAGTGCGACATTGATCTCGCCATGCCTAGTAGCTACGACACGAGATTTCTTGTGGCATTCATGGAGGTGCTGACCACAGTGGTCCTCTGCTTTTGGGCTTGGGAAACAAGCACTGAGTGGTGGCATCACATTGTGACATACGTCTGGGATGACGAGCAGTGTGGCTGCAGAACTTTCGGATGAGGAAAGTCACATTTTTTGACCACTTGGGCCTAAAAAGATGTGTTTCCAACTTGAGTTTAGTTAACTCAGGTTAACTAAAACAAAGTAAAATCCTCCTAGTGAAGACAAGACAGTTTGTAGTTTCCCACAGATTAGCAGGCCGAGGTAAATCCGAGCCTCCCCTAGAGCAGGCTGAGTTAAAGACGAGCTCCAGCTTCACTAGGAATTTTCTACACGTCGAGGCTAACTCGACTGAAGAACACACTTTTTTTTTCGCCCGCTCCTGAAAATGCATCACTGGGGTAGGCAATACTGTTAGCACAAATGCTGGTCCCACAGCAGGGAGATGCCTGTTGTTGCAAATGGCATAGTGTTGGGGGGGGGGGGGGAACTATTGAAAAAGCACTTCCACTGCAAAAATGTAGTACAAAAAAATTAAAAAAAAAATAAACAGGAAAATATTTATTTTAAAGTTCACCCTGGCTCAAAAGCAGCACTGCTAACAATGTATACCCACTCTGTAACCACAGGACTAAACCAGAAATATAGTTGCCAGGGGCAAAAAAGTATCCTTAAGAAAACGAACAAGGTTAGAAGCCATGGTGGGATGAGACTGCATTAGCATTAGGCTTTTTTGGGGGGGGGAGGGGGGGGAGGGGGCTAGATTTTGTTTGTCCTAGAATAACCACCACCACCTATTACTAACATAGTGCTTTTCCTCAGTAGATCTCAAAGCACTTCACAATCTTTAATGTATGGAGCCTCAGAACACCCCTTGAGGTAGGGAAGCATTATTATCCCCATTTTACACATGGGGAACTGAGGCACAGCAAGGCTAAGGGACTTGCCCAAGGTCTCCCCATGTCCTAGGCCAGAGCCCTAGCCATCCTTCTGCTCTCAGTAGGATAAACTCAGTCAGCCACCAGCATTTTAAACATGTCATCATGCTCCGCCAGCATACAGTTATACAACCCAGTGTTAGGACATCAGCAGCTATCTGAAGCACTGTCTACAGTAGCAATATCCATTGCTACTACTGGGGAAGCTGAA
Organism: Mauremys reevesii; assembly: GCF_016161935.1. NCBI lineage: Eukaryota > Metazoa > Chordata > Testudines > Geoemydidae > Mauremys > Mauremys reevesii. The sequence continues at coordinate 82,188,939 of NC_052631.1, read as the reverse complement.
CTGATGGCAACAGTATATGAGATGGTTTTTAAAAAAAATAGCTCCTCGTCTACATCATTATACAAGGCAGGTTTACATATCACAATGGGAGAACATCCAAGTCCTGTCTGCAGTAAATGGTGGGTACTAATTATCCAAGTTTTTTTTCCTGTACAGACACACCCAGAATCGCCAAACAAGATCACAGCCCCAGTGGGCAAGACTACAGTCAGAGACAGGCCCTAACCCACAGTGCTTAAAAACTAAAAACAGACATGATGCCGCAGAGCGGAGATATATTCCAAGACTTGTGTTAGAGAATCACGTACCTGCACAACTGACAACTTCCTAGTGCTATAGCAACTTTCCTTCTTTATCTATATAGACAGGGGAAAACAGTGTTCACATTGCATGCAGCCTGGCCTTGATTTTGGCTGAGACACAAATTTTTCTGATCATGCTGGCAAGAAGAGAAAGATATTATACAGACACTCCTAACTACAGCAGAGAATCTTGCTAGTCAGTGGATCTCTCTATACAGTTACACACCTTCATCTAAGTATGGTGGCAAAATGCGAATGACTTTTGCCCAAATCATTTGCAGAGGATCATGCTGGCCCCTTAATGTTTTGACAAAAAAAGTTTAAAGAAAATCCATCGTTGACTCTGTTAGCCGTGGCGTTTAAAAGACAACAAAAAACTCCCCCATTCTGCATTCTACAGACATGGGAAAATATCACCTCTGGATTCAGGGACATTTTATTCCATTAATAGCCATGTGTAATCACCTTGTTGAGTCCCTCTGCTTCACGTGGACTGACACCTCTGATAGTAAACTGGCTGCTATCTTTTCATTGTGTTGCATCAGAGATTGTTTTCAGTCAATCAAAGAAAACTAATCAGTGGGTGCACATGGTATTTACTCCAGGCTGCCACAGTTTGTTTAACCCTGTGCTATTTCTCTGCAAACAAGTTAAACTGGAAGCTAAATGCAGAGTCATTCTGTGCAGTAGACAGCACTTTAAGTTGTCAGAGCCAGATCCTGCATTCCCACTGTACTTGGGACTCACACTGAAACCAATGGGAGTTTAGGATAAGCTAGGATTCACAATCATACCACGACCAATTAATTCTCACAGCTGCCAGCCAGCAGAGTACCACCACTCCCACATTATAAAGGGGAGGTGGTGAATTAAGAGACTTGCCGAAAGCCACAGAGGGAGGGATTTGGTAGCAGAGTCAGGAATTGAATACAGAAGATCCTGAGAGTACAGCTCTCGGAGCCAGGAACACAGCTACTGCCAGTGCTCAGGCAGTTCTGTTTGTTTAAAACAAAAATCTATATAATTAGGAATAAAAAAAAAAAAACACTCAGTGACATATCTCCTACTTTGCCATTATTTTTAAATGCAAGCTTCCCACATGGCTTTAAAGCTTTACAAAGACTAGGAACTACCCTAGCGTTCAAGTCAAATATTTAAAACAGAACCCAGCTCTTTCAGGCACTTATTGTTCTGGCATCGTAGGCAACATTTGGGTTTTACTTGAATGCAAGAATTAAATTCCTATTTTTTTCTATTCCTTGGTGAGGAGCTGGGTGTTTCCTTAGTGGGAACACTGAGGAAATAAAACCCACAATGTTAGGCATCAGAGAGGTAGCCATGTTAGTCTGGTTCTGTAAAAGCAGCAAAGAATCCTGTGGCACCTTATAGACTAACAGACGTTTTGCAGCATGAGCTTTCGTGGGTGAATGCCCACTTTGTTGGATGCAAGAGTGGAAATTTCCAGGGGCAGGTAAATATAAGCAAGCAAGAAGCAAGCTAGAGATAACGAGGTTAGATCAATCAGGGAGGATGAGGCCCTGTTCTAGCAGTTGAGGTGTGAAAACCAAGGGAGGAGAAACTGGTTCTGTAGTTGGCAAACCATTCACAGTCTTTGTTTAATCCTAAACTGATGGTGTCAAATTTGCAAATGAACTGAAGCTCAGCAGTTTCTCTTAGAAGTCTGGTCCTAAAGTTTTTTTGCTGGAGGATGGCCACCTTAAGATCTGCTATTGTGTGGCCAGAGAGGTTGAAGTGTTCTCCTACAGGTTTTTGTATATTGCCATTCCTAATATCTGATTTGTGTCCATTTATCCTTTTCCTTAGAGACTGTCCAGTTTGGCCGATGTACATAGCAGAAGAGCATTGCTGGCATATGATGGCATATATTACATTGGTGGACGTGCAGGTGAATGAACCGGTGATGGTGTGGCTGATCTGGTTAGGTCCTGTGATGGTGTTGCTGGTGTAGATATGTGGGCAGAGTTGGCATCGAGGTTTGTTGCATGGATTGGTTCCTGAGCTAGAGTTACTATGGTGCGGTGTGCAGTTACTGGTGAATGTTAGGCAGTTAGCAGCAGAGAACTCATGCAAAACTTCCAAGAGAGATTGCAAGCAATGTGTTATCAGATTATCTGTTATCATCAGAGGCATTGTTTCACTCAAAATGTAGTTTCACACAGCAGTAGTTTCTCTTTGCAAGCAGCTTAGCAAAGGTAAACAAACAGTTGAGACGATATTTATAGCTATGAATAGGAACCAACAATGTCTGGAATGTAGCAAATATAACAGCACCAGATAGCCCAATGGTAATTCTACTACAGCCTTGTCTACACCACTTTAACTATATATACACACTGCATAGTTAAAGAGGTACAACTCGCCTACTGTACAGAGAAAAGCTGTACCAGAATAAGCACAGTTATACTGATATTATTGCATCCACACTAGAGGGTCTACTCGTATAACTGTTTGTTTAAAATAAATAAATAAATCCACACACACTCTCACAGTTTAACTATTTATTTTGGTTAAGGAGCTATGTGTAGACGAGGCCTTATGCTGCTAAAACAGATCTCCCCAGTCCCTATGCATAATATGTAGGGCCCTACCAAATTCGCAGGCCATTTTAATCAATTTCATGGTCAGCAAGCTCCCTCCGTCCTGAGCCCTGTTGTGTCTCCTCCTCACCTCCCCCCCGCCCTGTGGAGATGGGATATAGGGGCTGGGGGAAAGACACCCTGACATCAGCGCCCGCCCCCTCCCCTCAGCACAGCAAGCAGGAGGCTCCTGGGAGCAGCTCCAAGGCAGAGGGCAGGAGCAGCATGCCAGTGTGGGGAGGGACAGCTAAAGTGCATGGCACTGGAGAGCCTGCTGGGTGGCCACTCAGCTGCGCAGCTTAGAGGGAACTTAGGTCCTGACTCAAAAAGGATGTTTTGTTGGGTTTTTTTTGGGGGGGGGGGTCGCAAGGCTATTGGTCGGGGAAGGGGGGTTGCAGCACTGCTACCCTTACTTCTGCACTGCTGCTGGCAGCAGCACTGCCTTCAGAGCAGTATGGGCTGGCCAGGAGCCCAGCTCTGAAGGCAGAGCCACTGCCAGCAGCAGCACAGAAGTAAGGATGGCATGGGATGGTATTGCCACCCTTACTTCCGCTCTGCTGCCTGCAGAGCTGGGCCCTCAGTCAGCAGCTGCCACCCTTCAGCTGCCCAGCAGCTGCCACCCTTACTTCTGCACTGCTGCTGGCGGGGTGCTGCCTTCAGAGCAGGGTGACAGACCAGCAATCACTACTCTACAGCCAGCCAGCTCAGAAGGCAGTGCAGAAGTAAGGGTGGCAATGCCGTGACTCCCCCAAAATAACTTTTGACCCGACCCTGCAATTCCCTTTTGGGTCAGGACCCCCACTTTGAGAAACGCTGGTCTCCCCTGTGAAGTCCGTATAGTGTAAGATAACAGCACACAAAAGACCATATTTCACAGGGGGAGACCAGATTTCATGGTCCGTGATGCATTTTTCCATGGCCGTGAATTTTAATGTATTATTTTTAGTAATATGACTATGCAGCCACAAACAGACAACTGTTGCTCCAGTTCTCATTTAAAAAAAAAAAAAAAAAAAAGTATTTCTAGCCCAGATGTAATCTGATGCAGTGACATCTGCTTGGGCCTGCAAACAGCCTGCACCGGTAGTCTGAAGAGCCATGAACCGTTCCCATTTGGAATGGGCACCCGCATGGCCCCACAATATGCCAATATTTTTATGGCTGACCTGGAACAACGCTTCCTCAGCTCCCGTCCACTCACGCCCCTTCTCTGCCTACGCTACATTGATGACATCTTCATCATCTGGACCCATGGGAAAGAGACTCTGGAAAAATTCCACCACGATTTCAACAGCTTCCACCCCACCATCAACCTCAGCCTGGACCAATCTACACGGGAGGTCCACTTCCTAGACACTACGGTGCAAATAATTGATGGACACATTAACACCACCCTATACCGAAAACCTACCGACCGCTATGCCTACCTTCATGCCTCCAGCTTCCATCCCGGGCACACCACAAGATCCATTGTCTACAGCCAAGCACTGAGGTACAACCGCATCTGCTCTAACCCCACAGACAGAGACCAACACCTACAAAATCTCCAACAAGCATTCTCAAAACTACAGTACCCGCACGAGGAAATAAGGAGACAGATCAACAGAGCCAGACGTGTACCCAGAAGCCTCCTACTGCAAGACAAATCCAAGAAAGAAACCAACAGGACTCCACTGGCCATCACATACAGTCCCCAGCTAAAACCCCTCCAGCGCATCATCAGGGATCTACAACCCATCCTGGAGAATGATCCCACACTTTCACAGGCCTTGGGTGGCAGGCCAGTCCTCGCCCACAGACAACCTGCCAACCTGAAGCATATTCTCACCAGTAACTGCACACCGCACCATAGTAACTCTAGCTCAGGAACCAACCCATGCAACAAACCTCGATGCCAACTCTGCCCACATATCTACACCAGTAACACCATCACAGGACCTAACCAGATCAGCCACACCATCACCGGTTCATTCACCTGCACGTCCACCAATGTAATATATGCCATCATATGCCAGCAATGCCCCTCTGCTATGTACATCGGCCAAACTGGACAGTCTCTAAGGAAAAGGATAAATGGACACAAATCAGATATTAGGAATGGCAATATACAAAAACCTGTAGGAGAACACTTCAACCTCCCTGGCCACACAATAGCAGATCTTAAGGTGGCCATCCTGCAGCAAAAAAACTTCAGGACCAGACTTCAAAGAGAAACTGCTGAGCTCCAGTTCATCTGCAAATTTGACACCATCAGCTCAGGATTAAACAAAGACTGTGAATGGCTTGCCAATTACAGAACCAGTTTCTCCTCCCTTGGTTTTCACACCTCAACTGCTAGAACAGGGCCTCATCCTCCCTGATTGAACTAACCTCGTTATCTCTAGCTTGCTTCTTGCTTGCATATATAAACCTGCCCCTGGAAATTTCCACCACTTGCATCTGAAGAAGTGGGTATTCACCCACGAAAGCTCATGCTGCAGAACGTCTGTTAGTCTATAAGGTGCCACAGGATTCTTTGTTGCCCATTTGGAATGTTACTCTGAAGCCTAATGAGGATACACGGAAATGTCAACATCGTAAAAAGTATCAGAGGGGTAGCCGAGTTAGTCTGCATCCACAAAAACAACGAGGAGTCTGGTGGCGCCTTAAAGACTAACAGATTTATTTGGGCATAAGCTTTCGTGGATAAAAAAACCCACTTTTCCATACATCTGAAGATTTTTTTTATCCACGAAAGCTTATGCCCAAATAAATCTTTTAGTCTTTAAGGTGCCACCAGACTCCTCATTGTTTTTAACATTGTAAACTATTTCACTGCTGAGCCTTTTAGCAGAAACATCTGTGTTCCTCTATTGCTCTGGGTGCATTGCCAAATATCTGAGTGGGATTTAGTGGAACTGCCACTAGCAGTCCAGGTTTTTTGGGGAGGTGGTGAAAATGAGGAATTAAACCCCTTTACCCAAAGGGACAAAGATATAGGAAATGCACCCTCTTCTGAGAGCCAAAAGACATCTCCCTCCCCCACACCCCAAACTTCTACAAAGCCTATTATGCACCGTCAGTGCAAATGCCTGCAGCACACTAGAAACACTGGGGGCAAAACAAACGGGTATACTGGATTGATTGTACTACACTGGGATGTGACAAGTAGTAACAGGCCGGGGGGGGGGGGGGGGAGAGGCAAAGTTGGAAAGGAGGTGTCAGTGTAATGTACTTCTGGAGTTCACGCCAAATAATTTAAGCTAGTGTATTGCATAGGACATGGAGGAGGAGGTGTGGGAGATTCAGTTTGGTGCTCTACATAACTCTGTTGCAGAGAGAATTAAAAAAAAAAAAAAAGTCACCCCTCCCCGCCATAAGTCACAAGTACAAGTTCCATTTTACACACGGTTTTGCTGTCACTGCTGGCAAACAAACAGCAGTTTGTAGAGAACAGTACTTACCTACTTATAACATTAGTACTTTGCTTTAGAAAAAAACGTTGTAGTTGCTGATACCAGCAGATATGAAAATTCTAAAATATGCTGCCATGGTCCCAAAATAAGCTGTCATAAATTACCTTTGTTAACAAAAACTCTGAAAGCATCACACAATTAAAGAGCGTGTCCTGTTGGAAATCTGCAGTCACAGTGACCTTCCATAACAGACTATCCACCAGGAAAGTTTTAAAAGAGTCAGCACTGAGGCCTGGTCTAAACTGAAGTTTTATACCATTATAATTATCATCGGTGAAATTGTTATCCCAATACAACTTCTATTGTGGACAGAACTATACCTGTATAAATGTGCCTTATACACTGCTACCTCGATATAACGCCACCCGATATAACATGAATTTGGATATAGCGCAGTAAAACAGTGCTCTGGGGGGCGAGGCTGCATGCTCCGGCAGATCAAAGCAAGTTCAACATAACACAGTTTCACCTATAACGCGGTAAGATTTTTTGGCTCCCAAGGACAGTGTTATATCGAGGTAGAGGTGTACTAGTACAGCTTATTCTGCTTTCCTTACAGGAGTAAGCTTTACTTGGACAGGGCACCTTTACACTGGTATAACTATGGCCACATGAGGGGGGTGTACTTCTTTAATCTATAGTGGTACAGTTACACAGCAGTACTACGATTGTAGTTAGCCAGACCTTGCCCACCAGAACCCTAACTGTACTTTTTGGACAGACATTTTGTCATTATAAAAACAAGCATTTTGATTGATAAAAATGGAATATAACAGGTGTCTCAAAGACATCTTGTGAAGAACCAGTTAAAACTGAGATACATGGTCACTTTAAGAAGGTCCATTAAACTTATCTGTACTGTTTTCCCCACCTCACAGAGTGTGTTACCAATAAATCTGCACTGGGACAGGAAGAATTGACTGGATGGCTTAAGGCAGTGGTCCCCAACGTGATGCCTGTGGGTACCATGGCGCCCGCCAGGGCATTTGTGTGTGCCCGCCTAGTGCCCAGCAGGGGAGAGAAGCCGCAGCCCTGTGCCTGACAGGGATAGAGAACTCAGGCTGCGGGCGCGCTGTTCTCTGTTGCAGGCAGGCACGGAGCCCGCCTAGTGCCCAGCACGGGAGAGAAGCCGCAGCCCTGAGCCTGCCGGGGACAGAGAACTCCGAGGCTGCAGGCGCCAGTGTTCTCTGTTGCCGGCAGGTGCGGGGCCTGCCTAATGCCCCGCAGGGGAGAGAAGCTGTGGCCCCGTGTCTGCCAGGGACAGAATGCTCCAGGGCTGCGAGCTGTGGGCGCTGTGTTGTCAGTCCCCAGCAGGTGCGGGACCCGCCTAGTGCCAAGCAGGGGAGAGAATCCGGGCCCCCGCGCCTGCTGGGGACAGAGTACTCCGGGGCTGCGAGCATAGGTGTTCTCTGTCCTCGCGGCTTCTCTCTGGATTCATATATTATGTAATATTAAATATGATTTTTTTTGTATTATTTAATGTACAAATACAAAATAAGCCTTGAAAAATTGTTGGCGCCCGCCACACTCTTCTGAAAACATGAATGTGCTACTGGTCACAAAAAGGTTGGGGACCACTGGCTTAAGGAGTGGGACACAGAACCTTTCACTCTAGTTCGTCAGTTCAGCCCAGATTTTGGTTGTGATGGAAATAGTTAGAACCCAGGTGTAGTGACCAATGGCGAATGTCTTGAGTTGGTGAGTTTCTGTCCAACTTCCAGGAAACAGGCATTCATATCAAAAGCCACCATCACTATCTGCATCTTTGTCTGAAACCAAATCTAGCAGGGAGGTCAGAGACTGAATCAACTAGGAAACTGAACTCCTCTCAAATCCCTAGGAGGAAGCGCTACAAGTGGGAGGCAAATCCTTGGGTGGGGTTGTAGTACAGCTTTCTTCCCATTGTGTCCAATGTGTAAACAGAGGAAGTCAATCACCACAGCTGCCAATCCAGCAACTTTCCAAGCTCTAAATTTGCTTTTGTCACCAACTTCTGTTCCTCACTTAAGAGTTTCTCCCTCCCCTTTCAGGAAAAAAAAAAAACTATTTCATGTTTCACAGTGTTTGAGCATCAGAAAGATGGAATTGGAGCAAACTGACACTGACGTGTAGAGGAATAAGGCGCTGGGAAGCAGGCATGATCTGGCCATCAACTACATTCCTGCTCCAGCTCTGAGCTACTCTGAAAGAGAAACACATTCAGGGGATGGAATGCGAGTTAAAAAAACCTGGTGTGGAGGGAAAAGCAAGCTAAGCACTGACCTGGTAAAGTGTCATGCAAAGGAACTTTAACATGGAACAACTTTATTTACTTTCAGAGGCGGCCAAAAAGGATGTCCATCCCCGCAACTGATTTTATCTGTCTACCATGACACCCACCACCTGGGTGAAGGTGAAAGGAGAACATCCATGCACCAATGGAACAAAGTCGTGGAAGAATGAAAGAAACATCTGAAGAAACAGCTCAGCCAAACCTCAAGAATAAGTCAGATGTTCTCCTCACGCATGCTTAGCTCATTATTATCACAGCTACAAGAATTGATAGTAAGCAAATTACTACAGAAGTTGCACTTTAAAAGAAACTGAATATTTTTGCAAGCAGGGTGTAAAAATAACAGCTCCTCCTGGAGAACTCCCAGCACCTCCATTAGTCTGCTACAGAATTAGAAAGCAGATTCCTCCTACGTATGCATTCCTCTGCCTCTCCCTATTTGAAACCCTGTATGTACAGCTTTGTTTGTGTTCTTTGCTATTAAGCAGGGGACCAACTTACGTCTGACAACTGTCTCTCCTTCCCTTCATATCTGGCAAGTGTTTTACTCATTTACACAAAGAAAAAAGTCAGAAAATAACTACTACAATAAAAGCAAGAAAGTGTTAAGTTTCCAACCAAAACCACAGATCTAAAGACCCAACACTGGGGACGACTGGATCCGAAATATGCTACTTGGGTCCCTTTAATAATAAACTGAAATTCAAATACCAATGACTTAAATATTTCAATGCTTACTCAGGCTAAAACAGTGACAGACGGGCTTTAAGAAATATGATTAAGTCCGTAACCTATCAGGTATAAAAACAGGATAAACAAGGGAAGCTGGATGCCAGATTCAGTTAATATGCACTGGTTTTGCCATGCAATTTGTTTAAACGTTCTATATATCTGCTGTTGTGGACAGTGGGTTTCTGCTGGACTCAATGCTATTTGGGTCTGAATTCAGTGTTGTATGCCAGTCTGGGGCACCAGCTGAGAGGTCTGATGAGGGATTTGTCCCAAAGAAGTTTGGTGGCAGGTTTGACTGCAACAACAAAACTTATTGCAGTGTTCTTTTCCTACCCACCTGACTTTCAGCAAGGCCTTCTGCCTGCCCTAATCTTCCACCTTGGCATTAAAAGGGGAGCAATAAGAAATTTGGCTTAGGACATGCAAAGCCATTTACAGTCAAATCTCTTCAGTGCAAAAGTTGAAAGTACTGCACAAGCAGCCTTCTGTTTACAAGGGTTTCTGTGAATGGCTGGGTCAGATGATGACCAGCAAAGAGGTGCAGTATCTATGGGCTCAATTAAATTGAAAGAAATAACAGTTCCAGTAAAGCCTCAAACACAGTCTCCTTTTCAATAACAAGTCAGAACAGCTCATGTGATTCTCAGAACCCCTACAAAGTCTAAGAGAGCTTCCCATCCATCCCCAGAATCCCCTACATGCAATACCAGGAATTTTGGGGGCAAAACATGATTCAAGTTATTTAAAAAAATTCAAATGCATTTTTGTTTGACGTTCACATAAACATCTCCCTATGGGGTTTGTCAAATTTTGCAACATTGTGCTAGCGCATGAGAACTAGCCACATCTCTTCACATGGTCCAAGCTAAGCAAAATACAACAAACAGCATTAGCGGTGAAGGAGTTAATTTGCTTTAAGAGAGTTTGTTTTAATTAATGCCACAGGTAAAGCATTTTAATGTATTATTTTTAGTAAGCCAGCCTCAGGAAAATAACAACTTCTACTCACACAATGACAAACTGAAAGATAATCTTGTTACCAGGTTAAACTGGGAGGCAGATGTTTAGAGAAGCAGGATGCCATCAGTGATTTAGATTTCTCAGTAGCTGAAGACACAAAGCTTCTGTGTTCCACACTTACATATCAAATACCAGCAATTTAGAGCACTCAGGGATCAACTGCTTTGAGCCTTGCGCTGGGGAGGAGCAGTGAAGGGGAGACAGGAGAGGGAACTAGAACTCTGATCATCACTGGTTTTATTTCAATAGAAACCCTTGAGAAATGCAAAGTTTACACAGCAGAGGACAATAAACCATCTCTCACATTAACAGTGCGTACTCCTTATTTTGATGACACCATGCAGAGATACCCACCGAGCCAGAGCTATCTGGGGACGGGCAGAGACCACCCACCTGTCTCCCTGAGTCTGTTGATTCCCTCCCGGGAAGAGGGATTACACGTGAAAATAAACAGAGCAGACACAAGCACCCAGGTACCCAGGCGTGTGTCGGTGCTGGTGCAGAGGCGGCAGCAGGGGTGTGAGACACCAGCTGCTCCAACAAATCAACCACAACAAAGCTGCACAGCTCCGGGCCTACAAGGCGGCGGGGGAGGGGAGGGGAGGGGAAGGGGGGGGGGGGCCCTCCCTGCATCCCTGAGCCAGCTGGCTCTGCAGCCCCATGCCCCCCAAGCCGGCCCAGCAGACAGCGCGCCGGGCCTGCCCCAGCTCACCCTAGCCGCGCTCACACAAAAGGGAGCCAGCAAATCGCCGCTCGGACACCTGAGCGTGAGGGCCACGGGCACAGGCAGCGCGCGGTGCATCGCCCCGGGAGGGAGGGAGCGGCCGGCCGGCCCGCCCAGCGGGAGGGACGGACACAGCCACATGCAGCCCGGCGACATGACTGCGGGAGGAAGGTGCAGCCCAGGCTCCTCCTGCTGGTGCTGCGAGCGCGCCCCACTTACCGCGCGCCGGCCGGGCTCCCTCGCCTCTGCCCCGGGCAGCGCCGCCGCCGCTGGCGCGGCAGGAAGTTCCCAGCCTGTGCATTGTCCGCGCTCTTCCCCCGGCGCCGAGCAGCCTCGGCCTTTCGCCCGCTCCGCCCCGCCCGGCAGCGGGGGCAGGGCCGCCGTGCAAGTGACAGGCTGGAGAGCCAGTGACGCGCGGCTGAGGAGGGGCCGGCCCGGCCCAGCCCAGCCGGCTCAGCTCCGGCTCCCCGCCCCGACTTCCCTTCCCGACCCCCCCCCGGGCTTGGCGGCGGGCTGCCGGCGCGGCACTTCAGCAGCGGAGCGAGCTCCCCGGCAGCTGGATCGCCCGTCACCGCAGTTCAGGGGCAGGGAGGGGTGAAGGGAGAAAGGGAGCCGGCTACAGGCACCTCGCTCAAAGTGATGGAGCTCGATGCTAATGAATGAAATCCAGGTATTTCTCTCTCCTGTCACGCGAATTAGTTGCCCTAGGCGAGTGTTTCTGCGGACCCCTTTTAAAGCCCAGCAGGGAGTGTGGTGGTCGGTGCCGTGTGATGGAAAGCAGCAGTATACAACGCTGTGTTTGCCCACTGTCCCACCACCAGGATCTAGGGGGAGAGTCAGCAGTAGAACCGGTGTCCTTACTCCAGCTGCCCCGATCTAAAGTGCTTTTCATTTCAAAAGACCTCCAAGTGCTTCATAAGCTGTAGTCACAGAGCACCACTGAAATACTGCCACTGCTGGGGTGGAATGCGAGTACAGCCGCTGGAAGGAGAGTATGATCAAAAGAGGTGTGGAAGCCAGGAAATAATTAACAAGGATTTGAAGGGATTTTAATGAATGTCAGTTACTTAGCATGAGTTAGGCTAGCTGTGACCCTAATGACGTGAGACTTGTAGAAGCAAGGATAGTGTGAGTCGAGAGGACAAGAACTGTGTACAAAGTTATTACGACCTTGCAACAGTCTAACCAAATATGCAGGCTTGCTTTTCTTAGTAGTGAGACAAATAAGATAGCAGAAAGGCTTATGTATAAACAAATGCAATTGTTTTCTCTTTACTGTCTCCATGATTGCTAGCTATTGTCTGTAACAAAGGTATAAAGCTTGCTGTAATTGTTAACCAGTTGAGAGACCTGTCCGGGACTGGGGTGACCCTGTGTCCTATGGCACTCTCTCCCTCCATTGTAATTACTGGAGAAATAATAAAGTATTTGATTTTGCTGCACCCAAACAAAAAGCGAGAACTGAGTTTTTCTCCGACAGAGGATATGGGGTCCACTAGTGGTTAGTTAGGGAAAACTGGAGTTGGGACACCTAGATTCTGTTCTTGACTCTGTCACAACCACATGGGATTATGGTGTGACTTTAGGCAAATCATGTAACCTCAATTTGCCGGAGTATCTACCTCACATGACTGTGGTACAGTTTAATTATTTAACGTTTGTAATGTGGCTTGAATTCCTTGGATGAAGCAGCCCGTATATAAATGCAAAATATTATTATTTTTAACACAAAAGCAAACCTGCCTCTTACAAATCTGCCTCCCGGGATCTTTAATGTCCAAAGCCCCAACACTTAACATACACATGCTTTACTATTGATTTACTCACAGTAGTAAAGTTAAGCATGTATATAAGTGTTTGTAGGATCAGGGCCCACAACCATATGTTCTTTAGGGGCCATGTCTTCAAATACAAAACCTAGCACAATGGGGCCTTGATCTTGACTGATGCCTCCAGATACTACTAAAATATAAAAAAATAAATAATAATCCAAAGCAGATAGGACCTTGGGTTTGAAGTTTCGTCTGACAGACATGCATACAGTAGACTGCATGGAGCTCCATTTATCTTTCTGGGATCAATGAACAGCTGACTTCAGGATCTGAACAAATATGTAAGATTTGCTATCAAATATATAGCATGTTAGTGACGTAGAGTAGCTCATTGTAACTGCATCCATCTACAGGGTATGTCTACACTACAGGATTATTCCGATTTTACAGAAACCGGTTTTTTAAAACAGATTGTATAAAGTCGAGTGCACACGGCCACACTAAGCACATTAATTCGGCAGTGTGCGGCCATGTACCGAGGCTAGCATCGATTTCCGGAGCACTGCACCCATAGCTGTCCCATAGTTCCCGCAGTCTCCCCCACCCATTGGAATTCTGGGTTGAGATCCCAATGCATGATGGGGCCAAAACAGTGTTGCAGGTGATTCTGGGTAAATGTCATCACTCAATCCTTCCTCCGGGAAAGCAACGGCAGACAATCATTTCACGCCCTTTTTCCCTGGATTGCCCTGGCAGACGCCATAGCATGGCAACCATGGAGCCCGTTTAGCCTTTTGTCACTGTCACCATATGTGTACTGGATGCTGCTGACAGATGCGGTACTGCAGTGCTACACAGCAGCATTCATTCGCCTTTGCAAGGTAGCAGAGATGGTTACCAGCCCTATATCACCGTCTGCAATTGGAAATTGGCGATGACAGTTATCAATCCTTTTGTACCGTCTGCTGCTATCATGGGTGCTCCTGGCTGGCCTCGCTGAGGTCGGCCGGGGGCGCATGGACAAAAATGGGAATGACTCCCCAGGTCATTCCCTTCTTTATGTTTTGTCTAAAAATAGAGTCAGTCCTGCCTAGAATATGGGGCAAGTCTACTAGAGAACCAGAGAGCATAGCCGCTCTGGGTCAGAGCCCCAGATATCCCGCAGAAATGATGAGCTGCATGCCATTCTATGGGGTGCCCCTGCAACAACCCCACCCATTGCTTCCCTCCTCCCCCAACCCTCCTGGGCTACTGTGGCAGTCTCCCCCCATTTATGTGATGAAGTAATAAAGAATGCAGGAATAAGAAACACTGACTTTTTAGTGAGATAAGATGATGGGGAGGCAGCCTCCAGCTGCTATGATAGTCCAGGCAGGACAGAATCTTCATTAGACATGAAAGGGGGGGGTGAGGCACTCAGCCGCCAGTTGCTATGATGAGGACAGCTTTCAGTCCTTTTGTACTGTCTGCCCATTTTTGCCCAGGCACCCCCGGCCGACCTCACCGAGGCCAGCCAGTAGTACTCACGGGATATTGAGGATGGTTTCCAAGCCTTTTGTACCGTCTGCCATCAGGAAAGGAATGGGAGGGGATGCTGCTGTTCAGCGCCGCAGCACCACGTCTACCAGCAGCATGCAGTAGACATATGGTGACATTGAAAAAAGGTGAGAAACGATTTTTTTCTCTTTTCTTTCCCGGGGGAAAGGGCGTAAATTGACGACATATACCCTGAACCACCCGGGACAATGCTTTTGACCCTTCAGGCATTGGGATCTCAGCCAAGAATGCAAATACGTTTCGGGGAATGTGGGATAGCTGGAGTCCTCAGTCTCCCCTCCCTCCCTCCCTCCCTCCATGATACCCTGCGTTACCCATTATAGGCTCTGTTAGCTATCTTAGCTACATAGCTAACATGGCTCACGCAGAGCTCACTGTCTGCTGATGACCTGACCTACCTGTGTGAATGAAACATGAAGAATAGTCCCCATTCCCCCAGCATATGGTAGCCCTTGGGCTGCTGTTTAAAAACTGGGCAACAAAACACAGGACAATCCAATGACATTGAGGTTGAGGAGGTAGTGGGTGAGTGTCAACCTTTTTTTCCATTTCCACCTTTTGTGATTACAGAACAATCCTCACTCCTTATAACTTTGATGGGGCCTATGATGCACAAGGTTTGGAGTCTGAAGACTTCAGAATAGTGATTCCTGCCTCCTTTGAAAGAGAAGATTCAAGACATGATTCTCAAGTGGTTAAACATGCATGACCAAAGCAACAGGGGGACAGAGTGCAGAGTCACTCCTGTTATACGCCTATGCACATTTTACTTTAAATCTGAATTGGGAGCATTGCAGGCACCTGAATCTCCATGCCTATGGCCCACTCCTAGTTAAATCCAGATTCTAATATAAGCGGTATATTTTGTATCACCCTGATACTGAAAAGTCTTCCAAGGTGCTTTCATGCCTTTCCTTGCACAAATGTGTCAGTTTTGTACGAAATTGTTTCCAGTATTCCCAGCTCTTGTGACTTTACCAGGAGACTGGCAATATTTGGTGTTTTTCTGAAAGGCCCAGCTCCTGGATTCAAGTGATTATGTGAGACTCTCAACCATAGGCGCTGACTCAGTGGGTGCTGTGGGGCTGGACCACCCACAGGGAAAAGTTAGCGGTTGCTCTGCACCCACCAGCAGCCAAGCTCCCCCTGCCCCCACTCCTTCCTTCCTCCTCCTCCTCCCCCGAGCACTCCGCATCCCCACTTCTCCCCCTCCGTCCCAGTGCTTCCCGCCCACCACCTAACAGCTGTTTGGTGGCACTTAGGACTTTCTCGGAGAGAGTGGGAGGAGGGGGCACGCAGCACGCTCAGGGGAGGAGGCAGAGAAGAGGCAGGGCAGGGCAGGGACTTGGGGGAAGGTGGTGGAAAGGGGGTGGGGTAGCACCCACTGGGCAGAGGGGAAGTCGGAGCCTATGCTCTCAGCTTTCATTTAAAAGAAAAAGAAGCAAAATAGGTTGCCTCTAGCTCTTACAGTTGCAAAGCAACACTTGAAAACATGAACCCTAAAGGTTCAAAAACCATAAAGCAAACAAAAAACTCAAATCAGATTATTTTTAAAATATCATTATTCGGGAGGACCTGACTCATGAGTTTGAACAGACGAGGTTGGCAACACTATAGCCATTTGACAGCTCTTCAGGGATGTATGTGCAATGAGTTAGTGAGTCTAAACCCTGTTCTTTGTGGACAAGTGACACATCACAATTAGAATCAGTTGTCTTCCTTGTTGACAGTCTCAGTAGACAAATCAAATACTGAACGTTCCATGGATACTGAACTCCGCTCCCAACCCTAGAAGTGGTCCCTTCAAGTCATGGCTCAGGCACATTGTCAGGGCAGGGTGTGAGAATTTTGAATGCCTGTTGCCTGTGCTGTATAGCTCTTGTGGCTACGTAGGAATGAAGCTCTCTGTTTATCCACAAAAGCTATACAGCACAGGCAGTGGCTGTACAACTTCTTACATACTGTTGTTGTCCACTCCACCAGCCAAGGCCCAAATGTGAATATGGCACATGACAAAGACTCAGAATGAAGGACACAGCAAATTATTTTTGCAAGAAATGTAAAATACAGTGAAACACCTTCCCTCGGTGTAAATAACACTTTCATAACTTCACTGTCATGATTCTCTTTTTCTGAAACAAATAATTTTCAACAACAAAAATCAAATTTTATATGGGCTGTAGGTAGCTTTGGGACCGAAATGAGGGACATTTGAGAGGCATGTCACCAATCCACAGTAGTCATTCTTCTATTACCCCCACTCTCCCTCTCCCCCCACCTTTTATTCCCATGTAGCAAATACACTTTGCAATAGCAATTACATTAAGCAGTTAAGTCATACTTGGCAAAAACCAATCTAGCTCGTTAGTAACTCTTCTGTGAACCGTTATCTTGTCTTACTTTCTTTGATCTGTTATTTTGCCCCTTACCCAGGAGCAAGCAGGCCTCATTATAGCAGGCCTCATTATTACCTTCTGGTGCAGGTGTTGCGACTGATAACCATTCTCTGTTGCTGGCCTGTTAGGTCGATTAAAGTTCAAACATAAACATGGAAGCGCTTTGGTCAGACATGGAGTGACTTTAGTTCATTCAGGCCTACTACAGAAGGGCTTCATTGACACTGTGGTTTTCCACCCTCCTGAGTTACCTAGAGTCATGCCTAATGACACCAACAATTCCCCCCTTTGAGAATACTCAACAAACCCTTTGGCTGAGTTTTCTCAAACTTTGAGGCCAAAAAGCAATTAAGCTCTAGGGAGCTGGGGTTATTAATGAGGGGGTATTCAGTTCCACATTCATCCTCCCCATGGACCCAGCAGGATTTGGTATGTGGGAGCCCACACCCACCCTAACTGGTCCATATGCCTGGAAGGAGCACTGTAAATGTTCACACTTCCACCCAGAAAGTGTCCAAGTATGTCTTCATGACCACAGATCAGATGGTACTCCTGATGCATCTGTAAGGGCAGTGAGCCAAGTCTCGTGCTCAAGATCACTCTGGATGGCCATTAGCTGGTCATTCAGGAAATCCTGAATTTCTAAACATACTAGATCCCACTGCAATGCCTTCCCAGCCTCAGTGATATTCAATACCATCTCTGTCAGTAACTTCTGGGTCACAGAACTAAGGGTGGAAATGACATGTAACTCACCAACTCCAGCCTGTACTTGGGATAGCTGAACTTCAGAAATAAGGCTAGTGGCCTTTTCTAGTTGGCCCAATTTCTGATCATGTTCTTGGCTTTTAAGAATATTCCAAATGGCTGCTGCACTATTGGCCCCAGCCCACAGGGATCTGGTTAATTCCCTCTTCTTCCAGAGGAAATAACCCAGGCTCTCTGTCTGTGCTAATCTAATGGCAGCCCCTTGTGAGCAATCTGGGTATGTAAAAGTGATCTAAAAACTGGATAAAGGCAATGTCATTTAAAATCCAGTTAGGGAGGGCAATACATGCTGAAGGATTTATCCAAAACACAGGGCGCAGCCTGTAGAATAAACCCCAAAATCCAATCAATACCACATTCCCAAGCATGGGTCCCACAAATTTCTTCCTGCCAGTGTATAATGCCTTGGTTTTTTTTCACCAGGGTCAGTTCTCAATGTCCTTTCTGGTCAGGAATTCCTGGACTTTGGCAATGTCAGTGGAGTGAGTGTTTCTTCTCCTTTCCCGAAACAGTTGTAGTTCAGCATTCTACAGGGGAGAGATTACGAGTACATCACCCTGTAATGGTTTTGCTTCTTTTAGAAAAATTCAAAGGCACAGTAGATTTGTCCGTGGACAAGGGAGAGGTTAACTAGCACATCACCTTGTCCTTTTTCCCTGCTGTCCAGAAGGCACAGTAAAACTAGAAAAAGGAATAGGCTAATCATCAGTAGGAGAATTCTCCTGAGGTGGAGGGGTCTTTTTGCAGTGAGAATCCTAGGTCCAGGCAGTCAGTCTTTGGCACTTCACAGCGGTGTTGGTAATCAGCAGGACTCAATAAGGGCCTTTCCAGCATGGAGCCAAAGCAGTCTTTCGTTGGTGGACCTTTACATTGATCCGGTCTCCTGGTTCCAAGGAGTGGCAGGGCTGCTAGGGTCTTCGGTTAGTGCTTCTTTACCTGTGAGAAAAGAAACCTAACACATTTCATTAGTGCTTGTCAGTGATTTGCAGACTTTACAGCTGCTTGGGCACATTCAAGCCCCCCTTTTCTTGGTTGTTAGCCAAGTCTTAGCTGTGAGCAGTGTCCTTGAATGGGGCCAGCGCCTTATCCTTAGACGGAGCATGTTAGCTATTTTTGTTTCTTAATTAACTCGTTCTTTTTCCTTTTCCCTTCTTGGCCCTTTTTTTTTAACCTACAAAGGAAACTTTTACTTTTTAATTATACACCTTTTGTTAACAATGAACACATACACACACATTGCCGTTATACAGTACATTAGTCTTATTATTTAATGTATGCCACATATACCCTTCTACTAAAATAACCTTATTACACAGCTTTGGAACAACAAGCCAGGACAAGCACACCCACTTTGATGAGTTCATTCAATACAATTTCTAGTCCAATAGCTTCCCACCATCCCCAGCCCTCTGGCTAGAAATCTGAGGTAGCCAGAAGGATCCCATGTACAATATGGGGAGTGGGTTAACTTTTCATGTCCTTGCTTCCAAAGACTGTTAGTATGCAAATTTTAATAACAATTTTCAATTAAAAGATTTGGCCAATGAAGTTTCTCTCTCTTACTTAAGGAAATGTATTAGACTTTAGTATATCACATTTTCCTGATGTATCCAAACACTTTGTATTCTAAGTTGAACAAAACAAGTATCTGCATTCCAATCCAACCCTTCCGCTTGATTTCAAACCAGACCATCCCATGAAAATATTAAACACAACAATTCTGGCCACGAGACAAACACCAAAAGACAGAACATAGAACACAAAACATAATTTTTACTGTGTCAGTAAATCATGGTACGTTGAATGCTGTTCAGCTGGCATCAGTTTTCTCTGATTATCTGAAAGACAAAAACAGAGGTCTACCCCTTCTGGGCAGTCAATCATTGCTTAAAATATACAAGTACCCTTGTTGATTTCAGGCAAAACAGGGGAATTACCCCATATTTTCTTGTATGTGTTTTATAGGCAGCCCAGGTTTCAATGGCTTCTACCTTATCAGTTAGATAATTTGCATTAATACAGATGCTTTCTGGCTTGCTTTTTACTTTTAACTCCTGCTTAAAATACTGAAAGAAAACATCACCACTTATAGTGCCTTAGAGCCTAATAAAATTTCAATTACATAGCACTGTATACATTCTTTAGATAATTCAACTAAATGGTTCATAGCCAAATGATTACAATCTAATAATTTCTCTACCTGAATTTATTTCCAAGCATTTCAAAGACACCAAGAACTTTTCTCTTTAGCATTTTTACGAAGTTCAACTGCTGTTCCCTCCAGCAACTACAGAGTTAACTTCTCACTTCTTCCTTAAATCACTTGCTTGTCTTCCAACAGCCACTTTTATTAACTCAAATCACCACTTTAAGTATCCTCCTGGGTGTTTGAAATCCCCATGCTTACACTTACTTACTCCTTCCTTCCACTAGACCCTCAAAAGTTTCCAACCTGTTTTCCAGTCTCTCTCTCTGTTGCCTGCCCGCCTGGGCCTGATCCTGCTTTTCTCGCTGAACCGTCCCTTCCATGGGCACCAACTTGTTCCACTACCAGTTTAGCTAGGAGGGTGGGCTTTTCAACTAGCCCCCACCCTTCTGGTTGTTGCCTAAAATATTTTTACTCACAAGACTACCCGAGTCCTCCCTTGTGAGGCTTGCCACCTGGGCAAAAATACATGGCCATTGGGTAAAGGCCATCTGTCTGCTAACACTTAAACAGAAAAGAAAATTACACAGAGAGCAGAGGGAATTACAGTCTAAGCCAGATTTTTCTACTTCAATTACGCTGTCCATTACAGGGGACGGGACAGAAGGATCTCAATACAACCTCAGAGCTTCATCGCACACAATGGCTTCCACCCTGAGGAATTACGAACGAGAAGTTCAGTTCCGCCCACACACCTAATGCCCAAATGAACAGAGCAGAAAAACAACAGTAACCGGTTAAACAGAACAGAACCAGACAGTGTTTCCTTATTCTATTAGGGCTCACCTTTAATCATGCAATCCTCAACATATAACACCATCAATACCAAACAAAGCAAACATAAAATAACAAGGGTAAAACAGATAGATGGTGTAAATTCTGCAGGGCTCCCCCATTCTCAGTTGCTCACCAAACTGTGACAAATTTCTGTTATCAATTTATCCCTCATGTCGGGTGATCAGGCTGACACTGCAGGACGTTGGGGGAAGATAAAACACACCATATAACCGAATTTTAAAGCTTCATTAAAAATAATAAAACAACAATGGAGAGTGTTGGGAACGCTCCCACATCACTCAGGAAGAACATGAATGCCCCAAGCCTTAAGCCACTTTAATACTCACACATGTCCAGACTGGCCACGTCTGTGTATAATGTTCAAAGAAGGGGAATAGGTGGACGGGAGATTATCCTGTATACAGCTTGTCCAGAATTTCCAACATGCTTCCGCTCTTGGGAGGGCTGTTCTTTTACACCCTGGAATCTCCTGCAGTGTCTCTTTCAGAGATTCCAGTCTGCCTATGGCTTCTCCAGTGTCACCAAGCCACACCGGCTTCGGGGTTGCAAAGACTGTTGGATCTCACTGAACAGTTAAGCTTTGCAAATGCAATCTCAGTTCTGTAACTTGTACTGCCTTTGGTTTGCCTCTGTCTCTATTTTTCCACAGCCAGCTGGGACCAAAAGCAGTTTTTCTTTGCACTTAGCATAGTCTGCGTTGATTCTTGACCTTGAACGCTAAGCAACTTTCTCTCTATCTCTGGGCTGAGCTGAATTTCAAATTAACCCGTTCCTAGACAAATTGCTCACACTGTGTCAGAGGCTTTTGTGATTAAAAGCTCCTCTGAGATGTATGATCTTATCTAGATTGAGGGTACCTTCTAATGGGCATTGTTTAGATGGATCTTCACGCGTGTAAAGATTCCAATTCTCTAAATACCTGCAGGTTTTAGGACCATAATGTACGTACATGTAATATGCTGGGGTACCCTTAGGGGATGAGGTGGAATGTTTAGACTGTCCCTTACCCATTTTCCACTCACACACACAGGGAGGGTGCCCTGTCCGCGCTAGCAGCTCAAACTAAGGATCTCTCCCTACAGGGTACTCACACAGGAGAGACTAACGAGGATGACCATGACTCTCCTACACCTCGCTTCAGCAAAGAGCGTCGTCTAGTCTCTGGGAGACGGCGCCGCTTACTCTGGTTGCGTTCAGTGAGATGATCAGACTGTCAGTAGCCCACATGGAAAGGAAGGGGGGGAGGGAAGATGGGTTCACACACTCCTAGACCCAGGTAGCTTCCTCGCCGGACGATGCCAGGCCAAGTCAGCCCACCGTGGGTCGGATCTCCTAAAGATCCACTAGTTACCGGGCTTGCGTTAGAGTAGTCCTGGTCACGAGCTTTCGCTTCACAGGGTACTCTGGGCGTCTTCCGGTAACAGTCACTCACACTGGTATACACACACGCACGCACACACACCAAGGCCATTATTTCCTATTACCACAATGCATCTTATCTTGCTGCACAGTCAATAAGTTCAGATGGTGTGAGCCCAACAGAGACAGACGTCCCCACGGACAGTTCTCCTCCCAGTGCAGCTCTGGGGCATATGATGGGGGATTTTTACAAGAGCTCTACATACAAACAGCTTCAGAAGCTACCCGTTCGCTGACAAAACAGGAGTAATTGAAGGATCGTGTTATAATTAAGTGATCCTTCCAGTGGCCACCTTTCCTGGCTCTCGAGCTGATATTGAGGCCAGTCAACTGTACAGAACCTTTTCAGTTTGCTTTTAGTCAATGGATCTGATTCAAACACTTTCCAATTCACCAGAATGCATTCTAAGGGCGTACACTGTGCCCTGCCGGCTGTACTCTGTCCCTGCCCCATACCACGGGCTTGCCCTTGACCCACTATAGGACGCTCTCTCGTCTAGTGGGAATTACAACGGCTGGGCGTCCCCAGCCTCAGGCAAAAGTCCACACTACTGGACTGTTCCTACCTTATCCACAGGACCGGTTCCTCACCATCACCCACAACAGCTTCTCCACTACTCGAGCGTGTTGCACCGTTGTGTCTTCCAAGGTCGGCCTGACGCGTCTCTGCCGAGGCCCCCGGTAAAGGCACCGGTGCGCGCTGGGTGTCGGCTGTGACCATCGTCCACCGGCCATTGGAGGAGTCCGGGCAAGGCACAATTTTGCCTCGAGCCCACCCAGGGACGCCAAAACTGTTGCCAGCACAGAATGCCCGAGGACAGCAACAGTGGTTCGTTGCCCGGTGTGCTTCGCTCCAATAAACACACCAAGGTGGAGAAGCAGACAAAGTTTATTTGAGATCTCAAAGCGGTGCTTGGAGACACAGACACGTCTCAGATCAAGCACCCAGCTACAAGCAGCTTTTCTCTTTTTTTATACATAACTTTAACTAAGCCTCTTCTATTACCCCCCTCCCCCCCACCTTTTATTCCCATGTAGCAAATACACTTTGCAATAGCAATTACATTAAGCAGTTAAGTCATACTTGGCAAAAACCACGTTAGCTCGTTAGTAACTCTTCTGTGAACAGTTATCTTGTTTTACTTTCTTTGATCTGTTATTTTGCCCCTTAGCCAGGAGCAAGCAGGCCTCATTATTACCTTCTGGTGCAGGTGTTGCAACTGATAATCATTCTCTGTTGCTGGCCTGTTAGGTCAATTAAAGTTCAAACATAAACATGGAAGCGCTTTGGTCAGACATGGAGTGACTTTAGTTCATTCAGGCCTACTACAGGAGGGCTTCATTGACACTGTGGTTTTCCATCCTCCTGAGTTACCTAGAGTCATGCCTAATGACACCAACACCTCCATAATTAATGTGTGTGGTAAAAACACAGTGGAGGTCCCAAAATGTATTAGGTAAGGCAGTGGTATGGTGCTGATGCCGACTAGTTTACCTTGTGGTAAAACTAATATGCCTTGTTTTCACTGGGTTTTCACCTCGGGATAGTTCATGTGCATTAGTTACCCTGAGATAAAAACTTACCTTTTGTTATCAGTTAAGACAAGGCCTGAGAGATGCTCAGACACTATGGCGATGGGAGCCATACAAGTACCTGAAATAAATGTGAGATACAATTAAATCAACATAAATTAAAAAATAAAATACACATTAATGGGGCAAAAATCACTCATGAACCCCAACTAAAAATGTGCAAAAATGCAGTCTGTTTCTTAGCTTTTAATTAAAATGTAAATAGTAATGAGGGGGTTGCTTTGCATAGCTAGTCACATTAGTGGGAAAGATTGTATTATGTTCTCCTTTAAAGTAGGAGACATGACTCAGAACTAAGAAAGATTTGAATAAATGATTTGAAATCATACTATTTTCCATTAACCATGCCTATTTTACCTGCCTCCACCTATTACTGTTTTAAGATAATCATTTGCTTCATAACCATAGTTTCCATTATGTTCGGTAGATTAACTGTTTATAATTTAGTGTTTTCCTGCTGAAGCTGAATTACAGCTTAAATTCCCGGGTTAGTAATCTTAAAGCAGTTCTGGGCTTAGTTCTGCCCAGCTGAACATCACTTCTCCTCCTCCTTTAGTTGTACAATCATGTTGGTTTTATGATTCCGGGACCTTCATTTTCATAGAGTACAGTAGTTTATTCCAATACTCCAGAATCACAAACTAGCTAGGGAACAAGTCAGCAAGATAGAGGGACAAGAGAAAATTGTTCTTGATTAGCTTTGGAAGGCCACCTAGTGGTTTTAGTTGGGTAACACCAAAGGACTCTGATCAAATCAAAGCATTTACAGCCATTTTTGCTGAGTGGTTGTTTGTAGGCTTAGTTCCATTGTGCTCCAGCTGGTTTTGATGTTTGTGCTCAAGAATAGAAATTTCAAAACCTGCTGGCAAGGTCCCCAAACTATCCAAACTCCACTCATCAAAAGGATATTTACCAAGCTGCTGACTTCTCATTGCTATTGTACTTTATGTCTTCATCATTTGTTATGTGTTGCCATACCAGACCCTGAGTCCCTTTGCAGTGAGGGAGCCCTTTATAAATAAAATGTATTATTATTAACCCTTAAGTATCAAAACAAAACACCCTTTCTCAATCAATAATACACCACGGATTGATTTTTCCAGGTTCAAATCATCCAGTTCCGCTTACCAGACCTGTAAAATGTTCCACCCACTTCCTTAGAGCTTTTTAGTCATTAAAAGAAATGCTCTGTCATATTTTCCCTGGAAAAAAATAATGTGGAGGATGTTAAAAGGACACAAACTGTCACCGCCAACTTAGTCCTAGCAGGCTTTTCACAAAAGCTAAGATCAAAAGAAATCTTTATTTGATTGTTTTGAGCCAATCGAGAGTGCAGTTTTACAAATACAAACTCCTTCACAGTGCTCATCAATCCAGAATATCACAGCACCAAGAAATGAAACAGACTTCACTGATTTTTCCTGTCAAAGCTGAGAGAAAAAGTAAAGAGATGCACAAATGATGAAAATATGCTAGCTGGAGTCCTTAGATTTTTTCCATTTTAATAATCTACTCTGCTATTGGTAACATAGGAAAGGAAATGTTTATTTACAATAAATCATTTTAAAGTGAATGTTGTTTGTTTGCAAAAAAACAAGCCAATCTATTATGGAGAAGTACAGATCATTGTTGGAAGATGTCACTGAGAGGTCATTTGCCATCAGCTTTTTGACTAAGTCTTTTTTCCAAATTATAAAGATTTATGTTCATTATGGTAACTTTAAGGCTATTTTATTTGCATTACTCTCATTTGTTGCAAACCCACCTAATCATTCTAATTTCCACAGGTGTAATCAAAGGTGCATAGATGCGGCGGGGACAAAGAGAGGGAGTGTGGGAAAGATCTGGGGGATGCAATGGAGGCAGTAAGCAAGCAAATGAGTCGGTGTGTGGACAGAGTGTCTGAGAGCTGCTGAAACTTCATAAATGAGCTGGAGGCTGGGCACAGACATGAGAAGCATGAACCAGAAATTTGCACACAAGGACAGAAGATAAAATATTAAAATGGCTCAATCCAATCACAGGAAAGAGACCCTCCTGGAGATGCAACTTGCCATCCACTTTGCTTAGAGTAACATTTAGTATTTGATTTCCCTATTTAATTTTTAAAAAAAGAGGATTAAGACATCACATTTTTTACTGATTTCACTCTACACCTTCACACTTGCACCGCTGAGACTGAGTGGGTCTCCCTAGCAAAAATGTAACACAAAACCATGCTCGTGAAACTACTGGTTGTATTAACATCAATATGATCTAATCTATCTTACCTATGGTATTGCTATCATGACTGTCAAGGTGTTATCTAAGCCCCACAGTATGCATTTAAATGATTCCTTAGTTTCATATAGTATAATAGTAATATAACACCTGGATCTTTTATAGCACTTTTCATCAGTGGATCTCAAAGTGCTTTACCAAGGTGGTAAGTATCATTATCCCCATTTGTACAGATGGGGAAATGGAGGCACATAGCAGTGGAATGACTTGTTCAAGGCCACCCAGCAGGCCACTGGCAAATCTGAGGACAGGATCCAGGTCTGCTCAGTACCTGCCAGTGTCTGTCCACTGGGCCACACTCTCTCCGGTATTGTTATAATACTGTTATTGTTATTATTAGTTTCAATTATTTGTAACTCTATATTTAATGTAAATTTTACTACTTGTGCATAAAGCTGATTTTACAGCTCTTCTATTTGTTTTCATGAGCCTAGAGAACAACCTTTAGTGGTGACTTAGAAACCTAGAAGGTCCCAACTTGTAAAGTTCAGCAATTTTTGAGTTATGTCCATGCAACTTTAAAAAAAAAAACTTAATGTCTTTGCAGCAGAAAAAGGCTATTTTATTTGCACACATACAATTCAAAATAATTTACTCAAACTCCCCAACCAAATTCACTTTTGGCTAAGACTAAACATGGAAAATTTCAGCTCAACATTTTTTATTTGGAAAGTTCTGCTCACATAGACCAGAGGGGCTAGAATAGTTTCTGGGGTTTTATACTTTGCCTGTCACTGTACAATCTGAGGGCCAACAAAAGTCTGAAGGAAATCAGAGCACTAGATCCTCAGCTGTTGTAAATTGGCCTATGGTAGTTAACAGAGCAACGTTGACGTACAGTAACTCCTCACTTCAAGTTGTCCCGGTTAACATTGTTTCATTGTTACGTTGCTGATCAATTAGGGAACATGCTCATTTAAAGTTGTGCAATGCTCCCTTCTAACGTCATTTGGCAGCCACCTGCTTTGTCCACTGCTTGCAGGAAGAGCAGCCCGTTGCAGCTAGCTGGTGGGGGCTTGGAACCAGGGTGGACCAGCAGCCCCCCTACCCTATCAGCTCCCCACTCCCCTAAGTTCCCTGTCCAGCAGCCGCCCAGCAGGCTAGCAATCGGCAGTTCAGCTGTCCCTCCCCCACTGCCATGTGCTGCTCCTGCCCTCTGCCTTGGCGCTGCTCCCAGAGACTCCTGCTTGCAGGGGGAGAAGAAGGGGGCTAATGTCAGGGTGTCCTTCTCCCCTCTGCTTCTGCACCCCACTTACTCCTTCTCCATATAGAGCAGGGAGGGGACATGGTCGGAGAGAGACTGAGAGAGCTTGGGGCAGCTGCTGCTGTCTCACCTTCCTGATCCACTTAAAAAGACAATGCACTTAAGAGTGGGTCAGCTTACTTAAAGGGCCAGTGCGCATCTCTCTCTCTCACACACACAAGGTGTGTGTCTGTCTCTGTCTGCTATGCTGTCTCCCCTCCCTCGTGTTTGTGCTGCCTTGTGTGAGAGGCTACATTAACAACCATGTGTTAACCCTTGAGGGCTCAGACGAGTGCTAGTTCATCATTTAGCAGTAAGGCATTTCCTGGGAAATATCCCTCCCTCTTCCACCCTCTGACTTCACCACCTCAACCAAGCTTCACAATCATCATAGCTGTGAACAGTATTAAATTGTTTGTTTAAAACATATACTGTGTGTATATCTATATAATATATAGTATTTTGTCTGGTGAAAAAAATTTCCCTGGAACCTAACCCCCCCCCCCCATTTACACTAATTCTTATGGGGAAACTGGATTCACTTAACATCGTTTCACTTAAAGTCGCATTTTTCAAGAACATAACTACAATGTTAAGTGAGGCGTTACTGTACACTAAGGATCTGACTCTGTGTTTGCTGATGCTTATTTCAGTGCAAAAAAGGGACAAAACACAGCCACCTACCATGATGCTAGGTTGAGTATTGACTATGCAAGTACCTGATGTGCAGCATGTGATTGCAAACTACTTCCTTCTATCTCCTCACCTGTAGCATTGTCCCGGAGATAGCAAAACACAACAAGGTACTCTCAGTCCCCGCTTCTAAAAAGT
This sequence comes from Mauremys reevesii, assembly GCF_016161935.1. Taxonomy (NCBI): domain Eukaryota; kingdom Metazoa; phylum Chordata; order Testudines; family Geoemydidae; genus Mauremys; species Mauremys reevesii. Next base: position 82,160,974 of record NC_052631.1, on the reverse strand, counting down.
ATATAGGCTCCTAACTTCCATCTTGCAAGGCCCTAATCATCAAACTACCTGGCTACCTCAAATATTATTGCTAAGGGTCTACTGTCCCCTATGCAAGAAAATCCTGGATGTGAGAAAGGAAATGCAATGAGTTCCTACTAGCAAAGTTTTCTTAAAATTGTCCTATAAGTGGGATTGGATTCCCTTCTCCCCATGGACATAAGCAGGGGTTTGACCCTTTAAGGCCACAGGTCTCTTACCATCTACTGAGGGCCTGTGCTTCCTCGCTAACCTCCCAACTAACAACTTTCTTTTTTTTCCCCTTACTGACCACTGCTCCTGAAACCACCACCACCACCTTCATCAGGAGAAAGAGCTGTCACTGGACACTGGTTCAGACCCCACAAAGTAATACTGACAAGGTCAGCATTATCTTGTGCTGGGACACCCTATGGAGTTGAGGAGATAGAACAAAGTGCAAGACCAGATAGGAGCTTCTATACAGGTGAAATGGGTCTTGATCTGCAGACGCATCAGGGACGATCCACCCTAGGGCATTGAGAAGAATGGGCAATTGCTAGTATGTGCTACTAACCATGTAATTACAAAGTGACCACAAGTTTAAAAATCCCCACTGTAAAATTAATCTTCCCAGGACATCAGTAGGTATATACACTCAGACTGAGATAACTCAATTCACAGTCTGAATAGCATTATTGCCCTCAATGACACCAATATATCACCAAGCCTATCAGAAGACTTAGCATCACAAAAGGATCACCATGCAGTTTGTGAGCACAGTGTGACAGTGTTACCTCCTGCCACCAGCAGGCTGCCAAGAAACACGTCTCAGTAGGAATTTGTTTGGCCTTACCAGCAAATTGAAAGATACTGCTGCTGGGTTTCTCCTCCGGCACTGGCAGCAATTGGTATTAACAGAGTACGGAATATGCACTCATCTATTTTAGTGGCTCTTTATGATGGCACGGCTGGGATTGGTTTACAGTGTGCAAAGAAAACAAATGGCAAATGCCACAGTATTTAAGACCAGGACTTCAGTGTAGAAACAAACTGAAGCCAGTAACAAGGTGAATAAGTTATATCTTAAGTCATTACCTCACTACTCAACAACAGACTGCTTCATAAAATCTAAAAATGGGCAAGGCCTATTAGACCATCCAGCCCATATCCCGGACAACACACAATTGTTCCTTGCAGTATATTTTCTAGTTGTTGTTTTTTGTGTCCAGTCTAATTTTAAATATGCCTAGCTAGGAGGTTCCTATTGTTTCCCCTCGGAGATCCTTTCACAGCCTAATAGATGTTGAGTAATAGATTCCATAACCCTTGAAATAACAATTAGATTGTAAGCCTATAAATAATGCAAAACTTTGTTCTGTTCCTGACTGTGTTTTGCAAACAAATATAATCTTCTTGAAGCCCACACCAGAGGGACATTTTGCATAATATTTCAGTAAAGACGAGGAGCAAGTGAAGTTTGTTTATATCTTACAGAAAACACAACTCAGGGAAACTGAAGAGAGCTGCTGTACATCCTGAGGATCTGATGGCATCATAAACCACTCTTGCAGTTACATGGTGTCTTGAGAGCTTTCCGTTGTGTCTATCTTAGCCGGTATTTAATTAACAGTGAGGTTTGGGATACGAATATAATACAACACGAACATAAGAGAGATCCTGCCAATCCGGACACAGAATAAAAGCCCTAAAAGTCAAGACATTAAACTGCCAGGTAAGTGCACAAGCATCTGGCTGTGAATGGAGAACAGTGACACCTTATGGTTCTGAATCTAAGGGAAGTGCCCCCTGCAGATTTGGCAGGGGTGTTCTGTCATACTCTATACCACCTAAGCAATAATATTTGTATTAAAACACAGCACCGCATTTCCAAAACCCATTCATTCCTCAGCTCTTTGCTACTATGTGCATGATGTGCCACATATAGCATGCACCTCTGAAGGGTTAAATACTGTTTCGCTGTACATATTTAAAGGCAATACAAAATCAAGTGTATAGCAACCACCTGCTGTTTGCAACATCTGTTAAGAGTGTAATGGGTAGCTGCATATAATGCCAGCTTTGAGCATTTACCTATTTAACACATTTCCAATAGCATCATTCACCTTCCCCACAGGAGGCACCAACCAGGCAACTTTCACTTATTTAGCTTATAAAGCAGTTAGGAAATCGCCTCCTCACAACATTTTGCAACAATGATTTCTAACTCAGACCTCTGGGAGCTGTTATTGTTAGTTCATGCACCAGGGAGGGTGCAGTTTGAGGCTAAGAAGTCCTCAGTGTTTGATTACACACACGGCAGAGCTGGAAGCCTCATGAAATAGGGCAGATGATAGAGCTTACAACCAAACTACTTAGACTGTAAGATCTTTGGGGTAGGGATTTTGTGTTGTGTGTTTGTACAGTGCCTAGCACAATGGGGTCCTGGGTGTTACAGCAATAAACAACAGTCTGCCAGGTCGTTTTCTGTTAAATCATTTTACCTACCTCTGTCCTCTTTAAAACAAACTGCTTTTTTCCATCATGTAGCGTCTCACCGAGGAAACTTGTCATCTTATTGATATTCCCCATTTCTTCCCTCCACTGTCTCCCTACTCTTTCATTACCCTGCCTTGTTGTGTCCTGTCTACAGTTAGTTTGGGAGCTTGCTGGGGCAGATACTCTGTTGTTTAGGAGGCACCCAGCACGTCTGGGCATCACATTGTGGTTTTTTGCTTGCGTGGGCTCCTAAGAGAAAGTATTCTTAACCAGAAAACAAGCAATCCAAATACAGCACTGGCACCAATGTACACTCAAAGGAGCACTTTAATGTGGACATGCCAGTTGTATTACTGGTGATTAACATTCCAGGTTTCTCTTTTGCAGCCCAGGCCAGAGAGAACAGACTTGACTGTTGCGAGTTGTGATTACATCTACAGTGTGGTATAGCTTTGTGCACATAGCCAGTCTGTGCTAAAATATCCTACTTATATTTGTCTCTCAATCCTCACCTCCTTCAACCCCTCCTGACCCACTTGTTTGTGTCATCCACCAGTGTCTTCTAGAGTTTGGGGTATGGACTGTAATTGGCTATGTTTTTGTACAGCGCCTGGCACAATGTGGCTTCAGACTAAGTGGGTGGGTAATATAAAAGATTAAAGGCTTTACTGGTGGTGTCCAGCATCTAAGACCAATTGCATCACAGTGAACTGTAAGTACTTCCACCCACGAGCAAAACAGCTGTATGTTCATGTCAACAGAACTTCTGCCAGTCATGACGGGTGGGCACTATGCGATGAATCCAGATAATGTTATAGGTGTCTGAACTGATAACTTGGAGGGGGGGGTGGGGAGTGCAGTAGTTTTAGTTTCCTATTTCAGTCAGTTGTTGGTTTAGTAGCAGACCCAGCTTAAAGACAGCTACACTGAGCTGAGTGGAATTTCCAAAGAGCCGTTTCAGTTAGGATTCTGGGGTGTGGACACACAAACTTTTAAAGTGGTGTCTCAGACTGTTTGCTAACATAGGTAACCACTTTCGCTATGCTTGACTTACACAGCATTTAGAAAGCAAGGCAAGGGTCTTATACAATACCTCAGACAGATAAATACACTCTTTGTGAGATGAGCGTTTGTAAAGCAAGGTTTAAATATTGGTGACATGCGAGGCTTTGTCTGCAAGTAGCGAGGGATCTGAACTTCCCCAAACACTGCCACGGTTCCATCCAGGGTGTAAGCCTGGGCCCAGCTCACATTTTAAAGAGTGGGAATCAGGAAAGATAGGTGGAGGAGGGATGGATAAGCACCCAGAAGTCCAGTCACTGGCCTAAGACACTTGGATCTGCAGCATGTTTGGGATAAAAAGAGGCTCTCAGGAGATTTCAGGGCTTGTTTCTCCCACTCAAGCCAGAAGTAGCATGGAAGTGGCCTCTCTCCAGATTATCCAACATCTCCAATTTCCATTCTCAACCAGACCCTGGAAGTGCAGAGGCAGCATTGCAGCAAAAGTAGGGGCAGGGGGGAGAGCGTTAATAGAATTGTTTCTAGTGTCAGGACAGGTTCCTTTTGGTCCAGGTCTGGTTTGAAGTGGAGCCAGCTTTTTATATTATCAGAACTGCTCGTCCAATACCATGTACTCTGCACCAACCTCTCTCAGGGTACATCTACACTGGAGCTGGAGTAATTTCTAGCTATGGTAGGGTATCCATGCTAGCGCTGATAAAGCCAGCACCTAAAAACAGAAGTGTAGTCAGGGCAGCGTAAGCGGTATAACAGGCTAGCCCCCCGAGTACATATCTAAAGTTTCAGGTGAGATTGTACTCAGGGTAGCTAGCCCACCCCACAGCTTGCATCATCACAGCAACACTTCTATTTTTTTACTATGGTAGCTTAGTCAAAGCTAATTCAGGTATGTGTACCTGAGCTGGAAATTACATCCTTTGCTCCAGAGTAGACATAACCTCAATGAGTCATGGTGCACTGATCTGCTTGGCACCTCTAATTATGAGGCTGGGTCAGGACATTATTCATAAGTCTCCATTTTCCAGCAGTTCAGTACTCGGGCATCAAAGTTCACTCAGAGCTGACAGCATGTGGCAGAGGGGCCTGAGAGTGAATTAAATCTAAGGCTTCGTCTACACTAGAAAAGTGCAATTGAATGAAGTCAATTAAAATAGTAAGGATAAACAAGTAGCTAAACTATTGCACCCTTCTATTATAGACAAAGCCTCACGCACTAAGGTTCACTAGAAATGAGGAGGAAAAGCTCCCTCTCCCATAGTATTAGATGCTTTTGTTTTTCACAACACACATTTAATGGCTGTATTATCAAATGGAATTTTGTAGGTCCTATTCTAAACAGGTGGCCCTAGTTCATGCCATTTAGAGGTTTAATAGCTAAGTGAAGTTGTTACTGCACATAACACTTAGCACAAAGACAGCTTTTCATCTTAAAAGCATTACCCAATCCTCACCACCAGCCCTGCGAGGTAGGTAAGTAAGGGAGGCAGTATTTCTAGTGGCTAGAGTACTGGACTGAGACTCAGGAGACCTGGCCATGGCTATGCAAAGAGCACTTTGCCGGTATAGGTATACTAGACTGGCAAAGTGCTCCTAGGGTGGACACCGCTCATATCATCCCCTTGCCAGCGTAGCTTATCCAGCTCACCCACCCAAGCATAAAAAGCTCTCCTGGTAAAAGTGCAGTTTGGCTGGTATAACTATGTTCACAATAGGGGCTTTTGACAGCAGAACATGTAGGTCACAAATCACACCTCTTCACGCCCCTGGCCAACACAGCTATGCTGGCAGAAGTGAGTAGTGTAGGTGTGTCAGTGAAGTCTCTTCTTGGCTCTGCCACTGCCTTGCCAAGTGACCTTGGGTAAGTCACTTCACCACTCTGCGCCCCGAGGATAATGATACTTACTGACTTTTGTAAATCCCCTAGAGAGCTAAAATGTTGTACAAGCTCGAGGCATTAGTGTTATCCCTATTTCTCATGCAGAGATGAAGCACAAAGAGGTTAAGTGGTTTGGCCAAGGCCACAAAAAGAGTCACTGTTAGAGCCACAATGAGAACTCGTATATATCCCAGTCCCATGCTTAGACTACGTCTTTCTCGCTGCATGAGCTAGTATATATATTTTGTGGGCAGTCAAATTGGGGTTGCCAATAAATTTAGCTCTTTTTTTTATTCACCAGCAGACTAATTTTGATGAAGGTATTTATTATTTGTAACCGTTTAAAGAACAGTGTTTGTAAACACATTTCATCCTATGCCTCTGTGTGACTGGTCACAGGGGCATTGACTTTGTTCTTTGATTGGCTGACTGAAGCTTTTTAAACAAGAGATTAATTAACAGCAAACACACACAAAGGTAGTGAATAGGAATACTGAATACGTTTGTTCATGCACCAGTTCCGTTGCTCACAGGCAAATCTGGGCAGTTGTATGAACAGCAGCCAGCATGTGAGCAAAACCCTTCAGTGAATAAGAGAGGCCTGAATGAGATTGAACCAAAGAGCTATCTGGAGCTGGGGTGAATGTTCGCGAACACTTGCTTTGCCGACTTGAGCCATGCTAAGTTTAAGCCTGCACATTTGTGTTATCAGCCAGAGTCACGTTCCCAACTAATATTGTGCCAAATTTGGATTTACATACAGCACCAAGAGGGCTTCCTATCTCTTCCACTAACAGTGAAATAGTATTTTACCATACAGGCCTGAATAGTTTAATCACAACAACAACATACTTTTAAAAAAAATATTGTAGATTCATATGCACACAACGGATTGGATGAAAATTCTCTTCCCTTAATCCTGCCTTGAACCATCTTTAAGGAGAAGATTGAACAATGTATTTGAGTCTTTAAAAAGTTACAGATGGGAGGGGAGCAGGGTTCAGGGGACTGCATATGAAACAGCCTTTTGCCTCTAGGTCACCATTTCAAATCCAGCCCAGGATTGGAAGGTATTACCAGTTGATGGCTGTTCTGTGGACTATGATTACTGTCTATATTACTAAGCATTTGGCTCAGTGCTATACAGCTAGTGAAATAGTTGTCCATATCAGGTACTGATTAGCCCCGTTTATCAGTGTCAGCAGAGGCCAAACACTGAATGGCCACCTTCTGACCCCCATGGGAATCACAAAGGGTATGTCTTCACTACCCACCAGATCGACAGGCAGCGATCGATCCAGCAGGGATCGATTTATTGTGTCTAGTCTAGATGCGATAAATCGACCCCCAAGCTCTCTCCCGTCAATTCTGCCTGTGCCTCTCGCGGTGCTGGTGTACAGGAGTCGACGGGGGAGTAGCAGCAGTTGACTCGCCCCAGTGAAGACACCACGGTAAATCGATCTAAGTACATCGACTTCAGCTACATTATTCACGTAGCTGAAGTTGTGTAACTTAGATCGATCCCCTCCCCCGCCAGTGTAGACCAGGGCAAAGAGTAAGGTATGTTAGCGAGGAAGGGTATGAGAGTTTGCACTGCTGTTCTCCATCCACATTGCCACAGTGCTCTTTGCCCTGGTCTACACTGGGGGGGGAGGGGGGGGAAGAATCGATCTAAGTTACACAACTTCAGCTATGTGAATAATGTAACTGAAGTTAACGTACTTAGATCAACTTACCATGGTGTCTTCACTGCAGTGAGTCGACTGCTGCCACTCCCCCGTCAACTCTGCCTGCGCCTCTCATGGCGCTGGCATACAGGAGTCGACGGGAGAGCACTTGGGGTCAATTTATCGCATCTAGACTAGACGCAATAAATCAATCCCTGCTGGATCAATCGCTACCCGCTGATCCAGCGGGTAATGAAGACATATCCTTTGTAGAGTGCTCCGAGGGCGCCAATCTCCAGCTCTGACAAACTTCACCAGCTCTGAATTCACCCACACACAATTCTGATGTAAATCACAAGTCTAGCTGTAGCTTTTAGCCCCAGCTCAGAAGGGCTGAGGTGCACTTTTCCAGGAAAAGAGGTGTTTTAAAAAAAAACAAGACGGATAACTACGTGCAACTAAAGCCACACCACAGAGCAAAGACCAACACTCTTTACCCTATTGTACCTCCTGTCCTCTCCCCCATAAAAGGAGGAGAGAAAGCCAGCCTTGCCTTTCAGGTTCTGGCATAGCCAGACAGACATTTTTTGAATTTGATTGTAACAAATAAGGTGTAAGAGAATTAAGTTATGAGGGTATAACACCAAAATGATATAAAATACTTAAACCAGATTTTTTCTAACATTCTCCAGTCCATTCAATGCACTGCTAGAGGCAAGTTCTTTTCCATCTTCATCTACTGCTATCACCTTTTACCAGTTTGTCTGGTTTGTTCCAATAAAGCAAAGCTGCCTTTTGGAGATGTAATTTAAGCAAACACACACACGGCAAGTAATGATGACTAAATTATGGCTACCATGTACTGCATAATTGCTACTCCACAATGGCTCTTTATGGAGGTGGTCAACTCATTACATAGAACTTTGTCTTCAAAACAGTTGCTCTGATCTTCCCTTAAGATTGATGTTTGAGGTAGTTCACTAGCACAGGTGGGATCCCCAGCTGATCTATGGCACATGTGCTGTTGGTCAGTTTCAGAAGCTTCCTGACAGCCAGCCTCGACTGAGACATCAAGGATTTTGGATGAGCTGCACAAGAAGGGGGAAAAAATGACTGTAAACTTTCAGGACATTCAAAACCTTCTACCTTAAGCAAAGAGAGCACCTAGAATGAGTCTCTCTCACAGCACACTCCTCATGCACTGTTATATTCTACTTGGCTTTCGACCAGCCATAAAGGGGCTGGCAACTGCAACATTTTAAATGAATAAATTGCATTGCAATGCCACCTGGGGCACCTGGGAGCCATATCAATGGGTGTATCATGGATGATGATAGATACTGTTTCACAGTGGCATTCCCGAAAGCAGATGGGTTTGCGTGGTTCAGGTTACATAATGCAAACTGCCTGGCTCTGTGTTGTGAATTTTAATAAACGAGAGCAATCTGATCATCCGTGACAATGACATTTTGCTCTAGATGGGTAAAAGTCAAATGCTGCTGGGATTCATCCTTTGGCCACATTCTCTCCCCCTCATGCCCCCGGTCATATGGTCACGCACCTACAAGCTCACTGAGGCGTCTGCCTGGCATTAAGGTACTGCATCTCCATGCCACTATATACACAGGAAGCAACTTGTCTGGAAACCATCTTCTTGTTATAGCTTTTCCCCTTTCAGTTTTTTCCTCAAAGGCAGGGGCATAGGACAAGCTCCTTGCTGTGGCTGGGCTACTCAACATGTTAAATGATGAGCTTAGCTTCGGGGGTTTCACAAGTGCTGTACCCACACTGACAATTTTAGGGCAGTCTCACACTAGTACAAGTGCAGCTCTGCCAGATAACAACAGTGGGAGAACCAGCCACTAGCACTAGCACTGCCACTGGCGTCACCTAACTTTGCTAAGAGCATGTTAGGTTGGTAAAAGTACCAGAGCCCTGTCTACACGAGTCCTCCCACACTTGCTACCAATAGTGGAGCTGCACTGGTGGCAAATTCTGTTCAGAAGCGCTTTGAGGAGAACATCAAGAGGATGAAGTTAATGTGTCTAGCCATCCTCTTCTCCATACCCATCTTCCATCCCTCTCCTCCCACATTCTCTTTCAGATTCTGGAAGACCAAATAGTAATTGTTCCTATGCATATTTCTACTCCTCTTGCTGCACCCTCCACAAGACACTAATTGATCCAATGTCTGTACCAAACTGCTGAGATCACCGTACCTGTTCACCCACTTTGGCACTTGATAATAACAGGAGGGGGGGAAGGAAGGAGAATCCTGAGTATCAGTTAGATTTGATTCCTGGCCATACTGACTTTGATCATCTTGTCTTCCCTCAAGATTCACCCTTACTCCTTGCTGCGGCAACATTTTCTGCAGTCAACTCAGTTGGGTTGTGGCAGTGGAGATTTTCAGACCAGGCTATATTGATGAAGGAGAGGAAGGTAACCTTCCTTTTAGGTACTCCATGTACTGAAGATTTGGTGGTTGGAGAAGGAAGGGAAGGCATTAAACAGCTTTGAATGCAGAGGAGTCTTGTGGTGAAGCTACTACAGGCTCATTGGCTCTTAATGTGAAAACTCTAGGTCAGTAGCTCTCAAAATTTTTTTTTTACTGGTGACCCCTTTCACATAGCAAGCCTCTGAGTGTTATACCCACCCTCCCTTATAAATTAAAAACACTTTTTATATATTTAACACCATTATAAATGCAGGAGGCAAAGCGTGGTTTGGAGTGGAGGCTGACAGCTCACGACCCCCCTGTGTAATAACCTCAGGACCCCGAGGGATCCCGACCCCCAGTTTGAGAACCCCTGCTCTAGGTGATGGTGAGGTGTAGTCTCATGTGATCTACACTCACAGCTATGTCACCAATGGCCTTATCTCAAAACTGTACCTTCTTTAGCAACAGCAAGCTTCTGGGAAGCACTTGGGAAAAAGCAAGCAACATTGTGTGTTTTAACCTGACCAACCAATAGGCAGCTAGTAGATTTAGCATCAGTTCATTGTTTTATCCTGAAGAATGCAACTACTTCTGGGGTGAAAAGTAGCAGTTACTAGCCGCCAGCAACACCACCCAACAGGTTAGGACAGGAACTGAAGGAAAAAAACCTGTGCCCACCTGAAACTCCAAGGAAGTTTAGGCTAGCAAAAAGCCCTTACTCAAACTGATCTCAAGTTGCTTTTTTGGAAATTGGCATACTATCCAAGTGATGTACTATCAAAGCTGTAAGGCTAGTGCAAGTTTCCAAATCTATGGCAGTGCATACAAGTTACCTCTTTCCCTGATCAGCAGCGCCAATGCCTCACTAGTCGGCGAGATCTTATCTCCTGCGATGCTTGGTAAGTACACATTGGCTCCAAAATCAATGAGCAGTTTTGTGAATTCACTCCCACAACCATGTCTCAGGCAGATTTCAAGCACAGTCTTGGGCTGCTTGATTCGTGAAATCATTTTCTGATCAGTGCAGTTGTAATTGGGATCTGCTCCATAAAGCAGCAGCATTTTAAAACACTCCAGATGTCCATAGACCGCTGAGAGATATAAAGGGCCTGAGCACGCTGCAGAGTTGGCAGCCCACTCTGGGACTCTAGCTTTAACATTGACTTCTGCCCCATAGTCTAAGAGTTCTTGCAGAATGCTGACATCTCCATCTCTAGAGGCTGTGAGCAGTGGAGAACAGTTATTGTAGATGCTGCCAGAAGGACTGGCCCCTGCCTCCAATAGTGCTTTAACACAATCTAGGTGGCCATTACTAACAGCAGTGAATAGCGGAGTTTGCGCTTTCACATCTAGGCTGTCTACTTCTGCTCCATGGGCCAAGAGAACTTCTAAACTTCTCAGATGGCCCTTTGAAGCTGCCAGGCGAAGTGGGGTCCCCGGTACCCCCCAACCACTTCTGCTGTTAATAAATGTTTTGTATCTGTCTTGGCACAAAAGTTCATCAAGAGTTTCATAATCATCCTGGGACGCTGCTTGGTTCAGCTCTTGTCTTTCTCCATTATCATCTTCATTTTCTCTGGGCTGGAGCATGGAGAAGATTTTGGTTATATCCATTAGATTCATTTTTGGTTTGTCTCTTAAGTATAACTCTCATCATGAACTGTGTAAAGCATGAGATCTATGGAACAAGAAACAGGATTAGGAACTAGTTCTAAAAACAGCTTCATTCTCCACTCTGGGGAATCTCAGACGCAAGTGGAGAAGCACAAGGACAAAATAATTACCTTATTGTCATTCCTTCCTCAGACAAACACTTACATATATTCCCACACTTAGGAATAACCACAGAGGAAAACCACAACGTTTTATGACAAAAAGATCTGGACCAATGCTCCAGTATGAGCATGGGCTATGAAACCTCAATCTACCTACACCCATGTAGGTATTCAGAAAGCAACAATCACTGTGGCACCTGCTACTAATTCTTATCCTGGTTTTGTATGGATTTTTTGAGAGTGAAGGAGGAGGGTACTGGATTAGGCATGGAGCTAGGATTCACAAGACTTGGCTTCAGTACCATCTTGTTGTATGGCTCTGGGGAAGTCACTTAAGGCTAGATTTTTGGAAGAGTTCATCATCCAACTGCTAAATGAAGCAGCTACATTTACAAAAGTGCTCAGGACTCACCAGCTCCCATTTTTTTTAATGGGAGTTGTTGGATGCTGAACAATTTTGAAAATCTGGCCCTTAAACTCACCTTGCCTCAGCAAACACTATCTGTAAAATGGGAATAATAATGCTTAGCCAACAGCCACTTTTGCAAAGCACTTTGAGACCTAGATAACGTTCTCAAGAAGGTTTAGGAGCTGGCAGTGTTACTGACATTTGCAGGTACAATAGACAACCAGCCTGGACATTTTTTCTGTCTTGCAATTTTTAAGTGACTGGAATAGCCATGTTGTATTATTACTACTATTATTCAAAAGAGAATTGTAGCATTAATTAAAAATGAAATTCTAATTGAGCATTTTCAGAATGGGTAGTAAGGGACTTTCTGAATTAAATACACAAGCAGCTGAATCTCTTACAGCAGGGGTTCTCAACCTTTTTTTTTTTTTCCTTCTTCTTCCCTGGAGGCCTCCCCAACATGCTATAAAAACTCCATGGCCCACTTGTGCCACAACTGGTTTTCTGCATATAAAAGCCAGGGCCAGCATTAAAAGGGTAGAAAGCAGGGCAATTTCCTGGGGCTCCACACCACAGGGCACACCATGAAGCTAAGTTGCTCAGACTTCTGCTTGATGGCAGGGCTCAGGGTCCTGGGCTTCAGCCCCATGCAATGGGACTTCAGCTTTCTGCCCTAGACCCCAGTGTGTCTAACATTGGTCCTACTTGACAGACCCACGAAACTTGCTGGGGACCCGGGAGAACTGCTGTTCTACAGAGCAGGTTTTTCCTATCCCTGAGCAGGGTAGCAGAACCAAGCTGCATTTACATGTATCTTATAGACAGGGGAAATGTCTGACAATTGTTTCTTTTACAAAGCAGCTGTAATGGAATATGGAAGTTTGCCATATGGGCTCAGTCCATTGATCCAGTTAATCTGGCCAATTCCTAATGCTTCTGAGGAATGTGAAATCCCCCACAATGCACCTGACCAGCTGTGAAATGCTATAACTTAGGGAAGGGCAGAAGGAATTCTTGACACATTCCAATCCCAAAGCATCTAGAATTTCCTTTAACAGAAGATGCGTCAGTAACAGCTCTATCCATTCCTTCTCCTAAATGATTCCTGCAAATACTTTTATTAGGAGCTGAAATTCTCTATTTGTCAAATTAGCTGCATTATGCAACTAGTCTATTCTTGCAAACACATCTGTGACAAGAACGATGCTAGTAATTGGATGATACACTTTATAATACAAAGCTAGTGGGTATCTACTTAGATGTAAACAACTGGAGACTAGGGGGAGGGTTAGCACCCCCCACCCAAATAATTAGGGATTGTATTAGTGAAGGAAATGCTGAGTTTGGAACAGAAGCTCATTTATCTCACTTTATTAAAAGCAGACAAATTTAGTTATGATCCAAAACTACGCATTAAAATGACATTCAACAGCTGTCATTTTATTATTTTTAACTAAAGCTCCAATAAAAAATATAGTCTATGCCCCGATCTAAGGAGGTTCCCATGTACCATTCCATCTTAGCAGCTACATTTTCTGAATTAGTTGAGTAAGTTTTGTGGCAGTTTGTAAATACATGAATCTGTTGCGTCTGTATCTTCTGAACTTGTTTCAAACAAACAATTACCCTAAGTTAATACAGCAATGAAGCCTTGGAGTTCTAGAGGAGAAATATGAAAATTATACACAACTGTTTTTTAAGCATAGGACTTGATTTGAAAGGAATGCACAACTATACTTAAAGGACAGCTGTAATATTTACTAATAACAAATCAATGTATTAGAATAGTGTGCAAAAGCATCCATGCAGTGACACTTTGATAGTGTAAATACTGTAGTGAGAAACATATTTCATATAATTACTGATCAGAATAGCCAAAAATGAGATATCGTCTATACATTGAAGCAAAACATGCGCATGTTTGATCTTCAGATAAAGAGAGTTCGGTCACAGTTAATAGAGTATAATACCAATACTACATATACTTACATATTTAAAGCTGTGGTTACCAAGTTACTTTAAAGTTGCCAAAGCTGTCTGGCCATTATTATGTTGCTGTCTTACCTCTGTGAGGTAGTTGATGCTCACCTAGTGCTGTGAAGCAGGCAGCTTGTCCCAGTGCTAATTCTCTTTCACCTTTAAAAAAAAAAAAAAAAAAAGAGAGACGATCTTCCCAGGAGGATAAACCTCACCCAAGAACAGGGCACCAGCTCTGTAGAACTGGAGCAACGCAGGTCGTCAGGCACACAGCTGAAATGCCACTAGAAGGGATAAAGGCCAGGGCTCTCGGGCTAATTTTAGCCCCACAGGCGTTTTATCTTACTACTTCCATTCTTGGAAAGTTCTCACTCAGAAGGGTAAATATAGAGGGGTCGGATGGTGATGCTTTTAGGGGATGCTGGGGGGGACAATCAGGCAGATGCTGTGGAGGGTTGGAACCAAGATATGAGCACAGACCAGACACACACAATACATTTGTTTCATTACATCCTCTCCAAAGTCAGTCAATTTTATGAAGACTTGAGTATATTTCTTAACTAGATTGCTGGTCAGTTTCCTGCCCTGGACTTGCACCATACCTACTACTGTGTTAGTTACACCAACACTGGCAGTTTTTGAGATCTCTAAATGTTGCTCTGTGCTCTCCTACCATTCAAACCTATGTTCTCTCAGCCTCTAATCTCCCCTCTCCCCTGACACCTTTTGCACCTTCAGAGCAACTGCCACTGATTTCCAAGCTTTCAGTTTGTTTTATTATTAACCTATGGAGAGACTGAGCTGACAACTGGCCTGCCCTCATTTCTAAAAGGAGAATGGTGTGTGTGTGTGTGTGTGTGTGTGTGTGTGTGTTCGTTCTCATAAGAGCAAGTTTTCATGATGCTTTACTGAAGATGGTTTTCAGACATATGGACCAGTATACACCCACCTTCCCAACCACCCCTTTGGTATTACAAAATTAAGCAGCATGCAACAAGGCAAAAATCTCCAGTACCTTGGGAGGAGGAGGATTGGCACTGTTTGGACAATGTTATCAAAAGCTGTCAGCAGGCAGGAGTGTAATTTTATCTTAGCCAGTTCATTTTAAACCTTTTGAGGTGGGGGAGTAATTGTCTGACAGTCTGAAGCAGCATTATCAGAGCTATGAGACAGCAAGAAAAAAAACCAAATTATCCAGGAGAAAGATCTCCAATACAAGAACTAAATCAAGGGGTACTCTGATAAGGAAGCCTTCCCCCTCCCCTTTTTTTTTAACCCTTCAACAAGTGGCATAGTGAGAATTAGTTTGTGCAACACTTTGAAAATTGTTAAGTGCTATGCAAAAGAATTACTACAGGAAATTTGAAATTCACTGAAAAATTTGTAGACTTTCAGTCTATCTGGAATGTCACTAACTCCAAATATGATATAAAGCAGATTCTATTGCTTGGACAGGACTAATTTCCCAAAGCTCAGGAATATTGTGAACAAAATTGATTGGGAGGAAAAATAGAAAGAAAAATGTGAATGAAAATTGGGAGTTGTTTAAGAAGAGTTTATTGGATGGCAAGAAGCCATGATGCCACATCAGGAAAGAGGACAACTTGGGCTATAAGCATATCCTGGTTCAATGGTGAAGTAAAGGCAGAAATTAGAAATAAAAAAGCAACATAAATGGGGAAAAAAGGGAAATGGATAGCAATCAATACAAATAAGTTATGAAGAGTAGAAAATTGATAAGGAAAGCTAGAGAGATCAGGGAAATAACATATATAGCTGGCAGCATGAAGTACAAAGAGTTTAAGTATATAAGGAACAAAAGAAATTCTAGCAATGGTATTGGCTCATTATAGGTAAAGATGATAAAAATGTTAATAATGACAAAAAAGCAGAAGTATTCAATATTCTGTTAATTTGAAATAAAGTAGGATGTTGTATTTGTATCACATAAGGATGATACAGTACTTTCCAATTCATTAATAAGTAAGGAGGATGTTAAACAATGTCTATTAGGATAAACATTTTTAAATCAGCAGGCCAGGATAACATGCACCTAAGACGCCTAAAAGAGTGGGGTGAGGAAATCTCTGGCCTGCTGATGTTAATTTTTAATAAATCTTGGAATACTGGGAAAATTCCAGAAGACTGGAAGAGTGCTAATGTTGTGTCAATGTTCAAAAAGGGCAAGTGGAATGGCCTTGGTAACTATAGTCTCATTAGTCTGACATCACTGCGGGACAAAACAACAAAAAAGCTTATATAGGATTTAAATTGATAAAGAATTAAAGGATGGGAATATACTTAACGCCAGTCAGCATGGTTTATGGAAAATAGTTTTTGTCAAACAAACCTGACTTCATTCATTGAAATTACAAGTTTATTTGATAAAGGTAACTGTGTAGATATAATATACTTGGACTTTTGTAAGGTGTTTGACTTAGTACAGCACCACATTCTGATTAAAATATTAGCACCATACTAAATCAATAAAGCAAATGTTAAAGGGATTAAGAACTGGCTAATTCACAGATCTCAAGAAGTAGCATCACTGGGGAATCATCACTAAATAGGAGTGTTTCTAATGGGGTTCTGCAGGAACTGATACTACACCTGATGCTGTTCACATTTCCATCAATGATCATGAGGTAAACATAAAAGCACTGATGATAAAATTTGCAGATGACACTAGTTCATTTACCCATACAAAAGAAGAGTTGGTCTTGCTTCCCGCTGAAGTCAAGTGGAAAACTAACACACCTTAACAATTCTACAATCTTATTTCATACACTTCCCCATTTCCCCCTTGCCTGATATTAATTTTCCCCCATATCCCACCTTTTTGATGCTCAAATTAGATTGCAAGTGCCTTGTCCCAGGGGCTGTCCTTAATTACCATATAAAGCACCATGCACCTATCACGTTACATTTACATGTTAATATATTATTTCAAGGGAATGCTTGTGCCTATAGTGTGCACAAGTGTTCCATTTAAGTTACAGTTCTACTCTGAAGAGTAACTATATAAAAATAGAATCTTCTTCTGCCACAGATCTGCTGACTTCAGTGACAAAAATAATTTTTAGTTCTTTACTTGTATCATCTCTGATGAGCCATCACAGCTATGGAAAAGTGAACTGAAACCTATTATCTCTCATGTATCAATGGAATTCTTAAGTTGCACTCAGCTACACCTATGCAAACCCATTGAAGACAGGTAAGTGAGGATCTAATTTGGCCCACAGAACATACTGGTGTTGACATATAAAGGGGAAAAAAAGTTGTTTTAAACTCAAAAGCCCAGGTTCTCAGAAAAACATTTGAACTTGTAAACTGAGCAGATTTAATAGAGAAATTGAAACAGGATTTGTCAGTTTTAGAGAAGCACTGTTCAGAACAGAACTGCACTTTACTTGATGCTATGAACTCCTGAGAAAAGGAGTTTGTGACTAACCCCTTGTTCACTGATCCAGGAAGGCCCAAGTTGAGGATTCCATGTTTCTCCTCCAAACAGTTGACAGCTTCACTGAGAGCTCAATTCCGCTACCCCACCACACATGGAACACAATGAGAGCGTTCAAAATATTTGTTTCTGTGCAATTTTATTCTGCATGTAAATTCGGTTACTAATCTGAGATCTTCAAACTTGCCAACTAAAATATTTGTAGTTCCACCTTTAACACTGTATCAGTTTGTCATTTTATGTAGCCATGGAGCGTTAAAATTACACTACTGCCCTATTAAATTTAAATCGAACACTGAATCCCTATAAAAATTATACTACCAGTAAGAGAGGTGGAATATTAAAGGCTCTAGGACCGTGAAGACCACAAAGAATTACACAAAATGGGTCACAAGATTTTGGATACTTTATAGGCAAAAAAAAATCTTCAGTAGAACGAAGAAGTGGTTTATTTAACTTAACTCTCAAGTAGTTTTATCCTAACTCAGATTTAGTTAATATGCTGTATTGACAGAAAACAGCAGATTTAATTTAAAAAAAAATAAGTATCAATTAAGCTTACTAATTGCTGTACTTTTAGTTAATGCAAGGTATCTTCAGGAGAAATCAACTCACCCTAACACCTGATAGGAAAAAACAAGGCTTTGACAACATACCTACAACATCTAAAAATGGTATCTGCCTCCTCAAAGTTTAAGATCACATTCAGTGGTGAAAGGAAATTATAAATCACCCAGACCAAAGAAGTTGTCAAATAGACAATAAGCTTCCCTGACTTGTAAATTACAGCCTTGTAGACTCAATTCAATTCAACAAATCATAAGAAAAACCCAATGCAGGCAAATGAAGAATTTCATTGACATTGTCAGGAATATTTAAGATTACTAAAATGAGAAAAATCTTAGAAGCCTGCGAGGATTTAGAACTCCCACTTGCCAGGAACATTTTTGCCTTAGGATACAGAAATAGAATTTTCACTTTCCATACAGCAGTTGATACCATTGATCAAGGGCTGGTTAACACAAAGTGACCTTGGGCACATTTCTGAGAATCATCTACCTTTGACATTTTTTTTTAGCCAGCATCTTTGATTGGGGTGGCAGGACTGTGTTGAGGCAATTCACATTCATACTTGTTTCTCTGAGGCATCATGATCTAGTTAGTGGCTAGAGTTCTGTCCCCAGCTCTGCTGATGACCTGCTGTATATCCTTGAGCAAATCATTGCTTATCTGTGCCTCAGTTTTCCCATCTGTAAAATGGGGATAACATCACCTATCTTTGTAAGGTGCTTTGAGCTTTATAACTGAAAAGCATTAAATCAGGGCTACAGCCCAGATTTTAAAAGGTATTTATATGTTTGTGCACTCATTGGGATTTAGGCTAACTACTAAAATCCCTTTTGAAAATGAGGGTTAGGCTCCTCAATCAATTAGGTGTTGCAACTAGCTTTAAAAATCTGGACTTACATGATATATTGTTTTAGCTTTCTTTGATTCTGATCCTGTTTTTCACATAAATGTAGGGGGCCCACAATTGTACTCATTAACGTAACATTTGTCAAGATTTTTTGATCAGCAAGTTAACTGAATGTTCCGCCTCATTTGCATCCATTTCTGCTAAAGTTGAATAAACTATTTGAAAACTGTCATATAAATAAAATTGGCAAAATTCCAAAGGGGGTAGATTTTTAAATAGCATGAAAGACAAAATCCACTTTTTGAAGGGCAAGTTTTATAAACAAAGACAAAAAATGTTAGAGGCCTGCAATATTCTAAGGTTCCAGTCTTCTACTTAAAGAAAAAAGAATTTATCTTTAAGTAGGATCCCACAATACACAAACTTTGCTGTTTCTTAATCACACCCATTGCTTGTTACTACAATGTATGTTCTACTAATACTTGCCACAAATTAACAAATTTTAACATGCCCACAATGAAGTTTCCATGCTGGTGTGATTTTATTTATGACCTTGTGGAAGTTTCATTGCTCAAGTAATTTAAAACTATAGTGGACAAAACTCTGGAGGAAGTTCTACAGAGAATAGTCCTGCACTGCCCCCTGCGGAATGCATGTGTATGAAAGAAAGTGGACTGACTTAAGGCTTTGTACTTATTTCTATGATTCTTGGAATTTAAGAAGGTCTGTTCAATTAAAGCAGCTTCATTAGCTTCATCCAAAGCAGCAGTTTCTAAGATTTAAATGCATCTTAGGTTTCAGAAAACCTAAGTTCAGAAATCTCTTTTCAGAAAGAAAATAGTAACCACCTGATCAGGAAAAACAGCAGGTTAAGAAGTGTGAATCTGCAGACAACGCAGTGGGGATGGAAAGAAAGCTGGTATCTGCAGAAAGCTACAGAAGCTTATACTACTGCGGAGAGAATCTAAGGCTATGGCTACACTTGCACTTCAAAGCGCTAAGTGTAGTCAAAGCGCCAGCGCTGGGAGAGAGCTCTCCCAGCACTGTCCGTACTCCACCTTCCTGTGGGGAATAACGTACAGTGCTGGGAGCCGCGCTCCCAGCGCTGGGGCTTTGACCACACTGGCGCTTTGCAGTGCCGCAATTTGCAGCGCTGGAGAGGGTGTGTTTTCACACCCTGCTGCAGCGCTGCAAATTTGCAAGTGTAGCCATGGCCTAAGAGGCACTGGCTATTATACAGGATTCTTACCTAGGACAGCAAAGCAAAAATTGTGGGCTGGACACTTAGGACGGAAAAAGCCCTAGAGCCCATACTGGATTTGAGATTTAAAAAGGAGTCGATATAATTATCTTTAAATAGCACCTCCACCAGAAGGATTCCAAATGTTATACACAAATTGATGTCCAAATCTATCTAACTATACCACTTCAGCTACCACCGAACCGTGGCCACTGGGGCAACACACTGCAATTGACAGAGTAACTGCTGTTCAGAGATACAGGCCCTGTGGAACTGGGAATGCTGACTCCAGTTATTGCAGGATCAAGCCTTGAGTGCTGTCAACAGAAATAACACATTTCTTAAAGAGGCCTGTTTTACAATGAGATCTAGGGATATGAGCTGCCACGATGGGACAAGATCCGAGTTTAGAGAGTTGCTACTAAAAATTTGCTGAAAGTCATCCAAATGCCATTTTCTAGGGAGTCATGTGTGTCAAGGGAAGGTTGTTTTTGATGAAGGAAAATAAATCATTGTGTTTCCTTCTAATATATATATAGAGAGGAAAGCTGAACATCACTCTGGGATAGCATGAAAATATGGATAGCATGTATTGTGATGGTTAACGGTGCTTCAGTAGTATCATTCACCACAGATCAGAGACCTCTATTGACATTGAGTAGTACCTTATTCTGCAGGTAAGTGCCACTGAAACCAGTGGGACTGCTTGTGGAGTAAGGTACTAGTCAGCATGAGCGGGGGTGGGGGGTAGGGAGGGAAAAATCACTCTAGTTAAGATAACTTTGTGATTTCTAGTAGTCTTCATTGATTTGGCATTTTAATATTTTAAATTTTAACCCACGGTAGAAATTCACAAGCTAAAAAACTGACCAAAGAGAGAAACATCTCACAAACTTCTTTACCTTAAAAATGCAAAGACTTTAATTTTATTTTTGTAGGAAATAAAAATAAAATTGTAATACAAATGAAGTGTCTTGAGCCAACCAAATTCATTTTGAGAAAAGAACACAGTGCTTCTGTAGACATGGTACAAAAAGTTTGCAGCAGTGAATCAACTAAACTGATTACACATATGCAGCTTCAAGGAAAACAGCACATGGGCTTTAATCATACACATTTTTATACAACTGTCCCTCAAGAAGTACATTAAAGACAAAGTACCAACAGACTTACAGAAATAGCAAAAACATTTAAAGTTTTGAGCTGAGTACAACACAGAATTTTAGAGAAGTTCCTACAAAGACCAAATCATGGCTAGTATAAGAAAAAAGTACTACTTGGGCTCTGTTTACAGATGACTAGATCCAGTGCTACCCAGTACACCATTAGTACACTACTACAGTAATACATATATACATATGAATGAATGTTATGAGAAAAGAAAGGCCAAACATTTTAACCTAGTCTTTCTGCATTGCTTTTACAGTTTGAAGACACCAATGGATGCAGCAGCACGTGTGGTTTTAATACTGAAATTAACAAATCACATTGACTGCAATTGGCACTGAGCTGAGTACCATTAATGCTACAGATATTTAGGAAAACAAGGGTTTTAACACTGCTTCTTGTGAGAATTTGCTTAATTGTGTTAATCAAGTGATGTATAAAGTATTTTAATTAAAACAAAACTACTATATTCGGAAAGGGCTTCCCCCACAGAACCCACACAGAGCATGTGCCTGCATGTGATGGGAACGGAGCGTAAAAAAGGATCAGCCTCAGATTCACAATTTGCATTAGTCATTTCCACATAAAGAATCTGGTCACTCATTAAAATTGGGGGTGGAGGGGAGAGAAGAGATTAAAAATGGAAAAAAAAGTATTTTTTGCTTCCAGCCCCACTATAATTTCTTATTGAATAGTATAAAGAACCATATTTTTAATTTATTTATTTATTGCATAACTCACCAGCTCTAAAACTTGAATGGAAGACCAATTGTGCCTGAATGGGGTCAAATCCTGCAAGGTGCACAATGCCCAAAGCTCACTGACCTCAGCGGGAACTGGAAGTACTATGCACTTCAGAGGACTGGGTCCAAAGTGAATCTCCATCTGTGACTGAGAATCAGTTCAAATGCAAAAAGGCAATTGTATAGGTCATGATCCTACACTGTGCCAAACTCGCTCAGCTCCCTGTGGATTTCATTAGGCCTTGAAGGTAATCCAGGAGGCACTCTACACCTTGTGGAATTGGACCTATAAAAATTAAAAACAAACAAAAAAACAAAAATGTCCAGCTATTACTAGCAGTCTCCTTCCCTAGTCAGGACGACTGGAGAGCAAAACCAGCAAGCACTCATATTCACCCTCTTCCCACTAGAAGAGTGTTTTTTCCTATGAATTTTATGGATGGAATTCCCTAACAGCGGAAATACACTGCAGCTAGACAATGCCATGGGAAAGGGTTTATTCTAAAAGGGCCAACTAGAATTTACGACAGCTGTGACCCAATTAAACATTCCTATTTTTCTGCCAAGCAGTGACGAGAGCACCACTCTACTTCTACTTGCACTGTAGAGAACAATTGCAAGACAAAGCATAATTTAAGATTCCAGCATTATGAAGCTCATTAAAATATTCTGAAGAATGTGAAAAAAAATAAAGCCATATTGCACCTCTTCCATCTCAATCTCTAAAGCACGTTAGAGTATCAATAGCAACAGCTTCCTTAAGACTAATACATTTTACAACCAGATACCCACACAACATTGTAACACTATCCATTTGTAGCATGTGAAGTGAGAGACTATATACAGATGTGCAACAATTAGAATTTCTAATTCAAACACAAAAAACCTCCAGTAGAGAAAACATTTATACAAACAAGAAACCACCCACACTAAATAGCGTATTTTCCAGTTATACAAGACAGAATGGAAAGAGGCATGTAACACTGTTCCGTTTACAGCTCCAGATAAAAGTAGTCTTGACTCAGTGGCCTGCATGTTATTGACTCTGGATAAATTACAGTAGTTTGTCTCCTATAAGATTGGTTTAAGGCAACTGCTTAGTAACAGTTTTTAGATTTCCTGTTACACTAGCAGTGGCCATATAATCAAATCACTCAACATCTTATCAGCAGGCAGCATGTTATAAACAGAACATAGGCTTCTACAACCATTTTGAAAGCCACAGTAGGAAGCCAATGCTAGTCGATAGGAGTCCAGAGGACATGCTGCAGTGCTTTAAACTGCCTTTTATTTCTGAAACAGAAAGTCTTCCTCTTGAATGAAAAGTTTCTAACTAGCTGGTCTTCAGATAGTCCAACAATTTTATGGTATCCCAAGAAACTATGGAAATGTTCCCATGACTATTACTTTACAGCACTCTGGTTAGCACTATATTACAAATGATTTCTGATATACACTCTAATTGTACAAATATACATCTTAACAAGATGAACTTTGTTGTAAACAGTTGCCCTTTTTAGTTGAGTTTTACATTTTGAAGATTTACAGCCATGCACAGTTTTGTTACTGAAATAAAAAACAAGATCAAATGCCAAGATCACTATCAGTATGTAGAGTAATCCTACCAGAGCTGCATGCACATACTAATAGTCAAGCCAAGGATACAAGGGATTTGCAGAGATGTCAAAATGTCAGATTGTTCTAGATATTATACGTAAAGGTCACAATGTATCTTTAAAAAAAAAAGATATGGGTGGTTTAGAAGACAAGGTACTGTATGAAGACTTTATAAAAACATTTTGCAAAATGCTTTTGTACAAAGATTACTGGTATGGTTAAATCCAACAGTAGTCAGTGGAAATTGTTTTAGTACATAACAGCATTTAATTTTCATTAAATGAAAGAAGAGTGTTGAAGTTTAAAATAATTGGTCCTGAAAAGTACCTCTACTGGCCTCATTTGCAATTTAAAAGTTCTCAGTTTCAGGAAGGCCTATGTAGGGTTTGATACACCTCTGCTCCTGTCCAGAAAGGAAAGCCAAGCTACACCTATTGGTCCTTTTGAGAAGGGCTCAACCAGCAAAAAGTGCCAGTGTGAAACTGATTTCTTATGGAAACTGTTGTGGAGAGGCAGAGGGAAAAGAAGTTCCCATTAAAATACAGTTTTCCATGGACTCTAAAGCAGCATTTGAGTCACGCGTACACTTAGAATTCTGGACCAACAGACTAAGATTAAAGGTGTCTCCTTTTAACATGAGACAACTATGTTAGCATGGCAAGCATGAAAGAGAAGAGGTTAGCATACAGGTTAGTTTTGATTTTAGGAGTTGGGCAGAGCCCTTTTCTCTTTAAAGCAGAAGGATTCAAGAGTGGATTTTCTTCTCTTGAGATGTGGTAATCACGGCCACAGAAGTATAATGCATTTAGAAGTGTTAAACTAATACCAAGATATTCAATGCATAATCATTTAAATGATGCAATATTTCTGGTGTATACCATAACTTAACATGTGTAAAAGAGTGGCTTTTTTTGTCCCTAACAGATCTTTTCACCATCAGAGTTCTGTATTTGATGTGCTTATTACAGTGTTTAAGCCGTTTAGATACTATGCAATTATCTCCCTCATATCCTGAAAACAAAGATTTTTATTTTTAAATCAGACTAAAAACAGCTTGCTTTAAAAACTGAAAAATCCACTAATGAAGAAAAAAAAAAAGATGTAAAAAGGCTTGTACTCATTACCATTTTAGGCACTATACATTCTCTGCCATTCATCTTTTTGTATTACGTATATTGTGATCAAACCCATAACAGGATATTTTCTTGCCCAAACTGCAAATGAGATACTGAGAGTAATACAGTCAGCATAAAACCAGAGCTAGTTTCCTTCTTACTATTTACATTGTTTTTCTCCCCCAGTCTCCACACATTGATCAGTTTGAACACTAAAAACAGCCTGTAGTCAGTTTCACATTCAGGGTTGTATGCTCTACAACAAGGGCTGCTGCATTTCATATTTTCATATTTTTTAAAACTTTGAAAACATTCCTATTTGAATTAGGTTTCCAACAATCTAAAACTGGGTTTTAAGACCAGATAGTCTCTAGTACAAACGCTAAAACATGAACCAGAGGAAGCAGAAATATTTTCAGGACACTATACACAAGAGGCCATTAGAAACCTCAGAGATATTTTCCTTTTTGTAATATATTTCCCCAGAAAAGTTCAGTACTGATGGAACACCTATTTCTTCTTGTTGTTGGGTTTTTTGTTTGTGTGTTTTCACCCAATTTCTCCATCTGAATTTACTGAGATTTAAGGACATCAAGTACTTGGAGAACACCACAGTGAGTCCATGACTCAGACAGAATTATAACCCAGGGAGATTTCCTTTCCTTTTCTCCATCCCCTCCCCGCCTTCTCCAAACAAGATGACAATCCCCAATCATGTTTTTCACCTTTTTAACAAAATCAAAAAGCCCACTGTCATGAGAGGTGCTGCTTATTATCATGGTTTAAAGCAAAAATATTTTTAAAAAGTTGCCTATCTGAATGCAAATTACCGAAAGGTATGCCAATAAGAATAGAGACTATGAGCAGTAGGATCATCCCTCTTTGGCTTTACCAGAATGGGAGCTGCTACGTGGTATTTTGTGTATAATGGACCTGATAATGAGAGATGTTGAGCACCTGCAACTGTTACTGAAATTAATGGAATGTTTGTTTTGTTTTAAAAGAGGGGGAGAAAATGAGCTTGAATGTCTTCACTGGAAAGGGAATGCAAAGTCAGCAGAGTTTGCATTAATGTTTTAAGATCAGCAATAACATTCTCAATTGGCACTTAGGATGTGCTATGAGGCGATCATTTTTAGCCTTCGTTTTTAACAGAAATACATTGCATTTGTTGTTTCTGCCTTGTTGTTAGGTTTGAGAGAAAGTACATTTCTAGTCAGAACAAAAAGTTATCCCCTTGTTGCAAGACCCACATTGGCAAGATAAAACAAGAAAAGTTCTGGGGTAAATTTAAACATTTCCCTCCTTTCTGGTTGGTAACTCGCAGGATTTTAGGGAAAACTTCACCACTGTCAAATGCAAAATACTACAGTAGGTTTTTGTGTGGCTCAAGAACATTAAATCAAATAGGGATAGGATATTCTTAGACATGTTGGAGTAAAGAAAAGCTAGTGACTCAGGTGACCATCTGAGATCCTTGGGAAGTTGGCAGCAGTGACATATGCAAAACGGAGTTTTAAAAACAGTGACCACAAAAGAATCACGTACTACAGCTGCATATTACAATAATAAAAATTACATTGCCGTGGTTGGACATTAAGATGGTCTCAATAAAAAAAAGGCACAGTTCCTAACAAATGTGCATAGGAAATGAAAATAATTAATCAGCCTCTGCTACAGTGTAGGATTCCATGCAGAGCATCATTAAACAGCTAAGAAAAGAGTCTTTTCAGCATATCCACATTTTAAGGTGAACTAAAATGGCATTTACATCTTTTCATTGCCAAAATGCAAATCACATCTCTCCTACCCCAGTTATAAATACTCTGTGGCTTTTAACCCTCCATATCAAAGTGACCAAAAGCATCTTTATATTCTGAAAACCCAGTAATGGAAGTCATCTTTAACACCTGGTAGGAGAGACCACATTTTCACTGGAAAATGAGGTTTATATTCTCAGTCCAGGTAGCCTTCTAGGCAGCTCTGCATGCACATTCATCTTTTAATCTGTGGTGTTGCAACCCAAACTAAAGGTAAAATCCCTTCTCTAGATTGTTCAAACACCTCACAAAGAACAGCCCCTCCACACACACACACACATTAACACTTCGTTGTACATGGTCGAGGCTGCTATGCCTTCACAGGGCACAGATTTTGCATACCTTACTGCCACATTTGAATGGCTCACACAGAGTACACTATAAGCGCTAATCACTGGTGCTGCAGCTTTTCTTTTTTAGCGTCTGATTCTATAACTTCCATGGTGCTGTTAAGGTCAGGAAGGTCATGATGATTAGCAAAGTTCTCTTTGTTCTTTTGGTCCTGATCAGGCATGATGTCGACTTCCTCCACTATGGCACCATTGGTCAACAGAGCAGGTGGTTCACTTTCGTAGTCCTGGGGAGTGTTCAGCATCGGGGTTTTCGAAGACTCAACTGAGGCATTTACAATTTTAGATAAGGAGCAAACTTCATTTGGCAGGGGACCATCTAGGAAGGGCAGCTTCTATATCAGCAGAAAGGAATCAGCAAAAAAGATTAACAAAAGATGAGACACCCTGACACCAGGGCCTTATGTTGAACAAATGTTAATAGTCTTGAAAATGCTCTCTCATCCACCAGTTCCTGAGCACTGCATCTCCCAGGTCAATGCCTCTTTTGCAATAAGCACTATAATATTTTATGCATAATCTGTATGCAACATAGCATTTATAAGAGTATCAGGAAAATGGCTTTTCTTAAAACAAAGTGTGTTTGAGGTAGCAAAACTACAATTTTCAGTGTTCATACTAATCTAGCAAAGGACTCAAACACCTCCTCACTAGTCCATTTTTAGGTGTCTAGTCGTGTGCACAGAAAGGAAATCATAAGCAGAGAATTTTGGTAGCAATTAAAAGCCACACTGCTCTTTTCTGCAGGCTGATAGAACAGAGATATCTATGTACAAAGCTACAGATCTTAAAAAGTGGATCTACACTATTTTTGCTGCCTTGTGAATTTGCATCCTCATTTTTCTCTGTAAAACAGGTCAAATTAAAGAAAACACTTCTATATTTAGCAAAATTTTCTTTTGTTACTGGTGAAAGGAGATGGATTAATTATACTAGAGATTTAAGTGCTTTGTTCTCCAGGGGTGGCACAGCACACACAGCAACAATGCTAGCTTCTCCCATGTACCTCAACCCTGTTAGGGAGTGACAACTCTACCGGTGAGAGAATGTGACCTATTTACTCTTTGGTCCCTCTGATCTGAGGGAGTCAATTGTAATTGGGTTGTAAATGCCAAGTAAACAGATTACCTAGATATAGTCAAACAAGTGTTGGGATTCCATCCTGCGTTGATTTGCACCAGTCACCTAGAGATATATGGCTCCACTATCCTAGTCTCGGGCATATTTGCTCAGATCATCATACAGTTTTGTACATAATCCATGTGCAGGACTCACGTTTTCCAGGTCAGCTGCATTATCCTCTAACTTCATCTTCTGGCTCATGCAGTTGAGGAGATGGTCCAACACGCACTGCTTTGGATGCATCCCTTTGTCAAAGCGGTTATACATTCCACACCAGAACCTCAAGGACAGAAGGAAAGGGAATTAAAAGATCTGCTTGTACTTTGTTGGTTGTGACAGGGAGCAATTATTGTTCCTGTTTAAAGAAGAGATTTTCCACTAGTTCAGGGTCCACATTTACTTAAAAACCTAAAATCCTAGGTTTAATATGTCTAATATGAAGACAAGTTTTCATGAAGCTTTAGAAGGGTTCAATGAAAAGTTCTGAGGATCTATATATGCTTCGCCATGCCCAACATGGTCCAGAGGATAGGGTACCAGATAAGGAGGAGACTCAAGTTTGCTCTGCAGTGGATTTGCACTGTGAGCTTTTCAATTAACGTATGTGCCTTTAACTTTTCCCATCTACACCCTCATTTCCCAAGTACCTTGACTCTGCAGTAACACTTAGCACTTTGAGATTTATAGACTGAAACAGCATTGTGCACTAGTGACTGAGAAACAGGAAGTGAAATTGACCAATTCAGTTGCACAGTAGTGTCCAAGGTAAATAAAGATGAAAAACAGCATACATAATAAAAAATCCATTCCATTTTATAATAATTTCAGCAGCAACAGCATACTTCTGTGTATCAGCAGCACTTTAACACAAGAATATGTCTGTTTTTTTAAAAAATAACTATAAGGAGGCACTATCTTTAACAATAATGTGTCCACTCTCTCTAAGGAAAGCTCTAAGAGTTGAAGTGACAAGGAATTTGGAAAACTACTCTGCATATATTTTAAATTA
Source organism: Mauremys reevesii (assembly GCF_016161935.1). Classification (NCBI taxonomy): domain Eukaryota; kingdom Metazoa; phylum Chordata; order Testudines; family Geoemydidae; genus Mauremys; species Mauremys reevesii. Next base: position 82,132,251 of record NC_052631.1, on the reverse strand, counting down.
TTCTTATTTTTTCCTGTAACAGGGAGGAGGCTAGTTGCAGATCAAATATTTAAAATAATAGTATTTGCACGTATTTAGTGGTTACCTGTCAATTTCAAACGGCTTTACTAGTTGGAAAGCATAGTTATTCTCATTTTACAGACGAGGAAATGGAGGCACGCAGAAGTCAAGTGATTCACCCTAGGATGCATGGCAAGGCATTTTAGTTATCACTTCCATTCCTGTGGAAAAAAAGTGTCCCTCCTCCAATAAGTGACTTACTGGAAACTGAAAGGTAGAGTGTTTGGCTTAAGTTCCTTGTAAGCTGTGAATCCCTTATACAGAGGATTCCTGAACTCCTGCTTCTTCTGTAATAGGAAAGGCCACAGGGAATGGGTCTTCTCAAAAATCCTGTCAATTACAAAAAAAAAATCTAATCACTAACAGTTACAAACAGTGTTAGTATAATTCTGGCTGCACTGTTCAGGATTTGAGTAGGGCTGCATAGAAGATATTTATCCTTTCTATAGTGCAATTAGTGTGCCTTACAAACACAGACACACACTCCAGTCCAAGCCCTGGGTAGCTGATAATTTAAATTAGACAATGGATGGAGTAAAGTGAAGGGGAATACATTGACACCTGCAAGTTACTGTGGAGTTGCTATTTTAAACATGGAGTTTTTGGAATACATTCTTCTCTATACATGAGATTAAGTCTTTCACACTGCAGAGCACGTGCAAGAATTAAGAGAATTTTCCCCTAACCTTGATTACCTTTCCAATTAAATTTTAAAAGAGATTGAAGAGACTTCCAGACCTTTGCCCCATGAACTGCCAACTCACTTCAGAGCCTCCCGTTCCCTATAGCAAGTCCCAAGGAAGTTGCCAAACTGGCAGGAGTAGACGTGGTCATGGATTTCGAGAAGGAACCGCTCATTGAATTCAAATGCACAGGGAAACTGCTGCATGAGCTGCCAGACACATTCAGTGAACTGAGTGAAGACAGGGGACACTTCCTTTAGGTCACCATCCAGATGGCCACACCTGGAGAGTTAGAAAGAAAGCTACAAGGTTGCATCCTAGAACATTCAACAATAAGAGAAACACTCTGACCATCATATGACCTGAATATTTACCATCTCTCAAGGAGAGGTGACCCCAGTGCTAGGCCCCCAGTAAGTCACTCTATATCAGGGGTGATCAAACAGGGGGTCACGAGGTTACTACATCGAGGGTCATGAGCTGTCAGGCTCCACCCCAAACCCCGCTTTGCCTCCAGCATTTATAATGGTTTTAAATATATTAAAAAGTGTTTTTAATTTGGGGGGCGGGGGTCACACTCAGAGGCTTGCTGTGTGAAAGGGGTCACCAGTATAAAAGTTTGAGAACCACTGTGTACGGTTTAGGTGCCGAGACAGCCGACACTGAAGAAGAGAGTACTATTGAGGTTATCAGTACTGAGGTTGGAAGGTTCTGGGGCACATAACTGAGGCATTTGGTAGCGAGGGCACCACAGTCCACCAATTTAGTGGGTATCACATGTCCTATCTTGGAGGTTGATACTAGTACACTGGAAGGGTCCTGACAAATGAGTCTGTATTGTGAATCTGATGACTCATGTCTCAGTTTGCTAGGTGCCAAGGATGGCAATCTGTGCCTTGGCTCATCTCTGGAGTGGTCATGGAAGACAAATGGGGCCTCTAGGTACAGGTGGCCCAGGAGCTCAAGGTGCAATCTTGGATCACCAGGACACTGAGAGAGAGAGAGAGACTGACCAGATGGCTGAGCCCTAGCTACAGCCCTCCTCTCAGCATCTGAGGAATCTTGTATCAATCTCAAGGAAGAACAGCTTCAGACAGGCTTCCCTTACTCTGAGTGCATTTGGAGAAAGTGTGTCAAATAGAACACTGTTCTGTGAGGTGTCCATCTCCAGTGCGGAATAGGCACTTTGAGAACCCATCATTAATAGGCAAAGAGTCACACTAAGGACCGATCTTAAATACTGGTGATTTAGTTTCTGCCATGAAGCTAGTACCACCCCCATCCCTCCATACTAATAAACTTATTTAATTAAAATATATATTTTGCCAATGGGTGACTAGGCATGTAAAAAACTTCACCATCACCAGTGCACAAGGAAAGGGCAGATACTGCATGGGTTCCATCTTGCTGCCATGGGTGGTAAGAAAAAACTGAGGGGTGGTTGGGCCTGTTCCGCACTTTATGCCCTCGGATGGAGGGTGCGTAGAATCTAGGGCACAGGCAGTGGCTTCAACAGACATTGCTGGCCAAAATAATTCAATTTGCACACAAAGACTGGAATCCATATGGACTATCATCCAAAGAACATTATAGCTTAGATGAGGCTCAGAACACCTCATATCATTTTGCAAAATGTTTGCTAGCTAAGGAAGGATTATTTTTCCTTTCAATATATCCAGAAACAAAAGGACCAGAATAAAAGCGGGATCATAACAGTTTAGCAAAGCAGGCAATTCTCCTACTATGGCACTAAATATTCCACACTGCCAGGAAAGCCAGTGGGTTGGAAAGGGACACTGCCTTCAAATCTACAGAAACAAGTAGTGACTTTTGCAAGTTTGCCTGGGGCAAACAAATTGTTCAATACTATTTTTTCCAAGCTAATGGCAACATGGTCTCTTGCTACAGAGAGCAAGCTGAACACATACAGGGGACAAAATCACAGCCTGAACTCCTTCATTCCATCTACAGTATCGTGCAGCTAGCCAAATTACAAAGGGGAAATTCACCTTCCCATGAAACATCATGCACCAGCCACTACTAAAGGCAGAATAACCATCTCATCCTTTGTTCCTAGGCAATGATGAAATTTCACTCTTTCCTAAGAACTTAACAAAGTGTGCAAAAAGTAATTTAAAATTTATTCTGTCCTTCCTTTATAATACTGGTGAAAGTCACATTTAGTTTCCAGTCTTAGAAAAACAAAAGGTGAAAACAGTCCTTCCCACAAAGGGAATAACTGTGGGATGTGTTTGTTTGGGCTGCAATTCATCTTTGGATAAGTCCTTCTAAGGTAATGTTATGTGGATCTCTAAATGGGCTTTTCTTCCAGTGTCTCTCACACTAAGAAAAAATATTTATTGACTATAGTATTAAACAAGAGTATTTTCATATTGAGACAATCATTAAACAAAGTTCAGTTCAGTACAGAACCTCAGTTCTTCACCATTTAATGTTATAGAATAAGACGACTATTTCTTCCTAGTTTTAGTCTGGACCAAATAAATCTCTGTATTTTTCATTTGTTAATTAAATTACCATGCAGACAAGTAACTGGACTATCAATTAGAGAGAGTAACATTTTTATAAACCCATGGAAGGCAAATCTTACATTGGTTAATACTAGAATTGTGGGCTGAAGTTAAAGCTGCAAATAATCTGTAAACGTTTGTTGGGATTTGCCTCCAACCCTGGTCAACACAGAAGGGCATCAGAGGCCAAAAAACCCTCCAAAACGTGACTGTTTCACACACAGTATCAATGTAATATCAACCCATTGCATGGATGGAGAAATGGAAGCACAGAGGTTAAATAATTTGTTCACCATTTTGTAAATCAATGAAAGAATATAGGAAAACATGCACAAAAGCCAAGAGTTGATGAATCCCTAAGGATTCCAATGGAAAAAGAGTAAATGCCCCTTATGCTAGACACATACAGGTTGCAGTTTACCTTCATGCCTTCGCTCCTGTTACACCCTGAGTATAATCTGCTTTTACCTGTGTGAGAACTTGTGGCCCATCGCAATCCATTCCTTTTCTATTAGAACCTTCAGTTTCAAAGAGAGAGAAAGTAAATGAAAAACTACTAAGTTGCTTGGAATAAAGTGAAATGATGCCTTAATGCCACAGAATTCTCGTAGCTAAGCTTAGTTGATAGTATCTGTCATACCCTGCATATTTATTAATCAAAGGTTGATGAAAATTATAGGATGATTTATGGAATTGGAACTATGCTCCATCACCAGTATTAGATTATTGCTGGGATAGGATGTTATTCTGAATCTTAATAGTCCTGTGAGAATCTTTGTGCTGTCACTTTGTTGGTGATTTTGCTTTATTAATACATTACTACCCCCAGGAGACAAGTAAACCCTTTCAGAACATAATCCCACAGACCAGATATCTGGACATTTTTTCTTGAGGTATATGCTAAAACCATCACTGTTTATTCCACTACACAGCTATTTCATTCTGAAGAGACCCAAAAATACCTTGATATTCAGTGCAGCAAACCAGAATTAAGAAAATTTTATTTTTAAGAACATATAAATGGGAATGTAAGAGTATATCATCAAAATTTATTAATTTCTGGCCTTAAATGTAGCTGGATTTACTTAATTGAGATGTTTCTATTTTACCTAAGTATGAACCTGCATTTATCAAAGAAAATGTATGGGAGCAGTTTAGCAACGACATTTACAGCAATGCACTGAATAAATGAATTGGTGCCTTAAAGGCATATCTTTTAAGACTGTATTACATAGTCAGCCAGAAGTCATCATCCAGGGATTTAAAGAGCAGAAGATACCCATAAACTTACATGCAGTATTTCTTTGGCAAACATATTATTTTGTTTGTTTTAATAGTTTCAGGATCTTTTTCAGGTATTTATTATATTCACCTAGGAATGACTAGTTTTATGATTTGTAAGGTACACTTTGGATGTTAAAAAAATGTATTTTATATTATATTAGCACCTGATTCTGATCAGAACCCACTGTCACTGCAATATCGTACTATGTACCAGGCTGATCATGCTGAGGGCTCATGTTCCAATATTATTTATTATTTGTATTAGCATAGCACACAGGAGCCCTAGACCTGGATCAAGACCTTATTGTACAGATAAAAGAATGTTGCAGCAGAATTTAGCAGCAAAAAGTACTGCAGTTCAGCAACAAGCAATCTGTCCAGGATTTGACAAAAAACAAGTTTTTTTGAATTGCTTTTTTTTTTTTTTTTTTGGCTAATTTTCAAGAGCTTTTCCATATGGGTTAGTAAATAAAATGCAGGCAGAGATGCATGCAGGGCAGCAGAGATGCATTTACCATGACAAAACACACAAAAACAACAAAAACAAAAAAAAAAAAAAATGGATGAAATTCACAAAAATGCAGTGTTTTAACAGCTGTGCCTGTGGTTTAAACAGTGACTCTCTGCACAGTGACATTCCTCAAAACAGAAACAGATTGTTTAACATAATGTTTACTATAATGCCCTCCCAGCCTCTTTGTAAGCCTCCTTCACCAGAATACCAGAAGCAGAGGGCCAACTGGTGGGGCCTGCCACATCCCAGCCCACGCCAGCCCCCCTGCCCCCCCCGCAGCCCCTGCCCAGGAGGAGGCCCAGCCCCCCCCCCCCCCCCCCCCTCCTCTCCAGCCCAGGCTCAGCTCTCCAGCACAGCAGCTGCCACACCGGCAATGCTCTGGCTGGGGCGCAGCTGAGCAGCAGCCAGCAGCAGCGCTCTCTCTGCCTGGCCTCCTGTGGTCTCTGTGGTGTGGTGGTGTGGCTGGGCCAGGCCAGGCAGCTGCAGCCAGCCAGTGTGCCAGCAGGCCAGCAGTGCAGCAGCAGCAGAGGGGAGAGGAGGAGGAGGGCAGGGGGGGGTGGGAGTGGGGGGCGGGGGGAGGGGGGAGGGGGGGGGGGGGGGGGGGGGGGGGGGTCCAGGGGAGAGGAGGGGGAGGAGGGGGGGCAGGAGTCCGGGGTGGGTCAGGGGGGGGGGGGGGGGGGGGGGGGGAGGGGAGGTGGAGGGGGCAGGGGGGAAGGGGGGGGGGGGGGGGGGAGGGAGGGGGGGAGGATGGTTGGTTGGTTTTTGAGAGCATTGGCCTTGTGAACCCAGGGTTGAGAGGGCAACTGGGGGGGGGGGGGCAATATGGGGCTGGTAAAAAGTAGTGCAGCTGGGGGCTGTGTGGAGGGGGCTTCCTCTGACCTTCCAGTTCTAGGAGACAGGTATATCTCCAATTATAATAAAAAATAAAAAAAAAAAAAAAAAAGGAGGGGGGGAGGGAGCCACAACTCTCTCCCTCCCCCCCCCCTATACACTCTATAATTAACGAAACTGTGGCCCTCCTCAAAAAAAAAGGTTTGCCCACCCCTGTCCTATACGCATGCACATCTTGCTGAGATACCTCATTAGCGGTTCTCTTATGGATGTGCAGGGATATAGAGATTTGAGTCATAAATCATGTACCAGCTTTTTGTACCCATGCTACTCAGAGCAATTATAACTTAATATATAAATAACTTTGCTTCTGTAGGTCACTGACACTCTAAAAAAGTCTGCTGCTGAAAGTGATCTAAAGAGCTTAATCAGGGCTTGTTTACATTCCAAACCACTTCACAAAGTTACAATGCATATTTCATTTTTAAAACCAAAGCATTTCTGTTCTTACCATGAGTCCTTTAAATGTTCTATAAAATGGGTCTAAGAGGAGGCTAGCCAGTGAACAGACTTGAGCTGTACGATCCCACCCATCTGAGCAGTGGACTAAGACACTGGCTTTTTCTTCTTTCACTGCCTGCCAAGACGACAATAAATCAGAACACAATTTAACAGCTTGGTAGTTGTGGTAGCTAAACAATCCCCTTCATCTCCCAAAGTCTGATTTATCTTTAATAGAGAGTTACCAATCGGTACGTTACAGAACAAATACAGAAACATGGCCCTCACCTCTAAAAGTTTTCAATTTAACTTTAAATGTTACCTCCCTCCTGATTGTGTAACAAACAGCAAGGAAAAGTCAGGATGAGGAAGGACAGAGATTTCAGCAATATGAACATACAATTACTCAGCATGTATATATTCATATCCATATCATCTATATTTGTATTTGTTGCTGACACTTCTTGTGGTCATTATAGGCGAAGAAATCTTAAAGAAGGATGTAAATGAGGAAAGTTCACACCGTCGCTACCCTGGGACTGGGAATTTTTCCAAGGAAAATTAGGGAACAGAAAAAGATCATCACGCAAAATTCCTCCCATATTTGTGTCTCTCTTCCTTTGGACTGGTAGCAGAAGATGAATACAAAATCATTTCTCTTTTTAAAAAAAATCAAGAGAAAGGAATTCACAATGGAGCAACCCAGAGAGGAGAGAATATTTATACAAGGCAATTGATTTCTACCAATCATTTCCTGCATTCCCTTTGAGGTTAACGAAGAACTGTTTGCTGCAGCAAATTTGCTCCTTCTACTTGATCTGCAGAAAAGTCATGCGCCTTACAATAGCCCATAGAAAAAAGAGGCCTGTGTTAAAAGTTCAAAATTATGCCATCCCTGTAGCATACAGTGACAGAAGATGATAAATGCACGCAGAAAAACCCTCACTTAAAGCACCACAATTTTTGATAAATAGTGAAAGTGTTAAGAAAAGTTATGAGTTGTTTGCAATATTAAATTACACATCAGGGCACCTAGGCATCTTTTTTAAATTTTTCAGACTGAAGTAAAATAAAATTAATGCGGACAAATGAACAATGTTGCTCGTTAGAATATACTGGATAGGTCACAGTTTCAATCCACGTAGGAAATCACTACATTACAGTCACAGGACACACACAAAGAGAAAATTAGGTCTCCCAGTTCTGTCTTTACTATTGCAGGCTCATTTTCTAGTGTTAAGTCCAAGCTAGTGTTAAGTGTCCAAACAATGGGGCTTCCCCCACGTCTCTTGGGTTTCTATTGGGGAAAGTTATACCTTAGCAAGAAAGACCCCAGCATCCATTATAGCTTTAATGTGCCGTAACCAGCCTGAATTCTCCAGGCCAGTAAGGAAGTCACTCATTGAGGGAGATTTTGTTTCACACACTGAAAACAAAAACAAAAGAATTAGCTGAGATTTCTCAAATAAAATGCACAGTAACCATGATTTTTTCAACCTCCTCCCCTGAATAATAGTGAGAAAGCTTGGTTGATCCTGAAAGCTAATGTTCTCTGAATATTGAAATACAGGAATCAATTTTGTCTCTTTAAAGAGCTCACACACTATGGATATTGTGTGTGTTTACACACAATTAAAATTCTTTAGCTTGCGGAGGGCTCTAGCATTTAAGCCTGGAGTATCGTTTCCCTCCTCCTTTCACCACTATAATCAAAATCTCATTTCAAAAGCGCTCTCTCCAATCAAGGCAAGTGATTAAGGTGTTATGTGTTTACCCATCCCTTCATTATAGGACATCATCACACATATTCAGACACCACCAGCATATAATCACGATAAGAAACTGACTAGAGAAAGACGTGGAGTTCTAATTTCTAGAGGTAAATGACTTATCTAACCTTGAAGAGGGCTCAGATAATATGTTGAAAAGCTTATAATGTTATAGTTCAATAGTTCCTCAGCACCTGTGAGAGACACTATCATTGTCAAGGCCTTCTAACCAAGGGGATAAAAAAGGAATAAACTAGCAGTTATTCTGCTTTTTCACCCACTCCAAAATAAGTCATCCAGCATGGGGTTCTCTAGACTAGAGAAGTACTCTTGCATATGCAAAACCCTCTGTCCTGTCTAACCTAATTTTTCTCCAAGGCCACTATCAAACCATGGATCCTACCAGACCAGCTGACCTGGGCATCAGCTATTTGATCAGTCCATAACATTACATTGCCAACTCAAATATTAACCTCCTATATATTTTGAATGACCATGTTTGTACTATATGCCTCCTGATACTAGGCAATGGGACAAGAGAGAAGGACTTATAGTATCAGCTTCACAACGTTCCCCAGCCTCTGCCAGCAGAAGGATGTTAATACTATAGTTAATAAACCAGCAGGAAGTACTGTATCAATATTCTCACTCTTCTCTTTCATCACTTAGGGTCTGAGTCCCTTTTCAGTTTTACACCAGAGCAGCTCCATCTACTTCAATGGCACGGCTCCCAGTTTACACCAATGTAAACAAGAGGAGACTCAGGCCCCTAATCCCCACTGGTCCAGAAGAGTGTCCCCCTCAAATTCATCCCAAATCCCACATAGCAGTGCAAGACCCTAAAAATGCGCACTCACATTTAAGAACAAATTTGACTGAAGAAGTTAAAAACAAATGAAAAAATAAAAATTACGTAGTGCAAGTTGTTAACTCTCCTGCAGGAGAGTTCTGAAACCTAGTCTCTCACATCACACAGATTGCTCATACCAAAATAACCCAAATAAAAATAACTTATTTCAATTGCATTTCAGTATTTCATAAATTAAACTATAATCATCTTAATGGTAAAAGGCTATGATCTTCTTACTTGTTTAATTGTTTTTATTTTTGTATGTGGTTAAGAGATTGTTTACATTCGATTACATAAAATTTGCTAAATATTAGCTTCTATTTTAGATGCATGGTAAAACTGAACACAATGCCTCTTATCAGATCCTTTTTTAAAGTATGCAGTATTGTTGCAGTCATGTCAGTCCCAGGATATTAGAGAGACAAAGTGGATGAGGTAATATAGTTTTTATTAGACTAACTTCTGTTGGTGAGAGAGACAAGCTTTTGAGCCTACCTAGACCTCTTCTTCGAAAGCTTGTCTCTTTCGCCAACAAGTTTTTAAAGAACATTTTAACATCGGATAAAATACTGTAACACTCTGAGCCTTTTCTATAAGCCGAGCACAAAGCCAGGTATTTACTCTCCTAATCTGTTTTCTATCCCATGCCCCAAAGCGCGCACACAGTTGTGTACACAGGATTTGTCTATTGTGGAGTGCGAGTTATGTTAATAGGTGGCAACCAACACCACATGGACCAGTCAAAGGCAAGTGCCATACCTTCCAAGAGTTTCTGCAAGCTGCTCCGCATCACGTGGATGTTCTCTATGCCGATGAATTTAAAGTGAATGTTGTCATAGTTATCTTCATTCTCATAACCCTTACCAGCAGCTCTGTTTGCCATGGCATTTAACTGTAGAAATCAAGTGACAAAAAACGCATAAGCAAACCTGGCTCACAAATGTTTTTCATCTTCCAGAACAGCAGATATCGGGCAAAGCAAGTTCACAGAAGTGCGTGGTGGGGAACATTGTTTGCTTTGTTTATTTTTGCCCATGAATTGTTTCCAATAATTTTACTAAAATTATGTGTGTGCAGTCAACTAACACTAGGCAAAGGCCTAAGAAGAACTTGGATGCCAATTTCAAGCTGCCTAACACAAGGTAGTATCAAAAGCTTGTTTAACCACAGAAGTTTGTTATCACAACTGAGATTCATTTTCTCTTTTTAATTGAGACACTAGAAAAAAGCAACAGATAAAAGCAATAGTTACATATGAACACATCTTTCACCTAGCAGAATATTTTTATAAAGCACCATAAATAATAAAAGGATTCCAAAGCATTTTACGAACATACAGTTTGTTTCATCTATCACTAAAATGCAGCCAACTCAGAGGTGGAACATGGCAGCTGTTTATCAGCAAACAGCAACAATGTGCAAGTTTACAACAGCAAGAATACAGTACTCAATTGAAGTTGCAGGAAGAAGTTAAGGAAAAGGGAAGTTGATTATCCAGAATGGAATTGAGCCAGTCCCATACAAAAGTTACCATAAGATCCAGAATGGCCACAAGTGGACAGGACCTCAATTTTAACTCTCAATCCCAAATCCATGGATTTTGGAAGCGGAGTAGTTTGCCTCCATGGAAAGGAATGAGATAGAGAGATTCAAATACACAAGCCTAGTAGCACAGAGTGAAAATAAATCTAGGTTATTTCGTTCTACTTAAACAGGTTAGACACTGGTGGGATGGAGAAACAGGGCTAATTATAATCTCCTCCCTTGCCATCGAGTGGATTATCACTAAATAGCCATTAATTTAATCATAAATGTTGATGGAACACCTGTCAAAGTACACGAGAGCCACACAAATGCCAGATTAATGCATTATGATCAATGTTACTACAAACAAATGATTATGGAACAAACAGCACAACAGAATTAGCTCTAGGAAACACCATACTCAGCAGCCGAAGACTTGCTGAAATATCCTCTATGTTTACATGGAGGCGACACCTGATTTGCACCCTTTTTGTCCCATTTCCAGTCAACTACAGGTAATGCCAATACCCCTAATAGTAGATGAGCTCACTATTTCAGATTCAAAATGGCCAGCAGTATATTAGCTGCTGCTTTTTTTTTTGTAGTTGTAGAATATGCAAATACCCACGTTCCAATTTCCTTATGCCTAGAACTCCTCATGAATAGGTCCACAGACATCTCACCTTATTTTCAAGCTATTTATGTCTCAAGATGTAATCATTAGATGTTTCAGTGCAACTTCAGGCAAACATTTCCTGATCGCCTAGGTCAGAACTATTACTGAGCAAACATCCCAGCATTGACGTTTTAGCCCTGAATTGCCATTACTGAGGTAAAAGTAACTCCATATACTGTAATGGCAGGTTTCACAGTGCACTAGCAACTTTTATTCTCACCAGTGCAATATTAATTAAAATTACTTCTATGTCAGAAAGTTGCAGGAACTGCATTTCTTCAGACTTTATGAAACCAGATAACCCTTGAATGCCACTGTGCCTCCCAACCATACCAATACTGGCACTTCAGACTTGTACAACCAGTACTTTAACTCCCCTCTCCATCTCAATGATGGACTTGGGGCCTAACCGCTGTACTGGAACACATTCCACTATCTCAACCAACCACTAAAGTTCATTAAAGTTGGGCTACTCTTAACTTCTGATAATCTAGAATACTCTAGGAATGAGTGCCCCTATGGTCACCACAGTTTGATCACGCATAAACGAATGGGAGGAGGTGAGACATTAGGTCCAAGCACAGCAGCTGGACACTGAGTTTATCATTAAGGAGTGGTGAGCTGGACAGCAGTTCCAAGGGGAAGGAAGGAGTGGCCTCTAATGTCCCCCACCATAGTTTTAGCAAAGCTTCCTCATACTATACTAGGTTAGAGATCTGAAAACCATGATCCATTGGAAGCAGTGTTGACATAACAGATGTGAACTTTAGGAACATCCACAAATCCCATTAAGTAATACCTTTGGCCTTGTGTCTACAACATACATGAAGGGACTCCGCGGGTTGGCTTGTCTAATTGCCTGCAGCATCTGTTCATCCTCCAGACAGCGAGCATTGAACCCAGAGAGAGGCTGGCTACAGCGACATATGGCAGCCTGAAACACACAATAGTTTACTGTAGAGAAAAGATCAAAATCAGGAATATTTATTGCTCTGAGGGACACACTAAAATTGTTGGGGATGCTTCTAAGCCTGGTCTCTGTTTCACTGTAAATCTTCCGTCAAGTGGACAAATCAGTGAAAAATTCCAGCTCATGCTTCTAATGAGCTTTGTGAGTCTGAAGTAGGTTGTACTTCTATGGAGACAATTATCCATCCTCCTCTCAAATGCATTGCTCGTCTGCCTAATGACTCCTATCTGTTGTAATAATTGGGCCTCCAAATTTACCTTAATTGTGCACTCAACTGTTAAAAGTATATGGAAGTTCATAAAATGTCATAACCTATAACAAATGTTGATGGGAAAAGATGCAAAAGGGAGATAGAACTGAATTAGTCTAAACAAAAAGGCCAAGTTGATATGATTCAAGGACTGTGTTGAAATGATGCTTGCTAAAAACAGAAGATATGGAGCTGGAATTTAATGAGCCAAAGCTTGTATGTCCGATATTATATCAAAATAATGAGGGCGTGACATACTATACTTTGGGAAAGTATCGGTATAGAATTGCAATACTGCATATAAAGCATGCCATGTGAGGTAGCAGGGGAAAGGTTATGATCAGCTGAAAGACATTGTTCTATCTAAATATGTGTATCACCAATGCATATGAAATTATAAGAATTGTGTTGTATGGTTTTCACTCAAATATGCTGTGGGTGTGGGAGACACCCAAATACCAACTGTCAATGACAAGAGAGGTAATCAACACCCGGGTGGGTGCTGTTGAACAGACATCACCAATCACTGTCTGGCAAGGGAGCTACAATGCAATGACTCACCTGCACTGATGAAGTGGTGAACCAATTAATAATTTAGCTGGGTGTGGGGCTCCACATGTGGTTGTTCTGCTGAGTGATAGCAGCGCCTGGAGGGGTTTGCTGCTTGTCACTAGCAAGGCATTGTAAGAGACGGCCCAGGCTGGAGAAATAAAGGGGCACAGCGGTCCCATTGTCCCAGGCTGCACCCCGGGGATCTCGTCACAGAGGGGATTGGCTATTCCACCTATCACTCCCATTTTGGGTCCTTAAAACAACGATCTTGTGAGGAAAGTACTAAAGGACCAAAAATGAACAACAGATGGAAAGAACAGAGGAGACTACTGGAGTGAGCTTCAAATCATGGATGCCACTCCCACCATTTCCTGGGACTCCGGGCCTTCACCATCCTGATCCTGAGAGGCGTCCTGATCAGAAGGGGCCGGAAAGAGAGGGACTGAGGTGACGCTATCATCTCTACCAGCTCCAACTGAATCCCAACTACCACGTGCAAAGATAGTTATTACCATCTTCAATACCATCTAAGAGACTGTCAAACAAGGGGACTTTTCTTTCTAAGCCTCGACTTTAACAGCAGCAGCATCTCCAGCCCATCTCAACTAACTTCTCTTTTCCCCAAAAAGACAGTTACCACCAGCTTCGATTCCATTTAAGAGACTGTCAAACAGGGGTTTTTCCTTTTAAAAACTTTCCCAAGCTAAAGGGAAGAAGGGATGCTGTGAAGTATTAAATAAGGCTTTAATTTTAACATTTCAAATGCTTTAATTGTTTTTCCTTCATTTCTGTATCTTTAAGAAAAGGTTAAAAGGATTTTTAATTGTGTGTTTGCCATGCTACCAAGCAGGCTGAGGTCTCCAATATAAAAGCCCAGATATTGTTTAACCCTGTTTAATGTTGGACAGTGACTGGTTTATGTTCACCTTTGGCCCATTTATTCTAATGCATACAACATATCCCAACTGTTGCTGTCCCCCGTCCCCCTTATCTACTCCCCTTCTCTTGCTCTGACTTCCTCTCTTCATGACTTTAGTTAGCTGTTATTAATCCACACTTGTAGCAATGCTGATCTTGACTGTACACTTGAGTAGTTTCTGACAACACAACTCCATGCAATTGTTGTGTCAAGGCAAGCTTCCTTAGGAAAGCACCTCAAGCTTAACAATTTAACTGTGACAGTATTTTGCTAATCTCTGTGCCTGAAACAATGCTGAAACAACAAAGCTAAAAAAGCTGCATTCTACTCTTCAGTTAGAACAAACTTCACTTATTCTGAGCTAATACAAAAAAATAGGGATTTGTTCCAAGCAATTTCCTCCTGTTCAAAAGTCAGAAAATTTAGCTGAGTTAAGCTACAATTTGTTAAAGATTGTCCACTGTAACTAACTTAGTAGCTTACAAACCCAAAAAGGCATTTCTTACAATTGGTCAAAGTGAAATTTCAAAGAGAAGGTTTGAAAGGATCATGCTTTTTTATGCTGGCTTAGAGGACAAACTTTGCCAAGTCATTGTTTTATTTCGGGAAAAGGGGAAAGAAAGTAACAAAAAGGGTCTCAACTTCTGATAGCTGAAGTTGTGTTTGTTTAGAAATGTCTTCAAATGTATAAAACAATAGTTACCCTTGCATATCCATTCCTCATAGAAGGATCTTAAGTGCTTTAAAAACAATTAAGCCTCAACTCCTTATGAAATAGGTCAGCATTACCCATATCTCATAGATTATACCAGGTCACCTAGCAAGTTACTGGGAGAGATACAACTCCTGGCTTCTGTTGTAACTCCCCCAATTCTTTTAACAACTTGATCACATTCCTTCCATATATTAAAGCTGGGTGGGCAGCAAGAAAAATAATGAGACAAGCAGAATGTGCATAACTAACATTGTTTTCTTTGTAAAGGTAGGAAAGCACTGGGATGCGCCCTCTGCTTCTGAACTTTGCACTTCCAAGCACAGTTGCTTTATTAGCAGCCTTTGGCACCACTATTTCTGGAGGGTACGTGTTGCAGACCTAGAGTACAAATGGGGGGGGAAAATCCAAATATTAAATTATTTGCCAGCTTGATATTAAGATGCCTGAATAATCATTAAAGATTTGTTACTTAGCTTTAATAAACAGTAATCATGGATCAGCTTGATATACAACCAAAATTAATCTTTCAAAAGATTGAAACAATGAATGCTGTTTTTCAGACATGTGAAACACTATCATTAATATGGATGCATGAAATTTTAAGTATACTTATGATATATTAATTCCAATTTGTCCTTGAAGAAACAAGATGAGCAATTCATAAAATAGTACGGTTATGCTAATAAAATGCATCTTCTGCAGGTCATGGCTCATGTAGAAGCAAAAACTAGAAGTGAAGAAAGGTTGTTAAATTAAATAAAATAACTCCCCCCCCTACCACCACCACCAATGCCCAGTGCATCTTGGAATGTGCTCCAACCACACAGGGTGTATACTCACAATATGCGAATAATTTTCAGCACCCAAAAATTTTAAGGCTTGGAGTCTTTTCAGTGTACACTTCAGAGACAAACTATTCTCAAAGCTGGGCTTTACTTAGATTTTGTTGTTTTTAAACCTAAACTGGAAAACCCTAGAGGAATTAAAAATAAAAAGATCCCAAATGAGAGTTACAACCGAAGCCTAAATTTCAAAAGTGACTAATGATTTTGGGTGATCACCTTCAGATGGCTGAAGAGGCTTAATTTTCAGGAAGTGCTGGGAACAACCTTTCAGCGGTCCCAAGTTGGGCATTCAAAAACTGAGGCACCAAAAATTACTGGTCACTTCTGAAAATTTAAGTCCGTGTTCCTTGGTGGATATCCATTGCCTGGTGGCAGAAGTATACACACAATTTAATAGACTGCCACCTTTCTCAGATTTGACTGCTTTGTCTTTTAGCCAGGAAAGGGATCTTTCCATGTACCGTTTCCAAAGAAATAGAGAGAACATTTTAAAGCAGCTGTCTACACAACTGATGCTTAAAATCTTTCTTGGCATAAAGCTTGTTGGGTTTAACTGAGCTTAAAGAGAAGAGAGAAGAAGGCAACTGGCAATAGCAGCTCAGTAGGAGTGGAAGAATCAGGGATTTAGGCACGTTTTTTCTGAGCCCTGGTTTACACTTGGGGGGGCAGGTGGGGAATCGATCTAAGATACGCAACTCCAGCTATGAGAATAGCGTAGCTGAAGTCGAAGTATCTTAGATCGACTTACCTCACGTCCTCACAGCGCGGGGTCGATTGCTGCCACTCCCCCGTCGACTCCGCTTCTGCCTCTCGGCAGTGATGGAGTTCCAGAGTCAACAGCAGAGCGATTGGGGATCGATTTATCACATCTACACAGACGGGATAAATTGATCCCCGATAGATCGATCACTACCCGCTGATCTGGAAGGTAGTGAAGACCTGCCCTGAGAGAGGATTGAAACCAAGTAGAGAACAAGCCAGTTTTACTGCTTTTGTTCTTTTCTCTTTGCTCCCACCTGAGAAGGCAGAGTGGTTCCACTGCTCTTCCACACATCAGATACCCCCCTGGGTATGTAGATATGGGGAGGGGGGTTGGGGAAGTTCCCTTTTACCTAGGGAAGCTAAAGGAATCTTAGTTTCCTGGTGAGTTAGTTTGATGCTTCTATAGAAAATGAATATTTGGTATTTTCCCCAGTGGGATCATGCAAATCAAGAAGACTCTGCAGCTCTCTGCTTTTATACAGTATCACTATCTCTGGCTTCATATCAAGAAGATAATGCTTTAGATAGGCTGAGCTCACTTCTCCCAAGGCATCAGTTATGCAGCAGTAGAAGGACTGTTCCATGTCATTAGTACAAATAAAAGGATGTTGCACTGAGTGGCTACTTTCCACAATAAATTACCTCATAGTCTTTATTAGCATCCGTTATTTCCCAGAAGTCATTTGGAATTCCCATACGCTGATAATCTACTTTTAAATCAATCAGCTTCCATCCTATCTCACGGTTATCTTTAGGCATTTTGGGGTTATAAGAAAATGCATAAAGTTCTTCAGGTTTCACTGGGGAGAGGAAATTTAAAAATTAAGCCAAGAGAAAAATGTAATACACATGCAAAAGAAAGTGAAATGTTCAACACTTTCTCCTAAAGATTGTCCCTAGGGTCAGGCACACAGGGAAAATCACCGTTGCGCAGTTAAATTACAACTAAATGAAAGCTAGTAGAACCAAACCTTTTCTGTTTCTTTGGTATATCATTATACCAAACATTTAAAGCAGTCAGTAAAGAATGATTGGGAGACCTAGAAACATATATGTTTTTATACCACACCAGGAGACTGAAGAAAAAAAAAAATACAGCAAGTTACTTGTACTTTTAGTTTTGTTAGTACTTTGTTATGTACTTCTCCCCCATTCTCTTTAGAGGAAATTTTTTGCATGCATGCTATTAGAGACTGAATACATGTTCTCACTAACTCATGAAGATGAAAAACTTGTAAACATTGTCCATTAGAAGATATTGTCTAAATTACCACCTTCTGACTTAAGATATCATATATGTTGTACGGATTCTTTACCTTTGTTAACAACATCATAGATGAAAACTGACACAGTCTGAAGTATCTATTTTAATTTTCACCATTTCTGTTTGTTCACTTGTGGAACTTTATTCAGCCTGAAAAAGGTATCTAGTCTGCTTCTTGTGCACTAGCAAAATGTTGCTGTTCAGGGCATACTGAGAGAGCAGAGGTATGGTTTAAATAAAAAAAAGAAAGTTAGTGAAACACATTTCTAATCACATTAGGTGATATTTGATAGAGTGTCTAATGACAAAAATATGAGTTAAACACCTCTCTGGATCAAGGACTATATTTATGAAGGGCAATACGTAAAAGGCTAAAATTGTACATATAATGTTCATTCATATATACATATATGATCCTGAGATGCATTCAAATTCATATTTTAGTCATTGGGAATTGCCTCTACTCAGGACCCAACCAGATCAGGTCCATACATAGCGACTGTACCCCGTATCATGATGCTAAACAAAATACAAACATCCACCATAAAACCAAGTAAGGACTAAAATAAGTGTTTTTAAATGAATAACTTTTTTAAAGTTTTAATTTTAGACTTAAAGCAATTTATTTCCTACTTAGAATCATAGAATATTAGGGTTGGAAGGGACCTCAAGAGATCATCTAGTCCAACCCCCTGCTCAAAGCAGGACCAATCTCCAAATGGCCCCCTTGAGGATTGAACTCACAACCCTAGGTTTAACAGGCCAATGCTCAAACCACTGAGCTATCCCTACTTAACAGATTCCTTTAAAAATATATTGGCCTTTTCCAGCAATGCATGAAGAGTTAATCCATAAACAGCAGAGAGCAACTAACACTTACAGCTTCTGCAAAGAGTTCACACAACACAGTTCTTATCAGCTTGTAGCTTCCCATTTCAATAGTGTGTTCTCCTTCCTGAAGGAGAACTTGATAGATCTCTTGAGTATTACTGTCAGCCCAACAAGGGCTTCAGGCTGAGTCTGACAAATGGTAATTCCTCCATCCCCTCCACACCACACCTCCAATTTCCTTCCTTCTCTTAAAAAAATGCAAGTCCTGTCAATAACTCACTCAGTTGATACTCAGGACAGCAAGTTCTCCTGAGACAGATTGAGTCCTGACAGAGTCTGATAAAGTACCCAGTTTGCCAAACAGGTAACCCTCAACTGTCAATCACATACTAGCAAATAATGAATAATTATTTGCTCTGCCAAACCAGATGAAGCAGGCATACAAACAGAAATCTTAAACTGACAAGAGTAAACTGTGAGAACCCATGAATAGGACAGAATAGTTACAGTAAGTTACACATGCAGCCACAGGGCAATAGAAACCATCGCCTGCAAGTGATGGTTACCATAGTATCTGTAATATTTCATAGCTATAGGAAGAGTAATAGCCATTACAGAGCACCAGAAACTTGTGTATGATCATTTGCCAGATTACAAAATTTTAACTCTAATACTGTAATAAAGAGACTGAATAGCTCAGGAGATTAAATGAGGGTTATCATATTGTAGTCTTCTAAGTCAGCGGTCTCCAAACTTTTTTGATCGCGCACCTCTATCAGTAAAAAAATTTTGAGCACGCACCCCCTGCATTATCTCCTGGAAATGTAAACAAACTTGTTTGTCTGAGTGATTGGCTGAACGAGAAGCAGGACTGAGTGGACTTGCAGGCTCTAAAATTTTAGATCGTTTTGTTTTTTAATGCATTTTTTGGTACATAATTCTATATTTGTAAGTTCAACTTTCATGATACAAGTACTGTAGTGCAATCTCTTTATTAGGTGAATTGAAAAATACTATTTATTTTGTTTTTTACAGTGCAAATACTTGTAATAAAAAAATAAAAAGTGAGCACTGTGCACTTTTTATTCTGTGTTGTAATTGAAATCAATATATTAGAAAACATAGAAAACCTCCAAATACATTTAAATAAATGGTATTCTATTTTTGTTTATGCTATTAATTGTACAGTTAATCTTTTTAATTGTGTGGTTAATCTTTTTAATTGGTCAACAGTCCTAGTAAATACTGCATTTGCTTGCAAGCTACTGGGCCTCTTCTGAGGGCCAGAATTTTGTGCTTCAACAGCGCACTAAGTAAACAGCAGCTCAACAGTGGTGGAAATGGCTTAAGATTTCAAATCCTTCCTTCCTGTGCTGATTGAGGAAAGCCAACAGCCTGATAACCAGGGTTTTCCCCATTGCACAAACATACTTGCCAATTAGTTGCCTTTAGATTTCAAAACAGACTCACTCCTGAGTACCTGGCTGTGAAAGTTTAAGCAAGGATGTATACACTTCATGGCAATCCCGTTCATGTCCAATGACAAAGTGTGCCACACGGAAGTTCTTGCAGTGAATAAGCAATGGGCATCCAGATGTGGTCAGAGGCAACTTCTCCACTGTAGCTATATGATGATGTAGAATCTGAAAAACAGGAAGGGAGACTACATCTTTCTGCACCAGCTGACAAGTGAGAATTATAACCAGATATGAATGATTCTGCAATAATATTTGCGAGAAGTTTCTGCTTATCTAAACATTTCCTTACAACACCTAGTCCAGCACCACAAGCTCCTTCTTGGCTAATTAGTGACAAATTACCTAGCAAACATGAAAATCCAAATAGCCCCTCAAGTTGGGTTATTTAATTAAGGGGTAGGCAACAAATTTTTTTATTTCCTTTGCACAGTCAAACTGCACAAAGGAAAATGAGAGCTTTTCAATTATAGTAGCTATTGATCAGTCTATTTTTGGTGTTGGAAAGTACCTACATTTGGGGGGAAATCATGGACACACACTTGCATTGCTTAATGCCAACATTAACTAGGATGGAAATGATACAGCAGTCACTGAATTGCAGTCATTTTTAAAAAAAGATGACCCACAAGATACTGAATCTTATTCTCAAACGAAAACAGATACACTAGCAGACACAAGAAACAAGTTCCTGGAGATTTAAAAGTTCTGCAGATACATAGTGCAAGTCTTCTACACCATATAGCACATCTTCACCAGATACACTCCATTGGCACAGCTGTATCAGTGCAGCTGTAGCACGGTAATGTAGACTTGCCCTCAGACTGAGGTACTGCTGCCTTCAACTCTTCATATATCCAAATGCTGTAAATTAAGATATTGTGGTCTAGCGCAGGGGTAGGCAACCTATGGCACGGGTGCCAAGGCGGCACGCAAGCTGATTTTCAGTGGCACTCACACTTCCCGGGTCCTGGCCACCGGTCTGGGGGGCCCTGCATTTTAATTTAATTTTAAATGAAGCTTCTTAAACTTTTAAAAAACCTATTTACTTTACATACAACAATAATTTAGTTATATATTATAGACTTATAGAAAGAGACCTTCTAAAAACGTTAAAATGTATTACTGGCACGCGAAACCTTAAATTAGAGTGAATAAATGAAGACTCGGCACACCACTTCTGAAAGGTTGCCGACCTCTGGTCTAGCGTATTGAACTTGGGGATGGAAGTCAAGCAAGCTGGGTTCTGTTCCTGAATCTAACACCGTCTAAAGGATAAGAACTCTATTTTTGTAAGACACTTTCATGTAAAGTGCTATAAAAGTTTATTATGACGACCTCCGAATTAATGGAACCAATTACACACAGCCAGAATCAGACATTTAAATTTATATTTTTACAAGTTCCACACATTACAACATACCCAGGTTTCTTTTCGGACTTCAGCTGAAGCATCCACGTAGATCAGATGGGTAGCTGTCAGGTATAACGTCCCATTTGCTGGCTTCCTATTGGTATAACGATCTAGTAATTTGACATTTTCTACCTGCAATATGGAAAAGGGAGGAAAAGCAAATCAACTTATAGCTAAAAGGTCTGTAATTTACATCTGAAGTGCAGCATGTATAAATGTTCAATGCACAGCTCAGAAAGGATGCTTGAGTAAAGGTTTCTCCTGCAACATTAACTCAGCCATATTGCACATCCTGCATGTTTTATGCTATAGATTAATAAAATACAGCCTTGAAAGATTCTGTTCACCCTAAATGATTAATTTTTGACAGGCAACTAACGTTTTAATTCTCTCTTTATCAAGCATTACAATAATTGGTGAAAGACAGACAAGCAGATTTTGTGCCTGAGATGGTAATAAAAGTTTGCCATTTTGCAAGGTTGCAGAGATATTTTAAGGTTTAAGAAAATACAGGAAGGAAAAAATGCTGCATGTGTAGCATGACCAAGTTAACACTGTGGTAGAGACAGCCCTCTGGAATTTCCTATAGTTCTGGATGCCTGCTTTCTCAATTCTAACACTGCATTAACGTTGTTTTTTGTACTTAGTTTACCTGGTATGTAGTTTCTTAAAGAGAAGGAGAAAGTACTAGTAACTGTCTATATAGCAGAGTTCTTAAACATGAACACCCATTTTTCTAAGCCATACTAAGATAACCAGTAGAGTCAACAGAAAGTTACGATGCTGTGAAAAATATGAACTTATGTTTAAAGTTTAAAATTATTGAATTGATTTTCTTCAGGCTCATGTCCTTCTTCAATGAGGACAATACGTAGTTAATTTCGTTTTAGCAGATGAGCAAAAAATAGTGCAAAAAATTAGTTGGAATGTATATAGGAAGTGTATCCCACACACACACTTCACTCCAATAAAAATCAAAAGTAAAAAGTCACCCTTGGACTGAGAGAAAGCATGGAACATTTCAGGCCAAAAAGAAATGTAAGAAAATTCTAAGCAACTGGAAGTGGAGGGTTAGAACACAAGCCCCATTTCAACATTATATATTTTAAATCTATAGCAATAAGCACCATAGTGGCCCTTTATCAGTCCAATAAGGAATAGCTGTGTGGACATTAAAGTGCCTAATGCAAGTGTACTTAATTATCCCTCCCAATACATACTAGACCTAGTGTTTAAAAATTTTTATAACTAAAGAGTAACAAGATTGTTAACTTTACTGAAAGGGCCACAGCAATGAATTAACAGCTGGCAGGGTATGCTTGCCAAGCAAACGTAACAACTCACTTGCAAGATTACCCACTATTTTGAAAGTTATTTATATTTTGTTTTATTAAGTTGTCCTCTGATTTCAGCCACACATACACTGGTGTGGTGGAGTAGTTGTACATTCTGGAACATGGCAGAGTTAAAATGTTCAAAAGCCCTACTCTAACCACTTCACGGACCAGTATCCTTGAAAAATTCCACTTGCTACAACCAGTTATAGTGGGGAAGTGCCACATGTCAGTGACTGAAAATACACAACTGTTGTATCAAGTAGTTTACCATACCAAACTTGTTAGTGACATCTTAAACAAATGTCTGGATGTTCAAATATATGCATTCTTTACATGAAGGCAAAAAAACAACAACACAGAACATTGGAAGAAAATTATGTTTTAAGCTTGAATCAATCCTGGCAAAACATACCAGGCTGAAAGTAGAGCTAGTCATAAGTAATGCCTTTTTATTTTTTGGTGTTTTCTGTTTTCAGTTAAAACCCAAAGAATCCCATGAACATTTTTTGATTAAAATTAAAATGTTTATCTTAGATTCTTTTTGTAGGAAATAAAATACATTTCCCAAACAGCTCTATTTGACTGTGCCTAGGTCTGAAGTTTTAGTCACAATGACTTCAACATGGGAAACAGCAGTTCAAGCTCACCCACATCATCCCATCAATGTGACTCAATTTTCATCTTAGGCTTCGTCTACATTGCGTAATACAGCAGCACAGCTGTGCCACTGTAAGGTCTCCCATGTAGCCACTCTTTGCGGGCAGAAGAGCGCTCTCCTGCCAGTGAAATAAAACCACCCCAACAAGCAGCAGTAGTTTTGTCCACACAGGCACTTTTCATCGGTAAAAGCTTTTGTCGGTCAGGAGTGTGGTTTTTTTCACACCCAACTGACAAAAGTTCTACCGACAGAAGTGCTAGTGTAGACATATTATTTCAAAATAAGGTGTCCATACAGGCAGTTATGGCAGAATAGCTTAGTCTGCAATAGGTATGCTGGTCAATTTCCTTGTGTAGACAAGCTAAGGTCATGTTTACACTTCTACTTATGTTGGCAAAACTTATGTCGCCCAAGGATAAGTGGTAAGGTGCACAGAACTCTGTCGGTGAGAGAACTTCTCCTGCCAACACAGCTACCACCACTCATTGGGGGTGGATTAATTATGTCAACAGGAGAGCTCTCCCCCATTAGCACAGAGCAGCTACAGCAGCTGAATCAGTACAACTGCACCACTGTAAGCTCTCAGGGCTTGGCTACACTTACAAATTTGCAGCGCTGCAGCTGGGTGTGAAAACACACCCTCTGCAGCGCTGCAAATTGCGGCGCTACAAAGCGCCAGTGTAGTCAAAGCCCCAGCGCTGGGAGCCGCGCTCCCAGCGCTGTCCGTTATTCCCCACAGGGAGGTGGAGTACGGACAGCGCTGGGAGAGTTTTCTCCCAGCGCTGGCGCTTTGACTACACTTAGCGCTTCAAAGCGCTGCCGCGGCAGCGCTTTGAAATGCAAGTGTAGCCAAAGCCTCAGAGTTTTTGCTTTGTCAGTTTCAGCGGTGATAGTGAACCGGTGAAAGAAAAGCATTGGTTTGTGTACTCACTCACTTCCACAGGCATCAGAGTGTGTTTACATTTGCAGCACTTCCATCCCCGAGCAGCTGCACTGCAGGCAGCTATCCCATGGTGCAGCTCTCTCCACTTTGAGAATAGGTCTTGTGGGAAGGGGGGAGATTGCGGGGCACCTTAGGTCCCTGCACAGCCTCCTCTCCCCAAACACTGATCAGCTCCAGTAGCTCATCATTGCTCCAAGCACGGGATCGAGCAGGCATGGTCACCTGGCCAGATGATATGTGAGCACTTGCCAAGAAAACAGGAAGAGGAGTTTCAATGTTCCCGGGACTTTACAGGGGGAGGGGTAGATGTTTGTTTACTTAGCAGCAGAGCTGCTGGCCAGAGTGGTCAGGTAGGCACTGGGATATCCTGCAGAGGCTAAAAGCTCTGTAAACAGGAAGAACTTGCCTTCACTTGCACATCACCACAAAAGCATCACTGATAAGAGCTGCATGCTTCTCGTGGAGGTGGTTTTCTTTCTGCGGAGAAACTTCTGAGTTTCACCACAAAAAGTCATTGACAAGTGTAGACGCTCCCACGGTTTTTGCACCAAAGGAAGAAAAAAAAAAAGACTTTTCCCACTTTAAATGGCAAGTGTGGACATACCCCACATAACACACTGTATAGAATAATAAGTACTGTTAATGAGTAGCAAAACCGAAATTCTAAAGCAAAAATACACAATGCTCATGACAGTCCACAAACAAAGCCACTAACATAACTTTTAATGTAATGAAAAGAAGTTCTTGTTTAAACACACTGGAGACTACAACAAAATCAAACTAGTTAGTCTAGTTGTCTGAATTCAAGACACTTGGTAGCTCTCAACCATAACTCATCTGTTTGTCCAACACATCAAAACAACCCAAGAGCCAATGGAAAAATCCTGGGTAGGGATACTCACCTCATCCCTAAAAAACTGAAAATTTAATGAGAGAGTAATTTCATCTCACCTTGAATCACATGTTCATTAGTATTTTTTAAAGTATCTGCTCTCACAAAAGCAACTTCAGACCTTGAAAGAAGCAATAAAATACACTTAAAAGATCAGTAAAAATACCTGTGGGCACACAGCATCCCATCATCTAGTGCAAATAAAACTTTCATTATGGGTTTTATTTTAAAGATCACAACAGAAAAGCACAGATTATAAGAGCCATGTTCAAGTTCCCACACATGTAACTCAAGAGCGAACAGATACTCTAACCTCATAATTAAACAATAAAACCTTAACACAGAAAATCATGTTCTTTACACCAAGGGTTTAATCCTACACATCCTACTAATATGAGCCCTCCAGATTGCAATTTAAGATCTGTTAACCCTTCACATTATTTTATGCATTCATGGGACATCCATCAATGTAGTACTCAGCTACAGTTTTGACTGGCAAACCGGGGGCACTGGGGAAGCAGGGGAAATGAGGGGCAGAGCTGGGGTGGGGGCCACTGGGAAGCGGGGAAATAGGGGCGGAGCTGGGTGGGGGCACTGGGGAAGCCAGGGGAATGGGGGCGGAGCTGGGTGGGGGCACTGGGGAAGCCGGGGAATGGGGGTGGAGCTGGGTGGGGGCACTGGGGAAGCCGGGGAGAATGGGGGTGGAGCTGGGTGGGGGCACTGGGGAAGCGGGGAATGGGGACAGAAGCTGGGTGGGGGCACTGGGGAAGCGGGGAATGGGGACAGAAGCTGGTTGGGGGGCACTGGGGAAGCCGGGGGAAGGGGACAGAAGGTGGGTGGGGGCACTGGGAAGCAGGGGAATGGGGGTGGAGCTGGGTGGGGGCACTGGGGAAGGGGGAAATGGGGCGGAGCTGGGTGGGGGCACTGGGGAAGCCGGGGAGAATGGGGGCAGAGCTGGGTGGGGTCACTGGGGAAGCCGGGGAATGGGGCGGAGCTGGGTGGGGGCACTGGGGAAGCCGGGGAATGGGGGTGGAGCTGGGTGGGGGCACTGGGAAGCGGGGAAATGGGGGTGGAGCTGGGTGGGGGCACTGGGGAAGCGGGGAAATGGGGTGGAGCTGGGTGGGGGCACTGGGGAAGCCGGGAAGGGGACAGAAGCTGGGTGGGGGCTCTGGGGAAGCGGGGGAATGGGGGCGGAGCTGGGTGGGGGCTCTGGGGAAGCGGGAATGGGGGCGGAGCTGGGTGGGGGCACTGGGGAAGCGGGGAATGGGGCGGAGCTGGGTGGGGGCACTGGGAAGCCAGGGGAATGGGGGCGGAGCTGGGTGGGGCACTGGGGAAGCCGGGGAATGGGGGTCGGAGCTGGGTGGGGGCACTGGGGAAGCCGGGGAAATGGGGGTCGGAGCTGGGTGGGGGCACTGGGGAGCCCGGGGAAGGGGGTCGGAGCTGGGGGCACTGGGAACCCGGGGAAGGGGAATGGGGCGGAGCTGGGTGGGGGCACTGGGGAACCCGGGGAAGGGGGTCGGAGCTGGGGGCACTGGGGAACCCGGGAAGGGGAATGGGGCGGAGCTGGGGGCACTGGGAACCCGGGGAAGGGGAATGGGGGCGGAACTGGGTGGGGGCTCTGGGAAGCGGGGTGGAATGGGGTCGGAGCTGGTGGGGGGCACTGGGGAGCCCGGGGGAAGGGGGGGTCGGAGCTGGGGGGGGGGCCCTGGGGAGCCCGGGGAAGGGAATGGGGTCGGAGCTGGGTGGGGGCACTGGGGAGCCTGGGGAAGGGGAATGGGGTCGGAGCTGGGTGGGGGCACTGGGGAGCCTGGGGAAGGAATGGGGTCGGAGCTGGGTGGGGGCACTGGGGAGCCTGGGGAAGGGAATGGGGCGGAGCTGGGTGGGGGCACTGGGAACCCGGGGAAGGGGAATGGGGTCGGAGCTGGGTGGGGGCACTGGGGAACCTGGGGAATGGGGTCGGAGCTGGGTGGGGGCACGGGGAACCTGGGAATGGGGGCGGAGCTGGGTGGGGGCACTGGGGAGCCTGGGGAAGGGGAATGGGGGCGGAGCTGGGTGGGGGCACTGGGGAGCCCGGGGAAGGGGAATGGGGCGGAGCTAGGTGGGGGCTCTGGGGAAGCGGGGGAATGGGGGCGGAGCTGGGTGGGGGCTCTGGTGAAGCGGGGGGACGGGGGGGCGGAGCTGGGTGGGGGGCACTGGGGAGCCCGGGGGCAGCTGGCACTGACGGGGCCTGGAGCGGCGCAGTCCCCGGACGGGGGGCGGACCCTGCCGCCGGAGCCGGCTCTCTTACCTTCGGAGTGGTGATGTGCTCCATGGCCCCGGCCCGACCTGCCCGCTCCGCTCCTCACTCGGGAGCCACCATGGGTCACAACGCGGCCTCCTCCTCCGCCATCTGCACAGGCCCGTCCCGCCCCTCTCGCTCAAACACCGCGAGGCTCCGTCGCGAATCCCGCGGGAAGCCCAGGCCGCCATCTTGGCAGAGGGCAACTTGCCCAGGCCTGTGCTGCTGGGGGCCCATGACACAAGCTGGAGGGCTTAGGCCAAAGGGGCCTAGAGAGGAGCCCGGCCAGGCCGGAGAGGTCTGGGCGGAGACACAGCGAGGGCTACAAGGGCTCATACACGGGCGGGTTAACAGCGCCCATGACTTCAGAGCAGGTCTGAAGGGATCCTGTGACGGGCTCAGCGGTCGTTTTAAACAGGGGCTTCAGCTCTCCACCTGGTAGAGATGGGGCTGCCAACCCTCCAGGATTGGCCTGGAGTTTCCAGGAATTAAAGATTAATCTGTAATTAAAAATTGTCATGTGAGGAAATCTCCAGGAATACATCCAACCAAAGTTGGCAACCCTAGGTAGAGAACAGCTCAAAACCAGGCACTCTCGATGCCAGAGCCAGGAGTCCATATGTTATTGTTGTTAAAGTCTCGTGCCAGTCTCATGGTTTTTGAGGTTCCAACTCATGATTTGTGGGAGGGGGGTCAGGGCAGGGGGTTGTGGTGCAGGAAGGGTGCAAGGTGCAGCAGGGGTTCAGGGCAGGGGCTTGGGGTGCAGGAGCGAGTGAGGGGTGTGGCAGGGGGCTCAGGACAGGGGGTTCAGGTGCAGAAGGGAGTGCAGGAAGCGAACAGCACCACATCCCTGCCCCCCCCTCCCCTGGGTGGGGGCAGAGGGCTCCCTGTGCTGCCCTTGCCTGTGGGTACCACCCCCAAAGCTCCCATTGGCTGCGGTTCCCCGTTCTCGGCCAATGGGAGCTTCAGGGGAGGTACCCACAGGCAAGGGCAGCACAGGCCCTCTGCCCCTCCTCCCCCAGGGGCTGGAGGGACATAGTGCCTGCCACTTCTGGGAGTGGCACAGGGCCCATGGCACCACAAGGGTGGCAATCCCATGGGCCTGATCCGGCCATAGTTTGCCCACCCCTATGTTAGATAGACAGATGTTTTCCTGTAAGTCTCTTAGTTAAAGATCTCAGTCATTATTTCAGTTCCGGTTTCCAGCAATAGTGAAAGCTGGATGCTCAAAGGAAGATATAAAAGCCCATAATTCACTTAACTGTCCCACACTATGTTTGTAGGATTTCTTTTTGACCCCCCTCTAATGTTCATATTCATCCCTGAAGAAAGAAGGTGGTAGTCCTTATAAACTTACCTTAGTTAGTGGCACTGCAGATCCTGCTTTTGTTTGTGTGTCATTTTTTTAATTTACTAAGCTATTCGCCTTAATATTCTACACAAGCAAATTTCACACATTAATTATATACTTTATTTTAAAAATTGTGTTTAACTGTTTTTACATTTGTTTCATTTTAAATTCATAGCATGTAGCCTTCTTGCTCTCTTAGATAATCAGACTTGATACTGGAGAACCACTGTAATTACCATTCACCCAGTGTTGCCTCCATAATCAATATTCATGATACCTTGCAAACTCAAGGACAGTGAAGTTTTCCCAGGTGTGTTCCTAGTACTGTAAGGCAAAACCACATTGAGTCGGCTGAGGAGTTACTTCAGGAAGAATAAGCTTGTATCTATCCTACATTTCCTGAAATGGTTACATCAAATGTGAAATTAGCAACTCTTCTGATGAATGAGCCGGTTGAGTTGAAATATTTAGAAGCAAAAAACTTTAGGTTTTTGTTTGTTTTGTTTTGTTTTTTGTTGTTGGGTTTTGGTTTTTTATGCACCTTTGGAAAGTGGGTGAAGGACTGAATTTTTCTACTTCCTCACTGCTTTTGCTATGCATGAATCTAAGCATCCCGAGTCACACGTGATTTAATTAAAGGAGAAATGCTGATATACCATATAATTTTCCAGTTTCTCTGACAAGAGCCCAGGACCTTCTTGAGTAAAACAGATGGGAACCCCCACAATTATAATCTACCTTATTTATCTGGCAACCTAGCTGTGTGGGATGGAGGAAGTTGAGCATACAGAAATTCCAACAAGGAAAATACATTAAGCGAAATTAATCTCTGGTGTAATTTCCTTGGCTTCAGTGATGAATGTGACCCATTATTTCCAATCTCCTCTTGCTTCTCTGGGTTTTGGAAATGATGCTGTAGATCAATCCAAATCTATTTTTGCTTTACGGTGGTGGTATCTTTTATCATTATTAATAATAAACATTTGAAATAATGCCACTTGAATTCTGCAACCAGGCTGGTCCCTATTGTGCTAGGTATTCTACAAAAACATACAATCAATTTCAGTCTCTGTCCCAAGAAGTTTACAACCTAAAAGATGAGACATTACAAGGGAATAGACACACAAGCAGACTGGTATGAGTAGCAGAGGAAATAGGTTACAAATATAACAGAATGGGCACGTTTCTTCACCAGTCAGCAGCAGTTATCACAACTCACTACCTGCCTATTCATTATCAGGTTGTAGACATGAGTTTGGGGGCAGGATTTATAGGAGGACAAAGTGATGGCTTTAAGAATTCTGACTGGGAGCTTTTCCCCACTAGTGTGCAGTGCCATGGGAGAAAACACAAAGGTCAGAAAAGTGGCTGATCATGGCTGACATCACTGGCAAAATGAGATGAGGAGAAGGAGGAGATTACAGTGTCAATGTGTGAGATGACCAGGGGTTAGACAAAATATTATTTTGACACAGTAGCCTCACCTGTGGCTTTGCTAGTTTGCTAGAAAGCAGGGCTTTCAATGAGTTGATCAACTCATTGCTGAGGTAAGGCTGAGCTTTGTTTCGTAAGATTAACCTGAGATCTAATCAGCTGGAATGTCTAAAAAACCTCTGCATTAAACCCATCATAGCATTGGCTCACTAAGGAGGAAAAATGTGGATGTTGAGATGAACTGGAGGCATGACCATGAAAGAAATAGCTGGAGTTTCAGGGTGCCTGCAACAAAATTTATACTTAGTGGAGGCCTCAGTATCTCCTGGTTCCAAGCAGTGCCATTGTTGGAGCAAAGGGAGACATGTCACCTCAATATATCCTGCGCCAATGAAGGGCTTCAGTGTCACAGTAGAACAGAAATCATTTTAAGGTGTGTCTAAGGGTCCAGTCCTGCATACACTTAAGTCAATTGCAAAACTACCTTCAATGGGTGTTTTGCCTGAGGAAGGTTGTCATATATACCCTAACTAATTGAGTCTCATGATCCAGTGAGATAAGCACTATAACTCCCATTTTACAGATGGGGAAACCAAGACCGAGCAGCTAAGTGACTTGGCCGTGGTCACAGAGAGAGTCAGTATCAGAATCATGATTAGAACTTCTTGATAGCCAGTCCTGTGCTGAGACCATAGCATCAAACACAAATCCTTCCTTTCTCTCTTAAGGCTTCATTCACGCTTTGTGCTGTGAAATCACCATTGCACACAATTTGCATCCTAGGAAAGACCTGCAAAGTCTTCATATGGGACTGATATTTTTATATTAATCCTGCATTTCACATTATTAATCCTTGACTTCCGTGGAGTTACAACAGGGATTAATTTGGTCTTAAGTATAGATCAAGCTAATCTTTCCTAGCAGTCTTTATGTTTGCATTTTTTTAATAATTGAAGTGGTTTTCTATGGCCATTCCACATTCTGACATTCAGTCTGGCTACCTGTTTTACTATGGGGGTAAGGTTGGAATTAATTTTGGCTACAGTATGTTACTCTCCAGTGAAATGCCTGTGAACTCATTTTCAATGTACATGCCCATACTTTGGGAATCTTATAAGCAAAAGCTAAGCTTTGCTACATACACTAGCCAAATGCCCATCAATATAACAGTCAGGTTTGGGGTAATTGGACCAGTTACATTTTGTGCAGGAGACACTCAGGAAGCATTTTATGATGCCATTTTTATGGAGTATAGAATGAGAGGGTAATTTTCAGACATCTATCTCTTCAGACTCCTGTAAAGCATGTCCAAGTAGCTGCTCACAAAAGGTGTCTAATTTAACACTGGTAGCAGGAGGAAGTTGCCAAAAATACTGACATCAAGACGATGTGCTTAGATGGGATTAAAGAAACAATTTCAGAGAAAATGCTCTGAGTCCTGAGGACATGCTGAGTTCTGTAGTTTTGCAAGTGAACAGCACATTACAAAGACTGCTCTTGCTGTGAAACAAAATTCCCCAGCTAATTGATTCTGCCTGGCTGATCCTGGTAGTGCAGCCACATGCATTTCTGAAATACCATTTTGAAGGACACTCCTTTCAGAAATTAACCAAATACAAGAAACATGATCTGTACTAACAATATGACACACTGTGTATTTAGGAGCCAGCTTCACTACAGGTGCAATGACAGTCAATTAAGTGGAATGGCTAGGGTTGCCAGGCACCCGGTTTTCGACTGGAATGCCCAGTCGAACAGGGCCCCTGGCAGCTCCAGTCAACACCACTGATCAGGCCATTAAAAGTCTGGTTAGCGGCACAGCAGAGCTAAGGCAGGCTCCCTGCCTGCTCTGGCTCTGCGCAATTCCCAGAAGTGACCAGCATGTCTCTGCAGCCCCTACATGCAGGGGCCAGGGAGACTCTACGTGCTGCCCCCGCCCTGAGAGTCAGGCAGCATGCAGAGCCGCCTGGCCGTGCCTCCACCTAGGGGCTGCAGGGACATGCCAGTCACTTCTGGGAACCACCTAAGGTAAGCACTCCAAACTCCCTCCCTCACCCCAATCCCCTGTTCCAGCCATGAGCCCCTTCCCAGAACCCAACTCCCTCCCAGAGCCCGCACCCTGCCCTGCACGCCAAACCCCTTAGCCCCAGCCCAGAGCCCCCTCCTGCACCCCAAACCTCTCATCCTCAGCCCCAGCCCAGAGCCCACATCCCCAGCTGGAGCTCTCATCCCATCCTGCACCCCAACCCCCTGCCCCAGCCCCAAGCCCCCTCCCACACGCTGAACTCCTTGGCCCCACCCCCCAGCCCAGAGCCTTCTCCTGCACCCCACACCCCTCATCCCCAGCTCCACCCGAGAGCTCAGACCCCCAGCCAGAGCCTTCACTCTCTTCAGCACCCAATCCCCTTGCCCTAGCCTGGTGAAAATGAGCAAGGGTGGGTGAGAGTGAGCGAGGGGGGATGGAGTCAGCAGGGGCAGGGCCATGGAGATTGGGTAGGGTGGGGTGGGGCAGGGGCGGGGCAAAGGCGAGGTTCAGTTTTCTGCAATCAGAAAGTTGGCAACCCTAGGAATAAGAACAGGAGTACTTGTGAATTTGAGCTCAAATAAATTTGTTAGTCTCTAAGGTGCCACAAGTAATCCTGTTCTTTTTGCGGATACAAACTAACACTGCTGCTACTCTGAACCCTAGGAATGACACCAGGGATGAATTTGCCCCCCCCCCTTTAATGATACTCAAGAAATAGCTGTCTTTTCAGGAGACTTAAGTGCCTTAGGCCAGGGGACAAGGTAATCTGGATTTTTTTTCTTCATATTTTAGGATTTTGACAGTTCTTACATAGCTTCCCAGAGGAGAAAATTTTAAAAAGGAAGTAGCCCAATCCAGGAAACCTGAGGCCACCCAGGAGCATGAAGGTAGAGCTGGGCATAAATACCTGTAAATGCTGCGACCTCAGGGGTTCTTATTATTCTAAAGGGATCTTTGGTGGAAGCAGGTTTTAAAATGACATGAGCTTTAACAGGTGCCAGAGCTGTTTTGATGAGGCTTTGTATGATCTCAGGGCAGCCCTCCGCAAAAGACACCGATTGCTATTTAGCTTCTGGGAATCCTCTAAAGAAAGCCCCTCCCCTGAAGTTTTAAGTAGATCAGTAGTGTGAGGAAAACCTTGCAATATTTGTTCCTATTTTGGCTGGCTGGCCACTTCCCTAGTACAAGATGACTACGTCAATTGCAGTAGATCAAAGACCTTCTACTGGCTGATGGGACTGAGATTCTGATTTTCAGAAATGAAGTCTTGTGACATTAAGGGTTACCTTTTCCAAAACATGATGCTGGGTTGTAGGTCACGTCTCATTAATTTAAGAAGGAGTCACACATCTAACATAGCATGCACTGCTAGTCTGAGATTTTATCTCTAAAGTCAATCAACAATTGTGCTGTTTAAACAGAGCCCTATGCAGCCCCCACTCTCACCTTCAAACTGTTTTACTCTGAAGAAGAGGTTGCAAATGCAGACAAATGAGCAACACGCAATCTGCATGAAGAGACCATCCCTTTGTTAAATGCAGCACTATCAAATGGGGAGGCTCAGGTGTCCATGGTATTTTTAGACTCCCCAGTTGCATTTCTTCAGACTGATAATCTGCTAGACATGCTGTGATGGGGCTGTGGCACACCACCTCCAACCTGCTCCGATTCAGAGGATTTTCAGCTAAATAAGGCATCACTTGCAGAGATTGAAAATCACTAAGGGGCTATCAGGTAGGAAAATGTTCAGAGGAGTGTATTTATTTTTATAGCTGTTATGGCTAGATATTTTTAATGGAAAGAAAACAAAAGACATCAACAGCCACTCAGATGAAATCTCCTGGTACTTGATCCACTCTCAGCAGAGTTTAGGAAGCTAATTGGTGAACCCTGTGTTTGTAAGATATTTTTATCTAGTTTGTTGCACTTGGAGCAAAGCAAATAATTTTATAATGGATAATTTATTCAGTGACGTTTCTTCCCTTTTCCTATGAAGATCTGCAAATAGATTGTGATTTTTCTTAGGTTCATTGGTTATTCAAAATTATTCCATACAATTTTCAATAAAGGTGATTAACTCTGTGTTTTGCAAATCAAAATTTGAGCTGTGTTGCTTAGTTGTGAATTGTCAGAACCTCAGAACAGTCTTTCTGGGTCAGACCAATGATCCATCTAGCCTGGTATCCTGTCTCTGACAGTGGCCAGTGTCACATGTTTCAGAGGGATTGAACAGAACAGGGAAATTATCAAGTGATCCATCCTCTGTCCTCCAGTTCCAGCTTCTGGCAGTTGGAGGTTGAGGGACATCAGGATCATTGGCTTGTGTACCTGCCCATCCTGGCTAGTAGCCACTGATGGACTTGTCCTCCATGAACTTATCTAATTCTTTTTTTAATCCAGTCATACGTTTGGTCTTCACAACTTTCCAAGGCAACGAGTTCCACAATTGCTGTGTGAAGAAGTACATCCTTTTGTTTGGTTTAAACTGTCTGCCTATTCATTTCATTAGGTGACCCCCTACCTAGTTCTTGTGTAGTGTGACATGGTAAATAACATTTCCCTGTTCACTTTCTCCATACTGTTCATGCTATTATAGACCTATATCATATCCCCACTCTTTTCTAAGATGAACAGTCCCAGTCTTTTTTAATCACTCCTCATATATAAGCTGTTTCATAACCCTAATCATTTTAATTGCCTTTCTTAGCACCTTTTCCAATTCTAATATATATTTCTGATATCTCATATGTTACATGGTATTGTTTCTCTTTCCTGAATAGATTCGCTCTCCAGGAGCATGATGAGGCATGCTCATGTGAAAGGCACTGTTTGCAAACATTCAAGCTACTAAAACTCAGTTTCAGGAACGTTCATGGAATGGAAATGGAAAAGAAGTTTGAGGAAGGCCAGAGTGCACACATTTATGATTTCAAACAAATTCCTGCAGAAAATATTTTGCAATGGTTTCCCACCTCTAAGTTCTCAAACCCCACAGATCATGGATTTTCCCTGGGGATACCCATCTATCCTCTCTGGTCCGTCTGGCTTTGGTGGGGTTTATGTGTATGCAGTTTTCTTGGAACCCTTCCTTAAAGGAGATTCCATAGTGCTGAGGGACTCTGCTCTCATTAACTCCGGATGAATTTCCTGTGAGTTAAGAGATTATTTGTATTCCTTTTAGCACTGCCTTTGGTTGCACTCGGGTAGCTAAGGGCTGAATTTGGCTCACAATGTTTAGTTACGTCTGTAAATGGAGAGGTAAAACTTATGGGTAAAGGACTCTTCAGAGCTATTTTACAGCAGTGGATAAAGGAGATCATGTTGCACTGGACCTAAAACAAGTAGGCATTTCCGTATATTGATCTGGCAGGTCACCCTTTCTGATTTTTCTCTAGCATAAATGACCATCTAACCAAAGAGAAGAGGTACAGTGCTTAAGAAACAGGATGTTGTAGAGAGACTTTCTCAAATACAATAGCTTTTGCAATATCAACAAGCTTTACACTCCTGAGTTGTTTATTCCAGTAAACAAAACTGTGACCCAAAAGAGTTTGTCAGCAGTGGCAGTTTTAATGTTAACTTTATTTTTCATTGAGTGAATATGGAGTTGTACTTTTCCCAAAGGCTGGACTCAAACCACAGTGACAAAGGATGGATTATCTGCCTCTCAGCAAGCTACTGAAACTTATCAAAGTGAATTCTGATGTGAGTTTAGGGAAGCTATTGAAAACATGCCAAAGATTGCACTGTATCGTGAAGAGGTATGGGTATTGAAATGCAGTATTATATTAGAACACTGGCAGTATTTGGAGAACTGAGACAGAGACTGTTTGGCGAAGGTACAGAAGGGGATATAATTCAGGACTACAGCCAAACACTAGCTTTATGTGGCTGGAAACAGAATTTCCTCTAGGGTTTTGCCCTGCCACATTCAGATAATTGGTCTTTCTTTTCTGTAATTAAGCTTAAATTTCAGAATGGCTTACAGGTTTGGTATCTTCCCTAGTGGGAATGCTACCAGAGACCCAGACCTCATCCCAAGATGAACAAGAGAACTGTTGGAGATGGCAGCTTGTTAAAGACTAAATCAAGGGGGATTTCTCTTGTGCCTACAATGCAAAAGGTACTATGGAACTGTTGTATACTAGACTCCAGACTCTCTCTCTCTCTATGTTGTGCATATCTGTGAACCTGGTTCTGTTTAGCAGTAACACTTGTAGCCATCATTACTCACATTTCATTTTCCATAGTAAACAAAGGGAGAATTATAAGCTAGTTTACCCACTTCTTTGCCTTCAGGTGGCTGCATAAATTTTTCTCTTTTTTTTAAATTGATTGATTATTTCATTCAGTGTAAGGAGGAGGCAAAGCATCTGACTAGGCAAGTGTCAGAAAACATTGTCAAAGTCGACACATAAGGCCAAATTCCCCTCTCCTGAGGTTATTGGCATATACGAAAGCAGAATCGGCCTCGACACTTGAAGCTAGAATCCTTCTTCGCTCTGCTTTATAAATCTGTGGAACTACTGCTGTGCCATGCCGGTGAAATCATAGACTTTCTAGAAGAAGCCAGAAAGCATTATGAAGTCTTGGGAAACAGAATACAGCTAGCACTCAGACCTTAATTATCTTTTTATATATCAGGTGCCCATATTCAACCCTGTATTGCCGAGTAAATGCTTCCCTGTTGGTCTTCAGTGCAGATATTCCTCATTTTGTTTTCTCTGTTTCATTGCCTTTTGTGAACCTGAGCTAGATCTTTAAATGCCAAAGTCATTCAATCTCCCATCTGCAAAGGAGGCAAGAAAAAATCTGCTGCTTGCCTTTAATTTTCCCGGGCAGAGCACGTTGCCCTCTGACTTAAAGGATATAGGCAAATCTGCAAGATTTAATTAAA
This sequence comes from Mauremys reevesii, assembly GCF_016161935.1. Taxonomy (NCBI): domain Eukaryota; kingdom Metazoa; phylum Chordata; order Testudines; family Geoemydidae; genus Mauremys; species Mauremys reevesii. The sequence goes on along the minus strand of NC_052631.1, from coordinate 82,095,215 downwards.
AAAATAAAAGGATGTAGCAGGGCAATGGAAAAAGTTACCTTTTAGCCCATGGGTGAGGGCTTTTTAATAACTAAAGATAATAAAGTGTGTGTGGGGGTGGGGACTAATAGTCTATTGTTCATAGGAACTAAAACTGGTTTCTTGTTCTTGTCGAACTGTAGGTTTTATAAAAGAAAGGGCAATTGATCACATACTTGTTTCATTCAACTGTTACTTACTATGGGCACAGAAGAGGAGCAGGTATCAGGGCTGACTGTAACAGTTAAAAAAAATGAATCAAGCAAAGGACAGTCCTGTTTAAAAGGCAATTCTAGACTTCTGCTAAGTGCATCAGATACGGTGCAATGTAGGCCAAACCCTCCTTGAGGAACTGAATTCACTGGAGAAACAGGAGGAGGAATTTGGCCATTTCAGAAATAAAGCTGAACTGGGAGATAAAAATAATCCACAAGCCCTAAATCTTCTTACCAAGATGACCAAAATCATTTGTGAAACTGACAGTTTTGCTTCCCTTTTCCTGAGGTCCATTCAGTTTGTGCATTAACCAGGCCTTCATTTTCTGCCCCTTATTTGTGAAGTGTTTAACAAAACTCCCTGATAGCCTCTCCTCCCCACTCTCTAGTACCAGGGAGAGCTCGGGCACAGGAGAAAATCTGCCCCTTTGTGGCTCTGCATAACTGTTTCAATATCATCAAATTCTGAGACTTCCACCTATAGAGAGAACTCAATATTTCTTATTCAATGGTATTTTTGGTAACTTTGGTAATTTTTCTCCCAATAATTCTGTATTTTGGTGCAATATCAAATGAGGACCATGATCCTGCAAAGTGATCCACCTATCCAGATCCCTATGCCTGTGCAAAATCCCATTTATTTCAGTGGAACACATCCAGGACTGCTCACCCTTGATCCTGTAAAGAGATAATCCTGGTTTGTTCTAAAGACCGTTCTCCATTGGAGTTTCTCCAGCACCACTTGTGTCATCTCATGGACAATAGCCTGTACAACTGAATCTATATAACAATTTATGTTGAGCTCTCCTCAAGCTGTAAGTGGGGTCCTACTGCTGGTATATTATATAATCTCATTCCATTCTTCCTCTTCCAAATGGAAATCAAAAGCTTTTCCCTCTCCTATCTGTATACATTATTTTGTTAATTTTATTCAGATTGTGTCAATTTTTATATATTCCATCTATAATCCTGTTCCATTGAGAATCCAGGAATGAAATTGTCTCTCAGTCAATTAATCTTTTATTTATTTATTTATTGGCAAATCTCCATAACTGAAAAAATGGAAAGGGTAATTATGAAGTTTTTCCAATTTCTGTTATGATCTTATGTAAAAAAATTCTCCATCCTCAAAGCAGGTTCTGTAACAATTTGTGCTGCTTTCCAAATTATTTAAACCCTCTGAAGCAAAAAATGTAAATTCAGTAATTAGAGTAAATGAAGTTGCCTTATTCGATATTCCCAATAGTCAAGTCCATCTCTCCAGTGTTGCCATAATAAAGGGCGGGTTTAAGGTCCCCCAATCCTGCAACTGACAGTATGTAGGTGGAATGCTGCATCTGGACAGAGACCAATTCCTGTTCAGCCACATGCTGTTAATGGCAGGATCAGGGCCTAAGTGTGTATTTCCCAGTCTTGGCCTCTGGAAGAGAATAGGAAGACTTAATTTGGACAGTCTCTTTTTCCATCTGAATCTCGCATAAATCCTGTTTTCCATTATTCCAAGCCTCTCAGTAATAGCTGGGAGTCCAGTGCCTGCCTTTTCTGAGGATAACTGTACAATATTATTTTTAATTTGAGGGTTATTAAAGGCCTGCAATAATTGAACATCGGGCTTTCCTCGCTTTATCAAAAAAAATTGGATAACTTTATTGAGAACATATAGAAATAGTGAAAGACATGAGGCAACCAGTTCATACATATAGTAAATCATCTACCTACCCAGTTGCATAGATTTATTTCAGGCTCTGGTTTCTCTTGGAATTTTTGCAGTCAAGGAGTTAGCCCTATGAAGTGAATCTAGAGCCTCCTGAGTTCTGTTGCATGTTCTCCTGCTATTTAGCTGTGTGATCACTTTGTGTAAGTCACTTATCTTCTGTGTGCATCAGTTTTCCTGTCTGTAAAATGGGGATAATAAATTATCATTACCTACATCTGAAAGGATGGAGAGAGATTTGAGTGGGGGATGGAATACCCCAAGATTAACCTAGCTAGGGGAGCCCAGAATGTTAAGGCTAACACTGCCTGTAGCAATCCTGTTGTTCTTGTTTATGAGAATAAATTTCTTACCTTCTTTTTACTCTCCAACTAAAAATTTGTAAGAATGCACAGTAAAAAACAAATATAATCACTTGATTGATTTTGGCCAGAGGACCCCAAACCAGACCTACTTGGGGAGTGAGGGGAAGGAAATCAGATTACAGACATTGGACAACTGCATGTAAGTGTAGGCCTGTGTTTGAGTGATGATTCAATGTATGTGATCTGTGTGAGGCTGAGTTGCCATCCAGTTTGTACAACCACTAACCAGGATTCCACAGACACTACCAGATGTGTCAGTATTAGGTTGACCAATAACCAGTATGTTACAGTTTGGAAGTCAATAAATACAACAGTTCTTCTGATTCACTGTACATATCAAACTTCATCCATCTTGCATGGAATTACAGGCAAAGCACCGCACATTATACTGTAGGAAACAATCCTGCTCTGGAAGGGAGGGGGACAAGATGACCTAATAGGCCTTTTCCATCTGTAGTTTTTCTGACTGTATGATGTGATTCTATTTTATTGATCCCCAGCCTCTGTCATGCCCAAGAAGGAGTGTGTGCTTTAAATCAGCCTTTGCACTTCCCTGATCCTTGGCTGGTTGTGCACCAACCAGTCCCCCACTGTAAGTTAGAGTAGCCTGACTTACAGGGCTGCTGTAAATGGCCTTGGCTACCAAGGGCCCCAAAAGGACTGTCATGACAGCAAGGCTTGACACAGGGAAACCCCAGCCATGCTCTAGCAGGAGGAGGTAATATAGGAACCACTCTAAAATTGGGTGATCTTTTTCTGGCTACTCTGGCTTTCGGGCTACACCACCAAGCAACCTTAATGCAGGGTGAAATTGGACCATTAGGGTTACATTCTCCTCTGTCCTTTGATTTCCCTTTGTCTTGCCATGTCTGCCACCCTGGGTCCCATTATGTGAGACAAATTATCAGTGATATGTTTTTATTTAGTAAAGCTGCAGGAAGTTCCAAGTTCAGTTTATCCACCTGAGTCGAAATAAGGACTTGGCAAAATTTGGTTTTCAAACAGCTGATGATTGTGTTAGAAACGTCCCCAGCGTTATTAGCAATACACTCAAATGTTGTGCTCTTTGTCACAGTAAGGCAACGTGCACGCTGCCCCAGCACAGCTCTGCCAATACAATTTCATCCTGACCTGCAACAACCCTTATTCCAGTCCTGAGGCTCAACAGTGCATTTTAGTCCTGACCTACATCACCACCTGCTATTGCAGCCAGGACTTCTCCTGTTTAGTCTGTCAGCTGTTGATGAACTGTTCCAATTTACTGACACTTTTATGTGTTAGGAAAACATCAGCTGAGACTCAAAACTTAGTTTGCATGTGACCTATGTGGCTGTGCCTCATTTAAACTGTGTCACCCATAGATTAAAACTGATTCTTTAGGACTATGATACCAGTTATCTCTGCCATTTCTCCCTATCTCATACCCTGGTAGATTGTCTATAAAGCAGTTATAGGGTGACCAAAGGGAAAATAAGACACTGTGCGGGGCTAGCACAAGCCCTCCCCGTCCCCCCACGTGGGGCTGGCCCAGCCGCTCACTCAAGCCATCCCCTCCCCTCCCGCACGCGGGGGTGGCCTGAGCCCCCTCCCCAATGCAGGGTTGGTGTTGCTGCTCTCCCGAGCCCTTTGTGAGCCCTGCCTCCCCGCTGCACGGAGCCGGCATCACTGCTCGCCCCCGCGCAGGTTCCTCTGCATCCCACTGATCAAGCTGGCGAGAGCAAACAGGACAAATGGCCACTTTTGCCAAAAAAGTTGGGACGTATGGGACAGGGCTTAAAAAAAGGACTGTCCTTGCCAAAATGGGACGTCGTATCGTCGCCCTAAGCAGTTATTCCAGAAGAGTAATGCTGAAGATCTGATTCATTAAGATTCTAAAGTGCAATTCCACTGTGAAAAGTAACTTTGTCAAAACAAAAAAACAAACCAAAGACCCTCATCATGGAGTTACTCGTACATTGTGTCTAAATAATTCTATATCACACTTGCCAGTTAGCAAGTAAAAGAGTATTTGTTTCCTAACTGCTAGTCCTGCACACCCTGCCTAAACTTTTGCAGTCGATCTGGGTTCTTTCTGGCACATGGATCATCACTAGTAAACATATGCAGGCCAAATAGTGCCATCCATTGCACATGTGGAACCCTACTGCTTTTAGTGAGAGAGCACAAGTGTAACTGATGGCTGGATTTGAAGACCACGGGACTGCACAGGTAGCTTTGCAACTGGAATTTGAGCCTTTGCCACTCCTGCTATGCTGGCAGAGCCCCCTAGTGCAGACACAGCATAAGCTGACATAAGGAGTTCTGCAAGCATTGCTAAATCACCTCTCTGAAGCCTGGTCTACACTCCACACTAGGAGGCACCTTATATCGATTTTAATGGCTCTTATTAACATATCGGATTAGGGAGCTATCCCACAGTGCACCAGTGACCGCTCTGGACCGCAATCTGAACTCGGATGCAGTGGTCAGGTAAACAGGAAAAGCCCGCGAACTTTTGAATATTTCCTGTTTGCTCAGCGTGGAGCTCCGATCAGCAAATCAAAATAAAAAAAGAGCTCCCGCATGGACCATGTGGATGTGATCGCTGTAAGGGCAGGCAAATCCATTCTATCAGCGCTCCATTACAGAAGATGAAATTCAGAATCCTTTTTAAAAAATCTCCAGACAGACGCCATAGCAGGGACTCAGCGCACTGCAGCGTGGGAAAGCCAAAGAATCAAATGGATGCGCATGGACTGGAGGACTGAAGCTATCCCACAGTTCCTGCAGCCTCCGAAAATTATTTGCATTCTTGGCTGAGCTCCAAATGCTTCTAGGGTCAAACACAGTGTCCGCGGGTCAGGGCCTAGCTTGGCACTCTACTCACCCACCCCACCCACCCCAGAAGCGAACGGTAAAACAATCCTCTGACTCTTTTACATGTCACCCTATCTTTACTGAATGCTGCAGATAGACGCGATAGTGCAGCACTCAACACCAACATCCTTAAATCCATCCTCATCATCAGCATAAGCTGATCGTACAAAAAGCTGGAAATCCATCTTCATCATCAGCCTCAGCTGATGGTACAAAATCAGCCTATTGGCCCTAATTTTTCTGGTGGATGGAGGGTGCAATCTGGCTGGTAACCATCCTCATCATAGCAACAGGGGGCTGAGCTCCATCAGCCCCCACCCTTCATGTGTAAAGAAAAGATTCAGTTGCCCCTGGACTAGCAGTGGGATGCTGGGCTTCTCTCCTACACACTGCTTAATGTCCTGTCTGGACTATCATAGCAGCTGGAGGCTGCCTTCCACTCATTTCTCACTAACAAGTCAGTGTGTCTTATTCCTGCATTCTTTATTAATTCATCACACAAGTGGGGACAATGCTACGGTAGCCAAGAAAGGCTGGGGAAGAACGGAATCAACAGGTGGGGTTGTTACAGGAGCACCCCCTGTGAATAGCATACAGATCATAATTTCTGCAGGCTCTGACACAGAGCAGCTGTGCTCTCTGGTTCTATGATACGGTGGTTCTCTAGCACACTTGCCTATATTAGGCAGCACTGATTCTATTTTTAGATACCAAAAAGGAGGAATTGACTCAGGAGTCATTGGCTGATCGGCCAGGGCACTTATGACAGCAGCTAATGGTACAAAGCGATGGAAGGTGCAATATGGCTAGTAACCAATCTTGGCTGATTGGCCAGGGCACTAGCAGCAAATGGTACAAAAGGACTGGTAGCCATGATCATCCTCAGTTCCAATTTATGGAAGGGTTTGGATGGTGCAATATGGCTAGTAGCCATCTCTGCTGTCATGCAAAAGCAAAAGCATGCTTCTGTGTAGCGCTGCTGAACCGCCTCTGTGAGCGGCATCTAGTACACATACGGTGAGAGTCACAACGGCAAAACAAGCTCCATGATTGCCATGCTATGGCATCTGCCAGGGCAATCCAGGGAAAAAGGCGAAATGCTTGTCTGCCGTTGCTTTCCCAGACGAAGGAGTGACTGGCGACATTTACCCAGAACCACCGCGACAATGATTTTTGCCCCATCAGGCACTGGGATCTCAACCGGAAGTTCCAAGGGGCGGAACTATGGGATAGCTAGGGAATAGCTACCCACAGTGCAACGCTCAGAAACGGACCATGGACGACACCACCGATTTAATGTGCTTAGTATGGCCGCGCTCCACCCGATTTTATAAATTCTGTTTTACAAAACCGGTTTATGCAAATTCGGAATAATCCCGTAGTGTAGACGTACCCTCAATGACATTAGCTAAGTCGACAGAAGTACTCTTCGGTTGGCTCGTTGCATTTACACTGTAGGGTTTGCTCGCATAGCTATTTTACACTCCTAAATGACATCAGGAGTGGCCCTAGCCCGTAGCCATTCTGTTGGCCAGGGCAGAAAACATTTTCAGTGTGCCGTCCCTCCCCCCACACACCCCCCTTCAGCAGCTGAGCAAAACCAAAAACAAAAAACCCCACACAATCAGCCATTCAACAGAAGGGGGGCAGGCACTCAAGCAGTACAGGCGTCTGGCACCCCCTGGAAGTTGTCTCCCAAGGCAACTGCCCTGTTCGCCTGTCCCTCGAACAAGCCCCAGCAGCAATAGATATGCCAACAAAACTTGGTAGTGTAGACTAAGCCTTAGTTAACACATCTGTTGATAATGCACAAGCCAAAATAGACTGTAGCTCACTCTCCCAAAGCTGTGTTGGCTCAGAATGGCTAGCAGGAGTAAAAAGTAGTAAAAACGTGCCTTTGTAACTAAGCCAAGCAGCTGTGATTTTTTATTATACAAGCAAAATAAATATGGCAAGTGAAAAGGTGCCACTTTTACCTTTGCTGTCCGAGTGGCCTCAGTTACCTCAGCTCAGGTAAATCCCATTATATAGATTTACTCAAGATGAGGACCTGGCCCTTTAATTTTAATTTTTTCCAGGGGCACTGGGAAAACTACCCAGTGGAACCTAGGTAGTTCCGGGGGACCTGAACAGATTCATCGGGAGTAGGTTCCTACATGTGAACTGTGGAGTCCTAAAATACACCCCAGGACTGTTCTCCAGCTCATTCTATCACAAATATGGAGCTGCGGCCCCTGGAAACTAATGATTTGAACAGAACAGAGACCCAAGCCAACTGTTTCTCTTGAATGGCTCTGTGACTGCTTTGGTATTTTATTGAACTCAGCCAACAAGCCATTTCTCTCCTTGTAGTAAGGAAGCTGTAAATATGAACAACTATTATGGCTGCATGTCTTCAGCTTTTTTATTTTAGAAGCTTGTGAACATATGGGTCTCTGCCCTAGTCTCTTGGCAAGCTGCAGCTGTGGTCCCCGGTCTCTCAATCAATGGCTCCCCCTGGTGGATGGCAACACCAGCAGGATTTCATTGTTGACACGAGTGTTCAGAAAGAGCCTTGTCTGGAAGGAAAGGTTTGGACTAAGAAAAGGCAGATCTTGCTGAACTCCTACTGTGTTGTTACTGACCAACCAGCAGATACATCCGTTTTACTTTCTACAGCCTTCCCTATTCACCCTAGGGTTCTGCTGCTTTGTGTCTGTTTCAGAAGATTTGTAAGATAATGAGACTTGAGAGTTTACTGGTTCTGTATTAATCCAAGAGAAAAATTAAAGTTTAGTTTCTCCTCAGTATATGCCTACCCCCTGTTGATGCTAATGGGAGCTGACATGCACATATTGAGAGGAAACCAGACATCTTTATAAGAGAGGGCTCAGCAGAGACTGAGGCCCAAAAGCTGCAAAAAGCTGTGCCACGACACTGCTGCTAATGCAGCTTTGGCTGCTGGGCCCCTGTGCAGAGGAGAGGGAATTTGCTCATCATTCATTCATCATTCATTCATGCCCGTCACCCCAACCGGGGTATGGGCCGCCAACAACAGATCTCCATAGTCTTCTATCCTGGGCCATTCGCTCAAGGCTCTGCATAATTAAGGATGCATTGTTCACACCTCTGCCCATTCCTTATTTCCAGCACCCTGGGCATATGCTACCGTAGATGAACTGATGGAGCCTCTGGAAGAGCATATCTCTGCAGCCTGCAAAGGCTGTGGATGCCTTACATCTGTACAGGCTCTCAACATCTCTCAACATTTCTCCCACCATGCTGCCAGACTGCACCAGCTCCATTGTCATTTGAGCAGTATGTGTCCCTAGCAGGTGGGGATGGGTTGCAGGATTTGCATTATTAAGAGTGAAATAAATCCTTAAAAGAGGACAAGAGGGAGAGGTGGATCATGGATTGCCAACTACAACTAGTTATCTACAGCAGTCATTGTCAACTACATCAATTAGTCTATAGCTATATCTTCACTGGAAAACGGTTTGGGAGGGGGGGATTGACAGCAGGATAACTAACACTCGTTAGCTATCCTGCTGTAAAATCCCAGTGGAGACATGGAGACACAGAACTGTAGTGCTTATAGCAAGGTAGCTAGGCTAGGCCAACATCTGTCGCTAGGACTTCTGGGGGCATATCCCATGATTCTTTGTACCGCAGTAAGCTGAACTGCTCTATGATTCTTTCCTAGCAAAAGTGTGGGAGAATTTGACTGTCTTTCTGGGCACACAGGGGGAATTGTGGGAAGGCATTGGAGGACAATCAACACTTCCGTGGTTTAGCCTGAGTCCTCATTGCCAAGTGGATGGGTTACCAGCCCAAATGAAAGTGGCTCACTCCCTAGCTCTAGCTTATTCAGCCAGGCCAGCAAGTTTGGGTTTAAAGAACCATCAAACTCAGATGAGATGTTTTTGTGTGTGGATTGGAGGGGGATCAGGGGTGACACCCCAAGAGCCCAAGTTAACTCTGCAGTGAAGACACACCCCAAGATGCTAGAAAAGGAAGAACAGGGGTAAGAGAACTGGGACTGAGCTTCAAAACATCAGTTTAAATTGCTCACTTTTTTTGGCTCGCAGATTATTTTGCATTATATCTGAGATCAGTCGGGGAGAAGAAGAGAAAGACTTTGAGCATAAGACCAAAGTAGCACATGACAGAACTCTTCAGTGTTTTAATGTCTAGTGGATTTAGTCTCTTATCTCCGATACCAGCTGGGGAGGAAAATTAAAACATCACTTATAAGAAGTAATGATCAAACAGCAAAAGGGTCTGAGGTCAGGTTGGTTTTCATTAAGCACCCAAAAGTGAGGAAGCTTCTCCGAATGGGCCAAACCTCTTGGTTCTATTTGGGTGGATAGAAATCAAATTTCTAGAGTAATTTCCGCTACCTCTTGCTTTTGCACAGGCGAGAAATATGAGACTGACTAAACGTAGGCACTTTTGCTTCCCATCCCAGCTGGAAGCCATTTGTATCGATTTTGTTACTCTATGAATGATTCCTAGTCAGGATTTTTACTGTGCCCATTCGATGGAAAGCAAAAATAGTGAAAATAAGGTTACTAAACTATTCCAAACCTCTAGGAAGGTTTGGCTCATATGGGATAGTTGAATGTAGGGCAACAGTTTGGATCAATGTTTATTTCATACAAATCACTCTCCCAGCCTGAATCACAAATGCTCTGTTTTAATCTACATGTTTTTGCTTGCAGCTCCCAGCTGGCATCCCTTGCCTTGCTCTACCATGTTGAATTATTCCTCACCACAGTATCATGTGACTAGAACAGTGCAAAACTCACTGATTTTGGTTCATGTGGGTTTTGTCAGCATTTTTAAGCAATTTGTGCCAAATTCATCCCATGTGTAACTCGGGGGAAGTGAATGGAATTGCATCAGGAAGGAATTTAGTCCTTTCTGCTCACATGGTTTTGTATCGTGGTAAGTTTTGCTTTCGTCTAACCCCATATGATGAAGCTATAACTCAACATTGAAGCAATGAGTTTCATCCACCTTGACTGGTTTTGCTCAGAAATAACTCTGGGTCCATCTGAACTGATGACCTAGGAGGTGTAATGTTCTATAGACCATATTCCATGCACTATTCCCCGAGTCTTCCAGTCACTCTGACCACATGCCCCTTTTGGTTTCTTTTATTACAAACTAAAGCCTTCATTGCAGTCAACACAGGCTAAGCGTTGTGCTGTGATAAATCTTATCAGGGAAATCATTAAAAAGGAATTAAAATGATGGATTGTGACAGGTGGCCACAAAAACACAAGCAAATGAGGATACAGCTGAACTCCACAGTGAATCTGTGAGTGGTGCATTATCTGACAGTAAATTCAAAACCATTATAAGGTGACTTGCATGCAAGGTAGCTCTCAAACAAGCAATTCCAGAACTGCCAAGTAGATCACAACCTGTGTCTACAGCAAGTAAGAAAATGTCATGCAAAAAGATCTCAGGAAAAACTAAAGTCATTTCAAGAGAGAAAAAAGCGATAAACAGAAAACACTATGAAGATTCACACCAAGAAACATCAGTTTGAGGTTTGCAACTGACATCTCCTAAATCACCGCTTCATTCAATTCCCTGTGGGGTGAGTGCTTCACTGCAGCATCTGTCCATAAGCAGTACTGTCCTGGGTCAATCACCAAGTACATCAGCTCCGTTCTGGTGAATGCTTCTGAAATAACTCAGACAATATCATTGTTTAAAGACACTGACCCTCTGCGTTTTGAATTCTTGTCTGGCTATCAAATGTAGACCATGTGTCAGGGGCTGCTTCCCCTTTCACCAGGGCTGAACGAGACCCAGAATCTGTGGATGGCAAGTTCCAACACTCCATTTACTTCATCCCTCTGCCCTACAGATTGTGTATCTCATAGAATCATAGACAATAGAGATGGAGAAGACCTATTAGGGCACCCACTCTCTCCTCCCCAGAAAACAGTGCAGGATTAGTCCCTACTGCTTTCTCTACCTTAGTTTTCAATGTCTCATGTAATAGAGCTTCCACCAGTATTCTTAGGAGAAGCTCTTGTTCAGGATCTCCTCATCTCATGTATTCCTGCAACACCTTTTCTCTGGCTTTGACAAATGCAATCTTGCCCCACTCATATGCAATCAGAATGTTACCGCAAAGATCGTTTGCCTAGCCCATCATTTTGACCGCGTCACCCTTCTTTGGAATCCTTTGCTGGCCTCCCCTTCTGTATTGCACCAAATATAAACTTCGCTTTCAAGGTCCTTCATGTCCTATTCCCACCCTACCTAACTTCTTATTTACCATTAAGATGTCAACTCCTGCCTCCAATCGGCCCTTGCCCTCTTGTTAAATTTTCAAACAAGCACCTTGGTGCTTTCTCCCTGCTTCCCTCGCAGTTTGGAGGAGCGCCCTGTAAACATCTGCAAAGTTACCTCATTACCCTCCTTCAAACTCTCCTTTTTGGGATGCCTCTGAAAAACCAGACAATGGCGGCTGGCATACAGCGATCACAGCCTGGCATGCTAACCAATATTGTCTCATTCTTTCCTCCATCTGTCTGCAGAGACGACTCGCGCCTGCCATTACCGGGGAGGGGCACAATGAAAAGATGGGGGCCGCTGCACTCTCCCCACCAGTTACCTGCAGGATGGGGGAGAGCTCTGTCCATCTCCCACTGTTACAACAAAGACACAATGCGTATTGCGAAAAAGCTCCAAGCCTATGGTATCTCAGTGACTCCACATCAGGGTTCTGTGTTCCTAATGTTTGACTGTGGCCCTTGCTCTGGCATTATTGTCCACAATCGCACTGCTGAAACACAGCAAGAGGCTGCTCACCTAGATACACAACACTGAAGCCAGCCAGGAGGTTTCTAATAAGGGATTAATGGAATGGTTTAAAACAAGCAGAAAATTGTGCCCCACTTTCATGCTATCCCCTTTTCCCAAAGGAATAACCTTATCAGGCTCCTCTCACTCTGCTTCTGATCCAAGATACTGTGGCAGATACTGTGTCTTGTTGATTCTCTGATCTACTTTCACCTGGCTCCTGACTGAGGCATTTACCGAATAAGCAAAGTCTGTTCCTTGCTGAGGGATTTTTTTTTCCAGTGTAAGAATGGCTTGGCACCATATGCAGTGAGCTCCAGGGGAGGGGGTGGAAAAGGGGGACACAGAGACATAAGCAAATCAGACAACATGATCCGATCCATTTCTTCAGAGACTGGCACATGCTGCCTCCTCCTCCTCCTCTACATTACATCAAGCAAGGAAGTGATTATCAGCTTGTCCTGTGGTTTCTTCATTAAAACAGCAGCACTCGGGCTCTGCTAAATTACTATCCACAGCATGCCTCCTTCTCCTAAGATGAAGCCCCTTCACTAATCAACCTCAGCTAATGATCTGCAGAAAGAGGTGTGTACCCGCTGGTCATCTCATCAGATGGGCCTCCTGAGTTCTAGCTCGCATTGTTATGGTTTTATGCAGCGTTGTTGTAGCTGTGTTGGTTCCAAGATATTAGAGGGGCAAGGTGGGTGAGGTAATATCTTTTATTGGACCAACTTCTGTTGGTGAGAGAGACAAGTTCTCAAGCTACACAGAGCTCTTTGTCAGGCCTGGGAAATAAAGAAGAGCTCTTTGAGGCTCGAAAGCTTGTCTCTCTCATCAACAGAAGTTGGTTCAATAAACGATATTACCTCACCCACCTTGCCTCTTTGTTATTGTTTATTTTTCAGCATCCTCTCCTTGAATAATAAGGTCATAAGCACCATCCTCATCATTAATACTGTGACACCTGCATTAAGGGACCCAACCTTGCCCAAAGCAATGACCCCGACTTGTCCTCAAGCATTTTATAGTGTGATAATTAAGATAATTAAGAATACTGATTCTCCACTTGCTTAGACCACTGTAAATCAGGAGTAGCTCCAATCAGCTGAGTTGCTCAACTATAAATGAGTGAGAATCAGGCCCCAATTCCCTAATGAGACCAGAAACTGCTCAGAACTGATTTTAGATATAATAGCATCAAGGCCAGCTAGACAGCTTTGCTCTTCAGTGCCCATAAAGCACTCACACTGCACACACATGGTGAAAACCTTACCTAACCAATCCCAGCCTCCACCTCATGGGCTCTGCATTCCCATCCCAGTCTCTTCGCACAGCCAGCCCCGGTCTCCCATCCAGACCACCCATCCAAGTCCCAGTCTTTCCTCAACCTTGGCTTCCAGTGCCAATCTCCTTGTCCAGCTAGTCCCAGTCTCCCCCTGGGCTTCTTATCCAATCTCAATCTCTCCACTTCCCCCTCTGAGTGCCAGTTTCCCTCTCCAGGCACTTTGTCCCATTCTCCCCAACTCATGCTCTTCTTCTAATCTGTCATCACCCATCTTTGTCCCAGTCTCCCCGTCCCAGGCTCCTTGTCCAGTTTCTGTATCGCCATTCCCACTGGATCCCATTCCTATTCTCGCCCCAGTAATTAAAGCTGGACTCTGAACTAGCCCCTCATCTCATGCGTTGACCCCTCTACATGCGTTAAGGAATATTGGCAGATCAGTGAAGAAGAAACCTGTGGTATTTCCACTTGTTCTTTAGCTAAACAAAATAATCCAGTGTCCAAGGCAGTCAAGGCAGCACTTTCACCAACCCTAAATCTCAACTCCTCAGAAAAGGTGGCGGTCTTGCAGCATTGTGAGGTACACCCGTGAGTTGTAGCGAGGGCCCTGCCTGGTGGTTAGCAAATGAGGCAGATGACATTAATGGTGCACAGCCAACATGGGATAGGATGAGATGGGCTGAATTACAGTGTGTGCATATACAGAAATACATTGTGGTATGTGACTGGTTATCGATAATTGAATTTTGTATAATTTCTCATTGGCAAAATGTATTCAATAACTGCACTCATGAAATGTGAAGAGCTTAGTGACTGCAGGGCACCAAAGACATTTCCCAAAGTATTTGAACAGGAATTAGTGAGACAGTTCTCAGTAGGCACAAGTTGTTAGGGGCATTTTGTCAAAAACATTTCATTGCTGCTGCAGGACAACTGCTAATAGCGAATGTTCTTATTTAATGTACTTATGCCTCATGTAGTACCATGTATTTATTATGGGCCCAGTCCTGTGAGGAGCTGAATGTTGTGAGTGACTGTTTTCAGGGAATTAGAATGGAATAGAATAGAATGGAAACTGTTATCATTTCACATTTATTACAGCTGTTTGCAACCAGCACCCCAGTCTGTCTGTATAGAGCTTTTCAGGGGAAAGGATCCCAAAGTAGTTCACAAGTTACGTATGCACATATAATCTTTGGACCATCCACACCACATCTATAGCGCAGCCGGCTCTGTGGCAGCAGCCAGGTGGATGACGAGAGCACAGTCCACTGCACAACCATGTGAAGAGGGGAGATTTTGGACAAGGGCACTAGAGCAGCCCCCTGAATTTATAAAAAATGCTCCAGGACATTCATGTCCATGCAGAACAGGTGAGCTCAGGTTTTAAGGATTTACCTGTGCACTGAATGAGGCAGGGGACCTGAGGAAAAAAAGGAATACATGACCATGTAATTAATGACTGTATCATAATGCACAAAGAGGTTGAACCAAGGTTGCACAGACAGACAATCTTAATTCAGGCATTTCCTAACTTCAGAGTGCTTGATTTTGCAACCTCAATAGTGTACTTTCATTGTAACAGGTGTAGGGGGTTAATTTGATTATTTTTATTGATGCTGATTTTATTGTGACAAACCCTGAGACGTGCTGAGCACCTTCCCAGAGCCTCTCAGCGTTTATTCTTAATCATTAATAATCAAGATGGAAGTTAGTTTGGTTTAATATAGCTAGGGGTCTATGCCTAAATAAACCATCATTTGCTTTAAGACAAATTTGACAGCTTGTGACTGGACAGAATATAAAGCATCTTCCCAGTTGTTTATGGGCCCAGTCCTGCAAGGTGCTGTGCTCCCTCACCTCTCATTGTCTTCAGACTGGGCGCCGTACCTTGTAGGGGGTGCTCAGCACTTTGCAGGATCAGGTCCTTTGCAAATCAGTCACGCTGTCTCTTGCAAAGCTAAGATGCAGCAGGGCAGAAAGTATATCTCAGTTCACTGAGCAGCGTTTGGAAATCTCTCTTGTTAAATGAAATCTCTATTTAGATTTCAGAGTAACATTTTGAGCAGAGAAGAGGAATCTCCATAAACATATTTGCCAAAGAGCCAATTAAAGAGTGATGCATGAAAGGTGACAGACTGCCAAAGGTGATGAGAGCTGAAGTCTTTGGCAGATTAGAAATATGATTCAACTGAATCTATGAAATTGTCAATACAGCATAAATGTGCATGCCAGTCTGTAATGTTATAATAGGAGTAATCAGAGGGGAGATCATTTTGTGCTGTGTTTCTGTGCGTTTGCAGAACTGGACTCTATTCTGTATCCACTATCCATAATTAATGGCAAAACTCCCTTTAAACTCAATGGAAGTCAAGCTTTTATGTGCATTAATGAATGCTGCATCTGTAAAGAGTTTTACATCTTGGAATCTTAAAGCAATTTGCAAATACTGCTGCCAATTGTTCTGATAGGGGAGTGAAAGATGTTGCCTTACCTGCTGTGAGCCTGATTTTCTCATGTGATAAGCACACAACCATAGGCGCAGGAACTAGAGGTGCGGGGGATGCTTCAGTACCCCCAGGTTTTATGCAGGGCTTTGCTTCCGGCCCCATAAGTGGGGGCTCAGCTCCTGGCCCTGCACCCGGGCTACTGGCCCTTCATGCAGGCTCTGCACCTAGGGGTCCCGACTGCTGGCCCTAGCCTCGGTCCCCTTACTCCTGTCTGGGTGCCCTCCTCTCAGAGACATGGCCCTACTCCCAGCCCCAGTTCAGGGAAGGGGGGGGGCAGCGGACAGGGGAAGGGGGCTGGCTTTTCAGCTCCATGATGAAAAATGTTCCAGTGCCACTGACCACAACTTCCACTGAGGTCAGTGGGAACCGTAGGTACTCAGGATCTTGGCCCCATCTAGTTCCCTCCTCACCTATGACCATGTGCTTAAGTGTTTGCAGGATCAGGGCCTTGAAGTTTTGCAGGGCTTTAGTACTGTTCAGGAACATAGATCTTGTCTACACTATTTAGGTCCGGATCTACAAATGTATTCAACTCAATGGAAGTTAGGAGCCTAAATACCTTTTTGGATCTGGGCCTTACCTAAGAATGTAATTGCAGGGACACTGGTCCCCAAACACTGGAGGTTTACACCCATGCTATATACTAGGGTTTTTTCTAATAGAGCTACATCAGTGTAGCGGCCCCAGACCCCAAATCCCTGCTGAAGACATGCCAGTAGCAAAGCATAGTCTTTTCCTATTTATAATGAAAGACAGAGTCAGGCACTCCTGTGTTGGAAAAGGGTCTTGGCAAAACAGTGATTTTTCCTATGTAAATGTTACCGAGGGCTTCTTAAAATATGCATCTTGTTCCCTTGATATGCTTTTGGATTCATGGATTGCTCTAAGCTTTGTGAGGCAGATGTGTGGCAGGTTCTTTGCAAGTTTCAGCCTCCGCACCTTTAACTATGCACAGAAAACAGCATGGCTTGGGTAGGATTTGGAAATGTAGGCCTCTCAAGATGAATTTTGCCAAAACTTTTACACCAAAATCCTGTTCTGTATATTTACATACTTGATTATCCATGTTAAACAAGGCGAACAGTGGCTTATCTTCCATGGTGTTATATAAACGTCCCTTAGCAATTTGTACCAATTACACTAGATGTGTAAAAGTAAAAGTAGATGTGCTTTCTCTCCGCTTGTGAAATTTAATTTCTCACTTGTCATCATGCATTGTTTTTGCTCATTCCCCAGCTGCCCCTCTCTGATAGCTCATCTGCAGGCCCCTAAGGGAATGGTTCTTTGGTACCAGGCTAGCCCTGTGCTTGCTGCATCCCCCACTCTTAAGTGTTGGCTAACTGTGCCCTTGTTCCGGACAATGGCTAATCAAGTGTGTGAGATGTGCCATCTCCAGCAGGAAACAGAGGTTCTTCCCTGCTGGAGTTTAAGGGGGGGGGGGTAGATAAGCCAGGAGGAGCTGGGAATGGTTTCAAATTGAGTGGGTCCTTCTTTGTTGTTGGGAGGGAGGGGGAGAGAGAATTGGAAGCAGGTCACTGGACAGGGGATAAAACCTCCTGAGGGCTGAGCTGAGCAGAGCTCTACACCAGGCCAGTGGGAAGGCAGTACAAACAGCTCACAGACTGACGGGAGGAGGCAGCGGCAGCCATACATCCTGGTGGGCTGATTGTGGGTGCAGGGGCATCCTGGTGGGAGGGAGCCTGGTCTGTGCTTCTCAGAAGTGCCCTAAGCAACTGGGGAGTTCAGAGCACGTGGACTAACCAAGGGACAGGCTAGGGAGGGCTCCAGTCTGAGCCCTCTGAAGGAGGGGATGAAAGGCAGGAACGCCAAAGGTTTGTGTGCCATGGAGAGGGGGCCATTGTGTGTCCTGGTGCTGTTGCTGACTCGGGGAAGCACCTCTGGGCAGGATGGAGAGTACTGCCATGGCTGGGAGGACGGCTCGCAGCTCTGGCATAGGGGCTTTCGGTGCCCAGAGCACTACGACAGCCCAGAGGCTACTCTGTGCTGCGGCACCTGCAACCTGCGCTACTGCTGCTCAACCAGAGAGGCCCGGCTGGACCAAGGCTTGTGTCCTAGTGACCATCATCAGACCAGTCCCAAGCCTCCATCAGGTAACAGGCTCCTTCTGCACCTGCAAGATAGGGGGTGGACATCAGAGACCTGGGTTCTGCAGAGCACTGTAGGGAGCTGGGATGCTTTTAGATCCATCACTCCAAAACTCTCCTTTTACAGTTCCACATCTTACCCAACTAGCCCATGCCTCCCTCTACAGCTCCACATCTAATCCCCAGCTTCACCACCTTCAAAGCTCCAGCTGCTCAACTCAAGCCTGCTCCCTCGTTAGAGCTCTAGACAACTTGACCCACGGTGGGACCCTGTTTAAAGGGGAATGAGCTAGTGAGTAAAGAAGAGTATTTCTGGGCCCCCTCCCCCATCATTTTAAAATGGAAGTCTAGTTCCCTTGTAGAATACAAAGTGGCCCCCATAGCTGGTATTGACAGCAAACTGCCTGGGCATTAGGCTACACTTATACCTGAAAACAATAGGTGTGAAATGCTACCAGATCAGAATACTAGTGTCAAAAGCACTCTGCATAGGTGTAAATGATTATCATAATTTGAAAAGGCAATGGCGCCCACCTCTGACCTAATACCTGGGCTTAGGCAAAGACTTCACTCTAGTTTCTCATTGGCAAGAGCCCATCTTGGTCCTGCTATTCATTTGGAGAGTTAATGGGCTCAGAACTCTTGCTGGTAGAGCGCAAGACTTTGCGGTGATATTTTAAAGATTTAGTGAAACCACTAGGTATGAGACATAATATAGCTAGGGAAACTTCTGTAAATGAGGACCTTAGTGAAGACTACATGACTGACTTATCTCTCTGTATTTTCCATTTCCAGTGCCCATGTACTTACCTTTCCTCCTTGTTGGGTCCATATTTGTGGCTTTCATTGTCATTGGGGCCTTCATTGGTATTTGCTGCTGTAGATGCCTGAAATCCCAGGATGAAGAGCAGCAACATGGGCCTGCACCAATCCAGAGTCGGCTGCTGGAAGCTGCTGCTCCTCCTTGGTTCTCCAGTTCCAGCTCCAGTTCAGCCACCAGATGCTCCTTGGGTAGTCATCCTCAGACCAATAACATCTGCCTGAGCATGGCTCCACCTTTTCCCATCATAGGGTCCTCTCAAGGAGCCCAGTTCTTGCCTCCTACATCAACCAATGGATCCCTTTTGCAGCCTGTGTGTACTAATTATGGAATACCAATGGATCATACTATCATAACAACTCCAGCATCTTTCCTTAATAGAGCAGTCTATGGACAAACTTCTTACTATCCTTTTCCTGTAAGTGCCATGCATGGTGACCAAACAATGTACTCAGGAGCTCATGTCTAAGATGACTTGTAACTGCAGAACTCCATATTATAAAAATGTAGGGTGCTTTTTAGACAAAGTAACAAATGGGAAGTAACACAAACTTCTGAAATCATTAGCATGTGTGAAATGAGAATCCTGTCTTTATATCTATTTGGGAAAAAATAGGTCTCATTTTAATTAACTAGTTAATTCAGTATGTACTATCTTGGGGCTCAGGGTCAGTCTCCATGGTTCATTCATTTCTTGGCATGTTTTCTCATGGTAGGGCTAATCTTAGTGGGGGTTTTAATTGTGGACAGCTGCCCAGTGGGAATTGGAGCAACATTGCCGTACTTCTTCCCATAAGCAGCAAACAGCCAACTGATCTTGGAACTCCTGGTCAGTTACTAACTTAGGCTGAATTTGAACCCAGCTACCTACAGGGCTTTCTTACACATTACCAAATGCCTTAGCCATTCTGCAATCTTAATAAGACTCCATACCTTTATATTTAAAATGCTTGTAGAGTACTTTCTCTGATTAAAAACTACTGGTTTTATCTTAAAGGGACATTGTCAAATCATGTCTTTGCCTAAATTTTTATCTACATCTGACTGTTGCAATACAAGCTTATTCTAAGCAAAAGGGATTAGAGAGGAGAATGAAGTGTCTTGTTTTTGACTATACTATGCTGGTATTAGCATTATGCATAGTCAGTTTCACTGTTGATTGCATGGGCCCATACTGATGGGGAACAAAATAATGTTCAGAAAATGTGAATGACTGCAAAAGCAAAAGTTGGCAGAGGGACTAGAGAGCAGGTGGAGTATCTGAAACTATTTTTTACATCCCCCCCTCCCCCCCAAATTGCTGGATGTCAAGTTGATGGTGACTGTAAGACTGAACATGTTGCTGAAGAGCTGTCAGTTAAGTGCTGCTACAGGAGCAGCTTTTAGGCCAAAACTTTTTGTAAAATGCACTTTGTGTCTGTGCAGATTATTGGGGAAAAATAATTTTGTGCTGGTGTATGTGTTGCTCTCAGTCTTGTAATGGTTTAGTGAGGCTCTAGCTATGCAACATCGACAAAAAGAGACCCATTAACTGATAAGACATTATGAAAAGGCTTTTTTATAACTGGGTGGTAAAAAGGAGTGAAATGTGGCAAGACCCTCCACCTGTATAACACTACTTCCTTTGTCTTTAACTTCTAGTAGAGAAGAAAACCCTCTCTATTTTGACTTAAAATACTGTTTACACTCTCAATAAGGAATTCTCTTCAGATGTGCACTGCCTAACTGCAGCCATCCTTCACAGCAGGAGTTAACAGCAGGATGCTGATATGTAGAGGTTGACAAAGTATGTTGATCCCAGCTGCTGGAGTATCTAACACTTCCTTTGGTCCAAAAAAAAAAAGGGGGGGGGGAATAATTACACCAGAGGCACATTAAAATAACTCCACAGACATTGCCAGTAGCAGCAGGTGCCAAGGATTAAAGTTGTGTGAGTAAAAAACAAGAACTTAATCTTCAGCTGATTGGTCAGGATCTTAAAATCTGCATAATAAAGAGGCTTTGGTGACTTCCCTTGGAAGCAGATGGGCTAAATATCTGTTCTGTAAACATAAAATCCATCAGAATATTTGTGTTGATGTGGAGTCATCTCCCATCTAATACTATTGTATAATGTAATGTATCCCATCATATAGATGCTAGAAAGGGCACACATGTCTTAGTATCCTGGCTTGTAGTGGGGGAAGCAATCTGTTCTGGTAAGATAGGCTCAAATTCTCCCCTCATTTGCACTGATGTAAATCAAGAGCATTTCCACTGACATTAATGGATTTACAGTAGAGTAAGAGAAGGGGAAATTGGTCCCAGTATATCAAAGTTTGCTGTAAGGGATGTAACTTTGGGCCTAATCTGTGTGCTGTACAGGGAAAGAAGTAATAAATGTTTACATGACACAAAGAATTTTGAATTTACTCAAAATTAGTTATCTGGTGGTTTTTTAAAATGAGGATGAAGAGGGAAGACCACCAATATAAAGTACCAACCAAAGCTTAATGGTGCTAAGGGAGGCTGAGCCTAGTTTGTCATGTCACCCAATGCCCTGTCACCGAAAGTAATTGAGGACCTATTTTTACCATGGATTGTATTTCACGGCATCCAGAGCTGGTGTGATAAGAATGGTAACATGTAGCTGTACATTTGCTTTAACTAAATGCCTATTTTTAGAGGGACTGTTGTCTAAGGTCCCACATTTTGGTGGATTCCATGTCCTTTTTCTTAGTAAGAAGATCAGATAAGGGCTAACACCTTTGAGGACAGAACCTAAATCCAGTTATTTATGGAGTATTTCTACCATGTTCCTTCCTGTTTAGAGATACAAAGGTACATTACAATGAAAATGGATGTTACAGCTCTAGTTTCAGGGTCCAGAATCCATACAGTGAAGTGTTAACAAAATGCATAGCTTACAGGGGTGTTAAACAGCACCTTATCGGCAGCAAGCATTGTTACCAGTCACTGCGAGGGAGCATGGACTGTATTTACCTTTCTAATTTGATCAAGTGTGTACGTGCCAGACATTTGTTTTAAATTGGTTATATTATATACCCTGCCTTCCCAATTATAACTTATTTCAATCAATTAGTATTGCTAACCCTCAAGCATTTAAAAATATGAATCCACCCTATCACAAGATTGATTTAAAGATCATGAGACTTAAAAAATGAAGTGGGTTCTCTATTTGCCTGCTGACTCTTGAGCTTTTAGGGTACAGGTGGTTTACATTTTCAAGATTTAGTTAAAAAGCTGAGGGCTAGACATCTTTTTACTGAAAGCTGAGATTCCACTGTGATCACTTGATGCCAGAAGCTGAAGCTTTAGGAAAACACACAGAATATTGTGAGATGTACAACACAGGTTTATGTTCTCAATTATAATAGTGCCCTGAAACAAAACCTTGTTTCTGAAGGCAGTTTTCAATAGCAAATTATCTCTCTAAGAAGAGAAGGATTAGAGTCTGGGATGATTTGATTTCCTAGCTCTGCCACAAACTTGGTCAAGTTTTTCATTTGCAAAGTGAGGATAACCCCTCCTTCAAAGGTCTGGGATGAGGCTTTATGCACTAATATTCATGAAGTGCTTTGCTATCATTGGGACGAGTGCTGGGAGTGCAACGCACATTAGAATTTATTAAAAATTTAATTAGTTAACGTCTTATTTTTCACTATCAACTTAAAAATGTTGCTGCTGTATTCCCCTCTGCCCCCATGTTTGCTTCTGCAGTTTCATAAATTTCACATATTTCTAGGACAGCCTCTGTGTTAACAAGTTTGAGGTCAGTCTGGAAATGAGAACAACATAGACCAGTGGTTCCCAAACTTGTTCCGCCCTTTGTACAGGGAAAGCCCCTGACAGGCTGCAGGTTCGGGCAATCGCAGCTCCCAGTGGCTGCGGTTCGCTGTTCCAGGCCAATGGGAGCTGCTGGAAGAGGCGTGGGCGGAGGGACATACTGGCCGCTGCTTCCAGCAGCTCCCATTGGCCTGGAGCAGCGAACCGCAGCCACTGGGAGCCACGATCAGCCGAACCTGCGGATGGGGCAGGTAAACAAACCGGCCTAGCCTGCCAGGGGCTTTCCCTGCACAAGCAGTGGAACAAGTTTGGGAACCACTGAAATAGACTAAAAATGAAAGAGCCTTTGAAGACACTGGAAACGCTAATGGAAACCAAAGTTCTCCACACTTTCAGCAATGCAGAAAGGGTTCAACAACAGTTTTCGCTCTTTGGAGGCTGGGAAAACAAACAAACAAAACCACAAAGTGTGCAGGGAAGCCAAGAAAGCAAGAACAAATGTTGATCCAAGTGTGAACATGCAAAAGTTATTTAAGTTATATTTCAATGCAATTTATGTCGACTTAATTTTGTAGCATGGACTTGCCCTTAGTATGTTTTGTATAAAATCACTTTGCAAACATTACCTAATTAATCTTCATTTAGGATTACCAAGGCACCAGGTAAGTATCACCATCAGTTTCACAGATAGGGAAACTGAGGCACAGAGCATCAAAGTAATTTACCCAAGAATACACAGACAATCACTGTTGGAGCTGGGATCAGAAGTCAGGAGTTTGTCTCCTGACCACAGTGCTTTCTATAATGATGAGTAATATTATGTCTACATTATGGAGCCTATGTCAGTGTAGATGCAGATGACCCAGAGAATGAGGTTTTCTGTCACCGTAGGAATACTACCTCTCTGAATAATGTCAGCTACATTGATAGCAGTGCTCTTCCATTGACATAGCAGCATCTACCTTGGCATAGCTATGTTGGTCACAGTTGTGGTTTTCTCACACCCCTGACCAACGCAGGGATACCAATATGACTTTAAGGTTAGACCAAGTCTTAGACATCTAATGCAACTCCAGTGTTCAGTACCAAGTAGGAAATGCTAGGAAGAGGAAAGATAACCAAATAGGAAGGAAAAAATAGATAAGCAGAAAATAAAATGCTTTGTATGTTCTTGAAAAGGCCCCATGAATAGTAATCAGCCTGACACATATTTGTTAGTCAGCATAGTTAGTGCAACACAGCAGAGGCAAATGTTTGGTTTGAACAAATTGATCACTTCTAATGGTTCTATTTAAAAATTATGTCACAGGAGAGAGAACAAGGGAAGCAAATGCCATTTCTTTCTCTCCAGAGACTGAGGTGATGCAGTGATGCTGGAACTACAGGTGCTGCCATAACAACAACAAATAGCATATGTATGGTTTCCATCATCTGCACCCCCACTATAAAAATTGTTCCAGCACCCTGAGGAGATGTATTTTCCAAGAGACAAGGTGGGCAGGATAATATCTTTTATTGGATCAGCTTCTGCTGGTGTAAGAGACAAGCTTTTGAGGTACCCTGAGAGCTCTTCAGGTCTGGGAAAGATACTCAGAGGGCAAGTCTACACTGCAATAAAAAACCCATGGCAAGGAGTCTCAGAGCCCAGGTCAGCTGACTCATGCCTGGACTGCGGAAAAATTATAAAAGACAAATACACCGCATCACTCTTTGGTGAACACTTTTCACAAAAATATCACTCCATACCTGACCTGTCAGTCCTCATCCTCAAAGGAAACCTACACATCACCTTCAGACCAGCCTGAGTTTAAATTCATAACTTTGCTAGACACTAAAAATAATGGTCTTAATAAAACCATCCAGTGTCTTTATTACAACAGTCTATAACCCACTAGTCCCCCCTCTCCCTCTTTGGCTTCTGACTGCAAGGGTGTTAACCAGCCACTTCACCTTAAATTGTCCCATAGAATGTGTGTTAACTACTTATGCTAAACAATCTGTTCCCAACAAGGAAAATAACAGAACACCACTGGCCATCACATACAGCCCCCAGCTAAAACCTCTCCAGCACATCATCAACGATCTACAACCTATCCTGGAAAACAATCCCTCACTCTCACAGACCTTGGGAGACAGGCCAGTCCTCCCTTACAGACAGCCTCCCCGCAACCTGAAGCAAATACTCACCAGCAACTACACACCACACCACAGAAACACTAACCCAGGAACCAAGCCCTGTGACAAACCTTGTTCCCTACTCTCTCCCCGCATCTACTCTAGCTACACCAGAGGACCCAACCACATCAGCCACACCATCAGGGACTCATTCACTTGCACATCTACTAATGTTATATATACCATCATGTGCCAGCAATGTCCCTCTGCCATGTACATTGGCCAAATCAGACAGTCTCTACGTAAAAGAATAAATGGACACAAATTGTACATCAGGAATGGTAACATACAAAAGCCAGTAGAACACTTCAATCTCCCTGGATATTTAACAACAGATTTAAAAGTAGCCATACTTGAACAAAAAAAACCTTCAGAAACAGACTTCAAAGAGAAACTGCAGAACTAAAATTAATTTGCAAATTTAACACCATTAATTTGGGCTTGAATAGGGACTGGCTGGCTCACTACAGAAGTAGCTTTGCCTCTTCTGGAATTGCCACCTCCTCATCAATTATTGGGAGTGGATGACATTCACCCTGATTGAATTGGCCCTGTCAACACTGATTCTCCACTTGTGAAGAATCTCCCCTCCCTTCTCTTCATGTGTCAGTATATAATGCCTGCATCTGTAATTTTCACTCCATGTATCTGAAGAAGTGGGTTTTTTACCCACAAAAGCTTATGCCCAAATAAATCTGTTAGTCTTTAAGGTGCCACTGGACTCCTTGTTGAATTTGTTCCATTGTGTATTTAGCTGGGACTCTACTTTTCCCAAACCTGAAGAAGAGCTTTCTGTAGCTCAGAAGCTTGTCTCTTTCACTAACAATAGTTGGTCCAATAAAAGATATCACCCATCTTGTCTCTCTAATACCCTGGGATCAACACAGATAACACACCGTTATTTTCCTAGAGACAATTTACTTTTAAAAATCCTCCACCAAGCAGCCTTGTAAACGGTGGGATGGTTCTGTGACCCAATTAGCATTTTCATTAAAAATGGATCAACTCATGAGGCAGGAAAATGAAAGCTAAGTGTCTTTTATGGAGATTCCATCCCTTACTAACTTTGGGAATCTTGTTGTTTGGCTTAGCATATCCTTAGAAAGCTGGGATATTTTTATGCTGATGACCTTCTTCCTAAAGGAAGATGAAATAGTTAGTAAAGCCTAGTTGTCTATTTGCCACCTATTGCACCAAAATGCTTTGTATTGTTTGACTAATGATAACTCCATCCCTTCCCCCAAATTCTAGTTTAGAATCAATTTACACTATTTCCACCTTAATCTTCCCTAATTACATGGGGGCTATTCTTGCTGGATTCTTTCTAAACACAAGAAGAATTGTGCTAATAAAGAATAGAGCCTTATCACCCAAACCCTTATAGCAGTGGGTCTTAGGATAGAACCCCTACATTTAAGTATAGGGCCTTGTCTACACACACAATTGCACTACTTTAAACCAGCTCAGTTAAACTGGTGCAACCTCCTGTGTGGACACTTATTTCAATTAAAGAGGCTTATTTTTATTTAGCTAAATTGACTGAAGATAAACAATAAGCCTGGGTTAAACCAAAATAAGAGTGTCCACTCAGAGCTTGTCTACACTTGACAAACACTACCTATGCCAACTGGAGGGGATTTGACAATCAGCACACAGTAATCCACCTCTCTGAGGCATCACTCAGTTGTGTGGATTTTTCACTCCCCTAAGCAATGTAGCTGGGTTAACCTAATTTTTTAGCATAGACCAAGTCTCAGCTTATTGCACCACTTTCACCAAATTGGTTTAAAAATAAACCAGTGCAATTCTGTGTGCTGCCACGTAAGTCTACACTGTATAACTCACTCATCCCTTTTGGGCATTCAGTCATGGTACAGAAACAATGCAGGGCACTAACCAATCAATTCTTTATTAGTAAAACCTATAATATTAGGTTTCACTGTCGCACCTATAATCCAAAGGTTTCACAATGCTTCCAAACCCCACGTAAAGGTGCAGGACTCACCCCTGGGGTGCCTCCTGCTGGTCACCCAGGGAATTAGCATCTCCAGCCTCCAGAGCACCCTCTGCAGGCCCCGTGTGTCCCTCCTGGACCCTGGTGCCCCTTTACCCAGGGGCTGCCCCTTGGCAATACCCCCACCAGTCTCTGTGGGTCTCCCCTCTCTGGGAAACCCCTAACACTCTAATCTCCACCTTGCCTCAGTCTGGGCTACTGCCAGTCATCACCAAGCCCCCACTCTCTGGGGCAGAATGCAGTGTAAAAACCACTCATCATAGGCAAGGGGGTTCTGACCTGCTGCCTTTCTCTGCCTCCCTGGGCCTTGGACTAGGCCCTGCAGCCTGGGGAGTTGCCAGCCTGGAGTACCCCTGCTCCTCTGGCTCTCCCAGCCCTGCTTCACTCTGAATACCCTTGCTCAGGCAGGCCCTGCTCTCTCCCAGCCTAGAGAGACTCCCCTTAGACCTCTAGCTCATAGCCTTCTTATAAGGGCCAGCTGGGCCCGCATTAAGCCAGCCACAGCTGTGGCTGCTTTCCAATCAGCCCAGCCTTTCCCCTGCCACAGCCCTCTCCCAGGGCTGTTTTAAGCCCTTCAGGGCAGGAGTGGGGTAACCACCCCACAAACCCCTGTATGGGAGGTAAGTATTACCAACATTTTATAGTTGGAGAAACTGAGATCCAGAGAGGTTAAGTCACTCTCCCAAGACCACACAGGATGTCAGTGGCAGGACTGGGGAGAGAAACCAGGAGTCCTGGTTCCATATTCTAAAGACTAGAGAGCACCCTCCTTACTGGTATAAACAGTATAACAAATTCTACTTGCTATAAACAGCTATTGGTATCTGCCTAGTATTAAGTTGTTTGCAGTTTACTTTTTATTTTTTGATGGCTTCACTTTTATTCATCATTACTACAATTTTTCAAATGTCACATAGTAAAGCAGCAGCGCTGAATGCTGCTGATGCCGTATCTTTCTTTTCATTTTTACATTCACTGTTTCAAAGGGGTACCATCTGCAACAATTTGTCTCAATCAAGTCGGTTCAAACATCAGCTGAAATGAGACATCTCCCTTATTTTTCAGGGAAAGCTGCCTTGATTCAGTTTTCATCAGCACCAGGTTTTTTGGCAAAGGGTCAAGGGCCATCAGAGTGGGAAAACTCATCAGCACTACAGACTTTTATCAACTCTGAATGAAGCGGTAACAATACATAGTCTGCGCTCAGAGACAACATGGCATCTGGCACAGGCACTGGCTTTTTCCTTTGCCCAAAGGTGCTCAACCCCTGCTCAGCCCCAGGCCCTGCCCCCACTCCATCCCTTCTCCCAAACCCCTATCCCTGCCCCACCTCTTCCCTCCCAGTTCCATCCCCTCCCCCGAGCACCCCATCCCCCCTCACTCCCAGCACCTCCTGCCCCGTGCAGAACAGCTGATCATAGGAGGCAGAAGGCACTGGGAAGGAGGGGGAGGAGTTGATAGGTGGGGCCACCAGTGGGCAGGAGGTGCTGTGGGGTGGGGGGAGCTGGCTGCCAGTGGCTGCTAAGCACCCATTAATTTTTTTCCCCATGTGTGCTCCAGCCCTTGAACACCCATGGAGTCAGCACCTATGGCACCCGGTTCCTAAGTAGGGTGACCAGATCACCCAGGTCAAATATTGGGACGCGGGGGGGCGGGGCGGGGCGGGGGCAGAGGAGGAAAAATGGTGGCAGAGCAAAAAAAAAAAACAAATTCCCCACCCCCAATTCCTCCTCCCTCCGCAAGCGCTGGGAGGGAGGCCCGGGAGACTCAGGGGAGCACGGGGCCGGGGTGAGTGTGAGTCCAGCCTGGCCCCAAGCAGGCAGGACTTGGGCGCGGTATCTGGAGGGAGAGTATGGGGTGGCCTGCGGGGCCAGGCAGCGGCTGTTCTCCCCACCTGGGCAGCAGGACTCGGGAGCAGCCACTGCTGCAGCTCCCACTGCCGCGGGGGGAGGAAGCGGCCGCTGGCCAAGCTCGGCAGCTGCGGCTCTGGCGCCCACGAACCCCCCGAGCCCGGGCCTGCTGCGGGGACCCAGCGTGCACGCTGCGCATACCCAGCCCCTGGCCACTCGCCTCTGGGCTGCCTGCCCAGCTGGTGCAATCCTGCGGGCGGCCTCGGAGTGGGGGCAGCAGGCCCCAGCCCCCCGCATCCCGCTCGGGTCCTGCAGGGGAACGAACGGGACTGGGCTGCCGATGCCTCCGCCACGGGATTGCACCAGCTGGGCAGCCAGCCCAGACGCGACTGGCCAGGGGCTGAGCGCAGTGTGCGCGCTGCCCCGCAGCAGGCCCGGGCTCGGGGGGTTCGGGCCCGGGCACCAAAGCCGCAGCCGCCGAGCGCCACGTGCTTGGCCACTTCCTCCCCCCGCAGCAGTGGGAGCTGCAGCAGCGGCTGCTCCCAAGTCCCGCTGCCCAGGTGGGGAGAACAGCTGCCACCTAGCCCCACGGGTCGCCCCCCTACTCTCCCTCCAGATACCACGCCCGAGTCCTGCCTGCTCGGGGCCAGGCCGGACTCACACTCACCCCGGCCCCGCACTCCCCTGAGTCTCCTGGGCATGGCATGCTTGGAAAGAGGCGGGGATTTGGGGAGGGAGACAATGGGGCAGTGAGGGGGCGGGGATGGGGGCGAGGATTTGGGGAAGGATCCAATGGGGGAAGGAGGGGGCGGAGTCGGGGCAGGGGAGGGCGCGAGCCCTTCGGGCTCCGGAGCCTTTGCTTGTTTGTCCAGTGTCCCGACCTAACATTGGTCGGGACGCGGGACAAACAAGCAAATATCGGGACAGTCCCGATAAAATCGGGACGTCTGGTCACCCTATTCCTAAGGCCCTTTCTGAAATACAGCAGACCTGGTTACAATATAGTTAAAAGTTGTAGTGTAAATCAGACTTAGCCACATCTTTTTAATGCTGTTTAGGTCCCGCCTACACCACAACTTTTAACTGTGTTGCAACTGGGTCACCTAACTTGGTTATAGTAGTATGACAGGTGGCTCCTAAACAAGGCCTATTCTACACTAGAGAAGGCTTGCCAGCATAACTATGCTGGCACCCCATCCTAGTGCAGATGCAGCTTATACTGGCAAAAGTAGCTTGTACTGGTTCCCAGAGCAAAATAAATAATACCAGCAAAAAGACTTTTATGCTGGTATCTCTACAAATCAGGGGGCCCCCTGCCAGCAAGCAGCCAGCGCAGCGCCCGCGCCGCGCCGCTCCCCCCCAGTTCGGCGGTCCCCCTCCGGCGGGGGGGCAGGTCAGAGGAGGGCGGACCGGAGCCGGCGGAGCGGACCTGCGGCGGGCGCCCTGCGGGAGCTCAACCGGAGGGGGGGACCCGACGCCGCCCCGGGGGGGCGACTGCGGCAGTCCGTCGCCGGTCCGTGGTGACCTGCCGCAGGCATGCCGGCGGGAGCTCAACCGGAGCCAAATGACGCCCTCCCCAGGATGCCGCCCCAAGCGGGTGCTTGGCCCGCTGGTGCCTAGAGCCGCCCCTGGCTGGTATAATCCATGAAGCCTAGGGTGTTTGACAGTATCAGAACATCATACAAAACCCCCCATGCCCCTAATCAACATTACTATACCAGCAAAAGCATCTAATGTAGACCTGGTCCATAGGTCAACACTGCTCATGAACATGGCAAATGTCAGGTTGGATCAGGTTCTCACACTATGCTTCTGCTGAAGGTCATCACCTAACCATGCCTCTGTAACTGGGTTAGGCAGTGTTCTTGCCTCCTACGTGACTGTGCAGAAGTACATCCCCAAGGATTTGCCCCATGTGAAAAATACCCCCAAACCTCTGACCTCAAAGCACCATGGGATAGCTGCCCAGTTTTCATCAGAATACCCTGATGCAAACACAGCAGTGCAGTGCAGTGGGCATGGACAGGCTGACATGGCCAGGAGCCCTGCTTCTGTGAGTAGGTGCTGGACTCTGCTTGCTGTAGCCCTGCATCAGAGAATGGTTACAATTTACATGGTTCTATCTGTAGTACAAATGGGGCTGGACAGAGATCGCAAGCTGAGCTAATAGAGTGAGTTTCCACTAAAATAAATGGGACTCCATAGGCTGAAGAGACTGCCGTCTATGTACTGATATGGGCTTTGTTGGGATGGACTGATAAAGATCGGAACCCAAGTTGATGGAGTGAATGGCTCTCTCACTATAGTTTCAATTGCTGATTATTTCGGTGGGCAGACACCACACCCATCTCTTTCTCCAGAACTGTTCAGGTGTTCACTGCCTGAATAGAAGTGTCTGAGCCTGAAGCTGCCATACACAGAGATAATGATGCTGCATTTTACTAAGCCAGGTTTTTATTTTGTCAAATCCATTCCTTTTGATGGCATCTATCTGCCACTCAAATTCTAAAGCCCAGAAATGCAACGGTCCATGTTTATTATTATTTCTGCTGCTGTAAGCTCTAGGAGCCCCAGTCATGGACTGGAACCCTTTTTGCTAGGTTCTGTACAAACCCAGAACTCTCTCTTTGCCCGTATGGATCTGATAGCGTACTTAATCCAAGCTGTTAATCTATCAGGTGGCCTGAGAGAAAACCATGTTTGAGAGCATGGGCTAAACTCCATCTGACATGGCTGATAATTCCAGTTCCTTTGTACTTCATCTTTAGGTCTCGGGGGAACACTGTGGGTGAGATAGCACCAGGATCCAATATTAGTCTCATGGACATGCCACTAGAGCTGGGGAGCCTCTGTGGCTAATTGTTTCAGCCTAGAGAGGGGTCTTCTGACCCAAATACATCCCAAGTTTTGGAGAAGTTTGGATCCAGATCTGAACTTCACAAATAGCCCTTAGATTGTGTGCAGCCACGTAACTGTCACACCTGGGGTTCACTAGACTGCACTGTACCAGGGTGGACATTCACTTAGGTACCCCTCTTGGCCAGAGTTCACTTGGTGGTGCCCTGCTACCCATTTCTCTCCTCTGCAGGGCCTCTGAATAACTCACCATCCACAGGCAATTAAAACATTCCCCTCCTGGGGTCTTATTTATTGAGTCTTTACATCCAGGTGCCAACCCCAGTTGAGGTTTCAGAGTAGCAGGCGTGTTAGTCTGTATCAGGAAAAACAATGAGGAGTCCTTGTAGCACCTTAGAAACTAACACATTTATTTGTGCATAAGCACAACCCCACTTCAGTTGCTCTCTTCCTTTAGGGAGGGAGTCTCCAGCCCCTCTTCCCATTGCAGAGTCTTTCAGGCCTTACCTGGCTGGCGCTCAGCCCTATGACTTCCAGGCCCCCAACCCCGTCTCCCACTCAGGGTCTCTAGTAGGAACTAGGCCCAGTACGCCCAGGCTTTACCTGGCCAAAACTCAACACCCTCCCTGCTTCATTGCAACCTCCTGCAGCTCTTTATAGGGGAAGCTCTCTGTTCTCTCCCTGGTGTGGCTCATTCTGAGTCAGAGTTGGCAAGCCCCAGTCTTTCAGCTGTGACCACCCCGTTACATTCCCCTTTAACCTCAAAGGACTCTGCTGTTTGCAGACATGCCAGCAGCTGTTTTGTAAATCTGTTCAATACAGACTGTCACACTACACGCTCTCTAATGGAGACTTTACTTTTGTTCTTTCGTGTTTTGCTGTCTCGATCTATAATGCAAGCCATTTAGAGTGAAAGTATATGGTTGGTATTTGTATATGGGGGAAAAACAGTTTCTCTCTCTACAATTGGCTACCCCCTTCCCCCAATAAAAAACATCAATGGTGTTCAAGCCCATCTCTTACTTGCCATTGACTTTATGACAGATGCCAGGCTCATCTTTTAAGCTTTTCTTTCCATCCCCTTCATCTCCTTAATACAAACAGCACCTTCTAATCGGGATTCCAAGCAGGCTATTCCATAAAAAGCCTGCATGATAAGCTTCCACTGGAAGAGCCTAAGATTCTTTGCATATGCTACTGCCCTGATCATTGAGAAAATTAATCCAAAATCTGTGCAGTGCCCACTTCTGTGATCCTATCACACCGGGCGCTCAGAGATAAGTTAAGAGAAAGGAAAGGCAGATTTAGAAACAAATTCATGTTGTTTTTGTCAAAAATCTCTGCCTCGCAGACCTAGAATGAACCTGCTGGATGAGCTGTTTTGTTTTGTTTTTTTTTGGAGAGAGGGAGGGTTGTGCCTCTTTAAAAAAAATGGAGTAGATAAAAGTAAAGACATTTCTCCTAAGGTTTCATGGATAATTTTCAATTAACTGCATTAAACAAGGTTTTCTTAATTTCCCTGTGTGGTTCGCTCACATTCTCTGGCTATCAAATTAATCTTTCACCTGAAGATATAATTTTCATGTCTGCTACACAAGCGCAACAATGAAAAAAGAGAGAGAGAGAGCGCGCAATGCATGGAAGAACATGCACCAGAGCTCCAGAGCGTTAGAATAATGGCAGTGGCAAGGTCCTTCCAGTCCTACACTTCTATGAATCTATGAATTGCAAAGACTTTTTTTTTTAAACAGTAGAATGTTTTGTGCATATCAATGAAGGTAGCTGACCCGTTCTGTAGTACAGAGTGTAGTAAGAGAAGTTGAATGTACTTAGGGCTTATATGATACTTTATTGCCAGATTCCCTTCTCTGCTTCCAGATTGTGAGTCCCTGGCCCTGAAACTATTTCGAGCTGCTAGTTTTGTGCCACTGACATAAGAACATTAATGGCTCCTGTGCCAGTGGAGGAGCTCTGCCAAGCCCCCTCCTTACTCGCCAATCAGCTCTTATGTTCTAGGGCAGACATTAAGTATTCCTTACAAAATTCCTGTTAAGCACAGCAGTCACTATTTAAAAAAAAATCAACATGTGCAAACAGATCACGCTTATTTCCATTGCTACACACAAGGGAAACTGTGGGAGTTCAGCTATCAACCTGTTGTAACTGGTGGCAAATGCTGATCGGTTAATGATGACCACTGTTAATATCTGTATCCCCATTTAACAGATGGGGAAAGTCAGGCAGAGAGATCAAGGACCAAATTTTCAGAAGTAGCCACTGATATTTGGGGTCTCCATTTTTGGATGTCCAACTTGAAATGCCTGGGGTCAGATTTTCAGAGATGCTGAGCACTCAAAACTCCAGCAGAAGTGAATGGGAGCTGTGGGTGCCCTGTGCCTCTGAAAGTCAGGTGCCAGGTGTCTCAGATTGGACACACAAAAATGGAGACACCCAAAATCAGAAGCCACTTATGAAAATTGGGTCTTAAGTGAGTTGCCAGGTAGAGGGTCGGTTTCAGATTCCCAATTAGAACTCAGCAGTTCCTGGCTCTCAGTCCTCTATTGAGACCATACTACCTTTTAATTTAGGTAAGTTATCAAATGAAAATACTGCACTACAAGTGAAGCCCTTCGTGATGCTTTGGAAATTATATTGTTGGTTTTAGTAGGAATAAACATGCTCACCTTGAGAATTTTTATAAGTACAATAATCTGAACAAATTTATTTTGCAGTTTGGTATGCAGTGACCATGCTCAAGGTTTGAACTAAAACCCTCACAATCTCCACACCAAGCTTTTCCAGTGGGAAAGAGTTTCTGCAAGGAGTTAACTGAATAAATTGTGAAAAGACTCCTATCACTGAGCGAGGCATCTGCACTTGTGGGAGCTTTTTTCCCCTCTCTCTCTATTTGCTAGGAGTGGTGTATGGATTTCTAAAATGCTAAACTATTGTACCTCAGGCAGCCAGGTGCACTGGTAGCTGTCTAGCACTTCATCATGTATAAAAAAATACACTGAAGTCTGTATAAAAGACCACCCTTATAAGGCATCTTCTCATCTTATTAGAACACACTAGAGAATCCCCTACCTTACTTTA
Source organism: Mauremys reevesii (assembly GCF_016161935.1). NCBI lineage: Eukaryota > Metazoa > Chordata > Testudines > Geoemydidae > Mauremys > Mauremys reevesii. The sequence continues at coordinate 82,060,746 of NC_052631.1, read as the reverse complement.
CACAGTTCTGCTTCACTTGCAGTAGAAAATCTGCCTCTGTTAAGAAGCTAATTTTTTGTCAGTCCCTTTAGACAGTTTTCACGGTAGGTCTGGTAGTTTGTAAGTAGATGGTTCATCCCACCTAGTGCATTAAAAGCCATTGGTTATCAATGCAGAAAGGTAGGTGATATTAAGTGGCATTAAAAAAAAATGATGCAAACAGAAAGAGCGATTAGCTAGCTGATCAGCAATAGAAGGCCTCTTATGGACGTCTTCATGAAGAAAGTTTCCCAGAGTGACTTGCTGTTGTGTGAGACAGCGTGAGCTTCGGCCCAAAGCACAAGTATAACCCGAGTGTTCATTATATTGGTGGGACACAGCAGGAGGATAATCCTGCAAGTAACTGGGCCCTAGATAATGACTTCGTACATCAACAACGTGACCTTGTGGTTCAGCCATTGAATGACTGGTCGCCTGTGCAGGTCAGAGGGAGAACACAGCCACTTCCAATGGTCCTATGCTGAGGATTTTATCTCAAATAACCTTTTTTGTAATTTGGCAGATGCCTAGATACTCAGGGGCTTGGAGCTCTGTAAATACCTCAGATGGATAGAGAGGAGCAATCATACAGCTGGGTTCCTGACAATGTTGCAGCTTCCTATCGACTTTAAGAGAAGGCCCAAGAAGGCGAGGAAGCCAATAATCTGTACAATATATATCCCATCTAATTAAAATATAGCTTGGTAGGTATTTCATAGGACTAAACCTGAAAGTAGAATTTTAAATAGTGGTAAACTACAGATCTCATGCTGTGTACCCATGTTGTTATAAATTATGTATAGATTGCCTCAGAGGGCAGCAGCAGCAAAATATATTGCCCAAGGTTTTAAAATATTTCCCTATTGTCTGAAGCTGAAATTACATCATCTTTGGAGATATGAAAAATATTGAGCCAGATCCTTGACCGTGCTCTGTCCCTTTGTGCCAGAGGGAAAACTGGCTAAAACAGTCAGCTGCGGATTCCCCTTGTGCAGTTGCCCCTCCAAGTAGGGTAAAGCTATCTGGTCCTGGGCCCACTTGGTGTGGAGGGCATCTCCCTGCAGAGAGATGTCGGGAACTCCAAGGGAGAGGACTAAAGTGGGCTGATCTTTAACAATACTGATCTGGCAGTAGCAGGCTTTTACTGCCAGTAAAGGTTAGGGCTAGAGCCCTTAGGCTGGGGTATCCACCCTACCTGCCCCTAGGATCAAGGAAGATGGGGAGATGGGAGAAAGGCATCTGTGCTTTCCCCTCCCCACAAGCCATCAGCTATGCCAAGTGCTGCTCAAGTGCACTTGAGGATCTAGTCCATTGTATCCAGCTGAAAGGTTGGGAGACAGTGTGTAACATTCCCCAATTAAAATTTGGCCAAGGTATGGAGAATAATCCCTTGTTGTTGTGTAAAGTCCCATGGGATCTTTAAGGAGTGTTAAGGAGCGTGGGTTTAGTACTCGCCCAAAAAACAGCACCTCCTCTAGCCCAGCGGAAGGGCTGCTGGTTGACCCCATGCTGTGGGTTGCTGGTTCAGTATTAATTCTATGATAAGTCAAATCATGCAAAGTAAACACACTTTCCAAAAGAAAACCAGCTGACGAGCCCAAAGGCTCAGAGGAAGAAAAACTAACAAACCCCTTCCTGATCAGAATTTCACCTGGTGTTCTTTATGGGCTTAACGTGTCAGAGGCGGCCACCTTACAAACCTGCTGGGTTTTGAACACAGGAGCTGGGACCTGTAGCGACATGCTAGGTGAATCACTACATGTTGCTGAAGATGGCTATGGAATGCTTTATCTAACAACCAGTGACTGAGCATTCTAGATGCTTTGCTTCTTAAACTCCAACACACTAAAATTCACAAACAGATCTGTGGCCGCTTTGGCACCAAGGCCTCTCAGAATTTGATGGTATCATTGGGGCTAAAACTCAGCCTCCTGCTCTAAGATCACAGGCCCCTGACAGTCTGAGCAAAAGGAGAATCCCTACCAGTTGTTAACAGAATACGGCCTAGGACACACAGAGGAGCAGTTCTGATTCTATCCAGTAGGGAGCAATGGTACACACATGCACCATTTAAGATGATTACAATACTTACTTTGTGAACTTTCAGAAACTCTTTTTTAGGATATGTGCCATTACAGCTAAGAACGTGGGACTTCCTTTGTGCAGCTGCAGCACAACACAGACGATGATGCACATTGTCAATGAATGCCTGCTGGCTAGGTTCAGCGGTGGCCTGGAAGAACTGCATCATGCCACTGAAGATGCCATTGCTTGGCTAGATGACTATGCACATGCTAAATACATAAATAAAATCTATAGGAATTTCTGTTTTCTGATAAATATGAAAATATATCAAACAAGCCTCTGTTAAATCAATACCATGGACCAAAGGAAGGATAATTGGTGAGCTTAAGCCTCCAGGGAAAAGCGATGTATTGATATGTCTGGATGAAAACACTAAATCAGCCAGGGACCAATATAATTCATTACCTAGTTAACTTCTGTTAAGTATCTTCAAAAGCGCATTCCTGGTGGTCCTAGATAAGAGATTTTTCACAGTTCACTGACTGAGCAGAGTACAAACATATTTCCCAGGTCAAAGGTTTAGTTCTTTGCTAACTCGCTGATGATTTGAATACCTCCTGCTAATGTGGTTCTATAGATGGCTCAGCTAGCTATCTAGGTTCTTATTTTGGTGCCCTAACCCTATTCAGGAGCCTCTCTTATTTAAAAAGACACAATATAATGTGAAACAACGGATCATAAAGGAAAAGTCTGTTACTGCTGATGGTGAGAAATAGGCAATTTGAAATATTAAAACAAAAATAAATATAAAAAGCTATTTGAGGAGCATCGTGTTTTCATTCATGGGGGCCTTGTGTCATCATGTACACCTATGCAAAGTGAGTGGTAGATTCCGGGTTAGAGCATTGCACACCCATTCTGCTCAGGTGAAATGACAAAACCAGAAACAAGGCAGTGAAGAATCAGGCCCACTGCATTTCCTTAACTTTCTTCCCTGGGAGTCTGAGCCCAGCAGAAGCAGCAGGGGGATGCAGGTATGCTAAACAGGGCTCCTGATCCTTGGGTTTCACAAAACAGGAGGACAAGAGGTAAATTGATCCTGACAGGGTTAGCATCCACTTACCTGCTGTCTCAGGGAGAGGGAATGGTGCTACAGAGAATAGCCACCCCCTCCCACCAGCCTCTCTCTTCCTCCCATAGCATTGAGTCTGGTCGCTGTGGAGCCCCAGATAAGCTATAGAATCTGTGCATTGACCAATCATTTACAAAATGCTTGAAAATGGCTTCCTCCTGTGTTTGCCTGCCCAGTGCTGAGTTCAGGGCTGAAGCTCCAGGGAAGACTGCACGGGCTTCTGCCAACTTTTCAAAGGATTAATGAGCCCAAGACCTGTTTGTTTCTATCAGGGATATAGATTATATTTTGGATGCAATGTAAAACCAAGGTCCTGAATGATTTCCATTAAAGATTCCACTGCACTTTCCATCTTAGCCCCAGTATCCTAGCCAAACAGCAACTAGGGTCATTTACAATCTGTCTGCCTAACCAGCTTTTTGGTATACAGTATTCTTTGCTTCACTGTCTGCCCTAAACTGTTGTGTGATATTGCTATGGGGTGTTAAAAAAGTTGTCACTATCCACCCAAAAGATGGATGAATGATAGTGACGGGCAAAGCTATGCATCCTTTCTTAGATACTATGGTGAGTGGTGCCATAGTAAAACCCAAGACTGATGGATAAATTAGATAGCTCTTCCCTCTAATTTGCAGAATGACTGAGGTCATTCAGAATAAAGGGGGCTATTTTTGTATTGGTTTTTATGTAGATTAATTTACAGTGGCAACCACTGAAAAATGTAAGCCTCATTTCTGCAGGTCCCCTGGGATGATCACAGCATTTTAATGGATATTAGCTACAGAATCCAAGAAGATCTGCTTTGGGATTAGATTTAGTGACCATTCCTGTAAATGGTCTCATTGACAATGTATTGCATCCTCTTTATAAATTTGTCCTTGAGAGCTACAATGGAATTGACAATGCATTGCTATGAATCACAGCCACAAGATTTATCACTGCAGGAAGAGGAATCAAAAGCATCTCGAAAGAAGATGAGATTTCCAGCAACATCTGTCAGAGGTATCCCTATAACTGATGAGAGACAGTCCTATAGTTGGAGGTGGCAAGGTTCACTAATCGGTGGGATAGTTTGCCTCTATTTTACAGAGACAAAGCATATGTGATTACTCAGTTATAACCACAGATGAGTTCTACAGCAGTGATACCCAAACCACAATCCTCATATATACACACAAGTCCCATCAGGCAGTAATAACAGAGCTGATTATTACAAGAGAAAAACATTTATTTCAGTGCCTTGACTACAAAAAACCCTCCCACACAAATAGAGGAATAATACGTATGAAATGCATTTTGTCAAATACAGTGTGATGCATCTCCTGGGACAACATTAGTCATTTTTCCTCATTGTTTCCCCAGCTTCTTTTGCTGAATAAACAAGCACAAGTGATTCCCCTTCTCCAGATGATCTGTCCAAGCAAATCATCTTTTCATTTATTTTTCCTTGCTTAGGAGGACATTTTTCGTTTCTATTAAAAGATTGTGGCATGGGAATTCTAGTCAATGGGCTATGAAATGAGAGAGAGAGAGAGAAATTCTCTGCTGATAATTTAGATAAAGAAGATATATTTTCTCCCCTGTACTCCCATTAAGGCATGTTCCTAATTTATCCTTATTGTAATGATCATTTCACAAACATAGTGGTAACAACATTGTAGTTGCAATGGTATGTATATATATGCACCACTTTCCTCAGCTGGATTGAATCAGATGTGTGCCACAGGTCCTGTGTTGATAAGAACTAATGGAGATTCTCCTGTAGCTCAGGTGTTAAGAACCTGTGTTTTAGGCGCAGAGGATCCAAATTCCAGCACCATAAAGTTCTGAGTAGCCTCAATATACAGCATAGTGACAACCGTAAAGTGCCCAGGTGACTGCAGGTTTGTTCTAATGTAAATCAATGTTTTAAGGGGGGAAATGCTGTGGGACACTAAACACATTTAATCCTTATTGTCTATTGTTGTTTTATTAGATTATAAACTCCTTGGAATTGGTGCTTTGTTTACTCCAGGTTCTATACAGCAGTGAGCACATTACCAGAACTCCAAAAATAAGAATAAATCTGTTCTCAGCATAACTTGCCCCATATCTGGTCTAAGACAACATTTAACATCTCCTAGCCAAGAGTTTTGAAAAGGATTATCAATTTTGGGTGGCCAACTTTTAACACATTTAAAGGGAGTTAAGTTTCAGAAAGCAGGACTCTTTAAGGTGTGTCTGGTTGTGTCCCTAGAAATTGAGGCACCCCAAGTGACTTGTTACAGCTGAAAATCTTGGGCCATGTATATGCCTGCCCCAGGCTAGTGGTGGTTGTGGGATTGCTTCTTTACCCTAGCTGGTGATCTAGTCATGCCCTGAAGCAGCAGGTTTGATGGCACATGTATTTTTATCCTACCTAGTGTCACGGTAGATGCTCTTCTTATTCATATAATTGTTTAATCCTTATTTGAAACTTCCTAAGCTATTTGCCTCAACAATATTATTTTAAATTCCTATTCTGAGGTTTGTGGGAACAGAGCACAATGTCTCCTGCAAGAAAAATACAAATGATGTTTTTCTCTACTGGAATTTAATCTTTTCTAAGCGACGCCTCTTTTCCCTAGTGCTTTGCTTACCAGAGCTTAGTTCTCCAGTGCTCTGTGTGTGTGTGTGTGTGTGTGTAGGAATGCAAATCTGCAAAATTGTGGCGGTTCATCTAAAATAGTACTAAAACCATAGAGCCTTCCATCTGAAGAGCACACGGTGCCCATTATTGTAGTATCTCAGTGCCTCCCAAATTTATGAAGTGCTCACGTAACAGAATATTTCTCTCCCTTCCCTTCAGGCAGCAGGGACTGGCCTTACTTTTCTTTTCAGAGGCGTTAGCGTGGACTGCTCAAAGAAGTAGGATTTGCATTTTGCTCTGAAGATGCTGCTTAAGTTCATGGTGATCCTGGTGTCTGTGGGAATGAATTCCAGACCCAGGGGCCAAGCATTCTCAAAGCATTTTAGAACCATTATGATTAAGACTCATGGTCCTCCTGAAGGAGGCAAAGTGAAGATATAGATGGAGAGATGGGGGTAAAGTGATTTACCCAAGGTCACTCAGTAAGGCAATGGCAGAGCTTGGAGTGCTGCCCAGGTCTCCTAATTCCAAGTCTGATTTAGTGGCCAGATCATTCTTCCAGATACAGTACAACTGGCAGAAAGAAAGGAAAACAACCAAACCTGCCAGGCCCATCACAGTGAATGGAGGTGGAAGCAGGTGGAAAGCACCACTGGCTCCATGAAATAGAAACATTTACTAATAATAGGGTCAGGAAGGAGCTGGACCATGGGTCTGTCCCCTCTCTCTATACCAGCCAGCCAGAGGTGGCTCCAGGCACCAGCACGCCAAGCGCATGCCTGGGGCGGCAAGCCACGGGAGGCGCTCTGCCGGTCGCCGCGAGGGCGGCAGGCAGGCTGCCTTTGGCGGCATGCCTGCGGAGGGTCCGCTGGTCCTGCGGCTTCAGTGGACCTCTCGCAGGCTGCTGCCGAATTCGCAGGACCAGGGACCTCCCACAGGCAAGCCGCCAAAGGCAGCCTGCCTGCCGTGCTTGGGGCAGCAAAATACCTAGAGCCGCCCCTGCAGCCAGCTGCAGGGATGAGCCATTGCTTCATCCTCCAAAAGGGATATAGCAGCAAGTGCACTTCCATCACTCGCAACATGGGCCTGTGTCATGATGGTGCAATCTGGCTTCAATTCTGCAGACCCAAGAGGAATCGAGAAGGTCATGGAGAGAATCTGAATTTTTGGTATCAGAGGGGTAGCCGTGTTTGTCTGGATCTGTAAAAAGCTACAAAGAGTTTTGTGGCACCGTATAGACTAACAGACGTATTGGCGCATAAGTTTTCGTGGGTGAATACTCACTTCGTCAGATCAATATTTTAGTCACATCTGAACCAAACCATCAAATTACCACTACAGTGCATGGCTTCCTGATGTGTGGGATTCTGCAGTGCACATTAAGAATTGCCCTTCTCCCTCTCCACTGTTGTCAGAGCATGTACAGACAATAATATTCTAAGATAAATTTTAGATCTGAAAACAGTACTGCTCCCAAAAGGCTTCACTCACATAATTGCAAATACTTTTTGTTCTCGCAAAACCTCATAACTCCAACCTGCAGTGATTAAACTGAAATTCCCAACCTTGATCCATGGGAACATGAGTCATTAATAACAACTGTTGTGTCGCAACATCGCATCCAGCCGTCCTAGTAAACTCTTTTAAGACGCATCTGCAATCATGTTATTAAACCAGGAAAGGCCAGAGAGGATTTGCTGGTCTTGGACAGGAATTTTACTTAAAATAACAAAGTTCATGTCATCAGCATTAAAAATCCAACAAGGCAACATTCGTATTGTAAATCCCAGAAACAGTAATAAACAGAAACTCTGTGTTTTGTGTCTCTTTAATACATGACTAGGTTACATTCAAATTACTCAGCAATCAAAGAGAAATTGGATGGGGATTTTCCCCCCTACTATATGCTGCAATACTAGTTTAGATCCAATGAATTATTCAAAAAAGAAAGCATTGCTTCAGGTTTATCATGGTGAGATTAAACTCCTCTTTTGTGACAAGATTCAACTAATACAATATGGGCCTCCATGTTATGAAGCAGTAAAAAAAAAAAAAAAATCCTAAGGAGTAACTAATGAGTAACTGTCCTCTGCAGCACATTATTCCTACACATGGCCACCACATAATCAGGATCAGGCATTTGAGAGTCGGTGTTTTTGTTTTTAAATGAATCAGCGAGAGAAGTCAAGTTTTGAAGATGACCTTGCTGAGCATTTTCAAATGGCTAAGCAGAGAATCCCAAGCCATGGCTCATGTTATAAACCACACGTGGATAAATAGAAAGAAGATTCAGTTCATGCTCTTGACAATGTTGTAATATGTTTTTGTTTTCATTCCTTTAGCAAAGCAAAAGCCCCTTTGGAAGAACACTATAATCACTTTTATTAACTAGGATCAATTTATATGGGGTATTGTTGCCCAGGCTTGAGAGCACAGACTGATCTCCAGCTTGTGTCAGTTCCGGCTTCCTCTTCTCTTCAGTGAATAGTTACTGCCCAATGTGGCTTATTCTGGTGGTGGGGAAGATACTGATTCTCTGAAGCAGTTTGCAGGGGTCACTGTCCAAGAATACCAGATTACTGTTCTGTTTCAGTATGGCAGTTTTTTAAGATGTATAGATAACAGAACCTCATTGTTCCATTAATGTTCAACAAAACATTGCTCCTACAGTGTAAAACTGTGTATGTCATCCTGCAGAATTGGCACCTGGCACCAGATTCTGAGCACCTGCATTAGCCTAGCCTAGATGTCAGTAGGCACATTCCAATGCCATGCCTAAGTAACTGTGTCCTCACAGGTGCTAAACTCCCCTGTGTGTGTTGCTAGGACTTCTGGAGTCTCTGTGTTACACTAAGCTGAGTTATAGGAGTCTTTTGAATTGTGGGAGAACTTGTTTGCTCTAGTGGGCATCCTGGGCTGGAGGGAATTGTGGAAAGGCATTGGAAGACTGTCTAGCCTGCGTTCTCACTTCCAAAGTGAGTGGGTTACCAACCCAAATGAAAGTTGAGTCCAGGCTCTAACCCCCGCCCCCTTCCCGCAGCAGGCTAGCTAGCCTGAGCTGGAAGCACCACTTAACTCAGGTGACAGGTTTTGGTGTGGGTAGAAGGGGAATTGGGGGCAATAGCCATGTAAGAGCCCGGGATAACTGCAGTGAAGACATACCCTAAAGGCCTGGTCTACACTAGAAAATTAGGTCAGTTTAACTACATTAGTCAGGGGTGTGAAAAATCCATACCTCTCAGCGGTGTACTTTAGCTGGCCTAAGACCCTGTGTAGACCGCCTCTTGGGGAGATGGATTATCTACGCCGACGGGAGAATCCCTCCCGTCAGCATAAGCAGTGTCTACACTGAAGTGCTGCAGCGGCGCAGCTGTGCCACAGTAGCATTTTAAGTATAGACAGCGCCTACATCAACTCCATTCCCATAATAGAGCCTAGAGTTGTAGATCAAGCTTCAGTCTCCTGTGATGGCATCATCCAAGTCTTCCATAGATCTTAACTAAGTCCTCCTAAAAGACAGGGGTCATTCCTAATTTAAAAAAAAAATTAAATCTTCCTGGACTTTACAAATTCACTTTCATACATGATCAAGAAGCACAAACACATTTTTGTGTGTGTTTCGCAGTTCACCTTTGAAGAACCAAAACAGCCCAACTGGCCTATATTTCTTTTCACATTGAGGTTGGTGGCTGGGCATTTAACCTCCATCCTGATTGCTTGTCTTCCTTTTGATTACTTGTTGAAGTTACAGTAAACACAGAGACTAGGTCAATAGGTCAGCCTCATGCTTTGTTCTATGGTTTCTGATAGACTACTCTCATTAAGTCTGCCATTTCTTATTCTACAGTGTCCTAAGGAAAAGGAAGGCTTAAACGGTGAGATAATTAAAGAGGGGCTGCAGCCTGCTTTCTGAAGGACTGAATTTAACACCTTTATTTTTCAGTAGTGTATACAAACACCCACACCTCTCAATCTCGCCTCTACTGTAGGTGCCCTTATATTAGTTTAAAAGATAATGAAGCATAGTCCAAAGCCTTTTGTCTCACCCAAACTGAGAGTACACAATTTCTCTGACACTGGATGGAATATATGCAGCTGAGCATAAGTATAATATATTGTATATATTAAGTAAACGTGGATTCATGCAATAAAATTCAAATCTGGATTTTGGATAGCAAAAAGTTTGGAGGTGTCCAGATCTGGGATTTTACTTCAGCCCTTTATGAAGATAGGAACTGTTTGCAAAGTTAGATCTGAAGCCAGTTTTGGATTTCAAATACCCTTGAAGCTGTGGTTCCTTAGATACAGAAGTCAGAAATGTTTGCTGGAGAGGTACATCCTATGATCAGAACACAGGCTGAGGCGCCAGGAAGTCCAGAGTTCTAAAACCAGCTCAGCTAATGACTCCCTCTAGGCCTTTTTGGCAAGTCACTTAGGCATTGTGACACTGAGCATCACAGTGCCTAACTTCTAGGCACATAGAAAATCACAGGAGCCACTCTGCGATCCACAAACCCAAGTTAAGCACCTAAGCTCCTATACAATGAATGGGGAGAGATAGGCACCTAGGAATGAGATCCACAAACCATCACGCTAGTCAATGGAAGGTGCTGACAAGAGGGATGCATGCTAAACCCTGTCCTCTCACAGAGATAGGCGCCTAAGTCTGGGCTTTAGGGAGGCACTTGTCTCTGGTTGAGAGTCACAGATCGGGGGAGATAAGTGTTGAGCTGCCTAAGTCATGTACAGGGCCCAATCCCAGGAGGGATGTTCAGAGGCCACCTACCAGATGGGGGCACACAAAACAGCCAGGGGGATGGGAAAAGCAGAAGGTGGAAACTGCCTCTCTTTAACATAGTGGATAGGGTGCTCACTCAGGATGTGGGAGAGCTGTGGTTCAATTCCCCCACCTCTGCCTGACAAGGAGAAAGGTAGCAGATCCCTATTCAAATCCTCACACATGAGTGCTCTAACCACTAGGCTATAGTGTCACTCTGTCTGGCCCAATTAATATTTAATTATTCAATTATTTAATTAAAAGTGGAACAACTTCAATAGGCGAGTTTGAGGGACATCAAAATATATCATAGCCTAGTGGCTAGGGCACTCATCGGGCTATTTTGTGTGAACTCGTCTGAGGGGTCTGATCCAGCAGATAACCTCTGAGCATGCCTCCTGGATCAGGCCCTGCACACGCTTAGGCATCTGGCCACCTGTCTTCCCACATCTGTGAATCACTCTGGGGCTTAGGCAGGAGAGAGGCACCTGGGTATCTCGAGTGAGACAGTGGTCTGCATGCCCAGAGGCAAAAGCTTAGAGGCCAGGTGAGTTTAGGCACCTTTGGGGTTAGGCAGCAGCTAAGTGGGAGTTTTGTGGTTCACAGTCATTCCTTAGCGCGTAAGTGGCTGATAGATCGCATCCTTACGCTCACTGCCTCAGCTTATGCCTCTGTAAAGTGAGGAAGTTGGATGGAACTTCACTGAAGCTGGTGGGCATAACAGTCACCTTTCATTCTGGAGAAATGTAAGAAGCAGTTAAGCTCTTTTTAGAATAAAATACCTGAAACAATAGCAGCCTCTGCCCCAAGCACAGACAACATGCAAGGCTGGTCAGAAGCTGAGTTATGTGTTTGCAGGGGGGTTCCCTCAGGGCTGAATGCAAGTGCTTGTGGAGGTTTGTGTGTCAGGAAGCAGAAGCAGTTAGGAAGAGAAGCACTGGTGATGTGGCCATGAGAGAAAGCCAAGAGAGAGAGAGCTCTGTTGGGTGGCAGTGTTGGATGGAAAGAGGCTTGGAACTGTGAGCAAAGGAACTACCTTGGGTTGTTTTTTACTGTATTTGTGGAAACAGGACTTTGTGTTCATTCTTTGTAAATAAACAGAATTGTACCAAGGAAATATCTGACTCCATCATCAAGTTCTCCTCCTAATAGAAACAACCCACCAGACCCTGAATACATGAGCCAATCACCGAGGGCAAAAGGGATAACAAGGACAATAAAATTTACTTACTTAACCTTTAAATTGCCCCTATGAGCTAACTACAGTACTAAACTTTTATCTCTTTTATGCTCCTACAACTTAAAAGTACCCTTGTTTGGAAACATCCAAATAAGCTGCAAGTAATCACCCTCCAAAAAGCAAAAATTAATTCTGTTTTAATGAAGACACAAAGACAATAACGAGTCTGTGCTGTGAACTGAGTCATGGGAGGATAAGGGGGGCTTGCTTGCAGAGTATTTGGTTTGCTGCTTCCAATCTTGTCTGTAATTGGCATTTTGCCGCTGAGTACAATGAAAGCAGAATGATCTCTTCACCGGTGCTTTTCTGAAGAGAAGTTTGTGCTTCTTTTCTCTGACTCAGAAAAGAGGGGGCTCTCTTGTTCGAATTTCTGTCACCAAACTGATGGGAAGGCAGGGATGATTTACCTACTCCATGATGGAGTCACCCTTTCTCTGCATACCGACTAAAGCAACTCTGCCAGAGAACTCATTAAAAACTCTATCCTGGGATTCAAAGATCTTCAGAAGAGCAAACATGTTCCTTACACATTGAGCATAGGTGCTGGAACTAGGGATGCGGGGGGTGCTGCAGCACCCCCCGGCTTGAAGTGGTTTCTATTATACACAGGGTTTACAGTTTGGTTCAATGGGTCTCAGCACCCCCACTGTAAAAATTGTTCTAGCACCCCTGAGATTGAGCATTCTGCTATACTAACAAGATTCTCAACACATTGTTCAGGAATAAAATGCAGCCTAATGTAACTATTTGCCTAGTGGTGTTGCCTCTGTGCTTGGCTGTGGTAGTGAGAAAGAATATTTTATTGAAAGGGGAACACTGAACACGAATAGATTTCCTAGTCTCTTCAGCCTCCCCTATGCAGCACACACTCTCCAACTAGACACAGTTTATTTTAGGCCAAAGGGGGAAATGGTTGTAGGAGTCCCTTGTTAAAATACAGGCAGCAGGACACTGCTATGACTTTGATTGCAAACATCACATGCTATAGGTCTCCTAGATCACTGATGTGTTTTGGTGTTATAATTTCTATTCTAACAGTCAAAAGAGAGTATTCTTTTTAAATGGGATTCTTCTTAAATAGCTGCTGCCTCCTGTTGGGAGTAAGCAGGTGTCACAGAGGGGCTTGATCTCAGTATCCTGCAAAACCTACACATAGCAGCCTGCAGGACAGCTGTTACATGTGTGAGCTCCATCTCCTCACAATTTACTGGCAGCTTGGGACTCAACTGCAAAGAGTGAAGATACAGACCACTTGCTAATGTGCAAAAGAGCAATAAAATATAGACACTGAATGGCAGTAGAAGAGTGCGGGGGAAAAGCCCGGGGAGAAGTGGCACCCTTCTGATGAAGTGTTAAAGCAAGGTCTGTCTTGCACACCTTTGGTGATTCGCTAGTGAGTTGATAGATGCCCAAACTTTGCCACGCCAAAACTACATTAGCAGCTTGCCAAGACTCTGAACGTGGCACCTTATTTGTATAGGAATTAGCATTTTTTTAACATCAAAAATAAAAATATGCCACATGCCTATTCATTTGAATGTGTATCCTCACTTAACAGGCATCGCTGGCAATAAGCACCTTTAGTTGATCTGCTTTGTTTTACTCTTTGCCTTATCAATAGGAGGAGAGAGCAGCTGCAGGCAAAAATTTTAGGCTACAGCAAGCTGCTGTTGGTGCTCGGGCTGTGTTCTGCACCCCTGTGATCCAGGTGGAAGGGAAAGATACTAAAAGTTACTTTTCCAAAAGGCAAAAGGGGATAACCCCAGTTTCCTGTCCAACACATTTATGTTCTCTTAGTGAAAGCTATTGGGTGAGCTTATGCCAGGTTGTTTAAGAGAGAGCCACGATGCCTGTCCTGATGGGAGGTGAGATTCAATGAAAAGGGGCATCCCTTCATTCCAGCAACTGAATTCCATCTCTGGATATTGTTGAGCTTGTGATGGGACGGCTGCTCTATTTGTACACACAGGCCACCATTCTGCCCACAGAGACACAGGTGCCCCCTTTCATTTACATCAGCATATCTGCAGGCAAAATTGAGTCCCTAGACTCTGTGCTACTTATAGTCTTTTGTGCAACCCATTGCTGGATACCCTATAAAAGATATTTAAGAAAGCAAAAATTCTCTTTTATTAAACCCCATGCTGCTGCTCATTAAAGGCGTCATCCTGCATTCCTTATACACCGAAAACTCCCATGCAGCAGGAATTTTGGATGTACAGGATTAGGAGCTAGATACATCATTCCCCGATTCAAACATTTTTTAAAGTCTCATCATCCCTTGGCACCACAGGCTGAGTTTGGTGACAGGATGCTGCAGTACAGTCAATAGCTCCTTAAACCTCTTTGTCATTCCATTGACTGAATAATACCTTCATCCTTTCACTCAAGCCTGGCATGCTCCCTTGCACTGTGTATCTGCAGGATACCAGGCCTCTGGTAGCATGCTAAGTGTTATCTCGGTTAAAAAGCAAGAGCTAGGTATACTTGCTCATACAGTTTATTTCCTGAGAAATACTAAATTTCTGCTCAATACTGAATAAAGGCCTGATGTTGCTTTATTTTCTATCAATCATAAAAATAGCACAAACTCTCTCTGGAACTGCATCGTAACAAAATGAAACGCAATGAGTGGGGATTGGATATTTACTTCTACACTAGATTGTTGTAATTCTATAACATTGCAATCCATTGCAATGAACACTGTAACTGTTTTTGAGGTTATTTGGTAAATTCCTGCATAATTATGAGGTACAATCAAAATACAGCCTGTAATCACTATGAAGTTATAGAGTCTACACTAATGTGGTTACAAGCTATTTAGTGTCTTCTAAAAAAATATCTGTGGAATTTTGACTCAGTGTCATTTGCATTACAAGACCCAATTGCAGGGACAACGTTAGCAGCATTAAATTTCTGCAGTAAGGATTCTTCAGTCTATATCACTGACCAGAGATTACTGAACCTTTGTGAAACCTGCAAGTGACACTGGCCAGTGATACTGATCACAGCCAGAGCCTATGCTCTGGAAATTCATCACAGTGATGGCAAAGCCATAACAGTAGGAGACAGAGATTGTGGCCACCACCAGCTTTTCATCTCTGACTATCAGAGTGAAGCTGGGTCACAAACAACTTTACATTTTTATTGAACTTTTTACAAGCAAAAATCCATGCCAAGGCCCTTTACAGGAAGGGAGGAGTGTTCATTTCAAAAGCTAAACAAATCAATGATGTCTTATGGTGAGATTTAAAAAAAAAAGTAACAGTTTTAGAATCATTATATATGAGAGAGAGAGAGCGAGAGCGCGCGAGCGCGTGTGCGCGCGCACTTAATTCTTCGCATACACACAGAGTAAATTTAGTGATGGCAAAAGGAGCTGGACTGACAGCCCTGGAAACTGATGTCCACTGTCCACAGTACTTAAAGAATTAAGTGCAATTCCACCAGTGGGTAATAAATCTCATTAAGAGAGCCAGGGGCGGCTCCAGGCACCAGCACGCCAAGCACGTGCCTGGGGCGGCAAGCCACGGGAGGGCGCTCTGCCGGTTGCCGCAAGGGCGGCAGGCAGATTGCCTTCGGCAGCATACCTGCGGAGGGTCTGCTGGTCCCGCGGCTTCAGCGGACCTCCCGCAGGCTGCTGCCGAATCCGCAGGACCAGGGACCTCCCGCAGGCAAGAGCCTGCCTGCCGTGCTTGGGGCGGCAAAATACCTAGAGCCGCCCCTGAAGAGAGCCCAATTAATTCTGTCTACAACGTTAACTGAGAAACGCACACATTGATCAAGTACGGATGCTTATGCAGCCCTATGGTTAAAGGATATTGCAGTCATAATGGAAAGAGAAATCAGAAAGCACATTCAACAATTGTGTTTAAAATTTACCATAACATATGAAGAGATAGGCTACAATAAAAGCCTATCAGTGCTTCTCACGCAGCACTATTTACAGTTCTGTGCAGCAAAGAACACCCAGACATTAGTGTTAGTAAATCTTAATATTCTCTGACAACTGGGTTGGGCTATCCATTAGCACCTTCAAATCCTTTAAAAACAAATATCAGTTCAAAGAATTATGCTGTTAAAAATATGAACTTCCTAGGCACCAAGTGGGACATGATTAACTGACCTATTTAGGAAAGACCAACAAAAAGGATTATTTGTCTTGTATAGCTATTATTACTTCTATTTATGCAGTGCCATCTCCATTTAGGTTGTGCTGTGTTTGTCAGGGATTTCCATGCTGATCAACTGTCACCACCAGCCATTTACAGGAGCTCAACTGCTATCTATTACAATTCTGACCTTGATAGCCATTTCTGTCATGTCATACTCTGATATTCAGTGCTAGCCTGGGCAAGAATATCATACCCAGGGGCATCTCTAGCCCCCAGCACGCCAAGCACGTGCTTGGGGAGGCATGCCGCAGGGGGCACTCTGCGGGAGGTCCACCAGAGCCGTGGGACCAGTGGACCCTCCGCAGGCACATCTGCGGGAGGTCCATCGGAGCCGCGGGACCGGCGACCGGCCGAGCACCCCCCGCAGCGTGCCGCTGTGCTTGGGGCGGCGAAATGGCTAGAGCCACCCCGATCATACCACTTCCTTAGCCATGGAGAACTCTATCTGCAACTAGGAGCAGGGGTTTGAATAAAGTGCCTTCATTAAAAGAAATTTGATGCTGTCTACTATCCAGGTAAGATGTGAAGAAGGTGAAAGCTTCAGCATAAAGATATAGATGTTATAATAGGATTGCCTGGTCAGCACAGCATCAAAAGAAGTTCTCAAATCCACAGGCACCAACATGAATATTCATCCAAAACCTGTGGTAATATATAAGGAGTTTACTGCTCTGATAGTTGATCCTGCACAATAAAGTGCTCAGAAAAGCCAGGGGCTTTTAAAATTGTGGACGTGCTAGCTATAGATATTCAGTCTTCTACCCTTGCAAAGTTTGAGAGGGGGATGGGACACATGCATCTTCCTGTGGTTTGATACTTAGCACTGTATTATACCCAAGAGCAATACTCTTGCAGTTTGCGCTGCATTTTGCCTACTTTCTCATAGTATAGCAGATGCACATGACACTATATTGGAGGGATGGCCAAACTTACTGACCCTCCAAGCCACACACGACAATCTCCAGAAGTTCGAGATCCGAGGCACAGCTGCCAGGGCTCAGGGCTTCAGACCCACAGGAGGCACCTGCCAGAGAGTGTGGGGCTTTAGCCCCACTCCTGCTGAAGCTCTGAGCCCTGGCAGGCATGCCCTGTGGGGCTGAAACCCCAAGACCTCCCCTTCCTTGCTGGGCAGAAGCCCCTTCCCCAGCACTCTGCTGCAAGGCCAAGGTCACAAACTGCCCCCTCCCCTGCCAAAGTCTGGTAGGTGAAGAATGTGGGGGGAGTGCGGGGCTCCGAGAGTCGCATTTTAACTCTAAAAGAGCCACATGTGGCTCATGAGCCATGGCTTGGCCACCCTTGCTATACTGCATGATTTATAATTTAATGAGTATTGGCGTTGGCACCACACAGACTACATATTGAATTACACTTGAATACTTGAAAGTCTAAACAATTTATGGCCACTGGTAATGCTAATACTTTATCATGCGTTGTCTTAAATAAGTTCTAACACAACAAGTCTGTTGGTCATTGTGCGCAGGGATGTGAGTTGTGTTTCCGACATTTAGTGCCAAACTCCCTGTAACATCAGCACACACTGTGCTCACTGCTTTTCACTTCTCCCAGATAACCCAATACTCAGCCCTCCTCACCTGATCATCTCATTGTGGAGCCTTTGAGGACACTGAAGAAGAATTATATGAAGAAACTAGGGACTCCTGGAAGCCCACCTAAAAGCAGTTGCTAGTCAAGGTACCTATCAAAGGAACTGTTATAATAGGAATGCCCAAATGATGACTAGAGCTGCTCAAATAGTATGCCTCATAGTAAGGAAGGGACAGGACTTGGTTGTAATGAATATAAAGGAGATTCTTCACTGAAATTACTGGTCTCAGGCACTGTGACTGCCTAATGTCACCACAAAATGTCTTCCAAATTCATAGCGTAGAGTAATCACTTATGGAAGAGCCTGGCCGCAGACCACCAATTCATTCCACTTCTACAAGTGAACCAGTATTACATGGTAGTGGCTTTAGGTTACTACAGCTTTGACATGCATTTGAACTGGCAACCCAAAGGGGAAAGGTTCCATACTCCATTACCACGTCTCATAAGCCCATGCACATGCTGCAACAGATCTGCTGGAACCAAAAACTTTCCCAAAGTTAGAAATTGTACAGAATTGGAGGGGTTTGGTTCAAGCCCACATGGAGTCCAGGGTAATAAGACAGCTCTGGTAATTCACAAAGTTGGTCCCTGCTTTTCCCACTCCAGTCCAAATGTACATGGTGCCCCAAGTTCAGGCAACTGAATTTTAAGTGTAGGATACTATCTCCCCCACGTGCCCTGTTGCACAGAGATCAGTATAATGTCATATAGCAAAGACTATAATGCTTAAGAAGCATCTAAAAAACGGAGAAAGATGATGCGTCTCTCCATTTGACATAACAAGACATTAACTGCATTTGACAGGATTTGTGAGCTGCTCTTTAGGTATGCTGAAAATTCCCTTTCATGCACAGACATTGGCAACCCCAATGTACATCATCATTTAACCTGTCTGCCAACTGAGTATTAGTTTTCTGCCATCTATCTCCGCCCTCCTGTAGGTGGTTCTGCAACCCAGTAAAGTGAAAGACATGCAATTATTCTTCAGAAATATCCATCATATTATATTGTGAGAAATAGCATAAGATATATATTTTAAGTGTTTATCCTGCTATGTACTCAAGAACTCTATGGTATGGTGATTCACTCTGCATGATAATGTATCCAGTGTGAAAGGAATAAGAAAATCAAAAATGGGAATGTATTTTCATGATCAGATCAGGAATGTTATGAAAGTATGAAGGATCTGCGTCTTGTCATAGCAAGGGACGAGGAGTCAGGACTCCTGGATTCTATTTGTGTGAACCTGGGCAAATAATTTAACCTCTGTGCTTCAGTTTCCCTCTCTGTACAGTGTCTAACTTATATGTTGTGTAAGAATGTAATTAATGTTTCAAATATGCTTTGAGATTCTGTGATGAATCAATGCAGAATTTGGCCCAATACTTATACATTGGTTGCTTTTTTATGTACAATCTGCTCAGAACAATACATGACAGTATGCATCATATGAACTCTGCCTAACCTCTAAGAAATTAGATATTTTAATAAATTAAATTAATTTATATTCCATAATCAAGCTACATGAATTTGAAATTCCTGGTGCTAATGGGAACTCACTTAAAAAGTTATTTTTTCCCCAACTATCTCAATTTTTCCTACAATCAATTAAAATGCATCTGAGGGGATGACAAACCTGCTTGGTGGTTGCAATACCATTCAGTTAAGAGCCATTAGTGTGTGCACAAAAGAAGAGCTGGAGGCATCTTATTGATATCTGATGGCCACAGCTAGCTATCAAAAAGGAGCTGGTAGCACCAGCTCAGTTTCTAGTGAACTGCCATTCACATCACAAGAGAGGATAAGTGAACAGATAATATAGCAATGAGTAAAGAGCTAGACAGACATATAGACAGAATATCAAATGTCTGGGATGTTTGCCTTAGTCTATCACCCCAAAATACAAATATATCAGGAGTTTATTGCCTGTTCCCTGACATGCCCCCTATAAGGTGTGTATATGTACTGACATATACACACACACTCTAACTCAGGGGTGGGCAAACTTTTTTGGCCTAACGGCCACATATGGGTATGGAAAATGTATGGTGGCCCATGAATGCTCATGAAATTGGGGGTTGGGGTGCAGGAGGTGGTGAGGGCTCCAGCTGGGGGTGAAGGCTCTGGGGTGGGGCTGGGAATGAGGGGTTGGGGGTGCAGGAGGGTGCTCCGGGCTGGTACTGAGAGGTTCGGAGGGCAGGAGGCGGGGGGGGGATCAGGGCTGGGGTAGGGGGTTGGGGCATGGGAGGGGATTAGGTGTGGAGGTGCTGGGCGACACTTACTTCAAGCAGCTCCTGGAAGCAGCGGCATGTCCCGCCTCTGGCTCCTACGTGGAGGCACGGCCAGGCAGCTCTGTATGCTGCCCCATCCGCAGGCACCGCCTCTGCAGCTCCCACTGGCCGCAGTTCCCAGCCAATGGGAGCTATGAGGGCAGTGCTTGGGGCAGTGGCAGTGTGCAGAGTGGAGCCCCTGGCTGCCCCTTCACATAGGAGCCAGAGGCGGGACATGCCGCTGCTTCCAGGAGCCGTGTGGAGCTACGGCACGCATGGAGCAGGGCAAGCCCCCAATCCTGCTCCCCAGCTGGAGCGTGGCAAGCCCTGGACCCACCCAGACTCCAGTGGGAGCTCAAGGGCCTGATTAAAACATCTGAAGGGCCAGATGCGGCCCCCAGGCCATAGTGTGCCCACCCCTTCTCTAACTAAAGAAAATGTCCATCTGCTTGTGACCAGATGCCAAATTCAAGGTTCTGGTGCCACTTTTCAAAGCCCTGATGGGATAAGCCCAAGCTACCTAAAAAATTGCCTCTTCCTCCACAAGTATGACCATCTGTAATAGCTAGTCTGTTCCTCTGGAACAGGGGTTCTCAAACTTGGTTTGCGGCTTGTTCAAGGTAAGCCCCTGGTGGGCCACTAGACACTTTGTTTACCGGAGTGTCTACAGGTACAGCCACTCGCAGCTCCAAGTGGCCGTGGTTCACTGTTCCCAGCCAATGGGAGCTGCGGGAAGGAAGCAGTGGCCCAGCCCACGCCACCGCTTCCTGCAACTATCATTGGCTGGGAATGGTGAACCGCGGCCACTGGGAGCTGCGAGCGGCCGTACCTGCGGACGCTCAGGTAAACAAAGCATCCCACAGCCTGCCACGGACTTACTCTGAACAAGCCACAAACCAAGTTTGGGAACCCTTGCTCTGGAACAATCAAATGCTGAACCACAAGGGTGAGACTCATGCTCATAGAAGACTTCTCAGAAACTGGTCTGTGATTGTCTTTCTTCATTTAAACAAATATTAGAAAGACCATGAATCTCAATGTGTTTGAAATAACATACAAAGTCACTTCTTCAGCTTGGATTTCTCTAATAATGATAGTAACCAATCAACAGAGGGATGGCAGGGGAGAAACAGAGATCCTTGCTAATGCTTTTAGAATTTGTAAGATTCTCAGATAACACAGTGATAAGTATGATATAAAAACCTAGTTAAGAAGCCAGTTAAATATTGTGTTTAAATGGTAGAGTGATAAGTTAAACACTGTTTCTGTGGAAAGGCTTCAATTTCTAATAGAAGGTATTCACTGAAGTGTCAAAATGGCTCATCATTTTGAAACAGAGTCTGACAGATTCCAAAGGGAGCCAACCTATTATTGAGGAAAGCTGTTTAGCTGCTTCCAGTACTGATCTGAGCGAAGCCTGTGTTGAGCTCTGCTTTCCCTTGAAAAGCTCTCCCTGTAGCAGCAGGCTGGGAGTGCTTCAGAAAAGTCCATGGAAAAATCCCAAGTGAAAACAATAAAAAAAAAGGAAGAAAACTCAAGCATTTACTATACATGTTCTGGATTCACTTCTTTTTCAGACTCTGACTAATTTCAAGGATACACACAACCTGCCTAAAGAAACATAACTACAGATGCACTATATTAAAGTACTTGGATATGCAAAGAGTATCCAAAAAAGCACCTGTGATATTTGCAAACTAACTATTTTGCACTGGGGAAAAAAAATGCACATTACTCTTGCAAACAGGTACATGTGAAGGCAAATGGTTAAAAATCCACATGCTAATTAAAGCACTGTGTATTTGGGAAGAAATCTAAAAATGATGAAAATGGGAAGACAGGCAATAAGGTAAAGATAGAGGGCTGATTTTGTTCTCCCACTGGTGTAAATGCGGAGTGTAACATTTCAGGGCAATTGCACCTGTATTTCCCCTCAGTGGTCCTGCAAGGGAATCCACTCTCAGGCTTCCGGATTCCATGGCTATTTCCTCGCTTGGGTTGAGACCGACATCTCTCTCCCTTCTGACCAGGGTATTTCCAGGTTGTACAGTTCTCTGCCTTCACTGTGTTATCCCCAGCAGACGACAGTTTGCCTAAGCAGGCCTGCTTGTTTTCTATTCTGAGGTGGTTAACCACATACTTCTTTCTAAGCATGCCTTTTTTATCTTAAGAGAAAACATGTTAAAAACAATAAAATAACCTACATGCATGCAAATAAGCCGACCAGAGATCACCCCAACCCTAACATGGGCTCTGGCAGGAGCAGTCCTTCCAAACCCCACCCAAAAGGGTTTCCTTGTGGTTTCAAGTATCTCACAACTTCAGCTCAGAACAAGCATAGTCTTATATGGCCTCAGTAGCAGGGGGGGCTCTAGGAATTCGGCCACCCCAAGCACGCAGGGGGCGCGCTGCCGGTCCCTGAGGCTCCGGGGGACCTCTTCCAGACGCGCCTGCGGAGGGTGCGCTGGGAGGGTGGCAGGCGGCTCCGGCGGACCTTCTGCAGTCATGCCTGCGGGAGGTCCACCCGAGCAGTGGGACCAGCGAACCCTCCGCAGTCATGCCTGCGGGAGGTCCGCTGGTCCCGCGGCTCCGGTGGACCTCCTGCAGGCATGACTGCGGAAGGTCCGCCGGAGCTGCCTGCCGCCCTGCCAGCAAAATGCCGCCCCAAGCGCGCGCTTGGCGCGCTGGGGTCTGGAGCCGGCCCTGCTCAGTAGGGTCAGTCCTTCTAACATTTCCCTAAGGATTGGGGCCCTTTGTGCTGGATCAGGAAGAAGGACCTGAGCCTGTATAAAACCAGGCTATTTATCCAAAAATCCTTTCTTTGTCTGGTTGTCCCTGGAGAATCCAGTTTAAACTAGCATATGTGAACCTCTCCAGGGGCTTGCTTCAAAGGGTCTGATAACCAGAGCAATTATGTTACCATCCCCCTCCTTCTAGAGGAGTTACATATAATCTACAACACCACATACACAATTGCATTTTTAATACAATGGACGCCAAAGGTATTAAACCTAATTCAATAAGGTTTAACTTAATTCAGTAAAGTTTATCTTAATTCTACAAGATTTGTCCAGGATGTTGCAGAATATTGTTCAGTCTGTCACAAGCAGTAACTCTTTTGAAGTTAGTGGAATTATACTGGTGTAAGGTAGATAAAACTCAAACCTAAGGAACCCAAGGACATGGAGGTGCAGGCAGAGGCAGTTATTTTGAAGACAGCTTAATACCAGAACAGGAAACTCACTGTGCTTTGTTATTGACCCAGTTTGGTTGCCAGTTGCTGCTTGATAAACAGATGACATATAGATTTCAATTGATCTTGCCGGAGAAGTTGATAAAATGTATAACATGAACATCATGAATTTAGCTATGCAATTTCCAAAAGAACAAGGTATCATACTCTCTGGAAATGTTTGGGATGCTGAAAAAAAAAAAAATCACTGACATTGCATTACATATTCTTGAACTAACAGGCGTTACCATAAAAAAAATCACTCTCTGAAAAACATTTTAAACTTCCTTTTTAAGATGCTGTTTTTGCCTCCCACTTAGTTTCCCATCCCATTGAATTTGTAATAAATGGAAAAAAAATTGATAGTGTGTTTGTGTTTCCTCATACAGAAAGGTGAGTCTATCATCATTTTGAAGTGATGGTGGGAGGAAGTGGCTGCACTTTCCTATGGATTTTAATGAGCTCCTCAAACCAATTTTAGGATTGTCTTATTTGAATTATGATCTGCTTTGTGTCTCATATTTTGTTTAATTACACTGTAATCGTAAGATGGGAAGGATCCAAAAGCATCTTACAGTCTACATATGCCTTTCCCATTGAAATGTTGCCAACTGTGAGGATGAACATGTGTGTCAGCTGTTTAACAGCACAGCACATTAGGACAAAAAGTAAATAATAATATATCCACTTGAAAGTGCAAATTAAAATTAGGAAAGCACAATATAATTACTCAGCTTGGAATCTAGGGCAAGTCACAAAGCCTAATACACAAATCTTTGCAAAAACAGACTCGTGATCCTTAGTGATCAAAGTGGTAAAGTATCTTATTGTTTTAAGTCTCATCTAAAGACAACACTTTCAACAGCATAATGTCCTCTAGCACCACATGGAGGTAACAGATTTGTTACTGACATGGAGCAAAAAAAATGCTAATTACTTGATCTATCATAGCACTTCCTTCAGGACCAGTGCTTTTCTTGGAAGTCTCTCATCCACATACTTACCAAGTCTGATCTAACTTTGCCTATAAAAGCTGACAAGATCACAATACAAGACAGTATGGCTGCTTCTAAAAAGGAAGTTTACCTTTTTCACAAAAGATTGTAGCCCCTCCCCATCCTATTCTGTAGCTCAATGGAAGTAACACCCTACTGTGTCTTCTTTCTGCCAGGCAGAGCATAATTAAAAACAGACACCTGCTAGTCACTCCATTACTGTAATAAAATGATTCTTTTTTATGTGCAGTGGCTCATGACTGGAGTTCTAAATATTTTTTTACCATGGAGTCCCTATTCCCTTCTGTCTGGCACCAAATACTTATGAAATTAAGTCACTCAATTTTAACAAGGCGCTTGTCCTTCAGCCAAGTAGTCCAGCCAAGATTACATAAACTGCATGTTTCCATAGCCACCAGAATATGAATAATTCTTTATTTTCAAGATTTAAATAATTCTATAAAATTCAATATTTACCCATTAGAAAAATTCTTCAGTTTCTCACAAACACCGATCTGTAACATTGTTATTCCATTTCATCTTGCAGCACCATTTAATTCCTGTCTACTTAAACCTGTATAGTAATGATGGTTATTAATATTTCATCTGTGTGCACAACTTCTGATCTGCATGGACAACTGCCAGTCTCAAAACAACACTAAGCCGCAGACCAGTCCATTTCCTAATTGAAGATATGGATTAATTGGAATTGAAACCACCATTTTCAAATGCAGCAGGACCTCTGCAGTAACCCCTCAGAGAGAAACATATTCCACACCATTTTCTGTACAATATTTTTAAATTAAGCATTCTGTTCAATGATTTACAGAGTCTGGGTGCTACTTGGCAGCACTTTCAATGACTATGCTGGTAAAGAAAAAAAATATTGATATCTTTTACTCTAAAACACTTATTTCTCAGATTTCAAATATTTGAGTTCTAAAGTTTCTGGGTAAAACACCTGGGTATATTTCATTAACGAGTTTGATAATGGGTAAAATTTATGTGAGTATGGTGTAAGGCCCAATTAGTTCTGTCCACAAGGTAAATGGGTTACAGTCACCTGGGAAATGCACACACCTATCAAGTATGGATTCTTATGCAGCCCTATGGTTAAAAGGGATATTGCAGTCTCAGCCCTGGTCTACACTATGAGTTTAGGTCAAAATTAGCAGCTTTAGATCGATTTAACCCTGCACCCATCCACATGACGAAGCCGTTATTTTTTACTTAAAGGGCTGTTAAAATCAATTTCGGTACTCCTCCCCGATGAGGGGATTAGTGCTGAAATTGACCTTGCTGGGTCGAATTTAGGGTAATGTGGTTGCAATTCGATGGTATTGGCCTCCGGGAGCTGTCCCAGAGTGCTCCATTGTGACCGCTCTAGACAGCGCTCTCAACTCCGATGTACTGGTCAGGTAGACAGGAAAAGGCCCGCAAACTTTTGAATCTCATTTCCTGTTTGGCCAGCATGGCGATCTGCAGGTGAGTGCAGATCTCATCAGCAGAAGAGACCATGATGGAGACCCAGAATCGCAAAAGAGCCCCAGCATAGACCGAACGGGAGGTACGGGATCTGATCACTGTATGGGGAGACGAATCCGTGCTATCAGAACTCCGTTCCAAAAGATGAAATGTGCAAACATTTGAAAAAAATCTCAAAGGGCATGAAGGACAGAGGCTATAACAGGGACCTGCAGCAGTGCTGCGTGAAACTTAAGGAGCTGAGGCAAGCCTACCAAAAAACCAGAGAGGCAAACAGCTGCTCCAGGTCAGAGCCACAGACATGCCTCTTCTATGATGAGATGCATGCCATTCTAGGGGGTGCCCCTACAACTACCCCACGCCTGTGCTTTGACTCCGTCAATGGTGTAGCACGCAACAGGGATGCGGGTTCGGGGGATGAGGAAGATGATGAAGAGGAGGTTGAAAATACCTCACAGCAAGGAAGTGGAGAAACTATTTTCCCCCAACAGCCAGGAACTGTTTCTCACCCTGGACCTGGAGTCAGTACCCCCCCCCAAACCCACCCAAGGCTGCTTCCTGGACCCACCAGGTGGAGAAGGGACCTCTGGTGAGTGTACCTTTGTAAATATTAGACATGGTTTAAAAGCAAGTGTGTTTAATGATTAATTTGCCCTGGCATTCGTGGCCAGTACAGCTACTGGAAAGTCTGTTAACGTGTCTGGGGATGGAGTGGAAATCCTCCAGGGACATCTCCATAAAGCTCTCCTGGATGTACTGCCAAAGCCTTTCTGGGGAGGGCAGCTTTATTCTGTCCTCCATGGTAGGACACTTTACCACACCAGGCCAGTAGCACGTAGTCTGGAATCATTGCATAACAAAGCATGGCAGCGTATGGTCCCAGTGTTTGCTGGCATTCAAACAGCATCCGTTCTTTATCTCTGTGTTATCCTCAGGAGAGTGGTATCATTCCTGGTCACCTGGTTGAAATAGGGTGATTTTATTAACGGGACATTCAGAGGTTCTCATTCCTGCTGGGCTGTTTGCCTGTAGCTAAACTGAAATGTTCCCTGCTGTTAGCCACGTTGTGGGGGGAGGGGTGAAGCAATCATCCCAGAGAATTGTGGGGGGTTGGAGGGGGGGGGTTAGTTGGGTTTGTGCTGCACGTTAACCTGAAAACCGCAGCTCCTCCTCCTCCTTTTAAATGGCCAACCCATTTTAAATGGCCAACCCAGCAGCTGCTTGGTATGGGAAATGAGGGCACTGCTGTTTGAAACCATTCCCACATGTTATGAAGGTTAAAGAAGCCAAAAGACTGTGTCTTACCATGGCTGCCTGCAAGCCAAATTCTGTTTCCTGGCCCTGTGTGAAAGATCTCTCACACCAAAGTGGCATACCCTCAATAAGAGGCAAAATGCAACCTTGTACCAAAAGCACATGTGCTATGTAATGTTAACAGCAAGGTTTACCGTGAAAGAGTCTACCCATTGTTTTCTAAAATGTGTCTTTAACTACCACTCTTCCTTTTTTTTCCCTCCACCAACTACAAATGTTTCAATGCTCACACTATCTTCTCCTTCCCAGAGGCTAGCGAAGATTAGAAGATGAAAAAAATGCACTTGCAATGAAATGTTCTGAGCTCATACAGTCCTCACACACTGAAAGAGCCCAGCAAAATGCGTGGAGGCAGACAATGTCAAAGTCCAGGAAAGCACAATATGAACGTGAGGACAGGTGGCAGGCTGAAGATAATAGGTGGCATCAGTTGATGACAGAAGGGAAGAGGCAATGCTGAGGCTACTGGAGGAACAAACTGATATGCTCTGGCATATGGTTGAGGTTCAAGAAAGGCAGCTTGAGCACAGACCGCCGCTACAGCCCCTGTGTAACCAACTGCCCTCCTCCCCAAGTTCCATTGCCTCCTCACCCAGACACCCAAGAACGCTGGGGGGCAGGGGGGAGATCCTCCAGGCACCCAACCACTGCACCCCACAGGACTGCCCAAGCAACAGAAAGCTGGCATTCAATAAGTTTTAAAGTGCAGTATGGCCTTGTCCTTCCCTCCTCCCCCACCCCACCCAGTGCTTCCCTCCTTCCCCACCCCTCCCAGGCTACCTTGGCAGTTATCCCCCTATTTGTGTGATGAATTAATAAAGAATTAATGAATGTGAAGCAACAATGACTTTATTGCCTCTGCAAGCGGTGATCAAAGGCGGGAGGGGAGGGTGGCTAGCTTACAGGGAGGTAGAGTGAACCAAGGGGGGAGGATTCATCAAGGAGGAAACAAACAGAACTTTCACACCGTAGCCTGGCCAGTCATGAAACTGGTTTTCAAAGCTTCTCTGATGCGCACCGCACCCTCCTGTACTTTGCTAACCGCCCTGGTGTCTGGCTGCGCGTAATCAGCAGCCAGGCGATTTGCCTCAACCTCCCACCGCACCATAAACATCTCTCCCTTACTCTCACAGATATTGTGAAGCGCACAGCAAGCGGTAATAACAATGGGAATACTGGTTTTGCTGAGGTCTATCTGAGTCAGTAAACTGCGCCAGTGCACTTTTAAACGTCCAAATGCACATTCTACCACCATTCTGCACTTGCACAGCCTATAGTTGAACAGCTTCTGACTACTGTCCAGGCTGCCTGTGTACGGCTTCATGAGCCATGGCATTAAGGGGTAGGCTGGGTCCAAGGATAAATATAGGCATTTCAACATCCCCAACAGTTATTTTCTTGTCTGGGAAGAAAGTCCCGTGCTGCAGCTTTTGAAACAGACCGGAGTTCCTGAATATGCGAGCATCATGTACCTTTCCTGGCCATCCCACATTGATGTTGGTGAAACATTCCTTGTGATGCACCAGTGCTTGCAGCACTATTGAAGAGTACCCCTTTTGGTTTATGTACTCGCTGGCTTGGTGCTCTGGTGCTAAGATAGGGATATGGGTTCCATCTATCGCCCCACCACAGTTAGGGAACCCCATTGCAGCAAAGCCATCCACTATGACCTGCACATTTCCCAGAGTCACTACCCTTGATATCAGCAGCTCTTTGATTGCATTGGCTGCTTGGATCACAGCAGGCCCAACAGTAGATCCGCCCACTCCAAACTGATGCCTGACTGACTGGTAGCTATCTGGCATTGCAAGCTTCCACAGGGCTATCGCCACTTGCTTGTGAACTGTGAGGGTTGCTCTCATCTTGGTATTCTTGCGCTTCAGGGCAGGGGAAAGCAAGTCACAAAGTTCCATGAAAGTGCCCTTACGCATGCGAAAGTTTCACAGCCACTGGGAATCATCTCAGACATGCAACACTATGTGGTCCCACCAGTCTGTGCTTGTTTCCCGGGCCCAGAATCAGCATTCCATTGCATGAACCTGCCCCATTAACACCATGATGTCCACATTGCTGGGGCCCATACTTTGTGAGAAGTCTATGTCCTCATCACTGCGCTGCCATCGCCTACTCGCACTTTTGCAGGTTCTGGTTCTGCATATACTGCAGGATAATGTGCATGGTGTTTACAGTGCTCATAATTGCGGCGATGATCTGAGCGGGTTCCATGCTTGCCATGCTATGGCATCTGCGCTGAAAAAAGGTGTGAAACAATTGTCTACTGTTGCTCTGATGGAGGGAGGGGCAACTGATGACATGGCTTACAGGATTGCCACAGAATGGCCCCCTCAAGGATTGAGTTCACAACCCTGGGTTTAGCAGGCCAATGCTTGAACCACTGAGCTATCCCTCACCCCACTATTCATGGAGGGAGGGGGGAGCAAATGAATACAAAACACATCTGGTCTCTTCCTTGTTTTGATCCACTCCACTACTCTTATACATCTTAGGCTGGCAGCAGACAGTGCAGTACGACTGCTAGCCATCGGCGTCTCCTGGCTGCTTGCCAGAAGACAGTGCAGTACGACTGCTGGTCATCATTTTCTCCCATTTATGTCCAGGCACCCCCGGCTGACCTCACCAAGGCCAGCCAGGAGTACACATCTGCCTAAGCGCCTCCGACCGACCTCACCGAGGTCAGCTAAAAGAGCACCCAGGAGACGATGATGGCTACCAATTGTAATGCACTGTCTGCTGCCAAAAGGCAATGAGCTGCTCCTGTGCAGCAATGCAGTACCACGTCTGGCAGCACCCAGGAGACATACGGTGACAGATAGCTGAGTGGGCTCCATGCTTGCCGTGGTTTGTTGTCTGCATGGGTAACCCAGAAAAAAAGGCAAGAAATGATTTATTGCCATTGCTTTCATGCGGGGGGAGAGGAGGGGGTTGATGACATTTACCCAGAATCACCAGCAACAATGTTTTTGTCTCATCAGGCACTGGGAGCTCAACCCAGAATTCCAGTGGGCAGCAGAGACTGCAGGAACTGTGGGATAGCTACCCACAGTGCAATGCTCCAGAAGTCGACGCTAGCCTCGGTACTGTGGACGCACTCTGCCGAGTTAATGGTCTTAAGTGGAGACACACACAACTGACTGTATAAAATCGATTTCTAAACAATCTACTTCTATAAATTCAACCTAATTTCGTAGTGTAGACATACCCTTAGTGGATGGAGGCATCAGAAAGCCTTTGCCTGTACTAAGGCCTGGTCTACACTACGCGTTTAAACCTAATTTAGCAGCGTTATACCGATTTAACCCTGCACCCGTCCACACAATGAGGCCCTTTATATCGATATAAAGGGCTCTTTAAACTGGTTTCTGTACTCCTCCCCGACGAGAGGAGTAGCGCTGAAATCAGTATTGCCATGTCGGATTAGGGTTAGTGTAGCCGCAAATCGACGGTATTGGCCTCCAGGAGCTATCCCACAGTGCACCATTGTGACCGCTCTGGAAAGCCATCTGAACTCGGATGCACTGGCCAGGTAGACAGGAAAAGCCCTGCAAACTTTTGAATTTCATTTCCTGTTTGCCCAGCGTGGAGCTCTGATCAGCACAGGTGGCGATGCAGTCCCAAATCCAAAAAGAGCTCTAGCATGGACCGTACAGGAGATACTGGATCTGATCGCTGTATGGGGAGACAGATCTGTTGTATCAGAGCTCCGTTACAGAAGACGAAATGACAAAGCATTTGAAAAAATATCCAGGCTATGATAGACAGAGGCCACAGCAGGGACTCAGCACAGCGCTGTGTGAGAAGCGTAACGGAAAGCCAAAGAATCAAATGGACGCTCATGGAGGTGGGGGTGGGGGGGAACTGAGGACTCCAGCTATCCCACAGTCCCCGCAGTCTCTGAAAAGCATTTGCATTCTTGGCTGGGCTCCAAGTGCCTGAAGGGTCAAAAACATTTTCCCGGGTGTTTCAGGGTGTATGTTGTCAATTTACACCTTTCCCCCCCCCCCGAAAGAAAAGGGAAAAAATCGTTTCTCGCCTTTTTTCAATGTCACCGTATGTCTACTGCATGCTGCTGGTAGACGGGGTGCTGGAGCGCTAAACAGCAGCATCCTCTCCTCTCCCCTCCCCGGTGGCAGATGGTACAGTGCAGAAGGACTGGTATCCGTCCTCGTCATCAGCCCGTGAGTACTCCTGGCTGGCCTCGGTGAGGTCGGCCGGGGGTACCTGGGTAAAAATAGGAATGACTCCTGGTCATTCCCAGCAGATGGTACAGAACGGCTGGTAATCGTCCTCATCATAGCAACTGGGGGCTGAGCTCTATCAGCCCCCCCCCCCCCGTCATGTCTAAAGAAAAGATTCTGTACTGCCTGGACTATCATAGCAGCAGAAAGCTGCGCTCCTCTCCCCCCTTACCCTTTAATGTCCTGCCTGGACTATCATAGCAGCTGGAGGCTTCCTCCACCTCATTTTATCTCACTAAAAAGTCTGTGTTTCTTATTCCTGCATTCTTTATTACTTCATCACACAAATGGGGGGGGGGGGACACTGCCACGGTAGCCCAGGAGGGTTGGGGGAGGAGGGAAGCAACAGGTGGGGTTGTTGCAGGGGCACCCCCTAGAATGGCATGCAGCTCATTTCTGTGGGATCTCCGGGGCTGTGACATGGAGCGGCTGTACTCTCTGGTTCTCTAGTACACTTGCCCCATATTCTAGGCTGGACTGACTATTTTTAGACAAAACATAGGAAGGGAATGACCCAGGGAGTCATTCCCATTTTTGCCTATGTGCCCCCGGCCGACCTCAACGAGGCCAGCCAGGAGCACCCATGATAGCAGCAGATGGTACAGAACAACTGATAACCGTCATCTCATCGCCAATTTACAATGGCAGATGGTGCAATATGACTGGTAACCGTCTCTGCTATCTTGCAAAGGCAAATGAATGCTGTTGTGTAGCAGTGCAGTACCGCGTCTGTCAGCAGCATCCAGTACACATATGGTGACAGCGACAAAAGGCAAAACGGGCTCCATGATTGCCATGCTATGGCGTCTGCCAGGGCAATCCAGGGGAAAAGGGCACGAAATGATTGTCTGCTGTTGCTTTCCCGGAAGAAGGATTGAGTGACGACATTTGCCCAGAATCACCCGCGACACTGTTTTTGCATTGGAATCTCAACCCAGAATTCCAATGGGCAGGGGAGACTGCTGGAAATATGGGATAGCTACCCACAGTGCAACGCTCCAGAAACCGACACTAGCCTCGGTACATGGACACACACCGCCGAATTAATGTGCTTAGTGTGGCCGCGTGCACTCGATTTTATACAATCTGTTTTACAAAACCGGTTTGTGTAAAATTGGAATAATCCTGTAGTGTAGACATACCCAAAGTGTGGCAGAGCTCCGACCTTGTCCCTGTGGGTCCCACGCTTCTAGGTGGTTTAGGCTAGCCTCAGTGGCTCACTGTGACCCTCCACGTAGCCCTTTTCACTCTAGGGCCAGGGTTACAGTCTACTGAGCCCTTTTCATTATAAGCCAACAAGAAGGTTGGTGAGAGAACTCCCACAGTCTCTGTTGTCCCTAGGGCTTATTTCAGAACAGTTTAGCCTCCTGTCCTGACAAGGGCCTATCTTCCCTTCCCAGGAGGTGTTTCTGTAGTAGCAGGTTGGGAGGGAACCCAGGCCTGCCCTCTACTCCGGGTTCCGGCCCAGGGACCCTAATGGTAGCAGCTGTTGGCAGCTGACCTTTCACTGCCAGAGTTGCTACATTTCCCTGAGCCACTTCCCCACAGCTCTCCTGCTTCTCCCTTCTTCACCCTTACCTTAGGGCTCCTTTATCGATGGCTTGAGGGTGTCTTCGTTAACCAGCCCTTCAGTCACACTTCCTCTCCTCTGGAGTGAGCCCTTTTATAGTATGAAAAGGGCCTTTAATTAGAGTCAGGTGTTCACATTACCTTAATGGACTCACCTGACTCTTTGCAGGTTAATTGGAGTCAGGTGTTCTCATTAGTCTGGAGCAGCCCCTGCTCTGGTCAGTCAGGGAAAAGAAAACTGCTAATCCAGTAGAGAGTATATCTGCCTTCTACTACTTTGTTGTACCCAACTGGCCTGGGTCTATCACATAAGACATTCAACAATTATGTTAAATGTAAATATAACATATGATGAAGAGATGAGCTGCAGTAAAAGCCTATCAGTGCTTCTCACACAACACTATTTATGGTTCTGTATAGAAAAAACTCCAGTACATTAGTGCTAGCAAATCTTAATATCCTCTGACATAACTGGGTTGGACAATCCATTAGCATCTTCAAATCCTTTAGAAACAAATATCGGTTCAAAGAATATGCTGTTCAAAATATGAACTTCCTAGACATCAAATGGTACATTACAACGATAAACTGACCTGTTTAAGAAAGAGAAAAAATAAAAAATAAAAGAATTATATGTATCCTGGACTCCAAACCAAATGACTCAAACGTGAAGATAATACTTTCCCTGAGTAAATGTCAAAGGAATAAACCTGTTAGAGTAATATATTTTTCATGCGCCAAAATTATGATTTTAAAAGGGATTGGGTGGATCAGGAGATTGAAATGAAACGTCAGAATCTTTCATCTCTAGGAAATCAATTCAAATTCTGACCAAGTCAGTAACCTAAAGTCATTACCTATTTTCATAAAAATGGGTAATGAGGGTTGGCCTAAGCTGGTGATCATTTATGTCCCAGAGCATGAAAACAGGAAGCCTATCTTAAATGACTCCAAATTGTGTTCTTATTCATTTTGGAATCTTACTATGCTGTTAGCTTCACTAAACTCCTGAGATGAAAATACAACAATAAATAACAGGTGAATCCTTGGGTTAGAGATGTATTAGCACATGGTACAAATTTTCTTGATATAGAGGGCAGACCTTTCTGAATATATTTTTTTTCCATTTTCTCATAGTGGACCACAACTATGTGTGTGTTCTCTTTTCACTGTCACGCCACCAACTCTCATTTTCTGTCATGTGCATTATTTCCCTTCCCATTCACAATCACTCAAAATCTCTGTAGCATCTTTAGCAATTTCACAAATGGAAAAATAATATGAGGAAAGTATTTAATGCAGGTGTTGCTTTTTTGATTTGGCAGGCTGAGTAGAAAGGAGAAGGGCCAGCACAGTGTGAGCAGCCAGCTCTCTGTACATGCCAGCAAATGCTCTGCAGATCACAGCCTGAGAACCATTGCTCCAAAGCATTGCCTATCCATCTCCATCTTGCTCTTTACTGTCGCTCTTCAATTATGCAGTCATTAGCTACACCATGTATCCTGATCTACAGTGGCTAACCTGTCTTTTGTACATTATTCTTTAGTATTACAGCAATGCCCAGAAGCCTCTTTCAAGACCAGGGCCCCAAGGTGCTAAAAGGTGCCCAATGCTAGCCAAACATGGGCGAAGACGAGGTTCCTACTTTGAATATCTCACAGTCCAAACGTGACCCCAACAGCGCAAGCCAAGCACAGATCAGGCCAAAACGCTCCAGTGACATGCTGCGGGAGGCAGAAGGCCAAGCCCTGGGAAATCCAGCACCTGGGGGATTTGTTGTCCCACCCCAACCTCCTCGCCTGCACCCTTGGCTTTGTCTAGACTAAGGCTCCCTGCAAACAAAGGGCAGGTTTTCACCACCAGCCAACTCCAGACTGGCCACTCTCAGTAGACAGGCTACTGGGCTTGATGGGCCTTTGGTCTGACCCAGTAGGGCCCTTCTTATGTGTGGACACGGCCCTGGGGGCTTCTACCGCCCCGGAGCTAGCAGGGGTCAGCCCTAGGCTGAGCTTCATTAGCTGAGGCAGGCGGCCCGCGCCCAGCCAGGCAGCCCCGGCGCTTTCCCCGTCCGTCACTGGCAGGCCCGGAGTCCGGGCCCCCTTCCCCCGCAGCAGTAGCTGCAGCGGAGCCAGTCGGGCCCCCGCCCCGCGCAGCTAGAGAGCCGAGGGCCGCGCTCGGAACCGAAGCGCGGGCTCTGGGGAGGGGAGCGAGGGGAGGCGCCACCGCGCCCGGGGCGGGGAGAGAGGCCGGGCTGGCTGCCTGGGCAACGGGAGCGGCCTGCAGGAGGAGGTGAGGCGCGGCGCGGGTTTCCCCGTTCGGAGTTTCGTTCCTCCAGAGCGGCTCTCCCGTGCGGGGGAGGGGGCGACGCAAAGCCCCTTCCCCGGTTTGAGGTGTCCCCGTGTTCCGGGGTGGGGGGCGTACACAGAGCCGCTCCTAGTTCTGGGGTCTGCCCATACTGGGGGGGACCACACAGAGCCCCTCCCCAGGTTCTGGGGTTTCTCCGTGCTGTGGGGGGGGGACGGGGACACAGCACCTCTCCCCAGGTTCTGGGGTCTCCCCGTGCTGGGAGGGGGCACGCACAGACTCCCTCCCCGGGTTCTGGGGGCTCTTCCTCTGCTAGAAGAAGGGGGAATTTTAGTGCAGGAGCCTTTGCAATAACATTGGCTGGATCTTTGACACAATACGTGCTGGCCTTTTGCATCTCTCATGCCCTGTGGGATCAAGCCTGGCTTAGAAAATGGCAAGGCAACACTCCAGCTTGCAGGAAATTGTGTTAGCACTTGGCAGTTCATTGTGGTATTGTCCTTCAGTGTGTCCTAGAAGTGCTGCTATGGAAGGGGGTGTGAGCAAGATGGGATGTGCACCGGAGGATTAATGCAAAGCATGAGTACACACTGCTGGGCTAGGTCCAGCAGTGGATGGGAGCAGCAGGCCACATTCATTATTTCTTCTGCACTCTGCAGCAACTGGATGTAGGCTGCTTGGTTACATAGAGTGGGAGGCCCTGAAGTTTATCTTAAGCTTGAGAATTCCTCTCCTCAGCCTTGCTGTACTTCACTGTATTTTCCTCAAGTAAAGTGCTTTCTTTGTGCTTTTCTCCAGTTTTCAGGAATATTTATGCCATATAAAGATCCTTCAGCTCATTTAGGAAGAATTGGGATGGTAACACCAATATATTCCTGATCTATTTCCACTTTGAGTTACTGCATTCTGCCTCCCTGCATTTCCCCTTCAGTTTCAATTGAGTACAGTGCTGATCACTTCATGTTCTAAAATGCTGGATAATTTGCCCTATTCCCCACCAGAGTTAGCTGCATTTTCAGTCATGAGGAAAGCAATCCCCTTATAGTTTGCTCTAGGATCCCTGAGAATGAACATTTCAGTGCATAATATATACTATCTTTTCCTTTTAATAGCTGCCTTTGTATTTCTAATAAGAACTACAGGTGGAATTTGAGTAATCAGAATTATAGATCTCCAATATGTATTTTTCAGTGACAATTTAGTAGCTGTTATTACATGCAAATATAGGGGTTGTTTTCCCTTGCACACATAGGAGAAAAAATATTTGAAAACATCTGACAGATTATGGGGGTGTCAAGGAAACATGACATGCCCCCCAACTCTATTTTTCCCCCTTATTCTCAGCTGCCAAACCTTCTTACAATGCCTAATGTAGTTGCCTCTCAACCACCTCCCCACTGCCAAACAGTTCTGCAGCCATAATTCAGGTTGGGGTACTAAGTGTTGCAGAAATGTTTATCATTAAACATCTCCTAAATCCATTATATTCTTGATCGTAACTTAGAACACCAACTTAACCAGTAGAAAGCATCCCCATTCCTGACGGTCGTACTACCAAATCCTGACACGTCCCTGTCCTGATCACAAGTAGCCTCCTCTGCTCTTTGTCACTGTCTTTTTTCTATTGGGGTGTTTAGAATTGTACACACTATTCCAGGTGCAATGTCACCAATATCACACAAGGAGAAACTATGGCCTCCATAACTCACCACATGGTACCTCTGCATTTTTTTTTTTTAAAAAGAATATCTTTATGCACAGTGAATTGCAAGTTTTCCATGTGTTTGTGAACTTCTGTGATTACCTCTTATTTCTATGTGACATAAGCCTAATAAACAAAAATGTGATTTTTGTAAAACCTTCCTTTGCCAGAAAATTAGGGAGTATTCTGAAAGAAGATGTGATCACTACTAGAGTCTCAAGGGAAAAGAGAGAGCAGTCAAAAATGTTAACAATATTAGGAACCACTAGGTGAGGGATAGATAAGAAGACAGAAAATATCATAATGCCACAATATAAATCCATGGTACGCCCACACCTTAAATACTGTGTGCAATTCTGGTCACTCCATCTCAAAGAAGATATATTGGAATTGGAAAAAGTACAGAGAAAACCAACAAAAATGGTTAGAGGTATGAAACAGTTTCTGTAGGAGGAGAGATTAAAAAGACTGGGACCATTCAGCTTAGAGAAGAGATAAGTAAGGGGGGATCTGATGCAGGTCTATAAAATCATGAATTGTGTGGAGAATGTAAATAAGGAAGTGTTATTTACCCCATCACATAACACAACAACTAGAGGTCACCCAATGAAATTAATAGGCAGCAGGTTTAAAACAAACATAAGGAAGTATTTCACACAACATACAGTCAACCTATGCAACTTGTTGCTATGAGATGTTGTGATGGTCAAAAGTATGTTAAAGAAAGAATTAGATAATTCATGGCGATTATGTCCATCAGTGGCTATTAGCTAAGATGATCAGGGATGTAACCCCATGCTCTCTGGGTGTTCCTAAGCCTCTGACTGCCAGAAGCTGGGACTAGCAGCAGCTCATGGGGAGTCTCTCTCTTGATAAATAGCCCTGTTCCATTCATTGCCTCTGAAGCAGCTGACTCTAACCACTGTTGGAAGACAGGATACTGGGCTAAATGGACCATTGTTAGGAAGTAGACTGAAATGAGTGATGTAAATTTTGTTCCCTTCCATCTAACAAGTTACATGCCTTGCAAGCAGAACACACTTAGGCCATGTCACACTAGTGAGCTTACAACAGCACAGCTGTGCAATTGCTCATGTAGCTCCTCTGTGCATATGGGAGAGAGCTCTCCCATTGACATAATTAAGCCACCACCAGTAAGTGGCAGTAGCTATGTTGGCAAAAGAGCTTCTCCCGCCGAGATAGTGTTGTCCACACTGGTGCTTCTGTCAGTGTAACCTATGTCGCTCAGAGGGGTGGTTTTTAACATACACCTGAGCGACATAAGTGATACTGCCATAAGTGCTAGTGTAGACATAGCTTTAGTCTATGACTGCACAAGTTAATTTGCTGACATTTGTTCATCATTGGAAACATACTGCTGCTAAGACTGCAAGTGGTCCTGATGCTAGTGCCAACAGAAGTGTTGCTAAAAGATGTCCAGAATAGTGCTGGGTGGTAAACAGTTTTCCTGTTCTGCAAAGGAATGATCTTGAAACATTTAGAAGCTTTTTGTGAAAAACCAAGAACAAGAAACCCTCATTCCCCCATTAGCTAATAGCTCACTGGTTAAGGGACTACTTATTTGGTATGTGGGAGATCCTTGTTCAAATCCTTGCTCTGCCTGGGTTCAAGTCCTGATCTAAATTACACAGAGCAGAGATTTGAATTAGGGTCTTCCACATCCCAGGTGAGTAGCCCAATCACTGGGCAATTGACTATTCTGGGGTTAAATTCCATCCTGGATGGGAAAAACCTTTCCTGATGAGTGTTTCATTGAAGCTGGTACATTCCTGCAAAAAGAATTGATTTCAACAAATCAATATTTTTCAATTAAAAACATTAAATCAAAAGTTTCCTGAATAGCTGTAGTTCAGAACATGTGGTTGTGAAATCAATTTCCAAATGAGAAATATCAATTATAGTATTATACTTTGTGATAGAGCTTTACAAAAAATATTCTTCCTGCACAGGAATTACAAGTTTTTGAATGTTTCTTTTTCTTTATTTCAAACACTAATCTACATAGAGAATAGTTTCTTCCCTGATTTTACTTGCTAGTGCTTTAAATAGTTTGAGAATGTGGTGGTCCATTTGGAGTGTGAATTACTGCCTACAAAGAGAGAAGAGAGCACCTCTTTTCCTCTAGAATCCTTCCCATGTTCTCTGGCCTCATGTTACAGCAACCTTTTATTGCCACTTCTGTAGCTGGCCAAGGGAGTTACTACAGAGCATTTCAAACCATATCACCTCGATGATTCCTCTCTCCCAAAACCCTCAATAGAGAATTGAGCCTGCTGTTTGCAAAAGCAAGTACATATCTCCCACATCCTCATTATTTTACACAAGACCTGCTGTAGTAGGAGCACATCTAATTTGGTCTGAAGTCTATTTAGCTGTAATTTTAGCTTTCCAGTATATTCCAGCCTTGTGTGAAAGATTGCTGCTAATACTTAATTCAACTTGTTTAGTAACTTACCATTTTGTATTGTAAAGGCAAGGTGATGTTGGTTACATTTGATGTTATGAAATGGTTCCAGCTCAGCCAATCCATCATTTTGCTGAATTCCTCCAGTTCCTTCCCCTTCTACCTTCTATGCCTACTGTAACTGAAGCTTCACTTAACACCAAGATATTAGGTAAGTGTTTGCGTTAGAGTACTAATTGACTCCCAGCTTGCATTTCTTATTGTTATCCTCCCGTGGCCTTGAACTCAATAACCAGTTTCAATCCTGCATTAATGCTTCTGTAACAAGCAGAAGAATTACATCAATGTTTATTAATATTAGAAGTTTAGATCAGAAAGTTCTTTTGATTGTTGAACCAGCCTAAAAGCAAAATAGAAACCCTTTTACAATCTGACATTGAGACCCTAGCCTATTACCTTCATAACCTATTCATCATTATGGCAGCCACTAACAGATGCAGTAGATAATAGGCTGTGAAACACTAATTTGTATTTCCATAAGTAGCTCTTAAAGCTTAATACATTACAAACCATCCTTAATTGAGCCTCACAACCTCCATATGTGATATTTTACAGATGGGCAGGCCAAAGCCTAGG
Source organism: Mauremys reevesii (assembly GCF_016161935.1). Taxonomy (NCBI): domain Eukaryota; kingdom Metazoa; phylum Chordata; order Testudines; family Geoemydidae; genus Mauremys; species Mauremys reevesii. The sequence continues at coordinate 82,020,975 of NC_052631.1, read as the reverse complement.
GCTTAATTTCAGAGGTGTTGAGTTCTGGCAGTTTCTGTCAAAGTTAGTTGGAGCTGAAATAGAGCATCTTTGAAAATCTGCCCATAAGGGCTATATATTAAAAGGTATTTATGTGCCTAAGTGGGATTTTCAAAAGCACCTAAACAGATTAAATATCTAACACCAGTTGAAATTAATACTAGTTTGGTGCCTAAGTTGCTTGGCACTTCTGAAAATCCCACTGCATCTTTACGTGCTTAAATACCTTTGAAAATCTGGCTTTCACCAACCTCACAGTGAGTCGAGCATACTGAACTGCAAATAGAAGCCAGGAATCCTGCTCTAGACAGTAGGGCCCAGATCCACAGGGACTTAGGCAATGTAGCAGACAGCATCTTGGTGCCTAACTTTTAGGCACCTAGAAAGTCACAGGAACAGCACTGTGATCCACAAAGCTTGAGTTAGGTGCCTTGATTTCCTACCCACCAGGCTACAGAGGATACATCTACACTGCAATAAAAATATCTGCAGCACCAAGTCTCAGAGCCTGGGTCAATTGACATGGGCACAAAGGACTCTGGTTGGAGCCTTGGCTCTGAAACCCCATGAGAGGGGAGCGTCTCAGAGTCTGGATTCCAACCTGAGCCCAAATGTCTATACGGCTATTTTTAGCCCTGCAGCTCTAGTCAATTGACCTCAGTTCTGGGATGTGATGCCTTGAGTTTTTTATTGCAGTGTAGCTATACCCAGAGGCAGTCTCACTCTCTTTCTCTCTGGGCTAATGACTATTTAAGTATTTATCTACAGTGGAACAGTCACTGGGGCAGAGAGAGATTGACTCTGTAGCCTAGAAGTGAGGGCACTCAAATGGGAAATGGGAGACTAAAGTCCAGTCCCTAGTCCCCCTTAACCACTCTCTCTTTCTTTAGAGACATTGGAACAGTGTCAATAGGAGAGATTGAGGGAGTGCCCACATCAGAATACCATATAGGCAGTGGTTAGAGTACTCACCTAAGAGGTAGGAAACCCCTCTTCAAATCCTTACTTCCCCAGTTAGTGGATTTTGTTGGAAGAAGACCAGGCTGACCCACAGGCAGATTTGAGTAGATGGGCTTCTGTATTGCGGTACTTGTTCCCCTGGACCCAATTGTCCAGTAAGCACTAGATTAGTTACATCGTACTCTTTTTATCTACATTAGTATGTAAATTCCTACATTTATTACAACACCCCCAAAACCCTTATGGAGTAATATGAACACCCATACAATAAATATTGATAACACTATACTGAATATAATTATCCCTGCCTCTGATTACTATTTACCTCATTAACATATTCTACCGATAAATTTTACTTGAAGATATACTTTTCTGCTATAATTGCGGTCATGAACTCTTTGGATCAGCAGTTTGCAGGGAAGGGAGAAAGGGGCCATGACCCCCAAACTCGCCTGTGCAGCTGGGAAAGAAAGGGAGAAGGAGATGATACTACTTTACCCAAAAAGGCATCCTTTTGATCCCCACATTCTTCAGGCAGCTTCAGCCTTATCAAACCCTTAACAAGGAAAAGTGAGGGGAGAGGGGTAGCCCTAAATATACCAGACACAGAAAGATGCCTTCACTTTATCTGTCAAGCACAGAAGCGGTGCTTGCCCATGCCTTTACTCCCTAATGCCATCTCTGTTCACCAGCAGTTTGCCAGTTTTCTGCTTTAACCCTTACATATCCCAACAGATTTCTCTGGGGCTTAGGCAGGAGATAGGCTTCCGGACACCACAAGTAAGGCAGCAGCATGCATGTCCAGAGGGAGAAACTTAGGTGTTGAGTGAATTTAGGTATCTGCAAGGTTTGGCAAGAGTTTTGGAGATCGCAGTAGAGCTTAAAACTGGGACTAAGGTGCATAAACCTCAAATTTAGGGATGTAAATCTGGGATTTGTGGATTGGGACCTAGTGTCAGGAGCCAGGGTGTGGGAAGTCATGGCCAATGGTTAGAGCCATGTGCTGTCAGGCCTGAGGGGTCAAGCCAGAATCAGTAGCCAGGATCCAGAGCCAAGGGTCCAGTTGGAGTCAATAGCCAGGAATCAGAGAGCTGGCTGAGGAGGCAGGAACAAGGGAGTTTATCTCAGCAGCAGATCAGAGATTTGCCTTGATGCACAGACTATTTCTTGGTATTTCCTCCAGGCCTAAATAGTAGGTCTGGGCCAATCAGAGGTGACAGGCGGAGCTGCTAGTCATCTCTACCATTGGTGGTACTTCCCTGCAAAGATTGGTCTTCCAGGATGTATGGGGCACTGACAGTAGCATTGTTGAGTCTGCCTATTAGCAGCATGGAAGCACTGCCCACCTGATGCTCTGCAGATCCATGGTTAAGTCCAACAAATCCTCACACCTAGATCATGCTAATTCTCTGCTGATTTTTAATTTAAAAAAGAAGCAAACAAAATATTTCAACAAAATTAAAATAACATTTAGAGTTTAGGGAAAGATGTTTCTTGCCATATGAACTTTCAAGAGTCCCATATTGAGTTAATATAAGAACTGTCTTGACTGCTAAAATATGATTGGGGACAGTATCTCAGGAATTTATTATCTATGGGTTTAGAACTATTTTTGCATTATTAGCTCATTCAGAATTGACAGTAGAAATAAAGACAGACATGGCTGCAGGAGATGGACATTTGTGTTCTGAAGCCTGGGAGAACAGGAGCCGCAGCTATTATTGATCAGATCTTCAGGGATACATAAACCAGTGCAATGCCATTTAAGTCAGTGAGTTCCCAAGTGGCAGAATTTGGCCCTTAGTGATACGTAGGGTTTGTTTAATTAGATAGACTCATATATGTTTACTTTGGCAAGCTGATGATATTAGCGAATACATGGATGTGACTTGGTGTCAGGTCAGATATTTTCTTATGTATGTTGTAACTGTATATTTAAGATTGAGGACAGATGAAAGAATCTCAGAGGTTTTACAGCACAAAGATTATTACCCAGCTTGTCTCAAACAAAATGCCATAGGTGATGTTATCAATACACAGTTCCCATAACTTTTTTTTTTTTACATAAACTGTTCAAGGTACATGATAACATTGACAGAGGTAACACTTTTAGAGAGGTGTTAAGTTTCTGATCTTGTACCTATATGGGTCATGTTGCAAGCCTATAAAATGGATTTACAAATATATTTCTGGTTAGAAATGACAAATGCCTGTATATGGACAAGGTTCAGATTAATGTGTCACACAATTCAGCCAACTATAATAGATCTTTTTTTTTTTTTTGCCCTGATCCTGCGCTTTGGAACTCAATGGGAGTTCTGCCATTAGCTTCAGTGAGAACAAGTTCAAGCCCTTTGTGTTCTGGTCTTCTGTTCACCACTATACACAGATCAATGTTAGCTGAAATTTAGGAGTATACTTAGAACATTGAATGCAACATATAATTTGGAAATTAAATCTCTGTGTTGCAAACTTTTGCTTTGTGGCATTGGGAGGGTGCGTATTCAGCTAAGATCACTTTAGTTTTATAATTATATCAATGGGAAAAAGAGTAGCTGTTGATTGTGTGGGGTCTGATCGTGCAGTCCTTATGCAGGGAAAATTTCCATTGAGGTCAAAGATGGCAGTTACATGCATGTCTGAATGCAAAGTTAAATAATCTGGGTGAAATCCTGTCTCAGCTGAAGTCAGTGGCACCCATTGGTTTTAATGGAGCCAGGATTTCACCTTATGTATGTACTGCAAACTCAAGCATTCTAATTAGTTGTGTGTCACTGTGTTAGTTGTATATCCATGTTTTACTCTCTTATTGTACCAACTTAATGTTTGTATGTGTAGAGTTGAAGTGTAGGCCCTGATCCTGTAAAGACGAATGCTAGTGCAAAACTTCAAGCACCTGAATAGTCCTGGTGACTTCAAAAAAACAAACTATCAGAAGAAAACAGCATGTATATACATAATTGGCCATGGATACATTTTAAAAACTTGATCTTGCTTATTTTATCCTTCCACTAGGATAGTGACCTACCCACTATTTCCTTATTCATGAAAATCTTGCTCCAGTATATATTTTGAGTACTCAGTGGGACTACTCTTGATTAACATTTAAGCACCTGCATATTTGCCGGATTAGGGCCTTAGTCCTTCATTCCAGCATTCTTCCTTTACAGGAGTTATTTTTTGTGAATCTGTTTTTAAATGTTGCCATCATTATAAAGACTTTGTTCACAGAATAAATCATTTTTAACATGGGAGTACCTGTCCTCAGAATCTTTAGCCTCAGATAAAGAAAAATAATGACTTTCTTTCCAAGGAACAATTGTTTTGTTAAATTATAATCTTTTTTCAATAAGAGGTTGAGCTGTATTTAGATAGAGATTGGCATTTTTTTTTTATTTGACTTGGGCATTTGAAGTTTGGAACTGATCTGTTTTACATGAATGAACAAGAAATGCAGATTGGATCTAAAATAGATGGCAGTTTTTATTACTCAAGAAATGTGGGATTAATATTTTATTAAACAACCTAAATTAAAGACTAGGGAAGGAAGGGTACCTGTAAGTACTTAATCATGTGAAGACATTTGTAGGCATACAAAAAACTCTGATCAGGCTGCTTCTAATTCCCTGTTAGCTGTGCTATAACAGTACCTAAATTGAGCAGAGCGTTTCCATGATTAGAATGGAGGAAATGATAGTTAAGACATAATCCTAATGAAAGAGGATAAAGTAAGCACATTTGATGCTTTAAAATGTATTAATGACCAGTTATGTATGTGAGTATTGTTTTCTTCCCGCAGTTTGGGTTTTTGGGTTGGTTTTTTTGTTTGTTCATTTTCTTTTTTCAGATTTGGAATAAATCCCCATTAATTTAAGTATACCAAGCAGTTGATGTCTTTGTTTTCTTTCTAATTTTCAAAACATAAAGCTGAGTAGTATAAGGACGTTTTGTATTTCTGAGTGGCCAGTCAGAGGGATAACAATCCACATAATTTCAATTTCTTGGTCATTTTTTTTCATATTCATATGAAAAAATATTACCCACAATTTAGTGTAAATTCTTAACATTAATTCTTAATACCACAGTTGCATGGTTTCTTTTTAAAGTCCTGTTATGAAAGCTGAGCTATCAAAAATTCTGCTATAGAAGGCAGTCATCATAAATGGTGATAGCCTGAATTCCTTACTTAGGGCTACAACCTTGTTTACATTGAGTAGTACATTACTCCAGGAATAGCTCTCCTATGAATAAGGTTGGTAAAATGCGGTGGTCTGTTTTTACTCAGGCAAAATGTCCATTGACTTGAGTGGGAATTTTGCTTAAGTAAGGAATCCATAACTTAGCCTAAGTCTATTCGTAAATCTGTGAAAAGTATAAAAAAATAGAAATTCAGCTAATTTGACAAATTGTCTGGTTCTGCACATTTTTAGAAATTAAATGATATTGTCTTATGGTAGTTTTGATATCAATAGACTTCAAGTATATAGTTTAATCTTTTGTGAGCAACTACAGTGATAAGCCACATTTAGTACAGTTATGGCTGATGTAATGAGCTGTACTTATCTGCAGTTGTAGGTTATAGGGTATGTACCTCTGCAATGATGTTAAAATAAAATCACTTAAATTTTGATATATTGCAAATTCATGAAATAACTATTTCAGACTCATATTTTGAAGTTGACCTATACCTTGCACGCGCACACACACACACATGCACGCACGTACACACACAAGTCTGTAACAGCTATTTGCAACTTGACTGAGTAAATTGCACTGATGATTTACAGAGCAGTAGTCCAGCTGAATCTTTCTAAGAGCCATGTGTTACCAAATCTGTTATGGGTTTTTCTTTTTATTATTATTTTTAGTATTCTACTTTGGTGACCAGCTGGATTGAATACTCGGTGCTTTGAAGAGGAGTAGATGGAATCAGGCCAGAGTTGCAGCACTACTCTTTCAGACTATTTTGAGGATACATTTGAATCCTTCAGTGAGGAGGAGGAGGAGGAGGAAGCCTGCAGGCAATATGAGAGTGAACCGTTTGAATCTTATTGTTCCACAGAGGAGTTGGAGTGGCCTGCTGCTGTGTCAGATATATCTGAAAGCGTATGGCAGTCAGTAAGCCAGGATGATGAAGGTACGCAAGGTTTCTGTGCATTTGAATCAGTCCTCCACCCAATTTTAAAATTACACAGAAGGGCACAGATCAGCGAAAACAAAATAAAAAATAAAAATTACATCCAATTTTCTTGCTGTGCACAGCAACAGAAGCCTCAAAACATTGGCTTCCTCAGCCAGATCTGTAATTTTGCTGAATCAAGACTTAATGGAGAGTATATGAGGAGGTATAATGTACCAAATTGAGTGTTTAGGTATGGAAGCCCTTATTCAGTCTTCCTGTGTGCTGGAGTTTTATTGGTATGATAAACAGGTCTTAAAGATACCTTGACTGAATTTCCATTTCAGAAAAATAGCTAGACTGTAAAATAGTTTCCCAAGGGAATTGTGGAAGCTCCATCACTAGGGACATTTAAAAGTAGACTGGAGAAAGACCTGAAAATGTACTGTTGTTGTAATCATGTTGGTCTTAGGATATGAGAGAGCCAGGGTGGTTGGGATAATATATTTTATTGGACCAAGTATCAGAGGGGTAGCCGTGTTAGTCTGGATCTGTAAAAGCAGCAAAGAGTCCTGTGGCACCTTATAGACTAACAGACGTTTTGGAGCATGAGCTTTCGTGGGTGAATACCCACTTCGTCGGACGACGAAGTGGGTATTCACCCATGAAAGCTCATGCTCCAAAACGTCTGTTAGTCTATAAGGTGCCACAGGACTCTTTGCTACTTTTATTGGACCAATTTCTGTTGGTGGAAGAGAGAAGCTTTCGAGCTATACAGAACTCTTCTTTTGACCTGGAGAAGAGCTCTGTATAGCTCGAAAGCTTCTCTCTTCCACCATGAGAAGTTAGTCCAATAAAATATATTACGTCACCCACCTTATCACTCTAAAAAATATATGTAACATTAACAAACCTACAGCAGGTAAGGGTAAAAGAAGCAGAAGGAGGGGATAAAACAACTGACATAATAGGTGTCTTCCTTCTTTGACATTTTGGTAGTATTCCCCATCCTCCTGCAGTCTCCTTTTCTACCCTTTTGTTTCGTCTGGGAGATACAGTGGTGTCTTCAAGCCATTGATCAGCTGCTATTTTAAGCCTGCCACATTTTCTTGGTGTAAGGGCTTGTCCACTCTAAGATAAATAATTTATTTTTAAAATGTGTTAGCTAAAGTGGTTTAACTAACATGTTTTAAAAACTAATATAGACAGAGTAAGTTGCGTTTTAACTTGCGGTAGTTGTTTGTGTCATAACCCAGCCTCTCACTTTGGGTCCACCTTGGCTGGCTAACAAATGTTAAAATATAGTTAACCCTGTCTGAACTAGAATTTTAAAACGGGTTAGCTTAAAACATTAGCTAACATGCCTTTTATCCTAGTGCTCCTTAAGGTACGTCTACACTGCAATAAAATACCCAGGGCACAGCCATGGCTGGCTTGGGTCAGCTGACTCGGGCTTAGGGGACTCAGGCTGCAAGGCTAAAAATTGCAGTGTAGACGTTCAAAGTGGGGCTGAGGTTAGCGCCTGGGCTTTGAAACCCCTAGAGAGAGGGAGTCTCAGAGCCCAGGCTCCAACCCACTACACTACAATTTTTAGCCCTGTAAACTTGAGTCAGTTGATTCGGGCTCTGAGACTTTGGGGAGCGGGGTGGGGGGTGGGGTTTGACTGCGGGTTTTTTATTTCAGTATAGATGTATCCTGAGTGTCTTTCCTTCCCTCCCTGACCCAACAATACATTTGACCTTTCTCTCTACAAAAGTAACTGGCACTGCTACAGTTAAGGATCCAGCATAAAACTTATTTAGGCATGAAAGCTTATTATAGGCCAGTTTCTGCCCTTGGATTCACATGTCTTAAATGGAAATTGTGTGCACCCAAGGGCAGAACTTAGCCTTATAGATCAATGTGCCAAAGATCTGTGTAATGAGATAATGTTTGCCTTGGTAACTTGTTCATGCCACATTATATAAGTGTCTTCTTCTTCTAGCCTTAGTTCCATCTGTTTGGGGTCAGCTCTTCTAGTCCCTCCTTCTGGGAAACACCCTAATTCATATGGGGCATATTAAGGACTCATTTAATTGATTTCTTTGGCAGTTTTACAGCCAGCTGTCAGCCTGACACCATTCCTCCTCCTTTTTCAACCAGCCTTGGGACCAGATATGATGGAATTCAAATGAATTGTCTGATATGTTAAATTTAGTGAGTTGGTTCTGGATCTCTGTTTTCATAGTGCATACATTTTAATAAACTATTCCTTTTTCTGCAGAAGGTTTTTTTTAAAAAGTGCTCGTTATACAGCCAGAACAGCATATCTAGAGGACTAATCATCCAGCACACAAAAGTAAAATATGGAAGAAATTGACTAGTATAAGGAATACATATAAAAAGTGAGACAGCCTTTTCTTGTAAAGAATACTTGTTAAAGAGGGGAAAAATCTGCAAGATTTGACAGTTTTCAGCTGTGCTGTATACCTGTTTTAGGGAAAGTCTACGCTTAAAATGCTGCATTGGCACAGCTACGCCGTGGTAGCATTTTAATGAAGACACTCTGCACTGACGGGAGAGAGCTCTCCCATCAGCACAGTTAATCCACCTCCCCAAGAAGTGATAGCTGTGTTGATGGGAGAAGCTCTCCCTCTGACATAGGACTGTCCTCACAAGAGATTGTCGGTATAACTGTGTTGCGTTGGGGTGTGGATTTTCCAATGGAAGTCTGTACAGTAACTCCTCTACTTAAAGTCATCCCAGTTAACGTTGTTTTGTTGTTACGTTGCTGATCAATTAGGGAACATGCTCGTTTAAAGTTGTGCAATGCTCCCTTATAACGTTGTTTGGCAGCCGCCTGCTTTGTCCACTGCTTGCAGGAAGAGCAGCCCATTGCAGCTAGCTGGTGGGGGCTTGGAACCAGGGTGGACCTGCAGCCCCCCCATCCGTTCCCCTCTCCCCTAAGTTCCCTGTGCAGCAGCCGCCCAGCAGGCTACCAATTGCTGGCAGTTCAGCTGTCCCTCCCCCCACTGCCATGTGCTGCTCCTGCCCTCTGCCTTGGAGCTGCTCCCAGGAGCCTCCTGCTTGCTGTGCAGGGGAGGGGGGAAGAGGTGGGCTAATGTCAGGGTGTCCCCCTCCCCCCCACACTCCTGTACCCCTATCTCATATACCTTATCTCCATGGGGGGTGGGGATGGACACAACAGGGCTCAGGACGGAGGGAACTTGCTGGCTGAAGCTGCTGTCTCAAATTCCCGATCTTTTTAAAGTCAATGTACTCAGAGAGGTGTCAGCGTACTTAAAGGGGCAATGCGCATCTCTCTGTCTCTCTCTCCCACAAACAGGGTGTGGGTCTCTGTCTCTGTCTGCCATGCTGTCTCCCCTCTCTCCATTCATGCTGCATTGTAGAGTGTGAGGCTACATTAACAACAGTGTGTTAACCCTTGAGGGCTCAGCCGAATGCTAGTTTATCGTTTAGCAGTAAGGCATTCCCTGGGAAATATCCCACCCTCTTCCACCCTCTAACTTCACCACCTCAACCAAGCTTCACAATCATCATTGCTGTGTACAGTCTTAAATTGTTTGTTTAAAACTTATACTGTGTGTGTATATATATATTGTGGCAAATTGCCGGCACTATTATGATGGGTCCCACGCTTTCTCCTCTTGTGGGGGTTCAGGGCACCGTTTCTCACCCCTGAACTGGGGTATCAGCTGTCCCACTAGTATCCCAGAAAAGGGGAGTGGAGAGGGAGTGACCTGAGCCCACCCTCTACTCCGGGTCCCAGCCCAGGGGCCCTAGGGATAGCAGTGAACCACTTGAACTAGCGATTCCTTCCCCTGGGCTACTTCCCTCTCTGGCCCTTCAGCTTGTGGGGCTTCCTGCCCTCTCTCTGCTTGGGCCAAGTTTCTCCCAACCCCTTGTGTCTGTAGAGTCTCTCTGCTCTACACAAGCCGGGTTTCCCTTTACCTACGGTCTTGGTCTTCTGGCCCGCCACAACTCTCCAAACTGCTTTCCGCTCCGACACCAAACCACTCTGCTTCAACAAATCCAGCTGTCTGATTGAAGCAGGGTTTTTTATCAGATGACTGGCTTCAGGTGCTCTAATTACATAAGAACGGCTGTACTGGGTCAGACCAATGGTCCATCTAGCCCAGTATCCTGTCTACCAACAGTGGCCAATGCCAGGTGCCCCAGAGGGAGTGAACGTAACAGGTAATGATCAAGTGATATATATATATATATAGATATATAGATATATAGATATATAGATATATAGATATATAGATATATAGATATATAGATATATAGATATATAGATATATATATATATAGATATATAGATATATATATATATATATATATATATATATATATATATAAAAATATAGTTTTTTTGTCTGGTGAAAAAAATTTCTCTGGAATCTAACCTCCTCTCTTTACATTAATTCTTATGGGGAAATTGGATTCGCTTAACATCATTTTGCTTAAAGTTGCATTTTTCAGGAACATAACTACAACGTTAAGCAAGGAGTTACTGTAGTGTAGACAAGACTTAGAGCAGGGTTAGTTAGCAGAGTTTTCCATATGGCGGGGGGAGGGCTTGCTGAGTCAGACTCTCAAGTGGTGTAACTCCATTGAAGTCACCATCAAGTCCCATTGAAAACAGTGGTATTTAAGGGGACTCAGTAAGTTGCAGAAGCTGCTCAGCAGTCTGCAGGTTTGGCCCTAAGCTTCAGTCTCTGAAAGTTTTTCTTTGTGTATCCTATGCCAGATTTTTCTGGTGTATTTAGAGAAGAACAATCTACGAGGTTCTTAATACTCTGTAATAGAAATTGGGTAATTTTTGAAGGTGAAAAACCACATATTTCCTTCATTTGTTCCTGTGGCTTTGAGTTTCTTTCCTTACATTTAGGTAGTGTTCCATTTCACAGAGCGAAACTCAGTAACATCCAGGCAGAGAATTCTTTGACTTCTCCATTTGGTTTTATTTTGTTTTACTTCTCTTCTTTCAGCAATGCATTTTCTAAGCTAACTTATTTTTATAGCGACAAAGAGTCCGGTGGCACCTTGTAGACGTATTGGAGCATAAGCTTTCGTGGGTGAATACCCACTTCGTCAGATGCACGTAATGGAAATTTCCAGAGGCAGATATAAATATGCAGGCAAGAATCAGTCTAGAGATAATGAGGTTAGTTAAATCAGGGAGGATGAGGCCCTCTTCTAGCAGTTGAGGTGTGAACACCAAGGGAGGAGAAACTGTTTTGTAGTTGACTAGCCATTCACAGTCATTGTTTAATTCTGAGCTGATGGTGTCAAATTTGCAAATGAACTGAAGCTTAGCAGTTTCTCTTTGAAGTCTGTTCCTGAAGTTTTTTTGCTGCAGGATGGCTACCTTTAAATCTGCTATTGTGTGTCCAGGGAGATTGAAGTGTTCTCCTACAGGTTTTTGTATATTGCCATTCCTAATAGCTGACTTGTATCCATTTATCGTAGGAGAACACTTCAATCTTCTTGCCTGCATATTTATACCTGCCTCTGGAAATTTCCAGTACATTCATCTGACGAAGTGAGTATTCACCCACGAAAGCTTATGCTCCAATACGTCTGTTAGTCTATAAAGTGCCACAAGACTCTTCGTCGCTTTTTACAGATCCAGTCTAACACGGCTATCCCTCTGATACTTATTTTTATAGGTGATCAGTCATTGTTGACAGACTCTGAAACTATAGAAAAAAAGTTGACTGGAAAATGGATCAGCTGTCTCAAAAATAAAGAAGATAACATTAAGCAAGGCAAATCTATCATCAAAACACACACAGGTGAGTTCAAAATCTGTATTCAAATCATTGCTTTTTAAATCTGAATTTTTCATATTTTAGTGTGTATATTTTGAAGTCTGTCCAATAAATGAAAAAAACACATTTTTTCTTTCATTCCTTCTCTAAGTTTGTTTTAGAGACACCTCTTTGCCTTCTGCATCTTGTATAAATTTGTTATCTGTGAAATAGTGATATCGGAGACCCCATAGGCACATTAGTCACTAGAGTTATGTGAAGTTTTTTTTAAATTTAGATTTGACAAAATTTCATTTTGATTTAAAAAAAAAAACCTTCAAAATTTTGATTCATTTTTTTAACCAACTACAGAGCTGGTTGGAGTTTTGTTTTTTTTTTTTTAAATTTGTTTCAGTTACATTTTGTTTAATGAAATGTACATTTCCCCCCACCCCTAGCCCCACAGTGGTTCTGTTGGCTGTAACATTAGCTGCTCCTAATCTGTGACAACATAACAGCTTTAACCAAGACAATGTAGTATTATGTAAATAGAGAGAGAGGAATGCTATTCGCATGTGCTTGGCATGCCTACAAGAGTGCTGTCTTCAGGGGAAGGTGTTTAAGTCCCTCTGAAATTTTTCTAAGGAGGTCAGAACCTAAGTTCCCTGTAAGCTGCATGGCCACATGGCCATGCAGCAGCCTATTAAGCGCCGTGCAGGAGCTCAGGGAACCCGACCGGGGACCTGCCAGGGGAGGGGTGCCCCTCCCCTGGCCCCAACCTAGCCTGGCCCCCAACCTGCCACAGCCGGAGCAGCCCCTGGCCCCAATTATGCCGAAGCCCGGACCTTCTGTAGCCCGGGGACCCCTATCCCGGGGTGAACCTGGCTGGGGTGGCATGGCCCTGACCCAGCCACGGCTGGGGCAGCGTGGCATGAACCCGGGTGGCTTGGCCTGGATCCAGTCGGGGCAGCGCAGTCCAGACCCAGCTGCGGCAACCCAGCCCGGACCCAGCCGTGGCGGCCCGGCCTGGACCCAGCCGTGGCCAAGGTGGCCTGGCCCAAACCTGAGCAGCCCAACCTGGGCCTCTCGCGGGGTACCCTGCCCCGAAGCCAGCCCCGGCCCAGACCTGAAGTGGCCGGGGCGCCCCTCCCTGAACCTGGCCCTGGCTGGACCTGCAGGGACCAGAGGAAGGGCACCTATCCTGCGGCCTCAGACCCAGAGCTGCCACGCCGGGTACAGGCGCCTCTCCTCTCCAGCCCAGGTGCTGCTGTTGGGAGAGAGGGTTGGGGGGAAGAGAGGATTGGGGGGAGTGCTCTCTCCCCACCGTAGTCCCAGAACACCCTCCTGCACTCCAAGCCAGAGCCCTCATCCACAGCCCCATCCCAAAGCCCAGACCCCAAGCCAGAGCCCTCACCCCCTGCACCCAACCCTCTGCCCCAGCCCTGAGCCCCTCATCCCCAGCCCCACCCCAGAGCCCGCACCCCCAGTCAGAGCCCTCACCCCCCTGCACCCCAAACCTCTGCCCCAGCCCTGAGCCCCATCCCACACTCTGAACCCCTTGGCCCCACCCCCACCACATGAATTTTGTTATGTGCACTGATATGGAGGTGATATGTCACACATCACTTCCATATTGCTGCACATAATAAAATTCATTCTGCACATGGGTGGGAAAAATTAGAGGGAACACTGGGCAGAGCCACTATTATTTCATTTAAAAAAATTATGAAACAAGGACTTTGCCAATAACAATTGAAATAAAAGTGAATTTTCTTGAGTGAACGAACTCAAAATTTTTTGGGTCATCCCTAAGTCCTTGCTCCAGCAATCAGATCTCAGCCAAGTGAAGTCCTATGGTATCTGGGTCCCCAGCCCTTTTTAACCCCTCTTTACCATAAAGACCCCCCCCCAAATTATAAAACAAGCAGGGAGGGGAAGGGGCCACAAGCCCAAACCCTTTTTAAATTCACACTTAAGCATGTGGCCAGTAGCCACACAGTTGTGAGTCAGAATTCCTGACTCCCAGTCTGTAGCTCTGACTGTTCTATTAAAGAGCTCAGGAATGCCATATATGACAGTGTGATGTGATGTATCTACCCTACGACACTTGGTGTAGAGTGCAGGCAATGATAAGGACCTGCTAAAAGGTCCAGATAAGGAGGAACAGATGACGAAACCCTCGTGGCTAATATGGAGACAGAGAAGCTCCTGAAGTGGATGCTGGAGAGACAGCAGCAGCAAGTGGCCCACAGACAACAGCAGCAGGCCCAGCAGATAGCCACCCAGCAACAGATCTAGATGGTCCAGGATCAGGAGCAGCAACAGCAGTTGGTCCAGGAGCTGGCTGCCCAACACCAGACGCGGAAGGAGTGCGTGGTTCAACAGATGGTGATGCTGCTGCAACTGACCAGGCCACCTAGACTTGCCCTGGTGGGACCAGAGGCAGGGAACTTCTTGGCGGGGTACCGTGCAACTCAGCCAGATGGGCCCAGTGATGATCCAGAGGCATTCCTTGTCACTTTTGAGCGGGTCAGCACTGCCACCCGATGGCTGCGGAGCACTGGGAAGCCCTGGTGGCTCCATATTTGACTGGCCTAGCACAGTCTGCCTACCGTAACTTGGATTCTCATGAGGTACTGGATAACCCCAAAGTGAAGGCAATCATCCTGGGCCACACTACCATTAGCCCGAACACCTACCGACAGCTGTTCTGCCAGGAATGCTATCCGCCCTCGGAGCCTGACCTCAGGCGGTGTTTCAGTGCTGTCAGGACTATTGCTGGAGATGGCTAAACCCAGAGACGTTGACTAAACCCCAAGTGACGGAGGTGGTAGCCTTGGAGCGATTCACTCAGATCCTCCCCATCGGGAGAAAAGAGTGGGTGCAATGTCACCACCTGGCAAACCTTGCAGAGGTGGTATCCTTGGTGGAGAACTATCTGACCACTGAAGGGCCCAAACAGTAGAACCCTAAACCAGGGAAGCCAAGGGCCGGACCGCCAATAGAAGGAAGCATAGGCCCAAAATGGAGAGGCCCCAGAACAACCCTGGGCTGCTGCTGACCAACTCATGATGGGAGCCAAACCACACATCCACCCTACTGTGAAAAAGAGTCCCATCAGGTGGACTTGGGGTACTGAGACCTGACCCATGCATGGGAATACCCAAAAACCGATGCTATGAGTGTGGTCAAGAGGGGCACTTCCAGTGTGATTGCTGTTTTATGGACTGCAGCCATGGCCAGGCATGGGTGAATAGCACCCCGGTGACGGCCCTCATCGATTCAGGGTGCAGTCAGATACTGGTCTGGGCTAAGCTGGCGAAGTCCCCAGACCCGCTGGGGGCTCCTGTCCACGTGCAGTGCATCCACGGGGATGTACAACCGTGCCCGACTGCCAGGGTGTGCCTTGAGTGTGCCTCGGTGAAGTATGTTGGGTTGGCTTAACCCCAGCACTGGTGTGCCCAGTGATCCTGGGACACGACTGGCATGGTTCAGAGAAGTCCTGCGTGAGCGGGAAAACCAAATCTAGAGGAAGGGAGCCATGGGCCAGCAAAGAGGGGACTTCTGGGCCCTGAGGGACCTGAGGACCCGGATGTAGGTCCCCCAGACTGGCCATAAACACCAGTATAATGCACTGTCAAAACCAAGACATTGGATGAAGCTGGACAGGAATGCCTGGCAGTTGATGGGAACTTCCTAAGGGAGCAGAGAGAAGACCTGACCCTAAAGCCTTGAAACAAGTCACAGACCCCAAAGAGGAGGGGGGCATACACCAATGGCTACCCCAGGGGACACATTTTGAGGTCCATAACAACCACCTTTACTGGCTGACCAAGGATCCTCAAGCACAAGAGGACCTCTGATAATTGCTGGTCCTCTGGAGATTCCGACAAGTCCTGCTACGGCTGGCCCATTCAGTGCCCTGGGGTGGGCACGCAGGGTGAGAAAAAACCTTGCAAAGGGTGGCAGTGACTAGGGTTCCAAGGAAGCCACACTGAGATTGCTCAATTAGGGCAAACTGTAAAGAATGGGACAGACAATCCCCCAAACTGGTGGTTATTCTAATACTTGGATTTACCAAGCCAGCAACAAAACAGCTTCTACAATAGCTTACTGGTGGCACAGAAGCCAAAACACAGTTTCCTTAAAGCAACCCAGCCTTGGGCTTCCACCCAGACAGCCAAGTCAAATACAATGAGGATTATTGAAAATCTTGTTCATCGTATAAAAAGTTCTACCAATCCCAAAGGATTGGACACATTACCTTCCAGGTTAATAAATTTTTCAGATCTTACCCAAATATACACTTACAGCCAATTCTTATTAACTAAACTAAAATGTATTAAAAAAAGAAAAGAGAGAGAGAGAGTATTGGTTAAAAGATCATTATACATTCAGAAATTAATACAGTACTTAGGTTAGTTTCATAATAGATATGGTGAGCTTTAGAATTGCTAAGAGTCCTTTTTAGAATTAGTTTATCAGGTTATAAATAAGTTCAATATCCAAATATTCAATATCAGGTCGGTCCAGATGGGACTGGAGACGACAGTCTTACAACTCAAACTTCCTGTGAATGAAGCTTAAGCAGATCTGAGATGAAAGGATCAGGTCCCAAAAGCCCTTTATACATTTTCCGGGCATCCTCTTGACCCATGCAGTCTTTGGGTGAACAATAGGCTTTTGAAGTAACCCTCTATTTCCTAAGCATCACCTCTAATTAGCTACATGGATTAACATAAGGCAATTGCCTATCTCCTCCATTTGCAGGTGATTTGCTATATATTTCAAAGAGAAATCGAGACAGTGATATCACTATATTTACAGTTCATTTAAATGTTAATATCTTCTTTTGATCTCTGAATTAAGAGAATACAGCAGTAGACAGGAACTGTTTGATTACATTCTAACAATATATATGTAAACACACAAAACCACAAACATTATCTATCAATATGTCTCTAAAGGTTGAATCTGGGTCAATTAGCATGCAAATTGCTTAACCCTTTCTGCCCCGTGTCACACAGGCGCTTCAATTCTGACTCGGCATGCACAGGAGGTGCGAGACTTTTGTGCCTCGTGCCCATTATGTCAGCAAGCCAGCCTGAGGGGGATACTGGGGGCACTCCTGATCCCACTCCCAGTCACAATGTCCTTGAGAGAATCGGCATGGACTTGGTGGGATCCTTGGAGAAGAGCAGGTCAGAGTTCTGTTACATACTTGTAATTGTGGACTACGCAATTCGGTACCCCGAGGCTGTCCCACTACGTGCGACCAAAGCCCCCACCATAGCCACTGAGCTCCTCAAGATCTTTGCCAGGGTTTGGGTACCCTGGGAGATACTAACAGACCGGGAAACAAATGTGTTGTCTAAAATGATGGCAGAATTGTGCCGCCTATCAAACATCTGAGCCCTCAAAACGGTGTGCCACCCACAAGCCAATGGCCTGGTAGAGAGGTTCAACGGAACCCTGAAGGCCATGCTCAAGAAGTTTGTGGACGACGACCCACGGCAGTGGGACAAGCTGCTGCCCGTGCTATTATTTGCGGAGCGTGAGGTCCCCCAAGCCTCTACAGGATTCTCCTCATTTGACCTCCTTTATGGGAGACAGCCCAGGGGGATCCTGGACCTGCTCTGAGAGAGCTGGGAGAAGTCCAGGGTCATGGGGTCGGTCCCCTATATCTTATAGATTCGGGAATGTCTCCAGGGTTCACACAGGAGAATTTACTTCAGGCACAATGAACCCAAGAAGTTAAGTACAATCGGGGGACCAAGCTGTGAACCTTTGAGTCCAGGAACAGGTCCTACTCTTATTGCCATTGTCAGAATCCAAGTTACTTGCCAAGTGGCAGAGACTGTTTGAAGTAGTTCAGAGGGTGGGACCAGTGAATTAAGAGATCTGGCTACTGAGATGATGGAGGGATCTCCAGATATATCATGTTAAGCTCCTGAAAGTGCGGAAGGCCTGAGAAGGCCTGCTGATTACCCTTTACCCTCCCACACCCAAGCTGGGGCTGCTTTATTGGGAAAGACCTTGACTAGAGCATCAGCTACAATTACAACAGCTGGCCCAGGCCTTCATCACCGTGTTGTCACCCACCCCATGCAGACGGGTGTAACCAGCTACCATATAGCCACCAGCGCAGGGCAGAAGGTCTGAGATCATCACTGTCCGCTTCCCAAAAGATGTGGGAAGTGGTCTTGAAGGAGCTTGAGGTGATGCTTGCCCTGGGAGTCATGGAAGAGTCCTGGAGTGAAAGCCCAACGGGACAGTGAGGTTCTGCATAGACTTCAGAAGGGTCAATGCCATCTCACGTTTCAATGTCTACCTGATGCCATAGATAGATGAGCTGCTGGAATGGCTGGGAAGTGCAAATTTTTTTATCGACCCTAGGCTTGACCAAGGGATACTCGCCCTCTGACCCCGACATTGTGAAAGAAGATGGCCTTCCCTACATCATTTCAGCTTATACCAATTTGTCAGCATGCTGTTCGGACTGCATGGGGCCACAGCCACATTCCAATGGCTGATGGGTTGACTGCTGCAGCCACACAATTGGTATGCAGGAACCATTCCTGTTTCATCTGGACTTTTCAAAACCCTTCATCCTCCAGACGGACACCTCAGAAGTCGGAGTTGGGGCAGTACAGTCACAGGAGCTGGATGGGGAGGAACATCCCATGCTCTACCTAAGCCAGAGATTGTTCCCCTGGGAGACTAAATATTCAATGATTGAGAAGGAGGCCTTGGCAGTGAAGTGGGTATTCAAGGCCCTGAGATATTATCTGATAGGGAGCCCCTTTCACCTCGTTACTGACCATGCACCCCTCGGGTGGATCAACACCATGTAGGACACAAATGCCCAGTTTATGCAGTGGTACCTCTCCCTCCACCCTATGAGTTCAGTGTACTACATCATCCAGGCAGGGCCCATGCTAATGAACACTTCTTCTCCCAGGTGGGAGGAGAGGATGAAGAGGGAGGGCCCCCGCCGGGTCCTGTCCTGAGGGGAAGGATGTGTGACAGGGTGTATCTACCTTGTGAAAGACAGTCACAAATACAGACACAGTTTTATGGATCATGTATCGTCAGTAGGGGAGAAGCACTGCGGATTTATCTGGGGAATCCCTAAGACCACTGTTTTTTAAAATACGTCAGAATCATATAATTTTCTCATTTAGAAAGATCTTTATACTCCGGGGCCCACTAATTTGTGCTCATTTAAGGAGTGATAAACAGTGATATAGCATTAAGGAAATCTTTCACCTCTGATTTTTTTTTCCCCTCAGGGTTAGGGATTGGCAGGTTTAATCCTTTGCATCCATAATTATATTTATCACCAGTGCAGTGAAGGAAAAAAATGAAGGGAGGCGAGGGGAGAGAAAGAGTTTCAAATGTTGTGGCCTACAAATGTCTATTCCTCTTGGAGTTAATAAATGCTATAGTCTGTAGCCATGAGAGCCTCTTATTGTTTTATCTACTCAGAGACAATCTTGATTCAGTATACACATTGAAATATTACTCTTCAGGTAGATAAAACCAGGATATTTGCTTTAAGAAAACAAGAAAGTGATGACATGGTAGTTAAAATAGATGTCAACACTAGCACTTCCACCATCACTGGTGTGAATGGAGCTGCACCAGTGGTAGCAACACAGGGAAATTTTAAAGTAAAAAAGGCTCATATAGATACAAGCAGTGAGTACATGTAAACTTCTATTTCAGTGGGGCATGTGTTTTTGTATATGCATAAAGGGGAGCAGAGAGACCTATTTCTGTGCATCTGAGGATTTTTTTTAACCTGGCCTCATATATTCCTGACTGCTGAATAGATATAGTTTTTCATTTTGGTGTGCACAGGTTTCCACATGCCCAAAGGCAGTAACTATTGACATATTTAACACACTACCCAACTAGGCTTTAAGGAGCTGTAAGGTTGAAAGGCAAACCATGATCATCTTGTGCTGGTCGATAGCCTCTTTCATGTGAGGGCCTCTCAGCATGCAACATGCATTAATGAATTAAACATCACAACATCCCTGAGCGGCGGGTGGGTATTATCACCCATTATACAGAGAGAGGAACTAAGGCCCAAAGAGACTGAATGACTTTCCAAGGTCACACAACAAACCTAAAGTAGTGCCAGAAAGAGATCCCAGACCTTTGGACTTTGCCTTTGCTGTAACTACTCTTCCCTGCTTCCTGTCCTCTCTGTGCTCTCAAGAAAAGCAAGACAATGCAGAAGAGTTAAGGCTGACCCGTTCTGTTGTACTTAGATATACATGAAGGGTTATGGAATACATAGAAACATACGAGGTGTCACACCAGAGTGAACTAGTCAGGTACGTTGCCTCTGGCTGATATTCTGGTTCTGATGCCAAGCCCAAGTAAACAGGCTTGTCGTAGGAGAGGATTCAAGAGGCGGTTTTTGGTGATGGAACCCTCCCCCACCCCATAAGCTGTGGAGGGCAGCAGACTGAACTAGAGAAGGGAGAGTTTGGACAATAGATCACACATAGACAAAATCCAATGGCTTGCATACCTGGACCCACTATCCTCTCCCCTGAAACCTCCAGCACCATGGATTATAGTTCTGTAATATGCAGGGGGGGTGGAATTCCTGCAGGAGCCCCCAGCAAACTGCTCCCCTGTGTTGGGAAGGACAGGGAAAGAATTCTGTCTACTTCGGTTTGAATTGCAGGATTTTTGTACTGCTTTGGCTTATATCTGACACTCACAGGAAGGGAGAGGCATCCCTCTCATAATGTTCTTGATTGTGCAATATGATTTCAAGGATCTACTTCTTGACCAGACTCACCTTCCGACATAGCCAGTTTGTTCCCTGAAACATGAGGGATATATACATTTCAGTTCCCTGCAATAGCTACACACAATTGACCTAGTTAAGAACACAGAGCCTGTCTTCTCTTTTAATCTGTCTCCTATTAGTTTGCTCAGCAATTTTACTGTTGTCAAGTAAAATAATAATATATGGCACCTTTCCTCCAAAGAGATCCCAAAGCACTTCACAAATATGTACCATGCCACTGAAATCTAGCCACCTCTGAGGTAAACTTCTAGTGCACAACCTGGGGTGTAAAGGGAAATGAGGAAGTTCTGTGGCTATACTGGAGCTCAGACTAGATGATCACAGTTGTCCCTTTTGGTCTTAGAATCTATGAATCTATAAACCCTCACCCTTAAGAAAAGTGCTATTAAAGCTTTAATGTCCATGGAGAGCCAATAAAGCAAAGACAAATACCTTTATAATGTCTCATCTGGAAGACCCTGATCCTGCAAGGTGCTGAGAGTCCTCAATTCCTGTTGACATCAGTCTTAACTTAACCAGGCAGGAGGCATTCACACCTTACCAGATGTGGCTCCAAATGATCAAATACTTATACACCTCTACCCCGATATAACGCAACCTGATATAACACGAATTTGGATATAATGTGGTAAAGCAGTGCTCCGGGGGGGTGGGGAAAGCTGCGCACTCCGGGAGATCAAAGCAAGTTCGATATAACGCGGTTTCACCTAGAACACGGTAAGATTTTTTGGCTCCCAAGGACAGTGTTATATCGAGGTAGAGGTGTATTTAATAATAGTAACCTGATTTACCACTAGCCTGTAGCTACTCTGTATTATCCAGTATACACAGATATTGTGAATTCTTTTTTTGCCTATTGGGCATTGTGAGGGTCCGGTGTGGGGGCTCGGCTGTCTCAGGTGCGGCCGGGAGCCAGGCCGCGTCACTACATGGCCTAAATCCGCAAGTCAGTCTCTGAAGGTCCACGAGCTCAGACCCTTGGGCAGGGGCTGAGAAAAACAAACCGTCAATGAAGCCCAACCCCTCAGTCAGGGCGGGCACCAAACAGCAGTTCCAGCTGAGACCCTCAGGCAGGGGCTGAGCATACAGAGTCAGTAGTTTAAGCCCAGGCCCTCAGTCAGGGCGGGGCAGCAAAACAGCCGTTCTAGGCTCAGATCCTTGGCAGGATCTGAGCAACAGCAATAGTTCAGGGCTCAGGTCCTTGGCAGGAGCGGAGCAACAGCGATAGTTCAGGGCTCAGGTCCTTGGCAGGAGCGGAGCAACAGCGATAGTTCAGGGCTCAGGTC
Organism: Mauremys reevesii; assembly: GCF_016161935.1. Lineage (NCBI taxonomy): Eukaryota > Metazoa > Chordata > Testudines > Geoemydidae > Mauremys > Mauremys reevesii. The sequence continues at coordinate 81,999,000 of NC_052631.1, read as the reverse complement.
CTTGGCAGGAGCGGAGCAACAGCGATAGTTCAGGGCTCAGGTCCTTGGCAGGAGCGGAGCAACAGCGATAGTTCAGGGCTCACTGTCTGAGCGCTGGGGTGAGGGGGAGACTGCCACCCGTAAGTGGGGTGGCAGGGGGGACACAGGCCCACCCACTCCACTGTGTCCCAGCCCGGGGCCCTAACAGCAGCAGTTAGTTTGCTGCTGTGTCGGTGGGGTCCTGACCGCAACACACCGACATCGGCTCAACGTCTGCTGTAGCCAGACTGGGGTCAGCTACCCCCGGGCTACTTTCCATTTCCCCCTCCATGGGTACCTGCTCAGTACTGGTGTCCGGCGCTGGGTCCCATACCATGGGCTCCTCGTCATGCTGAGTGTCGGCTAGCTCGGGCTGCTCCTCAGGACGCGGGTCGGGGTTACACTCGGGTAGCTCCTCGGGGTACCGGGCTCGGGGAAGGCTCGGCCAGTCCACTTCAGGATACCGGGCTCGGGGAAGGCTCGGCCAGCCTTCTTCAGGATACCTGGCTTGGGGCAGGCTCGGTCCAACAGGAGCTCGGTCAGGAGCGTCTGTCCTCTCCGGCCACCAGGCTGCAACTGAGTGCTGGGCCGGGGCTTTTATACTTCCTGTCCCGCCCCTTGACTTCCGGGGGGCGGGGACAGGCGGCAAGGGCTCCGCCCACTGTGGTGGCTGTTCTGGCTCCTCCCTCTCAGGTGCGTCTGGGAGCCAGACCGCCTCACTAGAGGCATGCAGCCTGTTAATCCATATCTGAATTGTCTACATATTTAGACAATTTTGAAAATCGATCTTGATACGCAGAGTTAAAATCTTTCTGACAGCACTTATCATTCAAGCATGGGTACTGCTTTTCCAAATTAATTTCCTTTATCCATTTTACAATTTCTCTTTTTAAAATACCAGAAATTGGTAGAACAGAATAACAACAAAATGCTTGCCAAGTTTCTAGTATTAAATCAAAGTCTGATTTGAATGATAAAAAGTGCAAAATAAATGAAACACTGAAAAACTATACATTTCTTTTTATTTTATTTTCACTTATATAACATTCAAACTGTTTTTTCTAAGTGCACTTCCATGTGGAAAGCAAAAGCCATGTAGGTCAGTGAGTTATAAACCACAAAGCAGGGTTTAAAATATAAACACAGCGACTTGCTTATCTACATGGTGTGTGTTCAATGCCATTATAATGAGAGTGGCTGGGTGAATCAGTTTGTTGTACTTGAATTCCCTAATGTTCAATGTTTTATGATCTTATGAAGTATGTAAAATACAATTCTATTTTGGTGCCCTTCTCTGAGCCCCTGAAAATAAGGACTTGGGGATGACCCAACATGCAGGGTCCTGGGAAACCAAGCATGAATGAAGCATGTTTCTGGAACAGTAATCAGCACTGTCAGGGATTGTCTGTAGAGAGATACACAGTGACATTTACGTCTGCCACCGCAAATGGAGAGTGAGCATTCAAGCATGTCTAGCCCAAAGATGGAAAGAAGAGAGAAAAGACAGAGAAAAAAACTGTATTAAAACCAAACACTCTGTATATGCCCTTTCTTAGCATGTGAAAGACAGGCCAATACTGTACATATATGCAGGAGTCTGAAAGGATTAGAGATTAATAACAATGTGCAATGGTATGGAATACCAGTTTTTACAAATTTACAGTGTGTAGTAACTTAAATCATTCCTTTTTATTAGCTGCCTCTTGTTTCAGTAAAATTTGAGTCCAGGATTCTCCAACTGTTCATGTTAAAAAAATAGTCTGACATTGATTGTGTCTGCCGAGACATTAAATCAGTGACTTATGATATTTTGTGCATCTGAGAGTCGAAGATCCCATTGCTTATTTAAAGGAATAAAGGACAATCTCACAGCCCTTGCCAACATTCTTTCTCACAATAAATTTGACTCTTATTTCTAGATTCATAGTTTCCAGGGCCAGAAGGGACCATTGTGATCATCTCTAGTCTGGCCTCCTGCATAGCGCAGGCCATTGAATATCCTCAAAATAATTCTTTTCTGAATTAGACTATCATCTAGAAAAACATTGTCTTGATTTAAAAATTGCCAGTGATAGAGAATCCATTACAACCCTTGGTAAATGTTCCAGTGGTTAATTACCCTGACTGTTAAAAGTTTATGCCTGATTTCCATCCATATTTGTCTAGCTTCGACTTCCAACCATTGGATCTTGCTGCTAGAGGGTCCAAAGGTGAGCATGAGTTTTTTCAGGGTTCATGGCAGCTGATGTGTTTGCATAGTCTGAACTAACATATGCTGATGCAAATCAGATGTAATGCCATTTAAGTTAATGAAGTTAGGCTGGTTTTAAAATGGGGTGAGATGTGGATTGAAGGCCTATATTTTACTTTACTAAAATGTGATATATAACTTGGTAACATGCTATGACAGAGCTGGCATATGTAAGGTGCTGTTTCAGAATACATTTAATTCCATTTTAATTCAAATGAGACATATACATTCATGCTGTATGTTAACTCCTAACTTGCCAGGCTATGATTTTTGTCATTGCTTGACAATGATTCTATGCACCACATCCCACCTAGAATATTCCTTTTAAAAGGAAGGTGAAAGTTTTTAGGGCAGCCTTGCAAAGTGGTGCATATTTACCAGCCTTGCACAGAATATTTTTGCCCAGCCTTAACATGATAATGAAAATATATATTTTACATGCCCATAAAAAAGACAAAGAAAAAATAAGTCTCCCCATTACCCCCCACAGATTAGTATGTAAACAGATATTGACAAAGATGATGTACCAGCTATTACTAGGACAGGGAATAAATGTTCAGAAATGTATGGGCTGTGTTTCTGTCCCTAAGCCCTGCCTGAGAAAGTCCTCTACTGCTCCAATCCTCAGAGGTTCTGTGAAGTTACCTCTCACTTGATTTTAAGAGGAACTAGTTTTGGAACAGAAAACCCTTCTAGGGAGCTTGAGCCTGAGAGGTGCTGACCACCTACAGGAATTTTGAGGATCATGACCAGAATTTGATCTAGTGGCTTAAGACTTAAGAACGATGGCTCAAAATCAACCTTAAACTTGCAGCTTCCTGTTAATCATTTGATATTGGCAGACAGAACACCAGATTAGGGGGACCTGATCGGGCTTGGTATTTCCTATCTTCCTATAATTTCTGTGATTGTCTGAGAATTAAAGAATATATACATAGACTTAGGGAGAAGTTGCTTAAAAGTGACCTGAAGAACTTTTTACTTTTCAAAAACTTCATTCAGGATTTTGTGTTTCTCCTTCCATCAGGTGATGGTAGAATTAATTCCAAAAGTGACTGAAAGAGCTGGAAGTCCTTATGCTGTTTCTGGTGCTTATGATACTGTCAGAGTCTTGGCAGATAATCAAAGGGAGAGCTGAGTTTTCAACTGTTCTGTTTTCAACTGTGTTAATTTGTAATTTTTAAGTCTGCACATAATATCTGCTATTGACTTGGGATTCTGTAAAAAAAAATTCAGTTCCTTAGTAACATGCATTAAAAAAAGTATGTGCAATGACCGAGGCATGTGTGGGTCAAGCCTAATGGTCAGAGCAGAGAGTCAAAACCAAAGACAGTGTGAGGTACCAAGCCAAAGGTCAGAGTTGGAGTCAGGTGCCGAGCCAAGGGTCAGAGCCAGAGACAGTGTCGGGGTAAGGCAGAGGAGCAGGGGCCTGGAGTAGTATAGGACAGCAGGAACTGGGAGTAGATGGGGGTCTGGAATGGGGGACAGGAACCAGGAGCATGCAGAGAAGCAGGAAACAGGAGCAGATAGGAATGGAGGGCTCAGGAGACAGGTAAGCAGAAAGCATCCAACATCACAGCCAGCCAAAGATTTCTTCTTGTGCAGACAATTTCCTATTGTTACTTCCTGGTTTATATAGTACTCCTTAGCCAGTCGGGGGACTGGATGTTTCCCCCAAGCAGGAGATTTGGAGATGAGGCCCTCTGTGAGCTAGTCCTTCCCTGGACTCTTCCCTAGTTACTCAGGTGAGTTGCTGGGTGGCAGTCATGGCCTGAGGGCTGCCTGTGGGCTTGGGTTTGAGCCCTGTGATTCCTCACAGTATGTTGTATATATGTGTTTCTGTGAAATAAATACAACTCAAGTACTGAATTTTTGCACTGGTAGTTTTCTTTTTTGCTTTATCCATTGAGTTCATTACATGTGAACACGTGCACAGTTGATTAGGGTAATTAAAACTCGCTGCCTCTCCAGTGTATCAGTCCAACTTTGTAACATGGCCTATGTGCTGCGCTTGTAGGAGAAAGGACTTGATGGCTGCAATTATCTTTTCCAGTCAAAACTCTGTGATCTTACCTAAGAAAAAGGCAATTTTGTTGTAATGATTTTAAAGTATGGCTCATTCTTATTCATGTAAGCGGGATACGAGGTAATACCATGTCTTGCTTTATCGTTAGTGGAGTTGATACACCAAGTCATAAGGAGGAATAAATTACCTTGCTATAATTGATTCTGAACTGTGGCTGTTACAGTTCACTCGCTTTCCTTGTCATCCCATAAAGAAGGCTTACTGATTTCAACTTCACTTAATCTTAAATATAGATTGCTTGCTCTTTATAAAGATAGGCTGCATTTCTGAAAGGATGTTCTGTTTCCTTCCAAGATGCCAGAGCTACATCTTGTAGACATCACATTAAATTCATCACAACATATTTAAGAGGCATTTTGTACTATAGCGTGTTATTTTTTAATATTTGTATTGTGGGTAGGCCCTAAGGCACCAGGCAGAATTGGAGCACTACTGTGCGAGGTGCTAGGATGTAGCTCTGGAATCTTGGTGTTTGTCTCTGAGGAAGACCTGGTGTCTGCCCTGAAGAGTTTACGATCAAATTTTAGACAAGATACTACAAAGGAGTGGAACAGCCTATCGGAGGGAATTGTTACAGTGGTACAATTACACGGTCACATAGACTTGGCAGGGCACAGCTTGATGTTTCTGAATAATATGAATTTAAGCACATGCAGTTGGGTTTTGGCAATCATGCAAAAGCGAGTTGAATGTGGATATAGAGCAGGGCTTCTCAAACAGGGGTCGCCGCTTGTGTAGGGAAAGCCCCTGGCGGGCCAGGCCGGTGTGTTTACCCACCCCGTCTGCAGGTCCGGTCGATCACAGCTCCCACTGGCCGCGGTTCGCTGCTCCGGGCCAATGGGAGCTGCTGGAAGCGGCGCGGGCCAAGGGACTTATTGGCCGCCTCCTCCAGCAGCTCCCATTGGCCCGGAGCAGCGATCTACAGCCAGTGGGAGCTGCGATCGGCCGGACCTGCGGACGGGGCAGGTAAATACACCGGCCCGGCCCGCCAGGGGCTTTCTCTACACAACTCCTCTCTACACAACAGGCGACTCCTGTTTGAGAAACCCTGAGAAATATTCTTTGCCCTCCATAAAACAGTGCAACAGATGAAAGCTGCATGGAGCCATCACTCAACAAAGCAATGCTGCTAATGAAATTTGTTACTCATTTTATCTGTTCTTTATGGGCTGGATCCAGTGCCCATTGAAGTCAATGGAATGACTCAAGTGACTTCAATGGGTGTTGGGTCTGGCCTTAAATTCATTATTACGCTACTATCTTAATTGTAATTTCTCACTTTTTTATTTATTATTAAATGCCACCTGAAAGGAAGAAGGAAATGAGAGAGTGAAAGATGATGTTTAAACATAACCAAATAAAGAATTTATTAGATGAGCATTGAAACTTGGGAGGAAAGTGTTTGCTAATGAAATAACATTGTCCTTTAAAAAAAATGTATGAAGATGAACTGTAGATTATATAATATATTTTAAGTGTTTTCCAGCAGTTGCTTTTAATAGAACTGTAACTACTAAATGTGTGTGTGGTTTGCTATCAGATCTGGAGTTCTGACTTCAAATATTAATGCATTTTGCTCTAGCAGATTGCAGTTCCTGCTAAGAAGGGGTTAAATCCAAATTAAGCAATCATATGGTCTCCATTAGTGTATTTAGCATCTAAACTAAGAGTAACCTCTGTATTGTTTTATTTACCACGTTTACTTTTTCTCTTTAATAAATCTGCATTTGTCTTGTGTGCTCTACATCAAGTACTTTCTTTGCATGTGATCATTAGCCTATCCCCTTTCTTTTGGACTGTGTTTCCTTTTTGGTGCATCATAGAGGTGTTTATACTTTGTATTTTTCTAAATGGATTATACCAGATTTACATGTAAATGTTGCATTGCTATTATGAATGCAAATACTTTCATACCTGATGTTGCAGGATTTTTTTAACTACATGATAAGTGGTCACAATAGAAGACTTGAGATTCTTCTCTCTGATATAGTAATTGCGATTTTTGTTTTGTTGATGCACTGTTGACAGAAATCACTGAAGTATCAGATGAAGAATTGGATGCTCTGCAGTCTTTTTGTGCCATTAAGATAAGCCAGATCCATCGTCAGTTGAACTCTAAGCAATCAAACAGCAGCAAACATAAAGATCTGCAGCATGGATTTACTTCAGAGAAGCCAGTGACAGGTGACTTGAACTGTACTATTCCTGATCAGCTAGTGAACAGAATCCATCTGAAAAATATCAGTGAAACAATGAAACAGGTACTGTAACCAAAACATAAATCATGCCTGTTGGTTGGTTGGTTGGTTTTGGAGGGCTGCTAAAGAAAAATTGAAACGATACAGGTCAAATCCTGCTATCCTTACTCATGCAAAACTCCCATTGACTTCATTGTGAGTTTTGCCTTAGTGAGGACTACCGGATTTGTGTTTCTGATTTTCTCATTAAAGACCATGCTGCAGAAATGCTTTTAGGTAAAATGTTGCCTACTGATAAAATTCTGATTTTTCATTGAGACATTATATACGATATGAGTAATTCACAGAGGCAGGGGTGGATAGTTATTGTCAACCTCTATGACCATTAGGTTAACTGGGGAGTAGAGTTGTAAGTGATGCTTGTCAGGCTGCCCTTGCCCTTTTGTGTACAGAACTGTTCTGGAAGTGACTTGTGGAAACGTGCTCACTTTCCAGGAGGTTTGGCATCCCCACTATAACAGTGCCCCCATTGGTTAATGTACAAAGTGGCATTGGCTCTGCTCAAAAGAGGTCAGAAGCTGTCTTGCTACTTCAGCCACAGAGTGCTGACAGGATTGCAGTCAAAAGAAGTGGTGGATGACTGAAACCTCCAGGGCAGCCTGGGAGAGTAAAATATGAGAGCCCTTCCTCTCCCCTTTTGTATAAACTCTTTATTGTAGTCCGGAATTAGGACTGGCTATCAAGACACCAGCACAAAAACAGAAATATGTGTAAATATACACTTGACCAGAGCTAATACATTCTGGGCCAGATGTTTCTTGATTGCAAGAAGGGACGGCACTAAAAAGCTCACCCCTTATGCCTCTTCTCTGCCCTGGTTGCAGTCCCTGGTGTCTCCTGAGGTCATGCTTCTCTAGGGAATATATGAATGTGGCAAGTAGGGGAGTGTTTTTTCAGAAGGGTAAATATTGCTGGATAAATCTTCACCTTAGGGTCACTTGGCCATGGATGTATCTGGCCTGTGGCATGGTTTAGCTTTTGACTGGAAAACTGAAATCAGTGTTCCTAGATAAAAAAGATAATATCCACGGAAACAAAGGTAAAATATTTTAGCACATAGGTATGACTTTAGCCCTGGTCACTGTGAATGACACATTAGCAAAATACCTTTTAAGCTAAGATTACATGGAAAATTGTTGGCTTTTATTTATCACTCTTTTGCATGAAAAACAAGAAGTGTTTAGACATATTTTAATAGAAACATTCCTAAATTCCTGATTCTTTGATTTATTTTTTTTGGCCAACCTTTAATTTTTAACACTTGCCTAAAGAATAAAATGTGCCTGATAGAATCTGGGTTGCATCAGTGAGTTTGGTAAGATGTGCATGTGTCATTTTAACAGTTTGAAGGGCTTTTCTTTTCTGCCAGCCCAGTGCTCCTTTCCCATAGGACAGGCAGACTGAGACAAACAACGCCTCTTTCCACTGTGTGTGTGTCAGGAATCACAAAACTGTTGTTTATTCTCCAGTGATCCTTGAATTCTAACTTTGTATTTGTAAGGGGTTTTGAATATGTTACTGTGACAGTCATCACCTACAGATGCCTTTACCAATAAATCTTGGTGTTGGAAAGTGTCTGTGCCTCGTTTGAAATGGGTACAGCATGTCTGCATTGGAGAATAATATTGATAGAACCAAAAAATGAGTGTTGAATAATAATTGCAGTCATGTATTTTGCTTCAGTTACTACCACATACATTTGCTTTAATTTACTGCCATACAGCATGTAAAAGTAATTGTTAAACCATTCATCAGCTAACCCTGTGCCAAGTGAGCAGAGAATAGTGGGGTTTGGTTTTTTTTACTTGTTTCTTTCTTTTTGGTGTTTTTGAAAGTCAGTTCTGGGATATCGAGAGCTTCATTTTTTAAACAGTTTTGAAATTACAGCTACTTACCTCCTTTCACTACGCTAAAATGTAATAAAAAACAGCTACTAATAAATTTGTTACAGTCTGTAAGCCTGACTCTTCTTTCGCTTACATTGGTTTTACTCTGGTGTAATTCCATGGAGTTAGTCCTGATTTACATCTATGTAAGTGAGATCAAACTCAAATCCTATATAGATATTCTATCCTGAGATTTGTATAAAGCCTTTAAGCACACTCAAGATTTTGTGGTAAATAAACTAACACAGACTTTAATAAATATTGTTATTCAACACTTGAAGGAAACTGCTTGTACAATTTTACTTTGGTTTTAATTCAGAACTATATATACATATTTGAACCAATATCGCTTTAGGGTTCTTTTTCTTAAAAGTTTCTTTTTCTTAAAAGTTGTGAAGATATTTATTATCTTTTAAAAGATGGCATGTAGGTTTCAGTTAGCCTACTACAAGAAAAATCTGTTGTATTACCAGTCAGTGATATGATGGCTGAAAAAAATCAGATTAACCTTAAATGAAACAAAGTTACTGCTGCTAGAAAGGGTAGCACATGGGGGAAAGCAAATGTAGTTTAGTGTAAAAGTCATTCAGACCAGCTCATCGAGATGATATTGTGAAAAAGATTATGAAGTAATTTATGGCTCCCTAGAAGAGCAATTATTTCTGTTCAAAAGCTATATATATATATAATTTGTTATTTTTAATAGAAGCAATCACCTTGCTAAGATATATGTTTCTCATTCATTTTTTCAACTTCTCATCTTACAGGTGAAAGAAACTAAACTACACCAGCCTTCACAATGCCATGATTGTAAGAAAAAATGGACAGAACTGGCCAAGATTACCTTTCTCAGACAAAAGAAGACTTTAGTGGAGAATGCTTTATTCCAAGATAAATTAGAAGAACAGATTTATGTCAAAGTAAGCAAATGTTATTAAAACAAACACTCCGGTGCATTTTGTACACACTTGCAGTTGAGGAATCCGTGAGCCAAATTGCATCCTGATTTATGACCATGCGGTCGCATAGACCTGCATGCAGTGTGAGTTGGGATGGAATCTGGACCCATGTTGTTACTAACCTGCATGGGGCTAGATCCTCACCTTGTGCTGATCATATCTATGGAGCTACTCTGGTTTATATCAGCTGAAAATCTGGCTCACCATTTTCCAGAGATTTTTTATTTTGGCTGTGTCTGGATTGATTTCCCATGATCTGTTTTCTGATTGGCTAGCCAGGAACATAGTAAATTATATCATTGTTATATGATGCTTGCTGGTTACATCCACACATGCTTCCATCCCATTTTCTCTCTTTTCAGGGAATGGGGTGCAAGGTGACTGCCGCATTGCATGGATGCAGAGGCAGTTTTACTGTCATGGAGGCTGTTCCTACTCCTCTTTCTTAACCATGACTGTATTATGGTGCTGCCATTTGAATTTCATCAAAATAAAAAGTGTTCTCGTGAGGTTTCGGATAGAAACCTTGTCTATTTTTCCTTAAAGCTTCAATGAGCTCAAGATGGCAGCCACCTTGTGAACTATAGATCTGGAAGGCAGAAGTTTTTCATTTACAATATTCTCCTGCTTGGCATGCACACTTCATCCCTTATCTTATGGATTCTCAAATCACCCTGTCTTGTACCTGAAGCGAGTTTTGTAGTTGCTAGTTTCCCCACTACTCTTCATTCTAACCTATCTAAGTATGTACACCATACTCATCATCAAGGTTCATGAGTACCTGATGGAACGGAGGGGAGTGAAAACTGGCCATAGACTCAGGGAAAGAGGAGGAAGAGTGGCTCTGTAACATACTCTTTCCATCTGTCAGTGTTACAGAAGCCCTTCCAACTCCATATTCTGCTATTCAGACTCTTTGTTTCTGTATTATGCCTGGGGAGATGGGTGGTCTGCAGCATCATTGACAGATCGAAAGGGATTTCCTCTTGGAAGATAATGTTGACCCGATTAGCATTCTGTCCCCTGGATTCCTACTTTCATGCTAGGAAAGCCTTCTGGAGTGGGTTGCAGTAGGCCCTGACAGCATGGGCGTGCACCTAGGGAACTGAGTAAAGGCAGTGAGCCTCTTTGCCCCTGCCCATCTCAGATGTCCTGAGATCCCTGGGATTTCTCTGGTTTGCTGGTTCTCACATCCTGCTCACTCTGATGTGGGGAGAATCCTCATTCTCTGATGCAATGTTCTGCAGGATATTGTGAGCTGTAACTCATTAAATTTGCTGGCCCTTCTATGGGTAGCTCTGCACAAGGGATAATTTGGCCCTTAAGATGGCCTGTATCATTATAGTATGTGACAGATGGTAGGTGTCCAAAATAAAATGCCTCACTGCAGTTTTCTTTTATTTCAGGACTCGCTCACACTCATAGGAGAAATACACAAAAACCTCCCCAAGCTTTCAGAGGATCCAAGGATTATATGGCAAAGACTGAATGAGAAAGGTCAGAAAGTGTAGGGCCTGGTTATGATGAGTATTAATCAAAGAATGTAAGAGCTGGCAAAAATCTTCTGGTGAAACTCATGTGCCTAATGCCTACTAATGAGAACTGTTTTGTTAGTGACAAACTGATCAGTGGGCAAATATTCCTGCAGGTAGAACCAGATATTCGCAGAGCACAGGATTCCAGCTGACACTCCTGCTTTGTGTCCTTCCCGAATGCAAAAGTTGCAGTACAGTGTAATCCAACCAAATACATTTTTCAAATTATGGAGGCTGACATTTTTGTTATTATTATTCTGACAAGCAATAACTATTGTTTTTGTGGGTTTGCTTATGGGATTTCAGAGCAGCTCACTGCTTCTTCCATCTGTACAAAAAATAGATGGTTCTGTTTTTCTGGGTGGGGAGGTGTAATTATTGGGCTTCAGCTCAATCTTTACCTTCTGCCTCCTGATAAATTGAAAGCTAGAGCCCCAGGTGGAGGAGAGAAAGAGAAGGTTGCAGAGTAACTGTAAAAGGAATAAAATGAAACTAGGCATTTATAGAACTGAAATAATGAGAATATGAACTGAAATAAATCAGTAACCCTGAGAATGCCAATAGGACAAGAAATGGCATTAAATTAATCATAGAACCTGTCTGGGGTGGATGTTTAGAAAGAGAAAGAAAACAAAATACAGAATAAAAGTGGAATAAAATGTCAATTAAGATAATATTTTGACTGTTTTCTGAACTTGCTGATGCATTTGCTGTCACTTTCTATCGATTCCTGAAAAGGAATGTCACTATCTCATTGAGATTATCTCTGGGTGAAAGTCTGGTACTAATAGGAAGTCCAAGTAAAGGGGCTTTGCACAGGAGAACTCTGGGGGCTGGAAGCAATGAAATCCTTCTGCTCACTCCAAGCAAGGCATGTGGGCAGCAGAACTATGACCACTACTATGGTCACCATCATGGCTTCTACTGACAGCCGTAGCGTATTCCATCATCCCTCACCGGGGTTATGTAGCCAATGGATCCACATGAGTTGCAGACCCACTGGCCTCTGCAACCTCCATATTTTCAGCACGTTTGGGCCTTCCACAGCAATTGAGGATCTGGGAAGACATTTGTCTATCAAATGTGTATATGAAGGAGATCACTGCCTAATAGTTCAGTGGCATGTTGAGACATTAGAATGGTACTTTGGTGTTGCGTTTTTTTCCCTTTTGGTAAAAGAAAATCTATTGATGGGGTTGATTTGATGTTCTGTTTAAACCAACTACAGGTATGTAGTTGTTACATATACTGTGTACTGTAGCTATCAGATCAGTGTACCCAGGGTTGTGTGTTTGGCCACATGGTTTCATGATGCACAAATCAATATAAAGCATGAAAATAAATTAGGATGGCGGGAATTAGAGGTTCACTTAGATTATCCTTGATCTTGTGGTATAAGTAACCTCCATGAACGATTTCATTAGTTTTGCCTGAGTAGGTTAGGCCTTCAGTGAATCTCTAGAGCAGTCTTAAATTCTTTAATACTAGCTGTTCTCATTCTTTCACTGGCAGCTTATTCCACCTTTTAACAATCCTCTGGGCATAGTAGCCCATCCTAAGAACTCCCATTAGCATCACTTTCAGTTTTAGATCACGACTGCAACTTATATAGCTATCTTATATGGTGAGCAAGATGCCACTGGATTTTTTTGTTAATGCATGAGCCTTAGGTATCTTAAAATCCCCCATAAGTCTCCTGTCTTCCACTTTTATAACCCTGTTCACATTAGACATTCCATCTCTGCCCCATATTTGTCTTGTGACTCCACTCCCCCTCCCTTCCCAAACTCTGCCTAATTCTTTGTTGACCTTTTTTGAACTCCATTAGCAAAAGTTCCCCCGTTACTCAACATAAGGTCTCATGAGGGCTCTGTTATGGAGCAGTGGTAGCAAAGTGCACACACAGAAAGGGAGGCCATGCCTAAGACCCTTTGAAAATTTACCCTTGCATAACACAGTGCAAAATAATACACCAGTGTAGCTTTGTTTCATTACTAAAAACAGGCAATATTAGATACAGGGTTCTAAATCCATATTGACGGGACACAACAGTGCATTTGAACTCTGCTTTTGGTGTCCAGATTGTCACTGGAAATCTTGAAGTATTTCTTTTTAACTCTTAGTTCTCAACTGTTTGTTTAAATACACTGAATTATAAGTTCTTTGGATCAGGCACTTACCGATTTTATTTTCCCGCAGTGCACCATTCACACCCAATTTAGAGAGGCAGTTCAGAAAATTCATTTAAAAATTCAGCACCCGTATGATCTGTGGTGTGTATCTTTTTCTGCTTCTCAGTACTGCAGGCTCAGAACAGTTCTGGAGTTCTTCTCTTTCATATTTTATCAACAGTAACTCTGAGATCTGAACACTTATTTTCTGTTACCTGGTTGCAGCTATTGCTGATGTACAGTATGAAGCAAATGAGAGCGGTTGCCCTGTAAATTACTTATTTCATACTCCTGCAGGGACTGAGACTAGTAACCAAAGAATTTTGACATGGAGACCACAGAAAGGCGCCTAGATCAGTGCTCTTCCTTTTACACTCCCCAGGAGCCATTTATTTTTTTGAGAGAGATTTTTGTTTTGATCTGGAGAAACATCTTTAAAACTGTGATCAAGAAAAATTTATTCATCTGGTTTCCTTGTCTGTGCTCATTGGGGTATAAAAGGAGCGAGACTGATGAGGGGTGAGTCATACAATAAGCAGATGTGGCACTGAAACAAATTAGTCCATCCATTGTTAAGTGTCATTTAGAGTTTTTCTTTTTTGGTTTTCATACTGCACACTCTTACCCTTTTTTAATCCTCTGAATGATTTGTGAAGCACTAGAGTTTATTGCTATGAACATCTTGCAAATGCAGAAGTGATTTGTTTTGTTACATACACTGATTTATTTTACATATTCATTAGTAATGGTTTTTGTTAGGCTGCACTTTGTTGCTAACGTGACCATGAATGTTGCTGAATTGACAACCTGAAAGATTATTATCTTGAAACTAGCACCAGACTGATACAGCATTGGCTTCTATGGCAGTGCATTCTTCCCCTGAACTGTCCCTCCTCTCTCTGAAGAGGTCAACTCTGAGGGGATGAATTAACTCCAAGCCCATTCATTCCTAAGGGCTGGTCCACACTAAGAAGCGGGGTCGAACTAGGGTACGCAAATTCAGCTACGTGAATAGCGTAGCTGAATTCGAAGTACCCTAGTTCGAACTACTCACCCGTCCAGACGCCGCGGAATCGAAGTCCGCGGCTCCAAGGTCGACTCCGCCACCGCCGTTTGCAGTGGTGGAGTACCGGAGTCGACCGCGGCGCTTCCGGAGTTCAAACTATCGCGTCCAGATTAGACGCGATAGTTCAAACTCCGAGAAGTTGAACTCACCGCGTCGACCCGGCTGGTAAGTGTAGACTAGCCCTTAGCCTCTTTTCTGAGCACCAGTTACAGAAGTGGACTCTATGATATGGATGCTTGCCACTAGAAAATAGGCCAAAATGTCCATTTCATTCCCCATAGGCCACTGCAATGCCTTAAGATGGTAATGATGTTCGATTGCGACTGACCTGGACTGGATTTAAACAAGGGCAGAGGTGAAAAACTGTATATCTCATTTCCGATCCCTTGTGCTACCTGCTGCTTGGCTAGTTTCTTTACCAGTAAGCCTTATAGCAGTTTTAAATTTCTTCATTGTGTGCAGGCCACACTCACTGTGAGAGAAGTTTAGAAGTGCCAGAAACACTCTAGTGCCCCCTGCCTGGTCAGAAACTCATCCCTGATCAACAACCTACATAGCTTCATTGGTGCCAAGATTATACAAATTCACCTTTCCTTCCTTGAGACACCTTTCACTGTAGCCAATGTCATCAGAGCCAATGAAGCCCGTCCAATCCCATTAATTCAAATAGAAAGTTTGTCAGGAGCGTTGAACTGGTGGCAATGAAGTGAAAGGTTTACTGCTTTAAAGAATAGTGCCCTCCTGTGGGGATGAATCATCGTATTGCCACAGTGCCCAGCTTCTACGCCACTGCAAATCTGGACTAACTCTACTGATTTCAGTGCAATTAACCCAGAATATATACCCTGGTATCGAGTTTGAAAGTTGTTCTAATATGTATATATTTAAAAATAATAATGTGCCCCATGTCTTCAAGTTACAACTTAAATATTATCTGGTATAACAAAGAAATTACCTTTTATTGTCTCCACTGAATAAAAATGTAGCTGGACACACAAACATGCAGAAATTGCTGCTGCATACAGTATAGATCTTATAGTAAGTGGCACTTTGTTAAAAATTTAAAATGTTTCAGAGTTTTTTATTTTGACAAATGTATATATCAATAATGTATGGATTAGGTTTGCATTTTTGTCCTCCCCAGTCTACTGTCCCTTTCTCTCACGTAGTTGATATACTATAGGTCTTTACCTACACAGACATGAAAATGGGATTGATGAGTTGTGAAGGGTGGTGGCGGGAATGCCACTTTGCCCTTTCCCCAAATAAGGTAGTGGGTACCTTGTTCTTTTCAGAATATGCCTTTCAAGTTGCTAATAAAATAGACCAGGGGGCCCTATGAAAGCATTATCCACCTTCTGGACATGGGCATTCACTGCTTGCTTGCTTGCTTATTTATTTTTTATGTATTTATTTATTTATTAATAAAATAGTACCATTTGTTCTCACAATGAATAGTGTGTATGATCCATAAATACATTGTAAAATAGATCCATAGCATGTAACAGAGTCTGCCTTTAGAATATCCTATGAAAATCCGTATTTTTGTTGTTAGCACTGTTAAGAACATTTACATCTTTAATCTTCTTGCCAGTTTTTAAAGTGAACTTTTTTGCCTACAGAAGCAAGTGTACAGCAATATCACAGTATTATAGCTTGTTTAAAAATACATACAGCACCGGCTAATGGTAATTGCAAGCAAGCTATATACTTGAGCAGGGTTTTTGTTTGCATTTTTTACATATTTTCTACATTTTAAAACAGCTACTTATACTGATGTTACATACAACACTTTGTTAGAAAATATTACTTACATATGTTACCCACAATAGAGTCGGCATCTTTTGCATGACATAACATTACAGGCTACAAAAATAGAAACACGCCATTGTAAGCCTGGTTAAAAATAATTGCAAGCTTTAAAAAAGTGTGTTCAGCTTGCATGCTCCTTAATAAATCTGGGACCATCATGTGAGGTGCTGAGTGCCCTCAATTCCCATGGACCCTAAACAAAATAAATGGAATTATTATCAACATACAGTCTGCTAGCAAACATAGGGCTCAATCCTGCAAGCCCTCTGTGCATGGAACTCTTCTTGAAGTCTTTGGGAGTTCTGCCCCAGAAGGCTTTCAGGATTAGGTGGTAATTGGGTAAAATCCTGTGGCCCTTACTCAGATAAAGCTCTCATTTGAGCCAGATCATCTGCTAAAGCAAATCATCATAGTTCTATCAACTCCCATCAGCTATGCTGATTGGAACGAGCTGAGACTCTGGCCCCTTGACTTCCATGGGAATTTTGACAGAATAAGGACAGCAGGGTTTGACCTACTGTTTTTTAGTAAATAAAATGCAGATTAAAATACATGGTTGCATTTATTTTACTTTGCACAAATGAGATAACTGAATATTTTTGATTTATAAGGAAGCTGTTGGAAATTTCCAAACCATTAAAAATTCTTACAAATTAGGTAAAACCAGGATATATTTAGGTGGCTATTTCAATATGTAGCTTCCAATAGTTAGTTATTTTTCACTTTCAGGTAATGCAGGAATATTTCATGTTGGATTGATTTCTTTTATGAAACAAGTCCTGACATGCTTTGGAACATGCTCTTTTCATGGTCTCGCTGATATTCCTCTTGCGCTTTCTGCAGTTTTTTACCCCTCAGTTGCCACTTGTGGAAACAGTAGGTCACTAAGGATGTCATTATCAAAGAGAAAATAATGATCAGCACTATTATTAGTGCAACTGTGGATGAGAGGGACCCTTCTAGCTGTTTAGTTTCAGTGTCTCCTGTTGCATTCAGCTTAGCAAAGTTTTCATATTCCGTCAAAGCCAAAAGTGCAGGTACAGGAGTTTCATTGAACTTGGGCCTCATTGGGATTCAGTAGTTGCTCTCACTCACTCAAAATTTCTGAACAAACATGAACTAGGATTCCCACGTAGCCGACGTTGTCCATAAAAAAAAATTTTCTCAGCTTCTCAAGGCATAGATGGGGCTCAGAAGTATTGTTTGTTTATGAAGCCATGCAGCTTATAAGGAAGAGGATGTGTCAGAAAGTTAACAATGCCCGTCATCCATATCCAAACGGTGTATAAGTCAGAAACTGGTGCTCACTGTCACCTTCTCTGTCAGGAGAAAAAGCTGCTGATCTCACTGCCAGTTTTTGAATCTTTGTTTTCTTGAATGGATAATCAGAGAAAATCAAATCAATTTTCCTGTAACATTCTGGTGGCAGGGCTCCTCTTCAGGCTTAAAGGAAAAATAAGTGCTACAATGAGCATAGTTTACATCTTATGAATTTGCTTCACAGCGAGTGTTTTCTTTCCCCTGAAGTATTCCCCAAAGAGAATAAAATCAAAGGCAGATTTTTTGCTGAGAGACAGACTTGGTTTTTCTAACATCATAGTTTCTAACAAAATCAGTTACAGGAAAAAATCTTTCATTCTAATGAAGGGCTTTTGTTTCCTCTTCTTTAATATTTGTTCTCACATTCACCTTGTCTGGAAGAGATTTTATTTTTTGTCCTTTTTAAGCTGGAAATTCAGAGATGTCATCACTGATTGCAAAGCTGGGGTCTGGAAAAATTACCTAGGTTAAGAATAACATAGGGTTAGGTAAGAGTTTTGCTTTCATCAACTGTCACATGAGCTAAAAGCTAGAATCTTAAAGACTTGATTTTGTATACTTGTGATATAGCTTAAAACCACAAGAATTGTTTTATTACTGTTTGCTGTGAATATTGACATAGAACCCAATCTTGCAAAAATGTAATCATGCGAGCAGTTCCACTGAAGTCAAAAGGGGCTAGTCTAGTGAAGGACAACTGGTGTGAGGAAGGGTTTGCAGGATCAGAACCTCATTGTGCTTCAGATGTCATTTTGAAGTTCAGTTTAAAGCTAGGAGGGACCATACTCTGCTGTCCTGGCTCTGGCAAAACTGCCATTGAAGTCATTTATTTCTCCCTCCAGGATAGCAAGATTTGGCCCCAACATTTTCTTTTGGGAAGGAGAGTGATGAACATCTGTAGAGCTATTTATCTGAAATAACAGATTGCTCCAAACTCCCTCCACCCGACTTCCAAATGGTTCAAGGCCAAAGTTTGGTCTTGGAGATGTTGCATCACATGCATTGGTTCTAAGATTCTCCATATAACAGGATGCAGTTGTAACTGGATCCTACTTATGAAAATCTGTGGCTCATCCCACTCAGGCTAGCAGAGAACTGAGGGTCTGTTTTACTAATTAACAGCACTTCTAAGCCATTCTTGACTGTAATAAAGACTGTTTACTAATGATTAGCATTCTGTTGATGTTAGAAGATGTAAATGAGCAGTTCTTGCCAGTTATAAACAATATGTTCACTAAGTGAAAAATAAATGTCTATTTTAAAGAAAGTTTAAAAGCCAGCATTTAGTTTAGCTTAGGACAACAAAAAACTTGTTGATAAAGCTGATTGCAAGTTTATTGCATATAAGAAAACTATAGGTGGAGAACACCCAGCTTCTTTAATGAGTAAGTCTACTGGTTGCACTGTTCAAAAAGGATATCTCAGGAGGTTTTGAGCAACATGGTTATTATAATGCTATCCAACTCCACAAACAGCACCGTTGTCAAGCAGCCTAAGGCAGGAAACTGGGATGAAGGGATTTAAGACTATTAGGAACTGCCTGTCTGATTTTCAGTGTTGCTGAAAGCCCACCACCCACTCTGAAGTCTATGGGTGTGGAGTATGCTGAGTGCCTCTGAAAAATTAGGTCTTGTCATATCTTACCCAACCAATCACCCATCTAATGTAGTATTCCTTCTTTAACTGGCTTTTACCAGATACATCAGAAAAAGATGTAAAATCTTCATAAGACACCCGGACAGGTATACAATACTATAATGTGAAGATGAGTGGGGATTCTTCCCGGCTCCATTTGACAATCAGTGAAGGTGGCCATGTTTTCAAAATCAAAATTGGGGTGCTTTTATGTCAAGATATTTTAGGACTGTAAACTAGAGCTCTGAATTCTTGCTCCTTTCTTTGGTTGAAAAGCAACAATGGTCTTCTGGGTAAGGGGAAGTTCTACGGCCTATGTTATAGATGAGGTCAGACTAGATGATGGACAATGGTCCCTTCTGAACTTAGAATCTGTTTATCTGTAAGGCAACTGGATTGACAATCGGAATCAGGAGGTCTCAGCATTCAGTTCCTAGCTCTGACACAGTCTCCCTCTGTGATTTTGGGCAAATCACATATAAGAAAACAACAGGTGCCTTAATTCCCCATCTGTAGAATGGGGATGTTAATGATTCTTTTGTCTGTCTTGTCTATTCAATTTGTAAGCTTGTTGGGGCAGGGAATATATTTTACTATATGTTTATGCATGCTTTGCAGAGTGGGTCCCCAATATCAGTCAAGGCCTCTAGGCACTACAGTGATAAATAATAATCTGCTCTGCCTGCAGCAGTGGAGTAGCTGAAAGAAAAGCTTTTCTTTGCCTCTTCCTCCTGCATGTCTCTGTCCATTGCTGCCCTCCTGTTCATGCTTCTGGCAACCATAAATAGGAGGGAAGTGAGAGACAAAGGAACCACAGGGTACCCCCTCTTTCCCAGCTGGAGCAGAGCTTTTGTACTGCCTAGACTGAAACTTCTACGCATCAGACACACACTGCAGTGTTGTCATCTGACATGTTATCACAAGAATTGACCCTGAACACTGGTTGAAGCAAAACCAATACTCCTTATATAAAGAGTTAGACATGTTAAAAAAATGTATAGCAGTACAGCTACCTCTGGAACAAACACCTAGTAAATATAAAAACCTGCGGGAAATACCTTTTCACACAATGTTTAATTAGACTGTGGAACTCATAGCCACAGCAAGACCAAGAATGTAGCAAGATTCAAAAAAGGATTGGACACTTTTATGAATAACAAGAATATCCAGAGTTATAAAAAGTTAATGCTAAAAAAGAATGTTGGAATGGACATAAAATATTATGTTTCAAGGTTTAAGCCAATCTCAAACTGTAAGAGAGCAGGATGAGACCTTCATAAAATAACTGATTATCCCACTGCCTACTGCAAGGTTTTTTGTACCTTCTTCTGAAACGTGGTGCTGGACATGGTCAGAGTCTGGACTAGATGGACCATAGGTCTGATCCAGTCTGGTAATTCCTATGTCCCTATGAATCTTTTGACTGATTAAATTAAAGCACAAGGTATTTCAGGGATCCCTGAACGACATGTGAAAAATCAGAATTGTCCCAGGATGTATTTTACAATCAGTTTATGTTCAAAACATGAGTATTAGTAGCTCTGGGCTTTTATTTTAGCCCATGGTACGGCACATGTTATTATTATTTTTCAAAAAAGTGTTTAATCCTTTTTAAAATAAAACATCCTCCAACTGAGGCGATTTCATCCTTTTTCTTATTCAGCCTGCATTTTAAAAGTGCAAACTATACTATGTTGTTATCTGTAATTCTCATCAGTCTTTTAAGTAAAACAGAGTACTTTAAAAGTAATGACCTTCAAAGAGCCCAATCTCCACTTAGCAATTAATTTGTGTTCATATGATCTGTTCTTTTGAGCAGAAGGGTAGTAGTTAAAATTTCCAACCACCTGCAGTATTTTGCAAAAACTGTTGCAGAACCTTGGAAGATGAATACATTTCCTGCATAGTGAATGTATAAAAGAAAGAAATCCTAGCATCTGCTTCTATTGAAGTAACTTATATTTTTGCTCCTGAAACCTCTGCTGACAGGATGGGGCCCTTAGTGCTACATTTAAATTTGGCCCAGGGCCTTTAGGGTTGCCTTTAAATCATCATATTAGCCACACACAAAAAAGTACACATATCAAATTTCAGAGTGGTAGCCGTGTTAGTCTGTATCAGCAAAAAGAACGAGGAGTACTTGTGTCACCTTAGCCCTGGTCTACACTGGAGGGAGGAGGGGGATCGACCTAAGTTACGCAACTTCAGCTATGGGCATAACATAGCTGAAGTCGACGTACTTAGATCTACTTACCACGGTGTCTTCACTACAGTGAGTCGACTGCTGCCACTCCCCTGTCGACTCTGCCTGCGCCTCCTGCTGAGCTGGAGCACAGAAGTCGACAGGAGAGCACTCGGGGATCGATTTATTGCGTCGATCCCCGCTGGATTGATCGCTGCCTGCCGATCTGGCCGGTAGTGAAGACATAACCTTAGAGACTAACAAATGTATTTGGGCATAAGCTTTTGCCCAAATAAATTTGTGAGTCTCTAAAGGGCCACAAGTACGCCTCTTTCTTTTTACATATCAAACTGTGAATGTAAGGTCAACTGCTCCTCCCACTGAAATGTAAAAGTCAACAGCCTCTCATGGGGAAACTTCTCATTTAAAAACTATTCAGTAGGATCTAGGCCCTTTTTTAATACCTAATTTCTTTCGCACAGCCATTTAGGACCAGAAACAGCCATGGGCCCTTAATATGTAGGAGAGTTCTGCTGTATTTATCATATACACTGCTAAACTTGTGCCAGAGGAGAGGGAAAAAACACTTCCAAGTGGAGAGTTTGCCTGCCTCTGCTGGTTTTTCACCACCTGAACTTTTTAGAATTTAAAGACTCAGGGTGAAATTCTCACTCCATTGAAATCAGTGAGAGTTTTCAAGCAAGGACCAGTAGTTAATTACAGTGTAAATGGGGGGGAAAAAAAGGCAGATTTGTTTCTAAATTAAATGGTTTTCAGAGGGTTTTTTTTACTAGTTATCAATGCATCTTTTGAATGACAAAAGAATCTTTAATGTGGAACATATATTAAAAGCTAAAAGTATTTCATAGTAAAAGCTCACACAAAACAAGAATGTCCCTCCTTGAAGCTGACCCTCAGCAATAAAAATGCAAATGTATTGGTTCATTCTGAACATTGGGCAACACGTTATTTCTTATGTGGTTTGGTTGTTTTCATGTATCAGTGAAATGTCTTTGGTGTCTCTTGCTTAAGCATTGCTGGAGTTCACTTTCTTAGAGATCTAATACCGCAATAATGTGTACACCTAAATTCCATTAACTTTTACAAGTATATTGAGCACATTACAATGGAGTGAATAAAACCTGTTAATTTTAAGGTGACAAAATGTCTCGCACTAAGAATGTATAAGGTGGCTCAGATTGTTGATCAGAAACAAAAGAGTATGCTCTTGGTACAATAGGTATCACAGTTTAGAGTCAGGTTCTGCCACCCTTGCTCATGTTGAGTAGCATCTTCTTATTCGGAGCGACAGTACTACCCAATTTGAGTTAGGGAAGCAGAATTGGATTGTAAGATCCTTAATGCAGGGATTGTCTTTTCTTGTGTGTTGGCCTCTAATAATTTTATTTGATTGAACAAATATACATTCCTGAAGTGTGTTCTCTGTACGTCTAAATGGAATTCTCCAATAGGGAGTCAGCAGGTGGATTTTGAATTTTCTTCCAGTTTTGGGGGAGAGAGGAAAAATGGAATGTTTGATTATCATTTGCATGTAAAGCATTCTTGGTCCTCCCCTTCTTTGCCCTCCCCCCAAATGAAAGAGTGCCTCAGACAAATGTTAATGTTAATCAACAGCTTTGTGACTTCATATAGGAAGTTGCCCGCCCTGTATGTGAGAGCAGAATATGGCCTACTCTATTTATCACTGCGCTTTTTAATAATAAACTAACAATTTGCATTTGACTCATTTGCAGAATCCTTTAAAACTAAACACTGGGTGGGAGACAGAGCTTTCCTCATGTTTTTTTTCCTATTTCCTTTTTGTATAACTAGGTTTTGCCAATCTTTATTGCAGTTAAATTAGGAAGGGCTGAATATTGTGAGGTGCTGTTGACCTTCACCTCCACTGGAAAGACTGGGCCCAGAATTTTCAGGTTAGGTATGAGAAATGTTAATGAGTCTATTAATATATACTGTGCATTTTTGTAATTGATCCAGATCTTGCTTGTCTGAATTTCAGATTGTATCAGCTGAATAGGAATGGATTAGAGGGTCTTATAAATCACCAACAAATGTGAGATGTGGTGTCATCCTCTAGTGGCCAAAAGATCTTCTCTACGGCTATTGGTGTAGGCTATAATTCTATTCCAGTGAAATCAAAGGCAAAATTCACTTTGGTTTCAGTACAAGCAAGATGTCTGGCCCCTGAGTTGTAACATACACATCCTCCATTTTTAAATAAAATAGTATTATCTTTAGCAGTTGTAGCATCTTAAATATATATTTGGGGATTTTTGTATATCTAGTTATAGGGTGTCATTCTTCCTTCAGATATCTTGTAGATTTTCCTGCTGCCTTTTGAATGGTATATTGTGTTTTATTGTATTACGGAATAGTGTTCCTGGTTTTTCTGTATTTACATCTGTTTGATGTAGGGATATTTGTAGTAAATATATCCATCATAGTGTAAACCAGATATGTAAATGTTGCCTCTCTTTCTTCAGAGCCTGTGTGGCAAGACAATGAGTAATACACTCCTATGCAAACCAGCAGATGAAAACCAGAGTGAGAACAAATAAGGGGCAGGGAAAGACTTCAAGAAGCAAATAGTATGAGGTTTCTGGCTGGCAAATGAATTTTGGTTGTGCAAGGGATTTTTCATAGTCTCCGGCATAGGACCAATGGCCATATTTTTTAAGGTGTTTAGGCATCCTACGATGCAGATAGGCACTTCAATGGTATTTTCAAAAGCACTTAGTGCCTAGGCACTTCTGCAAATCCCACTAGGTGTCTGCCTGCATCTTTAGGCACTTAAATACCTTTGTAAAACTGGCCCGCCCTTCCTGAACCCGTGAAGAGCTGAGGAACCTGAACTCCCGCTAACGTCATGGGGAGCTGACAGTGGTTCATACATCACAGAAGGTGCTGGACGCCTTTTAAGATAAGGACTTAAAAGTAAACTTGGGGATATTACAGAGCAGAAGCCTCATCTCAAGGCATGCTTGTGATGTCACTAAGGGTAGGAGTCAGCACCTGATCAGTTTAGTTGAGAAGTCCAGAAATACAACCCACTTTTATTTTAACCTTCCTGATCTTGTGTCCCAAAGTAAAGCCACAACCTGTGCTACACCAGACTTACATTTATGCACACACTCCTCCCAAAAATAACATTTTGCATTTAAAAAAAAAAGCCCATTGCTATTATGTCCTATGATATAACAGGGCACTTAGATGAAGATTTAAGCAAGTCAATTAGTTCTTTAATTAAATCTATAAAATTCCAGCCCTAATCTCTTAGCATATTTTACTGTATTTTATCTTAATGAGAGAGAGAACTCAGCTTTTAACAGTTTTCAGTCTGGTGACTCCTGTTTAGCTTCATTAAACTGTATTCTGAAATATGATTTTGCTTTTCTAGCTGTTTTAATAGTTCTGTTCTGTGGAGGGATAGTGTTTATTTCCTATTTCTTTTTCTGTGTTGGTGCCTTCTCCACTGCAAAACAAGGCTGCAGCCTTTAGCGTTACTCATAATACTCTTTTCAGCATTGGTGTGAGATTCATGAACTCAACAGAAGACCCGGTCCTGTTCCTATAGACACCAACTCTAATTTCTCCAAGAAAACACTATAGTATTTTAAGGTAGCTTTTAGGTACAGATTTAAATTGACAAAAGCAAGTCACTTCAGATCTGAAACTGACACTGTCCTTAAGAACATAAAAATGGCCAATGGTCCATCCAGCCTAGTAGCCTGTATTTGACAATGGCCAATTCCAGCTGTTTCAGAGGTATTTAGACTGAAGCATCCCCTGTCATCCAATCTGAGCTTCTGGCAGTTGGAGGTTTAAGAACACCCGGAGCATAGGGTTGCATCCCTGACCATCTTGACTAATGGCCATAGATGGACCTATCTTCCATGAACTTATCTAATTATTTTTTGAATGCAGTTATACTTTTGGCCTTCATAGCATTCCATGACAACAAGTTCCACAGGTTGATTATGCATTGTGTGAAGTAGTACTTCTTGTTTGTTTCAAATCTGCTACCTATTGATTTCATTGGATGACCCCTAGTTCTTGTGTTATATGATGGAGTACATAACACTTCTGTATTCACTGTCTCCACACTGTTCATGATTTTATAGACCTCCGTCTTATCTCCTCTTACTTGTCTCTTTTCTAAGCTGAACAGACCCAGTCTTTTTGATCTCTCCTAGTACTGAAGCTGTTCCATACCTGTAATCATTTTTGTTGCCCTTCTCTGTACCTTTTCCAATTCTAATATCCTTTTGGAATTCCAATTCTAATGTTCTTGATAGCTCAGTGAGCTAAATTCTGAGATGCTGAGCACACACAATTCCCAATTATTTAGATTTAGTGCAGCACTATTCAGCATATGGCTTCTTTTGCCTATATATTGCAGAAGTCTCTAATATGTGTTTTCATACACCATATTTGCTGCTCAGCTTAGGCAAAATATAGCATGTTAAGGATTACTAAATTTCCTCACTTTTTCTGGTTTATATAAAACTCTTAAGGATTCATATTTGATTTTTAATTTTTTTTTATTTTAAACTAGAAAATCTCGAAGTACAGGAAAGATGAAGCAACAGACCTATTTTATTGTTTTGTGTTTCACCTATTTTTGAAATTCATATTTATCTCATTGACTTAATGGTTTCTTCTCAGCTGTGGTGGTCTAACATGTTAATTGTGTGCAGCTATGACTTAATACACATTAATGTCTTCTTAGGCATGATTACTGTCTTTCATGCACTGCATATTTTTATGGATTAATGCCCCCCAAATCAGTGCTTTTCTAGTTATACATGTGCAACACTTATTTTAACTTCAGTGTGTATGTTGGGGTGAAAGGGTGGCTGATAGTCTTAAGCTCTGAGAAACTTGTTTGCCAATATTTTACAGTGCAGTTGTGACCCTGTAGGATTATGTAATGATAATGGTTGTGTTGAATAACCCTTACCTATAGCAGCCCTTCTGGGCTATAATGCAGAGTTTTAGCCACTTCATAGGGTATTGTTCCTTTCAGGTGTCCACATTTAATTTATTTAAAATACAAGGTAGGAAATCAGTATATGGAGAACCATGTTGTATTGTAATGTTATTCTCTGAGCATTTGAACAGGTCTGTTCCTTTAATGTATGCACTTAGAAGTAGGCTTCAGTGCATTGTTAAAATTGTTTTGATATTTCTGGTCTCAAAACTACATACAATATATTTCCCCTCAAAAGATGGTTCTTGCAGATAAGCCACAATTTGTTTTTCGTGTCAGAAAAACAGTCTTATATAATCAGATCCAAAATGTCCCTCACATAACCAGGCACATCCTTTCTTCCTTCTTGGACAACTTTTTTCTTCTTTTAGTTCCACATTCTTGTCCTTCCATACCTGGTCTCTACACTGATTCCCACCTCTCTCACCTTTCAAAATCAGGGGGAATTATCAAGCATTCTAGGAGATCTATAAATGGGCTGGATTTTTATGATACATTATTCTGTGAAAACACAATTCTGAATTCCGAACAGACCCTAATGTCTCTCAGAACCTGCATATCCGATGCTTAAAATCTCTCAGTGAATGTATGGTAATTTTTTTAGAGATCAGCTTGTCCCCAGTGCTCCATCTTACATCTCTCAGAGTCAGAGCAAATGCTTACTAGACCAGATCCAAGTAGATTGTTTTAGTCAACCCATAAATCGTGGAATGGATTAAAAACCTGAAAGCTGCTTGGAACTGAAATTTTTTTTTAAACCGGAAGCAGAATCCTCACAAAATAAATTAAAATCTCAAAACCTTCATTTCCCTTTCCATTAACTTCTGATTTTCTTTGCAGATGCAGGAAGGTTCTGGTTCAGAGTTAATGGATTGATTGTAAAAGGGAAATGAATGAATGAGTCTCTCTTCTCCTCCCACCCCTTCCCTTTTTTCCTTTACCATGCTCATGATAAATATAATTATGGATGGGATGTTTCCATGGATTTTAAATGAAAAAGAGAAATGGCAAGACTGAAACTCATACAGGGATAATATTTTTTGAAGTTGCCAGAGAGCAGAAGATAATGTTGTGAACATTCAATTGCTCATCTAACTTATTTAGAAAAGAAAGACTCTTTCACCTTCCAGCCAGTGTGCCTGTTCTGGATGAACAGACCCAGCATAACACTGTAATGTATTCAGCACTGTGGGAATTGCACCTTCCAAGATGTGCAGGAAAAATAACAAGTTGGAGGAAAGAAGTGGAGCGGGGGGGGGGGGGCGCAGTGACGGATGGTATTTTGGATGTACATGCAGAGTATCTCTGGATTTCTGGAAGGAGATCACATTTATTTATCTTTCCTCCCACTCCCATTCGTGGGCTGGGTGTTGTCTGGATCCCTAACAATAAAGGGTGATAGAGCAGGAAAAGCATCAAGCCTCCTGTTTCCCCCACCCACACTTTAAAACAGAAGTAATCTCCTTTTGGGGATAGAAGAACAAAGGTGCAGTGGAGCTGGGCTCTGTCTGAGCTGAAGCTGAAGAACAATGCAGTGAAGGAGAGGGAGACAGACTTTCCTTTGACATTCTGGATATTCTAATGGGGGCTCACTTTGCCTTTAACTTGAAAGAACATAGAGAACTGAGAAGTTATATGAACTGCATTACAGATCAATGGGCATGACATATATTAGTGTGTGTTACATGTATGGGTGTAGGCATGTGAAAGGAAGGTTACATGTTATAGATATGTGTGGAAGAGAATGTATGGTATGTGTGTAAGGGTGGGTTACATGTTATGTGTGTGGAAGAAGGGTGCATGTTCCATGTGTGGAAGGGGGTCCCTGATGAGTGCATGTGTGTGGAAGGGATGGGGGAACAGTTAACTGTGTGGGAGGGGTAGGGTGCCTGTTATATGTATGTAAAGAAGGGGTGTGTGCATGGCATGGATGGGGGGAAGGGGTGCATGTTATCTGTGAGAGGGCAAGGGGCTGTGTGCGGGGGGTGCATAGTGTATGTGAATGGGGAAAGGGACTGCATGTTATATGTGTGTGAATGCATCATGCATGTTTATATAGAGTTGGGTCACATAAAAGGAGTCCATTAAACCGCTCAAAGTGCAGCAAACCGCCGGGTTGCCTTGTAGCTTTGCCATCATCGGAAGTGGTTTGTCTCTCCAAACACTGTGCCGTGCGGGTCTGGAGCTGTCCAGGTGCTGAATTTCTCTCCAGCCCGTTTTAATGCAAAGAGGCGACGGCTTGCGGTAGCTGACTAAAGCAAAATGCAACGCTGCAACTTCCTGCCAGCCGCTCTCTTTGCGATGCAGCCGCCTGCCCCTCCGGACTAAAGGCACGTCTGGAGCATGCATTGTTCAGTGCTCTGATCGCCTCACGCTTTCCCCTTCTCCAAGCCCCAGGTGGTCACAAAATCAGCTCGTTAGACAGGTTTCCCGGGAAAAGGCCACGCGTGCCCCCTGCCCCGTGTGCACAACAGGAAAATAAAGGGGTTAGAATTTGTTTAAAAACAAAAACACTCCCTGCCGACCTCGCCACTCCGCACAAAGGATACAACTGGATTCATCAGAACCGTGCAGCACTTACCTTGCCCGGCCACAGGAGCTACTTTGGAGAGGGAGGGTTGTCAGGGGCTGGCAAAACAGAGCCCCAAGCATGAAATCTGCCACGGTGTTAACTAACCATTCTCATCCGCCGTGGTCTGTAAAACGGAGAGGCAGATAGTGCCGAGTATGCGGGTTGGTCGTGCTGCAGACCCTGCGAGGCTGGAGTAGCTGCACACCCCAGCCACCTCAGCAGCACTCACTGATCCCAGCCAAAATGTTCAACTTTATTTAGGAGGGAGAATGGATCACATGAGGAGCTTCACCAAGCTGGGAGGAGCATGTTAGTGCAAAATCAGGTCACTAACGTAAAAAGCCAGGACTTAGTCATAGACACAAAGATTAATAGTGTTAGCATAATCCAGGCATATAAAGCAGGCTGAGACAAAGCCAGGAGATACTCACAGGAATTAAAAGCATCGCTGTTTTCCTCTCTTGTCTATGTCATTTATCAGGCTAATCTATTGCTCTTTTTAACAGGCGAGTTTTACTCATTTAGTCAAAAATAAATTAGAATGGGAAAGAACTGTTTTCACCTTCCAAGTGCTGTTGGCATTTCTCGCTCTCTCTCGCTCTCTCTCTTTTTTTTTTTTTTACCGGCTGTTAGTTTAAGATTTGTACAGGTTTGTTTGTTTTGTTCTATTTTGGGCAGGTTATTTTTTAAAGCAAGGACTCAAAATTATTTACCTTGTCTATCCCTCTGTCTATATCCTGGATATTTGGAGGGTTTCCTGTATGATCTAGTCATAGACACATCCCCAAACATATCAAAATCCCACAGGGAATAATATCATTTTTACAATGGTGTCTGTGATTCCAATTCTCAATTTATATCTGTTGATCAAACAAAAGAGAGAGGCCTGATAGTCAAGATCACAGTGTCTCAGTGGCTGAAGAGTGGTGGTAGAAGTTTCTGCAGTCTCCTGTATAGAGCAATGGCCTATGGCCACCATCCTCCTCCTCCTGTTGACTTCAGTGGGAGCGTAGTTAGGAAAAGAGCTATCCATCAGTCCTGAAAGATTTGTTACAGCGTGACCAGATATGTAATTGCCTTGTCTGTTCCACCACCAAATGCACATTAAAAACCCCACATGATCTAGGATGGACTTAGATAAATCACATTTAGATAAATTAAACTTAGTGGCCAAAATGTTCAAACTTGGATACCTAAACCTGGGAACCTAAGCACATATTTCAGCACCTGCTGTCTGTAAGTGGCCGGATATTTATAGAAGCTGAGTAACTGTTGCTCCTTTTTTCAACATGCTTTTATTTTGCATCCCTCCCCATGCCACCTTTTCTTTGTCTGCATTTTATTTTAGACTGTAAACTCAATGGGAAAGAAGAGCGCTAAGCACCTCTGAAAATCAGGCTACATTTTTATGTGCTGAAATAAATTCCCTATCCCAAACAGGTTATAAAAAAAATACAGACAAAGGGAAATCAGTAAGGGAATGGATATGTAAGACTGAGCCCTGATCAACCCCCTTCCCCCTCCCATATTAAACCAGCCTTTGGTGAAACTCAGGGAGTTAACCATAAAGATGCACCATAAAGCCAAAATGAGTAGCATATATTCTGTTAAAATAAAATTATTTGGAAAAGGGCTATGCACTCCAAACAACAAAAAATGACTCAGCCAACTAACAGAGTGCAACTATTCACAGAGTAGCATTCTCTCTTCCGAACTAGTAGTGTGGTGCAGTGGCTGCCCCACACAGGAAGAAGAAGGGGTTAAAAGCAGCACCAGGGAAGCTGTGCAGAACCCACTAATCAGGAAAGGATTTATTGAGCCCACCAATAGGGGGAAGGCTTGCTGGAGCAGCTAATCAGGGCCCGCAAGGGCCATATATAAAGGGCTGCTCAGGAAAGCAGAAGGGAGTCTCTCCCTGGAAGGCAAGGGAGGAGGCTGCCTGAAGAAGTGCTGCAGGGGCAGGGGCAGGGGCAGGGGCAGGGGCAGGGTGAGCTGCTGACTGACTGACCACTGCCAGACTAGGGCCTCGCTATAAAGTCTGAGAGAGTGCTGGGGCTATAGAGGAAGTGGCTCAGGGACAATAGGCAGCAGGTTGGATGAGGGCAGTAGGTGGCTGCTGGCTTCAGGGTCCCTGGGTCGGGACCCAGAGTAGTGGGTGGGCCTGGACCCCCCAACCCCTTGTATCCCATCTAACAATGAGGAGAGTGGCTGGTATCCAGACTGCAGTTTGCCCCTGAAGTGAGGGGCTGGACCTTGAACTGCAGTTGGCCGCTGAGGTAAGTGGTGGGACTAAGGACTGCTGGTCCCCCGGAAGCGGGGAGATACTGGAGTCGGGGCACAGCTAGAGTACTGTGCCCAGAAGAGGATGCTGTGGTCTGGAGAGCAACATAGGTCCAAAGAGTGGAGACAGCAGTGACGGCAGGCGTGACACCACTAGCTGAGGATCCGAGAGCTAATTTCCAGGACAGCCAGCAGGAGGTGCCGCGGTGGTGGGTTCTGCTTGTTACAAGCAGAAAATAAACCAGCTTTGGCAGTTAGACTGAAGCATTGACTATTCCCCCTTTCAAATTATTGTTATACACACACCTTCTACTGAAATGTCTTTTTCAGTTGAAAGAGCTGTGTGGCCAGTTACAAAGCTCTAACAATTGAAGCTTCTACTAGGTTGGATTAATGCAAGTGAGGTTTTTTTCTCTTCATTTTAATAGGCACATTTTAATAGGCTTCCGTCCACCTCTACTGCACCCTTCCCCATGCACTTTTTTGAAAGAGGGTTTTTTTGGTTTGTTTGTTTGTTTTTGTCTCTGAACACTACTGGACAAAAAGACATCCTTGTATCTGCGGGAGTGTTTGAAAGTATTCTCATTTATTTTTATGCTACATAGACTTATTTTCTACAACATTTGTTTTTAGTCTAGCAACTTGCCTAACAAGCTAAAATGGTCTGCAGTCCATCGGATTTTCAGAAGAATATCACTGGATAAAAAGACTATCAACCCACTAAAAGAATGATATAGAAAATGTATTTGTGTGGCATCACCCTGTCTCTTTCAGAAAGATGATCTTAAGAAATCCAAAGGTGCAATAAATCATCTATATCATAGTTGCGTTTGTGACAAGACACGATGGCCATGAGCCTGATCCAAAGCCCATTGAAGTCAAAGGAAAGACCATATTCTGTTCTCACAGATGAAGGCTTGAAAACGAACAGCTGGACAAGATCTTCAGGCACTGAAATGGACTGAGAGATTTTCTCCTAATCTGCAGTGAAATGCTCTTTGTTTTTTATCATGGAAATCTTTGGCATCCCAATGAAATTATTGACATTTCAGCTGCTCATTGTGTCTGTAGCATTTTATTTTATTTAAAGTAAATTTTATAACGTGGTATTACACCACTGTGGATTTGGCTCTGGCAGCTACAGTTTCAAGTTTAACAGAGTGAAAGTCACCTTTGCTACTTGCTTCAGAGTTAGTCTCTAGGAACACAAATAACAAAGGTAGTGACCACACATACATTCACAAGTACAAGGTCTAGACATTTTACAAGTTTTATTAAAGTTACGATTACCCAGGTATAGAGAAATTCTATATGGACCTATGTACAAGTTACAAATATAGTTATACTCACATCCTTAACACTAGCGTTAGGGTGTAATGGATCTCATGGATTGATCATCTGTAGAGGAATGGTTCCTGCTGGAGTGTCCCATAGGGAGCTCAATTTTTCCGTTCTGGGCATCCCCTTCTTATAATGTGATTCTGTCTATACTTACATTCTGTGCATGTTCATAAAAGTGTCAACCCTCTTTTCTCTTATTGGTCTGTCCCCCCTGGAAACTTAAGGGACCCCAATTTTCTATAGGCTGTGTCAGTGCCATTTATTCTCATTAGCATTGACTCACAACCTGTAGCCTGTGGTTAAGACACATGTTGGAGACAGATGCAACTTTACAGTATTTTTATGATCTAATAGTTATCTTCTGGGTAATTTTTTTGCAATCTTACCAGTTGGTACCTCTTTTCCCATCGTCTTAAGGCATCGGGTTATTTTCTGGTCATGTATGTCATCATTTCTTGTCTCCAAGGCCTAAAATAGCTAAGCTAAAGTCTTGCAGGCCTCAGCCTACAGGTTCTTGCATTTCAGCTTGTCTTACCCATGTCTAATACTTTGATCAGTATATAGAGGAACCATTTTTATACTTTTGTAATTCTACAAATTCATTCTAATTAACATACAATGAATATATATGATATAACATATTGATATATCATAACATCACACAATAAATGGATAATAAACTAAAATAATTGGCTACATGTCTTAAAAATTATATAATTAGTAACACTTCACACCTCTAGACTGGCTTTTATCTAAGGGTTTAAAGTGCTTTATAAACATTAACTCAGCCTGACGCTGACTGTGTGGCATAGGTAAAAGGTATATAGGGATTGCTTTCAAGGTAATGTTTTACCATATCTTATCTTCAGCACTTATTTTGTTGTCAAGGTGATATCTCATTATGTAAAAATTTCAGCAGAAAACCCTTTAGATGTAATGATTACTCTTTCACCTTGCTACAGAGAAAAAGGAATGTAGCGTTACTTATGATTTTTGCTTTATATGGAACTATTGGAATCCAAAACTGAACAGACATATGTTAAAAAAAGAGTGATTAAAAGTTAAATTTCTCATCAAAAACAGGCCATCAGATCTCCTCTTCATGTGGTGAAGTTATAAATATTGACTGCATGAAAAGAGCCAAGATTATTTGCCAAACATAATGAAATAAAATCAAGTTACGTAAAAAGCTTCAATGACTTGTATTTGTTGTTCTTTCTGTCCAGTATTAGGGAGAAAGTATGATTTTATTGGTAGACATAAAATTTATTTTATTGAAAAATCAGTTTACACTTTACTCCTGGAAGAGAACATAGTACAAAAATGGCTCACATCAGTGCTGTCACCATATGAACTGTTATCACTAACTTTAACTTGCTCATAAAACACAGAGGGCTGAAAGTAGATTTCAAATAAATTGTTTAGAGTTATCAGCAAATGTCCTACTAACAGGTGTAATATTGTACATGGGTATTCATGGAATTCTGTATGAGGGCATATTGAAAAGTTGGGAACTGTTTTTTTCAGAAAGGAAGCAAATGAGAAGGAACATGATAGAGCTACATAAAATAATGAATTATATAGAGAAGGTAAATCAAGAGCTCCTATTTTTCCTGCCTCAGAATATAAGAACAAGGAGGCACTCAATGAAACTGAAAGGCAATATATTTAAAATTGTTAAAAGGAAATACTTTTTAACATAAGCACATTGTTAACCTGTGGAACTCATTGCTACAAGATAGCACCAAGGGCTGGAGCTTAGTAGGATTCAACATTCACAGGGGAATGAGAGCATTCATAATTAAATATAATATGTTAATACGATAGGATAATTTTTAAAAAATGTATAGGGGACATAAACCATCATGTTTCAGGCTATAATCCAGTCACTACCTGACAGAGTTAGAAGGAAACTTCTTCTTTGAGCAGGTTAGTCTTTAATTTTCCATTAGATGGTTTAATTCACCTTCCTCTGAAGTATCTGAAACTGGCCAGTTTCAGGGCCAGAGGACTAGATGGACCACTGGTCTGATCCATTGAGTCAATTCCTATGTTCCTACCATAAAAATGGTTCTACCACCTCTCCCAGACAAAAGTACAGATTCCGATCTCAGTTACATCCATATAAATCTTGAGTAACTTCCTTGCGGTCAACTACTGGGATGCAACTGTATGAATGTACACATGCATAATTTTCTGACTAGCCCTGATAATATTGGCTAGAAAATCACTGTTTCTTTGGGAAGATAAAAAAAAAACTATAAAAGAAATATTCTGGAATACAGAAATCTAATAAGAGTATTCTAATGCATGTAAGATAGGTATGTCTTGTTTTACACTGCTGTATTGCAAAGGTCAGAACTGTTAAAGAATCCAACATGCTTTCAAAATGGCCCAGAGTAATCCCAGAATAGATCTCTGCCAGCACCAACCTTGTCATTTCTTGGAGGTTCTTTTGTTGTCTTTCTTGACTCAGAGAGAGAGCCAGTTAAATTTAAACACCAATCACATCTCTGGATGGCAACTTTCACTTTACACAGAGAAGTAGAAGTATTTTCCTGTAAATGAAGTTTCAACCACTGTACATATCTTCATTTGTTTTGTATCTGCAGTTGACTTTTTCCTCTGATTTTCATTTTAAAAAGAAAATAGAGAAGCTTTCAGAGGGGAGGAAGGGCCCATCCATCAGTTGGCAGATCTAAGGTTAACAGGCTCATTTTCTTTCAAAAGGGAATCTACAACAACTGCAGGTTTCAGAGTAGCAGCCGTGTTAGTCTGTATCCGCAAAAAAAAACAGGAGTACTTGTGGCACCTTAAAGACTAACAAATTTATTTAAGCATGAGCTTTCGTGAGCTAAAGCTCACTTCTTCGGATGCATAGAATGGAACACACAGACAGGAGATATTTATACATACAGAGAACATGAAAAGGTGGAAGTATGCATACCAACAGGCAGAGTCTAATCAATTGAGATGAGCTATCGTTAGCAGGAGGAAAAAAACTTTTAGAAGTGATAATTAAGATGGCCCATAGAAGGTGTGAGGAGAACTTAACATAGGGAAATAGATTCAATTGGTGTAATGACCCAACCATTCCCAGTCTTTGTTTAAACCACAGTTAATTGTATCTAGTTTGCATATTAATTCAAGTTCAGCAGTCTCTCTTTGGAGTCTGTTTTTGAAGTTTTTTTGTTGCAAAATTGCCACCTTCAAGTCTGTCACTGAGTGGTTAGAAAGGTTGAAGTGTTCTCCCACTGGTTTTTGAATGTTATGATTCCTGATGTCAGATTTGTGTCCATTTATTCTTTTGCGTAGAGACTGTCCGGTTTGGCCAATGTACATGGCAGAGGGGCATTGCTGGCACATGATGGCATATATCACGTTGGTAGATGTGCAGGTGTACGAGCCCCTGATGGTGTGTCTGATGTGATTAGGTCCTGTGATGGTGTCACTTGAATGGATATGTGGACAGAGCTGGCATCGGGCTTTATTGCAAGGATAGGTTCCTGGGTTAGTGTTTATGTTGTATGGTGTGCGGTTGCTGGTGAGTATTTGCTTCAGGTTGGGAGGCTGTCTATAAGCGAGGACTGGCCTGTCTCCCAAGATCTGTGAGAGTGAGGGATCATCTTTAAGGATAGGTTGTAAATCTTTGATGATGCGCTGGAGAGGTTTTAGTTGGGGGCTGTAGGTAAGAAACTACACCATCTGCTCAAAAAACTCCCTGAGAAAGCACAGGAACAGATCTATACAGACACATGCCTGGAACCCCGACCAGGTGTATTCTATTTGCTACCCAAGATCCATAAACCTGGAAATCCTGGACGCCCCATCATCTCAAGCATTGGTACTTTAACAGCAGGATTGTCTGGCTATGTGGACTCTCTCCTCAGGCCCTATGCCACCAGCACTCCCAGCTATCTTCGAGACACCACTGACTTCCTGAGGAAACTACAATCCATCAGTGATCTTCCAGAAAACACCATTCTGGCCACTATGGATGTGGAAGCCCTCTACACTAACATTCCACACGAAGATGGACTACAAGCCATCAGGAACAGTATCCCCGATAATATCACGGCTAACCTGGTGGCTGAACTTTGTGACTTTGTCCTCACCCACAACTATTTCACATTTGGGGACAATATATATCTTCAAGTCAGTGGCACTGCTATGGGTACCCGCATGGCCCCTCAGTATGCCAACATCTTTATGGCTGACTTAGAACAACGCTTCCTTAACTCTCGTTCCCTAACACCCCTACTCTACTTGCGCTACATTGATGACATCTTCATCATCTGGACTCATGGAAAAGAAGCCCTCGAGGAATTCCACCAAGATTTTAACAATTTCCATCCCACCATCAACCTCAGCCTAGACCAATCCACACAAGCGGTCCATTTCCTAGACACTACTGTGCTAATAAACGATGGTCACATAAATACCACCCTATACCGGAAACCCACTGACCGCTATACTTACTTACATGCCTCCAGCTTCCATCCCGGACACACCACACGATCCATTGTCTACAGCCAAGCTCTAAGATACAACCGTATTTGCTCCAATCCCTCGGACAGAGATAAACACCTACAAGATCTCTATCAAGCATTCTTAAACCTACAATACCCACCTGCTGAAGTGAAAAAACAGATTGACAGAGCCAGAAGAGTACCCAGAAGCCACCTACTACAGGACAGGCCTAAAAAAGAAAATAACAGAACACCACTAGCCATTACCTACAGCCCCCAACTAAAACCTCTCCAGCGCATCATCAAAGATTTACAACCTATCCTTAAAGATGATCCCTCACTCTCACAGATCTTGGGAGACAGGCCAGTCCTCGCTTATAGACAGCCTCCCAACCTGAAGCAAATACTCACCAGCAACCGCACACCATACAACATAAACACTAACCCAGGAACCTATCCTTGCAATAAAGCCCGATGCCAGCTCTGTCCACATATCCATTCAAGTGACACCATCACAGGACCTAATCACTTCAGACACACCATCAGGGGCTCGTACACCTGCACATCTACCAACGTGATATATGCCATCATGTGCCAGCAATGCCCCTCTGCCATGTACATTGGCCAAACCAGACAGTCTCTACGCAAAAGAATAAATGGACACAAATCTGACATCAGGAATCATAACATTCAAAAACCAGTGGGAGAACACTTCAACCTTTCTAACCACTCAGTGACAGACTTGAAGGTGGCAATTTTGCAACAAAAAAACTTCAAATACAGACTCCAAAGAGAGACTGCTGAACTTGAATTAATATGCAAACTAGATACAATTAACTGTGGTTTAAACAAAGACTGGGAATGGTTGGGTCATTACACCAATTGAATCTATTTCCCTATGTTAAGTTCTCCTCACACCTTCTATGGGCCATCTTAATTATCACTTCTAAAAGTTTTTTTCCTCCTGCTAACGATAGCTCATCTCAATTGATTAGACTCTGCCTGTTGGTATGTATACTTCCACCTTTTCATGTTCTCTGTATGTATAAATATCTCCTGTCTGTGTGTTCCATTCTATGCATCCGAAGAAGTGAGCTTTAGCTCACGAAAGCTCATGCTTAAATAAATTTGTTAGTCTTTAAGGTGCCACAAGTACTCCTGTTTTTTTACAACAACTGCCTCTCTTTACTGCAGGGATTGCTTGGAAACTTAGCCATGGAGGGAATGTGCCTGGGCTTTTCTGCAGGGAATTACCTACTCTGATGGGTCTGTAGGAGAAGGAAGCTCTGGTAAGTCTGCTGATATGGTCTGCATTTATCTGTCTTTCTACCTCTCTTGCACCCATCACAATAGTATTTGAGTGCAAGGGGTCAACATTTTGACTCCCTTTATTTGAACCTCCAGATTCCTGGGCTTTTTGATCTTTCCCTGACCTTGGCTCTCCTGACCTGTTATATGCTCTCCTCACCATGGGATGCAACCCATTCATTTCCCCTGGATCACAAAGAAATACACTTTTGTAAAACTCTCTATTGAGGATATCATTGTTCAAAAGCTACTGACTGTGTATGTATGATTTTGTCTTGGCTAACACATTGTCATTATGTTCCGTAACATCTGGTGGCGTCAGCCTTGTCATGCTGACACAAATCAGCTTGTGTTGAGAACCCAGATTTTTTCAAGGGCAATAGCAAATAGTTGGGTTGCACTTGTCTTTAAAGAGAGCCACATTTTTCATGAACAGCTTGTGATGTCATTACATAAATCAGCCTTTGTGTTAGTGGATTCTTAGCATGGTAAGAACTTTCAATTTACAGCCACAGAGTGTACTTTAGACCTTTCAGCCATGTTTTGAATGCCTGTGCGGCATGCACTTAGCAAAAGAAGTACAACACTCTGGGCCCACTTCTGCCACACTTGCATGTAGAGTACGTCATCACTAGATTTTTGTACCTGGAGTTAATTGACTGCCAGTTAACTCAAAGTAGTTAACATGTTTGTAAAAGCTAGTATGGACAATCCCCACGTGTTTGGTCTACAACACTAAAAACTTTTGTTCTTTACCCAGTGATGATCCCTAGCATAAAAAAAACAAATGTTTGTAGCCTGGATGAAATGTGTGGAGTGTGTCCATACTAGCCGTTACAAACGTGCAACTACCTTGAGTTAATTTGCAATCAGCTAGTGAAGACTTCCCTCAGTAGCACCATACTTCTCAAGTAGTTTCACTGAATTCCAGAAAGCTACCCGAGGAGTAAGACTTTTCTGAGAATTAGGCTCTCTGAAGTGTATTCAGCCTTCTGTTTCCACCAGCAATTTATATGTCCTCTAACTGACCACAAAAATGTGTTAGAGTGGAGTATTTCATATCTTGTCTACAACTGTATTGTGAAATAAAACAGAGATAAAAGACTGTAGATGCAAGAGTCTGCTAGAATTGCAGGGAAATTAACATTTTCTATCCACTTCACAAGGTGTTGTGAGACTCAGTTCATTAAAGTTTGTAACCTGTTTTGATGCCCTTAGAAAAACTTGCAGCATATACATGCAAATTAATATTCTAGCACTCAGAATGCATATACATATATACATCTAATCAAAGCAAAATGCATTATTGTGCTAATAAAATGTCTGTGTTATGTATGTATGTGTTTGCACCTCTATATATGTGATGATAGAGATACATGCCCTACACTCAATCAGAAAATAATAGTGTAACACATTTATAGCTACTATAAACCATTTTTATTTCATTTTATTTAATATAGAATCCCGAACTCAAGGTCGGATTTAACCATCTCACCCAGTAAAATCCAAACCTCTTTGGTTCTGATAGCAGTCTGTCTGAATTTAATGTGATTCAGGAAGAAAGCCAGAGTTTCTATTAAATCCTGATTTTTTTAGAACAAACACTGTTTTCACCCATAAACTCACATATGTTCTAGGTTTTGGAACCTCAGCTTTGACAGTAGAATGACATCATTATCTCTATCTCCGCATTCCACCTTGGCCCAGCCTATGTGTGCTGCTGCTGTGGTGTAATGGGACTGGAAAAAGCAGGCCAGGAGAATTCCCTGCTGATTCTGACATAGGGCAGTGTAGTGTGCTGGGGGAGGCGGGACAGGGACAGGGACAAGGACAGGAGACGCTTGTTGGGGATGGAAGGGACAGGGCTGCAGGGCGTAGTGCAGTGGAGATTGTGAGTAGTACTGTGACCTATGTGCAGCCGGGCAAAGGTTGCATATGTTGCAGTGAGGGCTACACCAGCTCCCAGAACAGTCTAGATTTGGGAGGATGCAAAAATGGATTCAAGTCAGTTTAGCCTCCCCGCTCTGGACTACTCCTGTGCTGTGCGTGTATAGGAGGGTCAAACACTTAGTTGCTTCTGTAGACCAACCCCATCACACACACCAGGCGTTCCTTACGTTCCTCCATCTCCCCCACCCCCAAGTTTCCTGTATGCTACCCTCCCTTCCCCTCTATTTCAGGGACTCCCTGCAACCCACACCTCATCCCCTTCCTCATGCCTGGGGCTCTGTGTGTCCCACATTTCCCCTTCCCCTATACCTTTCTCTGCCCTCTTCCTCTGATGCCAGGGGTTCTGTGTGTGCTGCCATTGCACCCCTTCTCCCTGTGTCCCCGCCCATTCACCCCTTCCAGGATCTCATTCTCCTTCCCGCCCTCCCATGTCAGAGGCTCCTTGTGCCCTCTCATTCCCCCTTTTCTCCCCTTTTCCACCCTAGTAGGAGCTCTGTGTGCCCTCCCATCTCCGCCTCCACCACATGCCAGTGGCTGTATGTCCCCCTCACTCCCCACATCACTGTCTCCTATTCTTCTCTTCCGGGCAGAGGTTCCGTGTGCCCTCATTTCCCTCTTCCCATCCTCCTACCGCATTTCTTATTTATTTTCTTTTAGTCTGGGAGATAAGTCATTCAGGGTGTCCCCTTTTTAAACTATACTGGGAAAATGGGCAGAGGTGAGATGTGGGGTACTGTTATGCTGGGAGGTGTTAATGAGAGCCTGGGGTCTTTAATCTATAGACAGTTACTGAGGTGTTTGAACTTGTGGGGTCTATTTACCACATGTCAGGGGCACCATGTGTCACCCATTCTCCCTTTCTGTGCATTGCATGATACAGGGGTCTGGGGGAAATAAATAGTGTATAATCATATAATTAAAGACTGTGGCATAGAGCATATGCACAAGGGGGTCGAATTAAGTTTGCACAGGCAACTTTACTTATGGCATTTCCTAATTTTTGAGTGCTTGACTTTGTAACCTGAATAATGTTCTGTTAATATCGTGTGTGTGTGTGTGTGTGTGTATAAATACTGTTTTATAATAAAACTGGCTTGTCTCCAAATCATGTCAGTTTCACACTGCCTGCTGTTACCATATTCAAAGTGGAAGCAGCTGGTATGCTAAAATGAGCTATGGACTTTGGAATCCTTTAAGGTTAGGAACTGAGTGGTTGGAGTGAGATATTTACACAGGATGGAATCTTTGTTGGCCTGTTGGATTCCTCCCACCATTTTTCTCCACTGTATTTCATAGAGCAAAATAAAAAAAAAAAACAACCTCTCTCTGAGGTGTGCTGCTGTTCTATTCTGACAAGTGACTCTAAAAATGCCATGGTGGGGTTTTGTGGTTAACGTGTCTCCGTGATGTCTCTATCAAATATGCCCAATTCACAAGTAAAAAGATGCTTATTTTTTTCTTCATGACTGCCAGCTGCAAACACAGCATGGGATCTGAGAGTCAAGCTGAGGTCTGCTCTGTCACATATCACTAACAAAAAAGATTCTGCAGTCAGAACTTAGTTAACTATTCTGTTGATAATGCTAGAGCCAGAATACAATCTAGCTCCCTCTCCCATTTCTGGGTGGGCTCTGCATTGCTAACTAGAGCAGGGGTCAGCAACCTTTCAGAAGCGGTGTGCCGAGTCTTCATTTATTCACTCTAATTTAAGGTTTTGCATGCCAATAATACATTTTAACGTTTCTAGAAGGTCTCCTTCTAGAAGTCTATAATATATAACTAAACTATTGTTGTATATAAAGTAAATAAGGTTTTTAAAATAAATTAAAATGCAGAGCCCCCTGGACTGGTGGCCAGGACCCAGGCAGTGTGAGTGCCACTAAAAATCAGCTCATGTGCCGCCTTCGGCACGCGTGCCATAGGTTGCCTACCCCTGAACTAGAATAAAAAAAAATAGCAAAAATATATACTAGTTATTAAAATAAGCAAATATATATTTGAATACACACAGGGAACAGGTCTTTTGAATAGGAAAGTATGGTTTTTACTTAGACACTTCAGAGCAGAACCACATTTTAAGGTCCCTCTTTCGTGATCTTAGGGAAATGGAACCTTAGAGAAGTCCTGTTTGGATTATTCAGAAATAAAGAGCAGAATGAAATCTGAGTATTCTGTCCACTTTACCCTATCCTAGAATCTTTATACAAGAGAAAGGTCAATACATTTGGAACTAATGATGTAAATAACTTTTAAAGGCCACTTTTAGAATATTTACAACAGAAGGACATAATGAAAAATATCCTGGATAGGATTTTAGGACCTATAGTTTTCATTTGCAAAATTCCCATTGAAGCTAGTGTGTGGAGTGGCTGCACATAGTCTAGATTTGATTTGATAATCTCTTATAACAGTGGAGAGTAAATGGATCACCTGTAGGTATTCAGAAGGCATGTTCCCCCCCAAAGCACAGCATTGCTCAGCTGGCCAGATGTAATGGGCTGGAGGTTCATCCTCTAATTAAATCAGGTATTGGATGCAGCTGGTGGCAGGGAATCAGAATAAAATTAGGTCCTGTGATGGTGTTGCTGGTGCAGATATGTGGGCAGAGTTGGCATCGAGGTTTGTTGCATGGATTGGTTCCTGAGCTAGAGTTACTATGGTGCGGTGTGCAGTTACTGGTGAGAATATGCTTCAGGTTGGCAGGTTGTCTGTGGGCAAGGACTGGCCTGCCACCCAAGGCCTGTGAAAGTGTGGGATCATTGTCCAGGATGGGTTATAGATCCCTGATGATGCGTTGTAGGGGTTTTAGCTGGGGACTGTATGTGATGGCCAGTGGAGTCCTGTTGGTTTCTTTCTTGGGTTTGTCTTGCAGTAGGAGGCTTCTGGGTACACGTCTGGCTCTGTTGATCTGTTTCCTTATTTCCTCGTGCGGGTATTGTAGTTTTGAGAATGCTTGGTGGAGATTTTATAGGTGTTGGTCACTGTCTGAGGGATTAGAGCAGATGCGGTTGTACCTCAGTGCTTGGCTGTAGACAATGGATCGTGTGGTGTGCCCGGGATGGAAGCTGGAGGCATGAAGGTAGGCATAGCGGTCGGTAGGTTTTCGGTATAGGGTGGTGTTAATGTGACCATCACTTATTTGCACCGTGGTGTCAAGGAAGTGGACCTCCCGTGTAGATTGGTCCAGGCTGAGGTTGATGGTGGGGTGGAAGCTGTTGAAATCGTGGTGGAATTTTTCCAGAGTCTCCTTCCCATGGGTCCAGATGATGAAGATGTCATCAATGTAGCGTAGATAGAGAAGGGGCGTGAGTGGACGAGAGCTGAGGAAGCATAGTTCCAGTGACACCATCACAGGACCTAACCAGATCTGCCACACCATCACCGGTTCATTCACCTGCACATCCACCAATGTAATATACGCCATCATATGCCAGCAATGCCCCTCTGCTATGTACATCGGCCAAACTGGACAGTCTCTACAGAAAAGGATAAATGGACACAAATCAGATATTAAGAATGGCAATATACAAAAACCTGTAGGAGAACACTTCAACCTCCCTGGCCACACAATAGCAGATCTTAAGGTGGCCATCCTGCAGCAAAAAAACTTCAGGACCAGACTTCAAAGGAAACTGCTGAGCTTCAGTTCATCTGCAAATTTGACACCATCAGCTCAGGATTAAACAAAGACTGTGAATGGCTTGCCAACTACAAAACCAGTTTCTCCTCCCTTGGTTTTCACACCTCAACTGCTAGAGGAGGGCCTCATCCTCCCTGATTGAACTAACCTCGTTATCTCCAGCCTGCTTCTTGCTTGCATATGTATACCTGCCCCTGGAAATTTCCACTACATGCATCCGACGAAATGGGTATTCACCCACGAAAGCTCATGCTCCAAAACTTCTGTTAGTCTATAAGGTGCCACAAGACTCTTTGCTGCTTTTACAGATCCAGACTAACACGGCTACCCCTCTGATACTTAAAACTACTCAGTGTCAGATTATCTGTAAATTCCCAAGAAAGGTTTCCAGAGAGGAGCAAATGCTAGGGCTCTGGATCTGCCAGTGGAACTCTCAGCTATTAATGAACTCTTCACTGTTTTACTTTATGTCCAGCAGTGGTGGAATTAATGCTGAGTCTAGCCACAAAGTAGGGGTGATGACTTAGTGTTCTAAACGGGACTTTAGAAACATATAGACTACCTGAAACCACCAGTTTAACTCCTGGCAGGATGGGTTTACTCTATCATCCTTCCCATGTAGATAAATTCAATTCCACATAGTTTGCTACGTGGCCTCTTTCAGGTGACACCTTAAAAGCGGTAAACTAAAGGTCTTATGGTAGTGTTTTGTAAGAATAGGGATTTCCCCAGTGTCTTTGCCCATTACTGTGCCACGTGTTTTTCTCCCAGGTGCTGTCCATTATCCCCAGAGGTAGCTACAGTTTGGTGATGAAGAGATTCCTGTGTGATTGCTCAGTTCTTTGAGATCCCCTACAATGAAAAGCACTGTATAAATGCTAATTGTTTAGTTTTCTCTACCTGAACTAGAGGGAAAGTCAGTTCAGGATTGAAAACATCTTCCAGCTGAAGCATTATTTTATTTCTGTTCTTATTTTGATTTTTTCCTGTGTGCCCTTCATTCTTATCCTCTTTCTTATTTATTTTATTTATCCATGTGCATGGATTTTGATGCCTTGTGGTTGTTTGATG
Source organism: Mauremys reevesii (assembly GCF_016161935.1). Lineage (NCBI taxonomy): Eukaryota > Metazoa > Chordata > Testudines > Geoemydidae > Mauremys > Mauremys reevesii. The sequence goes on along the minus strand of NC_052631.1, from coordinate 81,954,179 downwards.
GTCTGAACACAGGACTGGGAGCCAGGAACCCCTGAGCGTTTGTCCTGGCTCTGACATGCCATGCGGAGTTAGGCAAGTCCCATAACCTCTCTGTGACCCTTCCTTGCCATCTGTAAAATAATAATACCCACCAAGGTATTATGAGAATTAATTTGCTAATGATTGTAAGGGGCTTTGAAGATTAGTGCTATATGTTACTTGTTCCTGTTAGCAGGAAAGTCATAAAATAATACTGCACCACATTTCTGTGGAGAAATTTTTTTCAGTGGGGAAAAGGAAATTTTCCTCCCATATTTTATTTTATTTAGAAATCCCCTTTGTCTGACAGAATTTCTTCCATACATGCCAGAAGTGATAGTCTCAATGGTTAGCATTATCGAGCAGTTTTTGGCTTCCACTATCTAGATCTGAAATGGGCACTCTTAGGGAAGGGCTTTTGATTCAGTAATTTGCTTTCTCAATTGGCCCAGATTGCTGGCATTCAGGGAAGGCTAGGCTAGGCTCTCCTCTTCACTCAGGCTTTTGTTTGAAGGACAGGACCTGAATAGCGCAACTGGCTGCTGTGACTGCATGCATTTGTGGGGTGGAGAGAGGGGCAATGGTCATTATCTCTGGGTTAGCATTCATCAGTGTGTTACTCTGGAACTGCATAGGGTAGGAACTGTTCTTCATGCACCCAGAAGTTTATGATGGATGAAATTTTGTGAACTGAAAAGTAAACAAAATAAATATGAATCAGATTCTACAGCCCTAAAATATCAGAAAGCAGAGGATTAATTAGGTGGATCTGATGCCTTCAGACTAGATATATCTGAGCTAGTATGATTTAAACACTCCTATCTGATTTAAAAGTGCCTAGGTTTTTATAAAACTTTTTACATTATGATCTTTAAGTTTAAATTTTGCCAGACAAGATTGCTTCCTGATTATGCAGACTTAAACAGCAAACAGCTCATGTATCACACTTGTGAGACCCTGCAGTACCACTGGTACAGCAAACATAACACATGCCTTCTGATAAAAGGCAGCATAAACAAAGCTCCCTCCAAATAAAGAAGACATGGCAGAACTGCAGAATGACTTGTGATACCTATTTCTCTCAAATAAGTCACTTTGCCTGGTGTAACCTCCATCCATCTGAAGAGCACTCAAGCAATGAACCAGACATTTCCCAGATAATAAACAATGGAAATAAAGTTCCTACCACACATTAGACTGGACAGAGCACTAGAGAACATACTGCAGAGAACAATCCTGTACTTAGCCACCTGAGGACAGATTATGTGACCTACTGAATGGCAGAATTTAGAGATGGAAGAGACCTATTGGATTATCCAGTCCACCCCCAAGTGCCAGTATTTTGTCCATTCTACTTTAAAAGCCTCAGGCAATGATTCTTTCAGTGATTCCCTTGGGAGATTATTCCATAGCCTAATACATCTAACCTAATAACTGTATCAGTTATAGGAATCATCTATTGCTGCTTTGATTCCATGACATTTCTGCATTTTCCTAATATCTGGACTCAAGCTGTAAAATTTGGATCTTTGGATCTGGATTTCAAACACTCCAACCCCAACTCTGAAGTTCTTGAGTATCTTGATTTGGGATTTTAGCTCAGCCCATTATAAAGGTAGGGACAATTTGGATCTAGATTTGAATATTAGTGATGATGTCAGACCCTGAGTTTTAGTTTGGGCCTATCTTTCCTGACATTATATACAGGTCACAGAGTTTCTTCAAGTAATTGCACATGTCCTTTCCAATGTAGGTGTGTGCACATCCCAAACACAGTCACTGGAAAATTTGCCCTCAGTGGTATCCATCGCGTTGGCTCTGGCGCCTTCTGGTCCTTTGTGTGCATAGCACCAGTATAAAGAGCCCAGCCAACCCTGTGGCCCCTCAGTTACTACTTACCACCCACGATAGTCGCTGAAACTGTTCTCGCTCTTGCAAATTTTCTCTATGGACTTTGTTTCTCTGTTATTTGTATATAATTCCCAGTATAGTGGTTGTACATAGTTGATTAAGTCTTAGCAGTTAGTTTCTCCATTGTTAGTGGAGTTTCAACTGCTCCCAGTACCGAGCTGCTCTTTGAGTATGGAGAAACTATACTTTTCTGACAGTACACTGAACCTAGCTCATATATGTGCCTTGGTCTGTGTAGCTGGAATAATTACTCCTTCCTGTGAAGAAAATGAATTTGCTCCCAGAAAAAATTGAGATAATGTGTTTATCTCCCAAAACAGCTTGTGATTTGTGTTGACTTGTCTTGTGTTGACTTGTGGAAAGTTTTGTGTTTACTCATGTGTGATCACAGTACTGTCACTTTTCCCATTTCAAAGACCTTAGTATTTCGTGCTCTTCCAACTTGTTCAGGAAAAGGCTGTAAAATGAGTCCTGAAGTGCTTTGCTCCCTTCTTTCCCCCGGCCAGTTGCTACTGGATCTCATGGTTTTCCTAACCCTCCATTCAGTAGCTGTCATTTTCTGTATTATAGCCCTCAGCAAAGGCATGGCTTACACTTAAGTTTTGCTGGCATACCTATGTCAGTTAGGGGTGCAAATTTTTTTTATACCCTTATCTCTATGCTGTTAAAAACCCTACTATAGATGCAGTTGTAGTATAACTGTGCTTACACCAATGTAGCTTACGCTGGTTTCCAGCATTTCTATACTGCTCTAATGGCATTCATGCTAGAGAGCTTTGCTGCTTTAACTATGTATAAATATATCCACAAAACCCTCTTATAGACAAGGCCTAAAACCCAATTTTTCAGAATATTTTTGGTATCATTAAAAGTGCTGTGAAATTCTGCTGTGTTGTGCCGTAGATTCTGCAGTGTACAGGGAATGTGGGAAAGCTCCCTCAAAAGACAGTTAATTAAAAAAAAAATCCTGTCAAATATGCCACTTCTCAGAAGGCTATTTCTCCAACCTTCTGTTTTAGTGGCTTAAGTTTTAATAGCAGCTAAATCTGTCTTCATAATGACATAACTGCTTAAAGCTGATATTTCACATGCACATTTCAGGTCCCAGACGCTCAGCAACTGCTGAACACCCAGAATAAATGATCCACAAATACACATCTTTGAGGCTGTAGCTGTGGGATTCCAGACCATCTGTTGCTTAAAGGAAGACAGTAGCCTGTTCTCTTCATGTTTCTCCCTTGCAAGAGCTACAAGGCTCTGAACTTCCTCTTCCCACTTTCCCTCTTAACTTTAAATCACTTGACAAGTTAATCGGCACCTCCTCATTGCCTGGAGCTATGGTGCTTTTAATGAAGTCCAAACAAATTAACTATTAAACAAGTTATGAACCAGCTCAGTGTGAACTGACTTGAATAAGCTGAGGATCAAAGCAAGTGGCTGTAAAATGAGTCCTGAAGTGCTAATAATGTGTAATAACTTTTAAAGGCTTAAATGAGAATGAATTAAACAGGGGTGGGGGGGTTGTTGAATTCTGCTCATTTAAAAAAAAAAAAGCACACACTGTGGCTATGTTGTGGTTGTGTTTTGACAGAAGAAAGCTGGTGATGAGCAGTATAGAACTGCATTCTATTTCTAATGCTGTTTATTCCAAAAGTGACAGTGTACAAATGGCCAAGCCTGACAGATATGTTTCCTGTGCATACCAAGTCATATCTGCTTCATTCATTGACAGAAATAATTTTTACTGCTGTATAGTCTCATATGCCCTAATGAGCCAGTGCCACCCTGGGAGACTGAGCTAGAGTCTTCTTTCTTGAGCATCAGCATTGTATACTAAATTCAAATCTGAATCACCTGTGCAAACCCGTGGCCTGCAATGTGTTTACCCAGCAGTGAATGAGGGCTTAATTTAGCCTGCAGGACTTTTACTACTGCTGCTAACATGTGAGAGACTTGAGCTGTGTTCTGATACAGTTTTTTAACTGTGTAAGGTATCTTTATTTTTTTCTGAGCATGTTTGATAACGCAAGAGACAATCAACATGCAAAAAAATGCCTGTTATGACATTTTAGTCATGTTTCAGTCAAGAACTACTGTGACAGGTTCCCCCACCTGGAACTGGGGTACCACTGAGCTCTCTGACCCACCGACCTAGGTTCCTTTTCACACTGTGCTGCTGTGACAAGCTGCAAAGCCCTCCAACCTGCACTTTCACCAGCATTCACACACGTAGGGACACACCCAGCTGCAGTTACACACAGGCTGTCTAACCACCAGCTTCCCAGGCTAGGACCCCACAGGAGTACTAAAAGTATACTGGACAAATCTGGCCAGCATACAGGTTTAATACCCGGTCCGCCTCTCCCTCAATCTAAAGAAAACAATGCACACTTGTAACCAAATGGAGATTTCCCCCAAGCACTCCAGTCAAAGCTTACTAGTTTAGATAAAGCAAAAACAAGTTTATTAACTAGAGAAGATACATTTCAAGTGATAGCAAACAGATAAAAGCAGATTATCTAGCAAATAAGAAAAATGCAAACTAAGCTTAATATACTAGATAGCTAGGGTGAGAATCTACTATTCATATCCGAACTGATGGTACAGGCAGATTTGTAGATTCTTAAGGTGCAAGCTACACTTGTTTTGCAGCTTGGAATGCCCAGATGTTTCATACACAGGCTAGAAATCCCTTTAGCCTAGGTCCAGCACTTCACCCAGGTCAGTCTTTGTTCCTCAGGTCTTTCTAGGAGTCATCTTGTGTGGGGAGTGAAGGACCACAGATGTCACTCCCTGTCTTTTATAGCATTAGCATATGGTGGGAACCTTTTGTTTCAAAGCCTGGTTCTTAGACTGGTTTGTGTAAAAATACTGACATCCCAAGATGGAGTCCAGAATCATGTGGCCTGGTCACATGTCCTTGTAGAGCCATAACAGCCATTATTTACAGGCCATTTGGAGTGTTCTCAGGAACTCACCAGGTGCGAGATAAGCTTCTCCTAAGGCCTATTGTTTTCTCCAATGGCTTATTGCCCTGAATTGGCCCTTCCCAACCAGCTATGTAGCCTGAAAGCATCTCATCTAGTGGAGGTTACACAGATATAACTACATTTGAAGTACAGATACACAGTATTTATAACTTCCGATACAAGAATGATCATGCATACAAATAGGATATTCATATTCAGCAAATCATAACTTTTCCAATGACCCCTCATATGATTTATCTTGCATAAAATACATAATTATGCTTAATCATATCATAATATCACTGAAGAATATAGGGTGCAATGTCACAACCAGTCTTAAGGCCAACTCAAAAACTTTCCATCCTGACTTTGGTCCTCCATCTTTTCTCTTGTCTTGGCTCCCACTAATGTTATCATGTAGCTTGTGTTATTAAACACTTTGTGTCCTCCTTATTAATGCAGGGAGAGCTTATATTTAACAGTTGATTATTTTATTGTAAACATTACATTATGTGACAGACCCAGACCAGTGGGGTAGAGGAGTCTGGTAGAGGGCAAATACACTGGTCACTGGATGAGTAGTTTTCTGTTCCCTGAGTGACCAGAGCAGAGGCTGCACTAGAGTAATCAGGAACCTGCTAGAACCAATTAAGGCAGACAGGCTGATTAGAACACCTGCAGCCAATCAAGGCAGACTAATCAGGGCACCTGGGTTTAAAAAGGAGCTCACTCCAGTCAGGTGAGGGGGAGCCAGAGAAGAGGAAGTGTGTGAGAGGAGCTGGGAGCAAGAAGCTGAGAGGGAGAGGGAGAGGGAGAGGGAGAGGGAGAGGATGTGCTGCTGGAGAACTAAGGAGTACAAGTGTTATCAGACACCAGAGGAAGGTCCTGTGGTGAGGATAAAGAAGGTGTTTGGAGGAGGTCATGGGGAAGTAGCCCAGGGAGTTGTAGCTGTCATGCAGCTGTTACAAGAGGTACTATAGACAGCTCCAATCCACAGGACCCTGGGCTGGAACCCAGAGTAGAGGGTGGGCCTGGGTTCCCCCCAAACCTCCCAACTCCTGATCAGACACAGGAGGAGTTGACCTAGACTGTGGGGAAGATCACTAAGGTGAGCAAATCTGCCAGTAAGCGCAGGACCCACCAGAGTAGAGGAGGAACTTTGTCACAATAACTAAATAGTAGCAACCAGAGACTGGTGTTGGTTGTATCCTCTGGGCTCTTTTCTGTCCTAAGCTCTATCTTCCAAAATGGAGGCATAGCCTTTGGTCTCTGTAGCCACAACTCACATGTGTATAACAATAGCAGTCCTGCCAATCCCCAGCATTAAAAAAAATCATGAGATTTTTAAAATAAGCTTGGTGCTCTTTATTTGCCTTCTGGTTGATAAACCCATACATTCATGTTTCCCAGACTTTCTACACAGCATGAAGGCTAGAAATTTTTATATAATTAAAATGAGTCCCACAACTCCAGCATCTGGGGCCTTAAGGAAAATATATCACAAGATCAGTGATAATTGTGGGAGCATGGCAATACAGCAACAGCATCTCCTCAACACAGGTATTTCATGTACTAACTCCTGCTTCTTTCAATTGCCCAAAGCTACAGCAGCTTCCTTCTGCAGACATGGACTGCCCTGCTTATTAGTGCTGCAAACTTAGAAGATATAAAATGGACCTGGAGGTTTGTGTGTCTGAATCTCTGGATCAGTGCAGTAGATGCAATGTGTAATTCAGGATGGGAACACCAGTTTGCATAAGCTCAAAAGACCATCCCAAATTTAATTCAAACTTGAACTGTTTTTAAGCTTGAAAAAATTCTATTAGCTTTTTGTCCCTGTAATGGGGTGGCACCCACATCTCATGCATGCCCTTCTCCCTGGTCAATAGTGCCTGCAAACAGTTCTTTTCACGCAGCAGGACACGCACCTATCTTTGATGGAGGGCCCCTTTTCTCTCAATTAGGTGTGAGCCTGCTTTTATTTTTTGGCCTTACATCAGGGTGACACTTGCTTCTCATAAGCACCCTCCCCGCCGCTGGTTCTCTTAGCTGGTCTTCGGCAGCTCAGCCACCCCGGCCAAGTGGCACACATTTCCCCCCCTTCTGGCATATACAGTCCAAGTTCGTTCTTGGCCCTGGTATGGGGCACTAGCTCTTAGGCTTCATCACCAAGTCACTGCCTTCTTCAACCACCCAGCCAGGGTCCATCTCAGTACTCTTCACTGGTGTCCTTTTCAGCAGCCCTACCTGGGCTCAGTCCACAACCAGACCAGCAGGGCCCTTTCTGGTCTGGCCAGGTCCTAGGCTCAATTCTCTGAGTTCAGCCTGCCTGCACTGACCTTTTCATGGTCCTGCTGTTACTCTATCCAGCCAGGCACCAGGTCTTTAGCAGCCTTCCCTTGGCTCAGTTCTGCCTGGTGAGCTCTCTGTAGTGAGCTGTCCATGGCCTGCTGCTCATCTAGCCAGCCAGACACCCAGTCCTCCCTCATCAAACTCCATACAGCAACTGAACTTTTATGCTCCGCTGTTTATCTTATATAGGGCCTTTCTGGCCTTGGATTGGCCACTCTTCTGCAGCCACTCTAGGCTGCCTGGAGGATTTCTCACTGCTCTGTCCGGGGCAGGGTGATGCAGTTATGCAAGGCCTCCAGCAGGAGGCCTCTGCACCTAGTCCACCCTGACACAGTCCCCCAAATATTTTTTTTTAGGGATTGGTGATAGCACACACAGCCTTCAATCTCTAGGCCACAGTTTGGAATCCATTTCAGCTATATCATGGCTAAAAGTCATTACCATCCCGTGACTATCTAATGGCTTATGTGAAATGAAATGGGGGTCTCAGAGAGGCCAGTTCTTAGTGAAACACACACCGAAACCCTCTATCCTATTGAAAATGAACTTACTTACATCTGTGTTGGCAAAATGAAATTGCATCTGTGTTGGCAGCCTTAGCATAGGGATGAGGACAAAGGTTGAATAAGCCATGGAGACTAGACTTCCCTCTTGTCCCTATAGATAACTCTGATTATGTCACAATGGCAAAGAGAGCTTGCATTGTTGTAGTCTATGCTGCAACTGTTCTGTGGCTAAATGTTGCCTAGATACCATGTGAAGTGTGCATTAGAAATTGGATTGATAGATTCAATCAGATAATTGAACTCTCCAGGTTTCTCAGTTTGGTAACCACTGCCAGTACCAAATTCACTGAAGAAATTAAAAGACATTTTAGTTTTAAAAAGATCGAAAATAGGCCCAGAAAGAAAATTAGTGGAAGGAGCTCATTAGATGTCAGTGGATCACTTTGCACCAGCATGCTGATTCTGAGCTGATGTTCGACTGGAATTCTGCCTGATTCTGGGTAGGTTTAGAGCTGCTTGGATGGGGATGAGCAGCTCTCTGGTGTTGTAGTCTCCAATGGGAAGGAAAGAGGAGCCTTTGCAAAAGCACATTTGACACAAACAGCAGACACTGCAGCCCGCAGCACTTCAGGAGGGAGTGAATGACAGCTGAGCATTCCCTGCCCATGTTGAGTAGCATATTTTCTAATTACCACCTTGCTCCTCCCACCTCTCCACAATACTATCTCTTGAATTCTGTCCCTTTGAGTTTTGCATGTCTGTCACTCTGAGTTAGGTCACGGTACAGTGCAGGTTGTCACTTTGGGTTACATTTGATTGCGCTGTCTGGAATGGGATCCAACATAATGTAACATGACATGGTTATAATGGAATTTAACCTGTCAGAATCCTTCCAGCAAACCTTTCACATTGTGTCATCTGCCTGCTGTGGAGTTGAGTGCTGAGTGCCTGATGTGAAAGTCTGCTGAATCCAGGAGGAATGGAGTAGAGAACAAGATGCCCCTTGCTGACCAAAAGTCCAGTCTCTTCTGAATGCTTAGCACATTGCTTCTAGCTTCACTGTCACTTTTTGAGGAGGCAGACACCTTTTCACGTATTCAAGCTCATACACTGCAATTTTACTTTATGTGAAACAAGAATGTAAATTTTCTTCTTTTAAAAAATTCAGTAATATAGTGCCTTTCATCCAAGGATCTCAAGGTGATTTACAAGCATTAATTAAGCCCCTCAGCAGCCCCATGAAGCAAGCATTTTTGTCTTCACTTTACAGGTAGATGAACTAGAGTACAGGGAGGCTATGGCCTACATTATCAAAGTGTACATTCGTTGTGGGGTTTCTCGCCTTTTGGGTGCTCAATTTAATAAACTAGAGCTGGATTTTCAAAGATGCTGAGCACCCACAATTCCAGTTCACTTGAGGGGGACCAGCAGGTGTGCAGTGTCTCTGAAAATCAGATCCTCTGTGTCTAAAAGTTCCTCATCAGAAACAGAAGAACCCATGATTACTAGACCAATATTTTCAAAAGTATCCAAGTGACTTGCTCAAGGCACACACTGAAGCAGAACCAACCATGGAACCCAGGAATCCTGGCCCTAATCTTGTGCAGTTACAGCTGGACCATGTTTCCACAGTTGATGAGGTCAGATATGCTGCGCAAGTTTTCCCTGCACAGGTAGAAATGCATCTTAATTCTGACTTTCTGATCCCTTTTTACTGGAGTTTTATGCCTTTCCTAAGCAAAGACAGGGTGGGTGGTGGTTTGTGTGATGTAGTACTTAAACTTCAAAGCAGCGCCAGCGCAGCGCTGGCGCGGCAGCGCTAGCGCAGCTAAGTGTCAGCCAGCTGCCAGGGAAGAAACTCCCTCCAGCTCTGTCTGTCCTCCCCCCCCTGTGGGATGGGAGACGCAGCTGGGGCTGCCAGCGGCCGCTGGGGCTTTGGGCACTGGCGCGCTTAGCCAGGCATGCAGCGCTGCAGAGGGTGTGTTTTCACACCCTGCTGCAGCGCTGCAAATTTGTAAGTGTAGCCAAGCCCTTAGACAGACCAGTATGAAATCAGCAAGGGCCTGATTGTCCTCTCATAGTGGCTTTACAGCAGTATATCTCTAAGAGATGATTTACACCACTGTGAGAGGAGAATTAGGCCCTATATTCATATATAGAAGGCAAAATTATGTAGCCTGTTATGCAGAAAGTCAGATTATATTATTATAATGGTCCCTTCTGGCCTTAAAAAAATCTATAAATTTAACTGGAACCTAAGCTGGATCTGAATCCACGTTTTCAGGGATGGAAAGCCTAAGGTTTGGGCTACACTAGCAACTTATGTTGGTATTGTGCCTTTACACTCCATATTCCTTATGGAAATCTGCTTATGATATGGATATGGCATAACTGAGATATACTTTATGCAAGATGGCTCGTGTAAGATATCATTGGAAAGGTTGTGATTTACTGAATGTGATTATCCAATTTGTGTGCCTGTATCATTTCTGTATCTGAAGTTAGGAATATAGACCATGTATCTGTATTTCAAATGTGTTACTTCGGGTGACACCCACAACTAGCCCTTCAGGTACAACAATGAAAAAGCTAGACAGGGCTTATGGCCCATCAGCAAAGGCAATGGACTGTGAAAGAGGTGGATGTTCCAGATAGCCTACGAGTAATGGCTGCTACAACCCTGCCTAGACATATGACTGAAGCATCTGCTACTGGACCCGTCCCCTCCCCCCATTGGAATGCCAGTGTTTTTCCACTGCAAGACAAAGGGTTCCCGCCATACACAAAAACTGTGTAAGGCAGGGTAGTGACATCATCATGGTTCTTCTCTGCCTCCCCACCCAAAGAGACACTGAAAAACACCTGGAAAGAAAAACTGAACTGAGGGGAGAAGAGTTGAGCCCAGACTGGAAGGGCATCTAGCCTATGAGTAATAATACCTGAAATTTCAAGCTGCAGGTCAGTGCAGCTGGCCTTCAAGACTCTCTGTAATCTGCCTGTGACAATATTTAGGGTGAGAAATTACTATATGTAGTAATTTCATTAGTGAATCAAGCTTAGTTTGCGTGTTTTGTTTTATTTGCTTAATAATCTGCTTTGCTCTGTTTGCTACCCCTTATATTCACTTTAAATCTGCCTTTTATAGTTAATAAATTTGTTTTGTTTATTATTAAACCTAGTTTATGCAATTTCTAATTGTGGGGGCAAGAAGTTGTGCAGAAGAGGGTGAATTTTTATGAGCTTGTGCTGTGCAGATTTTGCTATACAGCACAAGACAATATACCTTTTGGGTTTATCTCCCAAAAGGTGTGTGCACGTGAGTGCTCGGTGAGTCTTCTCACACAGAGCTGACTTCAGTCTGTGTCTGCAGCTGGGTGTGGCCTTACCTGTGTGTGTGTGTGTGCTACAAGAGGCTGGAGAGCCTAATTCAGCAAAACAGAGAGAGGGAATCCAGGCTGGTAGAGCAGGAGAGGCTGAGTGAAACACCAGTATATCAGGTGGCATCCCAGACGGGGATCCAACCCATCACAAGTATAACTACATTACTCAGAGGTGTGGAAAATCCACACCTCTGAGTGATGCACTTACAAGGACCTAACTCCTGGTGTAGGCAGCTCTATGTCGACAGGTGGGCTTCTCCCATCAACATAGCTACTACCTCTCGGGGAAGTGGCTTACCTACACCAACAGGAGAAGCCTGCCCGTCAGCATCTTCACTGAAGAGCTACAGCAGCGCAGCCTTTTAAGTGTACACAAGCCCTAATTCATTAAGCATTTGCACTACCTATCCCATCCACCAGCCCTAGTCAGATTAGTCTTGCTAGTGGAATTCTAGGGTACTGTCTCCTCTTCAACAAAATTATTTTGTCAATAGAGCAGATGTATGGTAGTTTGGGTACTTGAGGGCCAATTATGGCAAAGCAGATAACCCAGATTTAACTCTACGCACTATGTGCGAAGCCTGATCCTGCTGCCACTGAAATCTGCGGTAAGACTGGTCCATGACTGGGCCCAAAGAGATACAAATGGCAGTTTGTGCCCAGTATTTGCAACAGCTTGGCCTACAAAAGAAAGCACATGTTGAGGCAGCGCCCTTGCAGCCCACAGAATGTAATGACACTCCAGTAAAAACATTGTAGCTTGGTAATGTTTCATTAGCTGGTCAGCTGTAATGAGCACCCTCCTTTGATAGTCATGTCCTGAAATGCTCTGGCTGCCCTCGAAGAGTTTGGCTAAACAAGATGCTATAGAGATCAGGGGACCCCATCTTTTACAAACTGAAAGTAATAGTACATTTACATTATTGACATTACTGCAGGATTGTGGCCACAAATTAACAAGCAGCAGAAATTCAATCCATGGGCACAGAACCCCTCTTTTGTTCTCTCCACATGATGCCAATCACTGCATAAGATAATGATACCTTCAGTGAAACATGATGTTATTAGGAAATCAATGTTTTGTTTGTGCCATGGGTGTTCCTAAACCACTGTTTTTTCAATGTGACCATACGGGGATGACTCAAATTACTATGCTGCCAACACATCTGTTTCCTATATAATTTGTTGTTGCATTAAGTTACAAGAAGTTATTTTAACAAGTACTGAGGCAGCCATACATTTAACAAGTACTGAGGCAGCTCTGTATGTGCACTACAGAGCTTGCACTACAGTGTCTTCTAACAAGACACATCTGTTATTTATCTTATTCAGTTTAACATGGGCTCTGTGATAAACTATTCAGATAATGCTGGACTTGCCAACAAATAGGATCTTGTATACTACAGAGACCAGGCACGGTTCAAGCACTGTTATTTTAACACTTAGAGTTAAGCCAGCTTCTACCTGAATTCCATATCCTACTGGATGCTCTGCACTCCTGAAAAGAAGATGTTTCCCCTCATTGCCCAAGAGAAAAGGGGAAATGGCTTCTCACCACTCTGACAAGTCATCCAGATGGGGATCTCACTTTCTCCCAGCTGTCATATTCAGACCTTAACAAAGCAGCCTGGTAAAGCATGCATTGAAAATGGTGCTGTTGATTCATGTTCTAGTCATGGAATTCTTTTCTCTGATCCATGCTTCAGAGCTTCTATTAATGCAGGAAGCAAGGGCTGAGTTTAAGAGTGCTTTTTTGAATAGCAATGGGCAGCCCTCATCCAAGAAATGGGAGATTTGCCTGGAATTTAAGAAACCCAAGGATTACCACCCATCTCTACCTCCCGTGTTTCTGTTGTACATATTAGAGTCTTATCCTCATTTCACAGGCACAGGAAATACAAAATAAGACTTTGGGCAGTGAGTGAGATTGTCTGACATGAGCACTATGTCCAATTGTTTTTTCAAAAAGGGTCACACTCATGAATTGTTGGCCTTGCTGGTCAGTTTGGCAAAATCCAAGAACTGTAAGAATCATACAAGCAGGTGTTTGCGAGTCTCTTTCTATGGCAGGGTCTTCCAAAAATGCGAAGCCTCATGAGTAGAGACATTCCTACAAGTTCTCTCTCCCCTGCAAAGTATAAGATGGATGGAACATAGACTGATTCCTAAAATAACATTTTCAGAATAATATAGCTGGACCGGGCCTCCAAGCCAAATATCCCAGAACTTTGGACAAGTTTGGATCCAGATCCAGAATAAGAATCTCGGGCCTATTTCTTTGTTATAGCTTCCTCTCCAGAAGACATGAAAGGGCTACAGGAGTGGCTAGAAATCAAAGCCCAAAACAACACTTAAGTTTTCACCCACCCTCATCCCCTGAGAAAAGCATAGAAGAATGGAGATGGGGGCTGACCTTTTCTTTACCCAGTGATTCCTTTTATTTCATGACCTGCCAGAGACCTGATCCAAACAGAGAAAACCAGACACCTTTAAGATTTCCCCCCCATCCCCATACACACTTCTTTAAACCCAGGAAAACATCAGCCCTTTCATGTCTGATTTTCCTGGGAGGGGTGGGGAATGGGGAGAGGTGATTTTGTTTTCCTAAATCTGAACTCCATCAGGTAGAGAGAGAAACAGAAGGAAAGGGTTTACTGATTTGGACTATATACCAAAGTTCAGTGAATCGCAGTCCAAAAGATACAGAGAAAGGGAAAGTTAGAAAAGAGAGCCCTATGTTACCTTACAGCCAGGGTCCTCACCACTGATTCTGCAGAGTTTTATGGTTGTGTTGTTTCTATTAGATCTCTGTCCACATACTGCAGAGCTAAAGCTTAGTTAGGGTCTGATCCTGAGAGTTGCTGAGCATCCATAATCCCCACTTTCGCTAACAGGAGTTTTGGGTTCCCAGCAACTCTCAGGATCAGGCCCATAGCTCAACAGAGTCTTCAGGTTTACATCAGTATAAATATCCTATTGTTTTGGGGGCAGGAATGCTACTTACTTCTACCCCTTGGCTACAGTCTTTGTTGCACTCCCTACAATGAGATGAGCAAGAAGAGACTCTCAGATACCATGACGATTGGCATAGTTAAGAACCACATATAAATGGGTCTAGATAGATTAGACAAGTCCTAGTTGAGACTCAGAGGGCTCTTGTGTTCTGTAGTGTACACAGGAGTGTGCAATGCATCCATGCAGTAGAGGTTTCCCTGAAGGGATGGAACAGAAATGTCACCACTTTAGACCTAACTTCATCGCTCTGTTATACAGTGGGGAACAAAAGGTTTCAGAGGAAGGAGTGCAGTTCCCTGAGCTGCTTTCGGTGTTAGTATTTGCAGGACACAACACACAAACACCCTGAGGGTTTGGTTCAAATCCTTTCAAGTTTACCTTCAAGAACCTTTGTGTGTGCAGAACTAGCCTGCCATCCAAGAGAGTATTGGTTTCTTTGTACACTTCACACTTAGCCTGTGTTCCCATGGAGCATAACTGGGAGCTCAGCCTGTTAGCTTCAGATATCAAGCGTGTTGTTGATCTGTTTGCTTTGATCTGAAATGGACGTGAGCTGTCCTCTGGTTCTTCCCCTCTCAGTGGAGCACTTTGTGGTCGCACCAATAAAAGGAGCAGTGAATGATTTCCTTTCACGCAAGTGTGGGGGAGCCAGTGGCTGAGCCCCTTTGCTGGATTACATTCAGGAGTGAACAAGCTCTGCCTGCTGGTGTGTGAGTAGCAAAGGTATTTCCTTTTCCTGGTGTCTTATGGACACACTTGGGGGGAGGGAATCCTAAATCCCTGAAGGGAGCAGGGTCACTAACAGACCCACGCTTTTTCCAGGGCAAATAATCTTTTGTGGGGCAGATTGTGCTATTGAGGTACAGGCCTACATTGGTAGTGGGAGGAGAACTCGGGGAAGCAATCCATGAGATGGAGAGAGAATGATGGAGGAAAGGAGGCAGGTGGCTTCCTGTGCAGCTGCACAGGCAGCAGGGAAAGAGCCCTTGATTTGCTGAGAATTCCCACTGTTACTGTCTCCTCCCATTGCCAGCTCTGCTTCCTCTCCTTTGGGCCTCAGAATCCTCCACCTCATAGGGACATCAGTTTTCTTTCATCTACGTAAAACATCTTAAATCACAGCAGATTCTGAAAGGTCAGTTGTCTCTTGGTCAGTGCGCCTGTCATCTCCATAGACCTTACAGACAGACCTAGGGGTTCTCTTACCTCCTCTTAATTCTGCTCTTTCCTGGCTCCTGGGAAAGGCATCAAATGTATCCTGCTCTCTCACAGATGGCTGCCGAGAGGGGACACCTGGCACTTCGTGGCACTCTTTACACAGTTCAGATAACATTAATTACATCTCCCAGGGAAATGGCCACCTGCCAACCGTTGACTCAAGATTATGTGCACAGTGAATGGCATGCAGCTCCACTCTCTCTCCGCAGACATGTAGCTCACCCTGCTGAGAATAATTAATCGCCACTTTCCAGGCGTTCATGCACGCCCTCCTCCTCATCCGCCAAGACACATCACAAGCATCATCTAAGTGGGGGAAGGTGTGGTGTTGTGGTTAAAGCACCACGCTTGGAATCAGATGTTGAGAGTGACGACTCTGGCTCTGTCACATACTACTGGCCTAATCTTGAGCAAGTAATTTAACCTCCAAGTGAGTGCATGTCCCTATTGGTAAAGAATATTTGTTTGTGTCACAGGGGTGTTGCAAGGTTCAGTTTACTGAAGTGTGTAAAGTACTTTGAGATCCTGGGATGGAAGGTAGGAGGCATTATATTTTATTCATGATTCTTTCCCTCTGTGTTTTACAAAAGTATGTCTGGCTTTTTCCACAGGCAGGGAGCTAAGCATTCTTCCCACCCCATCCACTACACTCTTACACACATGCACAATCAGGACTTTCCTCCCTGGGCAAACATAGCAGGAGTGCTCTCCATTGGCAGGAAAAGTGAGAAGACACCAAATGAGGGAGATTCAGCAGCCCTCTGCACCCCGGGAATGGGAGTAAATGGACTCTCATTCCTATAACATTCAAAGGGGATGGGGTTCTCTGGAACCATCCAACCTGTCTTTCCTCCTTCTCCACACCCCTGCTGTAGCCTTTTAGCTACATCTTTTCTGAGTCATAATTTCTTGTTTCCAGTCACAGATCCCATTAGCAGATCACAGCCATTTTGCAATTATTGTCCACTGGGATTTGTTAAGTGTCTCACCGTGGAAGTGTTTAGTTTTTCTCCAGCAGAATGCATTTGCTAGGTCTGCTTGACATGTCTGTGACTCTGATTGAGTTCATTGCGTGGGACCCCTCTCAGTTGCAGTATGGAACATCTTAAGAGGCTTATCCCAATGGGGTGGAATTTTCATAAATAAATGCTCCAACCAGCTTGTTTTCTGCTAAGTGCCTCAGAGCAGCATCTGAAGTTGTCTCTGCATTTCTCTTCCTTGAGTAATCAGATTGTTCCTTAGGCAGGAAGGGCAGTGTGGCTCATTGATGTCTGTTCAGTTCCCTGTAAAACACTAGGCAAAGGAAGAAGCTTCCAAACCTCAGTTATGATGTCTGGAGAAGATTGGTTGATTCAGGGCTTTGTTAATAGACTATGGAACTATCCCTCAGTAGGCTGATGGATATTCTATGTGCAATGAGTGGCTGATCTCTCTTCAATTCCTGAGGTATCTTCATTACAACTGGCCCTTTAGTTGGCAGTTTCAAGAGAAAGTTGAACAGAATGGGCCCCACAGATGGAGCTACTCTTAGGGTATGTCTATGCAGCTGCAGCAGCACTTTAACATGGCTGTTTAGTCACGGCTGTAATAAAACCACCTCCATGAGGGGAATAGCTACCCATCCTGGGAGCGTGGCTCCCAGCACTGGAGCACTATCTACACTGCCACTTTACAGCACTGAAACTTACATTGCTCAGGGGTGTGTTTTTTCACACCCCTGAGTGAAGAAAGTTTCAGCGCTGTAAGTGGCAGTGTAGAGAAGGCCTCAGACACACATGCGAGGCCTTCTGTCAGAAGCCGAAGCCTGGATGGTCAGGTTCAGTGGCTAGAACCATAGGCAGTTGGACTTGAGGGGTTGAGGCAGCCAAAGTCTGGAGCCAGAGATCAATAGCTGGAGTCTGGAGCCTAGAGTCGAGCTGGAGTCAATAGCCAGGAACCATAGCCAAGGGTCAACCAGAGTCAATAGCTAGGAACGGGAGTCAAGGGTCAGACTGGAGTCAGTAGCCGGTAACCGGAGCCAGGGGTCAAGCCAGAGTCAAGAGCCAGGGACCAGAAGGATGGGCAAGGAAGCAGGAGCAAGGCAGAGTCTATCTCAGCAGCAGGTCAGAGATCTGCCTTTTTTCACAGACAACTTCCTGGTACTCCCTCCAGACTTAAACAGTAGGTCTGGATCAATCAGCAGTCATAGGAGGGGCTGCCATTTATTTCCAACATGGGTGGCACTTCCTGTAGAATCTGGTCTCGCAGGATGTATGGTGCATTGACCATGGCCCTGCCAAGGCAATCTGTTGATGATATGGAAGCACTGCCTACCCAGAGCCTGCAGACTGAGGTTCAAATCCCTGAATTCTCCCATCTTCTTTGAGCAAGAATGATGAAAGGAAAAGGGAGGTTAGTTTATTTGCCCCAATGAAAAGAAAGATAGGAGAGAAGGCAGCTATTGTCCCCAGGCAACAGAGGAAGGGCTAGATCCTCAATCAAAATGTGAATCACAGCTGTTTATTTCAGTCCCTCCCAGGGCTAACTGCATAAGGACTAAGCATAGATGTCAGTTCATATGCAGGTTTAGCAAAATTGACATGTGCTTATCTCTTCGAACTCTGAAGAACAAGTCAACTCATCTGAAGGATGGGTGAGTAGGTTGGCGGGTATGCACTATGCATACAGTGCTCAGAAAGCAGCAGCACTCAACAAAGCCCCCAGCTTTATTTCTTTCCTGACTCTTGTATTACAATAGAGTAGGATCTGAGCGAAAGACCATTTCCAAACTCTTTGTCCATATCATGCACCAAACGAGACCTGTGGATCCAAACATTTCTGAACTTGAGAGGAGTTTGAAATCTTCTCACATTGCAGGGGGTTTGGATTCTTCCCATCAGAGAGATACACTGGAACATAGGCGCTGACTCTGTGCAGTCCTGGAGCACCCATGGACAAAAATTAGTGGTGCTGAGCACCCACCGACAGCCAGCTCTCCCACTCACCACCAGCACCTCCCCCTCACCACAACCAGGTGTTCAATGGTGTGCAGAAGGCGCTGAGGGGGAGGGGGAAGAGCGGGGATGGGGTACACTTCAGGGAGGGGGTGGAACTGGGTGGGAAGAGGCAGGATGGGGGTGGAGCAGAGATGGGAAGAGGTGGGGCAGGGGCGGGGGGCAGGGCCTGGGGTGGAGTGGGGAGTTGAGCATCCCCAGGACCCGTAGGAAGCTGGCGCCTGTTCATTGGAGTGGCCAACTTGGCTCCAAACACAGCTCTGTGTCTGGGGTTCTGGTTTGGGCCTGTCATAAGTAGTTAGTTAAGGGTTAAGTTCTACCTGTAAAGGGTTAACACAGACCTGGTAAAACACCTGACCAAAGGACCAATCAGGGAAGAGAATTTGAAAATCCCAGAGAGCGGGAACTTGGGTCTCTGTGTTCTTTTGTTCTGTGTTCTTAGCCGTCTGGAACTACACCAGCCCAGACGCTTAATCAAGTCTGCTCATCTTTCTGAACTAATTTCTTCTATTCAAGCTAGTGAGTATTAGAAGTACTGGGTAATTTCATATAAGAATCCTGTGTCTGCAATTCTGTGTGTTTGTATTGATTATTCGTAATTCTGCCTGTATTGTTTGTACTGAGGAAAAGGGAGAAATTTCTCCAGAGATTAATAAGATTAGACCCTATGAATGTCTATCTTGGATTCATAGAGATTGTGTATTTTTTTTCTTTTTTTATTCTTTTAATAAACTCTTTTAGGTTCAGGACTTGGTTAAGTTCCTTACCTGTGGATTCAGGGGAAGGAAGCTAGGCGCCACTCTGTGGAGACAAGGGTTGTCTCCAAGCAGAGAAAGCAGGGAAGGGAGAGGGAAGTGAAAGGAATCTTTCTCCCTCTGTGATTTGATCTGTGCTTCCCCAGGAAAGTCTCTGGAAGGAGGAGGGGGGAACAGAGGGGTGTCTCGATTCACCGAATCAATCGAGTGGTGGCAGCGAGAAGGAAACCTACCCTAAGGGTTAGGGTGGGGGGAGAATACATGCAGGTCCCCATCTTTGAACCCAAAAGCTCAAAGTGGGGGTGAGACCCTATGACAGGGCCCATCTCTGCAGAGCAGTAACAATTCATTCCTGCTTCTCTGCTGTTTGGCCATCAAAAGCAAACCTTACCACTTAGCACACAAATCTCTATGTGTGGGTAAAATAACTTACCCCAGGTCACACAGTGAGTCTGTTGCAAACCTGGTCATAGAACCCAAATCTCCTGACTGTCCTGTGCCTTGATCACAACACTGTCCTTTCTCCTTCATATGTTCTACTCATGAAAAACAGTATCCTATCCCTGGAATTTCCTCCCTATCTCTGTCTCCCTACTCCTTGATGGTCTGCATTCTGGAGATCGCCTAATAGAGCTGGTTTAAAAATTTCCAACATTTTTCTGTCAGAAAATGCTGATTCAGTGAAATCAAACCATTTCACGAGAATGTATCAATTTAGTTTAAATTTTCAATGAAAAATTATCAAAACATTTTGTTTCTATAAAGTCAAAGGACTTCATTTCAACTTTATTGATTTCACCATATATTATATTATATTATATTACATTATATTTATTATAAAAAATGATAAAGTTGAAACAAAGCATTTTGATAAGGTCCTTTCACTGTTTCCTAAATGAAATTTTTCTGAATTTTCATTTTGCAGTAAATTTTGAAATTTCAATTTTTCATTCTGATCCAGGATGAAAGAAAATTTTGAAATGTCAAAATTTCCCATGCAATGGAAATTCTGAGTTTAAAGCAGCTTTAGATCCTATGTTTTAATATATTATACTTAAAGAACTACCAAGATGCCTAGAAAATAAGCAAAGCTTCTTATGATCTTTCACTGCTGTATCCCTGTCTTCCCATCCACCCTTACCCTATCGTCTTCCCTTGCTATGTTCCAACTGTAACTTGAGGAATTCCTGTGTTCCTGCCGTGCACACCTATAGTGCTGTACAGATAATCACACAGAAAGCATATTTGTGAAATGCTCCAGTTCATGGCTGGTTTTAAAAAATATACACATGACATGTCCCCCATCAGACAGATGTGAAATTGAGATTCCTTCCATCTGTCTCTCCTGGCCCTTCCAGGTGGGAGTCAGAAACCCCATGACTCATTTAAAGAGAGAAGAGGATAACAGCGTCCTGGCCATCATCCCCAGTTATAGCAAAATGGGTTCTAATGACCAAGGCATACGTGAGTGAGTGAAGGCTAAGCATGTCAGAGTTTCTCTAACTGCCTACACAATCATTAAGCTGCTGATATTTAACTTATTATTATGTACAACTATGTGAAATACCTTGTCTGAGTGGCACTGTACTTAACACTACATCTTACTCCACAGCTTCACAAGGGGCTTATTGGGAGTGGAGGAAGCCCTGCATTTTGCAGAATTGAGACCAAGTACCTGGCAGGATCATGTTCTTAACTTTGGACTGCTGTACATCCTGTATTCAAAACTAAAACATTTCACAGTTTCACAAGTGCCACAAACAGCTTCTAAAAAATAATGATTTCTGACTTTCCGTTCTTTCCTTGATACAAATTATTCATCACTAAAAGAGAACAGGCATAGAGCACTCTGGAGATGCGGGTCTCTCATCACCAAAAGTGTGTTATAAATTTGAATGCAGCTTTCTCTCCAGGGCTGGTTGGCCTGCCACTTGAAGCACACTCTTTGGCAATCAGCTGAAACATAACAAAGCAAATGCCAGCTAAGCCACTTACTAATTTATTGGACCTGACATCAGGGGGATGCAAGAGCACTTCACTATGCCGAAAATAAAGGCAAAGAAACCAAACACCAACCTAGAGCAGCCTGGGCAGTTGGCAAAGCTCTTTTTCAGCATTTACATTATTTCACCTTTTGTAAACATTTACATAGCACTTTTGTTGTCTTATACTTTCCAGATTGCTTGGCACGCCATTATCCTCTCTGCCAAAGTGCATTGCAGAAATGAGCATTGTACAGTCCCACTTTTAGTAATGATTAGTTCTGTTTGTAGCAGCATCAATGGGTATGAGCCCATTATATAGCTAAATCTGTATTATGCAGGGTAAACAGTTGAGATTGAAATTGTTTCATGTTGCTATTCAGCTAAGTCTGAATGCAAACATTGCCATTTACCATAATTAGTTTTACTTCCTGCCCCACTCCCTCCCTTCCATCTTATTCCTTTCATCATTTTCCTTTGCAAGGATGTCATACTTTGCTATTCAAATGACAACTCCATTCTCTGCAACATTCCATGAAACTCCCAGGGGACCAGAAAGGAAGGGCAAAGAGTTAAAGCTATCAAGGAAAGTAACAAACCAGCATGATAATTTTACTATATATAAAAAAATCTTTGTTTTCTGAAATTTCAGCTTCTTCCCACCAACATAATGATTACAGGTAGAAGACACATTGGACTCATCCATAATATGACCCTCAGCTGAGAATGTTCTATACAGGATTGGAGATCAGATGTAATCAATAGTTACCTAGGCCCTACACTCCATTAGATCAAAGGCATGTCCTCATAGAGAGAGCTCTTTTTCTGAGAATCGCACATTGTTTTTCGTTATCGTTCCAAATGACTCTGTTCCAACTTTCCCTAGTAAAGGAGAAAAAAAACTTTGATTGGCTGCTGCAAGTTCTCCTGGAGTCCTGACAGCAGAACTTTTCTTTCCTACCTTATCTTGTCTGTCAGGAGAAGAGTTGGTCAGGCAACTTTTTTCCATCCTGTGAAAATGTTTGAGATATCAAAACAATTTCTTGTTCTGAATTAGAATATAAAGTTAAAATCTGGAAAATTTTCATGAACTGAAAGTCAAAAAAGAAAGAAAAATGGTTTGGTTCAATTAATACATTTCATTTTGATAATTTTAAAATGTTTCAATTGATTATTGACCATTTTTAATTTGTTAAAAATTTACTATAGTTTGCTTAAATTAAAAAAAAAACATCATTTTGAAGTGAAAAATGAGAATTTTTAATTTTGATAATGTCAAAACATTTCATTTAAACAATTTTTTTTGAGTAAAAAATTAATTGAAACTGACACTTTTCCATAAAAAGTTTAAGTTTTGGAAAATCAGCATTTTCTGACAATAAATGTTTTGTCAAAAAATCCGTAAGCGCTTTAGTCAAGAGTCTTTGGTGAAATTGGATTATTTGTTTCTCTTCCTTGGTAATAGATTTGGGAATGAATAGCTTCTCTTTAAAATCCCCATTGATTGTATGAATGTCTTTACAAATTGTTACAATTTGTAAAAAGATAAGTTGTTCCCAAACAGTTGTCTGGATCAGTTTAAAGGGACATGGATTCTTCTAGCGTCATGAGAGAGGATGCTTCTGCAGGCATTTGAAGATCTGCAGATGGTGAACCTCCAGCACTCGAGGGTCAAAAAACTGACTGAAGGTGAGTTACTGGAGCCGTGTCATCCAGAAAACATTTGTTTTCAGGAAAATTGCATGGAGTAGATCCATGGATATACGCGACTTCACAGGCCTCACCATTTTGCAAATACTGTATCCACTTGTAACTTTGTGGCACTGATGAGGACAGGAGTCAGATAAGCTCAGACACCTATCTCTTGATCTAAAGGAGAATCTCTGTTAACTCTGCAGCATAGAAGCTACGATACAGACATAAGCTGTTGCAATGTAGTGTGTCTAAAAAAACAAAAGAAGGTTGGGGAAGGGAGACACTGTGTTCTCCAAACTCTCACTTCCCTCCTTAATGGTGTAGCCTTCAAGCCCATCCTGTTGACCAGTCGGTAGGGTTTTGTGCTTTCTGCACTGCCCCTCTCATTCCTTTCTTTCCCAATAGGAATTTCATGCTGCGGCTTCTCTGGCACCAGACTATCAACTCTGCCTCTCCCAGAAAAGTTAAAGCTATGTGTGGTTGTCTGAACACAGAACAAGTTTTAGCCTAAGTCTGTATCTGATTCTGGACTTGAATCTCAGTGTCAATATTCGTGATGCTGAAATGTTCATTTATATTTAGACTCTGTATGAATTGTTTTTTTTATTCCTATTCACTGAGATTTTTTTTTATCCACCTAGAACCCCTTTCATATGAACAGCCCATTTTCCCCCTTTAATTCTGCCAAACCTGGTGTCTTATTGATTTACTGAGTGAAGAAGAGTGGTGGATGTACAGGGCAATGGATGTTTCCTCCCCTTGGGAAGGCTGATAAATTCTACATGAAGTGCTTCTGTGGGAAATGTTTTCTCCAAGTGCTATTACAGTGGCATTGGAAGGAAGTATCATTTACTACAGCTTCATCTCAGATATGCATAATCAGAGAGATTCTTTGGTCTCAAGATTTCTCCTGTAACTAATGCCATAAATGTGAACTGCTTATGTATGAAAATGGCTTAAAGGGATACACAGTAACCCCAAGGCCTCAATCTGCAGCTGCTTCAAGGAAGTGCTTCTTTGTGGCTCCTTGATACTGGAGCCATTATGAACTAGAACTGACTGGCTGTGGTTCCAAAGGTCCATCTGGGAACTGCCAGAGCCCAGTGCACTTGCCTATGCCCCTTCCCTTCACGTGAGGAATCCACAACTGGGGAAACCTGCCTGCTTACCAGCCTCTTTGTGCCACTAGAGGAGGGGTCAGGATAGAGCACAATATTAATTTTGGAGCTTTCAGACTCATAATTTCATGGACAGATTAAGGCAAGAAAAGGCAAGGTTGTGGGGGCACCCCAGGGCTCCACCCCTGCAGCTCCACTCCCATGCTGCCATCTTCTTGGCCAACAGATGAGGGATTGAATCAGGAACCTCGAGAACTAAACACTTGAGCCTCCCATGCTGCCATCTTCTTGGCCAACAGATGAGGGATTGAATCAGGAACCTCGAGAACTAAACACTTGAGCTAAAGAGCCATAGACTCATATCCTGTATGGATCAGGCACTGAGGGTGACCTGTAACACTTATTCACCAGTGGGTTACACAAGCTTCCGTGCACACCCTCTCTAGCCAGTGTGACTCATCCTTGGCCTGTCAGAGGAAGAACAGAGTTCAGGCTCCATGCCAGCCCCATCTTTGGACTCATGAGACTGCAGACAGGGGGCTGGTTAGTGATGATTATCATGGTGTAATCTGTAACACAGAACTTTGTTCTCTAAGAACTGGCCTGAGATCCATCACTCAGTTCCCACAGGCCACTAAGCAGCCATCAGATACTTCAGGTCACTTCGTTGCATTTCTTATGGTATCATTAAAAAGGCAGTACTGAGTTTGCTGTTTGGTGTGTCCACATGGAGAACAATACCGTGTCCAGTATATCTAGAATCCTTGGCTGTAAAAGCATTACAAGAGCTAAACAACAATTTTACTCCCAACCTCCTTCACTTTTCATTGCCAAGTACAACTCATAACTGAAAGACAGGAAAATAATTTGTAATTCAGACTTGCCCCCAAGAATTCTCTTTCCCTCTCTGCTTCGATGTGAACTTGAGAACCAACCAGCACCCTTTGATGTTTACAACTACTTTGTCAGGAGTAATCTTGCCTTTGGTTTGGCTCTGACCCTTTGCAGGCAAGAAAAAGTACCTTGTCCTTCCTCTGTAAAGGGCAGAGAGCAAATCTATGTGAGCAAAGCACTGGAATAATGAAGCAAATTGCAGCATATGCCACTTGAAACAAAGACAAGACATTGACACTGACTCTCCTCTCTCACTGGCTTGGCATGTTGGAGAATTGGGCCCATCATTTTAGCCTGGTAAGGAGGTTGGAATATATTGAAATGAGTTCCAGGTGAGTCAGGAAATAGACCTTAAAGTTTCCTTAACATTTTAACAAGACATGATCTGACTTCAAGCCTCTTTTGTGTGCAGCTTTGTTTAAACTCTTGCTAAAGTTTCCCTTTGTTGGTACAGTCCCTTTCACGGTAATGTGAAGGAGTGAGGGCAGAAAAAGAGAGTATGTGTAAAAGCCTATAGGCTCCCACCTCCAACATAATAAAGCTCTGCAGATCTAAGCAACTTGTTGCCTTTCCATGTTCCATGTCTTGGCTGACCGGGTCATGCTGCTTATGTAACGCCTTGCTTAGTGAGGGCACTGACTGAGATGATTGACAGCCTCTGCCTGTCAAAGGACCAAACTGGCACAATCCGCTACAGGGAGCTTTAAAGCCTTTAAAAAGAGTCGAGTCTCTTCTGCTCACAGGAGCCCATTAGTGATTTTCTGCTTTTGAATCCTAGTTTAGGAGGTACCATTAGGATCCCAGATAACCTTATCATCGACGTTGAAGGGATTTAGTGAGAAACACTCGCTGTTTGATTCCCTTCTCACCACAGTAACCAAAAAAAAAAAAAGGCAGTTAGAATGGAAAATATTACCTCAGTGAGGATTCTGTGGGATTCTAAAGCTTTAGCACATAGCATTAAGAGTGTGAGATATTGATTATTAGGTACTAGAGGACAACGTATTAATAATAGAATATCACTGTTTAATCAGACAGTGTATAATAGGTGAAGTGTCTGATCACAATGTGATAGCAAGTCTCTGTAACAGAGGTGTCTCAAATCTGCAGTGGATTGTAATTAGATCCCCTGCCACCCCCCGGTCTGGTGTGATACTCTTGCCACTTCTGCAATTTTTGCTGTCAAGATTGAAGAGTCAAATGAGGCCATGTCTGATCTTCCACCATAACCAGCGTTCCCTGTGTCTTGTTAACATTGTCAGATCCTATCAGAAAAGAGACACAAATGGCTGCAAAAGCCCTCTGCCTGATTGCTTCTGCCACTACTCAGAAGCACAGGAGCAGAAGAATGTGGCATCATTGCCTGTTATCTTTAGCTAGCACCAGCCAGGACACAGAAGATCTATTAGATTTTTTTCCTTATATACTGCTGCAACTTCCAGAGTTCACCTAATGTCATAAAATAGCAGAGAGAGATTTTTTTTTATATCCAATTACAGGTTGCCTCTTTCAGGTGTTCATCAAGATAAATTGCAGCTGCTGCTCTGTTGCAGTGGGGTACAGTTTAACAGGGACCAAGCACTCCCATGCCACTGTCAGAGTGTCATATCAGAACATTGTAGGTTGTATCTCAGTTGCTCATTTCCTGAGAGGTTGCATGAAAAAGCCTCATCTTATCACAGAACTATAACTGTAACCTAGATCTCTGCCCTCCACCCAGCTGCAGTGCAAAGCAATCAGGAAGTTACCCTAATGGGGCATTTGGGGAATCCCCAGTGGCAGAAAGTCATTCTAGCAGGCTCTATAACACATACTCCCGGGCACAAGAGGGCATGTCAGGGCCAGAGCTGCCCTCTGGGGATCTCCAACCAATGGAAAGTTCCTTTGGGCTGTTCTGAGTTATGCTGAAGGTTTTACTTGATCACAGCTGTCCTCAGGATCAAAGATGCAGAAAGGTGGCTCAGAGCTACTTTTCTCCCCCACCCTCCTCATGCACGTATGCCAAACAGAGCTCGGTTTGGCCCTCTATTTTCTTTTCTTCATACTCTTGGGACCTGGTCTCGTCTCTCTAAATTGGTGTATATCAGGAGTAACTCCATCAAAGTCAGTGGAGTTTCACTGGTGCAAAACTAGTGTAAAAGGAGGATCAGGCCCTTGATCTAGCATATGCTGAGCTCTGAATCCAAGCACACATCTGAATTTTCCAGCTACCTTCCTTCTCTGTTTTTGGACAATCCTAAACCACTGATCTGAGCTTTGAAGTGGAGGAAGGGTCTAAAAAATACAGATCTGGACTGTGTGGTTTGGGTCCTTCTCTGCACTGCATAAAAAATGGGGCATCCTTGCCACCCGCCCCGCATGTTAGAGATTGTAATGACCCAGTAAGAGTAGCTAGATTGTGCCTGGCAGATGCCGATGAGTGAAGGTTTGGATTGCATAATTAAGTGTGTGTGGCAGGCTGCAGACAGGGATCCTTGAGTGGTGATGCTCTGAGCTGGGGCTGTGTAAGCTTCTGGGATAAAGCAGGCTCCCTTTTTGATGTGACAAGCGTGTTTCATGCTAATTTTATTAAGGTGACCTCCCTTCAGGCCTGCAGCAGGTCCCCAGGTCTTTGCAGTAATTATTATGTCCATGAAGTTCTTAAAGACGAATTTCTCCATAAGGCAAACTGGAAAAATGAAATCAGAATTTGTGCAGGATAGAGCTCCCAAAGCACCTAACGAAAGGCTGGTGCTGTCTCAGTAAACAGTAATTTCTTAGAGCCATGTTCTGCCACCATTGCTCATGCTGAGTAGTACTTTACTCCATGAGGAGGCCCATTGATTTCATGGAGCTCAGAGCTGGGACTGTGTAAGCTTCCAGGATAAAGCAGATTCCCTCTCTGTCCTCACAAGGATATTTCAGTGTAAGGGTGGCAGAATCCAGACCTTTCTTAAAGCTGTGAGGGTCAACTGTGAGAGAAGATCTGAGTAGCCCTGATTCTCCTAGTGCTGCATACTTTTTCATTTTTGTCTTTCTTCCAGTCTTTCAGGATAGAGTCTTATTTGGGTCCTTCAGTCTGGGCGTGAGGCAGCATATGCGGCTTTTGAAATGTTTGCACATACTGCAAAGGTCTCTTTTTGCTGTTATCTTGCCAGGGTGCAGCTGAGACTCCACGAGAGAATTTAAGATCAAAACAACTTTCATATTTGTTTCCTATTCTTCATTCAGTATCCTGACTGGAGCCTCTTGGGCTCTGTGGTGGGGTGTCCAAACCTCACACTGGAACGGAAGAGGTTAAAGAGCTGCTCTTGGGCCCAAGCAGCCCCACCTCACCTACAAAGCCTGCACAGGCCAGAGGAGGAGCAGAGTAGCTCAGTGACAGGCAGATGATGGAGGTGAGCAGCCTGACACTCTGAGCTCCTGAGAAGGAGCACTGGAGGACTGTTTGCTGCCTGGATATAGTGAGCTGACCAAGCCGGCAAAGAAGGCACTGGTGACTCTTTGAAGGTCATAGTCTTTATCTTTGTGTTTTAGTTCCTTACTTTACTCTGTGGGAAGAGAGGGGACTGGTACGAAGTGATCCAGGGGGACAGCTACATAGCACTGATGGGTGCAGGACTTAACTGCCTACCATTGGGTCCCCGATTGGAGCGTGGTGGAGAGGGTGGTTCTGGGCTCCCCTACCAACCACTAAAGAGGGTCAACTACAGAGGCCTGTTCTCTGATGTGGGGAACTTAGTTGAAGGAAGAAAATCCTGATGAAAAAAGGGTCTGGGCTGTAAGATCTTAACTGAAGAGGAGGAGTCCTGAGTCCTCCTGCTTAATCCTGAAAGCTCCCCCATTGTTGGATTCTTTATGCATACCCTGAAAGGGACAGGCTTGAATATGTGACCTGGCTGGAAAGCAAAGACAGTTTACTGCAAAGTAGAGTAGCAGTGAGAAAGGGGGTTGCCCGGGAAAAAGACAACATGCCACATGCCCATCTATCCAGTAGGTGGTGCTGTGGGTGAGCAACCCCTTTGCAGGCCCCTGGGATGGTGATTTCTCAGTAGCCAATGAACCTTTACAAAGCATTAGGATAGAACTCTAGAATGAATTGCTTCATCCTCCGAGAGTAACAGAGGCTAAAGTTCACTAAAGTTCAGGGAGAGTCAAATGCAGCTATGTTAGATTCTAAAACGAGACACACACACTGAATGGGGAATTCTTCGCTTCTGCTTGGTTTTAGGCACTGTCATTCAAGTTGATCCAGACTGAAGCACAGTGTTTTCCTGGGGCTGTGTAGTGATCCTGTTTTCCTGATGGGAAAACAGCCCACACAGATGTATTCCCATCTGAATCACATCTGCTAATTAGAAAACACTGTCACCAAATATTTTATTTGATGTCATGAAAAGTCATTTTGGGTGTTGTACCAGCGTTCACACATTTTGATAACAAGCATGATAACATAATACAAATTGGTAAATGCTGGTTTAAAACACAGTTCACTAATCAGTATCGTTCTAGCTGAGATTGTGCTAGGATTTTCACTGTAAAACGTCCCTTTCAGGATCTCTCTCTCATTATTGTGCCTCCATACTTCAATAGCAACTTTAAAATCACACATTCTGCTAAGATCCATTTCCCCGCCCGTCTGGGGCCAGTTCCATACACCAGCATTTGCTCCCTGGTAACACTGTTTCACAGAATGATACAGTCTATGGCAGTGGTTCTCAACCAGGGGTACACGTACCCTGGGGGTACTCAGAGGTCTTCAAGGGGGTACATCAGCTCATCTAGATATTTGCCTGGTTTTACAACAGGCTACTTAAATAGCACTAGTGAAGTCAGTACAAACTAAAATTTCAAGCAGACAATGACTTGTTTATATTGCTCTATATACTAAGGAATGTGTAGAAACAGATGGAAGGCAAACATCCTGGACCAAGACGCACTCTATATACTACATACTGAAATGTAACTACAATATTTATATTCCAATTGATTTATTTTATAACAATATGGTAAAAATGAGAAAGTAAACAATTTTTCAGTTACAGTGTGCTGGGACACTTTTGTATTTTTACATCAGATTTTGTAAGCAAGTAGTTTTTATATACTACATACTGAAATGTAAATACAATATTTATATTCCAATTGATTTATTTTATAACTATATGATAAAAATGAGAAAGTAAACAATTTTTCAGTTACAGTGTGCTGGGACACTTTTGTATTTTTACATCAGATTTTGTAAGCAAGTAGTTTTTAAGTGAGGTGAAACTTGGGGGGTACGCAAGACAAATCAGACTCCTGAAAGCAGTACAGTAGTCTGGAAAGGTTGAGAACTACTGTTCTAGGGGGTGAAGATTTGCTGAGCAGGACAGAGGGACTCTATGGGAACGGAAAACCATTGTAAATATTGTAGTGCCCAGGTTTTGGGTTTTTTTATGTGCTGAATGACCCTTCTTAGCCAGATGTGTGTGTTTGAGGGGAGAGGCCAGAATGTTCCCCTTCTTAGCCAGGTTTGTGAGGTTATGCTCCCCCCTTCTTAGTCTGGGGTGTATGTAGTTCCCTTTTAAGGAAAGCCAAGCACCCTATCTCTTTCCCGATTTTGTGGGATCTGGCCACCTCCACCTTCTCCTCAGTGTCTGCCTTCTCACTGTGTTGTCTTCTCCCCTCATTCCTGGAGGGGAGTCAGGTCTTGGCTGACATTTTCTGCTCATGGTGCTTAGGAAAAGACCAAGACCAGATTGTCATCTTCATTTACCAGACAACTGCTAGGAGCAGAAATGGACCAGGAGACTTCTTGGACCTGTCTAATTGTCCCTGTGTTCACTAGTAGGTGCAAGTTTAACAATTCAGGGCAACTGCACTTGTAGTTCCCCTCAGTAGTCCACCAAGGGCACCCACTTTTAGACTTCTGGCTTCAAGACATCACTTCTCTTGGGGAAAAACCCACATCTTTCTCCCTCCTGACCAGGGAATCTTTAAGGCTGCACAGTTTTCTGTTGACACAGATATTCCTCAGCAAGTCCAACTGCCTAAAGAAGCCGGCATCTATGCTTTGCTTTCTCTCTGAAGGCTATGAACTATGTGATTGCCAGCAGTCACAAGCTACCACACAGCTCTTTCTAAGTAAGCCCATTTATTCTTAAAGTGAAAGCATTACAGAGAAAATCTATTAAAAATAATAAAACCCTACACACATGCTAATAAACTTAGCAGAGGTCACCCCAGCTCCAACTTTGGGTTCTGGTAGATGTCAGTCCTTCAGAACCCACACCTGAGTTTTCCCCATGGTTACAAGTTCATAATTATCTCAGATTCTGAACCAGAACACAGGCTGGGCAGTTCAGCCACTTCTTTGTACAGCTTGGGCCTTTGATTTCTGGTCTCTGGGAAGTTAATTAGCAGACAATGATCCACTTCTCAGGGCATAGCTTCAAAAGGCTGGATTTTTGCATAACCAGAGGCGGGGAATTTGCATTAATCTCTCCCTAGGTATTTGTCAGGAAAGCCACTTCATACTTATTGTCCCAAAAGTCTATTCTTATCTAGCCCACTTTCAGTATAGTCCTTTGAACTCCCAGACCTCACATCACATCTTCCCCCTTAAACAGGATACATGCAATCCCCTCCCACAATAATACATAAACTTCGCATTTAATAGAATGAACCCCAGAGATACTTAAACTTGATTCAATAAGATCCTAAGGATATGCAGGAAATTACCATGTCTGTCACAAAGTGCACTTTGGTTCATATTCAAAAGAGCCATTATTCAGAGCTAAGGGATTTCTGAAGTCCTTTCCATCCTCTTATGGGTGTTAATCATCCTTTCCTTGGGCTTGTGTGTTATTATCAGAAAACTTCATCATGATGAAAGGCTCTGAAAAAGATTTACCTGGCCCTCATGTAGGGATCTGAGTTTGGGTCCTGATCTCCCGACTCAATCCCTGGGGTCCTCCCTGAGGGGGATCCATCTCTCATGAAGAACTCTACTGAGAAATGGGAAGGACAGAAGGTCAGCATGAAAAGCCTTTGAAAGGGAATTTTTAAAGTGGGAGGGAATGAAGGTATTGCAGAGGGCATCCCCCTTACCTTCCAAAAACAAATGGTTCAGAGAGGAAACTCACTATACGTGCTAATTTTAATAAAATATTTCCTTTCCTTTAAAAAGCACCCCACTTCCATACAAGATACAAGGCCACTCCCATGGGAGTGAGAGCTGCGGTACTGGTCCTACACTTTTCAGAATGACTTTAATTTTGTGATACTTACATTTTAAATGAAGATTTGTATGGTGAATTCATGTCAGTGAACACGAAAGTACATTCCCAAAATTCAGTAAGGACCTGATCTAGGAAAGCATTTAAGCAGCTGCTTAACTTTAAGCACATTAATTTGAAATGGATTTAAAGTTAAGCATTTGCGTAATTGCTTTGCTAATTTGATGGAGGGGCTATGAGAGCAGTTCACCTTTGGGAGGACTGTACCATTATTGCTGGATCCTTCCCTGGGGCCAGTGATTCAGGAGAAATGTGGAGTTCTCTATGTGAGGTCTTTGTTCACCCACAGAAAGAGTAAGTGAGAGAGAAATAGGGAGGAAAAGAGAGAAGGGAAGAGACAGAGGTGGGAGGGACAGTAAACTCATCAAGTCTCTTAAATGCTAATTCCATTGGAAGAGCAGTCAGTAATATAGACAAAATCGCTACAGTATTCCCTTATTGTAAAGAAACATGTTACTGCAACCTCCTGCCATCCCCAAAGCATTAGCAGGAGGGTGGACCATTAAACCTCCATACAAAAGGTTATTAATCACAAGAAGACCTTGAACATCTCCTGCATTCCCTAAAAAAAAAACAGTTCACATTCTGTTCTCCTCACAGCCTCATTCTGGTTGATCACTCTCACTTGTGTATAAATAAAAATATAGTAATTCAGGAAGAACCATAAACCTCTTTCTGAAATAATAACTTGCAGATACAGTTGAGTGGAAATAGGACACCTATATACCCTAAATTTGATGTTTGGTTATCAATGCAGAAGGTATATAGAATTGTTCCAGGAAATTACACTGTCTGGAATGCCTATATGGGTTTTTTCAAGTATCTCCTAGGTGCATCTTAAAAACCATGATCATTAGATGAGATTTCTGAATTGATACAATATAATATAACTCATGCTAATATAATGCCTTTTATGCATTGCATTGCCTTTCTTTTTTCAAAGGAGTAACACAAAGCCACACTCATTCATGGGGAAAAAAGACGGGGCTTAGTTAAATTTAGGTTCCAAAACTTGAGATAGAAAGGCTGATGTGTCCGTAGATGGACATATAATGAACAGTTGCACAATGAATTCAGATTAAGGGAAGGCATGAAAAAAAAGTAATTTTTAAAAAGATCTTCAAGTTCCATTTCAGATTTGTCTAAAAAGGAAATTGAGAATCCAGGAAAATGGAATTTTCTGTTGCTTAGTGTCATTACATGTAATATTCACATGATGTTACAGTAATATGCACCAGACTCCTTTAGAGGTATGTGTAGTCTTATCCTGAGTGTACTGAACCTGCATCTCATAGATTACTGAAGGTTCTGCTTCTCTCTTGAATGTTGCCATATTTGTATAGCTTGTCATGCCAACAATATATCATTGACCTGTATGTGTAGCTGCTTGTGAAGCAGCAGGGGCAGATGGAGGGGTTGTGCAGCTAGGGGAACAGAAATGTCAGCAGAAGCCAGGAGCAGATCCATGAGTGGCAGCAGTGCAGAAATATATTCAGAAAGAGCAACAGCATGGGCAAAGGTAGGAATAGGAGCAGGGACAGCGGATGAAACAACTGTCAGCAGCAATGGTTTCTCCTCCCAGTCTGCTCTCAGACCAGCTGCTACAGGCACTCTTACCTCCCTGAGCCAGCCCCTACGTTGAATACATGAGGTCCTGCTGCTGCAGCAGTTGTTATTGATGACATTACTAATTTATTTAGCAGGCAGGAGTATTTGGAATGGGAGGGAGCATTCATCTGTAATGTTCACATTCCCCCTCTGATATAGGCTGCCCTTGGCAATGGGCCTGCTGTTAGTCTCAAGCCTGTTACAAATTGTTATTTGTTTCGTTCCGCTGTTTAATCCACTTCTTTGGTTTGAATTGCTAATTCGTGTGTGTCAGAAATATAAAACTATTGGTTTGGTATGGTCCCTGAGTTGCCATCTCTGCACAACACCTGAAGTGCCATCTGCCACCTTGTTTTTAATCATTTCATTTACAGCAACATATGGATCTGGAGGTGAGGGGGAGGGGGTTGTGTGTATGTTGTTATGCATGCTAGTGTATGCTAACTGCTTGGGTGTGGTTGTATTTGTCTTTGTCCAGTGTTTGTGAGCAGGGTATGTATCTGTGTGTTTAATTTCATATACTCATCTATATGTGTGCTGTTCTGTCTACTTGTGTTTGTGTGTATTGGACTGTACATGTGTACCGCTGTGTGACTGCATCTATAGCTACTTGTGTGCTAGCCACATGGAAACAGTTTTTTTGCTCACAGTTGCATCTTTCTTTGATTTTGTTTCAGAGTCTGTTGATCTCAGGAGCAGTAGCTGAGCCTGTGCCCCACTCATAGGAGGGCAAGGGCTGGTTATCCCCTGACACAAAGCCCTGTTTCGCTGTCAGTATTCAGGCTCTGTTTTGGTCCTAACAGGGTGGGGTGTGTGTCTTACAGTCACTTAGTTATTTTAAAAAGTTGCATGATCCAATCTTGTCAGGAGTCAGTTGATGTTACAGGGATAAGCCAATGCTTAAAATGGTTCCAAAGGTTCAGTCATGTTTGCCAATGGAGGCAAAAGACTGGGTAGAATAAAGTTCTGTCCTCTAGGTTATAAGCCCTAGATGGAGATGTCCTAGAAGATGATAAAACACTGTCGTGTCCTATATCCACACCCTCAGAGGTGGGAGCCACATCGCCTCTTAATAACACTAATAATAATAGTTCAGAAGGTACAGACCCAGTCAGTTCTTAGTGGCAGACTGACAAGAACAATGTAGGAACTGGTACTGACGATTCATTTGGCAGCAATCTTTGTTCTTTCTCATAGCTCATGCCACTAGGAGGTGCTGGTTAGAGAGAGGTACTGTCCTTCAAATGTGGCATAAAATCAAGACCCTGACTGATTGCACTTATTGAAGATTTCATGGCAGTTTTTGCAAGTGCAGTTTTGTCACTCCCAGAGCATTTTCCAATGTAGTAACTATACTGAGCCTTCCTAGATACCCCATCCCATTTGGACACAGTATTCTTCTTGCAATTCCTGTCCTAAACTGTTATATGTACTATTATACAGCTGGCATATTCCACCCTACCGGTGCCCCTCACATCAAAGATTGGTAGCAGTAAAAAAGAGGCAGGCCTACCCCCCTGGGAGCCGTGATTGATTAAAGAGCAGGCACAAGCAGAGAGAGGACCTGATCCAAGTATGCTGTCAGCTAGGGGACTTAGAAGAAATCTCTCCCCTGTCTTCTTGGTGCCAGCCCACCTCCTGTCCCCACTGGAAAGAAGGAATGCCGTTCTGAGAAGGAGCACAGTCCTGCCCAAGTGGGGACAAGAGACAGGCACTGGGACATTTGACTGACATGGGGGAGAAGTCATACACGGACGCATGTGTTGTTGATGCTGGAGGGAGCATCATCTCAGGTAGCATGCTGGGGCCATGGCTGCAGCCAGGCCAGAAGGAGCAGCCTAGACTCAGAACAGGAGTCCTGACCAGTTTGGCAACCATTGGATACCAAGCAATGCCACAGAGACTGGGATTCATCCTCCCACCACACACAAGCACCAGTCATCGGTGCTAGGGCAGAAGGTACCTAATTTGGGACTAGAGATTGGGGCTGATGGGCTTTGGACTCAGGTTAGAGATAGCACTCCTCTGTATATTTAGGCAATGGGGGTGCAGTACGGTCAGGGCCGGCTCCAGGCACCAGCTTATCAAGCAGGTGCTTGGGGCAGCCACTCCGGAGCGGGATGGCACTTTCAAGGATTCGGCGGCAATTCGGTGGAGGGTCCCTCACTCCTGCTCAGAGCAAAGGACCTCCTGCTGAATTGCCACAGATCGCAATTGCGATCGCGGCTCTTGGGTTGTTTTTTTTGGCTGCTTGGGGCGGCAACAGGGGCGACTCCAGGCCTCAGCATGCCAAAGGCGGCAGGCAGACTGCGGGAGGTCCGCCGAAGCCGCGGGACCAGCAGCCCCTCCGCAGGCAAGCCGCCGAAGGCAGCCTGCCTGCCGTGCTTGGGGCGGCAGAATGCCTAGAGCCGCCCCTGGGCGGCAAAACCCCTGGAGCCGGCCCTGAGTATGGTGTGCTGTTGCTGGGGGTGAGGGGTAAGATTGACTTCCACAGGGTCCCTTGTTTTGATCAAAGGTTTGTCTCTGCTCATATAACAATGTTGTAGAGTTGTGTGCAGCAGTTTCTGGAGCTAATTCCTCTCTCCTTGAGAGTGTGGCAGGGTACTTTGGGGTGGGGGTAGTGGGAATCAAGCAGATTGTCTCAGAGGCATATGGCTTGGCACTTGGGATCCACGTAACAAACCCAGAGTGCCCCTGCCATGTTGCCTATCAGAGGTGGATGAAGTGATTCATGGGGAGTGTTTGTGTAAAGTTTGTCAAGATATTTTATTTGGACAGTCCAGCAAAGACTGATATTCTTGCTTTATTGCAGTTTTTACAATAAGCTATTTTATGAATGGTAGGTGGTGGTGTGCGGGATTGTACTTAAAAGAAATAGTTCAAATAATAAATACTTTACTCCTCTGTTTGGTATTTGCTGGCACAGGAGTCTCAGAAAACAAACAAACGGCTAGCTCAGCATATCATTATTTGTTTTCAAGATTTATGGCTATAAAGCACTGATATTAATTGTATGATAATATTCTTTGAATGCAAGGATCCTATTTACTTTGTTACACTTTCTCTACACTGCAGTTAATAACCCACTGCTGGACTGTACCAGCTGTCTCAGGCTCGCAGGGCTTGGGCTAAGGATTTGTTGAACTGCAGTGGGATCCTTTGGGATCAGGCTGGAGCCCTACCTTCCCCCCCTGCAGGGTGCCAGAGCTTGGGCATGAGCCTGAGCCCAAACGTCTACACTGCAGTTAAACAGGCCCTTAGCCTGAGTCCCGTCAGCCCGAGTCAGCTGGCACAGGCTTGCTCCAGGTGTCTAACTGCAGCATAGACATCCTCTGAGGCCACAGGAGGGTTTGAGGATCCTCTGTTTGTCAAATATGAGTTAATTCTTCTGTCAGCGTGTTACTGAATATTTGTGTCTGCTGTTAGCATCAGAATTGCTGTTTTGTTCAGAAACAGATAATCCGAACTGACTCTACCGTCAAAGGTTAAGCAAATAAATAAATAAATAGTTTTAAGCCATTATGTGCCTGTAGTGGGAATATTAACTCAGGTGTTTTATGTTAATCAATTAACATAATCACTATAGAGAAATGCTGATTATGAATAGAGAGTGGGTTGTGGTTTGTTATTTTGTTTAAAGCTAATGGCTTCTAGACCAATCTGTAGCCCAACTTCCCTCTTGTTGAGAGATATTCAGGAGCTGAAATATTTTAATTAGAACTGGCCAGGAAATGACTTCCCTGTCTTGGGGAAAAAAATAGGATTTTGAGAAGTTCTCTCATTCTGAATCGGGACAAAAATTCTAAATTGCAATGATTTTTCGTGAACCAAAAATCCAGAAAACCTTCAGTTCAGGTCAATCAGTGTTTTGTTTTCATGATTTCAAAATGTTTCTTTTCAAATTTGACCTTTCTCTTTTTTGAATGTTACTATAAGTTAACTTTCAAAACAAAAATCTATTTTGAACCCCAAAAATGGAAAACTTTGTTTAGAAAACATCAAAATGAGATGTTTCAATAGCTTTGAAACTTTTTTCAATTTTTTTTCAAAACAAGAAATTTGAAAGCGACCCTTTTCCACAGAAAAATTGTTTTTGACCAATTGAGAAACCCCTTCCCTCTTTAAAACCACTGCATGTTTTTGAAATGATTGTTTGACTTGGTGAGCACACCTAACATCACTCCCTTGTTGTTTGAAACTGCCCCACCGACCATGCCATCTAAACGCTCTAGAGGTGCACCTGCCTGGAGTAGAAAGGAAGTATTGGATCTTCTGGCCCTATGCGGAAAAGAGGCGGTACAGCTACGGACCAGTCATAGAAATGTGGACATATCCAAAAAGATTTCACACAAGATGCAGGCAAAAGGGTATGACAGGGATCAGCAACAGGGGCATGTGAAAGTGAAGAAACAGCAGCAGGCATACCACAAGGCCAGGGAGGCCAACAGTCAATCTGATGTCAAACCGCAGACCTGCCACTTATACAATGAGTTGTACACCGTACTGGTGGAGATCCCACCAGCACCCCACAGACAACCATGGATACCTTAGTGGAGCCCTTGACAAAGACCCCTGCCATGAACATCAAGGAGGAGAAGGGACAAGAGGGGGGGTCCAGCTATGTAGTGAGCCAGGATCTTTTCAAGACTCCACTATAGTCTAGTGAGCACTGCCAGCTGAGCACAGACAAGCCAAGTTAGCAGGACACGGATCTCTACTTTTCATTGTCTTACTTGTGCAAGAAGAGGTAGAGGTACAACAGAGGGAGAGTTATCTGGTTTTCATTCCCCTCTAGAGTTAGGCAGGGGAGGCAGGGAGGCATGTGGAGCAATTTATGTACATAGTGATGACCCTGGAATCCTC
Source organism: Mauremys reevesii (assembly GCF_016161935.1). Classification (NCBI taxonomy): domain Eukaryota; kingdom Metazoa; phylum Chordata; order Testudines; family Geoemydidae; genus Mauremys; species Mauremys reevesii. The sequence goes on along the minus strand of NC_052631.1, from coordinate 81,915,646 downwards.
CTGAAAGATCTTGATTAAACTTTCATGGAAGTACTCTGCAATTCTGTCCTGAGGGCTTCTGGTGATGGCTGCCTTATTTCTTTGTGGTAGGACACTTTCCCATGCCACTCTGTGATGACTTCGCTAGGGACTGTTGCTGTGCACAGGCCAGGTGCATGTGGCTAAACATGGTTTTGGGACACCAGGAGCAGCTATGTTCTGTGCCTTTGTGACACTCAGGAGTGAGATCAGCTACAATCACCACCGCCTGTGGAAAATAGTTCCAGTACTCAGTGCATTGCCATTATCCAGGACACAACAGTCATCTATAATCACTGGGCTACCTTCTCACTGAGGGTACGTCTACACTACGGGATTATTCCGATTTTACATAAACCGGTTTAGCAAAACAGATTGTATAAAATCGAGTGCGCGCGGCCACACTAAACACATTACATCGGTGGTGTGCGTCCACGGTCCGAGGCTAGCGTCGATTTCTGGAGCGTTGCACTGTGGGTAGCTATCCCGTAGCTATCCCATAGTTCCCGCAGCCTCCCCTGCCCCTTGGAATTTCCGGGTTGAGATCCCAGTGCCTGATGGGGCAAAAATCATTGTCGCGGGTGGTTCTGGGTACAGCCTCACCCCTCCCTCCCTGAAAGCAGCAGACAACCGTTTCGCACCTTTTTTGCTTGGTGAACTGCGCAGACGCCATAACACAGCAAGCATGGACCCTGCTCAGCTCAATACCGCAATCGTGGATGTTTTAAACACCTCGCGCACTCTCGTGCAGTATATGGTGAACCAGGACCTTCAAACCGAGGCGAGGAGGAGGCGGATACGGCAGCGCGGCGATGACAGTGATGAGGACGTAGACACAGAATTCTCTCAAACCGCGGGCCCCTGCGCTTTGGAGATCCTGATGGTAATGGGACAGATTCTATCCATTGAACGCTGATTTTGGGCCCGGGAAACAAGCACTGACTGGTGGGACCGCGTTGTGTTGCAGGTGTGGGACGATTCCCAGTGGCTGCGAAACTTTCGCATGCGTAAGGGCACTTTCATGGAATTTTGTGACTTGCTTGCCCCTGCCCTGAAACGCCATAATACCAAGATGAGAGCAGCCCTCACAGTAGAGAAGCGAGTGGCGATAGCCCTGTGGAAGCTTGCAACGCCAGACAGCTACCGGTCAGTCGGGAATCAATTTGGAGTTGGAAAATCTACTGTGGGGGCTGCTGTGATGCAAGTAGCCAAAGCAATCACTAAGCTGCTGCTACGAAAGGTTGTGACTCTGGGAAACGTGCAGGCCATAGTGGATGGCTTTGCTGCACTGGGATTCCCTAACTGTGGGGGGGGGGGGCGATAGATGGAACCCATATCCCTATCTTGGCACCAGAGCACCAGGGCACCCAGTATGTAAACCGGAAGGGGTACTTTTCAATGGTGCTGCAAGCACTGGTGGATCACAAGGGACGTTTCACCAACATCCACGTGGGATGGCCAGAGAGGGTTCATGATGCTCGCGTATTCAGAAGCACTACTTTGTTTAAACGGCTGCAGCAAGGGAATTACTTCCCAGACCAGAAAATAACAGTTGGGGATATTGAAATGCCTGTCGTTATCCTGGGGGACCCAGCCTACCCCTTGATGCCATGGCTCATGAAGCCATACACAGGCAGCCTGGACAGTGGTCAGGATCTGTTCAATTACAGGCTGAGCAAGTGCAGAATGGTGGTGGAATGTGCATTTGGCCGTTTAAAGGCGCGCTGGTGCACATTACTGACTCGCTCAGACCTCAGCCAAACCAATGTCCCCTATGTTATTGCTGCTTGCTGTATTCTCCACAATCTCTGTGAGAGTAAGGGTGAGACCTTTATGGCGGGGTGGGAGGCTGAGGCAAATCACCTGGCCGCTGATTACACGCAGCCAGACACCAGGGAGATTAGAAGAGCACACCTGGAAGCGGTGCGCATCAGAGAAGCTTTGAAAATGAGCTTCATCAATGGCCAGGGTACAGTGTGACTGCTGTGTTTGTTGATGAACACCCACCCCCCTTGATTGACTCATTCCCTGTAAGCAACTCCCCCTCCCCCTTCGAGTACAGCTTACTTATGCAAATAAAGGCACTATATTTTAAAAATCATGATTTATTTATTAATTCATTATAAAAGAGGGAGAGAAGTAAGGGTGTGGTTTGGGAGGAGGATAGGAGGGATGGAGAAGGGCAGTAAAAAAATTTCACAGTAACGACAGCCTTCTGGTTGGGCAGTCCACGGGGGTGGAGTGGGCGGGTGCACGGAGCCTCCCCCCACGCGTTCTTACACGTCTGGGTGAGGAGGATGTGGAACATGGTGAGGGTTGAGGGTGGTTATACAGGGGCTGCAGTGGCACTCTGTGATTCTGCTGCTGTTCCTGAAGCTCCACCAGACGCCGGAGCATGTCAGTTTGATCACGCAGGAGCCCCAGGGTTGCATCCCGCCACCGCTGATTTTCCTGCCGGTCTTCCTGCCGCCACCTCTCATCTCGGGTGTCTCTCCTGTCCTCACGTTCACTGGCATCTTTCCTGTAATTTGATACCATGTCCTTCCACTCATTCAGATGAGCTCTTTCCTTGCGTGTAACTTCCATAATATCTGAGAACATTTCATCTCGCGTCTTCTTTTTCCTCCACCTTATCTGGGCTAGCCTTTGGGATGGAGTAGGGAGGCTTGAAAATTTTGCAGCTGCATGAGGGAGAGAAGTATTTAAAAAGATACATTTTACAGAACAATGGTTATACTCTTTCACAGTGAACAGCACTATTCACCTTACATAGCACATGTGATTTCCCTACAAGGTCGCATTTTTCATCTTAATACTGAGTGCCTGCAGCTCTGGGGTTACAGATCTCACAGACACAGATCCGGGCATCAGAATTCAGCTTGCATGCGGCCATGGTAAGCCACTGTCTTTCGGCTTCTGCAGTGATTTACCTCTCCCCCCAACGCATGGCTAATACCACGCTAGCTCCCTGCTAATCAACACCCTTCCCCGCCCCACCCCCCGCCTGTCTGGCAGCTTGGGGAAGATCCCCGCTGACCAAACACGAAAAAGATCATTGGCATTTCACTCCTCCCCTCCCCCCGCTTGGCTACGTGCAGGAAAGGGTTTTCTTTTAAGGTGCTGCAGTCCACGAACCCAGTAGGAAAATGGCCATCCCCCTTACTTAAATTCCTGATTTTCAACCAGGTTACCCTGAACAATATCACTTTGCTGAGGATAACACAGCGAGATAAAGAACGGATGCTTCTTGAATGCCAGCAATCACCGGGACCATACGCAGCTATACTTTGCCATGCAATGATACCTGATTACTTGCTACATGCATGGCGTGGTAAAGTGTCCTACCATGGTGGATGGAACAAGGCTGCCTTGCCCAGAAACCTTCTGCAAAGGCTTCTGGAGTACCTCCAGGAGCGCTTCATCGAGATGTCCCTGGAGGATTTCCGCTCAATCCCCAGACATGTTAACAAACTTTTCTAATTAACTATACTGTCAGCGAATGCATCCCAAGTCCTCAGGGCAAATCAATTATTAAAAAACGCTTGCTTAAAAAACAATCTTTGATATTTGCAAAGGTACACTCACCAGAGGTCCCTTCCATGGCTTCATTGTCTGGGGTAGTGGGTTGGGAGGGTAATTCCGTCAGGGTGAGAAAAAGCTCCTGGCTGTTGGGGCTCACGGAGTGCTGTGTGCTCTCTGCAAGGTCGTCCTCCTCACCTTCTTCATCGTCATCTTCCCCGTCCGCATAATCCTCAGCCATGGCAGAGATTACAACCCCCACCTCGGAATCCACGGACAGGGGTGGGGTACTTGTGGCGCAGCCCCCTAAAATTGCATGCAGCTCAGCGTAGAAGCGGCATGTTTTTGGCCCTGCCCCGGACCTTCCGTTTACTTCTTTGGTTTTCTGGTAGGCTTGACTGAGCTCCTTGACTTTCACTCTGCACTGCAGTGAGTCCCTGGTGTGGCCTTTATCCGTCATAGACCTTGCAATTCTTTCAAATACTTTTTCATTTCGTCTTTTTGAACGCAGTTCTGTTAGCACTGAATCCTCTCCCCAGATAGCGATCAGATCCAGTACCTCCCATGCAGTCCATGCTGGGGCTCTTTTTCGATTCTCAGGAGACTGCATTGTTACCTGTGCAGATGAGCTGTGCATGGTCACCTGTGCTGATGAGCTCTCCATGCTGAGGAAGCAGGAAATGAATTTCAAAACTTCGCGGGGCTTCTCCTGTTTATCTGGCCAGTGCATCAGAGTTCAGAATGCTGTCCAGAGCGGTCACAGTGGTGCACTGTGGGATACCGCCCGGAGGCCAATACTGTCAATTTGCGACCACACTAACCCTATTCCGATATGTTAATCCCGATATTAGCACTACTCCTCTCGTCGGGGAGGAGTACAGAAACCGATTTAAAGAGCCATTAAAATCGATATAAGGGGCCTCTTCGTGTGGACGGGTGTGGCGTTAAATCGGTTTAACGCTCCTAAAACCGGTTTAAACGCGTAGTGTAGACCAGGCCTGAGATCTAATCTAGTGTGTAAACACTGCTAATGCCCCTTCTATCTGCCAGAAGTACCTTCAATTGTCATTCTGCACCTGCTGAGCCAGTAGTTGAATCTTTTCTTACAGCTGCCAATGGGGCCAGTGTATAGCTTCATGAACAAGGGGTCCTCTGGGTTCCCCTATGATCACTATTTGCATTTCACCATTACCAATGGTAATCTGCCAGTCGGGGACAAAATGTCCTGCTTGCAGTTTTCTGAACAGTCTTGTGTTCTTAAAGATGTGAGCATCATGCACCTTCCCTGACCTGCCACATTGATATCAGTGAAGCGCCCGTGGTGATCTAACAATGCTTGTGTAACCATAGAAAAGTAGCCTTTCCTGTGCTCTGTGGAAGGTGGGCTGGGACCAAAGTAGGGATGTGCATACTGTCTATTGCCCACCACAGTTTGGGAACCCTATAGCTGCAAGTCCAGCCACATTGCCTAGTGTCACAGTCCTGTACAGCAGGATACAATTAATGGCCCTACGCACTTTGATGACAATGGCCCTGACTGTGGATTTTCCAGCTCCAAAATTATTTCCTACTGACTGATAACAGTCCTGCATTACAAGCTTCCACAGAGCAACCAACACTCACTTCTCAGCTACGTGCTGGAGGCCTGGGGCAAGCTCAGCACACAGATCCAGGAACATCAAAAGTTTTACAGCCACTGCTCAGAATTACAATGCAATCCCACGAGTCAGTGCTCGTTTCCTGGGCCTAAAGCAGTGCTCTACCACCTGCAGCTGCTGACCATGAATGTCACCAACAAGTTGGAATTGGTTTTTCCTCTGCCCCTGAACAACCTGTCCTCAAAGAAGTTGTCATGTTCCCCATTACTGTGATACATTCTGCAGCTCTGCAAATACCAAATCATTCATCCTGTATTTGCAATATTCATTATAGTGCAGAGCTGTACAGGCTCCACGCTTCAGAGAGCAACAAGGGTTGTGTGCATTTGTAGGATTTTAAAAAAAGATGAGACTTGTGCGATAGGAATAGCATTAAGAGATGGAGAAAGTCATATGATGGGAACTTGACCCCTTGCAGAACTCCTGTGTGCCCCACAATGCATTGCTAAAATTCCCCAAAAGGCATTGTGATACAAGACCTACCCCTAGTGCACAGCACTTTGGATCAATACTAGCAGTCCTGATGGGTATGTGAAGTGCCAGTGCAAGCTGCCAAGTATGCATGAACAAGAGCAACATATTAATTGTGGCAGATTTACGCCAACATAATTTGTCCACCAAATTTTGAAGTATAGACATGGCCTCAGACCTTTTTGAGGTTTAGGTGTAATGGTTGGCTGTATCATCTGGGAGCAAATCTGGAAGCCCCAAACTTTGCTGCTATGCCAGTTCAGAATGTCCTCTGAATTCCACTCCACAATACACAGCCCCTGATCCCTAGCTAATCTGATAGGCACTGTGGTGTTCAGTGATTATGGTGCTTACAAGAGATCTGCTTCATTTTGTGTCCAATTCCAGCCGGCTATACGTAACATGATCTTCACTGTGTTCCACACAAACTCCCTGGGAACCTCAGTCCTCAATACAACAGACACCAGCGTATAGGTGTTTCAGGAATCAAACTCCTGAAAGAATGTTCTGGGACCCCTATGGAAGCACCTTTCCATAGTTCCAGATGACTTTCTCCACCCCTGCAAAATAACATAGCTAATAGAGTGATCCACGTGGCTGAATGTTTTTAGGTGCTTTGAAATAGACCCTGTCAATGTCAGCCAGTGGCTTTATTCCCACTGTCCTATGGCTGTTCTTGTTGGTTTCTATGTTAGTGGGAAGGAGTGAATTCCTTTGTCTTAGACTGCAGCCTCTTACTCTTAAGACTCCTTGGTATGATCTATCTTATATCCATTACAAGATGTCCCGTTCCCACCCCCGAGATTGCATCCAGATGAATGTGTTTTTATTCACAAGCAGAGCAAGTTAATTTACAAGGGTTCCCAGTACTCAGAACACAGGAGCACTGGTACTTTTGAAACATTCCTTGTGTATGATGGATGGGGCACATTATCTAAATGCTAATAAATACTAAGCCACAAATTAGCTTCATTTTTCTTCATTCTTCTGTTGCCTGTGATCTTTGAATGACACTAAATCTAACATCTGACACATTATAATACTAACTAGTTCCAATTTCTTTCTTTGTTTTTTGGGGTTTTTTTTTCAGTTGGACAATACAGATGTGCCTGGGTTTGTATTACAGCCTCATAGTCTTAGATCCTCAGATACAGCCTAAGAGCAGATTGTATAGTTTGGCATGGAGGGTGGAAAGGGGGCATAAAGCTCACCTGGTACAGGAGTCTGTAGGCTAGTTTATAAAGTCTATAGAAAGTTTCATATTCACTACTAAATTGCATAAGACTTTTGCATAAGGGAAGTGTCCTCTAAAAATGCCCATTTGACCACATCTGTGTAGCATAATCTACTTTAGCTGATAACCACTTTGTATAACATTTTCAGTTATAACTCTTTAAAGTCTTATAGCCTGCTCGATATTAGGCCCTTAAACAATGGTAGATGAATATAGGTTTTTTAAAAATAGGAACTGTCACGTGAATTTTGAGACAAAATTTCAAGTGCAGGTATCTGAGCTATGTCTACACAAATCTGCATGCACATCTGCTGCACCCATGTAACCCTGACAATGCTATGTGCAGTTAATCATTTTACGCAGGATCATGCTCATTTGCTTGTGCAAAAGGTGAACTCATTGGTGCAGCTCATGTGCAGTTTACAAATGCAAGGAAGGTGTATCTTTGAAAATCTGCCACAGCATGTTCCCTGTGTTAATATACATTTGCAGTTGTTTGTGTTAAGAGCATACTCAGTTATAGTATCTGCTGGCCAGACATGAAGCAAACAAGCCATCCAGCAATGGATGCTGCACATTCATCCAACGTGTTATTGCAGATGAGATTCAAAGCAGGAGCCTTTTGCTGCCTATGGACCACCTCTACCTGGAGAACTAAGGGGCATCTTCTTCAATAGGGAACATGCTGAGTTCCTCTCAGCTGGAAGCTGCCCTTTGAGTATCGTACACTAGCAGGTGATTTAGAATAAATACTAGAAAATTGCCTGTGTACTTTTTTTTTTTTTTAGACCTGATCCTACAAGGTGCTAGGCTCCCTCAACTCCCTTTGGGTGTATCAACACAACAATAAAATACCCATGGCTGGCCCATGTCAGCTGACTTGGGTTCACTGGGCTTCGACTCTTAGAGACTAACAAATTTTATTTGGGCATAAGCTTTTGTGGGCTAGAACCCACTTTGTCAGATGCATGGAGTGGAAAAAACAGGTATTTATACCTGCTACTATATTTTCCACTCATGCATCTGATGAAGTGGGTTCTAGCCCACGAAAGCTTATGCCTAAATAAATTTGCTAGTCTCTAAGGTGCTACAAGGACTCCTCTTTGTTTTTGCTGATACAGACTAACACGGCTACCACTCTGAAACCTGGGCTTGGATTGCGGGTCTATAAAATTGCAATGTAAATCTCTGGGCTTGGGTTGGAGCCTGGGCTCTAGGACCCTCTCCCCTCACAGGGTCCAGCCCAAGCTTGGATATCTACCCTGCAATTTTATAGCCCCAGCCTGAGTCAGCTGACATGAGCCAGCATGTGTGTTTTATTGCAATATAGACATACCCTTTGAGGTCAGTAGGAGTTGAAGATGCTCAGTACTTCACAGTATTAGACTGTATGTTAGGTAAGTGTGAAAGAAGCTACTGTGGACATCAGTGCAGTGGAATAGGCTGAACGAAACAGGATTTTTCATAGGTAAATTAGTCTATTACATTTATAATGTGCATACCACTGAAGAATCATATACTCAGTCTCTGAAATGCAGCCAACATTGAATGTTAACAGGCCATCCAATATATTCTGTGCCCCACACACTGTTCTGGTGAGAGAGCCGTAGTGGGTTTGCATTCCAATAGTGTTGGAGGTGACTGGCCATTCCTCTTGCACCAAGCAGTTCATGGGACAGTAGTGAGTTGTAAATGGACTGTGGTGAGAAGGGATTTGGTCATTAAAACTATCAATAGATGGGTTTGTGGTTGCTATGAGAACCAATCAAGGTCTTACCTGCTAGGTGTGAAAGCAACAGTTCTCCCAAGACATCTAGGCAGACTTCTAGTGAGTGCTGGAGAAGAGGCTCTGATTATGGTACATATTTGTACCAGTGACATAAGGACGTGTAGGAGAGAGGCCCTGGAAGCTAAATTTAGATGGTTAGAAAAAAGGCTCAGTTCTTTGACCTTAACCCCTACTATAGTCTCATATTCCATGAAATGCCCAGATCTCTTTGATTTTTTTTTTTAAAAAAGAGGGGTGGGAAAGAGAGAGAGGCAGGAAATGTCCCATCTTTCACCATGCTGGCATTTAAATCACCCCAGAGCTCGCAAGAACAGTACACGAGAGTCTGATAATATTGAATCTGATCCCAAAGTCTGTTCCTGATTCAGACTCAAACTCAATCCATGGCTAAAACCCGACCCAGATCTGAACACAGCCTACTTGACCCATGTTTAACTTGTATGTCGCTGCATTGTTACTGGCTTCTTTGTTTGTTCTTTTAAGCCCCATCCTGATCCCATTGAGACCATTGGTTTCAATGGGATCATATTTGATTATTTTTTTGTTGTTCATTTCATTAAAAAAGACTGATAAAAAGCACCTGATGAAGGAAATAACTGTTCAGTGGACAGAGCACTGCACTATTCGTGTGCCATTTGTAAACATTGAAGAGTCGACCCTAACAGGCCTGTGATTTGATCACATTCCTCCATATACAAATATAAATGAGACAATCTCATTAAAAAATTGAAGTGGCATTAAGTTCAGGTCTTTCACATTTAATGCTATTCAGCTCTCCTGCCATTTATTTCATTGCTCTTCACAAAGAAATTATGTTTCCAAGTTTCAACATTTGTTCTTATCTGTACCACCAGCTCCCAGCAGACCTCCCTATTTCAGCCCGTAATATCACAGCGTGTATCCATAGAGATTGGAGTAAAGTGATAAATAAATGTGGTTGGGAAGAGCATGCTTTCACCTTGTGTAGCTGGGACAGAAACAGGGAGGAGATCACCAGTACCTCATAGGCTAGATTGGGACTAACTTTGAATATGGGGAGGGAGGCCATGAAGAGCCTTCATCTGCACCCTTAGGTGCTGACTCTGTGGGTGCTCACTGGCAGCCCCATGGATCAGCGCCTCCTGCTCCCTCCCCCACAGTGCGTTCCATCCACTGAGTTGCCCTGCTGGTCAGCGCCTCCCCCGCCCTCCCAGTGCCTCTTGCCCACCATGATCAGCTGTTCAGCAGTGTGCAGGAGGTGCTGGGTGGGGGAGAAGTGGGGGCAGGAAGAGGTGGGGTTGGGTCAGGGTGGGAAGAGGCAGGGCGGGGGTGGGGCTTGAGGGGAAGGGTGGAGTGGGGATGGGGCAGGGGCAGGAACAGGCAGGGCAGGAGTGGGGGTCGAGCACCCTCTGGGAACAGAGGAAGTTGGCACCTGTGTCTGCACCCCTCCATTTCACCCTGAGCAGAGGCTAGTCAGGATCATAGTCCTTGCACTCCCAGAATGCAATACTCTGTAAGGTATTAGCATCCCTCAGTAGTACAGAACAAAGACAAGACATGCCCATACGGCGGGTCCCTGGTGTGCATCGGGGTTGTGTTCTTGAAAAGGGTGACAGATACCAAAACAACAGATACTGGGGACCCGCTGGTACAACAGTGACATAGACAGGAAGGACACTTGGGTGGGTTCTGGGAAGGTGGGCAATGATGGGGGGCGGAGGGGTAGGAGCGATCGGGCCACCTCTTCTCCCCTCCAGTCGGCCTGGTGGAGGGGAGGGGATGATAGATGCTCTGGCCAGGGTCTCCTGGAAAAATGGGGGGACCTGTAAAAATGTATGCCCCTGCATCTCACCCACTCTGCCCACCTGCCGGGGAGTGGGATCAGGGAGTTGGGGCTTGCCCCGCTCTGCCTGGTGCTGGAGCAGAGCCGGGACTTTAGGGGGTGAGACTGGATGTTAAATGGGTGGGTCGCGGCCCACCTTGGCTATGCATCAGTAAGGGAACATGTTCCAATTCACGTCAGTCCTGATCCATATATCCGTCGTTTGCAACTTATAGTACAGTACTGCAAATGATGGATATGCGGATCGGGACCAACATGAATTGGAACATGTTCCCTTATTGATGAGCGAGGGATATGCGAAACAACGGATAAGAGGGAGACATATACTGGGGACCCCCTGTAACCACACTCCCCTCTGCACTAGCCAACAGAGTCAAGCTGGTGCGCTGGGTGCATGTGCACACACTCCTCTGTCCACTGATGTAGCATGGCTGGCTCCCACTGTGTTGTGTACCTCCCCAGTGCCAATGTCTTAATAGTCATGTTTTATCCCGGTATGCACACAGGGTGTACAGTATAGAATATATTAATGATGATATAGGACTTGGTATGCTCCAGTGGATGGAGCACAGCCTGGGAGTCAGGAAACCTAAGTTCAAGTCTCAGCTGTGTCACTGACCTGCTGCGTAACCTGGGGCAAATTGCTTCATCTCTCTGTGCCTCTGACCTTTCCACCTTTAATCAATTTAGATTATAAGACCTTTGGGGCAGGGACTTTCACTGTGCGGCCTTGGTCTTGGGTTGGGGGCCCCTGGTCACTACTCAAATACAAATCTGTATAAAATTCCAGGATTATCACTGTGTGACACTGTGAAGCCTAGAATTGCTGTTAAATCAGTGTGATGTGATGGAAACAGCTGCAAGCATGGCTGAGAGCTCTTTTTGTGCAGAATATCACTAGGTTCAATCATCACTGCGATTCATGATTTATTACCATCCAGTTCTTAAGTTCTCAGTATTTTGATTTTATAAATTACACCTGTGTGTCAGCAAGGCATGTATCTATGTTATCATGCCAAGAGACCTAGACCATTGTGATACCAGAGTCACTCAGTGGACCATCCTTACACTACAGTTAATTTGCATGCAACAGTTTCTTTGGCTAGATGAGGAAGACTGCACAGATGAATTACTTGTCCCAACTGCCACATCTTTTGTAAACCACCCATACAACAACACGTCCAGCAGATACAATAACCCCAAACACATACAGCACACACCTCTCATTCGCCACCCGCACACTTCGACACATGTCTCCTGGGACTGTCACTCTGTCTGTGTGTCACTGTGAAGCCTAGAATGTCTGAGTCAGTATGAGGCAACGGAAACAGCGGCGAGCATGGTGGCGAGCTCTTTATGTTTACAGTATCACCCGCTTCAGTCATCACTGGGCCTTGTGAGAACCAGATGGAATGTTGGAGCCCAAAGGTTCTGTGGCGGTTGGAATGTGACAGTTGATCAGAGAAGGTGGGAGTAACAGCTCTGTGGGACAAGAAGCAGGTGGCTGTGCCTCCAGCCAGGGGGAAGAGCTGTGCACAAACTTAGGGGAACATGTGCAAACAGCAACATTGCTCACCACAGCCCAGTGCCTGGAAACAAGAGTCCCGTTTCTGGCTTTTTTACATAAGACTTTATGAATTACATCCGTGCGGCAGCTGGGCTTTCAGCTACTAGTAATAGTAATAATAATAATAATAATGAAAGTTAAATTCAGGAATCCTCCTTAGTGTTTGTTTTCATCTGCACACATGCAGGTATTGCTGTTACCGATTCTGCCCATTAAAGCTCTGATTTCCAAGTGCAGTGGTAAACTCTAGTGAACCCGTCTTTGTAATGAAAGTAGAAACACAGTGAGCCTTGTGTGGATTAGAATTACCCTTTTTATCAATCCCTACTTAGAAGGAAGTTGTTCTCAAGATAAGAATGGCCTTGGCTGTTGGAGGGTTCCACTTCATTTGTGACACGTCTGTAAACATTTGCTCTCAGTATAGAGCAGGTGAAATTTTTCACACTTTCAAATATCGTTATTTAAACTTCAGATGGTCTCCATACAAAATCCTGGCCCAAACATACCTATCTGTTGGGAAGTTAAAATCTGAACCCAGATTTAAGTTTTGTGCCTGGCCCATCTCTAATTCAAAGAAATCTGGTTGAAAGTAGAAGTACCAGATTGGGGAAGACTTTTCCTTGTGCCAGATGTGAAACATAAATCTGTTTACCTTTCACTTTTTTCATCACAGCCTCTTTATCTTGCCACATTTGTTAATTATTGAAGATACTGTATTTGTCCATCAACAAGAGTCTGCTCTTTCGCATCATCCCCTTATTAATATTGTTAGTATTCATTATTTATATTCTACTGTGAAGTCACAATGCTAATTTTTTTGTCATTTCGTGAATTTTCCAAAGTAGTGAGCACTGGTTGATGGTCACTGCAAGAAATTAATGCTTCAGTAAGAGGCTGACTTCTCTGTGATCTAGTACTGAACCAATACTGCAGCATGATGCTAGGTACAATGTGCTACTGAAAGTTCCATCTTTAACATGAGATTTCAAACCAAAGTATTTTATTTTTCCATGGCACTTCTGGTGAGTGTGGGGGTGGTTTGCCAGATTTCAGTTTGGGTATTTTCATTCTATCATCCTAAAATTCCCCTCTAGTTTTTCCCTCTGGCTAAGTCACAGACTGATGTGTACTGTTCCTCTGCACTATGAAGCACCCCAGAAGTGGTAGCATTTCATTAGGTGGTGGAAGAGATTCATGTACATAATGTATATTGGGATGAAAGGCATAGTAGGATGGGACATAACAAACTATTACTTCACTGATTGTTACCATGATTAATGGATTGTGTCAGCATGTATACCCCTTACAACACTGGCCACTGTGCTCCCATGCATGTATTAATAATTGTGAAATATAAGCCCATCTCCTACAGAAACTTATGCTGATGTATAACTTTACACATTGCAAGCAGTCCCTTTGGATTTTGCAATGCAGGTGGAGGGACTAGAGACCACAGGCCCATCTGATCTGAGGACACAAGGACCAGAATCATGCCTGGTGCCTATAGCGTAAGTGAAAGGAAGAAAAGGCTCTTTAAACCCTCTTCTGTTCCCCATAGCCTCCTCCTCTGCTTAGGACCAAGTGCTGTTTGGGCCCCTAACTTTAAAAGATACAGAAAATGAAAGTACATCAGGGACCTTCATGTCCTTTCTAGAATCCTGTTTCATAGTTAGTCCCATTAGCCTAAGGAAGAAATGATCATGGTGCCGTCCCTGGAAGCATAAAGGTTAACAACCATGGAAGTAATGAAAAAAGATTCATGCTGATGTGAAGAAGAAAGATGCATGTGCGGTTCAAGTTCATCTTGGCAGAGTCACATGGAAAATGCCAATCCAGCAATTTGAATGCTGTCTGGAAATGAAATGTACGAGGGGGCTGTGAAAGTAATGAGTATGAGAACTACAACCCAGGAGGCTGCAGTCACTAATAACTCCCCCCTTCCCCCCCCCCGCCTCCCTCCCAAGTGCACAGGGTGATTCTCCTCCACAAATACACATCAAGGTGACAGAAGACACCAATAAAGAGATGGTTTGTTTATCTTGCTGGGCAGTTGCTGCTTTCTGGTGAGAGAGACTGTGAGCTGAGATGTTCATGCTGCTGACAGCAGTGGCTTAGGCAAATGGCTTTACCTATGACTTTGGGGCTAGTCACAGTTACAGACTAGGGTCTGATCCTACAAGGTACTGAGTACTCAGTTCCCCATGAAGTTAAATCACAGCCAAACTAGGGCAGGTGTCCTGGAGAGGAGATGTGGGGGCCAAGAGCAACTTCCCTCTCCTAGCCTACGCATGGCAGGGGTAATGGTAATTTTTCTGGCTGCCTTTGGGAGTACAAGTGGGGGAGGGAGATGCTAGTGTTGCCAAAGGGAGCAGTCTGGTTAGGGCCATGGCACTGGCAAAGTTGGATGGGAGGGGAGGGAGGAGTCCAGAGAGAAGTATAATAGTTCCAGGAACCTCTGGAATGTCAAAGCATCTCTCCAGCTTTAGGGTGTTTCTGTCTCTGAAGTGGCACAGTTTGGCCCTGCACCCATTGGCACTGTTTCTGCTACAATACCGATGTAACATGCTGGCGCTGTGTGTGGGGGTGTGTGGGTGCAGTATTGACCTCTAAAGGTTGTACCACAGAGATGATAAAGGACCTATTACTAGTACCAGCTAAGGAAGATCTCCACTAGCTTACATGATAGATTTTTGTAAGTCCTCCCTGCCTCCTCAACTTTTTTGGTTTTGTTTTGTTAAGCCAAAAGTTTGGGCCGAAAGTATTTCTCTGTGTAGGTTTTCAGTAACACCCATCATCATAGTACCTGCCCATCTGAACACTAATACTGTGCTATTCAGTGTGACAGTTAAGTATCCCTTTACAAAAGTTGGTGTTCCACTGTTATATGCATCTCATTGTCACCTTCCAATAGGTAAGGGTTTCCTCCACAGATGCCCACAGTGTGTGACTCATTTTTTCTCTTCATTCTCAAACACTGTGAGCTGTAATAATCACTTCCATGGCAGTTAGGTTCTGTAGGGTAGTGTTTCTTAACCAGTGGTCCTTGGAAGGCTTAGACTAAACATGGACTGAACAGAATTCAAACTATATATACAGACAATAGATTTCCAAAGGGGTCTGCACCTTCATTCAAAATTTTTGGGGGATCTGCAAATGAAAAAAGGTTGAGAACCACTGTTCTAGGGACTTGTGACCAATCATGATGTTTTTCCTCAGCTTAGCCAGAGGGGTCACCAAAGAGTAATGCAAAAAAATATTTTATCCTTACCCTCTTCCCCTGAAGAGCTGTGCATGCTGACTCTGACTTGCTCCCAGACTGGACTCCTGAATGTAGATGATCCCAAGACATTACATTAGCAGGACATACAGTAGCTTATTTTTTGTGTGTTTTCTTTTCAGCTGACAAAAGCATGCAAACAGAGCCAAGGAAGCCCTGAGCCCCAGAGAGGGAGCTTGTTCACCATTCACTTTGCCCACAGACTGCCTCGATGCTGCAGAGGCAACAGGTTTTTGCTGCTTAGGAGAAATGGATGCCTCAAGTAACTCTTGATGGGATAGTAACAAATGTTTATAGATAATGGACCAAATTCATTCCATTTGGACCAAATTCAGTCCAAATTCAGTCTCAGTTTCACCTGTGCAATCCTGTTCACTTCAGTAGCGGTTGCAGGTACATATGTGGCTCATCAGTTATTCATGTGCACAGAGTTCTCAAAACTGGGAGCAGTATTTCAGCTTAATGAGTGGAAGTGACAGGTCTGGCAGAATGCTGAACAAGAGTTCAGGTAGAGTGAGGCTAATAGAGACAAAAATTCATTGCTGGGTAAAGGGTAAGTAGCAGGGACAAATGCAGCATTAATAATAATAAGGGGAGATATACCTATCTCATAGGACTGGAAGGGACCTTGAAAGGTTATGGAGTTTAGTCCCCTGCCTTCACTAGCAGGACCATGTACTATCCCTGACAGTTTTGTTTCCTCCCCCTAAATGGCTCCCTCAAGCATTGAACTCATAAGCCTGGATTTAGCAGGCCCATGCTCAAACCACTGAGCTATCCCTCCCGCCTCTCTAGGTTATCTTTCATCTAAGGATCTTAGAGTCATTTTTCAAAAATTAAAGAAACACTGCAATGCCCCTGCAAGGCAGGTAAGTATCATATCTCCATGTTACAAATCAGGGAACTGAGGAACAGAGAGGTATAAGTCAGTGGTTCTCAAAGCCGGTCCACCGCTTGTGCAGGGAAAGCCCCTGGTGGGCTGGGCCGGTTTGTTTACCTGCCGCGTCTGCAGGTTCAGCCGATCGCGGCTCCCACTGACTACGGTTCGCTGCTCCAGGCCAATGGGGGCTGCAGGAAAGGCGGCCAGCACATCTCTCAGCCCACACCGCTTCCCACAGCCCCCATTGGCCTGGAGCGGCAAACAGCAGCCAGTGGAAGCCGTGATCGGCCAAACCTGCGGACGCGGCAGGTAAACAAAGTGACCCGGCCCACCAGGGGCTTTCCCTGAACAAGCGACGGACCGGCTTTGAGAACCACAGGTATAAGTAACCTGCAAAGGCTCATATGAGTCAGTAACAGTGCTGAGAATAAAGGACTCCTGGCTACAAGCCCATTGCTCTAACTTTTGTAGGGCAAAGACCATTGATCAAATCTATAACAAGGAGAAAAAGAGATCGGGGGCAGTGGCTGCATGCTTCAGTCCTTCAGTCTTAACTGGCCCATTATAACACAGGTGCCTGATTCGGTTTAAGTTATTGCAAGCCTGTAATTAACCCAATAAGAGTATGTCTACATTCCAGGTAGGAGATGTGATTCCTAGCATGGACAGACAGATCCACACCAGCTCTGCTGGAGCTAGCATGCTAAAAACATCCATGTGGACTTCGTGGCACAGGCAGGGACTCAGACTAGCCACCTGAGTTTAGGCTCAGGGATTAAACAGGCTTGGATGCTGCCAGCTAGCTCAAGCCTCCACCTGCTTGGCAACATCTACACTTCTATTTTTAGTGCATCAGTCTGAGTGCTACTTGTGCTGGGAATCACACCTCCCAGCTTCCGCGTAGATACACCCTTAGAGCAGGGATGGGCAAACTTTTTGTCCCAAAGGCCACATCTGGGAATAGAAATTGTATGGTGGGCCACAAATGCTCATAAAATTGGGGTTGGGGTGTGGGAGAGGGTGAGGGCTCTGGTTGGGGGTGCAGGCTCCGGGGGTGGGGCCAGAAATGAGGAGTTCAGGGTGCAGGAGGGGGCTCCAGGCTGGGGCGGAGTGGGGTGCTGGAGGAGGGGGTGAGAGCTCTGGCTGGGGGGTGCGGGATCTGGGGTGGGGCTGAGGATGAGGAGTTTGGTATGTAGGAGGGGGCTCTGGGCTGGAACAGAGGAGTTTGGAGGGTGGGAGGGGGATCAGGGCTGGGGCAGGGGTTTGCGGTGCAGGAAGGGGTGCAGGTTCCAGCTGGGGGTGCAGGCTCTGGGGTGGGGCTAGAGATGAGAGGTTTGGGGTGCAGGAGGGTGTTCCTGGGTGGGATCGAGGGGTTTGGAGCGCAGGAGGGGGATCAGGGTTGGGGCAGGGGGTCGGGGCATGGGGAGAGGCTCAGGGGTCCAGGCTCTGAGCGGCGCTTACTTCAAGCGACTCCCAGAAGCAGTGGCATGTTCCTTCTCTGGCTCCTACGCGGACGCGCGGCCAGGCAGCTCTGCACACTGCCTCATCCACAGGCACCACCTCTGCAGCTCCCATTGGAGCACCGGAGGGGGCCATTTGTGTGCGTAGGAGCTGGAGTGGGGCCATGCCATGGCTTCCGGGAGCCACATGATGTGGCCCCCGACCCTGCTCTCTGGCTGGAGCGCCAGAGCGGAGCCATGCTGCGGTTTTCGGGAGCCCCTGCGCCCCGGCTGGAGCGCCAGAGGGGGGCAAGCCCCAAACCCCACTCCCCAGCGGGAGCTCATGGGCCGGCTTAAAACGGCTCGCGGGCCGGATTCGGCCTGCAGGCCGTAGTTTGCCCACCCCTGCCTTAGAGTCTGATCCTGTTTCCAATGCAAATCTGACTTCAGTGAGAGTAGCATGAGGCCCTAAGAGAAGAGCCAGCAGGTTTTATTGGACACATTTGGCATGACCTGTATCCACCTAAAATGCTTTGGATCCATTTCTATCATTCCAAAACCCTGGGCTGAAATACTGATGGAATGAGAGCCCATTGCATAGGAAAGTAGGAGGAGTGAGGAAAGTGATTACAGAAGGGTACCTCACATTAACAACCACTCTATGAGTTTCAGAACAAGACAGTGCAGCCTTTCAAATGCTAGTAAAAAAACCCAATATTATTATTGCAGCAAAAAACTAGTTGTTTTCAAACTGATTTCCAGTATAAACCCATTTTTATATAGCATAATAATAATCATATTCTTATCTCTATAGTGCCTTTCACCATGAATCCCAAAAATGCTTCACAAACCACACCTTACCAGCCACAAAAAATTGGCCATTTTAGCAGTGTTTGTTTTTAAAAAGATTAGTTGAGAATTGAAAAATATCCTTCAGAGCCTTAGAACAATTCTTAATAAGGGCTGTGTCTGAATCCTCTTATTGTTCCCTGTGGTTCTCACAAACCTCAACAAAGAATATTTACTGGAAAGACTAAAATAACCCTGGACTGGAACATTCCTTCTAGAAAACAGAACAAAAATTGCAATGGCAACATATGTAAAATACAACTTTATTTTGTAACCTTATCCCAAGATATTTAACAGAGCTAAATAGCTTGCTTACAGAGTCACACAGAGGGAAAAAGAATTTAAGAAGGCTGCAAAGGGAAATTTCCAGATCAGAGCTGAACTTAGTCAGTCATAAAGACAAGGATATAGAGAAAGTCTCTTTAATATTAAAAAAACAAAAAAACTGTAAGGGAGAAGAATCTTGCACCAATGCAGATGAGATTGTGAGAAGGGAGAGGGAGGAATCTGGTGTCAAGTGTAGGGAGGGAAGGAGGGAGAGATGAGATCAATGAGTTAAAATGATGAAAGTATAGTGGGGTTTAAAATGAGGAGGGCAGTTTTGAACAGGTTCTGAAGGGATTATCTTTATGAATTATTCATGTTGCAGTTGCTCCCGAAGTGTGCTGGGGGCTATTTCAACACACTGGGGCTCAGACATTGTCTCCCTAAGAGCTTACTGTCTCTGAGGCTGAAGGGGGCAGAGGAAAGGACTGTTAGAGTAAGAGAGAGGAGGGAAGCTGAAGGGGAGAGGGGTAGAAACTGGGATACAGGAGAGATGAAGGGTGGGAAACACAAGCAGAGTGGGGACAATGAGATTAGGCAGTTTAGGGGCTGTAGTGGAATGGGAGGGGAGGGATGAAGGGGACCAACAACCAGTGGCAATACATCAAATTAGAACGATCCAGAGTCAGAAGTAAGTGAACAATGCTGTGAAGACTCCTCTTGGCTTCTACGTCTCTTCAGGTGGCGGGGACACTGCTGGGCCCAGTGTTCTGAGTCCAGTATGGGAATTGGGAGGAAATGCAAGTTCTTGACTCTACCCACTACATCATTGGTTGTACCTAGGGCTGGCTGCTTTAAGGAAGGTGCCCTAGGATCTGTGACTTTTTTTACCTTATAAGCTCTTTCTGGCTGCTGCTGCTGTTCTCCATATAGAGCTGCTAGGTCTGGTGCCCTGATAGACCCCTGTTGGCCTGTGGTGGGGAGGGCTTTGGAAAGCTGTGACTTACCTCCCACACCTGAGCTGGTATAGATGGTATAGGTGGTACTCATCACATGTCTTTGTGTATGTTTGTGTGTAAAAGATTATTATTTAGGTTGCAAAGTCAAGCACTGCAAAGTCAAGCACAGTGACGGGATAAATGGGCCATGCATGTACGGAGCCTGGCCCAGCTGTCTTCTTCAGCAGCTCCCTAGCATCCCCAGTGCAGTGCTGTTGATTTAGCAGCAGCGCACCATGACTCCAGGCCAGCCTTGGAATGTTCAGGGATTTTTGGAAGGCTGCCAAAATGTCCCTGAGGTACAAAAGTGGGACAAGGGATGTGGGAATTTTCAACACTTTCTATCTCAGCCAAATTGGAATGAGATAAATTAGTAGCCTGAGAGGATTCCCCTTGCTGAAAATCAAAGACCTGCCATGAAAAATGCAGGTCACAAGAATCCTTTATAAAGGAAACTGTTGGGTAACCAACATATAGGGGTTGCTACCAGCCCTGCTATAATGCAAGACACTGTGACAGTGTCTAAAGGTCTTGCCTAGTGCTAACAACTAATGCCTTGCTTAGGCCTCACCCTCAGGTGCCATGAGTGCAGGGGACTGGACTAGATAACCACTTGAGGTCCCTTCCAGTCCTATGATTCTATATAGTGAGCTAATCAGGGGAGGGAAAGGTGGCTGACTGTTAGGGGATGAGGGGGTCACCTAAGCTGGAAGGGGTTTCTAAAGGGGTCTCTTGTAACCAGTGTGTTCAAAACACCTCAGGAATGAAACCCTGAGGAAGAAAACTGAGGGCAGGTCTACACTGCAGCAGAGCAGCCGCTGCAGCGCTTCAGTGAAGATGCTACCTATGCTGACAGGAGGGCTTTTCCCATTGGCGTAGGTATTCCACTTCCCTGAGAGGCGGTAGCTACGTCAACAGAAGAAGCTCTTCCATCGACAGAGAGTTGTCTACACCAGGATTAAGTCGGTTTAACTGTGTCACTCAGGGATGTGGATTTTTCACACCTGAGCTACAGAGTTATACTGACCCAATTTCCTAGTGTAGACCTGGCCTGAGTGAAAGACTATTGAGGTGGGGTGAGTTTTTTGAACTGGCTGATCCACCCCACATGAATCTTGCACATGCTGGAGAGCTGCGAATTAAGAAGGTCCTTGAGAAGGGCATTTCTGTACTGGAGGCAAGAGGAGAGGAAGGCTTGGATATTTTTACAGGGTAAGTAGCCTTCAAGTGGTTTTTTGACAGAAATGTTTTGAGTGAAACTACACTAAAAAGTGCCAGTTGGAAAATATTGAAACATTGTTTGCCACTGTTGCAGTGATTGAAATCATGGCAAGACCCCTGAGTCTAATATAATTTTGATTTGAATCTGTGAGCCAGATGTATGCTCCCAAAGGAGAGACTAGTTGGAGGCAATAGGCTAAACTCTGTTCTCAGTTATGCTGGTGTAATCTGATCATTGTCAACTGTTGTAGTGCATCTGTTAAATAGTTGTCATGTTCCTCCCCAGAGGTGGCCATATCTTATAGGTAGTTAAGGACATTCAATGGGATTGCATCTGTGTAAATGAAAGCAGAATTTGACCCAGAATTTAAGGCTGGGTTTCAGATAGTGAGAACAGATTTTTTTTATTAAAGGGACACACTTATGATGTAGTTCACTTTTTTTCTGTATCTATTAAACCCCCTGAAGCTTGAAACAGAAATCTCTTTCTCTGCTATCTCTTTTCCCCACTCTTTTCCCCACATCATAAGTGTGTCCCTTTATGACTACTGTGACAGACCCAGACCAGTGGGGTAGAGGAGTCTGGTAGAGGGCAAATATACTGGTCACTGGATGAACAGTTTTCTGTTCCCTGAGTGACCAGAGCAGGGGCTGCACTAGAGTAATCAGGAACCTGCTAGAACCAATTAAGGCAGACAGGCTGATTAGAACACCTGCAGCCAATCAAGGCAGGCTAATCAGGGCACCTGGGTTTAAAAAGGAGCTCACTTCAGTTTGTGGTGTGCATGTGAGGAGCTGAGAGTGAGAGGGTGTGAGGAGCTGAGAGTGAGTGCTACTGGAGGACTAAGGAGTACAAGCATTATCAGACACCAGGAGGAAGGTCCTGTGGTAAGGATAAAGAAGGTGTTTGGAGGAGGTCATGGGGAAGTAGCCCAGGGAGTTATAGCTGTCATGCAGCTGTTACAAGAGGCATTATAGATAGCTGCAATCCACAGGGCCCTGGGCTGGAACCCGGAGTAGAGGGTGGGCTTGGGTTCCCCACAAACCTCCCAACTCCTGATCAGACACAGGAAGAGTTGACCCAGACTGTGGGTTCTACCAGAGGGGAAGATCACTGAGGTGAGCAAATCTGTCAATAAGCGCAGGACCCACCAAGGTAGAAGAGGAACTTTGTCACGCTACATAGAAGATAGGGTGACCAGATAGCAAGTGTGAAAAATCGGACACTTTTTTTCAGGGGTGAAGGTATGTTGCATATATATAAGACAAAGCATCTAATAGTGGGATGGTCCTGATAATATTGGGATGTCTGGTCACCATAGAGGAGAACACTTCAGAGTCAATGTCACAATGACAAGCTGGTTTGGTTGTTTAGAACACAGCCAGCTCTTGTGAGTTTAGCATCACCCTCTGAGCTATTTTTCCCACCCTACCATGGACTATACTGGTCTCTGCTTTATACATGATTTGCGTACACTTAGTTTTGTAAGGCTGACTCTCCATTTCTAGCTCTGTGAAAGAACTGATCTATGTACCCTGTTAGTGCTTCATAGACAATGGACAATACAATGAAATCTATAGAAAGACAGACCCATTTTTAGGCAATTTCTTGCACTTGAAAGACAACGTGAAGCACACTGAATACAATCATCTTACACTTTATTAAATTTATTTATCGTTAGTCTCTCATGTGGATACATAAGACAGGTTTGCCTGCATTGATTTTCCTCTGCAGACCATTTGAGCTCTCAGACACTTTGAACTGGTCCCTGTGTGTTTGACATGGTTTGTTGCCTTTGGATATATAGCAGCACAGGACAGGCTTCTGAGTCTCTGAAGCCAGTTGTTTTGCATTTGAACTTTCTTGGTCTTTTCATCGTGAGGCTGACATGCAAGAGCAGCTTCTGGCTGATATTTTGAAAACTTCTTGCTAGCTTCCTTATATGTGTCCTAGACAAGTTGATTAGCCCATGACAGCAAAAGAAAGTCTGCCCACATTGGGAGGAAGTCTGTGCTGGATGCTGACTGTAGGATGACCGGATAGCAGGTGTGAAAAATTGGGATGGGGTGGGGGGTAATAGGAGCCTATGTAAGAAAAAGCCCCAAATATTGGGACTGTTCCTATAAAATTGGGACATCTGGTCACCTTAGCTGACTGAGGGTTGATTTTGCTCTGTTACACTAGTGCAAATTTTGGAGTAACTCTGGTATAACAGAGAACAGAATGGGACCCCACCCCAGTTCCCTTGACAGGGTTTGCAGACACAATGGGACAAATTCAACTCTGGTGTCATCAATGGAGTTACACTAGAGATCATGCTGGGCCAGTGTCTCTTTCTTGCACCCCATATGGTGAGACTTGAGCCCTGATTGTGGGTTACATGTGACTCCAGTACAGGGTCTACCATTTGGGAATACCGCTAATGTAAGTAGCTACCTCAGACAGCATAGAGAGAGTGGAATATCTTTATGCTGCCCCTTATCCTTCAGAAGAGGAAGTATTGCTAGAGCAGTCAATTCTGGCCATTGCAGGATGCTCTAATCCTTAATCTGGAGATTGGAACAGTGGCATAAAGTCCCTTGACTCCCTCAGCCTATGAGTTGCACTGAGCTTGGAGCCAGAGCCTTTGCATTCAGTTCCTGGCATGTTAATACCAGAAAGATGTAGACAAATTGGAGGAAAGGCAGAGAGATAATAAAAATGATTAAGGGGCTGGAGGGACTGACTTGGAGAAAAGACTAAAATAACCAAAAATGTATTGCTTGCCTTAAGGGCAACTCGGGAGACTATGATAATGGTCTGTGGAGGATCTCATTACTAAGGGCTGGGGGTAAAGGAATTGTTTAGGTGATCCAGGAGGCAGCATGGTCTAGCTCTTGTATAGCACTTTTCATCAGATCTCAAAGTGCTTCACAATGGAGGTCAGTATCATCATCCCCACTTACAAATGGGGAAACTGAGGCACAGAATGGGGAAGTGACTTGCCCAAGGTCACCAAGCAGGCCAGTGGTAAAGCCAGGACCAGCACCCAGATCTCAAAAGTTCCAGTCTAGTATTCTATCCAGCAGGCAATGCTGCCTCCCTGAAGCAGCATGTTCTAGTGAACAGGGCAAGGATCACAGGGTCAGAAGTGGGATCTCTTCCCAGCTCTGCAACTGACTTGTCGAATGATCTTGCACAAGTTGCTTCATTTCTTTGTGTCTCAGTTTTCTCCTGTGCAAAGCCTTTTGCTTTTTATGTATTGCAACTTTCTGTTTCTAATAATCTGTGTGCAGAAGCCATTTTGTTCCCAGAGATCAGTGCAGGCTGTTGGAAAGGACACACTGTAAGCTTTCCCAGGGAAACTTTACTTCTGTTCTTTCTTATCATCTCTTAATTTAAGAAAGCTGGTTTTCTCTGTGCATAGAAATAAGTACCTTTCCCTCCCCATCCCCCGGAATAACTGAGATTATGAATTTTTATGAGCTGTGTTGAGATCTATGGATTAAAAAGCCCTAACATTATATTTAAAAGATACTGGACTGTTAAAAGTAATGCAAAAGCGGTACTGCAGTAGCTTGTGTGTCTAACAGAGAGTACTGTATAGTACCTCATCTAAATGGTTATAGGTGGGAGTAATTGAGCAATGAAATATTGTACGCTTGCCACAAGAAAATTCTGACTGGTGAGATCCAGTTGACATAGTGATAGACTCCCAAATGAAGCTGGAGTAGTTTCAGCACTTGAACATACTTAAAACTGGACTGGTCAAAAAGAACAGGAGTACTTGTGGCACCTTGAGAATATACTGTAGGGATAGTCTTGTAACCTTCCAGCCCTTTGGCAGGACTGTGTGAAACAGGCCTTTCCGTGTCTAATTTTTAAGACTCTTGCCAGGGGGTGGAGGAGGAGGAAGGGCAAATGTGGAACCGCATTGTCCTGCTCCAACTGGTTTGTGGTGCACATGCATCCACAGCACCTGAGCTCATGCTAGTAGGCAGCCACACACTTTTGCATAAGCAAGTATTTAAAAGCAAGAGGAAGAATATATCTTACAAGGCACTGTAGTAATCACTGTGCTCTCAGGAAAGTCCCTGAGATCTGCTAAGGTTAATTGGCTATTTAAAGCTGTCACCACAGAGTCTCCTGACAAACATGATTTTACTGACTGAAGTTGGCAGTTGTTTGTCACCTGGCTATGTGACTTGCAAATGAGTTGCTGTTCTCACTTGAAGTTGAAAAGTCTAAGGGCAGGTCCATACTCACCGCGCGGGTCGACGCGGTGAGTTTGACTTCTCCGAGTTTGAACTATCGCGTCTAATCAAGACGTGATAGTTCGAACTCCCCGCACACTCCGGTCGACTCCGGAACTCCACCACCACAAACAGCGGTGGCAGAGTCGACCTTGGAGCCGCGGAGTTCGACCCCGCCGCGTCTGGACGGGTAAGTCAGTCGAACTAGGGTACTTCGAGTTCAGCTACACTATTCGCGTAGCTGAACTTGCGTACCCTAGTTCGACCCCCGCCCTTAGTGTAGACCAGGCCTAAGGCGACTGAGTGTGAAGCGACTAGTCTGTATGTGTGACTCTGCCCTCTACAGGATAGAACTGGACCCCAACTGTGTCATTAAACTTCTCACTGTATAAGTTCTGAGTCTCCTCAACTAGGCCAAGCAGTAGGGTCTTGTGCTCTTGGAGCAGGAGGATCCAAGTTCTGTTCCTGTAGGCAGAATAGTGACTGCCCTGAAGTCCTAGGTGGCCATGGGTGTGTTAAAATATGAAGTCTTATGTATTTGATACCAGAAATAATTCAAAAATATTACTTAGGTTTTTTTCTCAATTGTATCAGCTAGCAGGTTAAATGCCAGCTACTGCATAGCCAGCTGATCTCTGCTTATGTGCAAACACACCAGTAGGTTTTACATGGCTCCATCACATAGCAGAAGTTCTGTGACACTTGTTTGCAACATCACAGTACAGTGTGTGAAGCCTCATGACAGGAAGCTCAGATACTGCGCTCAGGTACAGTCAGATGAGGTTAAGGTGGCTAAAATGATTCTGAAAATGCCAGTATGGGTGTTCACAAAGATTCTGTGGTTCCTGGAGTGATTCCCATGCTCCAGAGAGGGGATGGTCTCTGACAGACATTCCCAATAAAGCCCTGATCTCAAAGGCAAGACCTTTATGGCCAAAGTTCCTCATGAACAATTAAACATGTCTCAGTGGGATGTTTCTAGATTTAGGGGATGCATCAAAGAACTAACACCGCACCAGGTCAAAAAGTTAAATAGTCTCCAAAACACTAATAGGCACATCAAAAATGTGTGCATATAGATTAAAAAAAAACCTCTCTAGTTTAGGCTGCATAGCAATCTCCATTCAAAGGCCTCTCTAAAACTCTTGCTCTTTTGGCAGGCGTTTTCAATGCTTAGGGGTCCAATCCCTGCAAATAGCCATATGAGTAATGTTAGTCGTGTGTAAATATTTGCAGCATCAGGGTCTTGGGCCCTGATCCACAAAGGCATTTAGGCACCTAACTCCCATTGGTTTCAGTTGATTCTCAAACACTTTTTGAGAATATGGGCCTCAATTTATACAAAAAGTTATTTATTTAGCCAAAAATTCAGCCATGTCAGGACAAGAGTGCAGAAATATTTCCATTATTTAAAAATATATATGTGACTTAAATGCTTAACCATGCACCCTTAATACTTTGTGTAGCTTGTCTGTGTATATTTCATACAAATGTAAAACTGCTGCACATGCTTCTAGTCTAGAATGATGAACAATGGGATCAGTACACAGGCACTGTGACAGAATTTGTATTCTGGTGTTGTGGGGTTCTTCACTTATTTGGAAGTCTCCGTTAGGCAATGGTGCTTGGCTTAATTTTGTGGTTTTCCTTTGTTTTTTATCTCTCCAAGGGGTGGGGAAGGGGAGGAAATAGTTAATAATTACAGTTTTCATTCTCAGGCATTCTGTATATGTAACCCTTCTTCCAGGCTGAGTTGATAGCAGCAAGGGCTGGGTTCAGTACATAGGGGTCCCCTCCCAACAACATAACGCAAAACCAGCTTGAGCCCCCACCCAGTGACCTGGGAAAATCTTACACACACCCCTGTGCACCTCAAAGAGGCAATACTTCCCCTCTCGCAAGCACAGAGTCTTAGTGTAGCAGAAAATGTTTAACATGAGGTAAACACCACAACTAGGGTTCATAGACCAAACCATGAGCAAAGACCCACCTCAGCAAATTGGGCCACATCCTTTCCATTTGGTTCTTGAGTCCAGCAACCCAAAAATCACCAAAAGTCCAACACCCCAAAAGTCTCTGTCCCTAGTCAGTGCAGCCCCAGAGTTCAAAAGTTTATCTGCAGAGTTTTACCCCCCCCCCAGCCTGGGTGGAAATAGAGGGGGGGAAAGGGGCACCTTACATGGTCCAAGGCCAACTGCCCCGCCTCTCCATGGGGTTCTGCTGCAACCTTCACCATGAGCCGCTCCACTCCACCAGCCGTCCCGTGAGCTGCTCCAGCCATCCCTCAAACTGCTCTGCTCTGCCACTCCACCAGCCGTCCTGTGGGCTGCTCCAACCATCCCACAACCTGCTCTGCTCTGCTCTGCTTCACTCACCATCCCATGGGCCGCTCCAACCATCCCGCAACCTGCTCTGCTCTCCCAGCCACTTAGCAATATATCTTCAGGCTCCGCCCCTAGTTAACTCAGCACTCAGTGATTTCAGCTTGTAGTAGGGGAGCCCCAGTGCTGGTGCACCATTGGCCCAAAGTGAATTCAGCACAGCAGCCTGTAACTAGACTCTTACTAGAATCAAAATTAGCTCTGCTTTTCAACAGTGGAGAGAAGAGGAGGTGCAAATGACATTTCAGGCCCTCAAAGGGAGCCCACATGACCAGGTACAAATACAAATCCCCAGCCCCAGCCCCCCCTCTCCCTCTCCCTCTCCCTCAGTTCACTGGGTTTTGGAACCCATGTCCCTTATCTAGCAAGTGCTACTTAGTTGATGGTGAATCCCTCTGTAATAAAACAGTTCCACTGGCCTTGATTCACATAATCAGGGTAACAACACTTTATTCTTCCTGCCCCATAACAGAGAAACTGGGGATTCCACAGCAGCCAAAGTGACCATTTGGGCGGCTGTGGGCTCATGCTAGGCGGGATGAGTGTGCCTGTGCAAACAAGACCAGCTCCTGAAGTTGTTTTGCACAACTTGCCACAATTCACCACCAGATGTCAGGGTAGAGCTCATCCTGACTCCACTTACACATAAATAAATGAATCAAGGCGGTAGGGTGGCTTAAGGGATTTGGAATGGATGTCAAGCTTTTATTATGGTGCTTTGAATCCAACCAAAGCTAGTATGTTAGTGACAAAAAGTTATCACCATCTGATGGCTCTTTGGCCAAGGTTTCAATCTATTTCCTAATATACAGAAAAAACCCCTATCCCTCATGCCACACATTGCTCCCTTCTTCATGACAATCTTGGTGGAGAGCTGAAGTAACGTACCCAGTGCTATAGAAGGAATTGGTGGCAGAGCTGTAAATGGAATCCAGGAGTCCTGGCCCAATACATGATGAAGCCCCAGCCCCAAGCATGTTCAGGTGGTGGACTATGTCATTGCTCTTTCTGTTTAACATTCTCTGACTCTTCTCATATTAGATATTTACTGAAGCTAGGTCTTTCTAATGCATTTCAAAAAAAAAAGTGGTGTATTTGTGTGGGATAGCACACCTATCTGCTCTTCCATTCACAGAAAACTTCCCTAAGCCTCTAGTAATGCTGGAAAATATTGCATGTATCTGCACCTCTGTTTATCTGTATGTCATCATATGTGCAGTATATGCAGATTTGAAACTGTCATGTCTTTTATTTCCTGGGTACTCCACCCTTCAACTTCTGCATACTGTCCCTGTGTATATCCTTTAGGAGTTATTGTGTTCTTAGAGTTGCTGTAGCCTGTTGCAGAGCAGGACACAATCTGTTCTCAGACTCAGTTCTTTCTTGTTGTCCTAAATTTTTTTATAAAAAGGTACGTGTGGCTGAAAATTCTTTTGCTCTTTCTATATTGAAACATTACAGTATGACTGGAGACATATCTGTTTCGGTATGTATAGTAAGTGAGCATTAGTGGAGAGTGGGACAGAGAGAGCAGGTAGTAAGGAGAACAAAACTAAAGTGAAAAATTTCCTACAGCTTTTGCCATTGTTTGGGTAGGGCACAAGAGAAGATGCTGTTGGTAGGGATATCAAGGTTTTCTGAAAGAATCATCCAACTTAAAATAACAAAAGCAGCATTTACCCGCATCCGACACAGAGCTAGGGAAATCACACTGATTTTATACTGTATTTACCCAAAAGGTTTCTCATTACAGTTGAGGTGTTTTCTTGTTTCCTCTCATGTATAGTTCAAATCTGTTGTGCATACACAGATAAAACACACATGCACACACAAAATCAGGCAAAGATGCAGATGTGGGCAGACAGAAATGGACATTCAGACCCAGACGCACATGCCACTTGTTTATGTCCTGTATATATAGAAATGTTCCTTCCTCTATGGCAGAGCTTTGTAAGGTAAGATTGAAGACAGATTTAAAAGTAGATTGTACCCCAGGGGAGCTCATGCCTCTGAAACATTGGAGATGGGATGGCAGGGTTTTCCAGACCCCAGAATAATGACCCTGAAAATGAGCTCTGACAGGTTGGATGTGATACTGCAGGGCTTACTGGGCAGGGGAACAATTTCCATATCAATATTCAGAGAGCCTTTGGGTGCAATAGCCTGTGCAGGGACAAATATTCATTTGATTTTAGATGGGAAGAAAAGGCCTCACTTTATACTGAGGTTTATCTCCATATATTTATTTAAGCCTATCTCACAAAACTGGAAGGAATCCTGAAAGGTGATTGAGTCTAGCCCCCTGTCTCCACTAGCAGGACCAAGTACTGATTTTGCCCTAGATACCTAAGTGGCCACCTCAAGGATTGAACTCCGAGTATAGCAGGCCAGTGCTCAAACCACTGAGTTATCCCTCCCCGCCTTCTTTACAAGCTGAGTCAACAAAAGGTCAAGAGTTCAGCATGCACCAATATGAAACCAGGGTTCTTCAGAAAAGTCCAGTGCCACTGTTGAGTTTGAGAACGTGAACCAAGGAGGTATCGGATTCATCAGTGTTGTGATGATGCAATGTATTAGGGCTCTAGCCTCTTTGTGCTGGAGACCCAAATTCAAATTTAGGCTTGTCTGGAACGTCCCATTCTTGTTCTGTTTGTGTAAACCCCCAAATAATGACAAATCGACACAACTGGACTTCTCCAGTCAAGGGGCTAGAGAGTGGAATAAGCAGTAGATAGTTCATGTCAAGGCTGAGATGCATCAGAAGAGCTGTGGGAGGGCACAGAAGCAGAGTAAGCAGAGGCTGTAACAGGTCTGGACTGAGGTGCATTGATAGAATTGGGGTTGAAAGCAGGACTTGTGGTAGGATGTGTTGCAAATCTGGACTAAGATGCATTGGCAGAGCTGTGTTTTGAGAAGGGGTGTCTATATTGCTACAGCAGGGGTGTTGCAAGTTCACCTAAGTTCCACAGGCAGAGCTGTGGAAGGGAAGTTCACACAACACCTGCGTGCTCTGTCACAAACATTACATTTGTTCACTTGAAAAAAAAAGTAATGTGTGTTAGTAAATATATAAGAACAAAGTTTTCCACTGGAAAACCAAGCCACAACTTCCTGACTGAGTCTTCCTTCTGGGTGCTCTGTCCACTGTTTTCTTTCCCATCCAGCAACACAACAAATAATAAGGGAGAAGAAAGGAACCAAATTTTTGCATACTTCCAAAAATAAGAGTTGAGCTGTGGCTGGAATATGGCTTTATTCCTAGGCAAAGGTTTGTTGAGGTTACCTAGCACCCAGTGTGCTTGGCACTCTCCAAAACACACACGCATTCTGATTGTAACAGAATTGGTATTGTCCTTCAGTTGAAGCTAAAGGTGTAGCATGACTCTGTTCCCTGTGGGTTCATCTCAGAACCAAGGGATTCTGGGACTTATAGTTCCCAGGATGGTTAGAGATGTAGGCCTAGCAGCTACAAATGTTGGGAAGGAAAGCTGCATTTTGCTCCATCTGACGGGTTTTGCTGTTGGGTCTTTTACGTCAAAGGGCTTTGGAAGAGCCTCAGACCAGGGCTAAAGGGAGAACAAAAGGACTGGATAAAGTTTCTTGAGGAAGAGATTGGGGGGAGGTTTGGCTAAAAAGCCTGAGAGAGCTGAGCCCTGAGAGGGGAATTAAGGAGCAACTGGGGGTATCATTATTATAACTTGGAAAGGAGAGCATAGCTGGAGAACTTGTTTCATGTGGACACCTTTTTGCATTGGACCTAGGAAGGAATGGATGATTATTGATGATGATGTTATTATTATTATTAGGTTTGGCTGGAGACTTAAATGAACTCCCAAGAGCAAGGGAAACTCAGGAAGGGACAGTACCTGATAGCAGAAAGTTAAGCAACTGTTACACTACCTCAACAAATACTAAAATTTGGTATTAAGTGAAGAATTGGCTACTTTATTGAACACATACAGCACAACAGGACCATACACTAAACAAGCCTTGTGAAAGTTCTACTTACCTATTAGCCTGAGAGGAGTTTCTCTTTTTTTTAAGGCCAAGTAAAATATCACTTTAAAATGTTTTTCCTTTTTCATCATTGTAAGAAGCAGGTGAGGAGATTGTGCCCAGGCTGGTAAGTTTACTCCAGCCTTGTGAAATAGTCTTGAAAACTCTCCTGTAGTGTCCTGAAACAGTGCTTATTGGGTCTTATTTGAAAATGGGGAGGGATTTTTTGGGGAGTATCTCTACTACTACAGTTATCTTAAAGTCCATTTCCTGGGCATTACATTCTAGAGATTGTGAATTATACCTGGGATTGAAAACAATATATATATATATGAATATCAAAACCTTCCCTCTGCTAGAAGCCAGCCCTCTTTCCTGATGAGAGAACCTGTTAGGTTTTTGTGTGAGAAGATCTTTCTGACTGCCTTAGCTTGAACTGAGCTGCAAGAAGGCCATATGATTTGCCCCGAACTGCCCACTTCCCATTGAGAAATTCAGGCCACCACATGCCCTGTGGGTTTGACAACTCTGACTATAGGTAGCCCTGTCTCTCTCTCTCATTTTTATAATACTCTACACATGGGGTTGCTGACTTGTGTCACAACCTTCGGGTATCAAAATAATTTCCAAATTCCAGTTCCCGTTCTTTCCTCAACTATCTTTCTAAGTTTATTAATAACTAAACTGAGACCAGGTAAAATATTTGCATGAAAACGAGTACTTATTCCCAGTACATCAAAACTCTTAGCTCAGAAAAGTAATCTTCAATCCTACCCTGTTCCAAGAACTGTGAAAACTGTATCTTCCTATCCCACTAATAATAGCAAGTTCTTGGAAGCCCTTATTTCTATTTCCCTGCTGGCAAATTCAAACTGCTTAGTGGAAAATAAATGATCTGAATTATTTTTCCTTTATAAATTCTGAATAACTCTTAAAAAATACTGCAAGTATCTTGAGGTGACATTTGCAGCCGCACACCATGTGGATATTTATTCACAGTGTGTGTAAAGCAAAGGCATGTTCACTTCTGTAATAAGTGCTGCTAGCCAACAATGATTCTGAAGTATCAACTATCTTCCAAGACCAGATAACAGCAGCAACACAACATTTAATATGGATGTCCTTTCCAAAAGCAGAATCGTAGAAAATGATTACTAGGATTTGAAACTGGCTTCTGTCCAGTACAATCTCTGCAGAGCTAAGCACACATTGCATCCTATTGATTATGAAGTCTAGTTAAGTTTTGCAGGGACTGTGAAAAAGAGAAACTTTCTATGACTTACAGGCATAAAGAGAGACTTAAAAAAAGCCAGATACTTAAATATATCCATAGTACCTTCCATTAGAAGATCTCACAGTACTTTATAAACATTAACAAATTAAGTTCTCTGAGAGAGAACTGATCCCCATTTTATAGATTTGGAGACGGGGACAGGAGTAGGTGGTACACTGAGAGAAGTGACTTACCGCAGGCACCCAAGAAGACCTATGCCAGAGTTGGGACTAAAAGCTGTAATATCTGCACTCACTCCTATCAATATACTGCCATGACTATAGGTCAGCTCTCATAGAGCTATAACTTGGACCACTGAAGTCCATGGCAAAGCTCCCAGTGACTTCAAATAGAACCAGAATTGTTTTTTTCAGGATTGCCTAGGAAGACACACCCAAACAGCACAGGACTGATGTATGAAGAAAACACACCAGGCCCTAAGAGATTAGAGAGCAACCCACAAGCAGCTATCCCGTCAAAGAAATAGCTTAACACGTTTGAGCTAAACATGGTGTTTTGTGATGGGAGAGTAGGAGGAAGCAGACGGTGTTAAGTAGGAAAGAGAAATGCAAAGGGGCAGACCATTGGGGCAGATGGAGTAAGAGGTAGGAGTAGAGTTATAAAGGAAGGAAGGGAGGGAAGGGTGTGGGAGTGGAAGGAAAAAACAGGACAGATGGAGGTAAAGGAGAGTGGGAGTAAAATGGAGGATTAAATATGGTAGGGCAGGAAGGTGAAAAGGGAAGGAAGGAGATAAGAACTGAGTAAAGGTAAGGGAGAACAGAGAGGGAGATGCAACTTGAACTGCAGGTGGTCTCTCATGCACCCATAATACCAACTGTGGCTTTGCCTATTTCAAAGTTTCCAAAACAAAAAAGGAGTTTTCCAATCTAGCTTCCTCTGACTAGTCTGTTGCTCTGTATCTTTCCTTTTGCCTCAGTTCTCAAGGGAGGGAGGGGGAGGCAAAGGACTTAAGTCATTTAAAAAAATTAAAATACTTGGTCTCTTCCAGAGTTAGTTTGAAGGCTCATTTAATAGGAAAAACTTTGCATTTAATCCACGGGTGGATTAGGGCAAAAGACACAGCAAGAGCTAGTTAGACTGTCTAGCAAAGAATAGACTTGCTAGTAAACCTTTAGTTCTCACTATAATCACAGAATTAGAACTTGGAAGATCCTGGCACCCAGACCTGTCCGTAGACTACTCTTCTTTTTCTCATCTTCTCTGATAGATTTGGGGAATATATGCAATATGTGGATAGACCCTGTATGCATTTTAGAAGGTAAAGGATTGGCATGAGACCACTGAACTTGCCATAAATGCCCCTAAAATCAGATTGTGAGCACTCGGAGGTCAACAAAGACTTCTTATTTCTCTGTCAGAAATGAAGAATACTTTATAAATAGGTTTTGTATATAGTCTACATATCAAAGAAACTCTGATTCAAAGTGGCTTCCCCCTAAAGCATAAAGCCTTCCTATGAATCAGAATCCCAAATGTTAGCAGAGCCCACAGCTCTTGAATATCTGCATTGCTTTACAGGAAGAGATACTGGTGATCAAAAAAAACCCTGTATTCACACACTGGACATCATTGTAATAATCTGTGTAAAATATGCCTTGTGAAGTATCATTTAAAAGCTAATAATACACTGATCATCAATATTCTTGAGTAATGTATGTACAACATGCGTACTGAGTTACGAACATAAGCTGAAATTATCACTATGATGTGCTTATCAGACAAGTCTGTGGAGGAGTAAACCAGTTTCTCAAAGACAAAGGACAAACTGATACCTTAGCCAGGTGTCATCAAAGTTGATTGGCAATCACCTGTCAAGTGGCCATAGTTTGGCAATGAAGAGGGGCAGGAACAGATCCATTTGCATTTTAGCAAGCAACCACATGGAACCTCTTTCACCCTAGACTCCATGTCTCCTTTCTCACAGCTAGAATGAACTTTATCTAGGGTAGCCCTTGGGGAAAATGCATTTCAGATGGTGACTGGACTATACAAGTGAAGGGCAAAAATACCACAAGCGTGCTCTCTCTCTCTCTCTCTCTCACCTAAGAAAACCCAGGAACCGATCTTTGACTTTGGGTTTTAATCCTGAGAACTTGGTCAGACATGTTGCTGGTAACCTGTTATAAGGATTTTACCTTGAATCAAGTCTAGCTTGTTAAGTTTTAGCTACTAGAAAGTGTCTTATCTTTATTTGTCTTGTAACCATTTCTAACTGATACTTGTACTCACTTAAAATCTCTCTCTCTGTAGTTAAATAAACTTGTTTTATTTTTAATCTGAACCCATCCAGTGCTGTGTTTAAACTGAACTGTTTGGTAAGCAAACTGGCATGCTGACCCTTTACAGGGGCAATGGACCTTTAATCTCTGAACTGTCCAGGAGAAGGCTGGACAGTGCAGAACACAAATGTTGGGGAAAATTTGGGACTGGAAGTGTGTTGGGGTCACCCTGCAAGTAGTAACCAAGACTGGTGAAAGCTAGAATGTGATTGGTGTGTTGCTGACAGGTTGCTGAGGTCAGAGTTGCTGGACCAGGGCTGCAGCTATACACAGACACTGAGGGTGTGACCTGCATGCTGGTAGGCTGTGTGTGAGTGGCTCTGGTTGAGAGCTGCAACAACAAAGCATTGTAAGACACCCAAGGCTGCAGTGCAGCTAGTGACACAACCCCTCACTGGTCTGGATTGCTCCCCGGAATGTTACAAAGTTCTTCTTGCTTTGCCTGCCAAGACACATCTGAGAGGTTAGGTATTTGAAAGGGGAGGAAGTTGGCAGCTGTCCTTTGTGCAATCCAATTTCTCTCTTTGGAATTTCAGTCTTCTTGCTCTGCTGAGATATGGCCTTTTGGATCAACTGAGATACAGTTTGGAAAATCAATAGCTTTTCAGCCTTTATGACAAAAGGCAGCAACATCACATGCTTGTTTCTTATTATTCTAAGTATTGTTTTTTTTTGTTTTGAGAAGAAAAGCATCTCTACCTAGTTGTCAGATTTTGGGCACCATATCAAAGAACATAAAATAGTTATCTTTCACCATAAGTAGGACACATTTATCTGTCTCTTTTTTTGTGTAACGCTCAAATCCAATATAGGAAATGAGGGACCTGTTAAATGTCTCTCTTTTGTGAACAGCAATGTAGTCAGTTTTAGACACACAGAACAAATATGAAGAGTATGAAAGATGCCTTTCAAGTCATGGATTCATGGGGGTGGAGGGGTATAAACTGAAACAACAGCTCCATGTACCAGGCTTGTTTATATAGAAGACTTGCATTCTTTGGGTTTTTTGGTGTCTGTCTTTGTGCAAATTATTTTATCTTTTAAGCCATAATAATCAGCATGTTAAATAATATCCACATATGAACAAAAAATTGGTGGTTACTGTGCCATAAATTCAATATTTCTGCAGCAGAATTTGCAATTGATATCAAAGGGTAACTTGCCTTGTTGTTTTCCTGATATTTTCCTGTTGCCTGTATACTCAAATAATTTAAAATCAAATTTATTATAACTGTATAATTTTAAAGCATTTTAGATGAAATCCTAGTCATGTTGAAGCTAATTGGATTCTTTTTCCTTTGACCTCAGAGTTCCAATATTGATTTTCACAATTTTGTGCTAAATTCAGCAGACTTAAAAGTGGGATGGTGTTGGTCATTTGACCCATTTACTTGCTAGTAAAAGGGCTACACTTCTGGTGATGGATGTTTGTATATGCTAGGACCTGCAGGCAGAATGTAGAGGAAGCTGACTACGTGGATTCTGCTTCCTCCAGGAATTGCTATACTAGTTTGGGCCAGTAAAACCACCTAGTCCAGTATCCCATCTTCAGCAGTATACAGTATGAGCAGCTTCTCAGGAAGATATAAGTATCCTTGTAATAAACAATTATAAAATAACCTGCGCAAAGGGAAAGCTTCTTTGTGTAACTCCAGCAACTATGGTTGGCTTATGTCCTGAAGCAAAGGCGTTTATACCTTTTTTATATCTTTTTTTTCTTCTCTCCAATATAACTGTAGATGTTCACACTGGAGCAGCTCCTCAGCTAGTGTAAATTGTCATAGCTCCATTGCAGGCAATAGAGCTATGACAACTTACACTAGCTGAGGATCTGCCCCATTATCTGTATAAATACCTAAACCATTTTGAATCTTACTTTGTTTTCTGACTCTTACCCAGTTTCCGATCCCTGACGGTACAAGGCTCTGAGCTCCCAGTATTTAGTCCCCTTAACTTCTTAGGCAAAACTGATATCAGACTTTTTTGAAAGTCCAGATAAATTATAGCAATCAGCTCTTCTGTATACCCTATTTAGTTTACATGTTCAAGTGAATTCAAGTAAATTAGATAGGTCTGACTTTTTTTTACAGAAGTCATGCTGGTTGGTTCCTCTCACCCTATTCAACTAGATGTTCTGTAATGTTTTCTTTAATCATTGTTTCACCAGTTTACCTGGAACTTAAATGAGGTTCAGTGAGCTGTAATTCTCAGGATCACCCTTGTGCCGTTTGTAATGATTGTTACAACACTTGCTATTCTCCAATATCAGCAGCTGACTTTAATGGAAAGTTGGCATGTATTTGTTAGCAGCTCAGTGGCTTCATTTGGCAATCCCCTTGAATTTTTGGACATCCTGGGGATTTGTTGCTTTTCTTTTTTATAGGTTCTAGCACTGCTTTGGATATTTCACGTTCTCGCAGCTCTGTCTTTCTATTACCTCCAGTCCTACTCATTTCGGGTATGTATCTGTAAACGGGTCGACTCACCCCTGCGGCGCCTCCTGCTGGTTGCTCTCCGTATTTAGCTCAGTCCAGCCCTGGAGCACCCTCTGCAGGCCGGTGATCCACCTGTTCGTAGGCCCCCCGTGTCCCTCCCTGGACCCAGTGCCCTTTTACATGGGGTGCTGCCCCCTAGCAGCAACCCCTTTCCCTCTCTGGGTCTCCCTTTCTGTCTCAGGGAACCCCCACCCTCTATCCCTACCTTGCCTCAGTTTTCGGCTACTGCCAGTCATTGTCTAGCCCCACACTCTGGGCCAGACTGCAGTCTCAGCCAACTCATCCCTGGCAAGGAGGGTTTGGACCTGCTGCTTTGTCCTACCCCTGGGCTGCTCTCTGCAACCCCCAGTACCTTTGGCCCACTGCTAGGCCGCAGCCTGGGGCTTTTTAGGCTGGAGCTCCCCGGCTCCTCAGCCTTCCCCAGCCCTGCTGCACTCAGGTATCTAGTCTCAAGCCCTAAGCAGCCAGGCCCATCTCTCTCTATCGCCAGAGAGAGCGCATGTGGCTTCTGGCTTCCCTGCCTTCTTATAAGGCCCTGCTTCTCAGTTTGGGGCGTGGCCCCCAGCTGCAGCCACTTCCTCAATCAGCCCAGCTTTTTGGAGCAGTAGCTCTTAAGCCCTGCTAGGCCACTTTTAAACCCCTTAAAGCCCCCGGAGCAGGGTCCACCCTGCTACAGTATCTCCACAACATCCTCTGTGGTGAAGATTGATGCAAAGAAATCATTGAGCTTCTTTGCAATGTCCCTGTCCCCCTCAGTTGGCTCCCTTACTCCCTGGTAGTCTGTTGGAGCAACTGATTGACTTCTGAGCAGTTTTATATGAGTAAGGACTGCAGCATGAGACCAGATACATAGGCGCTGGAGCACCCACAGAAAAAAATTAGCAGGTGCTTGGCACCCACCAGCAGCCAGTTCCCCTCTCCGCCCCAGTGCCTCCCAGCAGCCCTGCTGATCAACTCCTCCCCCTCCCCGCCAGTGCCTCCTGGCTGCTTCCATCAGCTGTTTTGTGGCATGCAGGAGGCTTAGGGAGGAGTGGGGATGGGGCATGCTTGGGGGAGGGGGTGGGAAGAGGCAGGATGGGGTAGGGACTTGGGAGAAGGGATGGGTGGGAGCAGGGCTTGGGATGGAGCAGGGGCAGGAAGAGGTGGGATGCTAATGGGGGTTTGGGGAAAGGGGTCAGGTGGGGGCTTAAGTTCCCTCTAAGCCCTAGCCCCAGGACTGCCTGCACCCCAAACTCCTCATCCCTGGTCCCACCCCAGAGATCACACCCTCAACTGGAGCCCTCACCCACCCCATACCCCAGTGCTCTGCCCCAGCCCTTGAGCCCCCTCCCACACCTTAAACCCCTCATACCCACCCCAGACCCCTCACCCCCTTGTACCCCAACCCTCTGCCTCAGCCCTGAGCCCCATCCTGCACCCCAAAACCCTCATCCCAGCCCACCCCAGAGACCTGCACCTGCAGCCAGAGCCCTCATTCCACCGCATCCCAACCCTCTGACCCAGCCCTGAGCCCCTTCTCACACTCCAAACCCCTCAGCCTCACCCACACCACACATCACCTCCATATTGGTGCACATCATAAAATTCATTCCACGCATAGATATAAAAAATTAGAGGGAACATTGGTGGGGGCTGGGCCTGGGATGGAGCAGGAGGCCCCAGCCCCTGAGGAAGCCAGTGCCTATGCCCAGATAAGACAGATGCCCTAGTCAATAATTGCTGACTTGCAGAATAACTACCCAATCATTCTTTGTTCTAAGCATGCTCCTGATAGGTCACTCTTCTTGACCAGATGTAGTAACAGCCCTAACTTCAACCCTTAGGAGAATCTGTTGTTCATCAGGAAAATTTGCTCTGAAGCCAAGGACCTGACAACTCCTCTTGGAAGAGAGAGAACTCTAGGAAGGAAACTAAGACTGTATTGTACTGTTAAAGGTGATTTATAGAGGTTTACTACTGATCAGCAAATCAATTTGTAGGATGCATTCTGCCTTGCAGGGCATGGGCATAAAGATTTTGGCATTGGAGGGACTGAAGCAGCTAAATGTATATAATTTAGAAAAAAAGACTGCTCCAAGGGGGCATAAGCAAAAATACCCTAAATGTCTTCAAGATAACAATATGAACAAAGTTAGGAAAATACTCTTTTAAAGATTCATAGATTCCAATGCCAGAAGGAACCATTGTGATCCTCTAGTCTGACCTTGTGTACAATAACAGGCCATAGAACTTACACAAAATAATTCCTAGAGCAGATGTTGTAGGGAAAAAAAAATCCAAGCTTGGATTTAAAAATTGTCAGTGATGGAGAAACCACCACAACCCGTGGCAAACTGTTCCAATGGTTAATTACCTCAGTCAAAATTTTACACTTTATTTCCAGTCAGATTTTGTCTAGCTTCAACTTCCAGCCATTGGCTCATGTTATACCTTCCCTGCTAAACCAAAGCACCCATTATTAAATAGTTGTTCCGCAGGTAGATACTTATAGACTGTAACTGAGTCACACTTTAAGCTTCTCTTTGTTAAGCTAAATAGATTGAAGTCTTTGAATCTATTACTGTAAGGTGTGATTTCTAATCATTTAATCATCCTCATAGCTCTTCTCTGAACCCTTTCCAATTTATCAACATCAGTGACTTGAAGCTAAGGATGGAAAAGTTTAAGCTAAACATTAGGAAAATATTCATTTTAACTCAAAAAGCAACTGAATCCTGGTGGTGATGGTCGGGGGGTTAGGGGGGAACATGATAGAGTCAGGTATCATCTTATGGGAATTACAGGCTAATGGTTAATGAAGAAAAGCTAACTCCTCACTATTAATTAGATTGACTTATAGATGTCAGAAACCAGCAGTAGTTTAGCCAGTCCATATTCTTACTGTAGTTGGTGGTAGGAAAAATATTACCAACATTAATAGCATGGGTAAGGGTTATATTGAGTTGGAGAACAAAGGTCTCGGATCCGTTTAAATCACGTTTATCATTCCAGTAAGTGTTGCCAGCATTAGCATTATTTTGATTGCCATTATATGGCCAGGAAACACTCTGGATCATAGCCAAACTCCTAAAAGCATAAACGGAGAAGCCCTTGATTGGTTGTATTCCTGAAAACAAGCAAAGTTAGGTAGAGACCAGGTTTTATTTACTTCTGTAAATAACTCACAGAATGATTTTAGTTATTACCATGCAAGACAATAGAAGTTCAGTTTAGTGCTGATTAATGCTATAGTATGGGATAGTAAAAAAAACCCTGTATTTAAAGTGTTAAGGTTGCAAAATCAAGAACTCACAAGTTAGGAAATGCCAGATTAACATTCCCTTGAAACTTTAATTCAGCCCCATTGTGCATATGCATAATAGAACACTGGTCTGTCAGTTCAAACCAACAGAAGAGCCTTTCACCCATGATTGACCTAATTAGGGTCAGAAGAAACTTATGGCTAAAACAAGAATTAGCATAAAACAAAACTTTACTGGAACTGAAACATTTTTGAAACTCTGACAAAAACAAACCAACAACAACTGGTTTGTTGTGGTTAGTTGGTGGGGGTTTTGGCCTTTTTGTTTGTTTGTCAGATTCACAAAAACAAACAGACTGAATGTGAAAGTATATTGGTTCTTATACTTCATGTTTTTAGTCAGTTTTGAAGTCTGGGTTTCATGCACTAATACAACCTTTAGGCTTTGTCTACACTGGAACTTCATCAGCAAAACTTTTGTCATTCAGGATTATTAAAAAAAAAAAACACCCCCCGAACAACAAAAGTTTTACTGACGAAAAGCACTGCTATGAACAGCGCTTTGTCAGAGGAGCACTCTGGTCTCGTGGGGGGTGGAAGTTTTGTGTCAGCGGGAGAGCTCTCCTGCCTGATAAATAGCAGCTACACTGCGCACCATGGCTGTGGTGACACAAGGTAGTGTAGACAAAGCCTTAGTTCTAGTACTCTGCAGGAGAATGTTTACACTTAAAAAAAAACATTTCCATCCATACGAGATTCTGCAGTGTGTGTGTATATACTAAAACTAATGTTTTGAGAGCATCTCTTTTAACTGTTCTTGGCTAAAACAATATTACTATAAGAGCAAAGTACGCCAGAAGAGCTCAGGGTTGTGTCTTCATAGTAGAAGACTACAGGATACTGATGGAGATGAAAAGATTGTTGTAAGGGGTATAAAATCTTCTGGGAGTTTAAAGTATTTACAACTCACTTGGTGCAGTTGCTCAGCAGAACTAAAAATGAATTGTTCTTTAATATCTTACTTACAGGCCTATTCATCACTGATTCTGCCATTGTCAAGGTATACAGCTAGGAAGGGACTCAGTCTATCATGATTTTCTATTGCTGTTTTCTAAAGCTGCTTTGCACTGAGGAAATCCTATATCTTATAATATACTAGAGTAAAAAGGACCCAGTAAATCAAAACAATGAAATAGCCCCTTTTGTTTTTTCACTTAAATTTGAGGTAGTTTTTGGAGTAAATCCAGCTCTGCTATCCCGAAGTTGGAAGCAGGACGATACAGCTGATACACGAGGACAAACTTGGCATTTGGGTGTTGTCCTGATGGTAATGCTCAATGCACCTAATATATACAAGCCTTTTCTTCAATGTACATCACAATCACTAGTTTAAAAAAAAACTTTGAAAGTGGAGCAAGCCTAAATCCTGGTTGAGTAAAAGCAGCGTTTCGGGGGACAGAAGGAGGGGAAGAGATATAAGTATTCCCCTGCAATGTTGAAAATCCCAAAGCAACAGCGTTGAGCTTATGCATGAAAAAGGAAGTGAAACTGACAAGGTTGGTTTTGATCTCTAAACCAGGGTGGATTTATTTAAACCAAAGCTATTTGAATCAACTATTCTAATTGTGATTTAAATAAGCAGTAAACCTTGGTCTAAATCAAACTTTAATTATGTTTTGCATTTGTACTTCAGTTATTTTCTTAACGAAAGATTGTCATTAGTTCATAGCCATTAAAACATGTTGTTTGCAACTGAATATAGCTTTTACACTAAATTTGGTGCTGCTTTTTGCTAACCAAAAGGATACATTACTTAAGCAATTTGATAGCTTACTTACATTTATTCAGAATCTTAGTTTTTACATTCTTATCTTAAGATGGTAAGTGATGCATTTTATTCAATTTATTAATTTTTTTACTTGTGATGTTTCAAGCTCTATTTGGATGGAAACTAAAAGTCAATTAAAATGCACAGAACAGTATTTAGATTTTTTATTAAATAAAACTGCCTTAAAAGTGCTGATACATAAACTTATCAAAACATGTTTTGATAAGTTTAAAACTCATTTAAGCAGCACAGGAAATATTAGTTAATAAATTAAGTGATTGTTTCTGGTCACCACATGCTTCAGGATTTTAGAATTAGTAGATCTCACCTTATCACACCTAGTTTTTATTCACAGATTGGAAGAGGAAAACAAGCTTTCCTGCTTTTTCTGCTTCCAATTAGTTTCTTAACTTTAAATGAACTAGTCACTGAACTGAACTAGTTGACTAAACTGAATTGAAGAAAAAAAATATATATATAGCCCCTTCAGAAGAGGTGACTGCTCTCAAAGCTGGTTTAGCATGTCAAACTCTGATTCCAGATGTTTAGCCATTAACTTCCACTAGTTCAGCAGTATGACTTCCTTTAAAAATTGGCAGAAAATATACTGCTTAATGATTTTTTTAATTTTGTTTCAATGATTTTAACATAAGTTTGAGCCTTAACAGGTTATCAATTTCAAATTTAATTTTATATAGACCTAGTTAAAAATAAACCTGTTTAAATAAAATCTGATTTAAATTTAAAATCAGATTTTCTTACTATAGATTTTTATGCATCCTGCTCTGATCTGAGTGACATAAAAATGTGAATTAACATCAGTGATGGGGAAATCAAATTATCACATTTGCCACCTCAATCTAAGGGTATGTCTACACTATGAAATTAGGTTGATTTAATATGTCAATTTTTAGAAATCGATTTGACACAGTCAATTGTGTATGTCCCCACTTAAGACCATTAAGTTGGTGGAGTGCGTCCAGAGTACCAAGGCTAGCATCAACTTTCAGAGCGTTGCACTGTGAGTAGCTATCCCACAGTTCCCGCAGTCGCCTCCGCCCATTGGAATTCTGGGTTGAGCTCCCAATGCCTGATGGGGCAAAAACATTGTCACAGGTGGTTCTGGGTACATGTCATCAGCCCCTTGTCCCCCTCCTCCCCTGCCCTGTGAAAGCAACAGCAAAAAATATTTTCTCGCCTTTTTTCCTGGGTTACCCATGCAGACGACATACTATGGCAAGCATGGAGCCTGCTCAGCTCACTGTCACCATACATCTCCTGGGTGCTGCTGGCAGATGCGGTGCTGCAGTGCTACACAGCAGCAGCTCCTTGCCTTCGCAGGTTAGCAAAGACGGTTGCTAACTGTATTGTACAGTCTGCTGCTGTCTCCTGGTTCCTCCTGGCTGGCCTCAGTGAGGTCGGTCAGGGGCGCCTGGGCAGACCTGGTGCTCCTGCATGGCCTTGGGGAGGTCGGTCAGGGGCACCTGGACATAAATGGGAGTGACTCCAGGTCATTCCCTTCTTTAAGTTTCACCTAATGGAGAGTCAGTCCTGCCTGGAATATCAGGCAAGCCTACCAAAGAACCAGAGAGGCAAACTGCCACTCTGGGTCAGAGCTCCAGACATCCCGCTTCTATGATGAGCTGCATGCCATTCTAGGGGGTGCCCCAACAACTACCCCACCCCTGTGCTTCCCTCCTCCCCCACCCCTCCTGGGCTACCTT
This sequence comes from Mauremys reevesii, assembly GCF_016161935.1. Lineage (NCBI taxonomy): Eukaryota > Metazoa > Chordata > Testudines > Geoemydidae > Mauremys > Mauremys reevesii. The sequence continues at coordinate 81,871,169 of NC_052631.1, read as the reverse complement.
GGCAGTTATCCCCCCATTTATGTGATGAATTAATAAAGAATGCATGAATGTGAAGCAACAGTGACTTCATTGCCTCTGCAAGCAGAGATCAGAGGGAAGAGGGGAGGGCGGTTGGCTTACAGGGAAGTAGAGTGAACCAAAGGGGCGGTGTAAGGGTCCGGTGCGGGGGCTTGGCCCTCTCAGGTGCGTCTGGGAGCCAGGCCGCCTCACTACACAGCGGCAATCAGCAGTCAGTCTCTGAAGGTCCAGGGGTTCCGCCCCTCAGGCAGGGGCTGAACAAAAGGCACACAGTCAATAAAGCCCAGCCCCTCAGTCAGGGTGGGCAGCAAACAGCAGTTCTAGGCTCAGACCCTCAGGCAGGGGCTGAGCACAGAGTCAGTAGATTAAGCCCAGGCCCGCAGTCAGGGCGGGCAGCAAATAGCAGTTCTAGGCTCAGGTCCTTACAGCAGGAGCTGAGCACCCAGAGTCAATAAGGTAAGCCCAGGCCCTCAGTCAGGGCGGGGCAGCACAACAGCAGTTCTAGGCTCAGATCCTTACAGCAGGAGCTGAGCAACAACAATAGTCAGTAAGCCCAAGCCCTAGGTCAGGGGGGGGGCAACAACCAATAGTTCAAGGGGCCCAGGTCCTTGTCTCAGGAGCTGAGCAGCAATCAGGCAAGTGTAGGCTTCTGTGCCTGCGTGCGGGTGTGAGGGGGAGACTGCCACCCGTGAGTGGGGTGGCAGGGGGGACACAGGCCCACCCACTCCACTGTGTCCCAGCCCGGGGCCCTATTAGCGTCTATCACTGCCGCTGGTCAGTGGGGTCCTGACCGCAACACACTGACATGGGTACCTCGGTGCCTACAGCCTGACAGGGGTCGGCTACCCCCGGGCTACACTCCATCTCCCCCTCTATGGGTACCTGCTCATCTCTGGGGTCGGGGATGGTGTCCCACACCATGGGCTCCCCAACGTGTGGAGGGCTGGCTGGCTCAGGCTGCTCCTCAGGACTCGGGTCAGGGTAGCACTCGAACAGCTCCTCGGGGTACCGGGCTCAGGGCAGGCTCGGCCAGTCCTCCTCAGGGTACCGGGCTCGGGGCAGGCTCAGTCCATCCACTTCTGGATACCTGGCTCGGGGAAGGCTTGGTCAGGAGCGTCTATCCTCTCCGGCCACCGGGCAACAACTGAGCGTTGGGGCTGGGCCTTTATACTTCCTGTCCTGCCCCTTGACTTCCGGGGGGCGGGGACAGGCGGCAGTGGCTCCGCCCACTGAGGTGGCTGTTCTGGTTCCTCCCTCTCAGGTGCGGCCGGGAGCCAGGCCGCCTCACTACAGGTGGGTTTTCATCAAGTAGAAACAAACAGAACTTTCACACTGTAGCCTGGCCAATCATGAAACTGGTTTTCAAAGCTTCTCTCATGTGCAACATGCCCTGCTGCGCTCTTCTAACCGCCCTGGTGTCTGGCTGCGCTTAATCATTTCATCTTTTAGAACGGAGTTCTGAGAGCACAGATTTGTCTCCCCATACAGCAATCAGATCCAGTACCTCCCGTTTGGTCCATGCTGGAGCTCTTTTGCAATTCTGGGACTCCATGGTCACCTGTGCTGCTGAGCGCTGCATGGTCACCTGTGCTGATGGTGGCCAAACAGGAAATGAAATTCAAAAGTTCGCAGGGCTTTTCCTGTCTACCTGGCCAGTGCATCTAAGTTGAGAGTTCTGTCCAGACTGGTCACAATTGAGCACTCTGGGATAGCTCCCGGAAGCCAATACCATCGAACTGTGTCCACACTACCCCAAATTTGACCCAGCAGGGTCGATTTCAGCGCTAATCCCCTCGTCGGGGAGGAGTACAGAAATCGATTTTAAGAGCCCTTTAAGTCAATAAAAATGGCTTCGTTGTGTGGACAGGTGCAGGTGCAGGTTTAAATTGAACCTAAACTTGTAGTGTAGACCAGGGCTAAGATTTTGCTGGCATGAGAAATAAGGAGTTATTAAATATGTCTTTCTTGATAGTGTTTCCCTTTCAGGTTTTATGTGACTGGTTAGGTCATTCCAGATTAGCCTTACTTTTACAATAACAAAGGCACAGAAGGATCAGGTAATATCTCAGCATATTCCAGGCCCATCTCTTTCTTAAAGCTACATGGCGACCTTTCCTTTTCAAAGATCCCAGAAGACTAGCTATTCCTTTTGGAGACCTTGATTAGGTATTGCATGCCAAGCAGAATAAGCAACAAGGAACAGTGTGTGTTTGTCATTCTGCTAGTCTTTCTTTGTCCTCTTTGTTGATTGTTCAGTTCCATTTAACAATCTGGGGTATATGCCCTCTATTCTGGCAGTTTGACCTGAGATTAATGCTCTTAGCTGTGTCCCAAGCCAGGCAGAGTAAAAGGGTGTTTGTCAATGAGGCAAATAGCTGGTAGCTTCTGGAGAGAGGCAGGGAGGAGTGTGAGGAGAATACCACAAGGCCCATTCTGAAGCCAGACTGGTGTGTGCTAGCTGGCAGTGGCGAGGATGAGCTTGGGCAGTCTGAGTTCTGGCCAATTAGCAGAAAGAGGGAGGGCTGCCAAGGGGAAGATTAGGAAAGAGGATTTGCTTCTCTGCTATTTTTCTATGAGCAAAGGGCTGCAGGGACTGTTGCAAACTCTGATGTAATGGCACACGGGGAGCCTCTTAAGTAACCATTGGGAAACCCAGGTGATCCAAACTCCTCCACACTTTAATGCAGGTTTGAGTTTGAATTTTTGAGCGGCAGCTCAGATTTAGGGTTGTCACCTCTGAGGATTGGAACCAAAAAATGGGACATCCTGGATGTCCCTGCGCTCATAAAACTGGACAGCTGGTGGTATGTACTGAGCACCCTTACATATTTTGTATGCAGCTACCTCAAAAAAGGGATGATCCTGGAAAAGCTCCAAAGTTAAGCAAAGATTGCTAGCCTGCTGCACCTCACCCTGATGCTCACTCCTGCACCCCTTCTCTCCATCTCCTAATACCAACAGCAGGGAAGCTCTCCTGGCTTGAAGTATGATTTCAGGATCAGGCCTGTAATGTTGTATATTGAGGAAGTCTTTCTTTTTAGCTGTAGGTGCTTTTAAAAAACCCAGCACCCTCACATTTGATTGTAAAATACCCAACCCAAGACGCTAACACACCAGCATTTCTGGCAACAGGATAGGGCAGTGTTTCAGAGCACTTGTCTTTAATTCACGCTATGCTGAGAGCCACCTGCAAGCTTTCATTAGTCCTTTGCTTCTGAGAGGTTGAGTGATGGTGGATTTGCATCTCTCTTCATTCACAAGTTAGAAGACATTGTTTTCCCTTCACTCATGTACAGGGCCGGTGCTACCATTAAGGCAAACTAGGCAGTTGCCTAGGGTGCCAAGATTTGGGGGCGCCAAAAAGTGGTGCCCCCAATTTTTTTTACAGCGTTCCTCCCCAAGCATGCGGTCGCTGCTCCACTTCTCCTGCCTCCCAGACTTGCAGTACCAATCAGCTGTTTGGCGCTGCAAGTCTGGGAGGAGAATTAGAGCGGGGGCGGGGTGCTTGGGGAGGAGGCGGAGCAGAGGTGAGCTGGGGTGGGGAGGTGCCACACAGCTCCAGGGGGGGGGGGAGCTGCCACGGGGGGGGTGCCTCAGGGCGGGGGGGAGCTGCCACGGGTGGGTGCCTCAGGGTGGGGCGGGAGCTGCCGCAGGGTTGCAGGGGGGGGGGGAGGGCGCAAGGTGGAAGTTTCGCCTAGGGCACGAAACTTCCTTGCACCGGCCCTGCTCATGTACTAGAAAGGGGATTGTGTGCAGACAGCTGGCCAGACCTGAGGCTGTTAGCTTCAATCCTTAATTCTCTCTTTAGCTCATGGACAGTTGAGGCAGCAGGCATATGATGTTGCTAAACTGCCTGAGACCGCTACTGACGTTAGTGAATGGTAATAAATCCTTGTGTCAGGGCCTTTATCAAACTGATTTTGACAGGGTTCTTCTTTAAAAACAATAATAAATGAAAGTAGCTGTCTCTTCCTGCCCAGTCCCCCCACCCTTCCTTCGGTGGCCACCTTATGGCCACACACAAGGCACTTTGCTCTTAGCCTGGATTCACATTTCAAAATAATAGCTTGTCATCCCTATCTCAGTCTTAATTAAATAACAAGCCAAGCATGGGCAGAGAGGAGATTTAACACTGCCGGGCTGCCAGCTCTGGAGAGGAGATCCAGGTAATTTGTCTTAACTAGACAATTTATTAGCTTTTTATTCTTTAAATGGAGGATCGCAAATCTTTTGACTATTACCAAACGAAAAACCACTTTTGTGAATGAAGAACTGGTAGATGTTCAGAAGAAGGATGGTCCATGGGTGTTGTGAGGATAAACGTATATTAAAAAGATGGTGAAGTGTTCTGAGATCTACTGATGCAAAGCGCTGTATAAAAATAGGCATTGTTATTATTTTATTATGTTCCCCAGGACCTATTTAGAATTACACCCACACAGAGCCTACTCTTAGTAAGCCAACTGCTGCCAAAATGGTACCAATGGTGGAATCAGTCTACGATGGGCCCTTGGCATTTAAGGAGAAGCCCCTGATGATTGTGTAGTGGAAGGTCACACTAAAGAAATAAATTAATCTATTTGTTCTCTCCTTAGTGGATGCTTGGCAAAATCCTGCAGAATCCGGCCTTTCCCAACAACTTGCTGTTGAGTCCCAGGAAGGGCTGCGGGTCCCGGGGTGAGGTGTTGGCAGTGCTGAGTGGGGGGCCCAGGCAGGGGCGGCTCTAGGGTTTGCGGTGCCCCAAGCAGGGCGGCACGCCGCGGGGGGCGCTCTGGCGGTCGCGGGTCCCGCGCCTGCGGTGGACCTCCCGCAGACGTTCCTGCGGATGCTCCACCAGAGCCGCGGGACAAGCAGACCCTCTGCAGGCATGCCTGCGGGAGGTCCACCGGAGCCGCCGGCCGCCCTCCCGCGGGACGCCGCCCCAAGCGCGCGCTTGGCGTGCTGGGGTCTGGAGCCGGCCCTGGGCCCAGGGCTGGAATAGCAGGAAGGGCTGCAGGTCCTGGGGTGAGGTGGCAGCAGTGCTGAGCGGGGGGCCCAGGGCTGGAATAGCAGGCAGGGCTGTGGGTCCCAGGGTGAGGTGTTGGCAGTGCTGAGTGGGGAGGCCCAGGACTGGAATAGCAGAAAGGGCTGCGGGTCTGAGGCCTGGTCTACACTACGCGTTTAAACCGGTTTTAGGAGCGTTAAACTGATTTAACGCCACACCCGTCCACACTAAGAGGCCCTTTATATCGATATAAAGGGCTCTTTAAACCGGTTTCTGTACTCCTCCCTAACGAGAGGAGTAGCGCTAATATCGGTATTACCATATCGGTTTAGGGTTAGTGTGGCCGCAAATCGATGGTATTGGCCTCCGGGCAGTATCCCACAGTGCACCACTGACCGCTCTGGACAGCAATCTGAACTCTGATGCAGTGGCCAGGTAGACAGGAAAAGCCCCGCGAACTTTTGAATATCATTTCCTGTTTGCCCAGTGTGGAGCTCCGATCAGCCCGGGTGGCGATGCAGTCCGAAATCAAAATCCAAAAAGAGCTCCAGCATGGACTGTACAGATGTGATCGCTGTATGGGCAGGCAAATCTGTTCTATCAGAGCTCTGTTACAGAAGACGAAATTCCAAAGCATTTTTTAAAAATTTCCAGACAGACGCCATAGCAGGGACTCAGCGCACTGCTGCGTGACAAGCATAACGGAAAGCCAAAGAATCAAATGGACGCTCATGGAGGGAGGGGGGACTGAGGACTCAAGCTATCCCACAGTTCCTGCAGTCTCCGAAAAGCATTTGCATTCTTGGCTGAGCTCCAAATGCCTGTAGGGTCAAACACATTGTCCGCGGTGGTTCAGGGCATAGCTCGTCAATTTACAGCCTCCACCCACCCCCAGAAATAAAAGGGGAAAAAATTGTCTCTTGACTCTTCTAAATGTCACCCTATGTCTACTGAATGCTGCTGGTACACGCGATGCTGCGGCACTCAATTGCAGTATCCTCTTTCCCCCTCACTGGTGGTAGATGGTGCAATATGACTGGTAACCGTCCTCATCATCAGCCTTGTGGCAGATGGTGCTGCACAATAGGACTGGTACCTGTTCTCATCATCAGCCCATGAGTGCTCCTGGCTGGCCTCAGGTGAGGTCGGCCGGGGGACGCCTGGGTAAAAAACTCCTGGTCATTCCCAGTAGATGGTACAGAACGGCTGGTAACCATCTTCATCGTAGCAATAGGGGGCTGAGCTCCATCAGCCCCCGCCCTTCATGTGTAAAGAAAAGTTTCTGTACTGCCTGGACTATCATAGCAGCGGGATGCTGGGCTCCTCTTCCCCCACACTGCTTAATGTCCCGTCTGGACTATCATAGCAGCTGGAGGCTGCCGTCCCCTCATTTTATCTCACTAACAAGTCACTGTTTCTTATTCCTGCATTCTTTATTACTTCATCACACAAATGGGGGGACACTGCAATGGTAGCCCAGGAAGGCTGGGGGAGGAGGGAATCAACAGGTGGGGTTGTTGCAGGGGCACCCCCTGTGAATGGCATGCAGCTCATCATTTCTGCGGGATCTGACATGGAGGGGCTGTGCTCTCTGGTTCTCTGATACACTGCTTCTCTAGTACACTTGCCCCATATTCTAGGCAGGACTGATTCTATTTTTAGATACCATAAAGGAGGGATTGACTCAGGAAGTCATTCCCATTTTTGTCTTTTGTGCCCCCGGCCAATCTCAGCCAGGGGCACCTATGAAAGCAGCAGAGAATACAGCACAAAAGGACTGGTAACAGTCATCTCATAGCCAATTTACAAGGGTATGGTAGACGGTACAGAACAGCTGATAACCATCTCTGCTATCATGCAAAAGCAAATGAATGCTGCTGTGTAGTGCTGCTGAATCGCCTCTGTCAGCGGCATCTAGTACACATACGGTGACAGTGACAAGAGGCAAAACAGGCTGCACGGTTGCCATGCTATGGCGTCTGCCAGGGCAATCCAGGGAAAAAGGGTGCGAAATGATTGTCTGCCGTTGCTTTCCCAGAGGAAGGAATGAGTGACGACATTTACCCAGAACCACCCGCGACAATTATTTTTGCCCCATCAGGCACTGGGATCTCAACCCAGAATTCCAAGGGGCAGGGGAGACTGCGGGAACTATGGGATAGCTACGGAATAGCTACCCACAGTGCAACGCTCCAGAAATCGATGCTAGCCTCGGACCGTGGATGCACACCACCGAATTAATGTGCTTAGTGTGGCCGCGTGCACTCGATTTTATACAATCTGTTTTACTAAACCGGTTTATGTAAAATCGGAATAATCCCTTAGTGTAGACGTACCCTCAGGGTGAGGTGTCGGCAGTGCTGAGTGGGGAGCCCAGGTCTGGAATAGCAGGCAGGGCTGTGCGTCCCGGGGTGAGGTGTCGGCAGTGCTGAGTGGGGAGGCCTAGGGCTAGAATAGGAGTCAGGACAAAAGGTCCTATTGTTTATATTGCAGTAGTGCCCCAGATGTTCTAGGTGTTGCACAAACACACCATGGATCAGATACCAGCTTCAGCTTGTGTTCTTACTCTGACCCTTCCAACAGGTGGGAGTGAATTTTTCCTAGGAAATGCCACTGGCCCTGAACACTCCTGATTTTCCAACATCAGGCCTGACTGTGCAGATTTCTGCTGGATGAGGGAGAGGAAAGAGAATGTTGTTAGAAAGCTTAGGCAGTGTTCAAAACCCGGATCTGAATTTTGCAAATGATTCCTGCCTTTATAGCAAGCCTGAGATCTGAAAACCCATGCATTCGGAATGAAGAACCGAACTTACCTTGTGTGACTCCTCTGTAGGGGGAGAAATCCTAGCTCGGTATCTTTCCTGTCTCTTTCAGCTGTGTGACACTAGAAACTTGTTTACAGCAAACAAAACCTATATAGGAATTATATGGACTTAGCTTAATAATGCAAGGCAAGAAGTATGACCTAAGTAACAGCCTTATGGCCTGCTCTCCAGGAAGCAGCTTCCTCTGTACCTCACACTGCTGCACAGCAGAGAATGAGGGATAAAAGGTATTAATAGGAATCCACGCAGGCTGTGAGGTCAGCATGCTGTTTGGGGGAGCATGTTGGTGCATCTTCACTAATAGATCAGGATCATTATCACTCCAGAGAAGAAAGAAAAAACCCAAAGTAAAGGCATCTGGTATGAGTTATGTCACTGAGCCTGCTGGAACTCTCCATCTTCCTGAAGTACTTGCCTCCACTAAGCCTCACAGCTCGCCAGCAGCCATTAATCCAGCACATGCCTGCCAGAAAGCTGATACTGGGCAGAAGTCAAATATTTCTTCTCTCTGACAGGTTGAATTTTTTTAATATATATTTGCTGTAAGGAGTCAGAGTCCAGAAGTAGTGAGAGCTGTTCAGCAGAGTCCATTGGCATGTGTGTCAATAGGAGAGAAAAAAAATTCAGGCCAGCTTCCTCTTCATAGCAAGTTAGAATATGCTCCTGTGCTGGCAGCCAACAGGATAAATAAAGGAAGGACTTAGAGCTGCTGGGTACTAGGGCTAGATTACAGCAATGCGTGCCTCTATAGTAACCCATTCATACACAGTAGCTCCTTCAACGCAGTAGTTTCCCTTCTTCATGATACTAGGAGTGAAATAGAAGTCAGTGGCAAATACTATTGAATTCAGTGGGGCCTAAATTTCACTCTAGATGCCTTAGAGCCAACTCCCAAAAGCATTTGCTCATGCACTAGACCCATTCTGTTTTTCTTTGTGTGGGGGTTTCTTAGATTGCAGTTTTGTTGGGCAAGGACAATGCGATCACAGTATTAGTTGGAATGTGTACAACCCATGGCAATAGGTGTGTTTTGAACAAAGCTCTGCTTATCTGTGTAGAATGGTGTATATTAATTGTTTCCAAATGAACACACCCAACAGTTGGGCAGGGTCTGAAGCTCTGGCTCTCAAGCTGCTCCGCACGTGGCATGTTTTGAAGAATGAGGATGGGTGGCTGGCTGGATGAATGAATGAAATATCATCCCAGAAATGTTGATTTGCAAAGCCTGATGGCCAGGGTTCTTGGGGAGTTGAGAAAGAACTGGATGTGCTGGATGTTTACCAAAACATACCATCTGGATAATGCAGAGGAGTGAATCTCACACACAGATTTCTTTACGCTTTTCCTCCTGTTAGAGAACTGCCCAAGGCAGCATAACACCAAAGGCTCCCTGAAGCTTTGGTATAGCCAACCTCAGTTGCAGTTTAAAGCTTTCTGGGTCCCATTAGCTGCTTCCAAGTATGACTCTAAAACAATTGCCAACTGACCTTTGTGTAAGAGAAGAGATCCCACATTCATTCATTTTCCCTAAATCCCAAACTCAGTAGACACTGAATTTATTTTATCTGAAACTCCAGTTATCCAAACATTTTTGATCTTCCCTCAGACATTCAGCTAATGGGCCTAACTTTTCATCACCCTGCACTTTGTGTAGTCATTTACACCAGTGAAAACAGTACCAATCCTGATTTTACATGAGCTGCAGGGCAGCGGCGAATTGGGCCCAGGGAGTTTACCTGTAAATAATATCTGGCAACTCAGGTTGCTGGCATTATTGGCTGCTAAGAGTCATGAGCCCTCCTGCATCCACCTGCATCTACTGCAGCTTTTCTTTTAATTTCATAGTTCTGGAATATAACAAGAACCTATCACCCAAGTAGTTTAATATTGGACACACTAAATGTTTTACATCAACATATACAGGTATTATGGTGGTAGGTAGTGAATAAAAACCAGGGTAGATAAGTATGTGCTATGAATAAGCATATAGTACCTTTCAACTGTGGTTCTTAAAGCACAGTACAAACATTAACTAATTCTCACTTCTAGTCTCCCACACTCTGTGTGTGTGTGCGTGTGTGCTATTATCCTCCTTTTATAGATGAGGAAATCAAAGCTGTATCTATGGCAGAGCCAGGAGAGAACATGAGTATCCTTACTGCTAGCTCCCTGCTCTGACCAAACACTCTAGACACACCCCTTCCTTAAAACACATTTTACACATGTACATTTTGCCTTCTTGTTTCCACAAACTGGACATATGATTTTAAAAACTGGCTCAGCCTGGATTGCTGCTATGGGGCCCAATTCTGCAGCTTTTACTCACCTGGATAATTCCACCAACTTCATTGGAACTACTCATCAGAGAAAGGCTTGCAGGATCAGGGCTTGAAAGAAAGAACTTGATCTCGTAGTCAGAGAATGAACTATAATCAAGTGGATTAGGGATATGTAGCACAGGAAGCAGATTGACTCAGCCAGTAAAATGACTGCCTCGTTACAGGTCTTCTTGCTACTTCAGGTTCCAAAGTGCAGTATAATTGGGACTCTGTTCAGAAAACTCATTTATTTTAATGGAATCAGTAGTATAAGCAGATCACTGTTTTTATATTGAATTGAAATCTGGATTTAAAAAATGGAAAGCAAATTTGATGTCCAAACTATTGTAGATTTAATAATTCCCATATACCACTGCAGTCTGTAAGGGTGCACGAGCCAATAGTTGGCCCTCAAAGTTGCTCAGCTAGTGAATTTCCTAAAAAGCAGGTGAGTGCAGAGTATGGAAGAAAAGTACTGGAGTTTATCTTTGAGTTGCTAAAACTTATCAAAGGCAGGATAAACTGATAAAGAGCAGGCATAGCCCTTTTAGATAGTAAATACTGCGAATACTAACATTTTGCTATGAAATAATCACTGCAGCATGATCATTGTTATTTTCTGTCACAGATTACTGCTCACTGATGCTCAATGTCATAAGTGCAAACTAGGTTTCCGTGAACCATACAGTTTCTATTTAAAAGAGTAAAATGCAGAACATTTCACTGCAGTGATAGCATCTCTGGGTCAATTTAGTGATACAGCAAATTTGCAACGGGAATGGTTGGGTGGAGGTGGTATAATTTTTCTAAACTGAATTGTCTTTCTGGAATTCTTTATCATAGGCATTTAGGTCTAGAGCCACTTTGCATCAGCTCCTTCCACCCCTCCCCATATCCCTCAAAATAATATGCATACGGCTCAGATGATGTTCCAGGAATTACCATGATCAGAAGGTGGGGCTTCTGAAAATGGCAGATAAGGACACATACCATTTGCCTTAAATGCAGTTGAAGTTGTGGACCATAATGTATTCAGTTTGAATGTTATTTGAGATTCTTGATGGACTTGTTATTTGAGCTTTAAAACAAATATCCTATTAGCACAGTCCTCTGGATCTCCCAGTATGTTTCCAAGCCCCTTGTTTGACTGCAAATTTAAACAACTTATGCCAAATGTACTATGGTGCAGCTGGCATGCCACCAAGCATACCTGATACAGCTGATGGATATACCTCCACTGCTACCAAGTGCATCCAGCATATCCAAAATGTATCTCTGGTACTGGGCACCTTTTGATCCACCAGATGTACTAGCCAGGTGTCATGAATACAACACAAGTGCTACAAAGCATAATGCATATATCTCATGGAATGGACTTTTTAAGTTACCAGACATCTGGTATGTGTAGTGGAAAGTATCTGCAGTGCTACCAACCATATCAGGCTGTGCCATTGAAATATACGTCCCACTGTTACTGAATGGATCATGCACTTCCATTGCTACCAAACAGATGGCAGTACATCCAGGAGAGTGACTATCCAGTGCTACCAGGTACCCAAGCTATATCCTCTGGCATGCCCCAGGGTGGAGCATGTCTAATGAAATGCACCTCCAGTGATAAGCCTACTAGGTACTAGAGCTGTTTGTAAGATGTCTATGAAACTTTTTATTGAAATTGACAAAATCTAAATGATTTTTTTGCAAAAATTTCATTTTTGTTTTTCAGCCAGCTCAATTGGCTATAGCCTATTTCCTGATATGCTGTGCTTCAACTGGAATTCCATAAACTACAACAAGTGGTGCAGAGGACTAGAACATGGGATGAAATTCATCCCTCATGTTATAAAATTGAAATGACAGTGAATTTGTCCCATGGTCGAACTGCAGGCCATGTAAACTGCTCCTTCTGCTCAGCAGTTAGTCAGAGTACATTCATGATAAACCCTGGTAAGAATGGGCATTTTGCCTTCTAAAACCAACTCCAAAATTCCCTAGCTCCCTCTGCAGGCTTGATCCCTCACATACCTTTCACTGAAGGAATCATTCATGTTCATATTACTAGCTATTAATTAAAATAATTTTGTAGTCATTATTTTACATTATGTTTTTCCATCCAAGAGAAAAAGAAAGATGGAAAGAAAAAAAAGGGTCCCTTTCTGTATTTCTCTGCATTTATGTCTGACTTGTGCTACAGAACATTCATTTATACATGAATAAAGTACTAACAACAGGTCTTACTCACAAGCAATTCCTCTTGTGATGTTGTCATCAGCAGTAGAACAGATTTTAATAACCAAGATGCAGTTTTATCCTAGTAAGCGTCATTGGTCTACAACTACTGATCCTTGGGGCACCTTTGTCTAAATATTACTAAGAAGAAATTACAAATGAAGACACTTTGTGCAGCTCAGCTAGAACAAGTGTCATCCATTGATGGCAATAATGCAACATCTAGAGCTCAAAGTGACTCAGGAGGCAGGATTTTGGAGTCTTGCAACCCCACGCAGGTGGGATAGGCTACCTGCTGTTATTACTTATAGTGCACTAAAGGTGGCTCTGGTGCACTACAGGCAAAAATAAAAGACAGGGTCTCTGCCTTGAGGCACGTACTAGCTAAGCCTTCTGAGTAACTGACAGTGGATGTGGGTGGGTTTGGGAAGGAAAATGGTAAACCAAAGGAGAGTGATAGTAACACTAATATTGAGTTATTTAGACTGTATGTATGGGCAGGGAGTGGGTCTTGTAAATTGCTATATAAATGAAAGATGCTACATAAATGTTTTATAATAACAATGATTAATGCAGCCTTTTGGGGTGTGGGAGGGACAGGGAGTGAAAAGGAAAAGCTGGGAGTGTTACAAATTTCAAGTTGCACTTTTTTTTTACACTGGGGACATTTTTCTTATCAACTTGTGCATGGAGCTGAGAAAATATAGGCTGAATGTTGCATATGAAAAGAATCTATGCGGAATCTGAGTTCTAAGTGCATAATTTATCTTCTATTAAATCAGACTCAGGACGGGGGTTTCTGCTGCTTTTGTCTAAGATTGATAATAGAATTAAAGAGATGAATTCCCACCAGAGACTCTCAGAGCTGCTGTTTAAAGTCTGAGATTTCATCTATGCAAAACTGTATGCTCTAGTCCAGTGGTGGGCAACCTGCAGCCCACGGGCTGCATGCGGCTCATCAGGGTAATCCACTGGCGGGCCGCCAGACAGTTTGTTTACATTTGCACGGCCGCCCGCAGCTCTCAGTGGCTGCATTTCACCGTTCCTGGCCAATGGGAGCTGCAGGAAGTGGCGCAGGAACATGCTGGTCGCCACTTCCCGCAGCTCCCATTGGCCGGGAATGGCGAATTGTGGATTACCCTGAGGTGGATTACCCTGCGGGGCCGCAGGTTGCTCACCACTGCTCTAGTCTTAGTAAAATGAATCTCAGAAACCAGATTACTTGGCAAACTGAAACACAGCCTATGGAGACAGTGCAAGAATGATTTATTGAATAAATATATTTCAATTGGGGTGGGAGGCTGCAATCATAGCTCTATAAACAAATAGGATGAAGTCAGTGTGTCTGCTTATGTGTTTGTGTGGTCCAAGCAATGTATTACTTTGTTTGCACTGATGTATCATTTCAAAAGCTTCTGAGAATTCAACAAAGATTGTTCATTATGCAGAGCGATGGGAATGTTGTTGGAAAACAAACTCATTGTGTGGCTAACCTGTACTATAGACTATGTTAAAAAATAACTTTTCTGTATCACATGGGATTTGCTGATTTGGGGAGAAATTACAGCAAAATGCAGTGGGCCAGATTCTGCTTTCACTTTCACAGCTATAAATCAGGAGCAACTCCATGTCCTTAAATGCACTGAGTCTGGTTTTACAGTGATGTCACCAGATCAGAATTTGGCCCAGTGCTTTGGCTGTGTACATGCTATGGTGTCTCAAAAAGGTGATATTCTGCATCTGCTATTTACAGACTCCTCTACTGTGTCACAAAAACAAGAACAATGCTTTCCAGCAATGGGTTTTCTGCTTTTTAAAATCTGACACAATGCAGATTACATTGAGATTTTGTAGTCTGATATTGGGTGCCTTCAAGGAGGTAGATGAAACAGTAACAGTACAGCAGTGTAACTCTATAAACTTCACTAATTTACCCAGCATAAAGCTGAAGTAATGCAATGGTGAATAAGGCCCATGGTCTTTAGCAGCACTTGAATTGGATTGTTTTAATTCTAGCGTACAGCCTGTACAGTGGAGTTCTGGGGTCACTAAGTGTCTAAAAGCTAATAAAAAAAAAGGAGTGGGGGTAGACACAGTTCTACTAAACTGACCCTTCAGTAGTAGGTTAAGGTAATTCCAGTAGGTTGAAATAGTTCTGTCTAGTCTAGATTTTTGCTTGCAAACTAATGTCATGGGAACTTGAGAACTTTTAATGAGAAGTTGTTCTCACTCCATCCTGGTGCAGAGGTGTGTGCTATGAAGCAAGTGAGAGAATCCATCCATCTGTTCTTAAAGTATCACAGAATAGATGATGAAACCAGTCAAATAATTCCGTGCACACCAAAAAATTAATCCCCAGTACTTCATCTTAAATCCATAGTGACTTTTGGGTGTTTTTAGTTCGGTGTTGCTTGGTTTTAGTAAGTTAAAGGTGATTTCTGTCAGGTCTAGTTTAGTTAAGAAGGTTGAAGGTGGCTTAGGCTCCACTGGGCCTTGGGCATGTTGGTGTTACTTTTAGCTGGCGATGGATTTAGAGTGGCTCAGGCTCTGGCTTAGTTTTGGCAGAGTTATGGATGGTTTTGTAGTACATGAGCTATGATATGCTGACTTCTTCCACAGGTTAAGGTGATCTAGTCTAGTTATTATGGCTGCTTGCTGCTGATGATGGGCGGTGGCTTTGATTAGGCCATAGACTATGTTTCTGATTTAATTCCATATGTCTGTGATAATGACAAGAAGTTAAAGGTATTTAGTAGCGGAGTCAGGAGATGATGGCAGGTGCCTGGTTGTGGGATGTTCCAGAATCTTTGAATTATTCTGGCTTAGTACAGGCAGCTTGTGGCTTGGGTGCTTCCAGCATTTGGCTGAAATTCCTGCCTTCCTTCAACCCCTTCTGTTGTGCTACCTAAAGGTGTAGACCAGATCCACAGTTCATGTAAATTGATGTAGTTGTATGGATTTCTGTGGAGCTATGTGGATTTACTCCAACTGAGGATCTGGCCCAATGTCTACAGACTCATCTAACTTTTTCCACTGAAAAGTTATTGTCTATTTGGAGAGCATGATGGGCTTAGGTCATCAGTTCCACAGAGATTCTAAAACAGCTTGTACGGCATATTTTAGCTAAGTGAGGACTTATAACTTCCAGAAGCAAAGTGATTTTTCAGTGACATAGAACTGAACTTTGATCAGTGGACCCATAATTACTGTTTTAATCTTAAGAGTTAATTCACCTTCAGACATGATAGTAAAAACATAGCTTGCAACAATAGAAATCAATGCAGAAATCCAGGGAAAGGCCTGCTACTAAAACGTGAATCTAATAACTTTATTTTGCTACCTAACGCGTGGATTAGAGATTTATACAGTAGTTCATCCTCAGCTTGAACTCTGCAAACTAATCAATCATAACGATAGTAGGTCTTGTCAAAAACTCCCTCTGACCTATATTAAAATAGAAATCCATTCTATGCAAAACCTGAGTGCATTTTTTTTAAACAGACCAATCCCTTTTGAAGGACTTATTTAAAAAACTCATCTTTTCTGTGTCTTGTTGGAGAGAAAATGCATCCTTGAGGGCCAATCTGTATGCAAAACAAGTCAACTTTCTGTTTCCATTTATTTTCCCATCCAGTCATGCTGTCTAGCTCCTACTGAAATAAGCAGCAAAATTGTCCAGCTTCACTGGGAGCCGGGTTGGGCCCGTAAGTACAGTATTGCAGACTATGCTGAAATCGTGGGATGGAGGCCTTTGTGATTTTCTGCAGGAAATCTGAACTCCAATTACAGATAACCTGCAATAAAACTCTTTATGCTAACAGCTTGATCTGATATTCACAGTGGATGCCTATCTATAAAATGGGCCAAAGCAAACTCCCCACGTTTGTAGGTGGTTGAAATCTGGATACAGAACCAAAACTAGCAGCTCAGGCTCATCTGTAACTTATTAGGGATCTTCTTGCAATCCTGTTCCTTATTCATCAAAAGAAAATTTCATTCATTGCAGCCCATCTAGAAAATTATCCTGAGGGAATTCCATTCATCACAGTTTGCTTGTATCTTATATAGGCTTTCACTTAAATGATAAATTGTAATTCCTTGGGAAATCACTAGGTGGCACATGGCTATGTGTTGTCAGTGAAATCTTAGTGAGCTGCAGAAAAGTCTGCTTGTATGTGCTGTAATAAAGAAGCATTAGAGTTATACCATGGTCATCTGCTTTTACCTGGATAATCCATTTGATCAGACACTTGTTGAAATGCTGTTTGGTAAAGTAAGGAGCAGGAAATCTGTCTCAGGAAGGTCTAGGTCAGGGGTCTCAAACTCAAATGACCACGAGGGCCACATGAGGACTAGTACATTGGCCCGAGGGCCGCATTACTGACACCTCCCCCCACACGCTGCCCTCGGCCCCGCCCCCACACCACCCCTTCCATGAGGCCCCGCCCCTGTCCTGCCTCTTCTCCACCCCTTCCCTGCCTCCATTACAACCCCCTTCCCTGAAATCCCCACCTCATCTCCGCCCCCTCCCTGCCCCCAGGAAGGGGATTGAGGTGCAGGAGGGGTGCGGGGTGCAGCAGGGGGCTCAGGGCAGGGGGTCAGGGTGCAGGGTACGGCAGGGGGTCAGGGTGTGGCAGGGGGCTCAGGGCAGTGGTTTGGGGTGCAGGAGGGGTGTGGCAGGGGGTCGGGGTGCAGGGTGTGATGGGGCTCAGGCAGGGGGTTCAATTGCAAGAGGGGCTCAGGGGGCGGGCTCTGGCTCGGCGCACATCAGGGGCAGGGCAGGCTCCCTGCCTGTCTGTCCTGCCCCTGTGCCACTCCACTCCAGGAAGCGGCTGGAACATGGGGGAGGAGAGGCGCAGGGGCGTGTGTTGCTGTTGCTTTGGGCACCGCCCCAGCATCTCCCGTTGGCCAGGAACGGGGAACCGCGGCCAATGGGAGCTTCTGGGGGCGGTCCCTGAAGCAACAGCAACACACACCCCTGCGCCTCTCTTCCCCCACGTTCTTTCCGCTTCCCGGAGCAGCGCGGGGGCAGGGCAGGCAGGCTGGCAGGGAGTCTACCCTGCCCCTGGTGCGCGCCGGGCCAGAGTCGCTCTAGGTAAAGGCTGCGGGAGGGCAGGGGGGCCACAAGGAGCTCGTGGGCTGCAGAAAATAACCTCGCAGGCTGCATGTGGCCAACGGCCCGCGTGTGTGAGACCCCTGGTCTAGGTCTTCATCAGCTTTTAGCGCTGCAGGTTGCTATCCAAGTCTGTCGAACCATCATGGAGCAGGGCTTGTGTACAGTGATTAAGGCTACTTCTTTGACATAGCAACATATGCAAAAGTAATAGTTTGATAAAAATGAAAAGTGTTGGCACATTATTTTTGATATTGTTTCATAGAATCATAGAATCATAGAATTCAAGATCAGAAGGGACCATTATGATCATCTAGTCTGACCTCCTGCAAGATGCAGGCTGCCCCATGCTCTTCCCTGGAGGAAAACAGCCAAACCCTCTGGAAAAGGTTACATCATACCAGGCTATCCTATCATACCATCCCTTCCATAAACTTATCTAGCTTAATCTTAAAGTCGTGGAGGTCCTTCAGACTGTTCCAGTATTGCACTCCTGAGACAGTTGTCCACATTAGCACTGAGCTGAAATAATTCCCTGGTATTTATCCCTCTGATATATTTCATATCTCCTCTCATCCTTCTTTTGGTTACATTCCTCGGATCATTCTAGTGGCCCTTCTTTGTACTGTTCTAGTTTGAATTCATCCTTCACTGCACACAATACTCCAAACCGCATTAGCTTTTCACATTGCCTACTCCTCCTCCGTACTTCCAACTGGTGCGTCCCCAGCTTATAACTAAAGTTCTTGTTAGACATCCCTAAATGCATAACCTTACACTTCTCACTATTGAATTTCATCCTGTTACTAATACTCCAGTTTACAAGGTCATCTAAATCTCCCTGGAGAATATCCCGATCCTCTTCCGAATTGACAATACCCCCCAACTTGGTGTCATCCATTAGAAAAGTGATATGAAGAGATTACAGGTAGTTTAAAAGCATATAAAGACAGCAAACATCAAAATCTATATAGAATATATAAATGTTATCAAACACTTCCTAGTATGTCTTGTTTTGACAAAGCATGTTTCCCATCCTAAGTATAGTTTAAAATCATTTAGAAACTGAAGGAACTCTCCCATATTCCACTATATTGGGCATGTCTCAAGCCAAATATGTAAAAACTCATGAAGTCTTGCTCTGTAAAGGTCAGGCTGAGTGACGAACACCAGAAATTTTCATTTTGGGTTTTTCAAATATATTTATTTTAAAGGTTCTTAGTTTTGTCATGACAGTGACACATGCAGCGTTAGTAATGGGTGTCCATTTCATCTGGGTAAATGTTATTTTGTTTCAAATATCCCAATTAGTGCTGGATGTAGACTACCTGACGCACCTATTTCCTTAATATCTAAACCCCAGTTCTGAAGCAAAGCAGAATTCTTATCATGTGTTGATATGTCCATCATCTTTACCCAGCATTAGAGATGTGCAGAGGATGGAAGTTCTGTTTTGCAAAGGAGTTTGAGATTTCAAAATTATTCTTCTTTCCAAATCAGAATGAAAACAGAAAATTTCAAAATTCTCTGAAGGAAAATCTGGGGGAAAAAAATCATTTTGGGTCAATCGAAAGATTTAGTTTTGACAATCGAAGCATTTCATTTTGTTTCAGCTTTGTTTTTTATTATAATATTGATATAAAATTTCAAAACAGGCATTTCAAAATAAAATAATGAAACATTTAATTATGAAAAAGAGAAAATAGGATGTTTCCACGTTGCTGGAACTTTTTTTTCCCAAGTTTTCTTTCAAAACACAATTCCTGTGAAATTTAGCACGTTTGATTTTCAACTGAACTGCATAATCCAATGGAATATGGTTCTGTTGAAATGTTTCTGGCCAGCTCTACCCAGAATACCTTTTTAACTCAACTCCTTCATGGGAGGCCTGGTAACTGAGCTCTGAGAACAAACATAGAGGGAGTTTCGGTTACATTGAATTCTTTCTGGGTCTGATCTGATGCCCAGAGAAGTCAGTGGAAAACCTCTCATTGACTTCATTTACCTTTGGTCAGGTCCTTCCTGCATGCTTTGAACAAAATCTTTCCAGCCACAGGATGTTCCTCTGAAATGCAAAGGGAGAGAGAACTGAAGCAAAAGTTCCCACTTTCTCTGTAGCATGTTCTCTGTATCTCAGAGTCACTGCTTTGATTTTTGCACCCAAACTTGCTTTATTGCAGTCTCCTCAGTGTGTGGGCTCTTAAATGCTTGAACCTGTGTCTGCTTTCCACCCACCCAGCCTAACAAATACCCACTGAGCTTGAACAAAAAGAGACATAGCAGATATCCTCAGATGTACCCTTACTGCAACAGAAGGTATCTGATGAGATCATTCACACATTACATAAGAGATACTTTATATTCAGAGAACGTCCAACCATGGACCAAACTCATCCTGAAAACCAACATGCAGTCCCCTAATCCTCTTACTCAATGTGGAAATTAGAGGAATTTGAGAAAGAATGGCATGGTTTAGAGCAAGATGTGTCAGGAGAAGAGGAAAGAGAATAGAAAAGATCTCCAGTATGACATGCCTAAGCATCAGCATTAAGAGTCTTAACCTAATGAGTTTCCAATGTTGAACATTGCACAGGCACCATTTGATTATACCCTGACAGCAGCTGTTGCTATTCTTGTTACTGACCCAAACCGCTTTCAGTTCATTCTATCTAATCACATAAATAGTAACAGATTACATTTATATAGGACCTTTGATCTCAGTCTAATGGGCCACGATCAATTTGTACTTCAGAGCAGAGGGCCAATACTAGCCATATGCCCTATTTAAACTCAAAGTTAATGGCCAAATCTTCATTGCAGTTCTTAAGCAAGGTTGTTGGGTTGGGCAGACACACAGGAGGGAGAAATCCAGTTGCAGAGACACTTCATGAAGCCTACTTACAGACCAATGGCTCAAGCAGCCCTCTGCTTCCCTTATGCACCCCCAGTATGAAGGACTGGAAAATGGGTGCAGGGGCAGAGCTGTTGGCTCCTCCCACAGCCAGCTCCTCCTGCAGCCAGCTCCAGCCATGCCCACTTGTACACTGCTGCTCAGGAAGCCCCTTGAGAAAGTGTACCACATTGTGGCTGTGTCCAAATCCTCCACGCTTCATGTAGCAGAACCACACAAGAGCTGATGATCCTCCAAGGCCGTGGAAACCGGGACAGGATCTGAAGCAGTGCATGGCACTTCATGAAGGCTCATTGTGCTGGGCTGAATTTCTCTCCTTTTGGGGGCAACTCTTGAATGAGTCAAAGTTGACCCTGCTCAGTATTTTGATACCCCAAATTATATCTCATGTGTTCATGACCTTCACTGATGGACTTGGAACTCTCCCAGGGTTTTCCTGTCTGTTAGTGCATGCTTCTTCTTGAAACTCAGGAAAGAATCTAATGTAGCACTATAGATTAATTCTCCCTGTTGTTGCTGGACATCCACAGCAGTATTACACAGTGCAGCTGTTATTAAGCTTTCTCTGAGCCACATTCTCAAACAGCATGGAAAGCTTCCTCCCTCCCCCAGATGAACAGGTTATCCCAGGAGTCTGTTCTAGCCCCAGCCTTGTTCAATCTATACATAAGTGACCTGCTATCAACCCAGTCATGGAAGTTCATCTATGCAGACGATATCTGCTGTGGGCTATAGACTCTGACTTTCTCTGAGCTGGAGAAGACCCTGAGGGATGATGCTGCAAAGCTGGCCGACTACTGCAAGACATGGTGTCTTCAGCATAGCACTAGCAAGACAGTCTCTAACACATTCCACCTCCACCATGCCAATGCTAAGAGGCAACTAAACATCATAATGAATGGGCAGAGGCTGAAGCATAAAGCTTACCCAATTTATTGAGGCGCGACCCTTGACCAAACACGGACATATAAAAGCCACGTGAGCAAGATAACAGTGAAGATCAAGACATGCAACAACCTTCCCAGCAAACATGCAGGTTCTTCTTGGGGAGTGGATGCTCCAACCCTAATAATCTCAGCCCTTGCCATCTTGTACTCAATACTGGAGTACTGTGCACCAGTATTGAGTCGGTTGGTTTACACCAAACTTGTTAAGGTGCAGCTCAGCTCAACAATGCATGTCATCACAGGAACTCTCTGACTGACTCATTTTCCATGGCTTCCAGTTCTGAGCCACATTGCTTCCCCTTCCATCAGGAGGGAGATTGCAGGTTGCAAGCTGCTTGGGAAGGTACGTGACAACCAGGGCTGGCTCCAGACCCCAGCACGCCAAGCGCTCTGCCAGTCACCAGGAGGGTGGCAGGCGGCTCCAGCGGACCTCCCGCAGGCATGCCTGTGGAGGGTCCGCTGGTCCCGTGGCTTTGGTGGAGCATCCGCAGGCGTGCCTGCAGGAGGTCCACCGGAGCCGCGGGACCACCGGACCCTCCGCAGACACGTCTGCGGGAGGTCCACTGGAGCCGCGGGACCGGTGACCGGCAGAGCGCCCCCCGCGGCATGCCGCCGTGCTTGGGGCAGCGAAATCACTAGAGCCGCCCCTGGTGACAACCCAAGTTTGCCCACATTCAGTGACCTTTTTAGCCCACCAACTACATGTCTTTCATCATGACACCCACTGTGGTTGAGGCTGCCATGCCAGCACATGACAGTGGAGTCCCTGTTGTTAACATCAACCACCAATCAGTTCCTTGTCACAGATCCTACTGCTCGCTCGCCTGGTGAGATTTGTCCTGTTATATCTCACATAGTTTGAGATGCAAGTTTTCACCCTGCAATCCACAGACCATTGTGATATGTGAAGAAATCTAGGGAAAGGTGTCTAGTTCTGATCCACCGCTATATCACTTGGTAATGTGTGATGCCAGGCCTTTGAAAGAACTAAAACAATTGCAATGAACTGCCTCTATTGCCCTCTGCTGAGCAAAATGTATACATCAAACCTACTCAGGAGCTTAACCACGTTGCCTTTTCTGGCTTAAACTAATCAAACTGCTCGCTGGAGAGAGCCAGAGTGGGTGGAGCTGAATGTGATAGGTCCTATTCTCGCTGCTCCCTTTATGTGGTTGTAACAATGGCTTGTGACGGTTAGGTAGATACTTACATTTTCTGTGCATAGCAATAATGGATTCCAATATGCCTTGCACATTTTGATTGCTCTATTACCCAGTACTTTTCCTGTAACAGAAACGGCTACTCTCTTATGCCCAGAGGTTCTGAAATAAAGCAGGCAGGAGAAGTAGCCCAAGGAATGCTGAATTTGCCACGGCCATCTCAAGAGACAACATAACTCTTCCCCCACTGTTGAAATGTATTCAGATTGTTCAAATAACTGCCTCCCATCTGCCTATATCTCTAATCTGTCTCTCACTTAATTTATTAGTTTTCAGCGCACCAAGAAATAGTAGTGAAGGTCATCTCTGCTCAGCCGGCTCTGATTGGACACATTTGTCTTTCTGATGACAGCCTGTCAAATGTCAAGCATTCTCTTGATTGAATGCAAGTCGGTTTTGACAATCAGCTTTTGAGAACAGAATAAAAATCAATTGAGGTACCTTCCCATTTACATTTTCTGTGAAACAGCAAGGGGCCAAGCAGATGAAGATAAGAAAGTTTTTTTTTTCTCTGCCTCTTTTTCTGTAATGATCTAATTATTATGCACACATGGGGACCTGTCGGAACAGCATAGCTATGAAATTCATGAGAGCATTTGGTTTGAAAAAAAATTCCACCAGACTCCAGAGCCTATTTCTCTAGATCATTGTGTGATTTTTAGTTAAACTGTAACACAAACCAGGAGCTAATTTAAGGTGTCAGAATGTTCCATGCTCTTACTTGGCGCATATGTTTCTGCTGAAAATAGATTCTTAGAAACTTAGGGAAAAAAAACAAGAAAACTCTCAGCACAGACAGTCTTGACCTTGCACCTCTTGTTAATTCCCTGAATTTGAGTAGCACTGTTCAGACATGTACATCCAGGTGTCCCAAAGGCAACTCAAATGAAACCAAATACCTTCCCTTACAAAAAAGCAAAACATACACACAATACAAACCACTGTGGAGTTTTTGTAGGTCTATTGGCTTGTCAAAATTACTCCAAATATAAGGTCTGATAGGGCAAGATGCTGAGTACCCGCTGGGAGGACCTGAGAACTGGCCAAATTCTAGCTTGGATAATTTGCTCTCCTTTTATTCAACCTGCAGTTTCAATTAGATACAGGCGTTCTCAAACTTCATTGCACCATGACTCCCTTCTGACAACAAAAATTACTACACAACCCCAGGGAGGTAGGAGGGGACTTAAGCCTGAGTCTGCCGGAGCCCCGCTGCCCCAGGAGGAGGTGGGGGGAGAAACCAAAGCCTGAGCCCCACCATCCTGGGGGGGGAGGGGAGCTGAAGCCCAAGGGCTTGAGCCCCAGGCAGAAGGCTTGTAACCTGAGCCCCGTCACACAGGGCTGAAGCTCTTGGCCTTCAGCTTCAGCCCCGGGCAGTGGGGCTAGGGCTTTGTCTTTGGCCCCAGGTGGTGGGGTTTGGGCTTTGGTTTCAGCCCCGGGCCCCAGCAAATCTAAGCCAGCCTTGGCAACCCCATTAAAATGGGGTCCTGACCCACTTAGGGGTCCTGACCCACAGTTTGAGAACTGCTGAGGTAGGACATTCTCTTTCACTTCCTGCCTTAACTTGTAGTGTAGTGTTGTGACCGCTGTCTGATAGAGCACAACTATAAACCTCAGTGGTGGCTGCATTTTGGGTTGGGTAGGGATTTCTGTCTATGGCATTTATGAATTGCTTTAGTGGACATCAGGATCAAAGGTGCTTTATAAATATTTATTATTGTTATGTGAATTTAGTTTGAAATTATATATTTAAAGACAGCATTTCCTTTTGGTGTTTACTGAATGCATGAATGTCCCAGATCTTTTCTGCTATTGGTTTGCCTTGTCAATAGGTTCATGACTACACAGTTCAATGATTGTTGATTTTACCTCAGTATAACCCCTCCTTGGGTGAGACAAAGATTGCTACATAGAATTAGCTTTTCCGATGGTACCTTTGATTCTTCTCTTCCCTTTGAGAACCGTGCTCTCTACAAACTTGTATAAACACATTAGCTCATCTGTATTGAGCTGTTCAGATTGCTCCTTGCCTGAATTATCTAGTGAGCTGAGGCTGTGGTGCTCATGCAGCACTGCACTTTAATTATTGCTCATGTTTCTTGCTGACCCAGATACAGTTCTTGGTGGGTGACAGGCAGTGCAAAAGCTACAGCACATCTTGGCTGCGATCAAAAAATAAACTGAAGTTTTCTAAAACACTGGCTTCCTTCTCTGCATGTCTCCTGGAATTTCAGATGTATTTTCTTCTATTTAAAAAAAAAAGCCATTCTTAATGTAACATAAATTCTCCTTTAAAATGCATGTACCCACTATAGCTCACTGGTGATTTTGCTGATATAGTACAAATGGTTTGCAAATGAATCCAATAAATATAAAAATGCTAACAGATATAAGAATTGTTTAGGCGGAACATTGGTTAGTCTCAGTCCTGTTCTTAGTGGATAAGTATTGACAGTACAAAATTCACCCTCACCATTGGCATGTTGTAGTAGAGAGGTCATGGACTGAATGGGCCATGGAGACTGAATTCATTTTCCAGCCCAAGAACGATTTCTGCCAGGTTAGAGTTGAGGCACGTTGACAGAGCAGAATGGGGAAGCTTCCATGGCAGTTATCCATGTTGTATCTGCTCTGTGGATAAACAGAAATCTTAGATCCCTCGGGTTGTCAATATGGCATGTCTCCCTCACTTCCGTTCACACACACAAGCAGAAATTTTGTCCTTGCTTTGCTGCTTCTTTGTCCTTGACTTGATCTGATATTAAGAAAGGGAAATATCTATTCCAGCTATCTAGGGCTGGATTCACTAGTATGCTCTGGCTATTTGTGCTGCTCTAGCAACACAAAGCAGCCATAAACCTGACTTAACAGACCAGTTATATCAAGTTGATGGCTGCTCTGCATCGTTGAAGTGGTACATAGCGTCCAAAGTGTTACCGGGAATCTGGCACTTAGTATTTATATTGTACCATCACTGTCATATCTGAGTGCCTAATTTAGGCAGCTATCAGGAAAAACCTCTTAGCAGAGAGATTAGGCTGTGATAGTCTTGTAAGGGCTTTGGTAAAACCCCCTTCACTCGGGACGTTTCAAATTAGACTGAACAAAGCACTAGCAAATGTACCATAGGGAACAATCCTGCACTGGTAGAGAAATGAACTGGCTTATCTAATGGCCTCTTTCATTTCTAACTTGTGATTCTGGTGTCTGTGTGAGGTCTAGTTAGGCAGCACCAACTGTCTAAAAGAGTCTTATAATAATGTTGGAGATCTAATAAGAACTATGGTGAGTACTTGCACAGCACTTTGCATTCTCCAAGCCATTGCAGAGAAGTTAGTGCTGGGTGAATAATTAGTAATGAATAACTTATTTGATGAATGGCATCTCCTTTTCAGGTTACAAGTTAGTCTGTGAGCAGATTATGGTTTTCTTGAATTTATCACTATTCTACAAATACTATAAAATGAATGATTCTTGGATCTGTACCTAGTTTGTGATCAGTTCACTAGAGTATTCAAAATTCAAACTGCTCTGACTTGTTACATGCAGTAGGTGACATGGAATTGTTTCTCTTCCTGTTGGATGAAAGTAACTCTTTCAGGCCACGGGTCAGGACTTTAAGCATGCGCTTAAGGGCTGTATTGAAGAGGGAAGTTTCCCAGACTTGGGGCCACAGTGAGGTTTCTGGTGCAACTGCAAATATTCATGTTTATGAAGATGAAACATTTTCTGTAGTTATTCTGTAATATTCACTGATTCCATAAACATTCTTGCCAGTAAACATGTACTCTAGAATAGTCTCAGAAAGCAAATGGGGCATGAACGTGGCTGGAGCCAGTTTTCAGTGAATTTAAAAAACATAAATCTTTAAGAAAACATTTTCCAGTCTTCACTCAGCTTTGTTAATGAATCTTCACAGCACACTTGGAGGTAAGTTAGTGAGTATTATTATCCCAAACTTATTATGGGAAACTAAGACATGGACAAATTCTGCCCTGGGCTTCAGGGGTGCAGCATTAGGACTGGCTTTTGCCACAGAGAGATTAAGTGATTCTCCATAGCCACACAGTCATATAAGCAGAATGGATGTTCCTGTCATCCAGTCCTGTGCTCACTCCACTATACCATACTGCCTCTGTTTTTCATCTTTGGGGACAAGCCTTCTCTGAAAAGATGTCCTTACAACCATCCTATACCTTCTGCTGACCTAAATACCCTGTAGTTTCAGCAGGAGATGCTATTCTTCATCTTCTCTCCTCCAGGAAAAATCCTGTCTTAAATTGCTGGGTAGGATGGTTTCTGCATGGTGGCTGCATTGCATTGGTGGGTGAAGTAATCCCTGTATATACCATCTGCAAAAGTATTCTGAGGTCCTTTAAGACCAAAGTACAATACAAATGAAAGACTGCAATTACCAAGGATGTCAAAGCCTTCCCATCCATCACCCAGGGGTTTTACAGTTCTTGGAAGCTATATGTGCCCCTCAAACTGCTAGTCTCAGGCAGGCATGGAATTCCCTCTCCCCCCCACCCCCATGCACAGCCCCATTGACCTAAACTGGATTGGAGCTGCCTCCCCAAATATAGAAGGCAAACTATACCTATGGCATTAAGTAAGCTTTAACTAACTAACCTTTGCAACATTGCTGTGAGATATTATTCCCATTTTACAGATGGGAAAACATAGACAAAGTTAAATTACTTTCCCAATGTTACACAGGAAGCCTATATACTAATCACATTGCTTAGGCCACTGCTGGCAGGCCCTCAGATATCATGGTGTTGTGGGATAGAATAGCAAAGGCAATCTTAGGACTCAGGCATTTGTAGCTCCCAGTCCCATGCTCAGGTCACAGCCCAGGGCTTTCTACATTACCTTTCTCTGTAAATACATACTTTTTCCTCAATCCATATTTTACAGGCACCTTTCCAGGGCATGTGACTTATTTCCCCCCTTCTGCCCCTAGAAATTTTAACAAGGGACCTTATACTAAAGCACTCGGAAATTGAATATTTTTCAAAAGGACTTTGCCATTCTTCAGTATTGTTATTCATCGTCTTGTTGCTATTATTACTGTGCAGAGCTGTAGTTTCTGGCTTGAGGTATTTCAGATGGTGAAACATTAAGCCCAATTGGAATGAACTTTTGTGAAACATGTAATGAGACTCACCATGACCCTAATTTCAGAAGTGGCACATTTACATTATTACACAGCTAAGATGGGGAAACAATAAGCACAGCCTCAGCAGGGAAAAAAACCTAAAGTGGCCTCTTTCTGTCAGCAGTCCTGAGCTCCCAGGCTTAATTTCTTTCCTTTTCTTTCATCTCAAGAAAATGTCCTTTCTGATTTCCATTTGCTCTTGATCATTTCCAGGTGACAGGCCTGTCTTGTTCTGCTCCGTTTTCTCTCAGCTGCTGCGTGTTCAGTCTTTCCATAGGTGAAGCCAGCTCAGTGTTAACCTTCTCTTTTGTTGTTAATCAGTGACTCAGCATCCAGATTCCAAGATGGTGGGCACCCTTGCTAGCTGGTTTATGATGGGAAATCGGAGAAGGTAGAGAAGGCAAATACCTTTTGAGTCATCTAGCCCATTTCCTCTCACATGCTTCAGCTAATGCATAATTGTTCTCTTATTCTGTGTGCTTTGGCCTATTCATTTTTAAATGACCAGCCTCTTTAAGAGATTGTTCTACAGTCCAACAGATCTTACAGTTAAGATATATCCTAATATTAAACCCGAGTTTTCCTTTGCTTGTATTCATTCTTTTACTCGTTCTTTATATGCCCTTGGAGCGCCCTAACTAATTCTTGTCATTCCTTGGCCTCTCAAGTACTCGTATAAGGTTATAATTTCCACTTTTTAATTATTGTTTAATATTTCCTCATGAATCAGGAATTAATCATGTGAGTTCTCTTCTCTGAATTATTTCCACTATACTAACATCTTGCTGGTACTGAGATAGTGAGAAATGAGTGTACTACAGCTGGTTTGGATCCACTAGGCCACAGGGAGATGAATTGTCACCTTCCTGCTCCATGACGATGCCTTGGTGTATGCAGCCCAGAATCACACAGCGCATTTTGGTGTGTTTTTTGCTGTGTTGTGTCGCACTGCAAGCTCATAACTGGTTTTCCTGCTGCCTGTTTCTCCTAGGTTTTTCCAGCATTCCTGCTCTGCTTGTGTCTCCTACTCATTGACAATCCATATCTCAGTTTCTTTTTCTCCAGCTGTGGAGGTGCTATACAGAACAGGCTTAAACTTCCTGCAGAAACGATGCTATTGGTTCATTAGATTAGAGCCCATATTGCTCATGTGGCACCCAACTATCATATCACTGTCATGGTTTGTGCTTACACCAACAGTTTGTGATGATGTGAAGGTTGGTCTTAGACACTTGTGGTGGAGGGGCCATCTAGCTAACGTCCATGGTAACTGACATCACTATCCTATGAGGATTCAGAGATGAGATAGTGTGTGCTTGTGAGTGTCCTTTCCATCTTCATACATCCCCCAGCCATTTCTTTTCATAGTGCCACACCTCCAGTCCCGTGAGCTAAGAATCCACTCCCAAGTATGATTACAACTGTGACAGGTTGCCCCCCTTAGGATGCCACCTGCCTGTTATGCCAACCTGGGCACCCTTTTTACCTGTCTTGCTGAGCCAAGCTATTAAGCTTCCTCCAGCACACACACAGGCAGGGCCACACCAAACTGCAGAACGAAACAGACAGTGAAATCAGTTCTGGGAAGGCTCAGCCTAGGGACTTGCCCAGCACTCAGGTGTCCACCTCCCTTGGAGTGCAGACCCAAAGATATATTATGAAATCCACCTCCTCCTTCAATGTGGAGGAGGGTATGCACAGCCTCTCCCTCCCCCCCCCCTTTTCAATTATGAATTGTACACACAGGTTATGTTATACATAAAAAATAAGTTTATTAACCACAAAAGGTGAATTTTAAGTGAATATAAGAAATTACAGACAGAACAAAGCAGATTACTGAGCAAATAAACCAAAGTACACAAGCTAAACTCAATATACTTAAGAAGCAGGTTACAAAATATAATTTAGAAGCAGCAAAGAATCCTGTGGCACCTTATAGACTAACAGATGTTTTGCAGCATGAGCTTTCGTGGGTGAATACCCACTTCTTCGGATGCAAGCAATTTCTTACCCTAAAGAAATTTTAGGGAGGTTGCAAAGTTTTTGTGGTTCAGAGTTCCAGTTCCAGTTATATTTCTTTTCAGACTGGCCTCCTGTCTCAGTCTGGACCTCCCCCCACCTTCCCTTCAGGTCGCGTCAGCAGTCTTTCTTCTTGGGCTGACAGGTCATGGAGAGGAAGAATCCTGTTTGCCTTCCTCCCCACCCTGAAATAGGATTTACATAAGGAAGGAATCCTTTCTTTCCCAAACTTGACGCCCCTTCCTTTCCAGTGGCAAGTTACAAGAAGTCCCAGGTAATATTTAGTATCAGGAGACAAGACCACCTGACCATAGTATCACAGTGTCCATGAGTCAGTGGCAGTATGGAGCGTTGGCAGGAAGGCCAAGCCTTTTCACAGTCCATTGTCCTCTCTGATGGGCCATCAACCCTGTCTGGCTTTTCCATTGTTGTACCTGAAGTGTTAGCAGTGGATGTCACCCAAAGTAGCCTAGTTGAAATTCAGATACATAGTCAATATTCCTAACTTCAGATACAGAAATGATACAGGCATACAAACTGGATAATCACATTCAGTAAATTATAACCTTTCCAATGATATCTTACAAGACCCATCTTGCATAAAGTACACCTTGGTTATGTCATATTTATATCATAAGCATACCGTAACTCCTCACTTAATGTTGTAGTTATGTTCCTGAAAAATGCAACTTTAAGTGAAACAATGCTAAGCGAATCCAATTTCCCCATAAGAATTAATGTAAATAGGGGGGATTAGGTTCCAGGGAAATTTTTTTTGCCAGACAAAAGGCATTATATACATTTTAAACAAGCAATTTAATACAGGTACTGTACTATAGTTGGGAGGTGCCCCTGCCTTACCCTACACAGGCACAGCCCACTGGCACTGGAGGTGATGCAGGCAAGGAGGCTGAAGGTGCTGTAGGCTAGAAGAAGCATGTTGTGCAGCAGCAGCAGCTTCCCCTACTCTGCAAGCACCAGGGGCAGGGGGCTCAACCCTTAGCCCACCCACTCCCCCCAAGCCCCCATCCTTGACCTGCCTCTTCTCTCCCCCCATCTCCTCCCCCTTTACTTCCCACGCTGCGTCCTTGCTCCTTCTCCCTTCCCTTCCCTCCCTTCTAAACGCCGCAAGCCAGCTGATTTCCCTGGGTGGGAGGGAGGGGGAGCCTGCACGCTGAGTCCTCGCTCCTCCCCCCTCCCTCCTACCCGGGGCAATCAGCTGGCTTGCAGTGTTTAGAAGGGAGGGGAGGGAGGGGGAGCCTGCGCACTGAGTCCTCGCTCCTCCCCGCTCCCTCCTGCCCCCCAGACGCCGCAAGCCAGCTGATTGCTGTGGGCAGGAGGTGGGAGAGGAGGGGGAAGGCGCTGATCCGTGGGGTCTGCCAGCAGGCGGGAGGCGTTGTGGGGAGGGTGAGCATAAGGAGGCTGCCAGCTGTGGAAAAAGCAGGCAGCCAAACAACCTAAGAGTGGAGCTTTGCACAACTTTAAATGAGCATGTTCCCTAATTGATCAGCAATGTAACAACAGAACAACGTTAACCGCAATGACTTAAAGTGAGGAGTTACTGTATTTTCATAAAGAATATGGAGTGAAACGTCACAACAACTCCTCAGTACAGAAAGTGTAGCAGTTGGCAGTGTGCCCATACAAGCAGGAAAGCAGCTAATCCCAGCAGCTCTTAATAAAGCAATGATTTCATGGTTTGATATCCTTGCTGTTGTCTTTTCTCAGTTACAGCAAAGATGGTGGCATGCCCCAAGGGCCAGCCCTGTATGCTGTCCTAGCTGGGAGTAATGCATGCGGTCAGATAGCAGGCCCGATGGATTGAAATATGGTGACCAAAATGAGAGAAGAAAAGCAATGAAATTCTTTCATGTCTTTATGTAATATTCTGAAGGGACAGTTCTGTGGACTGTACCATATATGTCATTGGAGCAGGGAAGCTGGAGAAAAACATTTCAGAAGTCTGGTGGGCAGTGCTTAATTTGTAATGAAAGAAGTGTTGGGGCTCAAGCTATTTTTTGCCTTTACTTTCAGAACTGAGGCAGCAAGTCCAGAGGTGCCAGGGCTGTAAACTGCCAAGCCTAGAAGTGCCGTGGCTCAGCCTTGGCACTCCCTGGCACAAATTAAGCACTGCTGGTGGAGGACAGGAAAGAAGAGGAATCAGACGAGATCTTTGTAACAGAAGGGAAATTCTGGCTATCCTCATTGCACAAGGATTGATATCTTTCTTTCATTCACAGAAAGGATGTCAAGGAAACCTTTTGAGACTTTTTTCAAATCACTGCCAGGATCTTGAGTAAATCAGATCTTATTAAAAGCAACAAAGAATCCTGTGGCACCTTATAGACTAACAGACGTTCTGCAGCATGAGCTTTCGTGGGTGAATACCCACTTCTTCAGATGCAAGAAGAAGTGGGTATTCACCCACGAAAGCTCATGCTGCAGAACGTCTGTTAGTCTATAAGGTGCCACAGGATTCTTTGTTGCTTTTACAGATCCAGACTAACACGGCTACCCCTCTGATACTTCAGATCTTATTGTTCATTCACAGGGTGACATTTACTGCCATTGACATTACAGTGAAAATTGCAGTAACTTCCATGAGTGGTTGTGCCTTACCCAAATAATGGGGTCCCGTATGCTTGGCATAATTTAACCTACACAGTAATGTCAATCTAATGAGTTACTTATTTGCTTTTGTAAAGCAAGAGCTTCACATTGATGGTTCAATAATCGATTTGGCCTTTTGCTAAAATGAAGCAAATAAAACCCACTTTAAAAGCAAAATCTTTGTTAGCAGCAGGAAGTCTGAGAGTCTTTTAACTTTAATACGTTTGCTAGCCAACTTTTGGAGTTAAAAATAAAGTTAAGAAATTGGAGGACTGGATTGTCTAAAGCTAACAGCTGTTGTTCTCCCAACAAAATCCATTCTCTTCCCCCAGTGCATGTGTCTCAAATTTCTCAGAGAGCCCTAAGGGTTCATCCACTACCAGCAGTTTTTCACACTTTAACTTAAGGTGATTAGAGATACTATTTTGGTCAAGGAGGACTGGATGGGATTCTGTTGGGACCTGGGTAATACCTGCCTTTAGTCATCAGCTATGGTGGCTGTGGGCCCTGCCTCCATCTATGGGCATGGATTGGATGAAACAGTGAATCTAGGAGAGCAGGAGGGAGAAGCACAGCTCACAGCTCAGGGCAGACAACTCGCTTCCCTTATGGGGGAGGAAACACAGCCCTCAGGAGTGACGGGAAGCAGATAAGGGACCAGCTGGAGGCTGGGAGGAAGAATCTATCTGAAGTTGTTTTACAAGCATATGCCATTCTGTTAGATCCAGTCCATAGCCTTATATACCTTCAATTCACTCTTGTCCATTCGAGGTCTGTGGTGCTACCTTAGCTCAGAGCATGCCAGTTCCTTCCACTCAACAAGAAGGGAAGCTCACCACTTGGAGGGGAATCCTTGCTGAGTCCCACACAGCCAACCCAGAAGGTTGACTTTCATCCATTGTGGGTCAGTGCCCATGCTTATGGAGGCTCAGTGATACAGTGGCCTCACTTGCTAGCCTTCCATTTATGGAGACAAAGACTCAAATCCTGTTTAGGTTGCATCTAGATATTGCCAGCCATTTATCCAGATGCACCCCTACTGTCTACTTGAGAGAAGCCCAGAAATAAAGCAGATGACGTTTCTGCACATTATGATTGAGGAGTTATGGCAGAGCAGCATTGGGAGAAGCCCTTCCCTTCTCATTCTCCAGCTTGTGTGATCAGTCTCTCTTTTATTAGCCTTAAATCCACTCTGAACATTTTAAAGAAAAAAAGACACTTTTTGCTAGTTATGACTTGAGCAAATTAATTTCTTTGGGGCTCTGGGGGGAAGGTTTGTTGCCAGTAAATTTAAGCTTTTAGCTCATGCTAGTAATAGTGTCTGGTTAAGTAGCAACTTCAGCATATGGACTAGTTTGCTGTGTTCTCTTCCCTGGAGAAGAACTCCATAATATCTAGAGCTGTAGGAGGGGTTGGAAAGACCACCTCCTGGTGAACAAGTGCTCTTTTTGAAAAATAATAACAATAAACACATCTCCAAGCTCATAAACCCCAGCAACAGCCTAATTACAGTTACATGTGTTTGCTGCAAGGCACGCCTGTGCCCGTTTGGATGCTGCAGTCTGTGATGACTGAGGAGAGGGGGAGGGGTGTTAAAGGACAGCAAAGGGCTGTCTATCAGAGCATCTATTTAATCTCAAATGACCTTTTCAACACCTCAAAGATTTACCAAAGAGGCTTTTGAGTAGCATCAGGATAAGCCAGCCTAGGCTTCACCAATTTCTTTATCCACTGGGGACTGAAAACATCCCATCCTAATACCCAGTTAAGAAATCAGTTCATTTAAGATAAAGGTAACAATCCTTCCTTCTTTAAGATAAAGATAAACAATCCTTCTGCCCCCTTGCTCTAATGCCCATGACTGCAGAATCCTCTTCCCGTCTCTCTTTCTACCTCTTATCATAGGAACATCTCCAACCCCTTCCAGGGTTTCACATCACACTTCATGATGATTTCAAGGTCACCCTCTTCCCCACTTGAAGGGAAGGATGGTCTAGTGCAGTGGTTCTCAGGATATGCAAAGGTCTTCCAGGGGGTACATCAACTCATTTAGATATTTGCCTAGTTTTACAACAGCCTACATAAAAAGCACCAGCGAAGTCAGTGAAAACTAAAATTTCATACAGACCATGACTTGTTTTTATTGCTCTATATACTATACACTGAAATGTAAGTACAATATTTATATTCAATTTGATTTTTTTTATAATTATATGGTAAAAATAAGAAAGTGAGCAATTTTTCAGTAATAGTGTGCTGTGGGACTTGTATTTTTATGACTGATTTTGTAAGCAAGTAGTTTTTAAGTGAGGTGTAACTTGAGGGTATGCAAGACAAATCGGACTCCTGAAATGAGCACAGTAGTTTGAAAGGGTTGAGAACCATTGGTCTAGTGTTTGAAGTGCTGGCCTGGAGGTCTGGATTCTTTTCTTGGCTCATTGTGAGCAAGTCACTTCTCTCTATGTCTCAGCTTCCTTATCTATAATAATATTTCATGAGGAGGATAGTCGGGGGAGGCTGAATACGTTAATGCTCAAAGCTGGTGATAAGCATCATAGAAAACACAGTAGGTATATCAGATAAATAGTGCTAGAGGCCTCAAATTAAGATAGTGTTGTCACTAGGACTAATTAAAGCATATGCCCATGGCAGAGCTGTTGCTTTGATATCTGAGGGACATCTGATTCAAGGCCCTGAGGGTCTGATGAGTGGAAGATTGACACCCAGCAGGGCTGGCAGCAGTAATGTCTTCTGATAAACTAAGTCAGGATTTGAACTTTTCCCTTATTCAGAGCTATTCATTCTATTGTTTATGCCAACACATTCCAGCCTCGGGGTTGCTCTCAAACTACTGAACACAGCTACTGCTTTGGATATTTGCTGTTCATCATCCATTATTCATGGATTTATTCCACTACTTGGAGTGTATATTCTTTGGGGTAGGAACCATCGTTTGGTAACATATTTGTACAGTGCCTGGTACAACAGGGCTGGGGCCTCCAGGAGCTCCAAGGGATTTCATGATGGCCATGAATACTCATGCAAATACATTTGTATGTATGCACACATGCAAATCCATATTGGCACAACTACTTGTGATACTGTCCCATTCTGTGAACATTCTTGGGAACATAATTTCACTTCCATGAATGTTTGTGAAAGCTAATAGAAGTGGGGTGAATTTGCAGCTTCTGTTTGAACAAATGTTTTTGCAAATACTTTTTGGCAGGATTCACTGCAGTCCCAATTTCAGTGATACCACCTTTTTCCTCAGAAGAATATTATTATTGATTATTTTTACGACAGTACTAGCTGGGGGCCAACTGGACACTGTACAAATGTAGAATTAGAAACAGTCCTTGTCCTGAAGAGTTTACAATCTAAGTAGACAAGACGGACAAAGGATGGGGGAAAGGGATATAATGTATGAGCATAGTGATGGTTTGCAAACATGCCCTGCATCTCCCCCTGGTTTGTATTGAAGAAGTTTCTTGATGCTTATGCTTCTGAAATTGAAACAGTGACTAACAACACCAGAGAGATTTGAAGTGCGTAAGTAAATCAATTCTAACAATGCCCAGCAATTGACTATGCTCTTTGCACACATCATTTCAGCAGGGCTGTGATGTATGGTGCAATCTGACACTAGGGACAGATGGCACATAAGTCTAACCCTGAAGCATAATTCTATTGTCCGTCATACTCATTACCCGCTTGCAAAAGTGACCCTTCTCCTTTTCCCCATGTTAATTAGTTCATCCTAATTAATGCCAACTTCTTGCTAACCTTACCCTAGGGGGTTCAGAAATAGCAAAGCCACAAACTCTGTATGGCATACAAAAATAGGACACTGAACCATACAACAATATCACTGAAGCATTACTCTGTAGTGCAATTAATGTCAGCTCAGGGCCTTCATTTATTTTGAGGAAATCTCTAAAGCTATAACAGTTATTGTCAAGGCTAAATCCCCACTCTGGCACTTCAAGTGCAGAAGGTGGGGGCCCACAAGGATTCTAAAAATTAATACTGGCCACTCCAGGCTTGTATTAAACTCCCAAGGTTACAGCTTTCCTCTGACCTTGGATGAATAGATTCTGCCACCACCCAAGTGCAAAACCCCTTTGAGAACCCAGGAAGGTGCACTAGGGAATTCCTTCCTGTGGGGTACTCTCAAGCCCTTTCCCCACCACCCTCCAGGGAAGAGCTGCAAAAGAAAAAACAAAGAAAAACAGCTGCTGCCACCAGCTAATAAAAAAAAACATGCACAAGCCTCTTAAGACAACAGAACTGCAATCCTGTTCTTAAAAAAGGTAAATTTTATTAAGAAAGAAAGAAAATACATCTGAAAACTCAGGCTATTGCTAGATTTAAAAAGAGCAAATACAAGAATTAAGCATCAAGAATAGCTTTCTTGAGGTCCAGCTTAAAGGTTACAAGCAAAACAAAAGCACCTGGGGTTAGCACAGAGAAATCCACAAGCCATAAAAAAATAAGAGCTAAACCTAATCGCATCTTCCTAGACATTTCCTGATCTACTTACATATCTGGGGTTTCAAAAGAGTAATTTCTAGGTATGATACAGATGATTTTTCATACCTGGCCCAAAGCTTCTTACAGCATCACTGCTCTGCCCTCCTCTTCCCAGAGAACAACCACAGACAAGGGGAAGTTTTTTCTCAATTTTAAAAAGTTCTAGCCTTCCCATTGGCTCTTTTGGTCAGGTGCCCACTCAATTCCTTTTACCTATCCATAACAGTGAGACTTCTTTACCTCACTGCTATTGTTTAAAGGGTTAAACAAGTAGAGAACAGCTACTAAGAGGGATTTTATAGCTAACTGTCTGGCTGGGTGTCCATAACAGGGAGCTACCCCTCCCCACTTTCATTTATCACAGTTGTACTTTACTCCAGCAGATGAAGTAAAGTTTTCTGGAAAATGCCAATATGAGATTACCTGTAGGTTTGGGATGGGTTTTTTTAATAAAAGTTGAAGCTGGCCAGCTATCACAGCATCACTTGGAGATTTAAAAAAAAAACTCAGAAAAGAGAGAACCCAACAATAAACCAGTCCGAGAATCACCTGAAATCTGCCACAGTCTCTCTCACAAGCAACGTAATTTCAGCCCCCCCTCAGACTTCCAACCATCTCTTAACCTGTTTCCACTACACCAGTGGAGTGATGTTTAAAGAAGACACACATGAGATTAATGGAGGTACTATAGATTTTGGACCAAATCCATTCCTGTGGTAACTCCATGGCCTTCAGCAGGCTTACTCCAGGAATGAAAGTGGTTTGCTGACTCTAGACAATGCGACTCTGTGCAAGAGGAA
Organism: Mauremys reevesii; assembly: GCF_016161935.1. Taxonomy (NCBI): domain Eukaryota; kingdom Metazoa; phylum Chordata; order Testudines; family Geoemydidae; genus Mauremys; species Mauremys reevesii. The sequence goes on along the minus strand of NC_052631.1, from coordinate 81,833,481 downwards.
GGGTCCACAAAGGTGGATCCCATTGAGGAACTGGAGCCTAATTCTAACAAGGAGGTCTTTGTCAGGAAGGATACCAAAGATTGCCTCCCTCTCTATTGCACCTGCAACCTGGTACATCATTCCTTGGTATGCAGGGCTTATCACCAACTAATGGAGGTAAAAGATTTGTGGAAGCCCTTTCATACAGGTTGGGTAGCCCAGGATAACTGTCTCATCATGAATATTACAAAGACTGAATGAATATTACTAGTAGTTTGAAGTAGTCTTGAACTGTTTCTGTGTCAGTCATGGTCTTATTTTTTACCCATGCTGATTCCACAGGGTCTCCATTTAAAGATACGCTTGGAGGGATTTGATTTTTATGGGCAAAAGTTGGTGAAATGCCGATTTCACCATACACACACAAACTGATGAAAAATATTTCTATTGATAATTAAAATGTATAGATTGGAAAAGAAGAAAAATGCTGCTTGATAATTTATTAGCATTTGATTTAAGGCAGTGGTGGGCAACCGGCTCATCAGGGTAATCTGATTGCGAGATGCGAGACATTTGGCTGACATTGACCATCCACAGGCACGGCCCCCAACAGCTCCCAGTGGCCGCGGTTCGCCGTTCCCAGCCACTGGGAGCTGCAGCAAGCGGCGGTCAGCACAACCCTGCAGCCTGCCACTTCCCGCAGCTCTCATTGGCCAGGAACAGCCAAATGCAGCCACCGGGAGCTGCAGGGAGCCGTGCCTGTGGACTGTCAACATCAGCAACATGTCTCACGGCCTGCAATCAGATTACCTTGATGGGCCGCGTGTGGCTCTGAGGCCGCAGGTTGGCCACCACTGATTTAAGGATATTTACTTTGTATATTTTGATGTGATGTTGCCAGTTTGTGTTTTAATGGTTACAAAACTTTAACTTTTTCAATCTCAGTGTCTACTGTTATTAAATAATTACTGTCTCACCCCCAGTAACTTCTTGCAATTGTGAAAATTTAAATAAATCAAAATTAAAAAATGTTCAAACCCATAATTTTGAGCAACTATGAAAACTCATAGATAAAAATTAAAAAATGCTTAAAAATTAACTATATTATATCTGTCAATTATAAAAGAATAAAAATAGAATTCTGACAATAAGTAATAGAAACAAAATCCTCCCTCTTAATTTGTGTTTGAATTTCCCCATCTCCATCAGCTGATTACACCTGGCAGTCATACAGCACAAGATCTTCCTCTAGGTCCATATCTGAATGTTGTTATTGAGTCTTCTATACAGAATCAGTCTGACATCCCTACTGTGGTGGGACCAATTCAGCAAAGGCTGTGGATGCAGCAGCACTTGGAGGGTCAGAAAGAGTCGGCATCAGGGCCAAGAGCAGGGAAAGACTGAACTCAACATGCCATAAACCTGTTTTTTCCCCACTCTTAGCTCCTGGAAGCTACTAGTTTGCTGCTAGATCATTTGGAAAATGACCTTTCTGCACTGAAACTTAAAACAGTCTAAAGGTGGGGGATGCAGCTGGAGTGGGTTATTTGAGAGAGGGTTCATTATAATCGGCACTTAAGGAGGAGATTGACTGGAGCCCACCTGGTTGCCAAGTGTCTTGTGGGTCTTTGTTGATGAGGAAGTAGCATTCCCTTTGTTCCCCATAGGCAGGTAGCATACAGATGTGCAACTGAAATATTTATGATTCCTCCAGTCCTTCCTCTTAGTTAGGTGCAAAACATTCCCATGGCAACAGGCCATGTTTATTGCACTGAGAAGGCTGTGCCCCAGCTTGATGCACATTTCCATCCAATTTCCTTTATTTCACCTGGATCTTCACCTAATGGGTCATTAAGCTCATTTGTAAGAGATTCCTTGGAGGGAGCAGTAAGTGGCAGCACAGTATCCATAGAAGGATTTGATTATAGGTATAGCATCTAGTTAGAAACACCTAGCTCCCTGCAAGCCTGCAGATTTTAATACTGGCTAGGTTGACTTGGCTCTGTACCCTGCATACAATCTGTGGTGTTTTTCATCTATATACCAGTTAAGAATTATTATTTATTACATCCTGCCAAGATTAACCATTTCACTGCTAGACTAACATATATTGGAGCATAAGCTTTCATGGGAGAATACCCACTTCGTCAGACGCATGAGTCTGATGAAGTGGGTATTCACCCATGAAAGCTTATGCTCCAATACGTCTGTTAGTCTATAAGGTGCCACAGGACTCTTTGTTGCTTTTTACAGATCCAGACTAACACGGCTACCCCTCTGATACATTTCACTGCTGAATTTCTTATTTGAGTTTTCAAGTAAGGATTTGCAAGGGGCAGAAATTAGTGGCAGTTTGGATGGTTCAGAGAAGCACTTAAGCATGTGTGTATGTCCATCTCTATTTAGAGCAGCACTTATACACATGGTTAACTTTAAGCATGTGCTTAAATCCCATTGATTTAAAGATAATCATATGCTTATGTGCCTTCCTGAATAAGATTGCTTTTCTTAACTGGGTCTGAGTGGATCAAGTGAGTAATGAAATGGGAGGGGAGGCACTGGAGCAGTGGGCAAAGAAAACCTGAGCAATGGGTGGCAGAGGTAGCAGCTATGCCAGGTGGCAGAGGAAGGGAGCTGCAGCTACTTTCTAGCTGCCCAACACAGGCAAAGAGCTGCCTGTTGGTTATGGTAGTGGGGCTGTGGCGAGTGCTGGTGAGAGCTAGCTCTGTGTTAAGAATTGTGCATATGGGGGTTGCTAAATTCTAATTATTTTCTCAGGTGGGTTTGGGGTAATTTTGAGTGATACCTCAGAAGCCCTATCTGCTCTGGGATAACACCTAGCATATATAAAATGCCTTTCAAGCTGAAGAATTCCAAATGAAATTATAAACTGGAGGTATAGGGATCACTTGCTTCCCACTTTAAAATGCAGCCATCTCTTGGGGGCGAGAAATGCTGTAATAATTCTGTGTTGGCTACATCCCTTCCTCTAGGAGGAGAAGTAAAGAACTTCTCTACTGGACCCACAGCTAGTCGTTCGGGATGTAATGAACCTAACTGGAATTGCCCCAGGATACCCTTGCTCTTGCAAAAATAAATAAATCAGGTTTACATTTCATCCAAAAGAAGACCCAAGTATTGGCCCTGACACCATGCTGGAGAGCCTTTTTTGTTTGTTTTGTTTTTGTAGTGACAAATAGGGGAGGGATCCTCCATGTAGTGAATCACCGATATCACTTCTTACAGTAGTAGGTTTTCCTGATAAATCTCCCCTTCAGGTACTGATCAGGGCTGCTACTACTTAGCTCATGAGATTTGACAAGCTCCCTGCCTAAAGTGCAGTAGAATGGAAAAGTAAACAAAGACAGACAAAAGTATTGATCTAGAGACATACCAGCATTTCCTCTTTGTTTTTAATTCATAGTGATCAGTTTTCATTCACCCCACAAAAGTAATGTATTGGGAACCCCAAAGAGAGAAAGACAAGCAGCTGTGTTCAAGCCTCTTTGCTTTGCAGAGATGTTTCCCTCATGCTGTCTGAGATGTCTAGCCCCAGCCTTTGATCTTCTGTGGTGTACCTAGAATGACACCGTCTAAAACCGGCAAGGGATGTATTTTCCTTTCAACTTTTTTCCATGAAACTATTCACTCTGAAGTTGTCCCCCAAGCACCCTCTTTTTCATCAGACCCCAGTGACTGAGTTGTCATATATGAATCTTGATTATGCAGCACACCAAAGAAGCATGGCAAGGTGCTGAATCATCTAAATACAGGAGAACGAAAGGACAGAAAACTTACAGAGTTCATTTTCTCCAATCAGTCAGGCTTTCAGTCAATGCCTTAAATCATACCATACGAACTGGTTCAGATGAAGATGTGCATTCATGACTGGGAAGGCAGTGTGTGCATGTGGCACGGAAAGGGAGAGGAGGGGAAAAGAGCAATCATTGAAGCTTCTCTCTGGAAACTTAAGCCAGCCCTGGAAAGGCACAGCCTGATGTTACCCGAGAGTGTGGCTTCAGCTCACTAACATAGAACTCTACACGTTGCAAGTTCAAAGGACTATGGACATTAGATAACTAAGTCAAACAACAGCTCTGTGATACAGCCCCCACTTTAAAGATAATTCTATGATTCTGATTTAGCTCCAGTCTAATTCATTTGGGTGCCTTTATATTTTATTTTTATTTTATTATTTGTTTTGCATCTAAGTAGCATCACAATCAAGTTTCTTAACTCCTATCCATGTGGTCTGGTGTTCGGTTGCATCACAGCAGATCCACAGTATTTCAAGTCCCAAAACACTTTTTATTCCCATTTAGGCCAATTTAAATAAAACAGTAATGACATTTATTCTAAAAAAAGAAGAGTTATTTGTCAGTGAATCATGTTCTCTGTTTCTTGCTGAACTCTAATGTTTTGCCTGTATGTGCTTACCACATCCTTCTGGACTTGAAACATGCATTTTCTACCTTTTTGGCTGTAAAATTTATGACTATGTAATGTGCCTATGTCACAACTGCCCTCTGCTGGACAGAATGATAGACCTGCTCAAGTGCGTGCTGTGTCCATAAGCTGTAATGTTGCTGAAGTTGAAGAGGGCTGTGCTTCTGAAGTAGGAAAATGTGAACTCTGTTCCTCCCTATAAGTGAGAAGTTCTTGATGGTGTGCTCCCTTGTACTGACCAAAAAATACACATGCATTCTGCCTCCAAATTTCAGGTAATGCCTCTATCTTTAAACTAGTCCATTCTCAGTTTGACCGAGTAGCAACACATCCACAGTGGACAATACAGTTTGGCTGGTGGGTGGAGACCAGTTCTCAAAATAACAGCCAAGGACTTATTAGCCCAGTAAGGAGACCTTGGTTGATATTGTAACCTTTGCAACATGGCATGATGGAACTACTGTGTGCAAAACATTCCTTTGAAGCTGAAGTCCCCTTATTCTATCGTTGATCATCTAAGATCATCCAAAGCATACCAGCCCACTGAAGCTAAAAAGTAGTTCTTACTAGGTTGTGGGTTCGGGAAACATCTGTGAGCAGTCATGGTGAAGGAATATTTCTAACTCCATGTGCAATGTCATGGGAAATCCTCTCCAGCTATGTGATCGAGGATTCAATCAATCAAAGAAGAGATTGGACTTGAAGAATCCAAATAAGATTTACCCCAGATTCACCCCAACAGGAATTTGAGAGCTTAGTGCTGGGTAGATGACTGCATGGTTATGGACTCGTTCAATAGACAGGATAGTCATTTTCATACCAAGTCTGGGAGATGCTTGCTTGTTGGGGATTACTGTGAAAATCGGGGGAGGGGGTGTCTTCCTACGTGTTTATATTTAATTTCAGAATCCAGTTCAGAAAGCAAAACAAAGCTCTCTTCTGTATGTGATTTGCATATATTTTTGGGTAGATCAGACCGTCCTTCTCCACACCCTAAGACTTCTGGCTCCCTCTTACTAGAATTTCTGACATTTTCCCACTGCTATAAATTAATCCATTGACAGCACAAACTACCCCAAATCCTGGTTTGTTTTTATAAAAGCCCTGCACTTCTATTTCTGACACAAATAACAGATACATTTCCTATCATTTCCAATTTTAAGCTGTAGTTTTAGAAGCTGAAATAATCAGGCACAAGAAACCATTTCACTGTGTCTCTCAAAATATCCCAGGAGAATTCTCCTTTGGCAGTGAGCAGTAACACTTTACCCATTAACAAGGTTTTACTAGATCTTCAGGAGAAGCACAAAACTGCTTCATGAGAAAACAGAGCATCTAGAGGTCAGTGACATTTTCAACCAAGCTGAGAATTGATGTCTAGTTCTGAAGAGCCAAGCGTCTTGTTTACCTGGTGCAGAAGTAGAGATGAAAAGATGAAGCTTGGGGAAACTTTATAGCCTCCGTTTACAATCGTCACTTTAAGGCAACAAACTGATCCTAAGACAAACACCTTGTGTTGCAATCTTGTGATGCTGCATCGTCAAGTCAAGTCACTTTCTCATCACAGCACAATGTGATGGTTTTGTGCTACAGCATAACATCATTCTGGAATAAGATTTTGCCAGTCTGAAAATACTTTGCAAGGCATTTAAGTAATTGTACAAGGCTAGAGGACCTAAAACTGCCCTTGGAGAGCCTAACCAACAGAAGAATTTTGAGTGGACTCCAAGAGGGGAAATTAAAATCTAACGTCACCTGTGATTGCACATGAAGAGACTGAAAAATACCCAGACAAGGGAGATTTTGTTTTAAAAAATCATTGAAAGCTATATTTGCATTAGACCTGGGCTTTCAGGCTACCGGTACTGACCAGATGAACCATTGAATGGTGACCCACACAGAAGTCAGCCAATAGGTAAATTGTGTGTGCATTTGCTCCTTTGTGCCCATGCACTCAGGCACTTCAAACCCTAATTGCAGGGATCTGTTTTGTTTTTTAATGAGAAAATGTAGACAAACCTCTTGTTTCCCTGTAAAACACATATTCCAGTATGTGTGTGATTTGATCAGAGCAGAGACGTTATAGTGTCTGGGGTAAACATGCTTTTTGATGGGCAGGCAGGATCAGTCTGCAAAATCACGTGAATGGCATGCTACAGTCTCTTGTGTAAATCTGTCTTAGTTGTTTATAGGTTTTTAATCCCAATACACCATAACAGCAGCAATATACCAGCAGAGCTTTTCTAGTCTCCCTTGTCAATCTGCCTGCCAAGTACATGGTTGGAGGGATACCCTCGTTTTTACTAGTGGGATTTTTTAACCTTTTAGCTGCTGGCTTCCCTGTGTTCCACTGGAATGCTGGCAGTGGCATCTCAAAGGGATGCCCAATATCTTGTATCGTTCATAAGCAGTAAGTGACAGGCTCTGCATTCAGCTTCTGGAAACTCTGGCTGGTGAGCATTCTTTGTTAATTAAGCATCACAGGGTACCTCTACCAAGTGTCTTTACAGTACTATTGTTTGTGCTCCAGGTACATCACAACATAGCAGCAATTATGTGGAGCTCCCTTCCTGCTCTCTGGCTCAGCCTTTTATAATGCTTGCTTTCTTCTCAGAGCTATCCCTCTGGTGAGCTGATTACCTCATTAGCAAGTGATCCCTCCTTCCCTTCCAAACCCAAACTACCTAAGTCCCTCCTACTTTAAATACACCCAGTGCCCTGGGTATTCTAAGGGTACACAGCAATTAAACACACATGGCTGGCCTGGGCTCTTGGGCTCCTGGGGCTCGGGCTGCGGGGCTAAAAACTGTTAGGTAGATATTCAGGCTCAGGCTGGAGCCCGAGCTCTGGGGTCCTGCGAGGGGGGAGGGGCCCAGTGACCAGGCTCCAGCATGAACCTGAACATCTACATAGCAATTTTTAGACCCACAGCCCAAGCCCCAGTTAACAAACCCAGGTGAGCTGTGCCTGTGCTGCAAATCTTTTATTGCAGTGTAGACATACCCTCTGTGACCAGGATGCTGGCGTCCAAAGCTCTGAATTTATAGCTGCTAACAGCACCCTGTCACAGTCCTCTGGTATACCAGAAATTTTATGCAGAAGTCTAGCAAATTGAGTTCTGGCCTGACAGCTCTAGCAACTGAAGACCTCCACAAAACAGGGATACTGCTACATGTGGCAATGCATCCAGCACAGCTCAGATTCAAAGTCAGGACAAGTCTTGTATTATTGCAGTTCACCAAGTTAAGGCCTGTACTTAGCATTATGTGAAAGCTCTTCCACTCAGTTTCTGATGTTGTCATATTAACCACATGTGACAATCCTTGTCCATGTTATCAGTATGTCATCATTAATCTATTTTATTATGAGCTGTGTTTATATCAGCCTCTCATAAACTGCTACATGGGGGAGTAAAGTGATCTCTTTTTGTGGATGATCAAATGTTTTTTATGAACTGTCATAGGTTTCACCCCCACTTAGAGCTGTTGGGTTCCCAAATGGGGACCTGCATGGACTCCTCTAAACTAAAATCCTAGTTTAGATCTGGTAAAAGCTGCCACCACCCAATAATGTACGTGTATTGGGACACAGTCCTTCCCCAAAATCCTTGGGAATCCCAAGAGCCCCAAATCCATGGAGTTCTTACACCTAGGAGAAATAAACCATTCCCCCCTGCTTCCTCCCCCCTCCCTTTTCCTAGGAGAGATACCGGGATCCAACTACAGAGGGATGCCGTCCTCCTCCCCTTTCCCTGAGAATTCACCCAAGGAAAGTTCAACCAAGTCCTTAACAGAAAAGATTTATTAAAGAATAAAAAGAAAGTAACTGTCTCTGTAATACCAAGATGGAACAATACACAGGGTCTAAACTTATCAATCTCTGGAGAGAATCCCCCCTCCTTTCTTTCTCAGTAAAAGCAATAACAGTACAGAATTAAAGAAATTCTATAGCAAAACACAGAATTGCAAATACAGAAATAAAAGTATAAGAATACTAGTTCCTTGCTAATACTTACTAGCTTGAATAGAAGAATTTATTGCAGAAACCTGGGAGGACTTGATTAAGATGTCTGGACTCCCTTAACTCCCAAGAGAGACTCTCTAAAAAACAAAAGATACAGGAAAAAAAACTTCCCTCCACAGGGATTTGAAAATCTCTTGTCCCTGGTTGGTCCTCTGGTCAGGTGTTCACAGGTACTGCTTGTTAACCCTTTACAGGTAGGAAAAAACCTTAACCCTTAACTAACTGTTTATGACATGAACACACTAAAATTACAGATTGTTACAAAGACTGATAGGAGGGGCCAGTGGTTGACAATGTCAGTTAGACTACCATCTCAATAGACAATTTAAAAAAAAAAGGACTTCCTTGTGTTGCTTGGTTGGTTGGTTAGTTAGTTTTAGTTATTTGTGTGCTGATTATGTACTGTACAGATTATGCATTGTACAGATATATTTGGAGAAGAAAAATAATATTGTGCTTCCATACCAGGAGGAAGAAAAATTCTGTGTTTTTAAAATTAGTCTGATTTAATCTGATACTACAAACACTAAAATGCCTTAATCATATGGTTATTGTAAGGTGTCACTACAGGGCAGAGATAAAAGTTTTTTGGGTGCCCAAACTGTGCATTTCCTTACCTTAATTTGTGTGTTTGTTTTCAATGTGTAACCTGAACTCTGATTTTCCTGGTTTTGTAATGCTTGGTTTTGGGATTACATTTCGGGGACGCTGTAGTTTATTACCCTAAATTACTGATATACACTCTCAACCTTAATTCTGTTTTACTGTAGTTTTTGCCTGGGATTTACATAGTACCTATCACTGTGGTATGTAAGTGCCTGCATTACTGCAGTGTTACACTGTAAAAATGGGTTGCTCTGGAAAAGGCTCACTCGGGTTTATCATGAAGAACTCTCATGACAGCTTCAGCAATAATGCTAGCAAATATAATACAGAAGTATTTTTACATATGAACCTTTCATGTCAGTTCCTTTAGTTGACGAGAACTCCAACAGAGAGCAAAGACAAGATGACTTTAGTACTTGGCAACCCTGCGTCTCCCCTATTCTGAACAACTGTAAAATCAAATGCAAACAATGAGAGCCTTGGATTGAGACTAGTTGATGATGGCCTTTCCTTCCATTACCTCTCCTACAGCAATCATCCATTTGATAGTCACTTGTTTATAGTCATGCACCTCGCCCTTCAATTCCTAAAGGTGATGCATGGCATGGCCTAGCATCAGGAGATAGAAGGCTTGAAAAAACTATATAGATCTGCCTGCTGCAAGAGACAGAATCAAATGCTTTCTTTTTTTAATCTGATATCTTTTGGTGTGTGGGTGTGTGTTGAATCTTATGTCACTATATCTTTCTCACTCTTAGCTCCATCTATATCTAGAATAAAGTGCCGTAACTGTCCAAAACACCAACAAAGCGTTACAAATAGATTTTTAGTCCACTGTGTTCTCTGGGAAAAAATGATTTCTGTAGCTTGTCTTCACCACTCACTGCTGTTCTGTCTGCTGAATGGTGTCCAGACTCAGGGACAGATTTGTGTGATTAGCGGAGGATATCCCATCTGGCAGCCAGACTCCTTATACGTGTGTGTCCTGCATATTACTGTAGTTCCACATTCAAATCAGGGACCTTCTTGTTCTATGGGCTGCAGCTCTGCTGGGTGAGTCCAAAAGCCAAAATGGGCTCAGCTGGGAGTTGTTCTTGCATATCTGACAGCTTTCTGCACTGTGGCTTTAAGGCTAGTCTACCAAGGCAATCCTGTTATAAAATGATTTGGTACTACCTATATCAGGGGTAGGCAACCTATGGCACGCATGCGGAAAGCGGCACGTGAGCTGATTTTCAGTGGCACTCACACTGCCTGGGTCCTGGCCACCAGTCCGGGGGGCTCTGAATTTTAATTTATTTTTAAATGAAGCTTCTTAAATATTTTAAAAACCTTATTTACTTTACATACAACAATAGTTTAGTTATATATTATAGACTTATAGAAAGAGACCTTCTAAAAATGTTAAAGTGTGTTACTGGCACGCAAAACCTTAAATTAGAGTGAATAAATGAAGACTCGGCACACCACTTCTGAAAGGTTGCCAACCCCTGGCCTATATAGATAGAATCTGACTGTCCCCATAACTGAACTAGAGCGTTGGACTGCCCAGGGTTTAACCTGGTTACAGGAACACAGGTCCCATCTGTAATAAAAATTTTAACAGTAGAATCAGGTTAGGGGACAACTATAAGCCTGAAAGGGGTCAATTTTATGAATTAACCAAGGTGCCAGTTAGATTTTAAAGCTGAGATCTGACAAACTAGATTTGCCAATTGTACATGTGTTATAGCAAATATTAGAATGGAATATAATAGGATAACCTCATTTTACTGAGACATGGATGTGTTGGCCTACTAATTTAACTCCAGGTTCTTTTCAGGTCATCTTTTGCCTTGAACAGTATCTCTCAAATCGAACACTTGGGTGCTCTCAACCAATGAACGGTTTGTTAATTCACTCAGTCAGAACCACATAAGCATACAAGCAATAGTGCACCAATCAAGTGGAGACGCAACCAATATTCTAGCCATGTACTGAATACCGATAGTGTCTCGCAAGCATTTGTCAAACACTAGAGTTGAGGCTCAGCAGTTACACCAAGGAACAATGTACATAACCACAATTTCTTATAATGTTTATGATTATCAATTCTTTATTACTTAACACATTTGTCTCACTGCCAGTGTTTCTCCAAGGAGTAAGGATGCACTTGTCTCTAAGGCATTTTTAAGAATGTGGTCCCTGCTATTGGAATGGGTTGGCCTGAAAGGGACAAGTTCAGAATATCAAAAACAGTTGCTTAAAGTTATGGTTCAGCACTCTTTTTGACCAATTTACTTGAACTTGCAAATCTAAAATATCATTACATTAGGTCTTACTAAGGAGTGTAAACTCAGCAAGATGACCTACAGTTATTTATGTTAAAGATAAATATGTTAAAGAACAGAATGGATAGTACAATCTTTGATATGAAATCTCACCACACCATCTTATCCTGTTAACCTGAGATGAGGGGAGAGTCCTTTTCACATCATTGTATGTGAAACCATCAGCAGAGAACCCCTGAAAAATGTGGATCATTTTCCATACCTTGGCAGCCACCTCTGACAAACAGCCAGCATTGACACAGAAATTGAATCCTTTAGAAGACTATTCAAATGAGTCTTCAATGATAGGAATCTGCAAACAGGCACCAAGATCTTGATTTACAAGGCAGTTGTCATCCCCACCCTTCTCTATGTGTGAGAGATCCAGGTAACCTACAAATGACATCTCAAGCGGCTGGAGTGGTTCCAACAGCGCTGCCTCAGGAGGATTCTCAGGATCAGCTGGGAAGACCAATGCACTAAAATCAGCGCTCTCTCTGCAGCCAATATCAGCAATATAGAAGCGCAGGTCATGAAACATCAACTCTGCTGAGCTGGCCCATGTATACAGATGCCTGACACTCACCTCCCGAAGCAAATACTCTTCTCTCAGTTAAGTTAAGGGGAGAAGGACTCGCAGAGGGTAGCAGAAGCACTTCAAAGACATACTGAAAGTACATCTTAAAAAGGGAGCCATCAACCCAACAAACTGGGAAGACTCAGCACTGAACAGAACACAGGGACGCCACACCATACACCAAGCCACTGCTCACTTTGAGGAGAACAGACATGCTCATGAGACAGAGAAGCGACAAAGGGGGAAAGAAAGGGCACAACAGTCCAGCCAACAACTATGTCTCCTCCAAGACTACACCTGTCACTTCTGTGGTAAAATCTGCAGGGCATGAATTGGGCTCCTCAGCCACCTAAAAATTCACCATCCTTACATAGAGGGATAGCTGAAGAAGAGGAAGGCCCCACCCAGATCAGCCATGGGATAGGCAGGAGCCCAGTAACTCTTATCAGGGCTCCAAGTATGTAACACCCTGGCATATGGAGCTGAGCTTAGTGGCAAGCGGGCTCTACACTACGAAATTAGGTCCATTTTATAGAAGTCAATCTTTAGAAAGTGATTTTATACAGTCGATTGTGTATGTCCGCACTAAGCGCAGTAGCTTGGCAGAGTGCGTCCTCAATACCGTGGTTAACATTGACTCACAGAGTGGTGCACTGTGGGAAGCTATCCCACAGTCCCTGCTTCCCATTGGAATTCTGGGTTATGCTCCCAATGCCTGATGGGGCAAAAACATTGTCATGGGTGGTTTTGGGTACATGTCATCAGTCTCCCCTCCCTCTCTCACTCCCTCCTTGAAAGCAACAGCAAACAATCCTTTTGCACCTTTTTTCCTGGGTTACCCATGCAGTGTTATTTTCTGCATGGGTAATCAGTGTGGGTGGACTGCATGAGCTTGGAAAACATGTCATCGCAAGTGCGTTTTTTTTCGCCTTCCAATCTGCAATAACCTCAGGGATGGAGATGATACGGGGAGCATAGAAACATTTGCACCTGCGGGGGTGGGGGGATAAAAAGGGAGAGTAAAATTTTAAGAAGATACATTTCTGAGAACAAAAAGGAGACTCTTTCACAGTGAATCAAGCAATTCACAGCAGACAGCACATGTGCTTTAGGTACAAGGTCGCATTTTGCCTTTTATATTGAGCACCTGCCAGTATGGTGACACATCACACATGGCTGGGCAACAGAATTCAGTTTCCAGGCAGCCATGGTAAGCCAAAGAGTACACAGGGTTGGCTTCTTCCACCTTCATAACATGTGGGAATGGTTTCAAACTTCAGCGCCCTCCTTTCCCATAGCAAGCAATGCCGGTTGGGTTTGCTGTTTAAAAGGAGGGGGCTGCGGTTTTGGGTTGGATGTGCAGCACACCTCTCCCCCCATCACATGGCTATTCTCTATCCTTTTAGCCAAGCGCAAACAGCCCAGCATGAATGGGGTCCTTTTGCTGTTCTCTTACAAAAATTCCCCTATTTCAACCAAGTGACCATGAATGATATCACTCTTCTGAGGCTGACACAGAAAGATAAAGACCGAATATTGCATGAATATGACCAAAACCCAGGACTATTTGCTGCCATGCTTTGTGCTGCAATGATTCCAGACTACTTGCTACTGGCTTGACGTAGTAAAGTGTCCTACTGTGGAAGATGAAATAAGGCAGCCCTCCCCAGAAACCTTCTGGAAAGGCTTTCAGAGTACCTCCAGGAGAGCTTCATGAAGATGTCCCTGGAGGATTCCCGCTCCATCCCCAAAAATGTTAACAGACTTATCCAGTAGCTGTACTGGCCACAAATTCATCCCAATTCTTCAGGGCAAATCAAACATTAAACACAATGGATTTTAACCCCTGTAGTGTAGTTACAAATGTGCATTCACCAGAGGTGCCTTCTCCGCCTTCAGGGTCTGAGAACCCGCCTTGGGAGGGTATTGGCTCCAGGGTGATGAAAAGGTCGTAGCTGCCAGGGAGAACGGATTCTCCACTTGCCTGCTGCACATTCTCCTCCTCTTCCTCATCCACAAAATCCTCCTCCATGTTGCGTGAGACTCCCCCCTTGCAGGTGTCCACAGACAGTGATGGGGTACTAGTAGGGTCCCCCCCTAGAATGGCATGCAGCTGATCATAGAAGCGGCATGTATGGGGCTCTGACCCGGAGCGACTGTTTTCTCCTTTGTCTTTTGGTAGGCTTGCCTGAGCTCCTTAAGTTTCACGCGGGACTGCTGTGTGTCCCTGGTGTAGCCTTTTCCTCCATGCCTTGTGTGATTTTGGCATATATATTAGCATTTCTTCTTTTTGATCAGAGTTCCACCTGCACAGATTCTTCTCCCCATACAGCAATCAGATCCGGTGTCTCCCGTTCGCTCCATGCTGGAGCTCATTTGTGATTCTGGGGGGATTGCATGGTCACCTGTGCTGCTGAGCTCACCACGCTGACCAAACAGGAAATGAAATTCAAAGTTCCCAGGGCTTTTCCTGTGTACCTGGCTAGTGCATCAGAGTTGAAAGCGCTGTCCAGAACGGTCACATTGGTGCACTCTGGGATAGCTCCTGGAGGCCAATACCGTCAAATTGCACTACGTTGCGTCTGCACTACCCCCAATTCGACCCAAGAAGGGTGATTTTAGTGCTACTCCCTTCGCCGGGGAGGAATACAGCAGTTGCTTTGAAGAGACGATGGAATGGGGTTGGTTGTGTAGCTGCATTGCTTATAAAATCGACCAAACGCGGCTAAATTCGACCTAACCTCGTAGTGTAGACCAGGGCTGACTGATGGTCAGAAAGTGGATCCAGGCTCTGCCAGACCAAGGAGGGGAGTGAGTGCGTTCCAGACTCAAGGACCACTCAGTCAGAATGTTGCACTGCCTTTTAAATTAGAACTAGAGGACTTGTAGCATGAGTGCCCCTGGTGGTGGCAGCTACACTGCATCACAGGGTGAGAGAGACAGTTTACTAATTGAAGGTCTGACTCTCATCTCCCCTTTGAGTAAACGGGAATCTACCCATTTACATCAGTGGACATTGACTCAGGCCCTAAACATGCAAGGGCCAAGCAAGGGATAGTAAATAAGTCATGGAGAGCCTCCCATTTACAAAGCAGAGTTATTTAGTGCCAAGCTTGCAGGGGAATGAGGATCATTACAAATGAGTGTGAATCTGACTCTGTAGATTTTCCTTATTTATTGGCTATAATGTGCCTGAATCACAACACATAGCTAAACTGCATGCTGTAATTCCTGTCACTAGTAACACATATAGGCCATCCATCTCCAACATAAAAAATACATGAGGTTGGGGACCTGTTTGGGTAAGCAGGGGTTTTGTTTGGTTTGTTTTTTTCCTCCTGAATTTACGTTGTTAGAAATTTCCTTCATTGATTTATTGCATCTGCTTTTGTTCTAGCACAACCCTGATTGTAGAATGACCAGCAGAATGTAGAATGTAGCAGATTTTAAAGGCTTTTTGTTTCACATGGCTTTTGATTTTATTTTTCAGAGAGAATAACATGGCCTAGTGTTCAGATCAAAGAACAGGGAGCCTGGAACTTCTTAGCTTTGATGCTTTTGACACTGTTTGCCATTGGGCAACTCAACATCTCTTCTTCGGTTTCCCCCACTGTAGCATGGTTACCTATTTGCCTGTTTACTTAACTGAACCACCAAGCTCTACCACAAACTGGGTAACTATGTGATCTGATTGCCTTCACTCTTCTTACATCCATCTTCGCTATTATTACTCTCATTCTTCCTGTCATGTCAAAATAAAAGCATTTTGAGACAGAGACCATATCTTTCTATTTGTCTTGTAAAGCACTGAGCATACCCCTGGGCACTGTAAAAAATAATAATAATGGGAAGATGTGAAACTTAATATTTGCAGTGTTTCGATGATAAAAACTGCTAATAATATTTTATGATTTTATCCACTTTTCAACTGTTGTGGCAACTTCAAATGTTTTAGCCTTTAGGGCCTAATCTTATTGAAGTCAACAGCAAAACTCATAATAATGTCAGTGAGAACAAGATCAGGCACTTAATGCCTTATCCTGTAATCCTTACATGTTCAGGAAGGACTGTGTGTGCAGGAGGACTACCCCAAAATCTGCTCTGTTTTATTGTAAAGCATCAAGGCTATTTTAGGATAAATTCCATATAAAGAATCATTTTATTATAAATGATTTAGCACCTAGATTTTAGTCCTTGCTTTGTGTTCTCCATTTAGTCAATAACAAGTTGCTAGATTGTATGTGAGCAAGAAAGACTGAAGCTGTTATCCACTGGGGAGAGTTTGTTTAGGAGAGAGGATGCTGCACAATATCATACGCAAGTAACTTACCGATGTGCCAGATGCAAAATGATCTGCCAGATTTATGCATTATTTTTCATTAGCAAATTTCAGTGCAGAGCAGGTCGTTGCTTTACTCCCCAGAGAAAAAGGTTCAGGATTCATTGTGAAGAATTATCACAAGTGAACTGAATTTGGAGCAAGACAAAGAAATTAAAGCAGGGTGTTTGCTTGAAGAAAGCCACTGCTGTTGTAGGAATATTTCTTCAAACTAATGTTTGATCACCACCTTGTGCTTAAGAGAGTGAATTACAGCTCACTGCATTATTGTTTGTACACTACTGAAAGTTGCCAAATATGTTACCTTTCTTTTCGGTCTGAAATTTTTCATATGTTCTCATATTTGCCCAGCAAAAGTAATACTATTCGTTCAAGCAAACACTGTGTTCTAGTGGAGTCAAGAGACCTGGGCATCAATCCTGATTCTGACACTGCCTCACTGTGTGATCTTGTGCAAATCACTACTCAGAGAGTCTCAGTTTTCACATCGGTAAACTGAGGGCAATGTTACTTCTTAGAGGCAATCAGCACACCTGCCTCTCCACTTGAAATCCCTATTGTCTTCAGAGCTTCAGGCCCCACTTTCTCTGGTGACAGCGCTACATTTTGACACTTGTTGAACTTCTCTGCACACGTTGCCATAATAAACACTTCCCCAGCATCTGCTGCATCCCTGCAACTCTGACACTGGTCTTCCCTTCATCCTTATCACCAACCCTACTCCCTTTCCTGTCACCATTTCTATCCTCATGGACTCTCCCTCTGAAGCTCACAATATTCCCCACCCTTCTCTCGTCACATTTCCCCTTTTCCTGATCTTTTTCCTGATCTAGTGATTAAATCAAGAGCCTGAGAATCAAGACTCCTGCCCATTGGTCTCAAACATATTATATAGAACCAAGTGTGGAGTGGCAAGCACTTCTTGTGATAAGTTATGTAGATTTCAAGAAGGCTTTTGATAGCATACATGGAGACAGTCTTTGGAAAATTATGGCATGCTACAGAATACCAGCAAAAATAATTAGAATAATCAAGGATCTGTATGATAATGCTGAATATGTAGTCAGAGATGGTGACACCATTAGGCAATGGTTTGCAATGACAACTAGAGTAAGGCAAGGGTGTTTTATTTCCCCACTATTGTTTTCATTGATCATTGACTATGAGAAAAGTAACTGGAGCAATCAAGGAATTTTATGGACAAATGAGAAAGTACAATTTGATTACCTCATTTTTGCTGATGACATTGTCCTGCTTAGTTCAACACATCCCTTAATGGAAGAAAAGACCCAACTTTTGACAAATATAAGCTGGTTTATTCATAAACAAGGGAGAGACAAAATATCGGTGCAGCTTCACCTCTGTAAGCTCTCTAGTGTAGCTGTGCCCTTAGTTTCAGACAGGTGAAATCTTTGGCCCATTGTGAAAATGCTTTCAGGATTATTTTCCTTCTTATGTGAATGGCTGATGCAGGAGCTTTTTCTGATACAGTTTTGACAAACGTGGTGTATCAGAAGTTCTTTCTGGCAGCGATGTGACTGAGATCAACCTATTCTGAACTCCAGACCTAATTAATGAATGGTCATTTCCCCCATACTAGCTGCATTGTATTATGAGCAAAGCATTTTGCCTCCTTATTTCCAAAGATAGTCCTTTGCCTGGTTTGATTCTATGTATTATTATATGTGCCTCTGGCACATGTTACTGTATGCCATTAGGGATTCCATCAAATTACCAGCTCAAAGAGCTGTATGTGTTGTTAGGATGTTTTTGCATAATCAGAAATTGGAACACCTCACATAAACCCAAAAGAACAAACAGTGCCCACCAGCTTTAAATTTGCCCTCTAAAATTTGCACTAACATCTGCTTAGATCAAAATAAGAAAATATTATTAATTTGTAAAATTAGCATTTGAAATTAGGGCAGATTTTCACTTCTCAGTGTCCCTTTTAAAATTACATATGCAGCTCCCAGCTCGGCCTGTGATTCCTCAGGTGAATGTAGATTGGCAGAAGTACCATCAATCAGTTAAAATAACATTAAAATTAGAGGGGGGAAAAGCACAAAGAAGTAGAAGCTCTTCAGATGTTTTATCTTCAAATGTAAAGTTCAGAGTGGGTAAAATTGAGCAATGGTACAATTCAAACAGCTCATTTGCTGCAGTAAAACTTCTAATCTGATCTCCCACTAGCCAGGATCTTTAATTGAAAGGAATGTATGCAGCACTTTAAAAGGAATCAGTCCCTCCTTTTTATGTTCCCTTTAGGTGTTCCTGGCCAGCAATAGCTCTAACTCTTTCTTTTAAGGTTTTCTTTATTCTCATCCTCAGTTTCCCACTTGGTGCCATTTTGTCAGAATTAGGTACCATAAGAGAAAAAAGATAAAGAGAGACACAATCCAATGACTGAAGTATATTGTATAATGTGTTTTAATTCAAATACTTCCTTTAATCAGCTTCATAGCTCACTTCCCAACCCAAAATCTCCCCTCAGTTGCTAAACCTAAGTGCTCACTTTTTCTTGCAGGAATCCTCTGGAGATGTAGGGGAAAGGAGATTGAACTGGAAAAGGGAGGGGAGGGAAGAAGCCATCATTGGGGTAGGGAGAAATAAAGAGTCTGGTAAAGGTGTGGAATGTGGTTTAGTCAATGTGTGGTGGGCAGGTAGAAGCCAGAATGGGATTGTGAGTTAGGGGTGTGGACACCAGCATGGCAGGAAAAAGGTGGAAGGGGTGTTGGACTTGGAGGCCAACTTTATGTGTGCAGGAGTAGGGTTTTCTTGGGCAGAGGGATGCTGGCTTGGCAGACTTATGTGGGGACAAGGAAGGCTGAAATAGGGCTTTTGTGTTGGATAAGGAAAGGTTGTCTTGGGGGAAGTGTTGTGGTGAATTGTGATCTGGAATGGAGTTGTGGGACGGGGAGGGAAGCTGGAGTGGGATCATGTGTGTGGGAGATGGAAGGCTGGAGGGGGATTTGTGTTGGGGGAAGCCTGGTGTGGGGATGTTGGAGGCTGTCATGGGGTTATGCAGGAGGTGGCTGTGTGCTGCTGATATATGTTGGTGTGGGAGCAGATGAGTGGGCATATGCAGGCAGACATGGGGTGGAGAGAAAAGGTTGTGTGCTCTGTACACAAAGTTAGGCTTGTGTGGTCATGTGCTGGGGGGAGGCTGGTGTGGGTTACAGAGTGGGGGAAGGCTGGAGTGGTGGGGGAAGAGGCTGATGTTTGTTTTATGTCCATAGAGGGGAGGCAAGTGCGGCACAGAGTTGCACTGGCATGGGGAGCACCAGGGCTGGCTTCAGGCACCAGCGCAGCAAGCAGGTGCTTGGGGTGGCGGGTCCTGCTCGGAGGGAAGGACCTGCCACCGAAGTGCTGCTGAAGAAGCAAGCGGCGCGGTGGAGCTGCCGCCAAAGTGCTGGTGATCGTGGCTTTTTGTTTTTTTCCCTTGCCGCTTGGGGCGGCAAAAACCCTGGAGCCGGCCCTGGAGAGCACAGGCCAGGAAAGGAATTGGAGCACAATGGAAGATACAGCGAGACCTGTCTGGTGTAGCTCTTGGGGTGACTGGGGAGAGGGGACACTCTGCTACTCTACTCATGTCCCTCTGTGTATTCCCTTTGACCTGCAGTAACGATGTCCACTTTAGAAGCCTCTCTCTTATCCTCTCATTGAAGGAGAGGGTTGTCACTCTGCCCTTATGCCCGCCTTTCCTGCATTCTGCGCTGGGCCAGAAGAGAGCATGGGACCAGTGAGTGGGTGTGTCCCCACATGGACTGTGTGAGATTGGCCAGCAGTGGGTCTCATTCACGCACAGTTGTGGATTGTTACAGTGCCCTGCCCCAGCTGGTCCTCTCTCCACTGCACAGTGAGTTCAGTTCTCAGGTGGCAGAGATGATGGCCTTGGTTGTGTAGGGTCCATCTGTCTTGTGGGGACAATGGGCCACAGGGCTCCTGGTCTGGATCTAGAATGGTGACCGTACCCTGAAAGCTGGGGGCCCTAGTTGTTGAACCTTCTCCCAGTGGGTGAAGGTGGTGCTAACTAGGTATTCGCCCCCTCGCTTTTCAGGCTGCTGCGAGTGGTAGCAGGGCTGTCAGTGTTGGTTCGCTCCCTGCTCAGTGATGCCCCCATCTATAGGCAACACAGCTCCTCCTGTTTGCCATGACAGATGCAGGCCCCTCATGGATTGCCCAGTATGGCCCTCCAGCCTCCTGAGATCCCTGCTGCTCTGGACCACCCCTGAGGGGATACAGTGGTCAGTTGGCAGCTCCTGTAATGGGGCACTCACAACCCCCAGCCTGCTGTACAGGAATAAGTGGTAGAGAGGTGATTTGGCTCCTATGTGGAACAGGTCATCCCCCTCCCCACAAGGTTGCATGTCTGTCCTTCCCTAGCTGAGGAGCTGAATCTGTAGGACTGTCAAGTGGGCCCCTTTCTTATTTGGAGAGTTGGGGTAGGAAGATGGAGTGGCTTCAGACTACTTACACAGGGCAAGAAGCTACTGTGTAAATACAGCTGCTATTTTTCAAACTCTGTAAAAATATGATTTAAATAAAAACTCCGGTTTGTCACAGGATCATGTACTGGGAATTGATCATTGTATGTATTCTGTTCAAAGCTAAGAGTACTAGCAAACCCCCTCAAAGATCTCCAAAGAAAGATAGGCATAGCCCAATCTGTGAGAAATATGTAAAAGGTAAGGAGTTGAAGGCCCAGTCCTGGTCTCTCTGCTTTGAAATCAATGAGCTACTCATGGTAGTAATGGAAATACATTCATGTACTTTGGTGTGTGTGTCTGTGTCTGCATGCGCATGTGCATGCACATCTGAATGCATTCAAAGTCAGAACAATCCTGTAGCACCTGGCCTCCTGTGAACAGAAGCCCGAGATTGAGTACAAAAGAGGTTAACTTGTGAGTCTACAACATTTATAGACGTTTTACTAATATACATAGTGTGCGTATAAATGACCAATAATTAAGACTCCATGTTTTGTACAGCAAATACTTGTGAATACCACAGCACTATCCTCCTCCATTTCAGTACAGTGCAATCAAAACAGTAGCTGTTACTATTAATTTTGCTATTAAATTCAGCTTATTCTGAGTAGTGTTCAGTATTCTGCAGATCTTTGTAATGGAAAAACATAGAAGCATATAGGAATCTAATTATTAAGCTATATAGTTGACAGTGTTGACTCTTAACTCTACAACCTAATGAGGACATTAACACTCTATTGCCCTGAATGGGTCAATTAACACCTTTCATTGTGTTAGGTTTTCTACAGACTGGTGATATAAAGGAGTCCTCAATTTAAAAAAAAAATCTTCACACGCATAAGAGCTAGAGCTTTTCAAATGGAAAGATTGGATTAGGAAGTGCAATTATATAGTAAATGGGGGAGAGGAAGGAGAAGAAAGAAGTAGCTATGTAAGTGACTGTATACCCAGACACTACATAGAGCCCTGCTGATAACAACAAACCTCAGTAGAAAATGTGCTGACATATGTGAAGAGAGAATCCTTACTGGAATCTGGAAAGTTGATTGATTGATTTCTTTGATGAATTTATCAGTATGGTACTGGAATCACACATCCTTTGCTTTTGTTGCAATTATGGCTGCAATTTCAACTGCTAGTAGAGTGAAAAATTCGTAGACCTATAAAGGCTGGACAAAATGGTTATGAATGATATGGGGCTAAGTCTTCATGATGTGCTTTCTTGAGGGCAGCCCTTAGCCCTCCGTCCTCAAGCCAAGGTACCACTGCACAGCGGGGCCGTTTGCAGGTGGTGGAGAGAGAAGTGAACACCAGGGAAATGGGAAACTCCAAATAGGAAGAGTTGGAACTGAATCAAAAGGGCAGAAAGAGGGCTGAGGATGAGCTGTGCACAAAAACTGGTTGGATAAGAGGGAGGGAACTAAGCTACACATGAAAATAGCTTCACTTGATTATGGAGGCACTAAAGATTACATATGAAATTTTGCTGGTTTAAAATTCTTTTGCTATCACTATATAATAACTGGCTATAATACTGCAATTGGTACAGGCTTGGCTAAATTCTGTATTTATATGGAGCTAGGGCCTAATCCTGCAAACATTTAAGCATGTGCATAACTTGTCATGTGAGTAGCCCTGCTGAATTCAAGGAGATTGGTTGCACTGATGGGGGAGTGGCACAGTCTGTGAAGGAAAGCATAGAGTCAAGTACAGTAAAAATCTTAAATGAATCAAGCTGTACCACAAAATGAGTAGAAATATTTGTCTGACCACCTCACCAGGAAGGTGACAGTGAGCGTGAAATGCTTGGGGAGATTAGCGTAGCTACAAAAACAGAAAACCCAATAATAATGGGGGATTTCAACTCTCCCTATGTTGACTGGGAACATATCACCTCAGGATGGGATGGAGAGAAAAAAATTCTAGATACCATTAATGACTGTGTCTTGGAGCAGCTAGTGCTGTAACCCACAAGAGAAGAGGCAATTCTTGATTTAGTCCTAAGTGACACACAGGATCTGATCCAAGAGGTTAATATAGCTGAACAACTCAGTAATAGTGACTGCTATGTAATTAAATTTAACAGGGGGGGGGGGGAATACCAAAGAAAGCCACCACAGTAGCATTAAACTTCAAAAAGAAAAACTACACAGAAAGGAGCAGGCTAGTTCAATGGAAACTAAAAGGAACAATTACAAGAGCAAAATGCCTGCAGGCTGCAGGGAAACTTTTAAAAACACAATACTAGAGGTTTGAAAACTATATGTATACCCCAAATAATTAAAAAAAGCAAGAGGCCAAAAAATGCTACCGTGGCTAAACAGAGTAAAAGAGGCAGCTAGAGACAAAAAGGCATTCTTTAAAAAGTGGAAATCAAATCCTACTCAGGAAAATAGAAAGGAACATAGACTCTGGGAGGTCAAGTGTAAAAGTATAATTAGGCAGGCCAAAAAAGAATTTGAAGAGCAACTAGCAAAAGACACAAAAACAGCAAAATTATTTTTAAGTGCATCAGAAGCAGGAAGCCAAACAAGCAGTGGAGCCACTGGATGATTGAGATGCTAAAGGAGCACTCAGGGAGGACCAGGCCATTGAAGAGAAGCTAAATTAATTCTTTGCATCAATCTTCACTGCAGAGGATGTGAAGGAGAGTCCAACACCTGAGCCATTCTTTTTAGGTGACAAATCTGAGGAACTGTTCCCAATTGAGGTGTCAATAGAGGAGGTTTTGGAACAAATTGGTAAATTAAACAGTAGCAAGTCAGCAGGACCAGATGGTATTCATCCACATGTTCTGAAGGAACTCAAATATGAAATTTCAGAACTACTAACTGTGGTATGTAACCTATCATTTAAATCAGCTTCTGTACCAGATGACTGGAAGATAGCTAATTAAACCAATTAAAAAAAAAAAAAGTTCCAGAGGTGATCCTGGTAATTACAGGCAAGTAAGCCTAACTTCGGTACCAGCCAAATTGGTTGAAACTATAGTAAAGAACAGTATCAGACACATAGATGAACACGATTTGTTGGGAAAGAGTCACAGCTTTTATAAAGGGAAACCATGCCTCACCAATCTATTAGAATTCTTTAAGGGGATCAACAAATATGTGGACAAGGGTGATCCAGTTGATGAAGTGGGTTCTAGCCCATGAAAGCTTATGCCCAAATAAATTGGTTAGTCTCTAAGGTACCACAAGGGATTCCCTTTATAAAAGCTGATTCCTCTTTCAGAAAGCCTTTGACAAGGTCCCTCACCAAAGGCTCTTAGGCAAAGTAAACAGTCATGGGATAAGAGGGAAGGTCCTCTCATGGATCAGCAACTGGCTAAAAGATAGGAAACAAAGGGTAGGAATAAATGGTCAGTTTTTCAAATTGAGATAGGTAAATAGTGGGGTCCCCCAGGCATCTTTACTGGAACCAGTATTGTTCAAAATATTCATAAATGATCTGAAAAAGGGATTATATCAGTGAGGCAGCAAAATTTGCAGATAATACACAATTACTCAAGATAGTTAAACCCAAAGCTGACTGCAAAGAGTTACAAAGGGCTCTCACTAAACTGGGTGATGGGGTGACAAAATGGCAGATGAAATTGTGTTGATAAATGCATAGTATTGCACACTGGAAAACATAATCCCAACTCTACATACAAAATGATGGGGGTCTAAATTAGCTATTACCACTCAAGAAAGATCTTAGTGTCATTGTACTAATTCTCTGAAAATGTCTGCTTAATATGCTGCAGCAGTTTAAAAAAAAAAAGCCTCACAGAATGTCAGGACTCATTAGGGAAGAGAGAAATAATAAAACAGGAAATATAGTGCCACTATATAAATCCATAGTATGCCCACACTTTGAATATTGCATGAAGCTCTGGTCGCTCCATCTCAAAAAAGATGTATTACAATTGGAAAAGGTGCAGAGATGGGCAACAAAAAATAAAAAAAACCTGGGACTGTTCATCTTAGAAAAGAGATGAATAAGGGGGATGTGACAAAGGTCTATAAAATCATGAATGGTATGGAGAAAGTGAAGTGTTATTTACACCGTTGCATAACACAGAACGAGGAGTCACATGGTGAAATTAATAGGTAGCAGGTTTAAAACAAATATAAGGAATTACTTCACACAATGCATAGTCAACTTGTGGAACTCATTGCCAGGGGATGTTGTGAAGGCCAAAAGTATAACTGGGTTCAATGACAGAGTACAATTTTTAGCTTTATAATCCACTAGGTTATTTGGTTTCTAATTGTTTTATAGCTTTGTTGACCTGATTATTTTAAGCTTGTTATCTGCTCATAAAACTACATGCTAAAATAGTGAAATGATGCTATTCAGGTGAAAAAAATTGCATGGCTGGGTTTGCTTCGTGTAGATGCACTTATGGTATGAAATGCTTGCCAGGTGAACAAAAAATGTCAGTTTGTCATTTGTGGAAATATTTTTTTTAAAAGCTTGAGATGCCAAAGAAGGAATTTTTATTTTTGTGTAAATTTGTCTGCCTGTGGATGCTAACCTCTGAAGTTTGAGCTCATAAAATATGTATTTAAGTAAACGGCTTCTAGATTATCAATTCCTCAGGACAGAGACTGAGGTGTTTTTTATGCCAGAGCATCTCGTTAGTACTTAACTAATTATTAAAATTAATAATTAGTGATGATCACAAATAGATCTCAGCTATATTTGTGAAAATTGCCTCCTTGTGGTAAATAATGAATACTGCATCACACTGTTGTACCACAGTCTCTTGTTACTGCCAATAATAATGTATGCATTATATATAATACATAGGTATAATGTGTCTATTTCAGTATAGTGTGAGTGATTTTAAAACTGTTTGAAAATATTGTTTCAAAACATTTGTTTTCCATCATTTGTATAAAGCAAAACCTTATTGAAGGATGTGCGTTTTCATTAATGTCCTTCCAGTTGTATTAATAAATCAACACAGAAGGAATTACAGCCATAAGTCTTGTCTGTTCATGGAGTTATTATTGATTAACTCTTCCTGATTAACTCTCTATATAGACACACTTAGATATAAAAGTGAGTAGCTTAACCCACGTGGTTTAAGGGAGTTATTCCTGATGAACTATCCCTAATTACATGTGTATACAAATCCATAATTGCTAAACTTCCAGTTTCTAATTTCTGTTCAGATGTCTGTAGCTTGCAAACAAAAGTGGTGATCTTTGAAACTACTAGGTAAAAGGTTTTCAAAACCTTGTCTTCTTGCAGAGGTCCGATTGTGTTGACAAGATGACTTGCTGATTTTTTTTTTTATATTTTTTTTAGCAAAACTCCATTTTTCTGGGGCAAAAAAAATGAGTTTGACTTGATGTTATTTGCACAGGTTTAGTCACAGTCAGTGATATTACTATCTAGATGCTAATTCTAGATGCTACATGAGATTATCTGACAGACATAGCAGAAAAGTCTTGTTAAAGCTAAACTTTATAACAATTTCCTTATTGTTCTTTCCTTTTTTAGAAGCTGTGACAACTACTAATGATGGTGGCACTATTTTAAAGCTGCTGGAAGTGGAACATTTAGCGCCCACATGGTTGTGTGAATTGGCAGAACTACAAGATAAGGAGTCTGGAGATGGAACAATGTAATTGGTACATATAGCATGAATGAGTTTGAATGGATAAGGGAATAATTTATGCTGCTTTCGCCTAGCCAAAATAAAAATAGAAGCCATAGAAGTTACCATACAGGACTGGACCCAGTGCTCACCCAGTCCAGTATTGTGTTTCTAACAATGGTCAGCACCAGCCTTTATAAAAGTTCTCACAGCTATCCCATTTGGGAAAGGTGGTTACATACCTGCTGATAGATAACTGTAAATGTGATTTTTATGCATGGAACTAACTACAGACAGTAGTTGCTCACAGTGGTAGAGACTTTACTCAAATGAATTTCTGTCACATTCAAGACTAGGGTGACCAGATGTCCGGATTTTATAGAGACAGTCCTGATTTTGGGGTCTTTTTCTTATAGGCTCCTGTTACACCCACCCCCCCATCCTGATTTTTCACACTTGCTGTCTGGTCACCCTATTCAAGATTGACAAAGCCTAACTTGTTCCTAATTCTCCCTTTCAAAAAGCTGAAATAATCCAGCACTAGGCTGTATCTAGTCACAGAACTCTGATAGCTAGCTAGCATAATAGAGTTGGAAGGGACCTCAGGGTATCATCTAGTCCAACCTGCTGCTCAAAGCAGGACCAATCCCCAAATGCCCCCCTCAAGGATTGAACTCACAACCCTGGGTTTAGCGGACAATGCTCAAACCACTGAGCTATCCCTCCCCCCAGCTCTTCTTTTACTAGAAAAATCAGGGAGATCATTTTTAAAATAAAATGATTTTCTGACTAATCTGGAAGGTGAATATCACATCACTTGTGTATGCATTGAGAATGTTAGTGGTAGCCACAGCACTTTGTACCTGTGTTTGTAAATAGAGAGGAGAGCACTAACCTAAACCATACTTTCACTGTTTTGAACAGGGCATCTCTCTCTCATAGTATTTCCCTTTATTCTCAATTAAGCACATTTCCCTCTGTACTCTTCTCAAGCTCCCACCTCCCCTTGTTTTTCCCCTTCCTCTGCATAAGAGAAGTCTAATTGTGTTTAAGGTGCAGAACGAGGAGTTCAAAAGATCTGGAATCTGTTCCCAGCTTTGCTGCAGACTGACTGACTAGCCCTAAGCAAGTCCTTTAGCCTCTGTGCACAAGGGTAAAACAAGAATAACCTCAAGATACCTTTGAGAGATGGGGGAAAACAATATTGGAGTTGCTCTGATATTATGAGGATGTGTCAAATGCATATAAGGAGAAATTTAATTAAGGGTCACATTCTTTGGTGTTTTGAAAGTGCCAGTGACCTTGATATCTAAGCACTGATTTCTCTCCATGACTCGTTCTTATCTGAACAATCTTAGCTACAGCTGTTCATCCCTACCCTCTTCTAAAAGAGTGCTCTATCTGCCCAAAACATCCCTGCTTAAATGCATGCATGCAGGCCATATGTACTTTTCTAGATATGTTTGCTTCAGTTCTGAGAGTTCTTCAGAATGTAATAAAAAAACAGAGTTACACTAACAGCAACCACTGCTGACAGTTTGATAGATCCATGTGTAGTACAATACATACATCCCTACTTTTCTCACAATCACTACATACCAGTTCACTGATTTGAATAAGTAAGATACTCATCTCTTCAAAATAATTTGTTTGGATAAGTCTGATGTCCACAATTTGATCTCCAGTAAAGTATGGCAGACCTCCTTCTTTAGAACATTCCAAGTGAAGATACTAACCTGCCAATTTACATCTTCAAAATGTTGTACAAATATTACTTAATGTACTGTACTCCATTAGAATTCAATTTCTTAGCTTTAGTGTGCCGAAATCTGCCAAATGTAGTTGTCGGTTCTTGGTGTGGATGCTGAGTCAGCTACAGCCTGAGTCTTAAACATTAATATTTGGAACGTGTTTTTTAACTTGTCCAGTGAACCATAGCATTCAGCTTTTCATGTGTTTTCCCCATAGGTAACCCATTTTACCCAATCCAGAAGCCCTCTTATCTTGTGATTCTGATTACACCTAACACTCTGTGCATGTGAATGAAGGTGTCAATCCTCTTTTTTCCCTTATCTGTATTGCACCCCATTTTTCATAGGTTGTTTGTAGTTCCTTTTATTTTCCAGGTTCTTACAAACTGGTTGTTCAATAGTTAGTTCCAGTATCTTTCCAGGTATCAAAATTAGGCTGACTGGCCTAAGATTGCCCAGGTCCTCTTTGTTCCCCCTTTTAAAGATAAGTAATATATTTGCTCTTTTCCAGTCTTCTGGGACCACATCTGTCCTCCAAAAGTTTTCAAAGATAATTGCCAATGGTTCTGAGATTGCTTCAGCTAAATTCCTTAAGTATCCTAGAATGAATTTATTTCCCTATTTTGGCTTGCATTAATTCCTCCTTGTTAACATTACTTGGGTTGAGTATCTGATCACCATTAACCTCTTTAGTGAAGGGTGAAGCAAAATAGGAATTAAACACCTCATCTTTCTGGATGTCATCCATTATTAGCTCTCCTCCCCCTCTAAGTAGAGGACCTATACTTTCCTTCATCTTAGTCTTGCTCCTAATTGCCTTTTATGTCCCTTGCTAGGTGTAAATCATTTTGTGCCTTAGCCTTTCTGATTTTGTCCCTACATGCTCATGCTAGTCTTTTGTACTCCTCTTTAGCCATTTGTCCATGTTTCCTTTTTGATTTTCAGGTAATTAAAGAGCTCCTGATGGAACCATATTGGCCTCTTATTGTTCTTCCTATCTTTCCTTTGCATCAGGATAATTTGCAGTTAGTTGTGCCTTTAATATTGTCTCCTGGAGAAATTGCCAGCTCTCCTGAACTCCTTTTTCCCTCAGGTTTTCTTTGACAAGAACTTCAAGCTCTTGCTTTGTAATGCATTGGTATTGGTATTGTAATGCATTGGTATTATCTTTATCACCACTAGCCTGTATTTATGTATAAACATCTACATGGTGAATGGCACATGGAATGGATAAAATTGATAGTTTTCCCACCAGCAAAGAGAAAATGGGAAATAATGAGACTTTCTCCCTTTTGCTACTTGGAATAATTTTCTTGTGTCTAGACAGCATAATTTCTTTCCTTTCCATTTCCCCTGTAGCAACGTGGGACTCACCCCTGAAGCACCTCCTGCTGGTTGTCTCTGGGAATTAGCTCATCCAGCCCTTGGAGCGCCCTCTGCAGGCTGGTGTCCCACTGCCACTTGGCCTCCCATGTCCCTCCCAGACCCAGTGCCCTGCTATCTGGGATGCTGCCCCCTGGCTGTACACCCTTCAGTCTCAGGGTCTCCCCTCCCCAGGGAACCCCCACCCACTATCCTCACCTCACCTCAGTATAAGGCTACTGCCAGTCATCATCTAGCCCCAGCACCCTGGGATAGACTGCAGTTCAGCCTACTCATCACTGGCAAGGTGGGGTTGGGACCTGCTGCCTTTGCCTAACCCTGGACTGCCCTCTGCAACCCCCAGTACCTATTTGCCTTATGCTAGGCCACAGTCTGGGGTTTTCCAGGCTGGAGCTCCCCAGCTCCTCTGCCTTTCCCCAGCCCTGCTCCACTCAGGTACTCTGTCTCTAGCTCCCTGCAGCCAGGCCTAGCTCCCTCTACAGCTAGAGAGAAACTGTCTGTTCTCCTGGCTCAAAGCCTTTTTACAGAGGCTAGCTGTGGTCTGTTTGAGGCATGGCTCCCAGCTGTGCCTACTTTCCCACTCAGCCTGGGAGCTGCTTGCCCCAGCCACAGCTCTTTGCTGGGCTGTTCTAAGCACCTCAGGGCAGGAGCGGGTGACTACCGCGCTACATCCCCTACTCAGGACACGTGGAACTTTAAAGTTGACTAAACAAAACACGTTTTGAGTGCTAGCTAGTTTACTTTATAACAAATCATTTACCACTGCTAGATAATCTAAGAAGCTTTTTTCCTTTCCCATTTCTTGCCTGGATGTTTCCCTACATCATTAGCACTTGTCTACACTTTTGATCACCCCTCCTTTCTCATAAACTTGTGCTGGCCTCTTCGCCTGTTTTGTCACTGGTCCCTGCACAGAGTGAGCTTCCCTGCAATAAAATGGAATAGATATAGATATAAATATTGGTAACTATCTTTTTTTTCAAAATGTTTTGTATGGAAGGGATTCAAATAAATATTTAGGCTTTCTTAAACTAGGCTTGGCCTGGATCTCTTCAGTGGCAAAGCCAGAGATAAAAAACAAGCTCTGTCGTAGACAAAGAGCATAAAATTTTCTACAGAGGCAGCTATTGCCATTTTGTGCATTGGTAATCTATCTCATCCAATTGGTACCAGATGAGGCGAAGGTGGGAAGTTTCTCTGCAAAGGAGCAGAAGAAGCAAGCTGGAGAATACCCCCTGCAAAGTCAACTGAAGATCACATGCTACTAGCATTTCAGGAAAGCACTTTGTTCTGAAAGGTTAATGATTCAAAAATACGTGTCTGGCCAATGCAAGGGAAACCCACACGTAATATCCCATTGCACAAAATTAGGAGTTAGGGGGAACTGTTGGCGCTTTGATACCTAGATCAAGAACGCCTCCAGTGTGTGACTAACATAAATCCTCCACATTCTTTCCTTAATGTGAATTCTCAGCATGCTTTTATGCTTCATGACTGTTGCAGTTCTTAAACTTGCAGCAATCGACTCATGAAAGGGCTGATTTAAAACTGCTGCTCTCATTTAGTATAAAAATTTAAAATTGCTTCATGTCTTTAGAACTGTTTGTTCAGGGGCAGTGCTATGGGGTAGACTATGCTACTGCTATTTTTGGTGCATAATATTTCTGCCTTTGCTGTCAGCACTGGGTCAGCGGATTGTGGTGTTCTGGCAATAAGCTAGTTAGTGTGCTGCGGGGAGAAGTTGACAATGAAACAGTAATTAATGCAGTCTTCCTGTATTCCTGACTAAGACAGAACATCAATAGAGATTAATATAATTGTAGTTGACTGAATTAAATGTGGCTTATGTTGGTGATGAGACTTTCTGTTTGATAATGCTTATATTAAGTGGAATTAAGTTGAGGCTGAATTAATCCATTGGAAGTGTGACTTCAAACTCTTTGTATTTGACTCAGAACAGTAAGTCTAAATCTGGTTTCTAAGAGAGTAAGCAGATAGTCTGGCACTCTGTCTGTCAAATTTCTTATTTCTGTGCCAGTAACGATTATGGACCAAGAGGTCTATCCTCTTCCCATTATGTACATGTAATCTCTTGACACTAATGGGAGGTGTATGGAAAAGGGAGGGGACCCCTTTTAGGACCCTATTTACATTCAGAAAATGACCTTGTGGAAATGGTTGTAAGTTATTTCCCTTCCCACAATAACTGAGGCTCCTGTGCTAGAGTCAACGGGTAAAACAGTTTCCCCACCATCAGATGTACAGTCAGCCACTCAATCTCAATCATGCTAAAAACGGTGATCATTCTTGTCTTATCTTTGCTAGCAACTAACCTTATATACCCCAACTGAGGAAGGGCAAAGGGGATAGGTTGCCGACAATCACTGTTGGCAGTGGGTTACTTTCTCAACGCTGCCTCTCTGTCTGTGAAGAGTATTTTTCAAACCAGCCCAGCAAAGCACGCGTTTACACATGGAAGTTGCACTGTGACTTGCCTATTGAACCCCCTCTCTTGGTTTCTTGTAGCTCTGACAGTACTGGCATGCGAAAGATGCTGGTGCCAGGCAGTGAGGAGCAGGAAAGGGGCAGCATTCCAAACAACACAGAAGTAACTTGCCCAGAAAGCTACTTCTGGCTATGGGTGGCTCTGACTCCGGGAACACGTCCTTGCAGTGCCTGTGCCTCCCTTCCTCTACTCGTCACCACCCTCCACAGAAACCCACTTTATAAACAAACCTGAACATATTTTTAATAAAAATCCTCTTCACAGCAAGCATTCAGACAAATGTCTTACGAATTTAGGACCAAACTGGTCTGTTTGAGGTAGCTGAAATATTTCTTTAGCAGTTGAATGTGCAGAGGCTGGAGCTTAGCTCTAGATGGTGTTTAGTACCTCACAGACTTTGGGCTCTGTGATCTCATTATGTGCCCAGTGAAAGTTTATGGGAGTTTTGCTGCTGATTTGTATGGAAGCAGAATCTGGAACGGAGGAGGAGAATCAAAATGAAGCTGAACCAAATGCTCATTAATAAAGTGAATACCCTGGGGGGATTTTTGGTGTTGCTTAGATAAGTGGCTCTCAACCTTTCCAGACTACTGTACCCCTTTCAGGAGTCTGATTTGTCTTGTGTACCCCAAAGTTTCACCTCACTTAAAAACTATTTGCTTAGAAAATCACACATAAAAATACAAAAGTGTCACAGCTCACTATCACTGAAAAATTGCTTAGTTTCTTATTTTTGCCATATAATTATAAAATAAATCAATTGGAATATAAATATTATCCTTATATTTCAATGTCTAGTATATAGAGCAGTATAAACAAGTCATAGTCTGTATGAAATTTTAGTTTGTACTGACTTCGCTGGTGCTTTTTATATAGCCTGTTGTTAAACTAGGCAAATATCTAGATGAGCTGACATACCCCCTGAAAGACCTCTGCTTACCCCCAGGAGTATGCATAGCCCTACTTGAGAACCACAGACTCAGATAATGTGAAGAGAGTTCATAGATTCAACCAAGGAGGACAGCGGGGTAGCAGAGGAAGGAAAATTCCAAAATGGTCTAGAACTATTTCCAAATTGAGTCCAATCCTATTTCATCTTTCTAAATGGGTGATGCTTTCCAAAAGTTCCATTTTGGGTATCAGTTTAATAGCCATCATTTGATCATTTAAGGAAAAAGCTCCCACTACTGCTCACAGTGAAAACTACCTCTTCAGGGTATATAAAGATCTAACTTGGGAAAGAAAGAGCTCTATCCAAAACCCATTTTTTAAGACGCTCTTGCCATGTCTTTATCTTAAACAGCTGGCAGATTCTTCTAAAGGATTCCTGTGTCCCATATCTCGTCAGCTTCTCCGTGGCTCACTGAACCAGTGGTTCCTGTTGACAGTGTTTTTAAGGGCTGAAATCTGAGTCCCTAAAATTAGGCTCCTGAATCCATGTATAGCTGCTTACGTACAAGTGGTCTAACATCCCCCATCCCACTCGGTATTGAGCACCCACAAATTCCACTCAAGTGATTTTAAACAGACTAGTTAACTAGTGAAAAAGGTTGTGGACATTTATGTCAGTTCAAGAATGGCTTGTTTTCTATTAGCTGAAGTCAAGCTAAACTGCACTAAAGCCATTAGTAAGCTGAAAAGGGAAGCCTGCTCAGTAGTTTCCTCTGGGTTAACTAAACTGCAACAAACTTGTGTGTAGATAGCTTTTTTAACTGGATCACAGTAAAAAGAGGTTTCTTTGTCCTCTTGTGGGTCTGATGTTCACAACTGAACACCTTCAAGTGTACGGTAATTGCACAGGCAAAATAGGCATTCAGGTGCATCTAAACAGGGTCTTTGTGTAAATGGTCAGGGGGAGCTGTGAATACTCCCATGTGAAAATACCTGCTTGTGAAAGTCAAGACTCTGTTTCTTGGCATCATTCTATCTGGATTCAGAAATCTTTTGAATACAAACAGAATAGATAGTGTTCCAGGAATGTGACTGGGAAGCTTGGATAGTGCCAAGCACTGTTCAGGCCTGGCCTTGTCTTATCTTCCTTTCTACTCCTCACTCCTTCCAAACAAAAGCTCATTGCACAGGGACCTTTATTTCCTTTAGTCTGTAGCACCTTCAACTTCATCAGCTTGCTGTAAGAGGGGTATTTCTAACTGTATTCTAAACTAAGGAACTGAGCTTTTAGCTTGCAAAACATGGGCTAATCATGACTAATGCAATCAAATATATGTGAAAATACTCCACAGAAGGAAGTGTGGCATGAAACAATGTTTATTAAAAAGGACTGTACAGACACGCTGAACATTTAGCACATTACTCCAACTGGGCACAGGAGTATAATATTTAAAACACAGAACCCATTGAAACTCAAGGCTAGCACTAATGAGGGAAAGGCAGAAGGCTCTCAAATAAGGATGAACAGTGTCTTTTGTATTTTACTTACTAGGGATGTTAGTTAACTCTTACCTGAGCCCTGCTGGAGCAGTCTGATCTTAGAAGCAAAACAGCTGGGGCTATACTTGCAGAAATGGCCTCTAATTTTGTAACTTGAAGTTGAAGGCAGGTTCATTTAATTGCAAGCATGCCTGATGGTAGGGTTGCCAACTTTCTAATTGCAGAAAACTGAACATCACTGCCCCTTCCCTGAGGCCCCGCCCCCCCTCACTCCATCCTCTCTCCCTCCGTCGCTCCCTCTCCCCCACCTTCATTCACTGTCACCAGGCTGGGGCAGGGGGTTGGGGTGCGGGAGGAGGTCAGGGCTCCGGCTAGGGGTGTGGTCTCTGGGGTGGGGCTGGGGCTGAGGGGTTTGGAGTGTGGGAGGGGTCTCCGGATTGAGGATGGGGTACGGGCTCTGGGCTGGAGGTGCGGGCTCTGGGCTGGGGGCAAAAATGAGGGGTTCAGGATGTGGGAGGGGGCTCCAGGCTGGGGCAGAGGTACAGGAGGGGGTGAGGGCTCTGGCTGGGGGTATGGGCTCTGGGGTGGGGCCAGGGATGAAGGGTTCAGGGTGTGGGAGGGGGCTTAGGGTCGGGGAACAGGAAGGGGTTTGGGGTGCGGACTCTGGGTGGCACTTACCTCAGGCAGCTCCTGGGGAGTGACCACATGTCTCTCCAGCTCCTAGGTGACGGTGAGACCAGGGGGCTCTGCGTGCCTGCAGGGGCTGCCTCCGCGGCTCCCATTGGCTGTGATTCCCAGCCAATGGGATCCGCAGAGCCTCCTAGGCGGAGGGACATGCCAGCCACTTCGTGGGAGCTGGCTATGGAACCTGCCTATACCGCCAACTGGACTTTTAATGGCCCGGTCAGCAGTGCTGACCGGAACCGCCAGAGTCCCTTTTCGACCGGGTGTTCCGGTCAAAAACTCAACATCTGGCAACCATCAGTTAAGTCCTGAGCCCACATATTAAAATATGAATTGTCATAGGTGCAAAATTAGAGGCCACTGTTGATCTGTAGAGGCTTTTACTTTACCAGAAAATACAGAAATTATATAATAAGAACTATTGTGCAGATAGTTTGCTCATATGCCTAAAAAAAGCAAGAAATCAATAAGGGTGTCATTTCTGAAAAATTCTGGATGGGGGGGGTGACAAAATTGAGTCGTCATATAGAAAATTATATGTGATATTATAATCCTGCAAATTCTGGGTGGGGAGGGGGATTGCAAAAAACGGAAGACATAATGGAGCATACAGACCTATGAGAAATCTCGGGGGACCACTACCCCCCTTTCCCCATAGCAAATGAGGCCCCTAAAAATCAATATTTCATAATATAGGTTTGTATAGTCTCTTAACAAGAAAAAAGATGAGTGGAAAAGAAAGGGCCCAGTGCTGTCATGTCAGAAGCCATCCAATAATCTTCCTGCAATCTGCAATAGGGGTAACAGGGGAATACTGTTTTCCCTATGAAAGAACCCCTCTCCCTTAAATACATAAACAACTTTTCACTCCTTGGTGTCATAGTTTGACTTACTACTAGAAATGCACATTATTCATATGGCACAATTTTGTAAAAAAGAAAAAAAATACAAAACCAACAAAGCACGCTATTGATATGGCACTGCTTTGTAAAGAATATGAAAACAGCCATGTAAATACTAATACATGATTGGTATAAACTAGATATGCTACATGCACATATTATAAAAATGTGTTTTTCCTTATTTAAAAAAAAAAGTTAGCTTGTTGAACACGAAGATGCCAGAGACTAGATTTAAAAAGAAAAGTGCAGTGCACTGACAGTGCATCTCCAAGCACTCTTCAGTTCAGTCAGAGCTCTGCTCTAGAAATCCCCAACGAGGAAGTAACTCTGGAATGTAACAGTGAGGTTAGAGTAGTCAGGACAGAGTCTATCCCTTCAGCTATCCACAGGACAGGATGTCACAAGGACTTTACAAATCTACTTTTCTGAGCAAACTACTTCATTGCAGAACCATTTGCCCAATGTCCATTGTCACTACTTTTTGAAGTTATGTATATATGCTATTAACAGGATGGTGCTCCCTCTCATGAATTCAGATTAAGGGCCCTTATGCTGCCTTCTAACTATACACATTTTCCATTAACCCCAACAGGAGTCGCACTATTGAGGGAAGATAGCATATGGCCTTTAAACATTTAAAAGTAGAATACAGCGTTTATTTTTATTTTTAACAAACAGGAGTCAGGACATAAGACTGTCAGTCAATGTCACCACTGCCCTCTACTGAATGGAATGTCAGCTTTGATCAAGAATGTGTCTGATCGGATTACCTTCTAGTGGCTATATCCCACAGAGGCTCTTAGTCCTAATACTAAATCTAACAGAAAAATGCCCATTTATATTGAGTGGTAGAGGCCTGCATTTTCAGAAGCAGAAGGTTCTGAGTGCTCTCGCTGCTGATAGATGTTTATATGGTTATGAAACTATTAAAACACTACAAGATTAACTAAGCTTGCAATAAGTGGCTTACTTCAATAAAATCCCATTGGGACAACTGGGCCTATAACGTTTTGCCTGTTGGGAATTAATCATGAAAAGTAGGTCAAGTTATTTTTTATGCAGAATGATATAAACAGGTGCAAGAAAACCAGACAGAAAAACTGAATTTGTCCAAACTCAAGAGTGTACTGTAAAACTAGTATGTTAGAAACCTGGCCTAACTGGTGGACAAATTAGAGAGGAGAAGAGCTATTTCACCCACCATTCCCTTTGTGGGTCCTTAAAGAAAGAGATTTTGTGGGGAAAATACAGAACAACAGACAGACAACTGAAGCAAGCTTCAACATCCTGGCTGCCACTCCCACCATTTCCTGGGACCCCAAGCCTTTGCCTTCCTCATGCTGAGAGATGTCCAGACCGGGCCAGAGAGAGGGGCTCAGGTGACATCACCACCTCTGTTGGCTCCAGCTGACTCCCAACCACCACCTGGGAGGAAATGGGATCAGACTTTAACAAGAACAACAGCAGCTCCAGCCCAGCTCAACTAACTTCTTCTCTTTTCCCCAATAGGAGCGTTATTACCATCTTTGAGACTGTCCAACAAGGGATTTTTCCTTCTAAAACTCTTTCCAGCTAAAGGGAACAAGGGATGTTGTTAAAATTAAAGCCTTATTTAATACTGCCCATTTCAAATGCTTTAACTGTTTTTCCTTCTTTTCTGTATCTTTAATAAAAGGTTAATAAGATTTTGAATGGTGTGTTTGCCATGGCACTAAGCGGGCTGATGTCTCTGTATAGCAAACTCTGGACAGAGACTGGGTTATGTTAAGACCTTTGGCACATTTATTCCATCTAAATAATACAACCACACAGTCACCCTGTGGCAAGCAGCTGTGGACTTAGGGCAATTCATGTGCTTTGGCCAGCAAAAGCTTTTTATGTGCGCTTGTACAGTCCCCAGTAGCCGGTAAAGTCTCATCACCAGAGACCAGGGTGTGGCTTATTCTGTGTTTAACTAACAAACAAAAATCCTTAATACCGTGGTCCCCCAACTTTTTCTGTCATGCCTCCCCTTACCAGTAATGAAATCTATTCTCCCCCCACCCCCGAG
Source organism: Mauremys reevesii (assembly GCF_016161935.1). Lineage (NCBI taxonomy): Eukaryota > Metazoa > Chordata > Testudines > Geoemydidae > Mauremys > Mauremys reevesii. The sequence goes on along the minus strand of NC_052631.1, from coordinate 81,795,452 downwards.
GAGCTGTGGTCGGGAGACGGGTCAGGGCCCGGGGCTGGGAGTGGAGCTGTGTTCAGGATCAGCAGCCAGGGGCCCAGGCTGGGGCTGGAGCAGAACTGGGGGCAGAGTGGGGCTGGGTGTCCCTCCCTCTCCAGGGGGGCAGGCCTGGCCCGCCCCAAACCTGAACATTCCTCTATGCCCTCCTGGGGGGGGGGGGGGAATGTCCCACAGTTTGAGGACCTCTGCCTTAATACAACCACTCCAGCACAAGTATGGATGAAGGATTGGGGCAATGGAGAGGGGGCAATAAAAATTTAGGGAGGGGGCTCCCTCCTTCTGTAATCCCAAGTGTTATTGAAAAGAATATTTAGTACTTTAGAAATATTCTTAATATTCAAGGCTCTTTAATTTGCACAATCCCCCTGTGAGACAAGTCAGTATTATCAGCCCTACTGAAGAGTGTCAATCACAAAGCAGTTAGTTATGTTCTCAAGGCACCAGGAGTAAATGGTATAGTTGGGATTAGAAACCAGGAGGTTCTAGGTCCCTGTTCTTGCCCTTCCTCAGAGAAGCTACTCTTACTTTGGCTGAAATAAGGAAAGGCGCTCACCCTATATCGGGGGATTCTGATAGATACTCCAGCCAGAGCTCTGTTGGCACATGTGTAGAGCAAGAAGTCAAAGTCAGCTCTGGAGTAGAACTGGTTGGAAAATGGCTTTTTTCTGTGGAAAATTTAGATTTTTGTTGTTGAAAAACAAGAAGTTTTTATAGGCAAGTGCACTCGCCTGGTGAAAACTTCCTTTTGTCAAAAACTCAGTTTTCAACCAGTACTACTGAGGAGTACACAAGTGAAATTCCTTGTGACTTCAATGGGTGTTGTACCTGCCTATTCTAAAGCTGATTTTGACCCATAGTTGTAAGGGGGAGAAGAGGTTTAGAATGGCTAATATTGCGGTCAATGATCACTAAAATCCAGGGTATTTTATGATTTCCCCTGAAGAACTAGGATTAGCTCTTTGGCTCAGAGCCCAGGAAGTCCACAAATGCTGTGGAGGCCCTAGTTAGTTCTTAATTGAATTGAAGTCTGTTTTACGATTGCTGAAAATGGCCTAATTAAGATGCTAAACATAATTTTATATTAATATGGATACAATGGCTTGATCCCCTTCCCAAATTTTAATCCGGTTCTGTAGGAACTGGATAATCAAACCTCATAAAACTGAACTATATGTTGATCTCCCGTGTGCCCATATCCCTATTTTTTCTGGTCATTTCAGACATACCCCCAAATCCTTGGATATGATGAGTTTTACTCTATATCTAGCCCATGTAATCTTGCTGGTTAGGTCAAGGCATGGGTCTCTAGCATAGCAAATGGATATTCAGCAACTTCTGTGCCTCAAGTGGGTTTCTGTTAGGAGAAAATTAGAGTAATCTTTTAGCAACAACTCTCTCTCGCTCTCTCTCAAAAAAAAACAACAAAAAAAACGAACTTGCTGTAGTAACACTTAAATCATTAAGAATATTATAGTTGTATAGCCAGTGCCTGCTTTTTAGCAAAAGATACTGTGTGACAAACAGTGTAGGGCTAGAAAAACACAGGAACATTTTGGCAAGTACAGTAGAGGTACCTTAGGTCTAATGTATTTAACTATGAAACATGTATCCTCAAATATATCTTCACAGGAGGAATCATCTGTCCTTCTCTGCAAAATGCTCATCAGCATTGAGACTACTTGCATTAGAGGTTCCACTTGGCTTAGGAGTCAGAAAGATGGAATGACTAAAATGTTAAAGTGTAGCACCATCAGCACTTCTCCTAAAACCAGAATGTGAGGACTGGATGGAAATTAAGACGGAACAGAAACATTGTGCTTACGTCACATTAACTAGAAAACAGTGGGTAAGTCATACTTAAGTCTGCACTTCAATAAACTGGCCACGTTTACAGTTCTACTGGAAAGGGATTAGGATGGGTCACATGTTTTTTCCATGGATTTTCTGTGTTTCACTCATCCTGTTTCCTCTTGGGTTTTTTGGGATTCCGAGACCGGCTCTTTGCTTTGCAGAGTGGACATATTGGTGCGTTCCGATGAATTTGCTGGTGACATGATAAACAGGCCTGCAACGCAATGTTACATTTTATTAATTTATTTGTATTGAAATAGTGCCCAGGAGTCCCAGTCATGGACCAGGACCCTGTTAGCAACCTATTCCTCTGTGAGGTAATAAACCCATGAAGTTCTGTTGAGACACACTGCTTATTGAGCATGTTACCTGCTCTAATAAGTTAACTTACTGTACAGGAAAAATAAGTAAGGCCTTGCATACTCAGTGGTCAACTGGAACTAAATTCTGCGGCAAGGTTCCTAGATCTTACAGCAACTTCAGGTCAGTTGAAAACTAAAGGATTTATTTAATTAAATTTTCAAACGAATAAAACTGCCAGTGCAGCCCCACTTTATCATTTATTTTGATATTAAATTCAAATTTATTTTGAGCCTTCCCTCACATTTTCAAGATTTTTGTACTGACAATGTCTGACTGTATCAGAAAAATTGTTTAGGAGGCCAGCTGTGATTTCATAGATTTTTAAGTCAGAAGGCACCTCTATCTAGCTCATCTAGTTTGACCCCCTGTATACAACAGGTCATAGAATTCTACTCACTTATCCCTGTATTGAGCCCAATAACTTGTGCTTGACTAAACCATATCTTTCAGGATATGTCTGCAGTGGAGCTGGAGATGTAAACTTCCAGCTCGGGGAGACGTGCCCATGCTAGCTCTGATTGAACTAGTGCCCTAACAAGAAGCCATGTAGCCATGGCTACATGGGTGGTGGGACAGGCTGGCCACCCAAAATACATACGTAGGATACTTGGAGTGGCTAGTCCATCCCGGGCACCCATGTAGCTGCAGCTTCAAGTCTAGTTTTAAGCATGCTAGCTCAGTCAAAGCTAGCACAGGTACGCCTCTCCAACCTGGAAGTTACACCTCCAGACCCAGTAGGCATACCCTCAGAAAGGCATCTAGTTTTAATCTGAAGACATCAAGAGATGGAGACTCAACTACTTTCCTTAGCCATGTCTATACGTACAGCGCTTGCAGTGGCATAGTTGTACCAATGCAGCTGCGCCGCTGCAGCACGTCTGGTGAAGACATTATGCGGACAGGAGAGAGCTCTGCCGTCGGCATAATAAAACCACCTCCGCAAACGGCAGACGCTACGCTGGCGGGAGACACTCTCCCGCTGATATAGCACTGTGCACATAATGCTGGTGTAACTTATGTTGCTCAGGAGAGTGGTTTATTCACACCCCTGAGTGACATAAGTTATGCCGACATTAGCTGTAGTGTAGACATAGACTTAGTAGTTTCTTCTAATGGTTAATCATCTTCTCTGTTAAAAATGTGCGGCATATGTCTGATTTGACACTGGCTTCAACTTCCAGCCACTAGTTCTTGTCATGCCTTTCTCTGTTGGGCTGAAGAACCCATTAGTACCTGATATTTTCTCCTTGTGACAATGTTTCTCAAGCTCAGGAAGCACAGAGAGTAGAAACTGGCAGTACCTGTCCTATGACTGAAGAGTCCCTACGGGGGGAGTCATACAAGATATAGAGCCTGATTCTGAACTCTCACTGACTGGTGCAGCTCGATTAACTTCAGTGGAATTGCCCTTTGTTTACCCTAAAGCAGGCAAAATAAGAATTGGGCACATCATTATTTTCAGTGCTAATTCCTTTATGAACACGATATGTTCCAATAACCCAAGAGAAAAGCCTGTATATTTGACCCCCAAGAGACAACGCCTCACCTTCATTGGCGGTGGCTGTTGTCTGAAAGTGGCTGTCTGTCTGGTGTCCTGTTTCCTAGCCACTTGTAGCTGTTGGGCAGCAGCTGCAGCTGCAGCCAGAGATTCTGGAATGGGAGGTTCCTGTGGTTCTGTCTGCCATTCAGCTTTCTGCTTTTCAAAATAACTATACAAAAACAAACCAAAATTATAATCAACTGCTGGCCTGTCATTTATTTATTTAACAAGCATTGATTTGTAATGACTCTTCTGTGCTAAAACATCATGGGCCAAACTCAACTCTGGTTTTCTTCTTCTAGAATCAAATGACTTGCACCGAGGACTCATTTGGACCAAATTTTTTAAACTGGGATGATGAAAATAGTTAAAATACTACATGTGGCCAAAACCACAAGCCCACCAACAATCATTAATTAAGGATCATCCTAATATAGATGGAGAAGACTTGTCAAATAATGAATTCCATCCACTCTCAAGATCTAGGTTTTTGCAAAGTTTTTAAAGTTAATGGAGCCAGATTTGATCATGTAACTAGTTAGTGGAATAACTATAGCAAAGTTGATATATTATGTTTCAGGTTCTTGTTTTCAAAGTTTTATCTGCAACAACAAGCCCTAAGAAATGTTTTTTATTCTTCATTTTTAATATCAACTGAGATTTTGGAGCACAATTCTGCAGCAAGGGATGAACTGCATAGTTATTAATTTAATATGTTCCAGGGGTAAGAGTTGATTTTATATATTTAAGACCACAGGAGGATCAGGTTATTCATAGTGGATCAGGAAGAAATCTCCATGTCCCCACCCAATAAGATCACATGAGCCAAAGCAGAGAATTTGTCCCCTTCCCTTCAAGCATGAGGGGTTGGTCTCTGCTGGATACAAGGCTAGATGGGTCATTCTCGATAGAAGCATTAACGTCCTCCCTGGTTTTCAAAAAGAAGAGCATATCCTTTATATTTCTTCCATAGATCCAAACATTTGGATTCAGCCACAGTTTACCAGATTAGATTCTGTGATATATTTTTTTTTAACTGCTGCAGCACAAATTTGAACTCTGACCAAGTCTCACTAAAGCCACCCTGTAGTAGAAGACATAGTGTGGGTGATAGTTTTGGGTTCCTCTCCTCTCTTGCATCATATCCATACCTGCTACTCAAATGGAAGGAATGGATCCTTTGGAAAAAGTATCATGTAATGTAAAAAAAAAAAAAAGAACCAAAACCTTAGATTCAAACACCGTTTAATTTGCAAGTCAGAGCTGAGGTTTGCAGCTTTGGCTGATCTAAATGTAACTTCGATCTTTGCCCCATATTCAGACAGAACCCTTCTGGAGGCTTGTAAAAGGCTGGCTAATTTGTGTCGCACATACATGCTTCCTCCACTTTCAATTAATTTTGTTTTTCATGATTGCCTCTGAGTTCCTACATTCCAGCTGGGCCCAGAAACAAAAATGACAAAATGCCAACAGAATCATAACTGGTTACAAGGCGAAATAATGTTTGATCTGGAGACTTACTCAAGAGAGAGTTTCTCTTCCTCCTCACACAGATCTGGCAGCCTCTGCAAGCCCAGAGTCATCCGTAGGGCATCTACGTGCTCCTTAAGGGGCTTGTACTCTTCATGCAGGCGCCGAGTGGACTCCAAGAGCTTGTTGAGGTCATTCTCAGACTGCTTGATGGTGTTCTCCATCTGAAACAGGAGAGGACATTTGCTTAACAGATTGCTCCATTCACAGCTCTCTGATTCACCACCCAGAGGTGGCAGAGTGCAAAGATGATGTTGCCCTTTAGAAAGTGGAGCTTTTCACATTCAGATGGGTGCAGAATAGTCAGACAATGAAATGGACAAATAAGGAGTTAACATTCTGTGGGGCGGAATATGGGCAGGGAAAAAGCAGCTGGAAGCAATTAGGCCAGGCAATGTTTTTGTGTTAAACATGTGAGAGGTAGTGTCAAGAAAGGATTCAGCTTGCACCTCCTTCCTCTGCACAGCAGCCCAGGGAGGCGAATGTGGTAACCGCTTAGCTGGATCACCAAATGCAGGCACTTTGGAAAGATTCTCAAGGAAGGTTATAAAAATAACCTTAAAAAAAAAAAATCTCCACTGGGGCAGGGCCAACTCATTTGCATTATTTCAAGCCTTTCCAAATACACCATGGTTTCAAAAGTTTAACTCTGATGTTGTTGGGTACATGTTCCACTTGGGAAAGAGAGTGAGAGAAGCAGCAGAGAGAAAGAGAATCTGATGAAATCATCGAGGGCAAGTGGGACAGTGTGAAAGAGAAGCAGGGAGTAGAGGGGGTGAGAACATTCTAATGACAAATGAAGGTGGTGTATGTGCCATATATTCAAGGCACCCACTTGTGCCTTCCCACTGTTTGGGAGCTTTTCCATCCCTAATACAGAGCACAGGCTTCCCTTTAGCTCAACATTTTAAAAATACTCGCCCTTAAGAAAAGGAAAAAGTGTGGGTCTAAAATTGCTGGTGAATGGAGTTGCTAATTCAGAATGGTTTTGCAAACCCAGCAGTTCCCAAATCCTCAGCACTCTCCAGTGTACCCCTCTAATAATTAGTCTCCCTATTTTGTAATAATATCCTTCACTCTCCTGCTTGTTTTACTATTTGTATTGCAGCAGTGCTTAGTTGTCTCAGGGAGAAATCGAGGCTCTCTGATTCTAGGCACTATGCAAACATAACAAACCAGGTTCTAGGTGTTAAATTAGGCAGCACTAAGAGGGTTATTTGCTAGAAAGAGTCAGAATAACGTTACTATGGCTGCTGGTACCATTGCAGCAGCAATGGGTTTCATTGTTCATTCCCTTTGACCTAAATCCCTCCCATGTCTATTATTGAAAATCATCTTGCCTGATACAGACAAGCACTAACAGTGACTAACTTGAACTCATTTGATACCATCCATATAATCCTTTCATGCTGTCATGAAAGCTCAGGTTGCATATCTCTAATCTGTCAACTGAATATCCTTAGGACAATCCATATGGAACTATATATAAAGTATATCCTGCCCACAATCCCCCTGCTACGTACCACATTTATGTCAGCATGGATCAGCCGCAGCTCCTCCACATGGGCCATCTTTTCCTGCAGCAGAAGGTCCATCTCCTGCTTGTATTCCTTCAGGTGCCTCTCCTCCGATTCCAGGGCTTCGAACTCTGCCTTCAGGCGTGCCTTGATCTTTTCCATCTGCAAAGTCTTATTCCTACAACCCACCGGAAATTACAAATATAAAGGGACAACTGCCATAATGTCAATGTAAATTCTGTTTGCTCAGAGACATCACTATACAAGCAAATGTGTTCACATCGATAGCAAGGGGTTGGCAAAAGTTGACAAGGTCAGAACTACAGTATATCTGTGGCTTGCAATGTGCAGGAGGTCAGACTAGATGATCATAATGGTCCCTTCTGACCTTAAAGTCTATGAGTCTATGAAAGACTGGGGTGGTTTGTGCAGAATCCTGGAATCAGGGAACTCCTGGGTTCTAATCCCAACTCTGTCACTGGTCTTGTCTCCACTACAACATTTTTATTGTATTGGACAATAGAGTTAGATTACATGAAATTTACCACCATTTAGCAGTTACTGTAGACCAGGACAATTGTGTTCAGCATTGTATCAGTCATAATTAAACCTTAATCACAAGAGAGGAAATTCTAGAGAAATGTTCATTCCTGCTGGGCTTTAAAGGAGCTTCTGAGAAATGGGAGTATAGGATGCAAATGCCAACTATCTCAACAGTAGACTGAGCCACTAAAATGCAGACTTATGCTTTATACAAAGGATGCTCCAAGATATCAAAAGTTCTGATGGCATTTCAAAGCATCTAAAATTCCACCTGCAGTCCACAGGGTAGGCTCAGTTTTCTGCTGACCTCCATCCCGTTTAATGCTATTTGTAACTGCAGCTCCCTTTGTTCTACATTCCAGTTTTTGTTTCTTCTTTTTAAAATGGTGCAACCCCATATTTCTACACATAAAAGCTATGGAGTCTGGAGCAATGTCTTTCCCTCCAAAGCTAGGAGAGAGGGACTGGCTGTTTAAGCAACATAGCCGAGCTATGCTTACTATTAGTTGCATCGACATGGCTTCATGACCATCTCCATTTTAAAACAGTTGCCCAGACAGTCAAGAACCTGTTCTAGTTCCCAATCTAGTTTAGCCAGGCCATGATTCAATTGTATTCCAGTCTTCACTTGCCAAAGACATGATCTTAGAGATGCAGCCCCTGCTTTCATCAGAACTGTGCCCACCAGCTCTGCTATTGTGAAGGCTTTGGAGTTGCTTCTGTTACCCCTCCTCTTACATCCCTTGTGTCCAATTCCAAGAACAAATACAATACCTGCCTAAGCCTCCGGTACTTCTGATCCCTCCCCTGTGCATTTTTAAAGTAGTCTATAGCTTCAAAAGATCGAAAATGAAAACCAGAGGAACTGTGATCATTCTGTTGAGAAATCAAAATCTGACCAAAGAACTTCAAAGGGACCAGGATCAAGTTTTTGGTAACAAATTCTGGCTCCAATCATGAGTTTTATGGGTGGGACTGAGATAACTGCAGGAGATCCAAAATATAGCACCATGGATTATTTTTCTAGGGTGTAACAAACCCATAGCAGAAATGTCCAACACTGATATCAATAAAAGGAGATTTAAAAAAAAAAATCCTGAGTGAAATTTTACATGCTTCCTTGGAACAAAATACAACAAAGTCCTTCATCACATGAGACATTTTAAAAATAGCCTTAAAAATAAAAAAAATCTCCCTCTAGACATTGGATTAATGTTGCTTCTGATCAGCACCATTACACTGGGGAATAGAAAAGCTGGAAGCAGAGATGTGCACAGTAGAAAGCCAGACATGGAATTGGATTGACTCAGAGGTCACCCAGAGACATTTACAAAGATATTCACCTAGATGAATATTTTACAGTTACAGTAGGGTTGCCACCTTTCTAAATGCTGGTAACAAGATCCTTAAGGATCCGCGCCGTACCCTGCCTATTCCACCAAGACCCCACTCTGCCCCCACCTCCATCACTCACTCCTCTCTCCCCCCATCCGCATTGCTTGCAGAATTGTTTCCACGTACCCCCCCGCACACACACCCCTGCCACCCAGCTGGGCTCCCTCTGCTCCAGAGCTGGAATGGGAGCTGCTGCAGCATGACTAGGAGCCTGTGTGCAGGCAGGAGGTAGCCCCAGCTGAACAGGGGCTGGTGTGGGTTAATGACTTAGCACCTCCCTCTACCCCACACAGACCAGACTTTTGATGTCCATCAGTACATCTGACCAGACACTGCCAGGTCCCCTTTTGACCAGACTTTCCGGTCAAAAACCAGGCTCCTGGCAACCCTAAATGGCACCCAGACACAGAAGCCAAAAACCGGACTGTGTGGGTAAAATCTGGACGAGTGGCAACCCTAAGCTATAGGCATGTATATTTCATATGGTATATGCCATGTATTATTAAAGAGAATATTATATATTTTATATAGATACAAACATTTTTTTAAAAGGAAGCCAACTGACTCAGTTTTGAAGAATGAGAATCAGCCCATGAAAGTAAAAATGGCTGGAAAAAACCAGTCAGCTATAAAAGCATTATATCGATAAAAGTCATCCCTAATCAAACCAGAGATCATTTTGTCAAAACAAATGGCTACCTGAATGCATAGATTTCTACAGCCAGAGTTTCAACAAGAAAGTAGTTGCTGACTGGACTTCAGTTCCAGTGGCCCAAATCAAAGTATATTAGGCTCTGTGAAGAATTAATGGTCACTTAAGAGTTTTTAAAACGACCGCAGTAAACTCTGGGGAGTTATTTAGTAATAATAATAAAAGTTGTCATACTTTTTACTTTCAGGATTAATAGTGCCATTTTCTCTATATGAAGCAAACATTCATAACGGATAATCTGATGAAAATTAAGAAGAAAAACATATTATACAACTCTCTATAACTCACAAATTTACAAGAGTTTGGAGAGAAGTCTTTCATCCACTGAGGAGACAGGATGTGCATGATGTCTTAACAGTTTTAGAAAATGAATGCATATTTATTTTATATTAAGATTTATTACTTTTGAGTGGGAGGATGAAGAGAATTAGAGCAACTGGTATTAAAATTGGTTATTCTTACAGTGTTAGGGCCCAATCTTACAGAGATTTACACAAGTGCTTAACTTTATGCACTGTGAATAATGTGAATTTTTCAGTGCACTGTTATTAATTATGTGCTTTCCAGGAGCATCCATAATATGCTCAGCATTCTCACTAAGACAGAAGACAGTCAATGCCCAGAAGAGTTTACAGTCTTAGGCTATGGCTACACTTGCACTTCAAAGCGCTGCCGCGGCAGCGCTTTGAAGCGCTAAGTGTAGTCAAAGCACCAGCGCTGGGAGAGAGCTCTCCCAGCGCTGTCCGTACTCCACCTCCCTGTGGGGAATAACGTACAGCGCTGGGAGCCGCGCTCCCAGCGCCGGGGCTTTGACCACACTGGCGCTTTGCAGTGCCGCAATTTGCAGCGCTGGAGAGGGTGTGTTTTCACACCCTACTGCAGCGCTGCAAATTTGCAAGTGTAGCCATGGCCTAAGGCCCCAGTCCTGCATCCAGATCTGTTAGCACTGAACTCTGACTCCATGTGCCGTGCCACTGGCCTCAACAGGACGTTGCAAAGGAAGAGGGGGTTGCACCAATACATTTGGAAGCACGGTGGGACAGAGGGATTCAATCAAAATATGTGCACCTTTAAATATACATTATGTAATTTTAAAAAGTAAATATATTAACTATACTGTCCCTTATACTTGGTCAATTTCTTGTAGCCATCACAAAAGTAGTAGAGCTGTCGATTAATCGCAGTTAACTCACGCGATTAACTCAAAAAATTAATTGTGATTAAAAAAATTAATTGTAATTAATCACACTTAAACAATAGAATACCAATTGAAATTAAATATTTTTGGAAGTTTTTCTACATTTTCATATATATTGATTTCTATTACAACAAAATACAAAGTGCACAGTGCTCATTTTATATTATTTTGATTACAAATATTTGCACTGTAAAAATGATAAACAAAAGAAATCGTATTTTCCAATTCACCTAATACAAGTACTGTAGTGCAATCCCATGCATCCGACGAAGTGGGTATTCACCCACGAAAGCTCATGCTCCAAAACATCTGTTAGTCTATAAGGTGCCACAGGATTCTTTGCTCTCTTTATTGTGAAAGTGTAACTTACAAATGTAGATTTTTTTTTTTTGTTACATAACTGCACTCAAAACCAAAAAGATGTAAAACTTTAGAGCCTACAACTCCACTCGGTCCTACTTCTTGTTCAGCCAATCACCAAAACAAACAAGTTTGTTTATATTTGCGGGAGATACTGCAGCCTGCTTCTTACTTATAGTGTCACCTGAAAGTGAGAATAGGTGTTCGCATGGTACTTTTGTTGCTGGTGTTGCAAGGTATTTCTTTGCTGTTACTGGTCAGTTTCATTTTCTAGTTCCACTGTGCTGCCAGAATGCAACAACATTGGAGTTTCAGGGGACTGTTCCAACCCAAACAATTAACTTTTAATATTAAAAAACAAAAGTACACCTGAATTATGAAGATATTTCCATTAATATTAGGAAATTTAAAATATTTATTTTTGAAAACAAAAACTTAAATTTGAGACCTAGCCTAAATAGTTGATTTTGCTTTCATTTCTATTCTTTTCCATTCTAAGTTCCTATACTGCCCTCCTCAGCATACTGTCTGAGGGCTTGTCTACATTACAAAAATCAAGCTGACCTCGAGCCCCCGAATTAAGTTGATTGAGCATGGTGTGGCCACGTACTTTGTCTCGATGGAGTGCGTCCTCGCTAGCAATGCCTGCATCGATGCACAAAGCAGTTCATCGTGGGTAGCTATGCCCAAGTGCAACTTTCCGCAGTGTGTGTTGGGAAGTTTGTGCAATGCCTCATGGGACCAAAACATTGTCACAGGAGAGAATGGGAACATTGCATCGGCATCCCATGATGCACTGTGCTCAATGGCAAACAACCCAGTGGTTTTCGCACCTTAAAACCGCCGCGCATGCACCATAACCCCAGCCTGCTCAGTTGTGCACTCTTGCTGTGAGCATCTCAAATACCTCGCACCTTCTCCTGCAGTATTTCCAGAGCCAAAGTAGGGTCTTCTGCATGAAACATAGCGATGTCCTGCAAGCAGCCCTGCTGCAAGCCATTGAAGAAAACAATTCACAATTGCTGCTGGCAGTCACAGAGCAGCTGAACTCTGTTAAGCACCGTTTCTGGTCCCGTGGAACAAGCACTGATGGGTGGGACTGCATCATTTTGCAGGTATGGGATGATGAGCAGTGGCTGCAGAACTTTCAAATGCAGACGGCCACCTTCCAGGAACTTTGTGCAGCCCTTTCCCCTGCCCTGCAGTTCAACAACACAAAAATGAGAGCTGCTCTGACAGTGAAGAAGCACGTGGTGATCACTATTTGGAGGCTTACAACACCCGACGACAGTTACTGGTCAGAGTAGGTAAATCAACTGGGGGAGCTGCTGTGCTCCAATTATGCAGGGCCATTAACCAACTTCTGCTACGAAGGGTAGCGAGTCTGGGAAATATGCAGGACATAGTGGATGGTTTTTCTGTGATGGGGTTTCCTAATTGTGGTGAGGCGATAGATGGCACACATATCCCCATCTTGGCACCAGACCACCTTGCCAAAGAGTACATAAACCGAAAGGGATACTTTTCAATGGTGTTGCAAGCACTGGTGGATCACAGGCGGTGTTTCACCAGCATCAACGTAGAATGGTCGGGAAAGGTTCATGACGTGAGCACTTTTAGGAACTCGGGTCTGTAAGAAAAGCTGCAATCCGGGACTTTCTTTCCAGATCACAAAGTGAACACTGATGACGTTGAGATGCCTACAATTATCCTGGGGGACCCAGCCTATCCCTTGCTCCCATGGCTCATGAAGCCATACACTGGCCATCTGGACAGCGGTAAGAAACGGTTCAACTATAGCCTCAGCAAGTGCAGAATGGTGGCTGAATGTGCCTTTGGTTGTTTGAAAGGGCGCTGGAGAAGTTTCCTAACAAGGTTGGACTTTGGCCCTTGGCCCGTGCCGCTTCCAGCGGATCCCATTGGCCTACAGCAGCGAACCAGGGCCAGTGGGAGCCGCGATCGGCCGAACCTGCGGACACGGCAGGTAAACAAACCGGCCCAGCCCGCCAGGGGCTTTCCCTGAACAAGCGGTGGAACAAGTTTGGGAACCACTGAATTAGAGTATGGTGGAGCCTTTTAAGTACATCAAATTTGTCTATGTACTTTAAAATAAATCAGGCATAAAAGTACAAATATCCAGAGCTTGTGATTTCTTATCTGGCCTATTTTGGGCCAAAACCAACATGCCTTTTTCACCTGATCTGTCCCAGTTAAATGCGGCTGTCTATTTAGGTCAATATGGTAATCAGGATTTAGTTCTCTGATGTAGAAGGATTCTTAGATTTCACAGATCTTCATTTCGCTTTCATAATTTACAAGGCCAATAACTACAACAGCAAAGTGTGTCAAATTAAATAATTACAGTTAAATTCACCTTTGAATCAAAAACGTAATGTACTTGATGTTCCCAAATACAAAGTATTGTAAGAACCAAGCAGAAAATAAATCATATATTTAAATCCAATTTTACAACAATCAGGTCTCAACAGAACTTCTAACAGGTTGATGATCTGTTTTAAAAGATGACAATTATGGTAGTTGAGCACAGAAGTTTCAGAGCCTCAGTATTAATCCGGAACATGTTCACTGTCCTGTCTCTCATTGTATGTGTTTTGGTACGCTATATACAAAAATAATTTGAGGCCTATCTTGCCACCACTATTCATGTGAGCAGTCTTTGCGTGAGGAAGGACTTGGCCCTTGTATGGTAGAATAATTTGCTTCTACATACTCAGACAGTATTCCAACTAGGAGATTTTGTTAAAGGTGTAATGACTATAAAAACTATAGTAATTGAATTGTTGCTTATTCTGTGGTTTGATTTCAGTTTCTTTTCTCAATCGATTAATACAGGTTTAAAACTGACCATGTGACAGTGACTTTTTTATTCTTTGTTTTATTGATTTCCCCCTCCCCACCCGCACTCCACAGATAACCTGTCTCTTACATTTTCCTGATACAAAAATAAAAAACACAACTCAGCATGCTGATAAGCATGGTATAAATACCTACATATATATCCCAGTCACAGCTATTTGTTCTTCTTCTAGCTACTTTCAAAATTATTGCACTATTCCTTATTACATGCTTTTGCTATTAAATGCACAAATTAATGTTAAATGCATGCAACTCAGGCAGTAACCGGAACATCATGTTCATAAACTAAAAGGCGCAAACTGAGCATTTAAAACCAGACAAAATAATCCACCCTGGTGCCATACATTGTTGCTTATGATTGACTATTCCTGCAACATGTCCTGTGACTCACTCTATGAAGGCCACTATATAAAAATTAATGGTATATTGGATTGCACTGAAGAGTAGAGAGACCCAGCTTCCTGCCTTGCTGGTAAACCTCTTTAAGGGAAAGCAATAGCAGCCTTAGTGCCATTGTATCCCTGCTTCATCATCATCATACCACCCTATGCCACCAATAACTCCTTCAGAGGAGAGGACCACCATCAACATCAGGAAGGGAACAGGGAAAAGAACATTCACCAGTCTGACTTCACACAACACCCTTAACCCTAACTCCTTCCTCCAAATGGGGGTGAGAGAGAGAAAGAGAAAGGTGTCAGCTGGTTAAGCAGATCTCCCAAGATGCAGTTTTCTTTCCTTTCAATCCTTCCCCACAAGAACCCCCCCAAATTCCTCTGCAAGCCACAACACTGTTGCAATGCATACTACCCAAAGCATTAGCTATACAGACACTTTTGCAGGGTATTATAAGTGATTCCAGCCAAATCAATAAATTTTATTTAAACAAACAAACAAAACCCCACTTCCTAACCCTACCTCCCTGATTTCAAAGCAGCTTCTGTGCTCTGGATGCATATTTGGCTCACGTACATACATTATATTCTGTAATTTTCTCCCCCACCTCCCTTCAAACATTCCCTAGATGCAGCCACCCAGAAGAATGCTAGGAATGAATGAGTAAAAATAAAAAATACTAACAGTTTACTAGAATAAATAATAATTAAAAAAACACAACCGCTTTAAAACAGATCTCCAGTTGTTCATTCATAGCTGCCACCTTCCTCCCCCCGCCCCCTCCCCTTTTTATTACTTAAGGCTAATCTCTGGAAATACATGACAATCACCGCCCCGTAATGCATGTTTCACGGCACCCACTCTCAGCAGATAATTTTTGAAAGTAGGAAAAGAAGCATCTCCAGCTTTCATCCCAGGGTTTTTCGTTGCGGTGTTTATTTTATTTTATTTTGTAACAACAGTAGATTCTTCAAATCGGTGTAGCTCATTCACTCCGTCAAGGAGAGGGAAAATAGCTTAGTGTTACTGATGCTGCACAAAAGAAAACATACCTGATCTCTTTGATGCTTTCCAGTTTGCACATGATTTCTTGCTCATCAGCCATGCTTTTCACTCCAATTTAAGCCTCCCGTGATGTACAAAATGCCAGCCCCCCAAAAAACAAAACAAAACAAAAATCAACTCATACAATAGACACAATGTAGCCACCCACTCCGGGTATATGGACTCTGAGCCTGTGCGGTATAATTTAATGGGAACTATGGGAGTTGGAGTCCAGTTCCTTATTGCAGCCGAGGCCTGTGCAAGAGGAAAGACTACAACGCCCATAAGGCAGAGCAGAGCTTTCTTACTCCTCTTCCTGCAGCCACACTTTAAATCAATTTGTCACAGCTAATTATGTCAAAGGTTGCTAGTAGTGTAAGGGAGCCGAATTCCTCCCCCTGAGGGCTGTGGGTTGCTCTTTTAACTGAAACGATACACTGACGTATAAATGACTACTGAGAATCACTTGGAAACATTCATGATTTTGAGGAAAAGGTAAATTAAACCACACAGAAAAAATGCTCTGAACAGTTTTGAGAGACAGGCAGTTTCATGTTTGACATTTTAATTGATGCTCAGTTGTCCAAAGATATGCAGAGGCACTGAGGTTTCTTTGGGATTTTGTTTTCACTCTCAGTCAATACAACGGACAATATAAGTGATACACAAAGAAATAAATCACAAATGTAACCTTTGTTATTAAAAATTAAGATTTAGAGTGATCCTCAGGCACCTTTCATCTGAGGCTCTCAAAGAGATATACATACATTGATGAATTAGTCTCACAGTCCCCTATGAGACTGTTAATTATTTTTGTCTGGCTTCCACAATGTGTTATCTGCAATGTAGACAGTCACAAAGACAAGGGGTGAGATTTTCCAAACATAAATTACTTAGGTTCTCTCCTTTTGTCCTGAAGAATTTATGAGCAATAAACTGCACTAGTGGACCCATATGTGAGCATGGGGCTCCCCATTGGTGTTGGGGGGTGTCACTCCACGCAGAGCTTATTATAGGTTCAGGGCCTAAATAGGCAACAGAGGGCCTGATTCTGCAAACACCTACTAATGAGTGTAACTTCACTCACATGGGTACTATCAGTGAGACTACTCGCAGGAGTAGTGTTTGCAGGATAAACCCAAAGAATGAGGAGGAAAATTCCAAAGGCCTTGGTTTAAACATAGGGAAACTGAGTCACAGAGAGGTGAAGGGATTTGCCCAACGTCCCATAGCAATCCAGAGGCAGAGGTTAGAACAGAATCAAGATCTTGCTGCCAGGCCATTCCCTGAATGACAAGCCCAGTCTTCCTCTGCTTTTTTGCTGCACGAAGCCTCAGCATTAAAATTGCTTCTCATCACTGACTCCCCATCCAAACATAATTGAGTAAAAGCAGGTTGTCCACAATGCATCCTGCATAGAATACTGGTTTCCGTGTATGGTGCATGACTGAGCATCTTGAAAATCTGTCCTGGATGATTTTGTTTGCATGCTTTTGCTTGTTTTTATGGGGTATGTGAGTGGTTAGGTTTGCTTATAGAAAGAGGGGGAAAGAGTTATAATGATTACCCTTGGTTTCTATTACATTAATAATAATTAGTAATTAAAATAGTTTTCTTGGCATCTTCACAAATATTAATTAATTGAGTCTCACAGCATTCCATTAGGCAGTGGCAATGAAAATTAATTTCACACCCAAATCCCCTTGAATGCTGTAGATGTTCAGACCTGTACCCAAACTTTGCCTGAGTTGCTATCACTCACTTTACAGATGAGGAGATGGAGGCACAGTGAAGTTAAGGGACTTACCCAAGTCCATGCTGTGAGTCAGTAGCAGGGCTGGGAGTAGAGCCTTAAACTTCTACTGTCCAGTCCCCTGATTCAATCACTAATCAAACTACCTTTTGATGAATAATGTATCTGAACACGATTATACACACACACACACATATATACACATTGTAAATCATTTAACTGTGATACTAAATTACTTTTAGAAATGGAGTCCTATTACTGAATAATTCTACTTTGCACTTTTCTTCTGAACTCCTCACAGTGCTTTGCAAAGATGGGTAAGAAAGAGAGCCACAGAGGGTATGTCTACATTGCAAAGACCCATAGCAACAAGTCTCTGAGCCCGGGTCAACTGACTGGTGCTTATGCTACTGGGCTAAAAATAGCAGCATAGACATTTGGACTCAGGCTGGAGCTTGGGCTCAGAAACCTTGGGCGGGGAGGGGAGCATCTTGGAGTCAGGGCTCCAGCCACTAATTTTGATACTTGACTATGGATTTAAGTGTCTAACTTTTAGGCAACCAGATGTCCATCGAATCTGGAAACTGTTGTCTATCTGTAGTATCATAATGGGTAGCTGTGAGCATTTGTGCGGCTGCTGGTCTCCTCTGAAGAGATTGATCTGTGTTCTCATGGAGTTCCTGATGTACGTGTGTCAAACAGTGCTAGTTGTGAGGAATATTGCCATTTATAAACTGGCATGATAAGGAAGGCCACAAATCTCCTGGGTACTCAGCTAAGCTGGAATTAAACCACAAAAGAAATTTCACCTGATGTCTCTGTGCAAACAATACACATGGTCTGAAATAAATGGGCAACAGCCAACAGCAAAGAAATATATTGGAAAATTGGGCACAGAAAGGTGTAAATTATACTTCCTTTCACCAGCAAAGCTACCTGAATGGCAAGGCAGATTCACCCTTATTGAAGAGATGGTGGCATCTATCTCAGCCCTCTTATGGGTCCCTCACCAGGAAGCGGGTGGTATGTTTAACTTCCACTGGGGCTTTCTATTAGCTCTGCCAATAGGTGAGTCTCCAAAGAGCCTATGAATACATGCTGATTGCCCTGGACACACACCTTTTCTGCCCAGCACCATCTTATTTTGATGCTGAACCCCTTGGTAATTGGAGTTGAAAGTATTTTGGACCACCATTAGCTGGATTTTTTTTACCGTCTATCCAAATTAAATATGGGATGTCAACATGTGTGATGCGGGACCAATCTATCAATACCTGGACCCCAAGAGAGGTGTGAATTTTGAATGGTGAGAATAATTAACCTTTGGAACAATTTACCAAGAGTTGCAGTGGATTCTCCATTGCTGACCATTTTAAAATCAAGATTGGATGTTTTTTCTAAAAGCTCTGCTCTAGGAATTATTTTGGGGTGGTTCTATAGCCAGTGCCATACAGGAGGTCAGACTAGATGATTACAATGATCCCTTCAGGCTTTGGAATCTTTGAATTCCATGAAAAGTTTGACAAATGGCAACTCTAGTCCCCAAAACTCCAGCTTGTCACCTCCTAAATTCAGCCTGAGCTCCACTGATCCAGGAAGCATAAGAAACTAGTTCAGTTGTGAAATTTCTCGAGCACACAAGGCTGATATCAAATCCCCCCACACATTGTAGCTTTTTATTAACCTCTTTCTTAAAAGAAGTAACTTGGAGCTTAATCCTGAATTCTTTGTATACTCTCAAATCCCTATGAAGTCAGTGGGAGTGTGTGATGAGCAAGGAATGCAAGAGCAGACCCCCGGATAATTTTAGAAGTGGATTTTTTTAATGGCAAAAACTATTAATCTTCATCATGCACAAATGGGCTGAATGATTTCCCCTCTATTTTGTTTGCTGTCTTCTCCAGTCAGCTGTTACCTCTCAATTGTTCTCTGCAGAAAATTGCTCTTTTCCAAGTGTGGTTCACCCACTTCTATTTGCCACCGTTTTCCCCACATGTAGGCCTTTGGAGCAGGGATCCTATATTTATATTTGCCGTTGAAATGTCATGCACTCCTATAATGCCATAAAGCAAACACAAATCTTAGAATGTAACCAGTTAGTGATATTTTAATGGTCTAAATAACGGTTGTCAGGGTAAAGAACTTGTGACTGATTTTGAAAACTCTCCATGCATTGAAGTCAGTGGGAGTTGCCATGTGAGATTTGTGTAGTGAACAGAAGGCTTGAAAATCAGACCTCTTTCATGCCAGTTTTCTACCCAGAGTCCAGTTTGTAGGAAAGTTATAAACTGAAGCTATGAATGGGAGGAGAATGGGGCTCTCCAGCGGGAGGGAATAAAAAGCCAGGCTTCAAAGGTGAGGTGCCCTGACACGGATCCTGGGTCTGAGGAAGAATGGTCCTGGGGAATAGACTGAACAGCCCTGAGCTAGGAACTCTAAGAGCAGCCACTCCTGGGGAAAAAGCTTGGATTGAACTTCACATGGTCTTATTTTTCATTTGTTTGTTAATAAAGTCAAGCCCCAGTAAGGGGGTGAGTTTTGAGTCTATATGGGGCAGGCAGACTGGCTTAGAACAGCTAGGAAAACCACCTGCTCCCAGGGTATAGTGGTGGAAACATTGATGCACTCGTTGCATTGAATCTTGGAAGGCTTTGATTTTATTATAATAATTAATTAATTAATTAATTAATAATGTGTAGCTCTTATATAGTAATTTTCATCTTTAGATCTCAAAATGCTTTACAATGGAGATCAGTATCAGTACCCTCCTTTTATAGATGGGGAAACTGAGGCACAGAGCAGTGACATGCCCAAAATCAACTAGCAGGAGCAGCGGCAGAGCTGGGAATTGAATTTTTATCAGCAAGGGTCTGGTTTTTTTAGAAATGCTAAGCACTCACAACTGCCACAACATAAATAGAAGTGGCAGTACCTCTGAAAATTCAGGCCTAAGTTATTATTAGTTGTATTGCATTAGCATCTAACAGCCCCCTTTGGACCAGCACCCCATTGTGCTAAGCATTGTACAAACACAGAACAAAAAGTTCTGTGGCCCTTGCCCCAAAGAGTTCTAAGTTTGAGTATAAGACAGGTGGATACAGGAGACAAGAAAGCACAAGGGAATTAGGATACAATACTGGTCAGCATGATAGGTAGTGGTCTCAGCGCACCCAGCAGATAACTAACCAAAAGGCAGTAACTGTCCATTTTTCCCTTCTCACAAAGACAAAATATGATGATTATTATTAATAATAATCTAATTGTTATTCATTATTGTTAATACTCTACATTTACAGGAAAGGAAAGATAAAAACCCATGTTGCACTTGTAGATAATGACTGCCCTCTCTTTCTATCAGTTCAGACTGGCAGTCAATTAAGATATTAATATGGGAAATTACAATTATTATTAAATATTATTTTATTTCCAAGTCTGCTATGAATCTTCAAGGTAATAATGTTGAGGATTTATCGGTAATATGCAAATATAATTTATGTAAATTCACTCCTTGTGGCCATTGCAGAAAAAGAAGAATTTCTCAAATAAAAAAATGAATATATAGCATTTGTGAATGGTGGCGATGCTTTGGTGATTTTGATCAATATTTCAGGACTTTCCCTTATGAAGCTGCCATGCCATTTTCTTACACATACACACATACACACACACAAAGGGGGGAGGGGTCCACAACCATCTTCTTTATCATTATACATCTTTTATACTAAGCTGGGATATTCAAGGCCTGATCCTCCTTCTACTGAAGTCAATTGGCAAACGTCCATTGGCTTAAATAGTGTAGGATTGGGCCCTTTGTGAGCTGTGTGTTCAAAAGAGGCAGGCTTCTTTGATGCGTGATTTAAATGGATGAACTAATTGATTTGAGGGGGTAGAAGGAAAGTTAGCTGCGGTGGGCCAGCCAATCTCTTGTTGCTAAGACACTGAGGGAGCGAGAGCAGTTGGGGTGAGGAAATGACAGCATGAGAAGGGATGATGCCATATAAAATATGAGACATGAGTGATGAGAACCCCACTCTCCCAGCATGAAGGATAATTATTCAGATTTTTATTTATTTTCAGATATGAGCTAAAATTTGCAGGTTGAAAAATTAAAACACTGACCTTGTAGCTTCATAGTTCACCAGTGATTTCAACGAGATTTTAAAAGATATTCACAAATTGTGACAAAATATTCAGATTCTCGGAAGAGCAAGGAGTCTTCTCATTAGCTACAGCAACAGTCTACCTATTTCAAGTGATGTTCAGGTGCTAATGGACTCTGAATTGGCTGTAATGTTTCCTTCATTTATTCTCGCAGACTTGCACCTATTGACTCTTTTGTGCTGACCCTTAGCTGGACAACATCAGGTATACTTCTAGTGCTCTCTAAATAACAACAAAGGGATTAGTCCTGTAGCTAATATTCAGGCAAATGAACTTATGTCTTTTAAAACCAACTGATGTTAAATTTAATGCACTCTTTTTGTTGTTTGTTGTTTTATTCAGGTTCATATACTGCACCCAACCCTGTGGTATTGCAGCTTCTTCCAAAAATGTAGTAAGGGTCATGACTAGCATCTGTTGTGTAGTGATTCTTTTTTTCTCCCTTCCTCTCCCCAGAGGGGGAAAGCCATGTGAGAATTTAACATTTTTATTGTATTTTATTTTATTAATACTTTCTTATATATGTGCTGTGCTCTGTGTTTATATTGGCAAAAGCAAAGTCTAAGACATGTGGCTTGTGCTGAGAATGGAAAGTGGTAAGGTTTCAGGGTTTTTAGATTTTTCAGGAGTTCATTATCCTGTCAGAGTCCATTCTGCCATCTTGGACAGCCCCCTGAGAAAGCTCTGTCTTCTGCACAGACAAGCTTTATCTTCAGCTCTGTTAGAGGCTGAGAGTCTTGTCCTTATTAGGGAGGAATTTAAAGAGAACACCGCTGCTTCTCTGAAGGAGCAATTATTAGAATTGTCAGACATGACAGGGTCAATATAAAGTTTGTGAACAAATCATCTGAAATCACCAAAATTCTCAGCTAAAGAAACAGCTGAATTGATTTCACCCACAAAATTACTAAAGTTAGAAATAAAAACACTGAAGTGGGCTATCCAGTCCATCACTTTGCAAATGCAGGATTGTTCCCTAATATATGTTATCTATTTCTGTATCCAGTCCAATTGTTGCAAAGTGATGAGTTTCCATCATTCCGCATGGAAAACTCCTCCCCACTCGAGTTGATTTCACTGTTAGGCTGCAAATCTGCACAGGGTTTCTTAAAAAGGTGGTGTATTTTAAATATTTTAAAGTGTGTCCCTAGCCTCTATTTGCAAGAAGCTGGGAACGAGTGACAGGGGATGGATCACTTGAGGATTACTTGTTCTGTTCATTCCCTCTGAAGCACCTGGCATTGGCCACTGTCGGAAGAGAGGATACTGGGCTAAATGGACCTTTGGTCTGACCTAGTATGGCCATTCTTATGTTCTTAAATATTTAATATATGAAAAGTACAAAATGATTTTGACAAAAGTTTCCTATCTGCTTATGTCAATGCTTACTTCAGCGAATTCAAGGAGATATGGGATGCTTAACATAAATGAACAGGATAATGGTATAGGCCACACACACACACACATATAGTAATAAATATTATGACCACTATATATTTATATGCTAACCAGTAAATATTAGTCAACATTAATTTCATCATTATTTGTACAAGAATTTTCATAATTAATTACATAGCATAAGTAAGGGAGAAACAGGGTATGCACAAGTATTAATATTAGGGCCTGATCCAAACCACATTGAAGTCAGTGCGTAGACACCCACTGGCTTCAGTGGGTTTTGGAGCAGGCTCTAAATCAGTGGTTCTCAACCTATTTACCAGCTCTCTATGTGTTGTGTGCAGCATCCACCCAATATATATATTACCTGTATGGCCCTGAGGAAGTCACATGGGCTACAGCTGTGTGGTGATTGGGCCTCAAGCGGCTCGCAGGTTGAGAACCGCTGCTCTAAATTAATACTAATCCTCTGAAATGTGTACCTACCTCAGGCCCAACTTGAGTTCACCAGTCACCATAGGCAATATCTGTTGTTTTAACCAATTTTCTGCTCACTAGAGTGTAGAGATCTGGTATCAAATTATAGGTAGGAGTTCCATCTCCCTATGTCCTTTACCTTTACTGCCTCAGGGGTACTGTAATCTTCATTGCTGGAATCCTTTGAACTTTCTCCATGTTTGATAGCCCAGAGGCTTTTTTCCCCAACCATAAAAGAGTCCATTTATTTTTGTACAGCTCTTGCTACTAAACTTCTAAATTAATATTTTTTCCAGCAAACACAGAAGCACAAAAACAGGTGGGGAGTAACTAGGTTCTCCAGTGCAATCATATGCAGCTAATTGTGTGGGGAAGGCACAGCTGATCCTGGAGGCTGACATCTCTCAGTATTCCAGTGAAGATGAAATGTCTCAAGATTCATGCCAATTTGCACAGAGAAAAACCCCTTTCCAAATCTAAATCTAATGATCAGTATCATCATGAGGGAGTGGTGTCTAATGCAGAGGTGGGCAAATTACGGCCCGGTAGCTACATCTGGCCCTCCAGACGTTTTAATCCGGCCCTCAAGCTCCTGCCGGGGAGCGGGGTCTGGGGCTTGCCTCGCTCTGGTGCTCCAGACAGGGAACGGGGTAGGGGGGAACCACAACCAATGGGAGCTGCAGGGGTAGTGCCTGAAGACAGGGCAGCACACAGAGCCACCTGGCCACGCCTCCGCATAGGAGCTGGAGGGAGGACATGCCACTGCTTTTGGGAGCTGCTTGAGGTAAGCGTCGCCCAAAGCCTGCACCCCTGCCCTCCTCCTGCACCCCAACCCCTGCCCCAGCCCTGATTCCCCTCCTGCCCTCCAAACCCCTCGGTCCCAGCCCAGAGCACCCTCCTGCACCCCACACCTCTCATCCCAGCCCCATCCCAGAGCCTGCACCCCCAGCCAGAGCCCTCCCCCTCTGCATCCCAGCCCCCTTCCCCAGCCTGGAGCCCCCTCCCGCACCCTGAACTCCTAATTTCTAATTTCTTGTCCCACCCCAGAGCCCGCACCCCCAGCCCTCACCTCCTCCCGCACCCCCAGCCTAAGCCCCAACCCCCAATTTCATGAGCATTCATGGCCTGCCATACAATTTCCATACCCAGATGTGGAGCCTCAGGCCAAAAAGTTTGCCCACCCATGGTCTAATGGGTAGAACATGAGTTTAGTAACTCAGGCATGTGGGTTTATTCACATACTGATGCTTATTTCCAAACCTATTCACACTGAAGGTGAATGATAGCTTTCCACTCTGGCTTAGTGATCTTGGGCAAGTCACTTAACCTCTCTCTGCCTTAGTTTCCTTGCATGTAAAATAGGAATGATACTTACCTACTTCACGGGGGTGATATGAGAGGTGTTTGTAAAGCACTTTGGAATTGTTGGTTAAAAGGCAGTCTTTAATGGAATGTCTACACTGCAATGTAAGCCTGGGGTCAGGCTCGAGACCAAACACCACTTCTGTCTACACACAATTTTGTCTTACTTGAGCCAGTAAGCCCTCTGGGCCCAGGCCCTAGGTCCCGACAAGGGGGACTCAATGGTTTTGTCATGTGGACACAGCTCGGGCCCAGGTCCCCCAGACTTGTCCTGAGAGTACCCCAATGCTATCCTACAATCCCATCAACCATTGTTTCCTGTCCCTTCTATCCCAAGACTAACCAATTAGCTCCTAGAAAATGGAAGCAACCCCCTTGGTTCAAGTACAGCAACTCAGGCGTTAACTCTGCCATTTTATTCTGACCGCTAAGCAGGAAACAGAGTGACCAGTCTCATGTTTGCAATGGCTACCAACGAGAAGTCTTTTGCCATGGGGTCACAGCCAGATTGTAGTAAAGCTCTAATGGAAGGCAAGCAGAACATCCGACTTCATGAATAACCATGTGTACCAGGAAATAGCAAAGAAGCCTGGCAGTATTGTGGATTCATTGGATGGGTGACCAGTGCATGGAACAATTAAGCCACTCAAGAGTGATTATCATAAAGTCAGGAATGAGAACCACACCTCTGGCAACTCCCTGTCATCCTGCCTCTTTTACAAGGAGTTTGACTAGGTGCTGGGTACTGTGTGAAGCATGAGCCAACAGCAATTCAAAGTAGCCTGATCAGCTGCGCTGGTGATCTTCTGACCCCAGAAACTAATATAGAACCAGAGGGGGCCTGGCAGGTGCTAAATCAGGCTAATGAAGTGACTCTGGTGCTCACATCGATCCCCAAGGAGGCTTTGCCACTGGAGCAGCTGCAGCGTGTCCTGGGTCCATACTCAGAGGAGCTGTTTGATAACCTCCAGGAGGAGCAGCCTGTCATGGAGTCAGCAGCAGAAGCAGAAGAGGCAGAAATAGCCTTGGAGCTTGTTGAGTTTCTGGACCTGTATTTATTGTTATTAGCATAAGAATGGGAGGGATTTACGGTTTATGACCCAGTGCAAAATTTAGTACAAGACACAGGTCACAATGTGTATCCGTTAATGGCGGAATGCATGCCAGCACCTTGGTGTCACCTTACCACCACCATGTAGAATTCAGAATGGATCCCAGGGTGTGCAAACAACAGTTAAATAAGCATTTACATTTTATTTTGTACTTGATACTCGTGTGTGCCAGGGTGTTAAAAGTAAGACCCTTATATCGCCTCCTTTTTAGTATGCTGCTCCATATGAATCTGCCATACCAGAGTAACAAGCCACCTGTAAACAGTAAACTGTTCTGGGGGAGGAGAGGAAAATGTAGGCCATGGCCCATGGGTGACAAAATCAATATGTGAAATATGGCTGTGGGTTTGTATGCAGTCCAGAAACATGTGGCGGGGCGGGGGGAGAAGAGGGGAAGGGGAGGAGTAGGGAGGGTGGCTGTGTAGTTCTCTGAGAATCTGTATGATTGTATGTGTCTGCATGTAGTCTATAGGCAGATATAGTCAGAGCAGTCTGTATTGGAAGTCATTGCTAGGATCACCACACTTATGTACAGTATCTAGTCTAGTCCTGTTTACACTGTCAGATACTTCTTGGATCCAACTAATTGCCGATTTTCTTTCCCGAATCTTACCATAGGGCACAGGTTGAGTTTTTCAAAGCTGATTAGGGGACTTTGCCACACAATTCTCAGTGGAATTAATGGAAGTTGTGTGGCTAAATCCTTTAGTTGACTCTGAAAAACTCAACTCTAACTATTATCATATTTAATCCAGTTTAAAACCAAGATTGACAGACATATTTTTTAAAAAGTTTCAGCATTAAGCAGATTGAAGTCAATGACAAATCCCCCATTTACTTCAATGAGTGCAGAATCAGTTCCATTACAGTTGACCTAAGAAATGTGTTATTTACATTTTATTTTATATGATCCAACAAATTCTATAGTGAAAATTTCCCAATGTAGTAATATTTTAAATACTTGTCGTCTGGTATATTTTGCTGCTCCCTTTGTCAGAGCATCTCAAAGAGCTTTACAAACAAATAATGAACTAAGTCTCATAACCTCCACTGATATGGGCAGAGGCAATACTAGCCCATTGGAGCCCTAAGCAAGAATATTTTGGGGTCCCCCATATCCCTTACTTACCCCCTAAAAATACTAATTGCATTATTTCCACAAACCAAAAAACATACCAACACAACACATACTAATACATTTGTTAAGAAGTCCAAGTTAAATAAGATGAATAGTATTTTGGGAGAAATACTAAATCGGGGCTCCTTGGAGCTGCTAGGGGCCCTAACGGTTGCTTAGTCTGCTTATGCCTAGATCCAGCACTGGAGGCAGGCATTATCTCCACTTTACAAATGTGGAAGATGAGGTGAGTTGTTCAGAGATTTTCCCAACTGACATGGCAAGTTTGTGACATAGCCAGGAATAGACCCAGGATCTCCTGACTCACAGTCATAAGCTATACTCACAGAACTTATTGAACCGAGTTAATTCATGGGGTGTAAATCTAACGGGAGAATGAATCAGGTTCATAAGGCTTTGGTCCCTACTTTGACACTGAAAATTTGTGTGTGTAGCAAAGTCGAGACTCGCCGGTGTGGCACCTCGTGCTGGTTGTCTTGGGAATTAGCTCTTCACCAGCTTATGGAGCTGCTGTCTGGTGTCTCGCCTGCTGCTGGTCCTGTGTCCCTCCCAGACCCCAGTGCCCTTTACCTCGGGGTTCTGCCCCAGGAGTACCTCCACTCTCTGGGTCTCCCCTCCCAGGGTAACCCCCAACTCTCTAAACCCACCTTGCCTCAGTGGCTACTGCCAGTCATCATCTAGCCCCCACTCATTGGGGCAGACTGCAGTCTGTAGTGGCCACTCATCATTGGCAAGGGGTTAGGACCAGCTGCCTCTGCCTATTCCCATGTACCTCTGTAGCCCCAGTACCTCTGTTGGCCTTCACCAAGGCCTGCAGCCTGGGGGTTAACCAGGCTGGAGCTCCCCAGCTCCCTTGCCCTATTCCCCAGCATTGCTCCAGTTCAGGTACCTTTCTCTCAGGCAGCCAGCCCTTCTCCCTCCAGGGCTGGAGAGAGGCTCCTCAGAGCTCCTGGCTCACAGCCCTCTTATCAGCCTAGCTTGGCTGCTTTTAACCCCTGCCTATCGGAGTGGGGCAGCTACCCCACTACAGTGTGCAACACATTTTATTAATATATTAAGAAAATTTAGACATTTTAGTTACATTTTTCACATTGGCCTGGGGACCACAACGTAGCTACTTTGCTTTTCTCCTTCAGTGAACCAAGTTGTAAAATTGCCTTAGCAAGGGCAGATCAATACAGGATAGGAAAAATACAATATGACTCACCATAGAATTTCTCTAATAAATGATTGAAGTGTGCTCTATAGCCATGTCAATAAAAGTTGAACTCATCTCACTTCACACACTGTTGTAAATACACTTTAATTTGTGATGCTGTTTTGTACATCACAATTCAGAAAAAAAAAATGTTAGAAAAGCCACAGCATCCTACGGATGGAAAAGGGATGCCTGATGCTTAAAATGGGTGATAGCATGATTCAGTAGATAGGGCAGTGGACTGGGAGTCAGACCTGGATTGTGTTCCCAGCTGTGCAGGTGACCTGCCTTATGAGACTTTGGGTAAGTGACTTTACCTCTCTATGGTGCCATTTCCCCATCTGTAAAACTGGGATAATGATCACCTTCCTTTGTAAACCACACTGAGATCTGAGATGAAATAAATAATCAGGGTCAGATTAACCCTTTTGTGGGCCTGGCGCCAAACATATTTGTGCGCCCCCATTGAGGCAATGGAGCATGGTGCGGGGAGGTCAGTCCTCAGACCAAGGGGCTAGCCGGGGGCATGGCATGGCAGGGGCGGCCCTGCTCCGCCTAGCCTAGTGCAAGGGCACTATTTACAAACTAGCAGTTGCCAGACACACAGTGGCCCTGTGATACCAGCATGCCCCTTCCCCTCGGGGGGCGGGCCCATGCCACAGAGCCCCCCACCCAACACCCCCCTGACTCCCTATAATCAGAGCCCCCCTGGACCCACTATGCCCAGCGCCCCCCCGATCTCCTCCAGAAATGCAGAGCACCCTGCACAACACCACCCCCGTCCAGCACTCCCCTGCCCAAAGCCCCACCACAACCACCCAGCACCCCCTACAGAACCCCCACTCCCTAGTGCCCCAACACACAGGTCTTCCCTGCCCCCTCACAGCCCAGCACCTCTCCCCCCCGACTCCCCAGAGACCCACTCCCCCACGCCCTGCCTCCTGGCTGCACTCACCGACCCTGCTGGGAGGTGACTGTGTCTGCTGGGCTGAGCCGGCAGCGCAGCCAGGGCTGGTCCCGGGGCCAGGAATTGCTCTGTCCCTTCAGGAGTGGTGCGATCAGCCAGGCCAAGGCCTGCCCTGGCCAGGCCCCCTCAAAATGCACTTGCCTGGAGGGGCCCAGCCAAGCCCCCTGTTGGTGGCACCAGGCATGGCCCAGTGTTAACAGAGGGGTGGAAAATGACAGTGCCAATGAAGGCTCCCTGTATTAGGTCTCTGCTTGTCCGAACCGCGTCCATGTTTAGACTTTAATTAACCCCACAGGCTAGATGGAAAGAATGGAATGTGTGGCAACTAGTTATCAGTACCAGGAGGCAATTATACAGCCTGCTTGCACCTGGCTAAAGGGAGTGAAACAAAATGACCGGTCAAGAAAAGTTACTAACGAGATAATAATATGTTTTTTGCCAAGTATGATCTAACCTGTTTAGAGTAATTGCTACGTTATAATGTATTTGCTGTATGGGAACTAAAAAGGAGGGAGAAGGGGGGGGGGAGGGGAAGGAGGAGCTGGGCATTGGGGGTAATAGACATGCTTAGCTAAAATCATGTATAAAGAGAAAGAGCTGCTTGTATGGGGTGTGCTTGATCTGAGACGTGTGTCTCCGAGCACGTGCGCTTTGAGATCTCAAATAAACTTTTTTTGCTTCTCCACCCTGGTGTGTCTAATTGGAGCGAGGCACTCCGGGCAACGAACCACTGTTGCTGTCGCCTCAGGCCTTTTGTGCCGGCAACAGTTTTGGCGTTCCTGGGTGGGCTTGAGGCTAAATTTAGCCTTGCCCGGACCCCTCCTGGAGGTCGACGGATTGCGGCGACGACCGATGCCCAGCGCGCACCGGTGACTTCATCGGGGGCCTCGGCAGAGACGCGGTGTGGTCGACCCCGGAGGGCACTACGGTGCAACGTGCTCAGATAGTGGAGAAGCAGCTGCGGGCGACGGTGGGGAACCGGTCTCGTGGATAAGGTAGGAACAGTCCAGTGCTGTTAACCTTTTGTTTGCCTGTTAATACCTGGGGACGCCCAGTGTCTTCCCATAGGTATGGGGCAGGGACAGAGTACAGGCAGGGTACGGTGTACACCCTTCTGATGAATTGGAAAGTGTTTGAAAAAGATCCATTGACTAAAAGTAAACTGAAAAGATTCTGTACAGTAAACTGGCCTCAGTACCAGCTAGAGGGCCAGGAAAGGTGGCCACCGGAGGGATCACTTAATTACAACACGATCCTTCAATTAGCTTTGTTTTGTCAGCGAATGAATAAGTGGAATGAATTTATGTATGCACAGTTGTTTATGTTGTTGAGAGATAGGTCAGATCTGTTGCAAGAGTGTAATCTGACTCCGACAGGCTCGGCAGTCACTGTTGTTAGTTCCCCGAACCCCTCCCCGGTTGTAATGGCAGAGTCGGTGTCCCCTTCGGCTCCTACACCCCCACCGTATAAAGACCAGGTGTCTCAGGTTTCAGAGATTGCTCCTTCAGTGGGACTTTATCCGTTGATTACTGAGACTGTGGTGGCTCGCCCGGGAGCGGAGGGGCGCCGGGCCACTACTATGCTAGTTTACTCACATGTGCCTTTTAACCCAGTGGACCTAGCAGCCTTTAAGGCACAGGCAGGGGAATTCTCCACGAATCCCAGCAAGTTTATTTCGGTTTTTGAGGGATGTTTTGCCAGTCACAAGCCTGACTGGGATGACTGTAATATCCTTATGAGGACCCTGTTGTCTGAAGTGGAGAGGAATCAGGTTATAGCTAAGGCAAGAGAAGAAGCACAACTAAGGCATGATCGGGATCCAGCTAATGTTGCCACTCCTGCCAATATGGTCCCCCTAGCAGATCCTAGGTGGAATCCTAATGATCCACTGGATCGGACCTGCCTCACTGTGTACAAGGAGCTGCTCTTGCTAGGACTCCGACGCTCAGCTGTTCGCCATAACAATTAGGCCAAACCTTATGAGCTCATACAGGAGCCTAAGGAAAGTCCGGTCGCTTTTCTGCAGCGCATCCGGGATACCATTCGGCAAAACACTAACGCAGACCCTGATAATGCAGCAACTGAGGCAATTATAAAAGGTATCTTTACCAGCCGTGCTGCCCCTGACATTAAAAGGAAATTGCAGAAAAAGGAGGATTTGATGGGCATGTCTGTGGCACAGATTTTGAAAACTGCAAACAGGGCTTACAGCCTTAGAGAGGGAGAGAAGGAAAAAAGGCAAGTGAAGATGATGGTTGCAGCAGTACAGGCCAGTGACAAGAGGAAGTTTCAGGAAGGTGGTGGAAGGGGCCGGGGAATGAGAGGCCGTAGACATGGGCGCCCTGGCTCACAGGAAAGGCGTTTGGGTCGCAATCAGTGTGCCATATGCCGGAAGGAGGGACACTGGAAAAATGAGTGCCCCGAGAGGGAAGATACCCCTATGATGGCAGCAGAGAATCGAGACTAGGGGTGTCAGGGGAGACGGACTATCCTGCCCCCGGAACCCCGAGTAAAAAAGCGGGTGGGAAATTCTGAAATAGACTTTTTAGTAGACTCTGGAGCAGCTCGAACCGCTGTAAATCAACCCCTCCAGCTGCCTGTGGCAGATTCCCTCACTGTGGTCGGCGCTACAGGAAAAGGAATCAAATGTCCAGTGTATGCCCCAGCAGAATGTGCTTTGGGAGACAGAATTCTCTCCCACAAGCTGGTTTACCTCCCCGACTGCCCAACGCCTCTACTGGGACGGGATCTGCTTTGTCGCTTAGGTGCCACCCTGCACTTCACCCAAGATGAAATCACCCTCACCTTGCCCCCAGAGAATGCCTGGATAATGACCCTTACAGTTGAGCCCTCAGCCATGCAAGCCCCAGAGTGGAGCCAGTGGGAGGGCCAGGTTTTTCCTCTAGTATGGGCATCGGGGGTCCCAGGAAAGGCAGCACATCACACCCCCATTAAGGTTCAGCTCCTGCCAGGAAAAGGTCCGGTGCGGATCAAGCAGTATCCTATCAAGAGGGAGGCCAGAGAAGGGCTGCAGGAAACTATAAATCAGTTTCTGAAGTACGGGGTACTGCGAGAATGCCAGTCAGCCTGGAACACCCCCATCCTGCCTGTTCGAAAGCCCAATGGCACCTATCGGCTGGTCCAGGACCTGAGGGCAGTTAATGAACGGGTTAAGACTCTGCACCCCCTTGTTTCAAACCCATATACACTGTTGGCATCTATAGGAGGGCAGTACACCCACTTTTCGGTCCTAGACCTGAAAGATGCTTTCTTCACAATTCCGGTCGACACACAATCTCAGGAGATTTTCTCCTTCGAGTGGGAAGACGACCGAAGGGTTAAAAAACAGCTTTGCTGGACTGTTTTAGCTCAGGGATTTAAGAACTCCCCTACGCTTTTCGGCCAGGCTCTGGCCAAAGACCTGGAGGAGTGGAATACTCCGGACGGGATTCTCCTCCTGCAGTATGTTGACGACCTGTTAATTGGGGCTGTGGGATTAACCCCTTGCCTCCACGCCACTGTGAGCCTCCCGAACTTTGTTGGGCTAGCTCGGAGCAAGGCTCAAATTGCCCTCTCAGAAGTACAGTACTTAGGATTTCACATAAGACAGGGGGAGAGACAGCTCTCAAATGAAAGGAAGGAAGCAATCTGTCAAATTCCTGTCCCAAGCAATCGTAAACAGCTCAGGGCTTTTCTGGGCATGGCAGGCTTTTGCAGAATATGGATCCCAGAGTTCGGACTGTGGGCTAAGCCCTTGTATGAATGTGTTAAGGGAATGGATCACGACCCCTTTCACTGGTCCTCAGAAGCTGACAAGGCATTTAAAGTGTTAAAGCGAAAGCTAATGAAAGCCCCGGCACTCGGTCTGCCAGACATCTTTAAGCCGTTTCAACTGTATGTGCATGAAAGGAAGGGAGTGGCTCTAGGGGTGCTTACTCAATTATTAGGCACTTGGAAACGTCCTGTGGCATATTTCTCTAAACAACTGGATCAAGTTGCCAAGGGGTGGCCAGCTTGCTTGCGAGCTGTCGCGGCAACTGCCCTAGTGCTTGGTGAAGCAGAGAAACTGACTTTGGGGGGGACTGTGCAGGTGTATACCCCTCATATGGTTCAAGCCCTGCTGGACACTAAGGGTGGTCTCTGGCTCACGCAGGCTCGGGTAGCTCGGTACCAGGCTAAACTCCTAGAAAATCCTGAAGTTACCCTGCAGACCTGCCCCTCCCTCAACCCAGCCACTATGTTGCCAGAAACAGAGGAGCAGGAACATGACTGTTTAGAAATCATAGATGCCCAGTACTCCAGCCGTCCAGACTTAAAAGATCAGCCACTCCCCAATGCAGACCATGAGTGGTACACTGACGGCAGCAGCTTTGTTACAGACGGGCAAAGGAGGGCTGGCTATGCTGTTGTAACTCTCCATGAGACTGTGGAAGCGGAAAGTTTGC
Source organism: Mauremys reevesii (assembly GCF_016161935.1). Classification (NCBI taxonomy): domain Eukaryota; kingdom Metazoa; phylum Chordata; order Testudines; family Geoemydidae; genus Mauremys; species Mauremys reevesii. The sequence goes on along the minus strand of NC_052631.1, from coordinate 81,762,079 downwards.
CTGCCGGAACGTCAGCCCAGCTGGCTGAATTGGTAGCTTTAACCCGTGCACTCGAACTGTCAAAAGGAAAAAGAGTTAAAATTTTTACTGATTCCAGATATGCCTTTGGAGTGCTACATGCTCATGCAGGTCTCTGGAAGCAAAGAGGAATGCTTACAGCTCAGGGGTCCCCGGTCAAGCATGGGACACAGATTCTCCGGCTTCTGGAAGCGGTGCAGCTCCCCTCAGAGGTAGCAGTGGTGCACTGCAAAGCCCATCAAAGAGAAGACCAGGACGTAGCCAAGGGCAACGCCAGGGCCGACAGGGAAGCCAAGCGGGCTGCCACCCTGGAACCATTGGAAGCTGAGGAGGCCCATGTGCGTGCCCTCATCCCATCAGTGGGTGAGCTCCCAGCCCCTCAGTACTCTCGTGAAGAAAGGAATCTGGCCGACTCCCTTGGGCTCCAGGAAAAGGAGGGATGGCTCCACTCCACAGAAGGAAAAATCCTCCTACCTAAAAGCCTAATACGGCCAGTACTACAGAAACTACATCAGACCACTCACGCTGGAAGGGAGGCTCTCACCCAGCTTATGAATAAGTATTTTCTAACCTCTGGATTAAGACCCCTGGCTTCCCAGGTACAGGCTGAGTGTTTAGTCTGTCAAAAGAACAACCCTCGACCAGGAGTGTCAGTGCCACCAGCCACTCTGGAACCTACCCCAGGGCCAGGATTGGTGTGGCAAGTAGACTTCACTGAATTCCCCCAAACCCAAGAGTTCAGGTACCTCCTCGTCATGGTGGATCGATTCAGCGGATGGCCTGAAGCCTTCCCATGCCGTAACAACACTGCCAGAACGGTAGCTCTCAAGTTTGTCAAGGAGATCATTCCTCGCTTTGGACTCCCCCAGTGGATGGAATCTGACAACGGAACACACTTCACATCGCAAGTCATTCAGGGGATTTCGGATGTCCTACAGATCACCTGGAAGCTCCACACTCCATGGCGACCACAGGCCAGTGGAGTAGTGGAACGTACTAATCAGACACTCAAGCGGCATCTCTCAAAGGTCTGCCAAGAGGCTTCTCTTCGGTGGCCTGATGCCTTACCCCTTGTTTTGCTCCGAGTTCGTGCTCTCCCAAAGGGCAGGTTAGGGCTTAGTCCCTTCGAGATTATGTTTGGGAGGGCATGGCCTATGAATGGTACACCGGTTCTGTTAGGGGAGTGGGAGGTAGGCTGCGGTTTCTTATCTCAGTACATGTGCTCTCTGTCTGCTGTTCTCTGTTCTCTCCACAGGTATACCAAAGATTTGCAGCCTCTCCCGCTGGATGCCCCTGTCCACTCCCTGCAGCCTGGTGACTCCGTTCTCGTTCGTACCTGGAAGGACGAGCCTCTCCAAGAGAAGTGGAAGGGACCTCACACCGTCCTGCTGATCACCCACACAGCAGCAAAGGTCAAGGGATACAAGAACTGGATCCACTACTCCCGTCTGAAAGCAGTGCCAGCTCCTGAACGGTGGACCGTCCAACCTGCGGAGAAGACTGCCAACGACGATCTGGGACTTAAGCTGTTATTCAGGCGACAGTAAGGCCTGCTGGGAATGCCCTGTGACCCCTTTGGACAGTTACAGCGCACTCCCCGTGAACACTCTGAGCGTTGGCTGTGTTTATTTTCACAGGGCCAGCCTAACCTGTGGGCTTGGTCCCTTTTGTTTTTAATCTGCTTGTTATTAGTAGTAGTAATTTTGTGGGTATTTGGGGAATTGTAATTGTTAGGCCTTAGGCTCACTTGCCCAGTATGGATCCAGGCCTAGGGTTTGCCACAATGTTACTCTTTGCTATGGGAACACTCCTCTCGTTGACTCCCGTTTCTCCCCAGGCACATGCGGGATGGAGGGGAATCCCTAACAAATTAGAGTCAAATACGTATGAGAACCTGAAGATTTGCTTTGCCCAAGAGTTTAATCTCTCTAACTGCTCCTCCGTAAACTTTGTACCCCCCGTGCCCCGAAGGTCCCTATGTACCCTCTCATTGACAGCCCCAGCTCCATAGAACTCAATTATGTTTTGTCCACAGTATATGAGAACACTCAGCCAAAGGTTTGTTGAGTATTCTCAAAGGAGGGAATTGTTGGTGGCACCAGGCATGGCCCAGTGTTAACAGAGGGGTGGAAAATGACAGTGCCAATGAAGGCTCCCTGTATTAGGCCTCTGCTTGTCCGAACCGCGTCCATGTTTAGACTTTAATTAACCCCACAGGCTAGATGGAAAGAATGGAATGTGTGGCAACTAGTTATCAGTACCAGGAGGCAATTATACAGCCTGCTTGTACCTGGCTAAAGGGAGTGAAACAGAATGACCGGTCAAGAAAAGTTACTAACGAGATAATATGTTTTTTGCCAAGTATGATCTAACCTGTTTAGAGTAATTGTTACGTTATAATGTATTTGCTGTATGGGAACTGAAAAGGAGGGAGAAGGGGCGGGGGGAAGGAGGAGCTGGGCATTGGGGGTAATAGACATGCTTAGCTAAAATCATGTATAAAGAGAAAGAGCTGCTTGTATGGGGTGTGCTTGATCTGAGACGTGTGTCTCCGAGCACGTGCGCTTTGAGATCTCAAATAAACTTTTTTTGCTTCTCCACCCTGGTGTGTCTAATTGGAGCGAGGCACTCCGGGCAACGAACCACTGTTGCTGTCGCCTCAGGCCTTTTGTGCCGGCAACACCCCCACACTGTCCGTCCCCCCAGGCTGAGACTGGACAGGTTTCTGCACCCAGGCGGCTCAGCTCTGGGGAGACAGGCGGAGCACCACAGGCCTGGAGCCAGGGGTGCACTGGGGTCCTGCCGGGGGGCAGAAAGGAGCAGGGGGGTGGGGCCAGGGAGCGTAGAGGAGCCCTCGGCCTGCCTGAAGGCAGGCCGAGAGGAGCAAGTGGTCGGCGAGGGGAGAAGTGGGGTCTCAAAGCGCAGTGCAAGTAGAGCAGGCCGGGGCCCCTTCTGAGCATGGGCCCGGCTCCATGAAGCCACTGGCGCCATTGTAAACCTGGCACTGTAATAATATCAATATTATCTCATTGGCATGGAGATTACAATAAGTGATGAAATCAAGAGGAAATGTACCCCAGTATTTGGAGCTCTGGAGACCTCTGTCCCATATGAACCCTCCAGAAGGAGTAGAAATTAAAACAAATAAACATAGTCTTTTGTTTGGATTTCAACCTTCCCCTACAGTACTGGAAAGTCTGGAGACTCAGGGTATGGCTACACTTGCAAGTGTACAGCGCTGCCGCGGCAGCGCTTTGAAGTGTGAGTGTGGTTGCAGTGCCAGCGCTGGGAGAGAGCTCTCCCAGCGCTGCAGGTACTCCACCTCCCCGAGGGGATTAGCTTACAGCGCTGGGAACCGCGCTCCCAGCGCTGGGGCACTGTTTACACTGGCGCTTTGGAGCGCTGTAACTTGCTGCGCTCAGGGGGGTGTTTTTTCACACCCCTGAGCGAGAAAGTTGCAGCGCTGTAAAGCGCCAGTGTAGCCAAGGCCTCAGAAACAAAAGCCTCATGCTGGTGCAGGAGAACCTGAAAGTGAAACTGACCAGTCTGATGGCCCTGTCCAAGCAGAATGAAATGAAAAAAATAAACAAACAAATTTTTATTTTTAAAAAGCATTGTGTTGAAATGTCTCCAAACCTCTGTCTGGCCTTGGTATGTGGATACTCCTCATGCTTATGTCCTAAGCATTTCTGGGAGCCCTCCTCATCCTCTTGCTTCTCCCAGTGTGATGAATCTGCTGGAAGTCATGAGTCAGTAGAGGACAGCATGAGTCTACTAAGGAGTGAATCTACTGTTCTTTCTCTCTGCGTTGGTCAGCGGGGGGGTGCATTCTGGGGAGTTGCAAGGAGTTTGGCAGAGTGCCAGGAGTTTTAGGGCCTCTGCCATATCTGGGTGGAAGAACAATGCAGAAGGGCTCCCAATGAGACATACTGCAGGACTGAACCCTGGCCAGGGGACTGCAGCAAATGTAAATACCTGAAGCAGAGGAATGGATTGCAGTATTGCCAGCCCTAACGTTCAAAAATCATGTCAGGCCCTCCACAAAAATCATGAGATTACAAAAATAAAATATGGTTATTTTTATGTCTTGATTTTTGAACCTTCAGAATACACTTGGATCAAATTTTCAAACTTTTCTTCACAGTAAGTCTAAAGACTTAATTTTTTAAGGAAAGCTGAGACTCTCATGAAATAACATAACCCTTGGAGCTGGGGCATTAAGAAAGACATCCAATTGCATGAGACTCGTGATAAAACCACAGGAGTTGGCAACATTGGTGCATCCAGGTACTAGGCCTGCGGAGCCCTATCTTTTGGATATTTAATTGTAACTTATCAATCTTGTGAACCTGGGGTATTTGCAACATTTTCTGCCAGCCCTAGTAAATCATCCTTTTGAGTAATCTGTGTGTAGGAGTGATTATTACCCACCAGATACTTGACTACAGGGTCTAGCAGCTGACGTGCCTTGAATGCTTGTACATGTGTCATGGTACTCTTGGCACACTATGATGTACTGTATCAGAAAAAAGCTGATGCACAATAGTGACCCCAAGGGTGACCTCCAGTGTTCCTGACTTTAACATTTCAGGTGCCCTTCACAGTGAATCAAGAGTTGCCTTGCTTGCAGTGTCCTGCATAGGTTGTTGACAGTTCCATGGAAACCCATATAGATAATGCAGGTGAGAGAGATGTGTGTCTGATTTGATAGATCCCATACTGTTGGCCTAAGGCAGGTTAATAGAGCTATGAAAGTGCAGCAGAAAAAACAAGGACAGCATCAATTTCCCATGCTCCACAGTGTATGTATACTTCATGATTCATGCATACTTCGTGCTGTTTAGCACAACCTGATGCATTCATGTTGGAGACAGACTATAGGGGGCACATGTAGCATAATGTATCTTTCGCGGTATAAGCTCTTCTATCTACAAGAGATAAATTATGTACACCCCATTCTGTGAGGTGCTCATCTACCAAGATGAAGAGGAGACGCCTAAACGGCTGTAGCATGCTGCACAACTGGGTGCGCTGCATACCTATGGCGCACATTTTGCACACTAATGATAAATGGATGGAGACGGCAGTGAACATATTGCTGTCCTAGAGCGGGCACAGGCGTTCAATGCAGCCTTCAAGCATGCTGCGTGCTCCCTGGATACAAGCTGCACTGCCGCTGCACGCATGCAGCCCTCCAATGCCCGAAGCACTAAGAAGTGGATCGTGCGCAGCCTTCGGTGAGTGGCGGGAGCGCGCGGGCCTCGCTCGGAGACTCGCGCCGGCAGCAGTGGGCAGAGTGGGCGCGAGCTCAGCGGGGCCGGGCGCCGTTGCTAGGAGACGGCGCTCGGAAAGGCCGGTGGAGGCAAAAGCAGGATGAGGCGAAAGCAGCGGCCCCCGGGCCCCCCTTGGCGCTGAGCCCGCGGGAGGAGCCCGTCTCCCGCCACTCCCAGAGCCCCCGGGTTCCCCGGCCCCCGATGCGGTGGGAGCTGGTGGAAACGGCCGCAGCGGGGCCCCTGCAGCGGCGGCGCCAGCCCCAGCCCGCCGGCCGTCGCCAGGTCGGGGCGCGGCTGTGCCCCCAGCCCCCGAAGGGAGCCGCCAGCAGCGTCTCGGCGAGCGGGTGAGGCCGGGGCCGGGGAGGGCAGGGGGTCTCCGTGCCTGCCGCAGGCACGGAACGGGGAAGGCCCCGCCCAAGCAGCCTCTCTGCCTCCGCCCTCCTCCGTCGGCTTCGGGAGCCGGTGCTGGTCCTCCCTCCGCAGGAGAGCGGCCTCCAGAAGGCCTAGCGGGTGATGGCGCCTGCCCTGGGTGGGCCTCCCTTCAGCACAGGTGGCCTCGTCCTCCTGGGCCGATCCCACCGCACCCACGCCGGGCCCGGGTTGGGCATCACCGCTGCGCCGGGGGTAGCCCTGTGGGGCTCGGTGTGGGCGGTGTCACCCCCCCCCCCCCGGACAGGATGGGCCAGAACCCCTGGTGATGCTGTTCTGGGCCCCCTGCTCTCGGTGCGAAGTGTACTTAGCAAAATGCTTGTTGGGTGAAAGAGGCTGTTGTGTCAGGGTCATTGCAGTGGCCAAGTCAGTTGGGTACAGGACTGGAAGTCAGGTTATTCTCTCCCACTTTCCTTGTATGACTGGTGGAAAGGGGGTTGCATTTGAATCCTGCCTAAGAGCTGTCCTCAATTTAGAGAAGGGACTCCAGGGAAATGAAAACTGTCACAGTGACAAAAGAAGGTGATTTTATTGTTACATTGAAGGGGTACCTGCTGACCACCATTTACGCTTCCATTGGTTTCTCATATAAAGTAACTGTGCTTAATAAAGAAGTCACTTATTACAATTAAAACTTGAGAGAGGCTTGAGGAGCTAATTTTTTATTTTAATCTTATGGTTTAAAATTAAATTTTCATTTAAAAAAGTTAATGTTGCACATTTGTCTATTTTGCTAATTGTCAGCTAGTTCTGTTGGATATTGTATTTAACTGCTGTGAGTTTCCTTCACAAGTTAGTCAGTATACAATAAAGTGTAATGGAAAGGTCATACTGTGTCTTGATTTGGTAAATTGTGCAATAATTCTAGAGCTAAGTGAATATTTGCTTGTATTTATCTACTGATGTATTGGTTTGGTCTTAGTATCTTGAAATTGTCTTCAGTGACATGTATGTCCAGTTGTTAGGGTGAGCAGACAGCAAATGTGAAAAATCAGGATGGGGGTGGGGAGTAATAGGAGCCTTTATAAGAAAAAGACCCAAAAATCGGGACTGTCCCTATAAAATCAGGACATCTGGTCACCCTACCTGTTGTATTTCATATTTTTCCTGTACTCAGAACTTCTTGTTTACAACAGTCTTAAAAATTGGTGCTGCTTATGTCACTGATGCTTTATATCAGGGACCATGCAGTATTTCAGATCCATGTTCTTACAATCAACACTTTTAGTCTTTTAAATTGATGTGGCTATAACATTGTTTTTTACTCAGAAAATAACTTGTATTAAGATGGTATATTTTTTAATTGGAAAGGAATTATGGACAGAGTATAGGATATGGTACTGGAAAGATCAGTGTGTAATTTGTAATGAAAGAGGTGCCAGGGCTCAAGCAATTTTTTTACATTCATAACTGATGCAGCAAGCCCAGAGGTGCTGGGACTATGAACTGCCAAGCCAAGGGGTGCTGGGGCTCAACACTTGCGAGCCCTAGCACAAATTAAGCACTGTGAAAGGTATATTTTGAAGGTGTGATCAGTGCACCCAACTTTAAAATGACCTTTGTTTCTGGCTGGAAAATGGGATAGTGGAGAGGCTGGAGTCAGTCCCAGATATGGGAAAGGTTAGGCGATCTTTTTGCAGAATACTTTTCCCATAACAGCAAGTGTAGAATGACTCTGAATGACTCCTTTGTTTTGCTCTTCTGGATCTCTCTTTGCTTTGTCTTCTAAAGCGAGTCAGTGTTTAGCTACTTTTGGAAAAATCTGTTGGGAAGCTTCCTATATAAATTAAATTGATTTTTTTCATGTCCGTCTTGAAGGATTCACTTGCTAATAAAAGATACATCCCTACAAAATCTTTTGTATCAGCGCCAGTGAGATCCAGGTCCAAATGACTAGTAAGAAACTCAGCTCTTATTCCCAACTACTAGGAATGGGAAGAGAGCTTGAGTTCCATTAGGGAGCTATGGTTAGTTGCTTCTCAGGGTGAGTCTACACTTTGAGCTGGGGGTATGATTTCCAGCTCAAGGAGATGTACTTGTGCTAGCTCTGATTAAGCTAGAATGCTAAAAATAGTGCAGCTTCAATAGTTTGAGTGGTGGGAGGGGCTAGCTGTCCAAAGTATGTGCCCATCAGAGGCTCTAGGTACATACTTGAAGTGATAGCCTTTGCCACTGCTCACACTGTTGCAGCTGTGTTCTATTTTTAGTGCACTAGCTCATTCAGAGCTAGCCTGAGTATGTTTCCTTGAACTGTGAGTCAGACCCTCAGCTCAAATTGAAGACATACCCTCAGAGGCTCAGTATTTTGTACCAGTGAGTCTCTGAATAGCATGTGACTCATATTTGAAGCTCCCCTTCCACTCCGCTCTGATTGCTGGAAAGGAGAAAATTTTCTGTGCTTCAAGGGTGTGTCTGCTACTTTGCCCTTCTCAGCATCCTTTTTCTTTTTGTTTCCTTGAGGGATGTCTTTCCTCATCTGTGAATTGCTCCATTGCCTGCTTCTGTTGCTGTTCAGCTTTCCCAACCATCAGCAGAATGAAATTGACATAATATCTGTGAGTTTTTCTTCTACTCAAGAGTAAGGAGCAATAAAATTAATTAGTGTTGTGGCTTTTACTCTGCTGCTGCTTAGAAAAGTAGAGGCACTGATGTTGTCCGGACTCAGAAAGACAGCGCTGCAGAAGTTCATATTTGGAAGCAGGACTAGAAAAATGTACTCACTTGTAGCAAATAGTAATCTTTCCTGAGCAAGTGCTGCCAAAGTCTACAGAATTTAAGCTTTCATTTTTGGGAAAAAATAAACTCCAACCTTTGTGGTTGTCAAGAAAACCTTCAGAATGTGAACAGAATGTAAACTGTTGTAGTATCTTTCTGACCTTGTAGATGGATAGTGCCATCACTGTTAATCAGAGCTTGACCATGAAAGCTGCAGAGGGTTCAGCACTTTTGAAAATGCATTTATGGAGGTGCCTAAGTATATATTTATTTTTAGAAACCCATTTGTTTTTGTTTTAGAAACTAGCCCTAAATCTAGTAGGGGTAGCATATATTTTTCAAATCCCATTTGGAAGATTTTCTTCTTCAGGACATTGACTCCACAGAGCTTGCCTGACTAATAAATACAACTGTGAAGTGGCATTTTGTATTTGTGCCTCTTTTTCCCCACTAGACCATCCAGACTGCTGTTGTAAACTATGATATATGCTGGCTAGACCTTAGACCAGCGGTTGGCAACCTTTCAGAAGTGGTGTGCTGAGTCTTCATTTATTCACTCTAATTTAAGGTTTCACGTGCTTGTAATACATTTTAACATTTTTAGAAGGTCTCTTTCTATAAGTCTATAATATATAACTAAACTATTGTTGTATGTAAAGTAAATAAGGTTTTAAAAATGTTTAAGAAGCTTCATCTAAAATTAAATTAAAATGCAGAGCCCCCTGGACAGATGGCCAGGACCCGGGCAGTGTGAGTGCCACTGAAAATCAGCTCACGTGCCGCCTTTGGCACGTGTGCCATAGGTTGCCTACCTCTGCCTTAGACAATGCAGCTGGAAGGTTAGGTGCTCTTCAAGCACCTGCAAAAACTGAACCATTCCAGTAACAGATCTTGTAGTTAACAAAGCAAACACAATGCTATGTGGCAAATATATAAATCTCTTTTATGTAAAAATATATAAATATGCAAGGCCAGGTAGTACACAGTCTTCTAAAGGTATAGCTATTTTGTTCTGAAGACAAATGGCATGCTCAACCAGCTATAGTAATACAGACAGGCAACTTCATTAGCTGCCAATCTTAGTTGAAATGGAGATTACAAATAGCAAATATAAATACTTTAGCCAATATATTAATTCACTGTCTTTCAGCCTTAAAGATAACAAAATGCAATGAAGACTTTCTTACATAAACCAAGTCAAAAGCAGCATATGTGGCAGCAAGTCATATTGAGCTATCATGTGACAATGGATTTTAAGGCTTGCACGGCTTGTTGTGGGTCTGTTCTGGACCCACATTGAGCTCTATGGTGAGGTACAAAACTGAACTATAGTGTGTATACTGGCTCCCTTTACCAAGTGTTTTGGATATAAAGGTATTAACTTTAATAGGGGTAAACCCCACATCAGCAAGAAAATAAATCCCTTTTATGCAGTTGTTTTCCTAATTCTGTTCACAATTTGTGTTAGAAGTCTCAGATCTCATTTTGGTGTGTGTCACTAAAAAACCAGGCCCCAAACGTGGAATATTAATTTTGAAGTGTTTTTAGCAGTTTCATGTCACTGTGTATAAATTCAGAGTATAGTTCCTGTGTAGCTGGATATCAGTTGATCTTGCTGTCCCCCCCCCTCCCTTTTTTTTTTCCGGCTGATGCTTTTAAAATAGGCTAAATCAGTGTTTTCCAAACTAGGGAAAGCCCTGGCGGGCTGGGCTGGTTTGTTTACCTGCCGCGTCCGCAGGTCCGGCCAATCGCGGTTCCCACTGGCCGCGGTTCGCTGCTCCAGGCCAATGGGAGCTGCTGGAAGGGGCGCGGGCTGAGGGACGTACTGGCTTCCACTTCCAGCAGCTCCCATTGGCCTGGAGCAGCGAACCGCGGCCAGTGGGAACCGCGATTGGCCGGACCTGTGAACGTGGCTGGTAAACAAACTGGCTTGGCCCGCCAGAGGCTTTCCCTACACAAGCAGTGTCCCAAGTTTGGGAAACACTGGGCTAAATGATTGAGTTGACCAAAAAGCAAATCAAAAGAACATATGAGTATGACTAGTTTTATTAATGGCTGCTTTGGTTCTTTGGTCATGTCTATACTATCTGAACTATAGCGGCACCTGTGGCACTGTAGCTATGCTGACATAACCTTATAGTGGAAGCACATCTTAAGGCGATGGAAGAGGTTTTTCTGGGTCACTGTAGGAACACTACCTCCCTATGCAAAGGTAGTGAGGTTGACGAAATCATTCTTCAGTGGATCTAGTTGCGTCTATGCCAGGTGTTAGGTTGGCATAGGTATGGCATTCGAGGTGTTGATTTTTCACAACCCTGAGCGCTGTAGCTATTGTGGCAAATTGCCGGCACTATTATGATGGGTCTCACGCTTTCTCTTCTTTGGGGGGGTTCAGGGCGCCATTTCTTGCCCCTAAATTGGAATATTAATTGCCCCATTAGTGCCCTAGAGGAGGGGAGTGTAGAGGGAGGGACCTGGGCCCGCCCTCTACTCCAGGTCCCAGCCCAGGGGCCCTGAGGATAGTGGTGAACCACTTGAACTGACGGTTCCTTCCCCTGGGCTACTTCCCTCTCCTGCCCTTCAGCTTGTGGGGGGCTTCCTGCCCTTCCTCTGCACAAGCCAGGTGCCCTTTACCTAGGGTCTAGGACTTCTTAGCCCACCGCAGCACTTCTCCAAACTGTCTTCTGCTTCAGCACCAATTCTTTCTGCTCCAACTCCTCCAAACCGTTCTCTGCTCCAACACCAATCCTTTCTGCTCCTACTCCCACACTGTCTGATTGAAGCAGGGGGGTTTTATCATGTGACTGACTGCAGTTGCTCTAATTGGCATCAGGTGCTCTAATTAGCGTCAGGTGCTCTAGTTAATCTATAGCAAACTTTCTTCCCCTTACAGGGAATGAGGGTACGTCTTCACTACCCGCCGTATCGGCGGGTAGCAATCGATTTCTCGGGGATCGATATATCGTGTCTCATCTAGACGTGATGTATCGATCCCCGAACGCGCTCCTGTCGACTCCGGAACTCCACCAACCCGAACGGCGGTAGCGGAGTCGACATGGGGAGCCGCGGACATCGATCCCGCGCCGTGAGGACGGTAGGTAATTCGATATAAGATACTTCGACTTCAGCTACGTTATTTGCGTAGCTCAAGTTGCGTATCTTAGATCGATTTTCCCCCGTAGTGTAGACCAGCCCTAAGGCTCCCTTCTAACCCTCTCCTGCTGCCCTCTGGCCATGCTGTATCACACTATATTGACCTAATTTTTAAGTGTGGACCAGGCCTTTAAAAATAAATAAATCAAAATATCTGACAGAAAAGAAGACAGGAGCGGGCAAAGGATGGATTAATGAAAAGCAAAGAGAAAAGAAAATGAAAGAAGAATTAATTGTGGGCAGTCTGCTGGAAGAAGCACAAATAGAAAATCTGCATTTTTTTTTTCAGTTTGGTAGATTAAAGAAAACAAAAAGAGAACCTATTTTGATTTGTCTCCTCAGCCTTCCCCCTCCAACAAAATAACAAATAAGAAGATATTACTTTTCCTAATATGCAAAAATGATTTTTCTCTCTTTCCAATATAACTAAATAGTTGAAGAAAAAAATCTCAGTCTATGGCTTGTTTGAGCTACAATACTGTATCTCATCATAATGCTTAAAGTACTGATTTTCCATGATAACCAGTTGCTGATCAAAGAGATGTTGTCAAGGCTGACAGGCCAAAATATGACTGTTTTCAAGTTCAGTGCTCTATAAAAGCTAGGAAGACATAGCTCTAAGGAGCTCAGTTTCTCACTCTTTCAAGAACTTGGTATAATTACATTACTTTTGTAAATGCATTCCTAATGCAGGAAGGATTCCAGCCTCCAAATTGAGAGATGTAATATTCTTAGTATTAGAATTTTCTAGGAAAAATTACTTTCTAGAAAAATGCAACCTTACATGAACAAGGCAGAGAGAGAATCTAAATTTTGAATACACGGGACAGTCCCACTTAGTATTTCTCCAAAGAGAATAAAAATGAGTTAAACCCAATGGAAAATTAAATCTGTCAAAATAGTTATCTTTTCACATATGATAAAATAAATCAATTTATTTATAAACAATTTGACATTATATCAGAACTTGCAACTGAAAGATTGTGTGTTACACACAATTTTCACAACATGCTGAGGTAGGAAATATTATATTCATTTAACAAATGGATAAACTGAGGCACAGACCAGGGAAATGTGTGACTGGACAAATCATTTAGTAAATGGCAGAGATGTGACTAGAGTTCATGTACCCCTTTCACATTTTTTTCATAGGTGGTTTATTTTTTTATTATTATTTTTGTTGGCATTTGGCTAATTACCCAAACTGCATGAGTAAAGAAGAACATCCTCTACTTTTCTCTTCCTAGTTTTGTGCAATGAAGTCACAATGCTGAATTTATGACCTTGCAATTACTTCCAAAGCATCAGCAGACTTCTGGGAGCATGAAATGTAGTCATTTCAGTGTACAGGGCTATATCTATATGGAACCTGTGAAGGACCATGTTCCTCTGCTGTTATTTGTAGGAGACCAGACCCAGAAACCCCTCTCCCCCCCCCCCCCGCTTTGGTGCAGTCTTGTCTGAGTCTGGACTTTAAACGTTTTTTTTTAAAGGACAGAGAAAAATAGGAAAAAGCTCTTTGGAAAATGATATTCCGTTGTTTCTTCCTGCATTTGAAATCATGAGATATCTTTTTATAGTTATTAAATATCTGATTGGTGCTTGATACTTTAACTCTCTGGATGCTGCAGATATACAGTTTTCTTAAGTGAAAAGGTATTGGACTCACAGCCCTTTGGCCTGAAGTTTCCTATCCACTGAACAGGAATACTACAGGGATTAACCATGAAAATTCCTCACATCTCAATCCATCAGTGTGTGATTATGACCTAGAAGTGAGCTGAGGGATGTCTCACTTTCCAGAATGATTTAATTCTCTGCTTATCTTCTGAGACTGCCAGCAAGAGTAGACAGGTGCTTACCCTGGAAACATGTATAACTCTTGTTAAAGCCAATGGAACAATTAATGCCAACTGCAATAGTGGTTTTTGTTGTGTAAACATCTGGTTCTTAGAAATTGGAATAAGACCAATTCAGCCCAACTGCTAAAGCAATAAACATTCCATAAATCAATCAAGTCATTTCGTATAGGTCTCCAAACAGCCATTGGAAGGTGATGACTTTCAGAAACTATTCATTGTACATCCTGAAGAGTCTTATTGGGGGAAATAATGAGGCTCTTGAGCAGAGCTATTCAGACACCCCCAAAGCAGGCATAGTGCACTAAATTAATTCCTAAGTGTAGCATAATTGAAGTGAATGGAGTTATACTAGAGGTGTATTTGGCCTACTATGAATTTTTATTTTCATAGTATATCATATTTTAAAGCCAGGGCTTTACAGATTTTGGAAGCTGAGTCTCCCTTCAGGAAAATGAAATTACTATTACTTACAGTTTGTGTTTTATTGTAGCACCTAGGAGCTTTGGTCATGGACCAGTACTCCATTGTGCTAGGCACTGTACAAACACAGAATAAAAAGATAGTGCCTGCCTCAAAGAGCTTGCAATTGCAGTATAAGTCAAGAGACAACAGATGGAATACAGATAGACTGACTGGGAGTACTAGGCAACAATGAGACAATATGGTCCTATGAGGAAAGATTGGAAAAAAATGAATTTGTTTAGTGTGGAGAAGAGAAGACCAAGGGACATAAGACTTCAAATACACCTCTAACTCGATATAATGCTGTCCTTGGGAGCCAAAAAATCTTACCGTGTTATAGGTGAAACCGTGTTAAATTGAACTTGCTTTGATCCACTGGAGTGCGCAGACCCCCGCCCCCTCCCTGGAGCACTGCTTTACCGCGTTATATCCAAATTCGTGTTCTATTGGGTGGTGTTATATCGAGGTAGCAGTATATGTAAAAGGTTGTTATAAAGAGAAGGCTGAAAAATTGTCCTGAGGATAGGATAAGAAATAATGGGCTTAAATTTCAGCAAGGGAAATTTAGGCTAGACATTAGGAAAAATTTCCTAACTGTAAGGGTGGTTAAGCACTGGAACAAATTACCTTGGCAGGTTGTGGAATTGCAGGTTTTAAGAATAGGTTAGACAAACACCTGACAGGGATGGGTCTAGATAATACTTAGTCTTACCTCAGTGTAGGGGACTGGACTAGATGACCTATCAAGACATTTCTATGATTCCTGCAGCCCCACCATATGGTGGTAAAGATCTTCTGAGACCTTAAAAACATAAAAATGGCCATACTGGATCAGACCAGTAGTATTATCTAGCCCAGTATCCTGTCTTCTGACAGTGGTCAGTGCCAGGTGCTTCAGAGAGAATGAATAGAACAGGCAATCATCAAGTGATCCATCCCTTGTTATCCACTCCCAGCTTCTGGCAAACAGATGCTAGGGACACTCAGAGCATGGTGTCGTATCCCTGACTATCATGGCTAATAGTCCATGAAATTATCTAGTTTTTTTTTTTAAACCCAGTTATAATTTTGGCTTTCACAATGTCCCCTGGCAATGAGTTTCACAAGTTGACTGTGCATTGTGTGAAGAAGTACTTCCTTTTGTTTGTTTTAAACCCGCTACCTGTTAATTTGATTGGGTGAATAAATACATTTCCTTATTCACTTTCTCTACACCAGTGAAGATTTTATAGACCTCTGTCAGCTCCCCTCTTAGTCATCTCTTTTCCAAGCTGAAAAGTCCCAATCTTTTTAATCTCTCCTCACATGGAAGCTGTTCCATACCCCTAATAATTTTTGTTGCCCTTCTCTGTACCTTTTCCAATTCTAACATATATTTTTTGAGATGGGGTGACCAGAACTGCACCCAGTATTCAAGATGTGGGTGTACCTTGAATTTATATAGAGGCATTATGATATTTTTGTCTTATTATTTACCCCTTTCCTAATGGTTCCTAACATTGTATTAACTTTTTTACTACCCCTGCATATTGAGTGGATGTTTCCAGAGAAGTATCCACAATCACTCCAAGATCTCTCTCTTGAGTGGTAACAGCTAATTTAGACCACATCATTTTGTATATATAGTTGGGAATAGGGTGACCAGACGTCCCGATTTTATCGGGACTGTCCCGATATTTGCTTGTTTGTCCCGCGTCCCGACCAGTGTTAGGTCGGGACACTGGACAAACAAGCAAAGGCTCCGGAGCCCGAAGGGCTTGCGCCCTCCCCTGCCCCGACTCCGCCCCCTCCTTCCCCCATTGGATCCTTCCCCAAATCCTCGCCCCCATCCCCTCCCCCTCACTGCCCCATTGTCTCCCTCCCCAAATCCCTGCCTCTTGTCAAGCATGCCATGCCCAGGAGACTCAGGGGAGTGCGGGGCCGGGGTGAGTGTGAGTCTGGCCTGGCCCCGAGCAGGCAGGACTCGGGCACGGTACCTGGAGGGAGAGTAGGGGGGCGGCCCGTGGGGCTAGGCGGCGGCTGTTCTCCCCACCTGGGCAGCGGGACTCGGGAGCAGCCGCTGCTGCAGCTCCCACTGCCACAGGGGGAGGAAGTGGCCAAGCACGTGGCGCTCGGCAGCTGCGGCTTTGGTGCCCGGGCCCGAACCCCCCGAGCCCGGGCCTGCTGCGGGGCAGCGCGCACACTGCGTTCAGCCCCTGGCCAGTCATGTCTGGGCTGGCTGCCCAGCTGGTGCAATCCCACGGCGGAGGCATCGGCAGCCCAGTCCCGTTCGTTTCCCTGCAGGACCCGAGCGGGATGCGGTGGGCTGGGGCCTGCTGCCCCCACTCCGAGGCCGCCCGCGGGATTGCACCAGCTGGGTAGGCAGCCCAGAGGCGAGTGGCCAGGGGCTGGGTATGCGCAGCGTGCGCGCTGGGTCCCCGCAGCAGGCCTGGGCTCGGGGAGTTCGTGGGCGCCAGAGCCGCAGCTGCCGAGCTTGGCCAGCAGCCGCTTCCTCCCCCCGCGGCAGTGGGAGCTGCAGCAGTGGCTGCTCCCGAGTCCTGCTGCCCAGGTGGGGAGAACAGCCGCCGCCTGGCCCCGCAGGCCACCCCGTACTCTCCCTCCAGATACCGCGCCTGAGTTCTGCCTGCTCGGGGCCAGGCTGGACTCACACTCACCCCGGCCCCGTGCTCCCCTGAGTCTCCCAGGCCTCCCTGCAGCGCTTGCGGAGGGAGGAGGAATCGGGGGTGGGGGATTTTTTTTTTTTTGCTCTGCCGCCATTTTTTCCCCCCTCTGCCCCCGCCCTGCCCCCCCGCGTCCCGATATTTGACCTGGGTGATCTGGTCACCCTAGTTGGGAATATGTTTTCCAGTGTGCATTGAATTTTATCTGCCATTTTGTTGCCCAGTCACCCAGTTTAGTGAAATGCTTCTTTGCAGACTGCTTTGGCCTTTACAAAATTATTCAAAATAGTTTTATCTGCAGTTTTTGCTGCCACACTGTTTACCCCTTTTTCCAGATAATTTATGAATGTGTTGAACAGTACTGGTCCCAGTACAAACCCCTGCGGAACACCACCATTTACCTCTCTCCCTTCTGAAAACTGACACTATAACATCCAACCCTTTGTTTCCTATCTTTTAACCAGTGACTGATTCATGAGAGGACCTTTCCTCCTATCCCATGACACCATACTTTGCTTTAGAGTCTTTGGTGAGGGACCTTGTCAAAGGCTTTCTGAAAGTCTAAGTACACTATATTCACTGGATCACCCTTGTCCATATGTTTGTTGACCTTTAATTTATATATCTTCCATTTCCCTTTGGCTGCCCCTCTGCCTCCTGCTTTCCCTTGGGGGTGGGGAGAGTGAGTGTGGGAGAAGTCATCTCATATTTTGGGAAACACTGTCCTAAGTATTCATCTGGCTGGCAGTTTGGAAATGCCAGCACTCTAGGGGAAGAGTTATTGACTTAGGACAAAATTCACTTTTAATTTTTTGTGCGGCAAAGAAGTAATCAAAGGGACATGAAGATATATACATTTAGATCAGAAGGCCTTTAATACCACATGGTGGGGCTGCAGGAATGGCATGATCGATTGAGAGCAGCTAGGCTGCTTGTGTGCAGAGACCACAGCCCACCATGCTGACTCTAGAATTATAGAAATGTAGGATTGCAAGGGACCTCAATAGGTCATCTACAAAAGACCGACAATTTCTAAATCTGGCTTTTAGGAATTGGAATACTTTTTTAATTACTTTTTGTCCCCAGTGTTTAATGTGACTCTAACTGAAGTTGAAAAAAATATTTTGTATTCACATGGAATAATCAGGCAGTTTTCCAGTTGCATTCTATTAATAAGAAATGTAAAATTTTCCCTATTAAAGGTTAGGTGTAATTGAACTATTCTGACTTTTAAAATTTAAAAAATGAGCTTTAGATAAGCTATTTCAGCTCTAAACCAAAGTGTTTTTCAAATGTAGTAATCACTCAGGAACTTCTCTCTCTCTAAAAATTACAACCTGTGCCAGTGGTCCCCAAAGTGTGGAGCATGACCCCCTAAGGGAGAACGGAGGAACGTTCGTGGGGGGCACGTGGGAGGCCCTGGGCCACCCCCAAGGAGGGTGTGGAGGGAGCGCCACCCAGCCCCGCTGTGTCCCTGCTGCAGATTCACTCTGCCCTGCCCACCCAGGCCACCTCTGGCCCCAGCTGTAGCTCTGCCCTCATTCCCTCTCCACCACCAGGCCTGCCCTGCCTCTAGCCCCAGCTCCTCCCCCATCTCGAGTTCTGCCCACAGCTCTGCCTTCAGCCCAAGCTCCTGTGTTGAGGAAGCCTTGGCTGTGCAGACAGATTCCATTACTGGTAAGGGAGGGCGTGACAGGAAGAGGTTGGGCACCAATCCCCTATATGCTTGTGATTGTACCAGTTATTTGTACACACTATTTTAATTATCATACTAGTGCATAGAATGCATCAATATGCAATAATGTTGCTCCATGTGCAGTACAAGCCTTACTCCTATTGCCTGATAAAGCTACACAAATCTTGAACCATCCATTTTTATACCTATCCATATATAATAATTCCACACCTATATCCACATATATAGTGCCAGCATATAAAATTGCTGTACATAATATATAACTACCTACTACTTGTGTACAGATGGATATTTTGGAACTTTGCCTCTAGACTCTGTTAACTATTTGCTTTTAACATCTAGGTACACCTCTACCCCCATATAACGCTGTCCTCAGGAGCCAAAAAATCTTACCACGTTATAGGAGAAACCACATTATTTTGAACTTGCTTTGATCCGCCAGAGTGCGCAGTCCCGCCCCCCTGGAGCGCTGCTTTTCTGTGTTGTATCCGAATTCGTGTTATATCGGGTCACGTTATATCGGGGTAGAGGTGTAGTTAAGTTTGACCGTCTACTCAGTGGTCCTCCAAGGCCTATGTGAGGACCTCATTAAACCATCCAGTCAGTAATAGCGAAGGGTGATGTGTACAAAGGGCAGGGACTTAATCAGCGCAAGCTTATGACCTGCCCTTACTGGGAATTCTTCGTTCGTGGGGAATAATGGGTAGGCATAAGGTAGGCATATGCTGAGCCAGTCAATGTAGCACACTTGCAGCTCCAGACATCTAAGGGTGTCACAGAACTGTTATTGCTCAGTCTTGGGTAGCTGAATGCCACTTTTAAAAATGGCTAAGATATTCAAGAACAATTGTGGATCCCATTCATTGTGCAGTTTAAAGTCTTAATGTTAGTTATTTTTCATTTTCTTAGTGATATATAAAGGTCTTTTGAGTCTAGGTGTGCTGCAAGAATTGAAATAATTTTAATTAGTGCTTCTCTTTATGCTGGGAAAAAATATTCTATAGAATTATTATGGAATTGAAATCCTCTTTGAAATTGATGGTAGATATGCTTGCCAGATTCACTGTGGAAATTGTCCTAATGCAAATTTGGCTTATTTCTTTGTAAGGGGGAAGAAAAAAGTTAAGCACTAATTTTTACAAAACGTACTTAGAAAATGATACAGTCCTGATTAATTTTATGAACAAGGTTAAGAGAAACGTTATAATAGGACGTATCAGAAATTGTGAATTTCAAGGGCAAAGTAGTCTCAATATACTAAATTTTCTGCAAACAAGGGGTTATGGCTTAAGGGTGACCTGTTAATGGAAAAAAAATTGGTCTTGTGCCTTTTTTGCTTCTTCATTATGTATTAGGATGGCCTGAAATTGTGGTGGTTTTTGTTTGTTTGTTTGTTTTAAACAACTTCTTAGTACTTCTTTTTGACATTAGCAAATTGGGTCCTGTGTATCCTGGAAGACTGTATGGCTGCATCTATACTAGGCTTTGTTGCTAAAAGTTTCCCACTCTTGCTACCAGTGGTTCAGCCCTGCCATGGTAGACTACTGTTGTATATTAGGTGCTGGTGGCTCTGATGTTTTTACCACCATGCTGTCTTACTCTGCTCAAAGCAGGTATAGATGACAGAGTAGTAAAAATGCAGGAGGCCTTAGGCACCTTGTCAACACTGCTACCTCTTTTGTTGCCATATGTAACAGGGTGGTGAGTCCCTTCAGGGACCAGAGGCCTGGGGCCCACCGACCCTAGTTACTAAGGAGGCACATCTGAGCATGGATCAATGTGGGAGTGGGACGGACTGAGCCAGGCCACCCCAAGCTATTACACTTTGAGGGTCCTGGGCCAGGACCCAATGGAGCAGGAGGACTCAAGTCCTCCTACCTCACCCCTGACGCCTGGCCCCAAGAAGGGCAGGCCAAGGGGTTACCTTCAAAGAAGCCAGTCCAACAGGGACCACATCTAGAGGGCTTGGGACATACTGAACTGAAAGGTTTCAGAGTAGCAGCTGTGTTAGTTTGTATCCGCAAAAAGAACAGGAGTACTTGTGGCACCTTAGAGACTAACAAATTTATTTGAGCATAAGCTTTCGTGGGCTACAGCCCACTTCATCGGATGCAAGAGAGACTGGGGTCAGAGGCCCAGACTGACCAAACCATCCTGCTACACTGCCATGCAGTTAAGCAGGGGACAACAACTTCTTGGAGAGAGAGGTTGAACCTGTCACATGAGGAAATTTATAAAGCAACTATTTGGTCTACATCACATGTGTTTTGAAAACACTATAAAAGTGAACTTAAAGCAGGTGACGATTTCACTGGAGAATTCCTCTTGGGAAGGGGGTATTTCTGCTGGTCCAAAGCTGGCAAAGGTGACTTTTTTGCCTCATGCATCAGCTCCGCCACCTCCTTCAGTAGAACTCCATTGCCTGGTATAAAGAAAGCAGAAGAGGGGAAAGAAGGGGAATGGGTGGTCATGGCCGAGCTCTAATACACCCAGTCCTCAACTGATGGAATGTCCTTGATAAACCTCAACTGAGTGGTGCCAATTAACTCTGTCCTTGTGTGGCTCCCTGATTTTCAGAAACTCAGTCCCAGTATAAACTAAGGCTACAGTCATCTCCCTGTCAATCCCCTAACTCCACTGTGCCTGAGATTGAGCCCTAAGTCTTCAACAGATGTAGGCTTTGATAGGAGAGTTCTACCGCAAGTAGTGTTTCTCAGTAACTTTCCAGGCCCACGCCGCTTCCCGCAGCTCCCATTGGCCAGGAACGGTGAACCGCAGCCACTGGGAGCTGCGGGTGGCCGTGCAAATGTTAACAAATGGTCTGGTGGCCTGCCAGCGCATTACCCCGGTGGGCTGCATGTGGCCTGTGGGCTGAAGGTTGCCCACCACTGCTTTGGAAGCTTTTGATTTTGGTTCCATCTTGCAAACCCTACCAAAATTCCAGTGCAGATCCAGAAGTCTGATCTGCCTTCAAGTTCCCTGGAGTAAAGAGGTACAGATTGCTGGACATGAAGTATCTAAACAAAATTTTGGAATTCCCATTCTGCAGAAAACGTCAAAATTTAATTTTCTGTTCCGTTTCAGTTTTTTTCTAATTTTGAAATTTCCCATGGAATATGAATTCCAGTTTCCAGGCACTTCTAGTAGTCTTCCTGAGTCTTCAGAATGAAATGTTAATGGCCTGAGACCCAAATCCTTGCCCTGGCACATTGCCTGAATATCTGCGTTCTGCACTGGAGAGTTATTATTAAATTATCATAGTGCCCAAATATGCAGTCAGGATTGGGGTTCCTTTGCATTAGGCACCATACAAATATAGAAAAAAGACAGTTCTTGCCCTGAAGGACTTACAGTCAAAAGACTGATAGATTAAAGTAGGGAATGGGGATACAACATACAGGTAAATGATATGGTAAAGAATTGGCTCAGCTTTGTTGGTTATATAAATTGTAGGATTTTTCTTTTTAATAATGGTGGGTTGTAGGAAAAAGAAAGAGGAATAGTCAGAGTTTCTTGCTTGTCTAGCCATGATCAGCACGCTTGGTTTTGTAGGCATCATAGAAGAGGTGGGAATATTGATGGAATGAAAGTAGGGGTCAAGGTCTTGAGAGGTTACTAGATTAGTTTGTTAGAGGCTAAATTGTGAAGGACCTTTAAATGTAAAAACAATTTTGTGTTTGATGTGGAGGTAAAAAGGGGAGCCAATGAAGAGACTTAAGGAGTGGGTGGCTGTGGTCAGAGTGATGAGCAAGAATTATTTAGCAACAGCATTGTGAATAAACATAAGGAGAGCAAGGTTGCTGCAATCAAGGCTAGATAAGAGATGATTGCAACAAGACGTGAAATGCTGAGGGCTTAGATGATAGTTTTGGCTGTGCTAGAAAGCTGGATTTTAGAGATACTGTGTAAGAAAAAGTGGTAGAATTTAGAAATAGCTTGAATGTGTGGGTCAGTGATGACTCTCAGGTTATGGGCCTGACTGGGGAGGATGGTGGTGATAGAGTTAGAGTTCAGGGGGGAAGATCAAGAGCACAGTGTTTAGCCAAGTTGTCATCTTAAACACAACTGGAATTCCGTAAAGAGATGTCAGAAATATAGGCTGACATTAAACTGGTTAGGCGTGAGTCAAAGGTGGAAAAGAGACTGCTGGGTTTTGAGCGTAAGATCTGATAAGGAAGTAGAGCTGTTCGACTAAGAGTTCCTGCAGAGTTTGGAGAAAAGAAGGAATCCACTTCACCTCTATACGTTGCTCTGTGGGGAAAAAAAAAGAGCCTCTCTTGAGATGATCTTTTGGTAATCTCCATGCTGTTGCATGCATATTTGTCTCCATCGTCCCTCTCCCCGCCCTCATGATGGGAGGAAGTGGAGAATTTCTAGTGGATCTACATTGTGACTGATAACTGGCCACCATGCTCCATAATCACAGAATCTTCAGTGTTCGGTAAACCTGGAGTGTGCTACAGAAGGGATTGTGCGGATTCCCCATTCCTGCCCTCAGTGCACAGTTGAACTGCTTAATGTCTTTTGACTGCAAGAGTGCCCTCTGGAGGATTTGCCTCTAAAAGATGCACAGTGTTTCATTCCATGTCCCTGGTCTATTAACACTGAAATGCCTCTCTCTCTCTTTCTCTATTTTAATTTTACCCTCAATAATAATAATAATTAATAATATGTCAGCCTCCTCCAAATTCTGTGTAAACTTACAGAGCTGGTAGTGAGTAGGATAAACCTTTTGACTGGAGACAAACTGTTTGATTTTTCAAGGACTGAAAATTCATTTTTAGCGTATAATTCTGGCTAGATATTTTTCCTGGTAGTATGTCTCAAGCATTCCTTCAAGACTGGATTTCTAAAGAAAGTATTTTTTAGCTTGCAGCTCATAAATACCTAACATTTAAACAGTATTTTTAAGTGTGTATGGTTTGTGTTTAATTGGTATGCTTCTGTTTCTGATACAACCACTTTAAGGATGCATAAAAATAATCCATTTGAGGAAAATTCTTCTCTTAAATGTTGATATAGTACATTTTCAATAATTCCTTTAAGAGCAAGTGACTCACTGTCATGCTCATCGCCTCTATAAAACAATTGTGCCAAGTTACATTCTTATGGTTCTGCTGTGGAGGTGGTTGAGAGAAAAGATGAGG
Source organism: Mauremys reevesii (assembly GCF_016161935.1). Taxonomy (NCBI): domain Eukaryota; kingdom Metazoa; phylum Chordata; order Testudines; family Geoemydidae; genus Mauremys; species Mauremys reevesii. Next base: position 81,738,664 of record NC_052631.1, on the reverse strand, counting down.
CAGAGACAGAAAAGTGGCAAATTCTGCTTTTTCTTCTTATTTTGTTTTAAATACTACATTAAGTTGATTCCCAAAGGAGAGAGTCTCTTAACTTCTTTAAATAAAAACATTATTACAAACCACAGGCAGCTGTTTAATATGAAACAGCAATTGACAAGTATTCTGAAGACCAATGTTAGTAAACATTTTGCCCATGGAGAGAGAATTCCAAGTTCCTCCTTCCTGTTATTGTTCTATAGTTTACCTGTACATTAAATGTAAACACTTTATAATAGGATTCAGACTTACTCCTTTTATTTAAAATAAATGGGTGGAGGTAGAAGCACGGCACATTATTAGTAACTTTGCAAGTTGAACTGAGTACATGCTTCAAGAATACACTGTAGAAAAAGGGGAAAGTGCAGTTTCTTTAAAGACTGCTATAATCTGCCCCATTTTACGACTTTTGTGTCCTGGCAAATTGCCAGCATGTTCTTCATTTGGACAAAGGTTGGATTTTGACAGCATTCTAAAGGAGACATCAGTGATAGACTCTCACGAGAGCTGTAGTATTCTGCAAAAGGGTTAATCAGTATCCAAATTACTTGTGCTGTGGTGGTTTTTCTTTAAACACACACTTTCTGCTAGTATGTTTGTTTTCATCACTTTTTTTGTTTTCTTTAAAAGAAAACCTGTACAATCTTTGGTACTATCTATGGGACAGAGGATGAGCTGGTGAAAAGTTACAGGAAAAAGATTATTTTTGTATCTGCCAAACTTTATTTTACAGTGAGCTAGTGTAATTTTTTGTTGTTGTTGTTGTTCTGTTTTTTTAATTTCAGCAAAGTGATTCAGTATAAAAAATGTAGGGCACATTTCTTTACATTGTGGTAGTTTTGCTTCATTAAGGACTGAAAGAATAGGCCTCTGCTCTGATTTGTATAAAGATAAAGTTTCTGAATTCATCAAACTGACAGTGTTGAAACTTCAGGTTAATGTGTTGAGACTGACATCACATTACTGTTTAAAAAAAAATCCATTAAACTGAATGAAAATGCTATCATTATAAGGCTCTAATTATCAAGGGACTAGATTTTTTGATCTGCCTTTTTAACACTTCTGTTACAAATACCATTTTACTTAGTGCATTTCTAGGGAATGCTGGTGGTATGTGCATGTGTGGGGTGAATGAAGTAGAGATGCACATTTCTGGACTCCTGTTTAGAACATCTACTACAGAAGTGGCCAGCCTGAGAAGGAGCCAGTATTTACCAATGTACATTGCCAAAGAGCCACAGTTTTAGTTATATGTTGTTCTGTTATATATAATGATTATGTGTGTGTGTGTGTGTATATATAAATGTATAATAAATATACATTATCAACTTAGAGAATGTATAGTTAATGATAATAACTTAATCTTAGTGCAGGGTTTCTCAAACAGGGGTCGCCGCTTGTGTAGGGAAAGCCCCTGGCGGGCCGGACCGGTGTGTTTACCTGCCCCGTCCGCAGGTCCAGCTGATCGCGGCTCCCACTGGCTGCGGATCGCTGCTCCGGGCCAATGGGAGCCGCTGGAAGCAGTGGCCAGTAAGTCCCTTGGCCCGCGCCGTTTTCAGCAGCTCCCATTGGCCTGGAGCAGCGATCTGCGGCCAGTGGGAGCCGCGGTCGGCTGGACCTGCAAGCGGGGCAGGTAAACACACCGGTCCAGCCCGCCAGGGGCTTTCCCTACACAAGCGGCGACCCCTGTTTGAGAAACCCTGACTTAGTGGCACTTCTGGCAATCTTTGCTTTCAGCAGTTCTTTTGAAGTTTGGTTTGTGTTCAGTTGTGCTCACACACAGCAGTTCTCTTAAGTGGCTGTCTGTCAAAATGGATTGGTACTTGGATTTCATGTTTGAGTGTCGAGAAAACAGACTCACAAAGATAGGTTGAGGCAAACATCGAGATTAATTTTAGGGCTGCACCTCTGATGTTGGGTTATTTATCCTTTGGTACAGATTTCCAGAAAGTAAGGGTCCCCTCTGTCTTCTGAACAGATTTCAATCTGCCGTCTTCCAAAAGTTCTGTTATTTCCATCTGGGATGTTGCTTTATCAGTGACTAAAGGAGGCTTCAGACAATGGGCTTCAGCACTGAAAGGGTCAATCAGTAATCTGATTTGAGGTCTTTTCTGCTGCTAATCTTGGAATCTTTCCTCAAAACTGTCCTTAAGATCTTTAATCACGGTCGCATACCTAGTTGTGCTCCATTTTAGGAATTCTGCTTCATCTTCTTTTGATTTGGCTTGAAGTGATATTGAGGGAAAGTGCAGCAGCTCTCCCTCAAGCATTTGTCTATGGAAACAACTGCAGTTTGTTTATGAACGCAAATACACCTTGCACTAGATCAGACAGCAACCGGAATTGTCTTTTTAAGCCCACGTTTAGTTTATCCAAATGCAGCAGCATGTCTGCAAGAAATGCCAAGTCTAGGACCCATCCAGGATCTGTAAGCTCGGGGTGTATTCTGTGCTATTTTACCGGTTCCAGGAGCTTGAAAAAACAGGAAATAACCTCTCGAGGGCCATTGAACTGTACAGTGAAATGGCAAATAGTCAGGGGAGTCGTGTTCATCCAGTTCTTCAGATTTTGAAATTGTCTGTGATTGAGTGCATTTGAGAGAATGAATTTCACAGTGTGCAATACAGGTTTCATGACATGATCAAATTTGAGATTTTTAGATATCAGTTGCTCCCGATGAATAATACAGTGAAATGTCCAAAATTCGGGAAAGGGCTTGTCACACTTACAAAACCCTACTAATCCATTCGCAGATCCCCACATGGACGAGGCCTATCCGTTGCAATGGCAGTGAACTTCTGCAAAGGCAAATGGCTTTTCACAACTACCAACATCAACGCCTCCTTTAGATCTCGTCCACGAGTTCTGTCCTTTAGTGACATGATATCGAGGAGTTCTTCCCTTACAACACAGTTGTCAGATACAGTGTGGACAAATACCGATAATAAGGTTTATCCTATGCATGGCATGACTCATCCAAAGTGATGCTTGAATACTCACACTGCTGAATTTGCAATTCAGATCGGAGATTCTGCGTTCTATTGTGTGGCGTGAAAGCTGCAGGCCAGAAATTTTCTTCTGTAGATTCTTGTTCTCTGGTGACAGGATTGAAATCACATCAGTGAGGCACGTTTTTATAGGCTCTCCTTCAGAGTAGGGCTTTTCACGTGGACTATGTGCCAGGCCACATAATAGCAGGCTAATGTTACAATCTGCGATTGGTTGGCAAATCTGGTGAAGAACTGGGCTTCTACATCTGTTTGTCTTTTCAAAGTTTTCAGTTTTAAAGTGTGGAGTTCAGAACCTTGTGGGAATTCCTGATCAATATGAGCATGGCTAGAAGTGAAATGACGCTGCAAGTTTGAAGATTTGAACTGAGATACACACGTCTGGCAAAGAAGACATATGGCCTTACCATTTACGTTCAACGAAAAAGTACTTGTTCTCCCACTTCTGTTGGAAGCCTTGATTTTCATCTGTGTGTTTTCTGTTTGCACTTGCCTTCCATTGTTAGATAGTGTAAGAAAAATTAGATGGTGTGTAAATTTTTAATCAAGTCACCATGTGCTTTATTCAAGGAAGCAGCCATGTTAGTCTGTATCCGCAAAAAGAACAGGAGTACTTGTGGCACCTTAGAGACTAAAATTTATTTGAGCATAAGTACTCCTGTTCTTTATTCAAGAAGACACTGGCGCTGACCAGGGGGTGCTAGACAACTGGCTCTGTCCCAGGCCCTGACCACCACTTAATCCCTTTCCCCAAGTCCCCACCCGCACCTCTGTCCTGCCTCTTCCCGCCTCTCCCCCCAAGTGAGCCGTGTCCTTGCTCCCCCCCCACCCCCAAGCCTCCTGCATGTCTCAAAACAGCTGATTGCGGCAGACGGGAGGCACAGGGAGGGAGGAGGTGGTGCTGGGGGGGGGAGGGGTGAGGCTGTGCACCGCATCTTCTCTCCTCCCCCCTCGCCCCCAGAGCTTCCTCAACACCGTGAAATAGCTGATCATGGTGGCCGGGAGGCACTAGGGGAGGGAGGGGGGCTGAATGCCACGTCCTCACTCCTCTGCCCTTCCCCCCCAGGGCCTCCTGAATGCTGTGAAACAGCTGATCGCAGCTGGCAGGAGGCATGGGGGAATGATGGGGCTATAGGGCTTGCACCCACCATTTTCCCCCCAGAGTTGGCTTCTAGCAGGAGCCGCATATTGTCTTCTGAAGAGCTGCATGCAGCTCCAGAGCCACAGCTTGGCCACCCCTGGTCTACTCTGTTTGTTGTGGACTTCAAGGTGGAGTCAGATTATTCAGTTACCCTGCTGTCTCGAAATTCACAAAGAGTGTCCTTAATACCTACCCACCAGTTAGAGAGCTTACTCCAGCATGGATCTGAATGTAGTCCTAGCTAGAATTATGTAATCTTCTCCTTTTAGTCCTTAGAGAAGTGGTCATTTGAACACTAGCCTTCTGTGCAGTAAGTGTCTTGCTGTTGCATACTAAAAGTTCCCTAGTGGGTTTTGATATACCCTGCTTGAAAATGGGCAGCAGGATCCACTTAGTGTGGGACATTTAATGTGTGGCAGGCTAGCACAAGGTATATTTATCCTGGTTTGATGCAAACCAAGGGCTTGTCTACACGATAATTTAATTCATGGCAAGTTGGGATGTTAGTCTGCCCCACAGTAGCCTGCCATGGACTAATTGTGTGGACCCCACTGTCATGCATTAGCAGTTCATTGGTTTGCTTTGATATAGTCCCATTTCAACAAGGGGGGGGGGTAGCTCACAACCCAGCTTGCTGTGAACTAAATGTTCATATAGACAAACCAACAGTTTTTCATTTAGACGAGCCTTTAGATAGTTGGGGAGCCACACTCCCTTCTATAACTTTTAGCATTGAAAGTTTCCCACCAAAAGGGGGCACTTGTGCACTCCCAAGTGTCAGTTTGCTATGATAATGCAGGCTCAAGGCTCTGGGGGATGCTTTCCCCACATTTATGACTATACAGAAACACCCCTTAGAGAACTACAAGAACTTATATTTTCCAAAGGTGTTTTTTTTACTATATCTATTGTTGGCCCCTTGCTACTAGTATATGCCACTTATTTTGATTTGATTTATTATTGGTTGTATAGGGTTTTCTAAAAACTATATTGGTGGTTTTGTTGTACTCTGCTTTTACTTGTTGTATAATACCCTGTTGTACTGGAGTGTAGGGGAGCTATAAAAATATATAATTTGTTGTTGTTTGTTCTCCTCTTTGTAATCATCTATTTAATAGATAAATAGAATATTTCAGTTTCCAGGGATGTTGTTCTGGCACCATTCACATATACTAAATTGGCACACATTTTAAAAGGCAGAAAAGTATAGCATTTTTTTAAAGTCATTTGGGGGTGGTTAGGGAGGTTACTAATTAGACAAAATTAAACTTTTTGCTAAATTAAGCATGAAAACATCTTCTATACACAGTACTTTGATGTTAGCTGTGAATGTATTTTAAAAAGTTATTCCAGTTTAGTTGGGATGCCACCAGAGTTTGACACTTTTTGACACATTCATGATATACCCCATAACTGAATTTTTTCAGTGCTTTTGGAGTGCAAAAGCCAGGTGTCAACATCAAGCACTCAGCTTTGTTATGGCCTGAAGGCAAGACCAGATCCTAACCAAAACTAGTGAAAAGCTCTGACCACTGTAGATGAACATAGCTAATCCTCAGATTAATGGCATGTATCATCATTTGTCTTTTTTGTCCTCTAGAATTCTGTGCCCAACGTGAGGGAGTAAGGATGTAGCAGTGAGAATGTTACTATGGAATGTTTGGCAACAATTAATGCATAATATGGAAATTCTGCCTCAGAAAATATAACACACACCTTATATTTATCTTTTTTTAAGTAATGACTCATGGCGAGTGAAACTTAATAAAAAATTGTTTCATATTCTTGGTAAATGCTGGGTTTCTTCTAATTATTTTGATGGCATCAGTTTTAAAAAAGCAAAACTTATGATATGACTTTTACCTGGTATTTGATAATCTATGTGGTACTTAGAACATAAAGACTCCATTCACACAGGCAGGAGTTATACTATTTGAAAGTTTCCTACCTAGTAAGCTTTAGTGCATAATGAAAATCTGCCACTGAGAGTAGTTTATATGAAGGCTTGCACAGAATGCTGAATTGTCTTTCTAACATGTATGTGCTTGGTGTCTGAAATATAAAAACTTGTGTGTCTCAAGTCGTAAGTAAGATTTTTGAAGAAGTGGCTTCATTCTAGTCAATGCAGGTTAGACAAAGGTGATTCAAGTGATCAAGAATTTTGAATATGTACATCAATTATATTTATATTTCAGTATCAGAGGGGTAGCCGTGTTAGTCTGGTTCTGTAGAAGCAGTAAAGAATCCTGTGGCACCTTATAGACTAACAGACGTTTTGCAGCATGAGCTTTCGTGGGTGAATACCCACTTCTTGCATCCGAAGAAGTGGGTATTCAACCACGAAAGCTCATGCTGCAAAACGTCTGTTAGTCTATAAGATGCCACAGGATTCTTTACTGCATTTATATTTCAGACTACCATATATGCTGTGGCATGCAAACTCATTTAACCCAATATTCCTAAAAATATGATAGGATGTCTTTTATTTGGTGATGAACAATCCCTGCCATACCCTCTTATGTTTCATTTTCCATCCAATCTCAAGAAAAGAAAAAAAGTTTTCTATCAAACAAGGGAAAAACATCCATCCATTGCACAGCTTGCTAGTTTGTATGGTCTTGTATTGATACAAATCAGGGTCTTGATCCAGAGAGCCCACTAAAGTCAATGAAAAGACTCTGATTAACTTAATGGACTTTGTGTCAGATCATTTGCAAGGTACTTATGAACAGAAGAATTCAGGTCAATACTTCTCATATGTTTTTATACTGCACGTTTGGTTGTTGGGTTTGGTGTGCAGGTGGCTGGGTGCTGTTGGTGGCCTGTAATATACAGGAAATAAGACTGCCCTTACATTCTATGATTCTGTTGTCATCCTTGGAGCTGCCTCTAACTTTTCAGCATTTTTCCTCTCCTCCCTCAATTCTCTCTTTAAAACCCACTTCTGTCACAAAGATTTCCAACATTGATCAAACTATGTTTTGCATCTTCTCAAGTCTGGACTGCTGTCCAGTGTATTAACTTGTCTAAACTGAATTTTAAGCTCTTTGTCCTTTCAAGCATTCTGTAAAGTTTTATGAATGGTGCGTTACACAGTTACAGGCAAGGCTGGTATTATTACCTAAAATTAAAATTGCCGAACACACCCCATTATAAGAGCTATGCCAAACTACAACATTTGGGCTGAAATTTTCTATGGCAAGTGTCTCAGTGCTTCCCTCCTTCCCGTTTTGCTCCACAGACACAGGCAGTGTGGCGGATGAAGCTGCTCAATTTGGATGTGAAAGGAACAAGAAATGGACCTGTTTGGATGCAGGAAGTAGAAAACTGGTACAAAGTGCTGGGAGGGCAACTGGAATTGGGAGTGTAGGCTGGTGGGGTTTGATAGGGAAACTGGGACTAGTATTTGGGATGGGGAGAATAGTCTGGGATTGAGAACCAGAATTCTGGTGGGGGAGGGAGACAAGGGACTGTGTGAGAACTGGGACCGGCTGGACAAGGAGATAGGACAAGGAGCTGGGGGGAAGAGGGCAGAGCATTAAGATTGGATGTGGAGCCTGGGGAGGGGGTTGGAACTGGAGCCAGTGGGTGTGCGGAACATGGGTGGGGTGGAGTTGGAGTGACTGGAGACCAAGGTGGGGGAAGGAGACATATTGGATGGAGGGGGACTGGGAATGACCGGGCGAGGAAAGGAGATTGGGGTACATCTACAGTATGAAATTTATTCAGACTTATTCTATTCGAATTTTCAGAAGTGCTTTTATACATTCGGTGTTGTGTGTCCCCACTAAAGCGCATGAATTCAGTGGAATGCGTCCACAGTACCGAGGCTAGCATCAAATGTCGGAGCGGTGCACTGTGGAAAGCTATTCCACAGTTCCCGCTGCCCATTGGAATTCTGGGTTAAGCTCCCAGTGCATGATGAGGCAAAAACATTCTTGTGGGTATTTCTGTGTGTGTGTCGTCACTCACTCCTCCCTCCGTGAAAGCTACGGTAGATGCCATACTGCCAGCAGACGGTGCAGTACAGTGCACCGCCTGTCTCCTGGTACTATGAATGCACCTCGCATGTCCTCTCGTCTTTCTATCTACTCTTTTATCTAACCATTTCCCACCTTTTTTCGGCCACCATGAACCGAGCAGCACAACTTCCGTCGTAAACTCTACTCTCCCGCTCTTGCAGCTCTAGCGAGCGTCCCGCCTCTGTGAAGCTACAGAAGACAACCATTTACCGTCTTTTATCAGCCATCTTGAACTGAACAGTTCTCCTATGTTTCACGCCCTTTTTCCAGGATTACCCATGCAGGTGCCAAAATGCAGCAAGCATGGAGCCTGCTCAGATCTCAGCTGCAGTTTTGACCATTGTAGATACCTCGCGCATTATCCAGCAGTATGTGCAGTACCTCCAAAACCGGGCGAGGAAGCGACGACAGCGCGATTACCATATTGATGAGGACATGAACACAGACGTTCCTAGAAGCATGGCATGTGGCGGTTGGGAGATCATGGTGGCATTGGGCCAGGTTCATGCTGTGGAACATCGATTCTGGGCCCGGGAAACAAGCACAGACTGGTGGGACTGCATAGTGTTGCAGGTCTGGGATGATTTCCAGTGGCTGCGAAACTTTTGTATGAGTAGGGCCACTTTCATGGAACTTTGTGACTTGCTGTCCCCTGCCCTGAAGCGCAAAGACACCATAATGAGAGTAGCCCTCACAGCTGAGAAGCGAGTGGCCATAGCACTGTGGAAGCTTGCAACGCCTGACAGCTACTGGTCAGTCGGGAATCAGTTTGGAGTGGGCAAATCTACTGTGGGGGCTGCTGTGCTGCAAGTAGCCAGTGCAACCATTGACCAGCTGCTATCAAGGGTAGTGAGTCTGGGAAACATGCAGACCATTGTGGATGGCTTTAATGTGCTGGGGTTCCCTAACTGCAGTGGGGCAATAGACGGAACACATATTCCTATTTTGGCCCCAGCACACCGGGGCGGCCAGTATGTAAACAGCAAGGGGTACTTTTTCATGGTGCTGCAAGCACTGGTGGATCACAAGGGATGTTTCACTGACATCAACGTGGGATGGCCGGGAAAGGTGCATGACACTCACATCTTCAGGAACTCTGGTCTGTTTGAACAGCTGCAGGAAGGGACTTACTTCCCAGACCAGAAAATTACCATTGGGGATGTTGAAATGCCTATAGTTATCTTCGGGGACCCAGCCTACCCCTTAATGCCATGGTTCATGAAGCTGTACACAGGCACCCTGTACAGTAGTAAAGAGCAGTTCAACTATAGGCTGAGCAAGTGCAGAATGGTGGTAGAATATGCTTTTGGACGTTTGAAAGCGAGCTGGCGCAATTTACTGACTCGGTTAGATCTCAGCACAACCAATATTCCAATTGTAATTGCTGCTTGTTGTGTGCACCACAATATCTGTGAGAGTAAGGGGGAGACATTTATGGCAGGGTGGGAGGTTGAGGCAACTTGCCGGGTGGCCAATTTTGCACAGCCAGACAACAGGGCGATTAGAAGAGCACAGCAGGGCATGCTGTGCATCAGAGAAGCTTTGAAAGCCAGTTTCATGACTGGCCAGGGTACGGTGTGACAGTTGTTTGTTTCTCTTGAAGTTACCCGCCCCCTCTGTATATGAAAGGAAATAAAGTCACAATTATTTAAAAAAATGTTCTTTATTATTTGTTGCACAACACATTGAGAGAAATCAGAAGGTAGACTGGGGGAGCGCGGGGGCGGGGGTTGGGTTGGTAGGTGGAGGAGGAGGGAAGGACAAGTCCAGAAACCAAATTAAAAGTTCGCATATGCCAACTTTCTGCTGCTTGGGTGATCCTCTGGGGTTGAGTGTGTGGGTCCCTGTAGCCTCCTCCCTCGTGTTCTTGGGCATCTGGGTGAGGAGGCTATGGAACTTGGGGAGGAGGGACTCGGGAGGGCGGTTATACAGGAGCTGCAGTGGCAGTCTGTGGTCTTGCTGCCTTTCCCGGGTTAGATCCACCATACAGCGGAGCATGTCAGTTTGCGCCCCCATGAGCTTGACCATAGCATCCTGCCTGCTCTCATCGCACACGTCCCTCCTCTCTTCATGTTCCTGTAATGCTTTACGGGACTCTGCAGTTGTTTGCCTCCACACATTCAGCTGGGCCCTATCAGTGCGGGAGGACTGCATGAGCTCGGCGAACATGTCGTCCTGAGTTCGTTTTTTCCGCCTTCTAATCTGGACCAGCCTCTGGGAGGGAGTAGATAGGGACCGCATTGAAACATTTGCACCTGCGGGAGGAGAAAAAGGGAGGGTAGTATTTTAAAAGATACATTTCAGAGAACAAAGGGGACATTCTTTCTCAGTGAAGCAGGCAATTGATAGTACACAGCACGTGTTCTTTTTGTACAAGTTAGCATTTTGCCTCTTATCCTGAAGTGCCACTTTGATGTGAGTAAGCCATCACACACGGGCAACAGAATTCAGCTTACAGGCAGTCTCGGGGCATGCGGCGTTCTGCTTCTTCCACATTCATTTCAATGCTTTCAAACTGCTGGGCCCTCTTTCCCATAGCAAGCAATGCCTGGTGGGTTAGCCATATAAAAGGAGGGCCTGTGGGCTCTCTGGGATGATCGCTTCACACAACCCCCCCCCCCCCCCTGCACCCACCGCATGGCTCCACTGAAGCTCTGAGCAGGGATGAGCCCTTTAAACTAAATGCAAACAGCCCAGTGCGGCTGGTGCTCCCCCTCTCCCCCCTCCCGGCGTGGCTCCGATCAGGCTCTCACTCACCAGAAGTACCTTCTCCAGGGTCATGGTTCGGGAGCTCGCCTTGGGAGTGGAGGGAGACTATTGGCTCCAGTGTTAAGAATAGTTCCTGGCTGAGGGGAAAACGGATTCCCCACTTGCCACCTGTGCACTGTCCTCCTCCTCCTCCTCCAATGACTCATCCTCCTCTCTCCGTGCAACTCCCCCCTTGCAGTGGTGGGGTAGTGGTGGCATCACTCCTCATAATTGCATGCAGCTCACAGTAAAAGCGGAATGTATGGGGCTATGACCCAGAGTGCCCGTTCATCTCCCTGGCTTTTTGGTACTCTTGCCTGAGCTCCTTGATTTTTGTATGGCACTGCTCTGTGTCGCTGGAATAGCCTCTTTCCATCATGGCCCTGGAGACTTTAGCGTACGTATTTGCGTTCTTTTTTTTTGGAACATAGTTCTGCCATAACAGACTCGTCTCCCCACCATGCGATGAGATCCAGTACCTTCCATTCAGACCATGCTGAAGCTCATCTGCGAATCTAAGACTGCGTGATCTCTTGTGATGGTGGACTCTGCATGGTTGCCTGTGATGGTGGACTGTGCTGATGGTCACCTGTGCTGATGGTGACCAAACAGGAAATGAAATTAAAAAGTTCCTGGGACTTTTCCTGTCCACCTGGCTAGTGCATCAGAGTTCAGAGTGTTGTCCAGAGCGGTCACAAGGGAGCATTCTGGGATAGCTCTCGGAGGCCAATAACATCGAATTGAATCCACAATACCTTTAATTCGGGATTGCGATCTCAATTTAAGCGCTATTCCACTTGCTGAGGTGGAGTACAGAAATCAGATTAAAGAGCCCTTTAAAGCGAAAAAAACCCCCGGTTTGGTGGTGTGGAGGGATTCATTTTTTTTCTAATTAATTCGGCTAATTCCAAAATAACCGACTTGTGTAGACCAGGCCTGGGAATGTGTGTGTAGTGGGGGGAGACTGGAACAGAGTCTGGAGGGGTGAGACTAGGACTTGCTGTGCAAAGAGATTGGGACTGAGGTGAGAACCTGGAGGAGTTAAGATTAGGATTGGGACATAGAGCTGGGGTAGGGAAGGACTGGAATGAGGACAGGGGAGAAGGGTCCACAGTTGAGAATGGACAGAAAAGTCTGTGCCTACTAGAGCCCACTTCCATCGAGAGCCTGGAAAGAAACCCAAGTCTCACCATTCTTCCGCTGTCAGTGTATATCTGTAAAACCCACTGGCAAAGTGTTAACATGCCCCTCTTTTGCTTGGCCACATAGAGGATGAAAACTTCCTGCTGCTATCGCTTACTCTTGTTAGCTCAAATGGCAGAGGTCTGTGTGGTGGATCTAAAGATTTTGACCCTGCTTATGACCTGTGTGTGTATCAGTGTGATGCGACGTGATTGACTTTCTGTTACTTCAGTTTGCTTTTTTAAATCTAGGAAATTATACACACACATTACATTAAAAGAATATTAAGGCAGCAAAGTCAAACACTCAAAGATAGGAAATATCAAAATTAAGTTTTGTGCAGTTTTTAATTACTTTTCACATACTATTTTTTCCCACGTGATCCTTGCTTTATTCATTGCAAAGGATGCTCTTGCTCTGGAGATGAACCAAAATTGTGTAGTTAAGGAGTCTGTTGTCTGTAGGAGCCCTGCATCATTTGTTGCAGAATTTGGAGGTGTGTAATAAATGAAGCAGGGGTCAGCAAAAAGTGAAAGAGTAAGGTGTCGTGGGATAAGAGGTAAGGTCCTCTCATGGATTGGTAACTGGTTAAAAGATAGGAAACAAAGGGTAGGAATAAATGGTCAGTTTTCAGAATGGAGAGCAGTAAATAGTGGTGTCCCGTAGTGGTCTGTACTGTGACCAGTCCTATTCAACATACTCATAAATGATCTGGAAAAGGGGGTAAACAGTGAGACTGCAAAATTTGCAGATGATACAAAATTACTCAAGATAGTTACTCAAGATAGACTGCGAAGAGCTACAAAAGGATCTCACAAAACTGGGTTGACTGGGCAACAAAATGGCAGAAGAAATTGAATGTTGATAAATGCAAAGTAATGCACATTGGAAAACATAATCCCAACTATACATATAAAATGCTGAGGTCTAAATTAGCTGCTACCACCCAAGAAAGAGATCTTGGAGTTATTGTTAATTGTCTGAAAACATCCACTCAGTGTGCAGCCACAGTCAAAAAAGTGAGCAGAATGTTGGGAATCCATAAGAAAGGGATAGATAATAAGATAGAAAATATCATATTACCTCTATAAAAATCCATGGTATGCCCACATCTTGAATATTGCGTGCAGATGTGGTCGCCCCATGTAAAAAATCATATATTGGAATTGGAAAAGGTTCAGAAAAGGGCAACAAAAATGATTAGGGGTCTGGAACGGTTTCCATATGAGGAGAGATTAATAAGACTGGGACTCTTCAGCTTGGAAAAGAGATGACTGCGAGGGGATATGATAGGTGTCTATAAAATCATGACTGGTGTGGAGAAAGTAAATAAGGAAGTGTTATTTACTCCTTCTCATAACACATGAACTAGGGAACACCAAATGAAATTAATAGGCAGCAGGTTTAAAATAAATGAAAGGAAGTATTTCTTCATACAATGCAGAGTCAGCCTGTGGAACTCCTTGCCAGAGGATGTTGTGAAGGCCAAGACTATATCAGAGTTCATAAAAGAACTAGATAAATTCATGGAGGATAGGTCCATCAATGGCTATTAGCCAGTATGGGCAGGGATGGTGTCCCTAGCCTCTGTTTGGCAGAAGCTGGGAATGGGTCACAGGGGATGGATCACTTGATGATTACCTGTTCTGTTCATTCCCTCTGAGGCACCTCGCATTGGCCACTATCGGAGGACAGGATACGGGGCTAGGAGGACATTTTGGTCTGACCCAGTATGGCTGTTCTTATGTTCTTAGCAGCACCATGCCCACCACTTCTTTCACTATTTCAACTGAATTTTATTTGACTCATTATTTCATGATTTTATGTTGTAGAGTCAAAATTGTCACTTGTCTCAAAACAGCAATTAAGTTAAAAGTGTATTTTAGTCATTTAAAAAAGTAGTCCAGCAAATGTATGTGTAATTATCATCAGGAGCCACTAGTCTGTGCTTATAGTACATGGTAATTTTGAAGTGAGGATTATGTTTTTGTGCCTTATAACATTGAAAGATTATAACACCAATAACAAAATGCTGTTTCATCTTTCTCTCCTGCTATTGTTTCCATGTTTTTTTAAATCTTATTTTACCAATAATCCCTGAGCGTGCTAGCATATGCTACTGGCAGGAACTCAGTAGTTCCATTAATCCATGGTTATCCTTTTTTATTCTAGTTATTGTATATTGGTAGGCATACTGGTCAGAGACTGTTGTTGCTTCAGATAGCCTTATTCCCCAGAAAGATTTTTAAAAGACCTATATTCAGGAAAGAATGTACAGAGGATGACCTATGTTAATAGGAAATCAGTGAGATAAAGAATGAAAAGGGAAAGTAAAGGTAAACTGTGAAATTCACATTGAAGCCTGAAAACATGTAATAATTTTGTGTTAATGACACACAAACGCCAACTCATTTAATCCGAGTGAAGGAACTCATTTCACATAGTTTAAGAAATATATAAAAATAAAAAATATACAGGAGTTATTGTCTTCTTGACACACATAGTAACTTGCAATGTTATTACTGTTTTATGTTGTCAACATTAAGTTAGATTTTTCTTCAGTTAATTAGTTTTCCTTACGTCTCAGATAAGGCCAAATGATCATTGCAGTTATTTTTACCAAATATTGCTCAAAAATATATTGGTAAAATCTAAAGAACCTAAAATGTAGTACTATTCAATGAACTGTCTCTTGGCTCATAATCCAGATGGGGCAAAGTCCTGAGAAAATTCCTGTGGTAATTTTCAGTCCTGTGTTTCAAAATCTGCAATGATGGAAAAGTAGGAAGAGTTAATTAATTAGGCGAACTCCCAGCACTCATAAAGATGACAAAACAGGAACTTTTTTCAGTTAAACTACTGCTGTTCATGGTAGGTTTCTGTTCCTTGTAATCTCCTCTTTGCTTGCATGTTAGGGGCCTGATCCAAAGCCCATTAAAGTCAGTGAAAAGACTCCTATTGACTTTAATGGGCTTTGAATAGGCCTTAAGTCAAGAATCATTTTTAAAACTTAAAAAAAAAAAAATTGCCATAATAAATTCTGTGTCTTGATTATAATGATTTATTTTTTCCTTTTTGAATATATTGTCTGGCAGCACTCAAGACAAACAATTTTATGTATACAGAATATTTGCCATTCTGCTGTGTTACTTTTCAAAACTAACTGGCAACATCCTATTCAAACTACATTGTTTTTATTAAATGTAACCTAATTACAGTATTTTATTACTGGACCGATATTTTCTTTCTGTTTTATAACTAGGTAAATTATATTGACGCAGATCAGTACTGTATGAACAAAATACAGATACTTTTGAAACACTTGCTCTCTGAATCATGTTATCAGCTCTACCAGTTAGTCGTGACTCTGGTGAAAAGAAGTGTTTAGGTAAAGAGGCCTGGTTGCTAAGCAACAGGCATCAGAAGCTGAGACTCTTAAAGCTCCACTATATAGTTTTCTTTCCATGAGTAATAATTGTGCTTTCATATTAAAAATGCACAAAGGTCAGATAGCTCTGCTTTTTTTCTTAAATTGGTGCTCGTATCTGGATATTGTAGGGAAAAAAGTGTCCTTGTTTAGGCTCCACAATATGAGCTCTTGTTTTTGATCATTCTGCAGTGTACATCAGTTCCTCCACCTCCCCAACTTTTTATTTATACCAGCAAATATTGAACCATTTTCAGATATTTAATGATTTTTTTTCATGAAATCTCTCCTCCTTTGCAGAAGTGGAATCGAAATTTTAAATTTATAGTTTGTGTGCCTATCAATAATCCTGTGATGCAGTTGCACTGACTTGAAATATACAGTAGAAGCAGCAACAACAAATTAAAGTGGGAAAAGTAATCTGAAAGTAGCCCTCCATAGTCTACAAAAGAGGATTCTCCATTAAAACCGCTTGTGCAGAGAAAAGGTGGAGTGAATATAAGGTCAGTAAGGTTGGGGTTGGTTGGAGCCAATGGGGAATGAATGCGAATTCCCAAGTTGAGGGCTCTCCATTGAATGCCATACCTCCAAGTCTCATCTACCTCCCTAAATTCAAATCTTAAGATCTGTAAACATCATTCTGGATGAAATAAGTTATGGAATATAATTTTCTGTGCTCTCTCTCTCATTGCCAAGCTTACAAGGAAGAATCCATGTTTGTGAGGGGAGCTGGTCCTGTAATGGGGAGCACGTGCTTCACCTTTTCACCCTTTGCTTCTAGAGGCAATTACAATCTCTCTTCACTGTCCCCTGCCAAAGACTGTGGCTTAAAGCTAAAATTTAGCTCTAAAGAAAAATCAGAATGGTTTGTAGTAGAACATATGCCATTAGTCTGCAGTTTTCTCTTTATCCTACTCACAGGATAATGTTCCTATACCAGGAAAGTAGCTCTTACTACTGTGGATTAAATTCGTACAAGATTTATTCTATGTCTTCAGTTATTCCCATCATTGATGAAGGATCCCACAAAGTTTCACCCTTGGCCCTGTCCTTCTGCACCCAGTTCCTGGGTAGTGTTATCCATTTATAGGGCTTCAACTTTCATGTCTCTGATGATTCACAAATCTACCCCTTCATTCTGGACCTATCTCATTCTGTTCAAACCTGCATCTCAGCCTGTCTTTCTGACATCATCTCCTAAAGTTCAGCCATGAATTTAAATTCAATTGTACTTGTATGTTCTGTCTCCCAGATACATGGGCTTGTAATCTGAGAGTTCTCTTTGATTTGACTGTCTCCCTAGACCCATGTATTCAGGCTATGTCTAGATCTTGCCACTTCTTCCTGCATAGTATTTTTAAGATCCAGCCTCTTGTGGAAGTTCATGTCACTGAAATTCTCATCTGGGCCTTTATCTTGTGTTGATTAGTACAGCCTCCTTTTTTCTTACCTTCATTATTGAAACCTTGCTGAGTCTGTTCAAAACATTTGTCACTAGCAAGTGACCTTTTCCAGACTCATTCTGACCACTGTTTCCTCCTTTCCTCCCTTATATCCTTCCATTAACTCTGCCTTCTCCAATGTATCAATCAATCAAACATAAGCTTTTTGACCTTATTATTAAGGGGCTTAATTGTTTGGCCCTACCCTACCTGTCAAGCCAGTTATCCTATTGCACAATTGACTACCCTCTTTTCTCTGTCAATGATGCTAGCCTTGACTGCCTCTTTGTCCAATTCTCCTATAAGCACTTCTGTGATTTCTCCTTTGCAGTTCATTACTTGTGGGAAGCAAAACTTCAAAATCCATCCTTAAGACTTACCTCGGGGATACCTACATAACATAAAAATGGCTATATTGAGTCATTCCGATGATCTGTCTAGCCCAGCATCCTGTCTTCTGACAATGGCCATTGCCAGATGCTTGAAAGGCAATAAACAGAACATGGCAATTATTGAGTGATCCATCCCCAGTTGTCCAGACCCCGCTTCTGACAGTCAAAGGTTTAGAGACACACAGAACACGTGGTTTCATCTCTGACCACCTTGACTAACTAATAGCCACTGATGGACCTGTCCTCCATGAACTTACCTAATTCCTTTTTGGCTTTCACAACATCCCCTGGCAATGAGTTCCACAGGTTGACTGTGCATTGTGTGAAGTACTTCCTTAAATTTGTTTTAAACCTGCTGCCTATTAAACACTCCCATCTAATGTTGCCTCTGCAGATGGTAAACTGAGACTACTGCTTATAATGCAAAAATGTAGTTGTTTTACTGTAAGCATGTCCTCCCTCTACTGCTGTCCTGATTTCTGTTTCATCCACTCCTGGCCTCTTGTCATAAACCTAGACTGCATGCTCTTTTGGGCAGGGGCTGACTATTTTAACTACATATCTGTACAGCACATAGCAGAATGTGACATTGATTGAGGTCCCTAGGTCAGTGGTTCTCAAACAAATTTTTGCTGTGGTCACACATGCAGGCATAGCAAATTCATGGTGGCTGTCGTTTTCACACTTAAAATATTATACTAGTGATAGTCAAGTCGTGGTTATTTGGAGGTATCATGTAAATAAAATAATAAATATTTTCAATGTAAAGAATGAGATGTACTATTAATAATACCACACAAAAGTTACACCGTCCTGCACCTGCACTCCCTGGTCAACACTGTCAGCCCCGGAGCTGCTTTTGAGACTAGGCTCTCCAGCAGCACCAGTTACATCATGCAGCCTGTCCCAATCAGTGTCATCCTGCTTCTGCCTGGCTCCTCCCACTGCAAGCTGATTAGCCTAGAACTGGCCGGATGGTCCCATGGTGAGTTACACTTCCCTCCTCCAATAGGAGGTGAGCAGGGAGACGGGGATGTCTGGCCAGTCAGCGCCCTGTCAGGTCTCCCTGTCGGTCAAGACAAAGCAGGTGGGGTGATGGGTCTGGTTCTCTTCCACAGCCAGAGGGGGCAGCCCTGCTACAGTACATTCTAATGAAACACCATTGGTGCCCACCTTGGACTTGGGCTGCTGCTGCAGGGAGTAGAGCCACTGGTGACAGCAGGGAGCTTGGGGAAAGGGCTCGAGGACTCCAATAGTCACAGTGGCCTCACAGGAAGCTTCTAGTGGCCTCATGCAAGCCTGTGTGCTACTGTACTTCAAATAGTAGATAATAAATTTATTTTCAGTATGCTTTAAATTATCAGTGCCATATGTGATGTTGCACTCTATATAATTTTATGAAAGTATGCTGATGAGTATAAATACAATGTAACTAAAATATGCTTCATGCAAAAGGTCTCTTGTAAGGTATCATTACAAAGCTTATAATCTACTGAGTGTGGTCATCTTATTTGTATAAATGTTTTCACTCTTGTATCTGAAACTAGAAATATGAAATATAACTCTGAGGGCCTATTGTAATTGTGCAAAGTGTGGGCCATTAATGGTGGTTTGGAATCTTGATGGCTCCCATTAACCAGGACAATTGTCTGTAGATTGCTCTGTTTTACTTGTGAGTCTTCCTGTATATCTGTGTGCTGGCAAGTGGGTAATGAAGTCTTACAGTGACGTGATCATGTCATATGAACTGGAATCCATCTTTAACTTGGTGCTTTTCCATTGAGAATGGGGAGGTGGGAACCCAGAGGGACAAAGGATTCCCGCCTTATGCAAAAGATATATAAGTGGGTAGAACAGAGAAAAGGGGGCAGCCATCATGAGAAATCCCCTAGCTACCACCTGAGCTGGAACAAGGGCTGTACCAGGGGAAAGGATTATGCCCAGACTTGGAAGGCGTCCAGTCTGTGAAAAAAACTTATTGAAACATCTCTGAAGGTGAGATTTTATCTGTTTTCAGTTTTATTACTGTATTAGACTTACATTTGCATGTTTTATTTTATTTTACTTGGTAATTCACTTTGTTCTGTCTGTTACTACTTGAAACCACTTAAATCCTACTCTCTGTATTTAATAAAATCACTTTTTACTTATTAATGAACTCAGAGTATGTATTAATACCTGGGTGTGGGGGGGACAAACAGCTGTGCATCTCTCCCTATCAGTGTTCTAGAGGGCGAACAGTTTGAGTTTACCCTGTATAAGCTTTATACAGGGTAAAACGGATTTATTTGGGAGTAGACCCCATTGGGAGTTGAGCATCTGAATGTTATGGACAGGAACACTTCTGTAAGCTGTTTTCAGTTAAGTCTGTAGCTTTGGGACACGTGGTTCAGATCCTGGGTCTGGGTTGGAGCAGACTGGCATGTCTGGCTCAACAAGATGGGGTGCTGGAGTCCCAATCTGGCAGGGAAAGCAGGGGCAGAAGTAGTCTTGGCACATCAGGTAGCAGTTCCCAAGGGGGTTTCTGTGATCCAACCTGTCACACATGCTACAAACACGAATGGTTTTTTTCTGAATTTATTAGAAGTGCAGTATAGAAAAACTCAGTGCACTTTTTGTTACTATAAATGCAGATAAGTTAATTGCATGTATATGCTGCTACTAAGTGGAAGTTGCTATCAAAAGTATTACATTGTATTATCAATTAGTTTTGTCATTTGAAGTGGAAAGGACTTTTATAGGAAATTGACTGCATTTCTGGAGGGAAATTTTAAATATTAAACTGTCCCATATTTCAAAATTTATTTTATATTTTAATATTATTTGTATAATAAGCTTTTAAATTACATATAGGACAGTACTGTTGTCATTTTTAATGTGTACCTGTAGTGTGTACCTGTAATCTAAATTTCAGATATTGTTGCTACTAAATGGATTTTTATGTCTGGAATAACTAGCTGGGGATTTGCAGAAATGAAGCACTACATCTTTCAAACCAAAAGTTGTTACTAGAAATCAACATTTAATACAGGGGTCGGCAACCTTTTGGAAGTGATGTGCCGAGTCTTCATTTATTCACTCTAATTTAAGGTTTCGCGAGCCAGTCATACGTTTTAACGTTTTTAGAAGGTCTCTTTCCATAAGTCTATACTACAGAACTAAACTATTGTTGTATGTAAAGTAAATAAGGTTTTTAAAAAGTTTAAGAAGCTTCATTTAAAATTAAATTAAAATACAGAGCCCCGTGGACCAGTGGCCAGGACCCGGGCAGTGTGAGTGCCACTGAAAATCAGCTCGCGTCCTGCCTTCGGCACTTGTGCCATAGGTTGCCTATCCCTGTTTTAATAGATTGCATTTATATCTAATACACAGTCAATTCAGGAGCTGGCCCTTTCCTTTGTTTAAAAAAAAAAACAAACAAACCCTGAAAGAGAAAACAGAAAAGAGTAACATAGTAGATGTGTGTTTTGCATTCCTTTGTCCAATTATTGGAAACAATGTTGTATTATTTTAAATATCTTGATTGTTACATTTGATTTTTGATTTTTGTACTTTTCTTGAAAAACACTTCTAATGGAAGACTTCTCAAATGGCAAGATTGAAAATGTGTGCAAGCATAGCTTGGTTTTCAGTCATTGCCAAGCTTGAAAGGTATGTTGCACATATACATGAGTGATTTAAAAAACAAACATTTATTATAATACTTAGTAATTTTCCTTAAAATTATATTCTGTAAAAACTTTGCTTTTAGTACTAGAAATGGTTTCAATGGAAAAAGAGGCTAAATTAAAATAGTCTGGTGACCTTTCTGTGAAGCTGGAACAGTGTCTTGTATTCATAATCACATTTAATTAATTTATATTACAAATAATCCACCATAAATCGTGCATGTAAGTAAATTATTTCCAAATCTTAGGTAGCAAATATCAGTATTTCTATCCTGCTTCATTTTTTCTGTTCACCTGAGAAACCACAATTGTTATTTTAAAGTTGGTCTGAAGACATACAGCAGGCCTTGCTTCAGTATGTGGCATCTATTTTCAAGTATTCTTCATTTAAAGTGATAAATAGCATGGGAAACAGAAAGCAATATTTACAGAGCTATAAATAATAATAAAAAAGCTTTATTAGACTAGACTTTTAACAAGAACCAGTACCCACATAATGTAACAAGGGCCTTGCCTTGGTTGAGGATGTGGTGGGAAGAAAGCAAGATAAGCTATTTAAGCAGAACTAAAAGAAAATCTGTAGCAGAGCAGCAATGATCATTGGAAGGCTAAGAGTGCTGGCGGAAAAATAGTACTAGAGAACTCAGACTTCACCCAAAACAGGAGGCTGAACTCCATTACCCACATCTTCATTTCATGAGCTGAAATTCACCAGTTAGTATTATTCAGTCCAACTCATATATACACAGAGGAAAACAGATTGTAATATTAGATTGAAAATATAAAAGTGGAATGGCATAATTAATGTGGCATGATTTTCTTAGTACAACTTCTACAGCTGAAAATTATTATAAGTAGAAAAATGTGCTGAAGGTTATGCATTTCAGAAGTACCATGAGTCAGCAGTTATAGTAGTTGGACATTTTTTATTTTATTTTTATTTATGGTAAGTAGAAAGGAAGAAATATTAAAACAAGATTCACACTGAACTTTGTTCTTACTCTGATTTATATAAACTAGTGATGTCCTATTTAACAAGCAGGATTGGATTGGTGATACTACTACAACACACACCTGTTCCAGTCTGTCAAGCTATTCTCCAAAAAAATCCCAAACAAAAAAACCCAAACCAAACCACCCAATATATGTTATAATCTAGTATGGTAAAAGATACATGTTAATGACTGTGTGCTATCTAAACCATATAAAAATATATTATCATATATGATACACAAAATATAAAGTGATGGTGTTAGCCATGAGATAAAATACATAATATACTCCTTTCTCTATGATTTCCAGCACCTATTGATTCAAGGTGTTGACTCCTTAGGCAAATCATTACCACAGGATTTGCCTTCATAGCTATCTCTAAAAGGTGCAACTTTGGGCATTTTTCTCAGGTTCATACATGTGATTGGCTCCAGGCCAGGGGCTCAGGGTTTCTGATCCACAGGAGCACCAGGGCTCAGGGCTTTAGACCTGGGGGTGGAGCCTGGGGCTTGGGGCTTCAGCCCTGCAGCTCCGTTCCTGGCTTCAGCTCCATGGGGGGAGATGGGGCTCAGGGCTCCCCACGGCTCCACTCCTGGTTTCAGCAGGATGGGGGCACAGGGCTCAGGGCTTTAGTTACGGGGTGGTGGGAGCACTGGGGCTGAAACTGGCATTGCCCCCTCCTCCCGTAGCTAATGCCCTGAGCCCCAGTGCCCCCCATGGGGCTGAAAACCCAGCAACCCCTGAGGGACTGAAACCAGGAATGTAGCCACAGGCCTGAAGCCCCGAGCCCCAGCACTCCCCCTGGGTCTAAAGCCCTGAGCCCCAGTGTTCCCGAGGGTCAGAAGCCCTGAGCCCCCCACCCACACCAGAGCCCTGCCACCCTCCCCCACAGCTGCAGCCCCCAAACCCCCCATGGCTGAAATCTGGAGCCCCACCCCACCCCCCACGTGGCTGAAGCCCCAAGTCCAGCAGGGCTAACGCTCTGAGGCCCCCCTGCTGGGACCTGGAGTTTTTATAGTTCGTTGGAGGGGGGGGCCTCATAAAGAAGAAGGTTGAGAACCCTGCAGTACAGTATTTGCTGGGGGTTTTTGTCTCCACTGCAGTCTGATTACTTCCAGTTCCACATGGTGTCCAGTTGACTGGTCAGTCTGTAACTCTGGTGTTCGTATCTTTGAGGTTCGACTGTAATGGATGTTTTTAGAAAATGCAATGTGACGTGGGTAGGTGTGATAATTTTTACATGAGTAAACATTAAATCTTCTACTCTTTTATGTTGTATCCATGTTTTTAATATTTATCTTTGCAATGGTCTTAAACTTTGAATTGTCTCAGATGGGGCAGACTCTTCATTTGATAAATATGAGTTGGTGTCTCAAGTCACTGTCACTTAGCAATATCGTTGAGGGGGAAAGAAAGAATCCTTTATTCAATACTAGGTGAGATATATTACACAAATATAGGAATTAGAAATGTCCTCAGACATGGAATGTTGAGCCATGATGGAATTATATATACTGGAATCAAACCATTTTACAGCTAAGTACATAAGAGAGGCTAAATTGTACAAGTTAAAATACTGCCGCCCTCATTCCTCCTTTTCCCCTCTGATCTTATTAGTATTTTGTGTATGCCTTTTTACCTCACAAATGAAATGTATAGATTATGTCAGTGAGTTACCACAGAGGTTAATTAAGCCCTGTAGTTTTTGGAGGATCAAGAATTCAGTCATTGTTTCAGCCACACATTGTATGTGTGTTTTATGTCTCTTCAGATCTGTAAACTTTGTATTGATGATTTTGGTGAAAATCACATGCAGCTAGTTTTACCAAAAGGAAAACACAAAAACAGATCAATATCAAGGAAGTATTATACAGCCTCGCTTGCTATGTAATTGCTAACAAAGATGATAATTCTTTGATATTGATCCGTTTGCCTTGTTGTCCTAAATAACATTACTTGTAGGTGGGGTGTACTTGGCATGTTTAGGGGCTGATGGAAAAGGGGACATAGGGTCGTATTTCCTTCACTAAAATTACTTTTTCACAAAAAGCTAGAGAGGTTTACACTGAGCTCAAATTCTGGAGGTATTTAAAGTAGGAAGATTTTGTTGAACATTTTTACTTCTCCATGCTTTTGTTTACTTACAGATGATATTTCTTTTGATCAAAGTTATTGATTTTAAAACAGCTATACAAAACTATACATAATGTGAAATATTGAAAAACTAGGTGGAGGACTACTAGCCTACCTCCCTGCCCAATATCAATTCCTTAGTAATTCCATGTAGTTCTCACTTGTGTATGTGTGCTGCACACACATTTGTCCAGTGGGTCACATTTGAACGATGTGCCAGAGTCCAATAAATTCTTTATAAGAGTTTCAAATTAAATTACAATAACTTAGACTTATGATGAAATCTGAATGTCTAGTATAATATATTTCAACATTGTCTCGCATGGAAGCATGTATTTAACTTGCATTTGAATAGTAGAAATATACAAGAGGTAATCTAAGCAGCATTGTGTACAATTTTGATATTAGTTAAGTAGAGGATGCAAGTTTTAATACTGAAAGAGCACAAGAAGATGGCTCAGGTGCTTTAGTGAAGCAAGAACGTAAATAACTTGAATTTCTATGAAACCTTGTTGATTGCTTCTGAAGTTAAAATAATTTTGCAAGGGTCTAAAGCTATATAGCAAACCCTTCAGCTATAAATCACAAAAAGAATCCCTGTAAATTCTCATACATCCCAATTTTATTATTTCAGTAATAAAATCAAAACACAATTGTAGTAAATAGTTACCTGTCTGGCGATGGTTAAATTTTCTAAATTTATTTTTTGAAAAGTAAATGTTCTTTGCAAGTGCTATCAGATTGTGCATTTGGCCTTTAACACCCTAATTCCCGGAGACTGATATTTAGTTTTATAGGTGGATCTGATAGCATTGCCTAGAGCAGGGGTGGCCAACCTGTGGCTCCGGAGCCACATGCGGCTCGTCAGAAGTTAATATGCAGCTCCTTGTATAGGCACTGACTCCAGGGCTGGAGCTACAGGTGCCAACTTTCCAATGTTTCGGGGGTGCTCATTGTTCAACCCCTGGCTCTGCCACAGGCCTGGCCTCCACTCCACCCCTTTCCACACCCTCCCCTGAGCCTGCCATGCCCTCGCTTCTCCCCCCCACCTCCTTCACCCACAAAACAGCTGATCGGAAAGTGTGGGGAGGGAGGGGGAAGTGCTGATCGGCAGGCTGACGGTGGGTGGGAGGTGCTGCGGGGTGGGGGAGCTGATGGGGGGGCTGCTGACGTATTACTGTGGCTCTTTGGCAATGTACATTGGTAAATTCTGGCTCCTTCTCAGGCTCAGGTTGGCCACCCCTGGCCTAGAATTAAGACTGCCTAACATTGTCCATTTTATTTTCTTGTTTTCAGTGGCTTATAACTTTTTCCCTAATAGCCCAAATGGTAAATACATTGTTTTGCCAATTTTAAAAAAAAGCACAACCATTTAATTGAGAAGCTGTGATGTTTCCATTCTTTGGAGAAGGGACTTGAAATTTGGCAGGAGGCGACTGGAGTGAGGAATGTGCCCTTTGGTTGTTCCTGTGAGACTCAACCGAGATTTTTCCCAGTTATGAGCTTCTTTTTCACATGTGCTCAGCAGAAATTTATTAGAGTTTGGCAGCTAAATTCTCTGAAGATTTTGTCTGTACCTAGCGTGTTCCAGTGCAAGGCTGCAGGACTTCACCTGCAATTGCTTGTCCCAGCTGGTGGGGACTGCTGTAGCACCAGGCACAGGAATGAGCGCAGGGAGACTTTCTCTCTTGTGCTCTCAGCTCTCTTAGAGGCACCAGGGTGCATAGTATAATAAATACCACACAAGGCCAAGTTAAGAGTGAATGGGCAATCTTAATTCTGGCACTTCCTAACCGTTGAGTGCTTGACTTTGTCACCTTAGCATACTTTTACTATAATGAGTTGTTTTTTTAAATTAAACTGTATATCTATGTTAAAGAACTATGTAGAAGCTTTGATAGGGAGCCAGGCCCTCTTGGACTGTACAAACATGGAGATAGTCATGGTTAGGACTCCGTGTCTGTCACAGAGGTCACAGATTCTTGATTTTCCGCAACCTCCGTGACTTCTGCAGCAGCCAGTGTGGCTGATTCCAGGGCCACCCAAGCAGCTGGCCTCGGGGACAGCCACACCAGCCACTAGTGGAGCCGCTCTGTAGCCAGCTGTTCAGGTAGCCCCGCAACCAGCCACACTGGCCACTGCTAGAGCTGCCCCTGTGCCAGCCGCACTGGCTGCTGTTCGGGCGGCCCCAGGCAGCTGGTCTCGGGGACTGCCTGAGCAGGGGCCTGGGACGGCGGGAGCAGACGCAGCTTGATGGCCCCCAGCAGCAGCCCCGGGGGTGGTTGGAGCAGCAGTGGGGTGGTGGCCCCAGTGGCCGCCAGAGCAACGGTGCTCGGGGTGGCCAGAACAGCCACTGTGCAGCAGACCCCGGCAGCTGATGCCACTGGCCCCGCCCCTCCACCCCCAGAACAGCAGCCTGCCAGTTCTCCCCCACCCAGAGCAGCGGCTTGGCCCCTGGAGGCAACCCCAAGCACCTGGGGTCCCCCAAAGCAGCGGCTCCCCTTGGGGGCCCCCAGAGCAGCAAGCCACCAGCTAAGATTTAATCATGAGTAAATCTGGACAGGTCACAGGAGAGGGAGATGATAAAAGATAAACATATATACACTTACATTTTTGTTTTGTTTTGTAATTACAAAAATCTCAACTTTCCTAACTTCCCTTTTGTCCAGCCATAATACATTGGTTGACTTCTTGTAGGTATTGTGGCACAAGAGGGCCTTGAATATCATCAGAAATACTGTTACAGTTATTTGAAATATAATAGCACCTAGCTTTCGCAATCAAAGACCAGGGCTCCGTTGTGCTATGTACATTACAACAAATACATAAAAAAAATCCCTACTCCAGAGAGTTCACAAACTGGGCTAATGATGAGATGCAACAGGTGGAAGAAACAGAAAAGGGGTGGGTAAAAGGTAAGAGGACATGATAAAAAGTAAAATGAAGACACTGTTCTTAATAAATAGTACGCAGCTCACTGCTTGCCTAGTCATTTCCAGATGGCAGTAGTCTTAGTCCTCACAGCAGAGCTAAGTTTAAGCAGCGATTTGAAGGAAAACAAGATGGTGGCTTTTTGGATTTGATGGGGAGTTCTCAAGCATAAAGGTGCTTGAGGGGAGAAGCAAAAATAGAAGTGATCAACAACTGGCATCATTGATTGGGGCATAGATGGTGGTTGCTACGATAAAATACTGATAGCTTGGAATGAAATAATGAAGGGATTTAAAGATGAAGACAAAAGGGATGTATATGATGCAATGGGAAAGAGGAAGCCAATGGAGGGATGCAAAGGGCGGGGGAGGTGATAAGGTTAGAATGATGAGCCAGGAGGATGATCCCAGCATCAGCATTTTGAGTGGAGTTGGATGGGGGGTGGGGTTTACATTACACATGGAGAAACTTAGATGCGGGGAGAGCAAATGATTTTCTCAAGGTAGTGCACTGAACAGGTTGATGACAGAGCAGCAAGTAGAACTCAGATTTCCTGATTCTTCTTCGAGTAGATGCAGCCATGGGTTCCATTTAGGCGTGTGCACTCTCAGTGTACTGGAACTGTAGAAGTTTGCCTAGTAGTACTGTAGAGGGGTGGTGCTTGTGTCTCGTGGCTGTAGCTCCTCTCCTGGGTACATGAGGCAGCACCGTCCCGACCCTTTCTCAGGCTCGAGTCAGAGCACAATGAGGTTTTAACCTCACAACTTCTCAACTAGTTTAGTATTTTCTTGTTGTATATAGGTAGTAGTATCCTTAGTGTTAATTAGATTGTTATATAAGTTCAGGTTTCCTCAGTGATGCCCTCACCAGGTTTTAAACATTGTCCTTATTGTGGGGGAGCGATTCCCCACATGCAGTGCTTGCTCCATCTTGGCAAGGTCCATGTTAAAGAGCATGGTATGATCTGCAGATTGTTCAAGAAACTGACTCAAATGGCTCGTGACTTTCACCTGAGGCAGCACCTACTTGAACAGGCCCTGGGGCCTGTTTCTACACCAAGGTGCTCATCGGGTTGGAAGTCAGCCTTGGGTTCCGAGAGTGCTGCCACTTTGCGTTGCAGAGCAGGTGCCTCTCCAGAGAAACAGAGGAGTTGTTACCTGTAGACTGTGCCAAGGAAAAGGTTGCATAAGACCAATTGAGACTGCTTGAGGTCTTGGGGGAAGCTTCCGCCTCCTCCAGGAAATGCATGGACCGGCATGGAGTTGGGGCCAGTGTACAGGTTGAAGTGAGTACCTTTACCCCTTCCCTAGTACTAGGTAGGAAGGTTAGAAACCCTATACCGTTGACTCTGATTCCAGCTCCCAAGCACCTGTTGTGGTACTTGTACTGATGAGCGAGATACCGGCATGGACTGTTTCCATGTTGGTGGTGTACTGAGCACTATAGACCTCTTCTGCCTTTCGGTCCTGACTTCTCCTTTGGTCCAGAACTTTGTCAGGGCTGCATCACCCACATTGACTAAACAAGCTGCTGAACCCTCAGGTCTGTCAGCACCACACCCCAAGGTTCCTCTTCCACAGCTTGTGGATATGGGGCCAGAACAAGGATCAGTATGGGGGACCTCGGTACTGGGAATCTCCTTAACGCTGCTGTACTCAGCGCTGCAATTGATACCATGGTGCCTTTCACTGTCCTGGACATCGGTACCAACAGACACTCTGGCACTGCTGCTGACTTCTGGATTGACACTGCATCTGGCACAGGCATGCTCAGTACCGATGGTATCACTTCCATCAGCAGCACTGCTTCCTGCCTCATTCTGGGCGACAGATTAATCAGGCTGGTTACTCGCTCCCTCTGTTGTCGCTCTGCCCTTATCACTGGGATCCCAAAGCGTCTCGGCGTCAGAGTCAGTGTTGTCATCCTCCTGCTCTCAGTCACCTGACCAGCATTGGGGGCTGTTGATGGACCATTATGGGTACCAGGATTGGCGCTTGTTTTGTCGTCTGGATGGAGGTCCCTGTCCAGACATCTACTTACCACCATTGCCTTATCCATGCCAGTGGCCTCCATAGAATCCGTGGGATGCACCTTGGTCACAGGGGTCCTGCTCTTCATCTTGCTAGAAGGCAAGGTCTGTGGTGGTAACTGTTTATATGCTGCAGGCCCAGGCACTGATGGCCCTTCTTCTTGTGGAGTTTCTAAAGTCGCCCCTTCTCAGTCCATCAGCCCTGGAACAGGATCCACCTTTGGCCCAGTTAAGGACCTCGTATTTGCAAGTAGAGTTTTTGCAACAGAACACCCACAAATTACTGACTATCCTTCAGCCATCTGCCCCTGGAAGATGCACCCTTCCTGTCAATGATGTTCTTCTTGAACTGGCTAATACCATCTGTAGCATGCCAGCTTCAGTACTGCCAGCAGCTAAGCAGGTGATTTGAGGGGTTTTACTCCCATCAGGCCCCAAATTCCCTAGTTGTAACTGCAATGAACAACAGAGCTCAGCTGGACAGGTTTAAGACAACCCCCAAGGATAGGGACTCTAAACAAATGGACTTCATGGTCAGGAAGATTTACATCACCTCTTCTTTACGGATGCTAACTACTAACCAGCAAGCCTTGCTGTTCATGTACAATTTTGTTAACTGGACAGCAATGTCAAAGTTTGCAGACCAGCTGCCTGAGGCCTTGGGAGAGGAATTTCACGCATTTGTCATTGAAGGATGCTTGGTGGCTAAGAGGTCCTTGCACTCCACACTAGACATTGCGGACACCTTGGCCAGGGAAATGACCTCCATAGTCACCATGAGAAGGGTTTCACGGACACAGAATTCAGGCATTGCCTTCAATATCCAGCAAGCCATTGAAGACTTATCCTTTGGCCAGATGCTGTTCTTGGACAAATCTGACAAGATGCTGCACTCCTTCGTACTCCAAGGCTACCCAGCAGTCCTTGGGCTGTGCATAGGTGCCACAACGGGGTGCAGCAGCAACAGTATTGTCCACAGTGCATATTTGATCAGCCATTTCCCTCTCTGAGGCAACAGGACAACCGCATAGAGGGGCATAAATCCCAGAGGAGGAAGCAGTCGGAATTGGGGTTCAGTCACTCCACACTCCCTCCCCTAGCATCCCCCAAGTGCCCTTTTTGACTCCTTGGTCCAGAGCATTGTTCCAGTCATTGCTCCAAGGGGGACAGATGTCCTGCTTTTGCAGTGCTTGGGGCTTGATCACCGACAGCTGGGTCCTAAGCACCGGGAGATCGGGTTGTGTCATCCAGTTCTTTTCCACACCTCCCCCTCACTCTTCAGGGACCCCTCTGACAGGATACTGCTCCTCGAGCAGGTCCACTCTCTGCTGGGTTTGGGAGCAGTGGAGGAGGTTACTCCAGGACACAAGGATCATGGCTTCTATTGCCAGTATTTTCTGGTACCCAAATCCAAGGGAGGGGTAGAACTCAACCTCAACCTTCATGACCTCAACAAATGAATCAAGTACATTAAGTTCCAAATGGTCACTCAGTTGACCATTCTCCCTGTGTTGTCTCAGAATGATTGGTTTTCTGCTCCAGACCTTCAGGATGCCTGTTTTCATGTGGTGATTTTGCTGAGCCACAGAAAATTCCTTTGATTTGTTGTGGCAGAGTGCTCCTTTCAGTACACAGTGCTTCCATTTGGCTTCTCTTCTGCCTCCCAGGTTTTTACCAAATGCATAGTTATTGTTACTGTGTATCTCCAGAATGAGGGAATTCACATCTTCCTGTATCTGGATGGCTGGTTACTTGAGTCACCTACATGAAATACATGGCTGCATCTACTTGAAGTGGTTACTTATAACTGGTTCTTAGATATGTGATTCAGATGTGTATTCCATGACCCACCCTCCCTCTGCATTGGAGTCTTGTTTCCAGGTATTTGGTGCGAAGGAACTGAGGGAGGGTCAAGGTAGTGCCCCCTCATGTAGCCAGGGAAGGGGCTACAGCCATGAGGTGCCTCCTATAGATACTGCTAGTTAAATTTCTCTGGCTTAGGTGCACTGGATATGCATGCAGCTAAGTGGAACACACGTCTTCATCACATCTCAAAGAACCACAGTTACAGTAAGTATCCATTTCTTCTCAATCCAGTACCCTCTCCACTGGACCATACTGCCTCCCATTTCAGTCCAGTGAGAGTTCTTGAGTGTTCGGTGCTTCTGAAATGCAGGTCACTTACCTAAGTATCTATACGTGAATTTAGGTGCTGAATATTGGGTAACCAAGTCTGAAAAAAATTTAGTCTTTGTGTATACAAAATTGAGCTAGAACAGTGGTTCCCAAACTTGTTCTGTCGCTTGTGTAGGGAAAGCCCCTGGTGGGCTGGGCCAGTTTGTTTACCTGCTGCGTCCGCAGGTTCAGCCGATTGCGGCTCCGAGTGGCCGCGGTTCGCTGCTCCAGGCCAATGGGTGGTGCTGGAAGTGGCGCGGGCTGAGGGACATACTGGCCTCCACTTCCAACTGGCCCAGCCCGCAAGGGGTTTTCCCCGCTCAAGCGGCGGAACAAGTTTGGGAACCACTGAGCTAGAAAGCTCACAAGCGTATACTTTTTATTGGTGTTTTTTGAAAGATTTTTTTGGTGCCTACTTCTGTATTGGAAGTACTGCAAGAATAGCACTTCTCAGGTATTCTGGTATTTACACATATAGTCCTAGCCGGAGCCAGTAAATGCAGAGACCTATGACAGATAATGAAGTGTCAGGATGAAAGTTAAACTTTTAAAAATTTCAATAAAAGGTTCAGAGAGCGAGATCTTACATTATCTGAAACATTTTGTTCATTCTTAGTTATCTCTTTCAAATTTCATTAGTATCAGAAATAAGTATTAACCTCACAAGCAGGAAACAGTATTGTGAGTTAATGAAAATGAGTGGAGCTTTTGGTTCACTTAATCCTTGAGAAAGTTGCTATATTTTGACCTCTTCAGGAATTGCTGTTGAATCAGAGTTACATTAACTTGTGATTTGTAGCTCTGCTTTGTCTTTAAAGAAGGTCAGTAAGAGGATGCAGT
The DNA here is from genome assembly GCF_016161935.1 of Mauremys reevesii. Taxonomy (NCBI): domain Eukaryota; kingdom Metazoa; phylum Chordata; order Testudines; family Geoemydidae; genus Mauremys; species Mauremys reevesii. The sequence goes on along the minus strand of NC_052631.1, from coordinate 81,706,497 downwards.
CATGTATAATTTACAAACAGCACATAAAATAAAAATAGAAATGGGCAATTAGCAAAATACCTGTCTGTTCAAAGAGTATTAGCTATTTTTAACTCCTCATTTAGGAGATTACTGATTTCTGCTATATGTTTCTGTGTCTATGCTTCACTAGCTGTCTCTGATAATTAGGTTTTGAGTGTAATGAGCAGAGAACTTCTGCAGATTTGTCCTTCCTTGGAAGCTTCCTTTTAGTCCTCATATGAAGATGAGACTGCCTTCGTAGAGTGAGGTGAGCTTTAATTTTAACACGCCACTCTACTCCTTCTGCCTTGTGTATGTGAAGGGTCTACATCTGTGTCCATTTGTGATGGAGCCTCTTGAAGTTAGAATCCATGCTCCTGACTCATACTGAGCAAAGAACCAGTGCCTGCCTCAGATATGTTCTTAGCTTTCCCAAGAAACAACAGCAGAGTAAAATTAATGTGATGATTTTTTTTTTCATTTTCACTGGTTACCCACAACATTCTGAATAGCAGCTATAAAAACTGACAAGACAATTGGTTACATGTTGGGGAAACTGTGGACAGTAGAGGCTCTCTTTACAGCCTTAGGAAGAAAACATAGGATTGCGTCACATTTGAAAGGTTATCTTCAAAATAATCATGTGACAGGGTGCTGGCTGGCCCAGGAAAACTGAGCCAGACCTCTGTCATGCTAGCTCCAATCAAGAAAGGGGAATTGGAGCTGATTGGCAAATGGAGAACAGCTGCCGGCTGTTAGCCAAGGCTACATAAAGGCTGACAGGAAAGAAGCCAGGGGTAGAAGGAAAGGGAGGAGCCAGAGAATTAGGGTGAGCGGGAGCTCCTTTCTGCTGACTGCAGGAGCTAGTAGTCCCTGAGGCTGTAATATTGAAGCTGGTTAGCTAGAAGTGGGAAAGGATACTGTAAATAAAGAGCCTGGGTTATTGCACCAACACAGAGGTCTCTGGGTGGTTTGTGGGCGCAGCAGGGGTAGAACCGAGGGGGAGGGGCAGTGATGCCCTGTTACACACAAGATCTAAAAACTTTAAAATAAAATAAATAAATAAATAAAGCCTGCATCGTACAGAAATTGAAGGTTTAGGGTAATATTTTTCAAAAGTGCCAACAGGACTTAAGAATCCAAGTCTCGTTTTTAAAAGTAATGTAGGCACTTGAGAGCCTAAGTCCTGGTCTGCAGTTAGATTTACTGGTATAACTAGTTTGGTTAGGGGTGTTATTTTAGTAAAAAATGAAACAGTCATACTAGTAAAAGCCATCGTTTGAATGCAGTTATACCATTATATAGGTGACTTATACTGGTATACTAATTCGCCTTCTTGTTTGGGAATAAGCTATACTGGTATAAGAACTTTTATATGAATATATAACTATGCCCACACTAGGGGAATTGTATTGCTTTAATTATACTGGTATAGCTAAGTGGTTCCAACTATATTGTAGACAAGCCTAGGGTCAGTTTGAAAATGGGACTTAGGCTCCTAATCCATTGAGGCACTTCTGAAAATTTTACCATTAGCCTCCCCCCACCTCCATCAGAGAGCGATTCCTGTTTGCTCCTGGCAAGTGGGTGTTTCAAGCCTTAAATCTCATATGGGGAGGAAAACTTCCTTTAATCATGATCACCTGCAGCTTGAAAATCACACTTTTAGCTATTTCTGTTACAAGAAACAACTAAATGACTATAAATAAAAGATATTGCAGGGGAAATATTTTTCCTGTGGTTTTTTTTCCAATTTATTTGTTTAGCTGTGCATTTGACCACACTTAATGTACAGCCAGTTTAATGTTTCCCCTGTGTAATTTGCTATACACAGCCACAGTCAGTATCAGTGTCAAAATTAGGCAGATAGTGAATATTTATGCATTTCTCTAAACATATCTGAAGGAAAAAATGGATTTGTTTTTACTCTCCACATAGTTATTCAGTTTCATATTTTCAAAACACTTGTGCAACATCAATATGTAAAGTGGAAAACAAGCACTTAAGAAAGAGAAATTTCCCAGCACTTAAGCATAATCATACTTCTCTCTCTGCCTTTTTTTTCTTTTCGGCTTCCCACTTTTCCACAGGCTTAAATAGAAACCTAATTTTACACTTGGCTTATATCCCTTTTGGCTGTTTTCTAATTTGAAACTTTGAATTTGTTTAGTTAGACGGCAATAATAAAAAGACCAGTATGGCTGACTAAATCCTTCATTATTTGTTTGTTTAACTTTCTATGAAGAGATACAGGGGATGTTTTGTAACTGTAGATTCAGACTCTTACTAACACTCCTCAGTTACAACCTCTGTCTACTGCTCTGTGTGCCTTTTACACAAATAATAATAATAATAATTAATAATAAAATCAACCTAAAACCAGTAGCAGCCCAAAACAGATTTCCCTCCTTCACAAACATCAGCCTTTGTCAAGAGCCCCTCTCCCAAAGCATGAGTAAATGGATACGCCTTCCAGAGTGCCCTGAAAGTGCCCATACTATTTCAGATGCAGCAAGGGGTGAGGGTATAGATTCTAAAGCTGATAAAATCTCCTGGAGAGAAGTCTAGTGCCACTCCCCTCTTTTGGAGTTGGATTGAGGCAATTTGGTCCCTAAGCACACAATGACATTGTGGGTCCCATCCATGATTTGAACAAGGACCTTAATGTAGCCTTGATTTGAGGTGACTGTAAATGACTACAGCTGTGGCTGTATAGTACACAGAGGGTATGTCTACACTACTCGCCGGATTGGTGAGTAGTGATCGATCTATCAGGGATCGATGTATCACGTCTCATCTAGACACGATACATCGATCCCCGAATGCGCTCCCCGTCGACTCCCGAACTCCACCAGGATGAGAGGTGGAAGTGGAGTCAACGGGAGAGTGGCAGCCGTCGATCCCGCGCCCCGAGGACGCGAAGTAAGTCAATCTAAGTCGATCTAAGATACGTCAACTTCAGCTACACTATTCTCGTAGCTGAAGTTGCGTATCTTAGATCGATCTCCCCCCAGTGTAGACCAGGCCAGAGAGAAGTGGTATGTCAGTATTTGGTCTCAAACACTGGTCTTGAACCCAGGCCCAGTGGGCTCTTGGGAAGCAGCTTTGGGCATCATGCCATGCTGACTCATCCAATTATCAAGGAATTCACAGATGTGAGTGTGCCAGCTTCTAGGGTTCTGAAAATCTCATACCTGATTAGCCACATGATATTGACCCTGATTGATTGGTGACCGTATATAAACTTCCTGCTTTCTTTCTGGTCTTGTCTGAGCAACAGACCATTGCCCACTACTTTTTACTTGGACCCTGCTTGACTCTACCCCGCCTGACCCTGCCAGCTATCTTGCTTGTACATTTCCCTTAGATTAGATCACCTGCCTATTGGACCACTTACGTGAAATCTGATCACTGATCTTGACTGCCCTTTGACCCACCTGACCTTTGGACATTATATGGTATCTCATGTAGAAGGGCCCAAGCCGTTTAAGGCTTTATAGGTCAAAACCAAAAAAAATTTTTTAATTTAAATTTAAATTCCTCCGAGAAACCAATAGGTAGCCAGTGCACTGGTGTCATGTGTTTCTGCTAGGATACACCACTTAGGGCAGTGGTCCCCACATTTTTCAGGGCTGCAGGGGTGGAGTGGATGCAGACAGGGGTAATGGGACCGAGGCTGGGGATGCAGCTGGGGGTGGGTCTAAGGCTGGGGTTGGGAATGGAGCCACAGCCAGGGGCCAAGGCTGGGGGCTGGGGCAGGGCCAGGAGTGGAGCTGCAGCTGGGGCCAAAAGAACAGGGCCAGGTGCAGGGCTGGGGGCTGTGACTCGGGGCTGAGCCAGAGCAGAGCTTGGGGTGGGGTGGGTCTGAGTGGCGCTTCCTCCCTACCCCCCCCATGGAGGTTGGCCCGGGCCCCTCAGTACCTCCCTAATGGGGCGTGCCCCACAGTTTGGGGACCTCTGACTTAGGGTATGTCTACAGTTGGAGCTGGAGGAGTTAGTCCCAGCTCAAGGAGACATGCTCAAGCTAGCTCGCTAACAATAGAGGGTAGTTGCGGCAGTGCAAGGGCTAGGGTGGGCTAGCTGCACCAAGTCTGTGCCCATGATCTTGGATGGGTATGTATTTGGCATGGCTAGCCCTTCCTTCTGCCTATGCTGCCAAGACACTTGTGTTTTTAGTGCACTCGATCAAGCAGAGCTAGCCTGAATACATTTCCTTGAGCTGGGAATTATACCTCCAGCTCCAAGTGTAGGCATACCTTTAAAAAACAAGATGCTGCCACCTTCACCATCTTAAGTTTCTAGGCTGATTTAAAACTTATGCTCACATAGGGCTTTGCAGTAGTTTAGTCTTTAGCTGTCAAAGGGATGGATTGTGGTAGCAAGGTCAGCAACTGGTTTCTATCTACTAGCCAAACATGGATGAAAGCATTCCTTGACATTGCTGCTATATGACCTTTTTAGCAGCTGATGATTCAGCAATTCCCCTGAGATTGTGAACTCTAGTTAAAGGTATGTTGCATTATATGGCATTTGAGAATGCTGAGGAAATGACTCATTTCTGGATTTGAAATTTATAGCTTGAGAAGATATTCAACAAAGTAAACATTGATTCAGGCTTCCTTCCTTAAGTTTGCCATAACTTAAATAACCTTCTGTTTCGTACTGGACTGATGATGAACCATGCATCAAGATGTATTGCTTAATTATTTGAAAATCAAGGCAGTTTGGAAGGATTTGACTGAATCTGTACTGTAATTTATTCAAAATACATTAATTCAAATTACATTCCCATTTCTGCTGGTGGAAACTAGACCAAGTGCATATTCCCACATCAAAAATCATAAACTCAGAAAATTAGTTTGAATTTCAAATTCTCAACATCATAGTGGGTTACTACTCCCTCATCTCTACTGGAAGCATTTTGGGCTCCGGTGACCATGCATGTATGTGTGTGGTGTGTGTGAGTGAGAGAGAAATATCTAGGATATCAGTCTGGCATATTTTACTGCTGGGTGAAATCTCATTAGATCATGTTTTTATTTATATTTAGTATCTAACAAATAGAAATAGTTACTATTTGTTTGATCAAATAGCAAAAAAAATAGCTTTGTGACATCCCTGATTTGAAGTGGTTATTTTTCTTGGTATTAAGCCACCACTAGAGCTGGTCAAATAGTTTAATGGATTTTGCTGATGCTTCTGAAAAAAATATTCTAATATTTTTTTTCCATTCTTTGCCCATCTTTATCCACTGCACTGGCCTCTGTATTTCCCCTTTCTCTGTGTCTCTGTCCTTTTATTTATTTGTTTCAAATGTCACAAACATTTGAAAAAACGAGGGAGGGACCAAATTCCAGATGAATTTGACTGGACAGCATAATTTTTTGATGCTATCATGAGGGACTTCAAAGCTATAAAAATCAGCTTTTACAAATGGTACTGTGACACATTCTTGGAATAATATGCTATTGCTGTACAAATGCTATGTACGTTATTTTATTTTTTTTAAGTATCATTTACGACTATAATTTGTGTGCAGATGTGATACATTTTTTATTTGTGTATAACACTTGTAGGCATTTATTACAAATGCTGTTGTAATTAGTATAGGGACTGTGGTCTTCACCTGAACAAGCAGATTTGTTTGAGTTAAGTGCTTGTTAATTACACAGCTTCTATTTGACTTCTTTTAATTTGGGCCAATATATTGTACTTCAACTGAATTTTGATAATTCTAGCAGAAATAATTTTAAATTTCTTTTAAATAAATTATAATTTATTTTTCAGAACCTTTTTCAGCAGTATTGATACAGGAAATCTCTAATAAGGGAGAGGAGTGAAAGTTCATGGAAATTCTGGCAGAGATCTCTCTCAAGTGAGTCCTGTAGACTTAACTGGTAAGCAGCCAGTATGAGAAATGCAGGTCAGTTAAGATTTCGGACTTTTGATCATCAGTTGAAGTTCACTATGTATATTGGTTATCTGTTTAATGATGTTCTTTGAACTCTTATCTATTTCTCTCTATATATGTGTGTGTATCTATAAATATAATAATCTAATCCTGGTGTGTATTTGATGACAGTCTTTTGGCCAGGAGGATCTGTTGGGGCCACATGTGCACCTGGAGTGTTCTTATTAAGATGTGTGTGTTGGGGCACTAGGGAGTGGGGATTCTGTGGAGGTATCTGGGCAGTTGTGGTGGGTCTGTGGGCAGGGGAGTGTTGGGCATTTGTGGGGGAGGTCTGGGGGGCGCTGGGCATAATGGGTCCAGGGGGGCTCTGGCCATAGCGTGGATGTTGGGTGGGGGTGGGCTGCATGGTGTGGCATGGGCCTGCCCCCCGAGGGGAAGGAGTCTGCTGGCAGCACAGGGCTGGATGGGCCACTGAGCATCTGGCAACTATGATTTGTAAATAGTGCCCTCTCACTGGGTTGGGCAGAGCAGGGCCACCTCTGCCATGCCAGGCCCCATTGCCCTGGCTGGCCACTTGCTCTGGGGACTGACCTCCTCGCACCATGCTCCATTGCCTCCATGGGGGCCCACAAATATGTTTGTCGCCAGGTCCACAAAAGGTTAATCCGGCCCTGCCCAGGTCACCAGGTTTTAAGTATTGTCCCTCTTGCGAGGCAGCAGTACTGGGAAGTCTCATATCCCCACAAATGTTCAATCTGTAAATTCTTTTCTAAGGCCTTGGCTACATTTGAGAGTTACAGTGCAATAAAGCCACCCACCACGCTGTAACTCACTCCCCGTCCACACTGGCAAGGCACATACAGTGCTGTATCTCCGTGGCTACAGCACTGCAGGTACTCCACCTCCTCGAGAGGACTAACAGCTGCTGTGGAATGGCTGAGATGCTGGTGCTCCAGTGTATACGGGGAGTAACCTTATTAAGCAGTGATTGACCTCCGGAAACTCCCCATAATCCTTTTAAGTGAAGCTTCCTCTCTTGTTCCCCTCTTTGTTTTGTTGTGAACTCCGGATGCTCCGGGAGCTGCTTATCAAAAAAACAAACACAGATACTGTTTGCTTTGAATGAGTAGAGGCAGGCAGGGGGCTCCCTTTGGAACGCCCACAGCTAATGTTTGCTTGAAGAGAGAGGTGGTGTGTGTGTGGGGGGGTCCATTTTGGTGAGCGGTTGCTTCTCTGGTCTGTGAGAAAAAAACAAACAGCTGCTGTTTGCTTTCAGTGAGTGAGAGGGGGTTGGAGAAGGGAGGGGGATCGGAACTTGCAAGGCAGAGTGCTGACACAGTGTTGGCACTCCAAGAACCCACTCTGTCTCCCCCCACACTCCCTTTTGAGTATGTCACGTCACTCCACCCCACCCCCCTTTTGAAAAGCACGTTGCAGCCACTTGAACGCTGAGATAGCTGCCCATAATGCACCGCTCCCAATGCCACTGCAAATGTGGCCACAACAGTGTGGACAGACTGCAGCGCTCTCCTTACTGCGCTCTACAAAGGCTGGTTTAACCCAAAGCGCTCTACATCTGCAAGTGTAGCCATACCCATAAAGGCCTTTAAAAGGTTGGAAGGCTCATTTACAGATGATTTTGTTAGACTGCTCTTTCTGACCAGCTTCAAATCCAAGTACAGCTGACTCTCCTGGACAAATTCCACTTCCATCAAGGAGCACTCTTGTGAGTTTAGGATTCATTAGCTTTACTATCTACAGAACTTAACGTTCCTTTGATGGTAGTGATACCCACAGTCACGTCAGCACTAGGTGTCTCCCCAAGACCACCCCTTCCCCTTACAGTTGAACATTGTGGTTTTGGCAGCCCCTCCCTCAGACTTGGAATGCTCATTCTCTTTGTCTTCTGAGTTGCAACATAATGGACAGGGATCCCCTACTTATTTCTTTATGGCCCCTTCCTGGGAATTTTATGGATTGGAAGCGGAATCAAGAACTCGTTTAGGTCCAAATCTTATAGGGAACATGAGGGTAGGCGTATGTCTTGGTATCCTGTCCTGTGGCCCTCAGGCCTCTTACCTCTACAACATCCGAAGGTGGCCTAGCTGGAATCTCTCAGTCCTTGTCACCTGAGTCATCACACAGGTACACAGAATTTGTTGACAAAGAATCTGAGTAGTCGCTGAGCCACTCCACACTTTATGCCCTTGATATGGGAGTTTGAGGAGACTCAGAGCTCATGCATGGCCTCAACAGACATTACTGTCCAAAAGATCTGACCACAAGCACATGGGACACATGCACCGAAAGAGAAATAAAATATATATGGACAACACCTCTCAAAAAACTTTTTCTGCTCTCTTATTCTTTGCTCCAGGTGAGGTTGCAGCAGCTTGGGGGCTGCACTAACTTGTGACAGTTGGGAACAGTCCTGTAGGGATTATGTGCTAGCTGGGGATAGGCAGAAAACAACATTTTCCATTCCTGCCCACAGCATTTCCCTTTCCACCAGAGGCTTCAGGGCGGGAGGCAAAGAATCCAGTTATGTTGGCCCTGCATGATGGGAATCTCAGCAAGGGATTTGCAGATGGTTTTTGCTCCCTGTGCAACACTGGCCTGTCACAAAGGAAGCTGAACAGAGCAGAGAATCTGTCCCAAAGCTATATATTGTGACCTCTTGACTTTTCTGAAATATTTGTCCCTCAAGTTGAAAACACTAAAAGTATACCTCTGATGTAAAACAATTAAGATTTTTCAGCAGAAATAAAACAGGATCTTGGTAAAATGTTCAAGACTTGTGGAAGTTTTGTACTGTGAAACTTAAGATTACATTTTACAGGTCACATGGGGAAGCAGGAAATGCATGATTAAACCAGCAAGGTTTTGTTCTTTCCATTCACGAGTGTTTTCACTCTAGTTAACAGAAGGGGAATTCTGTCATTTAGACTAGTATTGCATTGTAAGAAAAGGACAAGTGTGTATGGAAATAGGTTATCCTCAATACCCTATCTATATTTTTAGAAACAGCCTTTCCAAAACAATTTTAAATTGATGAAAGATGGGCACAGAGAAAGATATACACTATATAACACTTGCCTCAAATAAAACATAAAGGATTTCCTCCCTTTCATTTTAATGATTTTATTAGATTTTGTTCTTCATTTAAAGTGAATTTAGTGTTTGTAAAAAAAATACTGGAGAGATGCAGCATGGTCAGTAGCAGTGCAAGCTTCTCTCTGACCATCCTGTCAATGTATCCTAGCCTTGACTTTGTGTTGAGAAAGGAAATATGTTCTTGGGATTAGAGGGTACATCAGTTTCCTTGGCCCTTTCATTCCTTGGGGTGTCTGAACAGATTGCCAACAAGGAAACCAATTGTGATTATATCTTTTGTGAATTGGGCATGTAGTCACTAGGAACTGGATAAGTACCATAAACTCACCTCTTGCAGACAACTGAACAGGCATGGCAAACTGAGTAATGGTTTGTATTAAAAATTAACTAAAAGTGGAAGGCTCCATATTACACTTTCAGTCCCCTGAACCCATAAAGTTTTTATTTTATTTTATTTATTGACTACAGCCTATGAGAATTAGGAATAAAGGGTAGGGATTTTAAAAGTGCCTGTGTCATTTAAGAGCACAAGTCCCAGTGAAAGTCAATGTGACTTTCTCACCCAAAATAAGTACAGTACTGTAGGAGAAAACAACATTTCATGTCTACATTTCAAGTTACTAAACTGGATTTAGTATGTAGTGAAGTTATTCATGTGCTTGAGTGTTTTGAGAATTAAGGCCTTAGATTGTAAGGTCTTTGGGACAGGGATTGTATCTTCCTATTTTTTTCAGACTGCACTTTGCACATTGTGAGAGGTACCAGAATACATATAATAGTGCACTCTCCAAGCTGTATAGAGAGGGGAAGAGGGAAAGAGAGAGAGAGAGAGAGATTGATTTGTAGAGATTCTCTAAAGGAAGTACATGCATTTTTCTACCTGGCTATTCTGTTTAGGTTCTTTTACTGTGCTCATCATCATAGAATCTATGTAGTATGATTAGGCATCTGTCATGTGTTTGTTCTTTAATCCTCTCCCTGGGGGCGAAGTGTGTGCTGTGCAGTGTCTTGTTTTGTTTAAAATACATATATACACCTGTTGCTGTGTGTTAGAAAAGGCAAGGTTAAAGAAATGGACCTTGCACTTGGAGCAGAAAGTTAGTGAGGTTTGTGACAGCCCTTAGTTCTTGGGGAAGTTCATTCAGCAGTCTCAGACTGTCCCCAGAAAGTTCTATCTCCCACACAGACAAGCTTTATTCTTCATATTGAGAGTTCCATTTTGCCAGAGGAATGTAGTTGTTGACTATAGTCTTTGTCCTGGAGCTTTAGATGGTTTTTTAGATATCCTGGGCCCAGCCCATGCAGCACTTTGAAGATAAGGACCAAGACCTTGAACTTGATTCTAAATTCTATGGGAAACCAGAGCAGAGGACAGGTGTGACATACTCACAGTAGCCTGTGTTGCTGAGGAGATGTGCTGCAGCGTTCTGGCTCAGTACTTTGTAGGAATGATTAAAAAAGACTTGGCAGAAAGTATTTAGAACTGTTCTTGAAGTAAAAAAGATTCACACAGAGCTCATAAATACGAAGTATTCTTTTAGATAAAGTCTCACTTAAACTATTAAACATGTTTTTGGCAATAATTTAACAACTTAATGTTAACAGTAAAGACTAGTAAACCACATAAGGAAATAAAAGCCTTTTGTATAGCAGCATATCTTGGGTCACCAAGCATTCCATTTATTTATTATAGAGTTCCAGTCTCTTCTAGTGAGAAGATGCTGTTTCCATATGATCTGTAATAGTAGTGTTGCTTTGCCTTTCTGAGATGTTCTTGCTCCATTTTTGCTGAAACAGGGTGCTGGATAAGATTTCTGGAAGCATTTTTTTTCCAGTTTAGCATCTCTGAACCAGGCATGTTAAACTTCCAAGATTTGTAAATAATACTAGATGAAAAAATGAGTTTTGGAATATACTAGTTTTTCCTCGCAGACATCAATGTTTTTGGACTGCTAATGTTTTTAATCAGATGTCAACATTTTTGCTGATGGGACTCTTCCTGATTATTGCTTTGGCTATACTGTAGTCTATTCTCTCAAATCTTCAAATTATGAATTAATACTGAGTAACGAAGTGAAAGTGTGTCAAACAAAGCTTATAAAATGCTGAAAATCAGTCTTAAATGTTGGGAAAACAAAGTATTTACACAATCGCTTTCCTCTCCTGACTGTTAGGACAGAAAATATGCTGAACCAAATGTGGGTGACTAGTGGCTACTGCAGAGATATGTTATGTTTCCCCCAAATTTGCAAGCTCTGTGCATGTAGATGTGGGGCTGGATTTGTTCCTAGGCCTGTGGAGGTTCTCGTGACAGTGGAGTAGGTGCAGTTCTGCTGTACAAATGGGTAGGTTGGATGGGATGTGAAGGCCACTGCAGCGAGAGATCTCTCTCTGCACAGGCTGAGTCTAGCTCCATAGGGGGAATCCCTGTGTTCGGCTATAGCAGAGGGAAAACTAGGGGATCTGCTGCCACAAAGATCTTTTGATTTTCTCCTGGCAGTAGTGGGAATTTGTGGCATAGAGAGTTGTCTAGAGCCATTAGGCTGAAGTAGTCACTGTGAAAAGGTTCTGCAACTGTTTTGTGGGCTACAGAAGTGGAAGAATTCCTTTGTACACACCCTTCTGGAGATGCCCAGTGCTTGGCACACTACTTGGTAATAAGTGTTCTTGTCAGGATTAATTGTGTCTTTATCCCAAGAGAGATGGAAGATACATGATGGGTTCTACTTGTGCTGGTTATGGCTTGGTAGAAACTGAGGAAGAGGGCTAGTGGGGGACAGACAGAACCTCTTCCACTGTAGTGTTTTTTCTGTCACTGAATCCATGACTTATCAAGGAGAGAGAATTCTGTAACGTGATTTAGTTTTAAATTAGTTGGAAGTTAACTGGAGCTATTTTAAAACAAATTTATAATTACTACTTCATAATTATTCATTCAAAGATAATACTGATCATTAGGTCACAGACAGTGCATTTTCTGTTGCCATGTAAGAGGAATGACACAGCTGAATTCCCCTAGTTAACAGTTTTCCACCAAGAGTTGACAAAAAAAAAAAAAAATGAAGACAAGAAACTCCTGGGTGAGTCATGGAAGTGGGCGTGTTTTAGTAGAAGGAGCTTTCATAACACATCCACCAGTGGCCAAAGACTAGGAAACCTTGACACACTTAGTCTGGCAGAAAGCAATCCTTGTGAATATACAATACAGCTTGCCAACATGGATTAGAACTGAGCTGCTTTCTTTAGAGGCACAACAGAAGTGAGTATGCTAGCAGCAGTGACAATGTTTGTTTTTAAAGTGGACTGTCTAGTTGACATGTTTTTAAATCAGTTTTGAATTCAGGCCAACCTGGCTTTCTGTTTTGAATATATTGTTTTAGTTAATTAAAACAATATCTCGTCTCTAGAGAAACGTGTGCGATTTATTTGTGGTGTTAAAAAACATAAAGTTAAGGATATTGTGGAATCAGGAAAATATGAATGAATTAAAGATATGAAAGCACATTTTGTATGTGTGAAAGAGAGAGCGCAATGACATTTACATATGGGTAGTACTTTATTTTTAGTAAAAAAATATCTTTTGAGAGCAAAGTTGACCTGTGCGGTTAAGTTGGCTTTTTTTTTAAGTCTAAATGTGGAAGTGAAGAGTAGTAGCATAACAGTGCTCACAGGTATTTCATTACTATTTTAAACCTGGTTCTAAAATTTGAGTAAATCCAGTTGCTTCCAGTTCTAGTTATGCTGTGTAACATCATCCTTACAATGACTGCTATGTTTTGGTAAGCCTAAAATTTGTGAATAGAGACAGAAACTCTTGTCTTTGGGCTGCTCCCTTTACAAGATAGTAATAGCAGAGAAAAAAATAATAAGAAAGGAAGGTGCTCCTTTTTTATTCAGGGATCATATTTTTACAGAGTATAGCTATACATTTTATATTACTGGGTTTTTGTTATAGTGTTTTTAAGTAGAAGCCACTGAAGCTGGAAAGGTGCTTCTCAGCACAGGTAGACAGCCGCACACTAGCACAGCTATTTTTAGCGTGTGGCCACAGTGGCACAGGTAACAGTTAAAGCTAGCGGCCAGAGTACAATCCTTACCACCCCCCTGGGTATGTACTCAGGTGCGTCTCCTGAGCTGCCACTGTGGCCAACCTACTATTTTTAGTGGTCTCACTTGAGCAGAGCTAGTGTATGTCTTTGTGCCCACGCTGGGAAGCACACTCCCAGCCGTAGTATAGACATACCCTGTATGGGGGTTAAGGGAAAGGATGCCGTTTCTAGTGGTTTAAAATATTGCATAAATGTTTCTCATAGAATTTAATTAGGTTAAGCCTCTAATACTTGGTTTAAACAAATTACTTAAAATATTTGATTAAATGAAATTTCTTTATTTGGTGGTTAATGATTTTTAACTTGTATGCTCCCCTTTCACTTCAAAACCTTAAACTTTTAAGACTGCTTCCAAGCCCATGAACTTCTGCCTACCCACTTATGACCAGTTTCACACCGGTGAAAGGATTAGGGTTATTTTCCAGGGATCCAGAAATTAGGCATGATACCATTAAATAGCCAAAAAAAAAAAAAGTGACATTTCAATTTATGTAATCAAGTAAAGATGCAGAAAAATACTTATTTTAAAAAAATACTTGGGAAGGGGATGAATTGGAAAGATTTTAAAACTTGGATCTGTACTATTCTACTGCTTCTCATTTTGGCCACATAATTTACATCAGAAATACAAAGCTTAAACTTGAGAAATGTTGTTCTTTGCTGAAGACATTGGGCCATATTGTTAGCTGGTGTAAATAGGTATAGCTCCATTGACATTAGTGGAGTTACACTGATTTACATCAGCTGATGATATGGCCCATTGATATCATATCTCTTTAATCTTTCTACACTGTTATTTTTTGGTATGTCCTTTATTTCAGGTCTGGGTAGACTGAGATGGCAAATTTGAGCCCCAGTTAAACTCCTGTCCCAAGTAGAAAGCTGGATGATAATACCCATATTGTATATTGGAAAGTAGCTATTAAATACTTGACACAGTAGTTTACTGCAAGTATACCAGAGGAAACAATCTTTGCTGAACCTAAGGAGTTTCCATAATGAAGTAACAGTGTACACATAAGGTTGGGGATATGCCTTGGGTGCATGATGTTAATAAACAAGTGTATGTTTCTAAAAACCTAACTAACAAAACATGAAATACTCCTTTGTTTGGAATGGAAATTTGTCTATCTATCTATCTATCTATCTATCTGTCTGTCTAAAAATAAATAAATTAGGGTAAGGTTCTCCAGTAACTTATAGTACTTAAGATGTGATTCTTATTTATCATTTAACAATTCAAACCAAACCCTCATTTCTAGATTGATTGGCTCAAAATTTAGCCTCCTTTTATTTTTTCTTCTCTAAGTTTGCAAAGTTCAAGTAATTCTTTAAATGTGTAACTATTCTGTCAAGACATGCTTTAAAGCTCTTTTAAAATGCCAGATTCCTGTTGTTCATGTGGAACCCTACAAGAGCACATCACTATGTGTGCATGGTGGAGGGAGGAAATTGTTTTATAAGGAAAGCTTGTAATTTAAATTTTCCGAGGAATGAGGAAACGAAAGGTTATGAAAACATTTTGATACTTCGTGTGACTGATTTGGAGTTGCTTTGTAATAATTGTTTAGTACAATATATTTGTCTGTTGTAAGGGGTTTACTGTGAATATATTGGTTTAGTTTAATAGCAAGCTGTTGGAAAAACAAACAGGAATGTAAAAATGACATGCAAGATATGACCTCCCTCAACAAACACTTGGGGGTTATTACCAGACAATGGGGGAGGGCATTTGCCTGGAGGAGATTGACTTGGCCTCCTGCAGAACCCACCAAACTGGTTTTGGACTAACTGGGCTAAAAATAGCAAGGAAGAGAGAATAAAGAACTGGAGCCATAAAACAGGAACTCTCTCTCTCTCTCTCTCTCTCTCTCTCTCTCTCTCTCTCTGGGGTAGTTACTTTTGGGGAACAGGCTGAGACCCAGGCCCCCAGAGGTTTGGGATGTGAGGGAAGATAGGCCTGCCTAGAAAGTAAGGTAGATGTGTGCAGACCTTTTTGTTCTTTTACAAATTCTTTTCTCTTATTGTCATGGTTACAGGGCACACCATACCTTAGGCCCCTTTTTGTCCCTATTGGGTGCACCCCTCATATTACAGACCTGGGTTCCTGCACCTTACTTTGGGTGGAACCATGTACTCCTCCAGCCACTTTAGACTGGATATCTCGGCTGCGGCCTCCGTTTCCCAACCATATTAACACAACAGGCCCAACTAGGTTTAGCACCTGTAAGAGTTTCCCTTCAGGAGCCTGTGACAGTCTGTTTGCAGTAACACAGAAACAGCACTACTCAACAGGGCCACCCAGAGGATTCAGGGGGCCTGGGGCAAAGCAATTTTGGGGGCCCCTTTCATAAAAAAAAGTTGCAATTCTATAGAATACTATATTCTCATGGGGGCCCCTGCAGGGCCCGGGGCCTGGGGCAGATTGCCCCACTTGCCCCCCCTCTGGACAGCCCTGCTACTCAAAGAGTCCTACATGCTGATTTCCCCTTATCTATACCTTAATCTTTCCTTGCAGGTATTTGTAAGTTCCCCTTAGACAAGGTAACCCCTCATCTCTCGTTGGGAGAAGCAGACTGTCCTGCTTACAGGACACATGTTGTCTCTGTGTTTCTTGGCATCAGTGGGCAGCCGACCTACTTCCTGAGCCTAGCATATTAAGATTTAGGGTTCCCTTTGAACATAGGTTTAGGGCTAGTCTACACTTGAAATGATATAGTGGCACAGCTGCAGTGTAGCAGTTCAGTGTAGAGATCACTACCGCAACAGGAGGGGCTCTCCTGTCACTGTAGTTATCCACCTCCTCGAGAGGAAGTAGCTAGATCAAAGGAAGAATTCATCTATCAGCCTAGCACTGGCTACAGTCGGGGGCTAGGTTGGCTTAATTACATCACTCAGGGGTGTGGATTTTTCACAACCCTGAGCGATGTAGCTGAGTTGACTTAACTTTTCAGTGTAGACCTGGTCTCAGACTTGGAAAGAGTAAAACTATCCTTAACATGGATGGAGCCAGATAGGCATTATTCCCCAGTAAACAGCTTCCCTGTTGTTTCTTCAGGACTTTTATCTGTGTCATTGTTTTGCCTTCCCTGCTTGGTTCCTTTAACCCCTTTGATTATTCAGACAGGAGAATATTTTACAGGTAGCCCAAAAGAGATTATATTTATAAATAATACTACACATAACTGCCTCATTCTCCGCACCTATGTAATTTGTTCTTTTGTTCCTACTGTAAAATTAAACAATAGACCATTTGAAGAAGGCTTCTTTTGGGTCACTGTAATTCATTGGTCCTAATCTCCCAAATGGAAAAACTGGTTGGGCCTGCTGGGAAAGCATGGTACAGTAGATCAGGACCCTGTCTAAGACCTAGAGAATTGTGTGATTGCACCTTAGGGAGGTAAAGGCATGAGGCCTAAGACCTAAGTGGTTGTTCTCAGAGATGCCAGAGAAGGGGTCAGAGGTGGAGCTAGCCTTGTAACCCTAACAATTCTTAATGTTTTCCCTCTCTGTGTTTCTAAGACACTTATTGGTGTTGGTACATAGCCCTGCAGTTCTGAATTATGGAATTAATTTTTCCTTGAGAATTCCTTAAAAACCTAAGAACATTAAAGTTTACTCCTGGGGGAATTCTGCGTCAGTGACTTCTGACGGGGAAGCAAAGGGAAGCCGCAAGAACGATCATGGGCCACTCCTTGGCAGTGCAGACAGTTCGGTTTGGGCACCCAAAGTAGCTGGTAGCGACATAAATCATTGCCTGAGTAGGGGGGCCCTGGGTAGTCGTGTGTGTGTGTATGTGTGTGAGAGAGAGAGAGACACTCTGTTCCACTTGCTATTGCAGCATGCTCAGTGTGGAGGGGCAGGGCTTTGGGATATTTCTGAAGAGGTAGGCATGGGGCATGCTCTGTTCCCTCAGGCAGAGGAGAATGTAGCAGCCTGCCTGCTTAGTGAATTGATCCCATTGTTCTTAGTGAATTCCCCCAGGAGTATAAAACAGGTGTAAACATTTTAAGGCTCCTTTTACATTGTCAAAATGGTGTAAAGCAGCCTTATTGTAAAGGACAGTATGGCCTTATAAATGCTTATGGTGCTTTAGTGATTAGAATTGAATTTTTGGACTGAAAAAACTCCTTATCAAAATGTGCTCCATGAACTGTTTTATACTGATCTTTTTGGAGATGGTCAGTAGCCAGTATAAATTGTGAGTTTGAGACCCCAGCCCTCACTTGCTCGTCAGTTGCCTATGATGCAGCACTGAGCATATGGCTGCATATATTTGTTGACTAATAACAATTCTTAATGTTTTCCCTCTCTGTGTTTCTAAGACACTTATTGGTGTTGGTACATAGCCCTGCAGTTCTGAATTATGGAATTAATTTTTCCTTGAGAATTCCTTAAAAACCTAAGAACATTAAAGTTTACTCCTGGGGGAATTCTGCGTCAGTGACTTCTGACGGGGAAGCAAAGGGAAGCCGCAAGAACGATCATGGGCCACTCCTTGGCAGTGCAGACAGTTCGGTTTGGGCACCCAAAGTAGCTGGTAGCGACATAAATCATTGCCTGAGTAGGGGGGCCCTGGGTAGTCGTGTGTGTGTGTATGTGTGTGAGAGAGAGAGAGACACTCTGTTCCACTTGCTATTGCAGCATGCTCAGTGTGGAGGGGCAGGGCTTTGGGATATTTCTGAAGAGGTAGGCATGGGGCATGCTCTGTTCCCTCAGGCAGAGGAGAATGTAGCAGCCTGCCTGCTTAGTGAATTGATCCCATTGTTCTTAGTGAATTCCCCCAGGAGTATAAAACAGGTGTAAACATTTTAAGGCTCCTTTTACATTGTCAAAATGGTGTAAAGCAGCCTTATTGTAAAGGACAGTATGGCCTTATAAATGCTTATGGTGCTTTAGTGATTAGAATTGAATTTTTGGACTGAAAAAACTCCTTATCAAAATGTGCTCCATGAACTGTTTTATACTGATCTTTTTGGAGATGGTCAGTAGCCAGTATAAATTGTGAGTTTGAGACCCCAGCCCTCACTTGCTCGTCAGTTGCCTATGATGCAGCACTGAGCATATGGCTGCATATATTTGTTGACTAATAATTAGAAGTAAAGGGTCAATACTAGCTACATTACTATTAGACGGAGGGGGTTTGGTGATTTCCTCCAGTGCTCCCCACTCCCATTCTCCATCCATTGTATTGGAGTTTAAATAAATTACCAAAATAATTGAAACTAGCTGGATTATATTGCATTATTTTGACAAAAAATGCAGAATTTTAAAATAATGTGTGCAGAATTTTTATTATTATTTTTTTTTGGTGCAGAATTCCCCCAGGAGTAAAAGTTGCACTAATCTTTTGTGCATATGCCCATTCTATGGTGTGCATGCACCTTATGGTAAAGATGGGAGTCTTTTCAGCCATCAATACCCATCGGGTACACATGTCCTCATGCTTCTCTGTGAGGGCATGTAAGGGTGAGGCGCACCTGCCACTATTCAGTTCCTCTCACTGACTCACGGCTTAGAGAGACAGCCCAACAGTTGAAGAGACTGCCTGCCTTTTTGATAGCCTTACTAACTACTTCTACAGTTAGAGTATAGTAATAGTTTTTAGTAGCTTTAGTAGTTCAGTTGCCTGTTGCAACCTTTAGATCTTACTTGCTGTAGCATTATTTGATTCACCTAGGTTTAAACACTGCCCTTCGTGCAAGCGAGCTCTCGCAGCTTCGGATGGATACTCAAAATGCCTCTACTGTCTGGGATAATTGCATATTCACAGTAAATGTATGATTTGCAAGTCATTCAGTTCCTGAGCTAGGAAGGATAGGGAAGCTCACCTTCAGGACTTCCTAATGACCAAGTCAGTGAGACCTGCTTCTGAACCAGGCTCTCTAGACCACCTGTAGAGGGACCTTCTGAGCCAGAGTGGACATGGACTCTTTACCTTCATGAGCTCCAACTCAAATTACAACCTTGATAGTCATAAAGTCTATGATGACCGCTTCCTTCTCAGTCAGACTGCAGGGAGCTAGAAGCCTCAGGGACAGGTTGCCCACGAGGGGTTTCTCTAAGAGGAAAACCTCCCCACAGTGCTGAACATTGTCTGATACTTTGTGACCCAGAATGGTTCTCGTAAATTATTGTGCACTTCTTTTCCTGAAGTTATTTTGCATTTCCTAAAGTTCTTTTGCGTTTCTGCTGCTGGAAGGCCTGTCCTGGATTCTCCCCCAAAGCTAGTTGCAGTTCTGTGGGTAGTGATTGATGTAAATGAAGTGACATGTGGTCTGATATCTCTGAGTTGAAAGGCCTTACGTAAATGTACAGTTTAATAGTATCAAGTATCAGGGGGTAGCCGTGTTAGTCTGGATCTGTAAAAGCAGCAAAGAGTCCTGTGGCACCTTATAGACTAACAGCCGTATTGGAGCATGAGCTTTCGTGAGTGAATACATGCATGCATCCAACGAAGTGGGTATTCACCCACAAAAGCTCATGCTCCAATACGGCTGTTAGTCTATAAGGTGCCACAGGACTCTTTCCAGTTTAATAGTAGTAGCGGTGTTCAGATACTATGATGACGGGCACTCTCCAATTGCTCCATACTAAAAAATAAAAATAATTCCTTGTTCAGATAAATCTGTCAGCTTCATTTGTGAAGTGGCTTCTTACTTCGATTATTAAGTTTATTACTCTTAAAATTATTAATAAAAATAGAATAAATTGATAATCTGTACTTTGCAAATATGGTGGATGCCATTTCAATTCTGTTAAATACAACTTTTTATTATTAGCATCATTTTCCAGAGAACTGATCCTGTCCCATTGACTTTAATGTTAATGGGATTTGGATATTGGCAACTGTCATGCAGCTTGTTGACAACTTTTTGACAACCTGGGACTGCCACTCTCTGTGGAAAGCTCTGGCTACAGGCAGGCTTGTGGGACTGCAACCAGGGAAGACAGCATTGGGATGTGCCAAGCCTAGGTCCCCAGTGCCAGAGCAGGGTTTCATTGAACAAGGGGAAGACCAATTTTAAAAATAAAATGTTTTTATTATATTAAATAATACTATAGGTTTATTTTACGTCATTATAATTAATACTAGTCAGCACTTCCATTATTGGCCTTCTAATTTTAGTGGCTATTACATTTCTTTCTGTGGAACAATTCTTTTATCATATTTTTAGGATGGAAAAGCTAGTTCGGGTACTTTTTAGCTTCAAAATAAAAAGGAAGTTAACAGTTTCAGACACTACATTGATTCTAATTATGTTGTATGTGCAGTAATGTTTTTTTTTTTCAAGAAAGATTCTGATACTTATTTTTAGCCAACAACCTTAGTCAATCACTGTACATCAGGGAAGTAATTCTCATATTGCTCTCTGATGTGTTAGACCACAGAAGCTACATAAGAGCCACTTTGATCTCTTGGGGAGCAGGAATCTGTTTTAAAAAAAAGTTTCTGAATGCAAATCTATATGATAGATGCTCTTCTGGATAAATAATTCACTTACTTGGTTCTTATGTATTCCCTTGATAATTTTTTCTTTCTTTTAATCCCTGCTCTCATTCTAAAGGGATGGAAGATGCATGAAAGGGAGTGAAGAAAGGAACATGAAAGAGATGTAAATTTCCTCTAAGTGGTGTTAATGTTCCTGACATAAAACCCAGCCAACTCTAGTCTCTTTTTTGGTCTTTCAGTGTCTCATCTAAGGCCAGGTCTGCATGACAGGCCTATATTGATATAACTACATCGCTCGGGGTGTGAAAAATCCACACCCCTGAGCGACATAATTACACCAACCTGACACCCTGTCTAGATAGCACTATGCGAAGGGAGAGCTTGAGCTTCTCTTGTTGACATAGCCACTGCTTCTCGGGAGGTGGATTAACTACACCAATAGGAGAAGCTCTCCCATTGGCATAGTAGCATCTTCACTAAATCACTAGTGCTGTACATGACAACAAGCCCTTATAGACACCCCCACCCCCACCCCAGTCTAATGGCAATACAGCTCACTGGGAGAGGACACCTTTGTCTATGAGTCTCGATTGAGACTGTGAGAAGAGAATAGGTTCCGGAAACTCTTTGCCTTTCAGCACCTCTCCTTAGTGGTTACCGGATTCTCTGTCCTTTGGGGCCATTGCCAAAAAATTATCTGTGCAACAATAATCTTAACAAAAACAAGATTTATTAAAAACAGAAAATGAAATTAAAAGAAAAGAAATGGTTTGTGTAACATCTAGATAAATACTTCTCATAAACTAAATATAGAAGGCATTTTCATTTTAGTTGCAGAGTAAAAAGAGAAAAATAAATAGCTCAGATTTCTTGAAAGCAATCCTCTCTCTGAACAATCTGTTCAGTCTGTCAGTTTCTCTTTTTGATCAGATAGCAGCAATCCTCTTATTAAGCCCCCGATCGAGGGCTAGCTACTTCCACCACTTTTCAAATCTGTTTTGTCCAGTTAGCTATACATACATTAGGATTTGGACTCATCATTTTTTCTAGGCATGGATTGTTGAGGATACAAAGTTCCTTTTATAATTATTAATAGCCATCTTTCAAATGCTTAGCCTACTTCAGATATCACTTTTCACAGACCACCTTGTCTAGTTGTTTCTTTAACAAGTTTCTTGTTAAAACTCCCTAAGCAATTTTTTTGGCCAAGAAACACTAACTATGGGTAAGGTCCTCAGGCCCTCTGTCAAAATATTGCTGTGTACTTTCTTGTTTCAGGAATTTTTAATGAGTTATGAGCACAAAACAACAAGCCCAAGGCAGTTCTCTCACAGGGCCCTTGTGCATCTCTGTAGTGACTCCTGCCTATCTGCTAGCCTACCATATAGTGATTTTTAACAGGTTCTGGCTTGTCAACTTGATTGGTTACTGTGGTATATTGAAGCATGTAGGGAAGCATGTGATCTGGGTTTTCAGTACTCAGTCTGCAAAAGAGCCAGTCTGGAGCAAGGTGGGTTGAGTTGTCTCTCTGCCTTAGGTTGCAGCCTGCTGTGCCTCTCTCTGTGTTTGGTCGTTGTGTGTTAGATTTCTGTATTCTGAGAAATAAAGTGGTGTTATGTTGCAACCTTTCAGGAAAAATGTTTGTTTGTTTCTAGATTTGGATCACTTGATGATTATCTTGTTCTGTTCATTCCCTCTCGAGCACTTAGCATTGGCCACTGTCGGAAGACAGGATACTGGGCTTGATGGACTTTTGGTCTGACCCAGTATGACCATTCTTATGTTCTAATTCTTTGCGTATG
The DNA here is from genome assembly GCF_016161935.1 of Mauremys reevesii. Taxonomy (NCBI): domain Eukaryota; kingdom Metazoa; phylum Chordata; order Testudines; family Geoemydidae; genus Mauremys; species Mauremys reevesii. Next base: position 81,684,108 of record NC_052631.1, on the reverse strand, counting down.
TCATAAATATAACAGTTTTATGTGATGGCAGAAAGGGACTGAAGGGGACTCAGGAAATGTCTATGTGGTAGGGTAATACGCACTATGTGGGGTGTGATTTCTAAAGTGCACTAACATATTGTGCATATGCCATTCCATTGATGGTGTGCATGTGCTTCATATGGTATAGATAGGTGTCTTTTCAGCCATCAGTACCCAATCCTTATAGCTCCAGCATGGCCTAGCCAATTCTGGTTCACAAATCTATTGAGTCTCTCAGTATCTTAGCCCAGGACCTTACCTCTGCTTCCAGACCTGTGTAAGAACCAGGGACAGATTCCACACCTGAACCTAGCATCCCCTGCACCTCACTGCATGGATGTCATCAGTAGAGCAGGCCTGCACCTCCTCAGTTATGGAAGTTATGATAAGCAGTAGAAAGGACAAGACAAACTTACCTGTCAAAATGGACAAGGTGCTCTCATTGGTGCCAGTGGAAATAATTGATTCCACATTACCCTTCAATCCTGCAGACTCTCGATTTACTCAAACTAAAGATCTTAGCTTGATCATGGCGCACCTACTTATTGAGGATCACACGACCGTGTTAAGGTTCTTGAGAGTCCTAAGTAAAGTATTCCCACCTATCAAAGACCCACCTCGGGACTTGAAATCTAGAGCTCACAGCACTCATGGGACTCATCTTCAAGCCCCTGGTTGCCTCAGATCTATTACACCTGTCAGTGAAAATGGAATTTTTGATAGTGATAACTTTGGCCAGAAGAGTAGGAAAGATTCAGGTGTTCATGACTGACCCTCCATATACAGTATTCTACCCAGATAAGGTATTAATGAAGACATATCCTAAATTTCTTCCTAAAGTAGTCACAGGCTTCCATCTCAAGCAACCAGTATACCTACCAGGATTCTTTCAAAAATCTCATGCATCCAAATCTGAGGCAATCTTGCATACATTAGATGTGAGGAGAGCCTACTACCTGAATAGAATGAAACTGTATTGAATATTGCCAAACTTGTTTGTCTTCGCTGAGGGAAAGATGAAAGGCTCTGTGGTTTCAGTCCAGAGACAGTGTAATGGGATTTCTGATTGTATTAAAATGTGATGAGGTGACCAAGGTAGAGACACCAGCTACGATCAGGGCCCCTCCACCAACGGTGCAAGTTGTATCAGCAGCATCACTGAGAAACTTAATATCTGACATTTGTAAAGCTGCTGCTTGTGTGTGAATTCACATGTTCACGTGATATTATACCTGAGGAGAAGCCTCTAAATCCAACACAACATTTTAATCATTATTTTGTTAACTGCTTAAGCTTATACCTCCTAAATATGATAACTGCTTGGGAGTCACCATCAGTGGAATGGGCATATAGACAATCACTCAAAGGAGAAAGGAAAGTTACCCATGTAAAATAACTGGAGTTTGAGATCTATTGTCCATATGTACATTCCACAACCTGCCCTTTCATCCCTTATACCTCAGAGTCCTCTTGTAAGGGATTCTGCATTGAGAAGGAACCAAATGTTGGTGCAGAAGCATGAGCACTGAAGAGCACATGTATGCCCTACAAGTACTGCTGGCCAAAAAGAGTTCCATCTCTACTACGAAGCGCGTGCACATCGTCAGTGGAATGCACATATGCACAACACAGCTCGAAGAACTCCAGTTACTGTACATGGTAAGTAGTTTCCCTTCCCTAATGTGCTTTAATGGAGTGCTGTTTGTAAAACAGTACTATGTTAAAGTGCACCAGGGAACTTCTAGTGTGCAGTACATTAATGCACTTTGGAAATTACACCCCCGTAGTTGCACATTACTCCATTGTGTAGACAAGCCCTAAGTTACAATTTATGTTCTCCAGAACCCTGCCTAGTTATATTTGAGCTAGCCATGGTGCAGGCATGTAAAGACCTTATGAGTAAAAATAATGGATAGTCAATTTCTGTGCTTCTGTATGCTCATACCATATTACTCATTCCCAAAAGCTCCTATGACTGGCAATAAACTGACAGTGTTTTTACTTCAACTGTGAATTTATTGTGTTGGAAGTGTAGTAGTATTGCCATTAAGTTTTATATATATAATTACACACAATTAAATTGGAATCTGAATGGTTGGGGATCTCTCTTGCTTTTTAAATAAAAGCATGGTAGTCAAACGTTTTTGAAGAATTTGACAAAAGCTAATTGTGTGTGTTTGTGTGTTTTATTTAGGATTATATATTGGCTTTGTATACACTAGCACATATCAAGCAAGACAGATGAACTCCAGCCTTGTGTGCACTTTCAATTAGCCTACAAGATGCAATTTAGTATGAATCCCAGGCAGCTTTGGAAGTGAAAGAGAAGTCTGAGATCTCTGGCTGGAAGCTGAACGTGATGACGGCCTGGTCTATGGTGGAGAAGTTGAAAATGGAGAAGAGGCATTCCAAAGAAGAGAAGAATGTGGAACAGGATGCTGGGGACTGCAGTGCTGAATCTGAGGAATGGACAAGCTCAGAAAGTGAGCCTGAACAACCCTGCTTCAAGAACAGCTGTAGCAATACTCAGTGGAGGGAAAAGGAAATTTCTACTAAACCACATAGGCAACTCTGTCGCTCTCCTTGCCTGGATCGTCCAAGTTTCTCACAAAGCAGTATCCTTCAGGACTTGAAACTGGAAGAGTGTAAAATAAACTTGGATAAGGAATACCAGGCTAAAATGGATTTTGCTTTAAAGCTTGGGTATGCTGGAGATCAGATCCAGGCAGTGCTGAACAAGTTGGGAGCAGATGCTCTAATCAATGATATTTTGGCAGAACTCGTGAGACTTGGCAACAAGGGTGAATCAGAGGGACAAGGCAGTGTCGGCAGTAGTAGTGGTACTCTGGTGCCCAGGGGTCCTTGCCCGAAGGAAATGGCCAGCCCTGAACTGTCACTTGAAGATGAAGTAGTGGATAACACTGACAACTTAAGACCAATTGTCATTGATGGAAGTAACGTGGCTATGAGGTAGGCCTCAGTGTAACCTTTTTTCAAATAATACACCAGTATGTTTATATATAAATATTCAATTTGAATGACAAAATCATGTTATGTTGACTATATGCTCCTGTTTAACTTCTGTTTCTTTCACCCACTGTTCAAAATATGTTGATACTCTTTTTGCAATCCCTACCGCAAAAATGAGCTCCCTCCATATCATTCTTTTTGGCAGTCCTCTGCTCCCATAAATCTATTAATTAACCAATAAATAAGAGTTTAGTTATACTGCAGCAAAGGTTTTGTTTTTAAGTTTTTGAAACACTTTATCAGTCTTGTTCTAAAATCTGTAATGGCAGCTTGGACATCAGAGTGGATGGAAGAGTTGTTTTAAAAGAAGCTTGATAGCCAAGACACGGGTAGTCTCAGCTAAGGGTGCTTTTTCAATATACAGTGCTTACCATGGGGAAAGGATCAGTCTATCTTTGGTCTTGTTCAGCTTGAAACAGGAGGAAATTCCCTAGCCAAACTGTGTGATGTGGTTCACTGATGTCAAGATTTCTACAGGCAGTGCTTATCCAACAGGCATTCTTTATTATTGCCATCTCAATTTTCTTTTAAAGAACTCTCAACCTGAATTTTTTGAACTAAATTCAGAAAATTCAATTTTTTTTATAAAACACATTTAAAATTTTATGCTTTGAAATAAATTTAAAAATTCATTTGGAAGTTCTTTATAAAGGCTTTTCTGCTTCCCTGTTGCTGGTTGAATGGGTATTTTGGATGGGCTTAATAACAAGACAAACATTTCTCTGCTCAACTATTCTCCCACCCCTTTTTTCCCCTGTGCTGATATCTCCCTGCTACATCTTCAGTTTCAGCTTTTCTGCTGAGCACTATGTTACAGGGCCTGGGGAAGAGCATGCATGTGAACTGTCTGCTGCATAGTTCATAACTGATATCATCCTGACCATCAACAAAACAATGGAATTGACTGTACACAAAGTAATCTTTAAAAAAATATATATATTTTCTTTAATCACGTTCATTTTAAGTAATCTTGGGTGTTACTTGTGACAATAGTGGGTGTAAGGCCTCATCTACGTGATGCGTGTGGATGTGGCTGTATTGGTATAAAGTTGCTTTATACTGGTATTTCTGTATGAGATGTGAAATACGCTGTGCTGTTAAAAGGCATGATTTATACCAGTGTAACTGTGTCCACATTAGAGATTGAGCCAGTGTTTTAAAAAAAAAAAAATCATACTCCTGAAGTAATTATAATAGTATAAAATGTGTATTGACCAGCAGTTCTCAAATAATGGGGCGTGCCTTCCTTGGAAGGCACAGGAATGTGTTAAGGGAGGTACAAGCTGTGAGCTTTAGCATCTGCTGTCAGCCCAAGGCACCTGGGGATTGTGCAGAAGGGCTGTACCCACTCAGGAGGCGGGGCGGGGGGGAGATAAAGGGAATAGCTGGAGCGCCATCACCAGGGAGGGTCACATGCCCCTTAGCAGACACCTGGGGGGGCCCTCGCACATTCAGAAGGGAACCGCAATGGCGAAGGCGCAGAATGCCAGCAGCTCCTCTGGTGTGGCTGTACTGTTCCCATCCCTTCCATGCAGCTGCCTCACCTGGGTCTATACAGCTCCGCCGGAGGACAGGGGTGGGGGCGGTACCAGTACAGCTGTACCGGAGGAGCTACCTGTGTGGGGCCACTCGGCGGCCCCACGTTCTGCTCCTTTCACCGCTGCGGTTCCTGGGAAAGCCCTGCGGTTCAGTTCAGTGCTGAACTGAACCGCAGGGCTCTCCCAGGAACCGCAGCTTGGATTCAGCACCCCACACTGGCAGCTCCTCCGGTGCGGCTGTACCACTACCGCCTTCATCCTAGTGCTCTGGCGAGGGCTGTACAGACTCCAGGAGACACAGCTGGGTGGAAGGGCTGGGGGAAGTACAGCCTCCTTTTGCCTGAAATCAATATCCGGTGCAGTGGGAGGACAGAGCCCCCCCCCCCCAGTAATGTGGTATGGGGAGTGGATGGGAAGAGCATGGGGGCCCAGGCTGGGGGCGGGGAGGAGTGATGTGGGGGGTCATGTGGGGAGCTCACATGCCCCACCTTTAGCTGGTGCCTCCCTTTATGTCCCACCTTCCCCTCCTCACCCCCTCAATCCCTCACAGGGAGGTGGAGGGGGGGTGTCTCCGGTTGTCAGCCCCCCGTGGCAGCAGCAGCAGCACAAAAGTAAGGGTAGCAATGGGACGTTAAGTCTGCTGTGAAAATTGATATTTGTTAATGTCACTTTTCACATTGCCATCCTTACTTCTGTGCTGCTGCTGGTGCAGTGTTGCCTTCAGAGCTGTATGCCCATCCAACAGCCCCTGCTCTCTGTTCTGCCTTCAGAGCTGGGCAGTTGTACATGTAACTTTTTGGAGGAGAGGGGGTGTAAATAACTACAGACATAAAGAAGGGGGACCTGATCAAATAAGTTTGAGAACCACTGGTATAGACCAGTTCAGACAGAAATATTATTTTCAAATTGATGGTATCCCTTTAATCAACATATGGTAAGAATAAAATAGTAAATATTTTTCATGTTTGTTTCTTGGACAATGTAGCTAAATTGCCAGATAAGTTACATATTTAGGACTATATTCTGTCCTGGTAAAAATAGCAGCATCTCCCCAGTTTAAATACTTTGATCAACAGAGCTGAACTTGGTGCTTAGACTCCCTTTGCTGGTCCCTATGCAGCAAGCTCTTTAAAAGTAGATTTTCATTTTGAGGTGAACACATGGGATTAACGTTCAAATGTTTAGCTTTGGTCTGGTATTTTCCCCAAATTTTGGAACTATCAAAGATATCCAGTCAAATATAGAGAATTTGCCCAGAAATAGGACCGCGTGATTTTCAGTCACTGACTTTGCTTTTGACACTCTCCTCCAATGGCTTTTTATCAAAGAGACATATATGCATTTGTTCTAGTATTTCACTTGATATTTTTTCATGGGCCTTCATATTGCTTACGTATGGATTATTAAAGTTGTGTGGTTTTGGACTATGTTGATCAGCTATCATTTTAATTATGATATTGGTATTAGTAAAACAGACCACATGCAAACATCTGTTTCTCTATACAGTAGACAGCAGTTCTCAAACTTTTGTACTGGTGACCCCTTTCACATAGCAAACCTCTGAGTGCGACCTCCATTATAAATAAAAAACACTTTTAAATATATTTAACACCATTATAAATGCTGGAGGCAAAGCGAGGTTTGGGGTGGAGACTGACAGCTCACGACCCCCTGAGGGGTCCTGACCCCCAGTTTGAGAACCCCTGCAGTAGAACCTCAGAGTTACAAATACCAGAGTTACGAACTGACAGGTCAACCACACACCTCATTTGGAACCAGAAGTACACAATCAGGCAGCAGCAGAGACGAAAAAAAAGAAAAAAAAGCTAATACAGTACAGTACTGTGTTAAACAAAAGGGGGGGGGCGCAGTTTTTTAAAAAAAGATTTGACAAGGTCAGGAAACTGTTTCTGTGCTTGTTTCATTTAAATTAAGATGGTAAAAGGCAGCATTTTTCTTCTGCATAATAAAGTTTCAAAGCTGTATTAAGTCAATGTTCAGCTGTAAGCTTTTGAAAAAACAATCATATCATTTTGTTCAGAGTTATGAACAACCTCCATTCCCAAAGTCCTCATAATTGAGGTTCGACTGTATTACTTTTGAGCATGAAAGAGGATGTCTTGATGAGCTTTTTAGAATTCATGGCATTGCCTTTGTCTTTCCCTAAAACTATAGTTTTAACAAAGGTTAAGATTCATAAAGATCGCTCATAAACAGTTTCCTTTATTCCTTCCCCAAAACAACAGTTTCATAAAACTTTTTAATACTAATTCTACAGTATATTGTATGAAGTCTGTGAGATACTTAACACATCTATGCATAAGGGGGAAAAAAGTACACAAAATGATGACAAATCTGCTGGGAACACAAGACATTGATTGAAGTATGTTTCCAGGTGTGATGCACACCTGCTCTAAGGAAGTGGCAAGGTGTATATTTCAGTGCATGAGGTCTTATTTGTTTGCAGAAGACAGAACATGATTAACAGATTTCTTTAGTTAGTACCAATTTGTCCTGGCTTTAACTCAGTGTTTCCAGAAGTTCTGAAAGCTGAGTGGCCACTGCTGTCCTTCTCCTTCAGGAAAATGAAATCAATTGCAGCCCCTGTGATTTCTTTCCCGCAACTCCAGATTGTAGTGTAAAAAGTGTACACATCTTAATTATTCTATCTTTCATTCTCTCCCTCCCACTAGTCTTAAATGCCCCCTTGCTCCCTCCTCCACACTTCAGGAAATGGACGTTTCATGATGTCTCATCATCTATGCTTTGATGAGCAGTAAAATAGTTAATGATGTTGATGTTTAGGGTGATATTCTGTGCTATGCCTCTGAGGCCTTTTCTACCTAGTAAAGTTTCCTTGATATAACCTATGGTGTGAATTTAGAAGGTTAAAAGTATAACAATACCTGTTTAACTATAGCAGGATAACTGGTAAAACTTTCCCATGTAGACAGTCCCTAGGAGGTGACCACAGAACTCAGAGCCGAGGGAGAGACAAAGTAGTTTGAACTCTTCTCTGCGCACACCCAATCCTGGGGTGCTCCAGGGTTTAAGAAGTTCCCAGTCTCTGCAGCCTCACAGTTCTGTCTGAAATCTTCATAGGGCTGAGTACTATGACCCTGGCCCTGATAAGCAAAAAAGGTAGTTCCATGTTTGTGTATACAGAGACTAGGCAAAGGCCCAAATGTAAATTTTGACCCACCATGTAATATTTCTGTTGAACAATACATCACAACTGTTTTGTAAATCAATACACCATGAAGTAGTAATTGGAATGTGAAAATAAAAGCTGTGCCATTAATAGCAAGTTTTATCTTTGCAACTGTGCAGCTCTATAATAAAATACTAATTTTCTAATGTAAAAGTGCACTGCCCAGCTACGTAATGTTAATTGTCAGTATTGGCTAATGAGAGAATCAAAGCAGTATTCCTAAAATTTAGTTGCCAGAATATCAGAAACTGGCAAAATTAGTTGCAGTTCACCATTGCTCGATTGCTGCTTAATAACCCAACTACATTTCTAAAAACAGTATTAATTTCAATGGACTGTTTATCTTTTGGAGTTTGTGGCTACCTGTATGTGCCCTAAACAATCACTGGGCTGTCAGTTTGGAAGGTGGAGGTTTAATGGGAAAACCCTAAATGGGGAATGTTTTGGCTTACAGCTCTGATTTGTAAAAAGCATGATTTTGTTTGTAAGTACAGTAACTCCTCGCTTAACACTGTAGTTATGTTCCTGAAAAATGCGACTTTAAGCAAAACAATGTTAAGCAAATCCAATTTCCCCATAAGAATTAATGTAAATGGAGGGGTTTAGGTTCCAGGGATTTTTTTTTTCACCAGACAAAAGACAATATATTATATGTATATACACACACTATAAGTTTTAAACAATTTAATACTGTACACAGCAATGATGATTGTGAAACTTGGTTGAGTTGGTGAAGTCAGAGGGTGGGATATTTCCCAGGGAATGCCTTACTGCTACATGATGAACTAGAACAGCTGACCCCTCAAGAGTTAACATGTTGTTGTTAATGTAGCCTCAGGCTCTACAAGGGAGCACAAATGGAGGGAGGGGAGACACACACTGTGTGTGTGATGTGTATTGCTCCTTTAAGTACGCTGACCCCACTCTAAGTACATTGCCTTTTTAAGTAGATAAGCAAGTTGAGACAGCAGCTGCTACCAGCAAGCTCCCTCCGTCCTGAGCCCTGTCATGTCCCCCCGCCCTGCTCTATGGAGATGAGGCAGGAGTGGGGGGGAGGGGGACATCCTGACATTAGCCATCCCCTGCCCCGCACAGCAGGCAGGAGGCTCCCAGGAGCAGCTCCAAGGCAGAGGGCAGGAGCAGCACATGGCAGTGGGGGGAGGGACAGCTGAACTGCCGGCAATTGATAGCCTGCTGGGTGGCTGCCGCACAGGGAACTTAGGGGAGTGGGGAGCTGATGGGGGGCTGCCAGTCCACCCTGGTTCCAAGCCCCCACCAGCTAGCTCCAATGGGCTGCTCTTTTTGCAAGCAGTGGACCAAGTCGGCGGCTGCCAAACCACGTTATAAGGGAGCACTGCGCAACTTTAAACGAGAATGTTCTCTAATTGATCAGCAACGTAACAATGAAACAATGTTAACCAGGACGAGTTTAAGTGAGGAGTTTCTGTATATGGCAATTGGTGAATCATCATCCAAGTTATTTTATGAAATATATTCAAGTGCTATTTTTAATTTTGCTCTGAATTTTGTAGTACCCTTGTACGCTATTTTAGCTCTAAAGACTGATGCTTGCAGACTTTTAAAGTTTATGCTCTTCTACTGAGTGGGTGTAGTAGTTGTGTGGGTGTCCAGGCACTATTATTTATAATCTTTTTTACAAGATATCACTTTTTCACTCTAACCAAGTAGCTTATAAGAAATCTGCAGTTGTACATCTGTGAAATGCACATCCACAATGGGTAAAAAAAAAAAAGTTAATCATACCCCAAACTGAAATATCTCAAAATACTGTTTTTTAAATACAAATATAAAACAGACAATACACTGAAATAAATTACTTTTCCAAAATGCGGGATCTGGTCTGGGTTCTCACATACAACCAAAATACCAGTGAGTGAGCTGTAATAGATTTGTACAGTTCTCAGTTATTTTTCTACCCCATCTGGCCTCTCTCCTCCATAAAACACATTTAAAAAGTGTGCAGTTAAGATGTTTTCTACAATAAAATAATCAGAATTATTACATATATCAAAAAAATTTTCTAATATCCCTATATGCATGCATGCATGCATACACACACACACACACACACACACTCGCACAGAGTAAAATTAAGTCACTGGTGAGAAATTAATCTACTGATCAAATAAAATACTAAGGCCCTGATTCAGGATAGCAGTAAGCATAATTTAATGTTAATTCTCACTGACTTCATATGATTTCATTTGCAGTGCTGACTAGTGCTCTCCTGAATTGGGCATGAAAGGCCTATAACATCACTTAAAGATTTAGGACCTGTTCCTGCAATTCACTGCCTACCACTGTAATGTAGCAGTACATCCATGAACACAGTGAGTTGCACAATCAGGACCTTAAATGATTTTCAGCAAATTCTTTAGAAATCCATATTTCTCTAAAACTAACTTATGTTGTGTGAAAGTAGAATGAATTATATTGTAAAAATAAGAATGGATTAAAGAAATGTTGTATGTACCTTTAAGCAGAAATAAGAAATGTTGAAATACAGGTGCCAGGAAAAGAAACATTAGGCATAAACAATGGTGCTAATGGCAAAACATTAACAGAAGATGGGTAGTAGTTAGTAAGAAAATAAGATATGCATGCCTAGCCCAGGTAAACTTATCTGATTCTGCTCCCTTTGTTATCTTGTTAAATTCTCATCCTTTTATCTGTGTAAATAAGATAGTTTGTGTCTTGCATGGGGCTCACATTATCTGGGTGTTATTAGCAGAAGCGCTGTGCTAATAAAACAGAGTGGTCTGACAAACTGTGAGTCCTGAGTCTAACTTTGACAGTTGCCATTTTCGAAAGTGAATCAAGTTTGTAGAGTGATTTAAAGACGCTTCATCTGAATTGTATGCTATTGAAATACGACTTGATTCACTAACAGAGTAAACTATAATCTTTGAGAAATCCTTGATGTTTCATTCTCCTTTTAAAAAAAAAAATCATTTAGAAAAGGAGTAATTTTTGTCAAACTCTTGCTATTGGTGAAATCTCCTATTTGTTCTTTTTGTGTATAGGTATTATAAAATGCCTATACCATGACAGTAAGCATCATTACCTAGTTCTTTGTTGTCATTTGCTAACTCTTTCTGAGCCTAGTTTAAACAAATACTTTGCCATATTTTTAAGCCATGGGAATAAAGAAGAATTTTCCTGTCGAGGAATTCAGCTAGCTGTTGAGTGGTTTCTGGAGAAAGGACACAAAGATATCACTGTATTTGTACCTGCGTGGAGAAAAGAGCAGTCTCGACCTGATGCACCAATTACAGGTAGCATTTCAAAAAGATTTACTTTCATCCTGTGGTAAAATAATTGTATTATTAAAAGATTGTAGCAAAAAATTTCTTGGTTTAAAAGGATTATTTTAAGCATGGAACAAATAATTTGAGGCAATGTTAATTCAGTAAAATGATATTTTGCCTTTCATCCCAAAAGATACTCCCAACAGCTTCACAAACTTACGCATATGTCACTACTGAAATAGTCAACTTTTGGGTGGAGGATGGCGACCAGAAGGTTCAGCACTCAAATTGAAACTGAGGGAGTCCATTATAAGTACCTGCAAGTAGGAATAATCTAGGTTTTTCTAATACTGATAAAATACGTTTCTGTCCTGTGGAGAGAAATATTAATATTTCCTCCCAATGACAAGGATTTTAGGAAGATAAGGATAGCTTTTTGGCCTGACTGCACCTGCTTTATAGTTGCCAAGCAGCCCAGGATTCCTCTGACAGAGGTGGAATCCTTGGATGGTGATGTAGAGCAAGCATAGACTTTAGACCACAGTATTTGCACGTGTATTGAGCCAGGAATAGCAGGTTGATTGTACAGTGCTGGTGGAATGGGAGTGGGTGAGAAGCCTAAATATTTGTAAAGTGCTTTGAAATCCTTAGAAGAAAAGTGCCATATAAGTCTCGATGCTTACATTTCCCTCCATGATCACAGCATCTGAGCATATTGAATGCAAAGTATTATTGTTAGTCAGGAACTACTGAACTCCCTTTCCAATATAAAGTTAAAAAACAATTTTTAGTGAGAACTTGGAGTGGCTTGTTTCTTAATGCAGTTATTTAAACCATCTAAATTTATCTTGCAGATCAAGAAATTTTACGTAAATTGGAGAAAGAAAAAATTCTTGTCTTCACCCCATCTCGGCGAGTTCAGGGAAGAAGGGTGGTCTGCTATGATGACCGGTTCATAGTAAAACTGGCTTTTGACTCAGATGGCATCATTGTGTCAAATGACAATTACCGGGATCTTCAGAATGAAAAGCCAGAGTGGAAGAAATTCATAGAGGAACGCCTGCTCATGTATTCTTTTGTGAATGATAAGTACGTTCTTTCTTGATATTGTGGAATTTACACTTAAAGTTCACAGTGGAAAGTAAAATTGATATTTCATCTTTTTTCTTCCAGATTTATGCCTCCTGATGATCCTTTAGGACGCCATGGTCCAAGCCTTGAAAATTTCCTAAGAAAAAGGCCTGTTATTCCTGAACATAAAAAACAACCATGCCCTTATGGTAGGTACACAACAGTCAGATTGAGTTCTGTGTACAAAGGGAGACTTAGTAAAAAGTTAGTATCATGTAATTAGATTTCCCTTAAGTTTTTAAAACCAAAACCTGGCTTGTTTTACACCTCTACCTCAATATAACGTGACCCGATTTAACACTGAATCAGATATAATGCGGTAAAGCAGTGCTCCCGGGGGGGCGGGGCGGGGCTGCGCACGCCGCTGGATCAAAGCAAGTTCAATATAACGTGGTTTCACCTATAACGCGGTAAGATTTTTTAACTCCCGAGGACAGCATCATATCAAGGTAGAGGTGTACTTGCTAGCATCCAGATTGGACACTAGCTTCTATCTCCACTTTTTTTTTTTTTTTTAAAGAAACATATATAGCAGAGCATTTGGGATAGGGAAATAGTTCAAAAGGTGAGAAGACACACAGGTTTTCAACTGTGAAGCCCTGGGTCCAAATTCATAGTGGATATTTATCCACATTAAAAAGCCATCATTCCATTTTGTATAATTTTACTCAAAGGAGAAGTCCTGAACTGTGTAAGTTCTGTGATAGTGATATTCCTTTGTCTTGTACAGCAATGAGCAGATTATCAGTGCTCAACAGTTATAATACGAGGGAGAGCACTACAGTTCACAGCTGAGCTGAGCAGGAGACATGCTCAGTAGCTGCCCTTGTATATACAAAACTCCAGATTACTCTATCATAGGTGCCAACTCCCTGGGTGTTCCGGTGCTGAAGCACTCACGGGGAAAAAAAATAGTGTGTGCTCAGCATGCATCAGCTATCCCCTGATCAGCTGTTCGGCAGCCCCCACTCCCTAGTGCCTCCCACCCACCGCCCATCAGCTGTAAAGTGGCGGGCGGGCGGTGCTGGAGAGAGGAAGCAGAGTGGGGGTGGGAAGAGGTGGAGCGAGGGTGGGGCACTGGGGAAAGGGAGCGGAGCAGGTAGAGGCAGAGCGAGGGTGGGGTACACTTGAGGAGGGGCAGAGTGGGGGTGGGAAGAGGTGGAACGAGGGTGGGGAATTGGGGGAAGGGGTGGAGTGGGGGCGAGGCCTCGGCAGAGCAGGGATGGAGTACCTACCCAGAAAAATGAAAGTCGGTGCCTGTGCTTGTCTCAGTTCTTTATTTTCATAAGCATCTACTTTCACTCTACAACTCAAAAAGTATTATAAATAATACGGTATTGAACACTGAATCTTTTTGTTTAACTCATTAGAGAGAGAAGGTGGGTGACGCACTATCCTTTATTGGACTAACTTCTGTTGATGAAAGAAAAGAGCTTTTGAGATGCACGGAGCTCTTCTTCAGGTCTGGGAAGGTACTCCCAGCCTCACAGCAAAATGCAAATGGAACAGATTGTTTAGCATAAATAGTTAACGCATAGTGTAAGGGACCATTCCAGGTAGAGTGGCCCATTAACACCTCTACAGGCATCGGACAAAAAGAGAGGGTTAGTGGGTTATAGATTGTTTAGCTTACTGTAATATAGCTTTCTGTGGGATTGATTGTTTTTGACATGTTTAATTTGGAGACTTCTTTTGCAGGCAAAAAATGCACCTATGGACACAAATGTAAATATTACCACCCAGAACGCGCAAATCAGCCTCAGAGGTCAGTAGCAGATGAGCTTCGAATAAGTGCCAAATTGTCTGCTGTGAAAACTATGAGTGAGGGAGCTTTGGCCAAATGTGGCACAGGATCATCCATTTCTAAAGGAGAAATCAATTCCGAAGTGAAACGCATTGCCCCAAAACGCCAGTCAGACCCAAGCATTAGATCAGTTGCTGTGGAACCTGAGGAAAGACTGTCAGTAGCTCGGAAGTCAGAAGCCAACTCTGTCCCTTCTCTTGTTTCTGCATTAAGTGTACCAACAATCCCTCCTTCAAAAAGCCATGCTGTTGGTGCATTAAATACTCGTTCTGCAAGTAGCCCTGTACCAGGTTCATCGCAATTTACTCATCAAAAATCCTCACTAGAACACATGGCTAGTGTGCAGTATCCTCCCATACTGGTCACCAATAGCCATGGCACTTCTGTTAGCTATACAGACCAGTATCCCAAATACGAATCTTTAGGGGACCATGGCTACTATTCCATGCTCAGTGAGTTCTCCAATTTGAGCATAAGCAGTATGCGTAACACAGATTATTATGGGGCTGATGCAGACCAAGGGATGTACTCTAGAAATTCAAGCCCCTGTCCTGACACTCGCTTAAGCCATACAAGTAATGATTCTTATTCCTCTTATAATGATTTGTATCTGGGTGTAGCAGATGCCAGAGCAGAAGACAATGTGAAGGTCCACAGACTTTCATCCCAAAATCGTCTTCAGCCTTTTTCCCATGGTTACCATGAAGCCTTAACTAGAGTTCAGAGTTATGGAACTGAAGAGCCTAAACAACTCCCTCGCAAACAGTCTGTTTCCCATTTAGCACTGCATGTCCAGCATCCAGTTGTTGGAGCACGGTCCAGTTGTCCAGGAGACTACCCAGTGCCTCAGAATGTTCATCCATCAGCCACTGCACAGCCAAGCCGTGCCTTGGTCATGACAAGAATGGACAGCATTTCTGACTCACGGCTTTATGAAAGTAACCCTATGCGGCAGAGAAGGCCACCCCTCTGTCGAGAGCAGCATGCTAGTTGGGATCCATTACCATGTGCTGCTGATACTTACGCTTACCACTCTTATCCACTGAGCAACAATCTCATGCAACCATGTTATGAACCTGTAATGGTAAGAAGCATGCCTGAGAAGATGGAGCAACTGTGGAGGAATCCATGGATTGGGGTATGTGGAGAGCCACAGGAACAACATATTATTCCAGAACATCAGTATCAGACATACAAGAATCTCTGCAATATTTTCCCTGCTGGTATTGTCCTCTCAGTAATGGAGAAAAATCCCCATATGACAGACGCACAACAGCTGGCAGCTATAATTGTTGCCAAATTGAGAACAGGGCGTTAACATGTTAGAGCTTCTTTTTGAACTCTTAAAGACAAATAGTATTGAGTGTATAATGGGCAGGATCTGGAGGAAAAGTTAAAAATAAGGGAAGTTGGCAAATCTATTGTAAATATTTTCTAATTCTGTACCCTATAGCAATCATTAAATATATGTGTGAGGCACTATATAAAAGAAGATTGTATTGTAAATATAATGAATATTTTAGGATTTCAAAAATAGGGCATTTTAAAGGTATTTTACAGGAAGTGCATACATTTTTGCATGAATGTATTATTTAACTAAGAACTACAAGGTTACACTTTTAGAGTCTAAAGCTGTTCATTCAAAACTATTGTTAGCAATTATATTGCATGTATCAATGTATATTTCAATTTGATTCTAAATATATAATTGGCTTTTCAAAATATGCTCTATACATTCCAGGATCATACGACTTTGGCTTTGACACTGCATTCCTCTGGGTCAACTATTTTTTTTAATGGGATAACTTGCCAACAATTAAAATAATCCTCCGTTTGTAAAACAAACCTGATCTATTCCCTTTTTCACTTTTAAATGTCAACATAATTGGTATCTCTTAGCTTTTAAATCTATCCACCCAGGGCTTGATCCTGTAAGGTTTGCTGAGCACTTTGGCTCCAATCCAGAAAAGCATTTAGACAAAAGTGCTCAGCATCTTGCAGGATTGAGTCCCAATTCAATGTTAAAAGTAGGATAAACTGTAGCCTTCCTCTTCAGAAGTACCGAGTACAAAATGTACAATAGTACATTTTAAAGGTCAGTTGTAGACTGTCACTTTACTTATGCACTGTTCATTACTCACCCTCAAGTGGAGGGGAAGGTAGTGGATGTTAATGTGTGAATATCCAGTTTAGTAGAAACTGCAACCCTTCTTTTGTGGTTAGGGATAGTATTTGAAGGGTTAAACTTACACTCCAGCAGATGAATAGATGATGTTTAAAAGGGGAGAGGGGCTGGTTCTGAAAAGGGATGCTACATCTTTGGCTTGCTGCAACCTGGCCTACTTTGCACTTCAGGTTGACCCAAAGGTGTGTATTTTCCTCCTGAAGGATTTTAAAGCTTTTACTTTGACAGGCAAGAAAAAAAATTCTGTGTGGCATTGTTTGCGCAATTAGTATTTTGCTCAGGGGTGGGAACCTTTGTAGCTAAATGCCTCCATAAGAGGCGTTTATTGGTTTTTTTAAGCTGCACTGAATGGACGCCCTTTTTGAATCTATGTATATTTCAACATTTTGAACCATTACTAACTCGATATGTCTCGAGCTAGGACTTGTTGACTTCTACTGTAGTTTTTTTCATGAAAGTTGAGAAGGCCTGGTTTATGGCCTTTTGTTTCTTCATGAGAAGGTGTGACACTGCCTAAATGTTTCTTACTGTGAAACACACAGAACGTGAGGCTGCAGTCAGGGTTGTTTCTGGTGTTTTGATAATGGCTTGCATGCTGCTTTCTGGTTCTGTTTGTCTGAGGACCAAAGACTACTCCATCACTACTTCCACTTGCTACTGTAAAACCTGCATTGATTCTAAGTATCTTGTGGGCTATTTATCATGTGCAAAATGTGAAAGAGTTATAGATGCAATTAAAGTAAATGTATTAGTATGTTGGCTGTTCACATCATTTCACACATGATAAATATTCTAGTGTCCACACAGGTACCGCTCAGACTACTTACATATTTTGTCATGGCCATATCATTATGTGTTCAAATTGCATTAAACTTGAAGATTGTTTTCTTCATGCCTGGAGTATTAAAAATAATTGTTTTAATTAGTTGCAGATCATTGCTGTTAATAAAAATGAACTAATCTTCAAAAAGTTAGAAAAATATTTTTACTCTTGACCAACTTTCAAAGCATTTCTTAACTAGCATTTTATATTTTTTAATTTCCAATTACTTCATATTCTCTTCTCTTTTATGGTAAAAGCAGCTGAGAGTAATGCCTCAAATAACCAGAAATGACCTTTTGTTTGTTGATACAAATTGTATCTCTCTTTTTCTTGATTGTATAAAAAAACTGTACAAAAACCATCTCTAGATTAACCTCAGTATTGCATTTTCACCATGTTTGTGACACTGTGTGTCACAGGGAAGTAGCCCATGGGTAATTATGAATCTTTTTATTTAAAATGGGCACTTGTAGTTTATAGACAAACAAGGACAACTTTTCAAATCCACTTTATTACAGTGTGCACAGATATTGTGTGTACGCTTAAAAGCATCATATTACATAAGTTATCTTTAGTCTATTTATTAAACAAATACATTCTTGCAATGGAATTTTATGTAAAAAATGTCAGTGTTAATTAATCATCTGCATGTGTTTATAAATAGAACTGTAACAATATAACTGCTGTAGACCCTGCTTAACAGGTTAATTATACCTGTATGATTTAGTTTTTAAATGAGGTTTTGTGTACTCACACTTTCCATCTTGCATGGAATTAAATGTGTATGTATTAAAATGTTTTCCTTCTCCCCACCTATACAGACTCTTGCAAGACGGTTTGATAGAGATGTCTCTCAGAATACTTTATTTGTAATACTGAGCAGAGGTTACTGCATAAGGTTTTGGATGGTTTATGGAGATAACGTATCTTGTAGGAATTGTCTAGTCATTTTAACTCTTTCACTGACTTTAACCTGATAGTAAATTCAGTCTTCTTCAGGGCCTTGTTTTTATTAGGAAGGAGTGAGAGAAGAATCCTAGTATAAATCCAGCAAACCCTTTCTCTAAGGCACTTCTTTGAAGGCATTTTTTTCCTAAGATGAGCCAAGAATGTTTACATTGTGTAGAAATATAGAAAAAAAATGATGAAGTCTTGTAGAAATGGTCTGCAGAATTTTTGCTTGTAAGTTATTCCTCTTAAAAGTAATAATTTATAAACATGGTTTAGTCTCTTGATCAGCTAATTTAACTTAGAGCATTCAGCGATCCACATACGTTTTAAGATGCCAATTCAAAACACTGACATTCGTTAACCTTCAGCACTTAAGGTTAGAGTTCTTCAAACACAGAAGAGTTGATCTCAAGAAACACACGATCATTAGTGTCTTATTGTAAATATGAGTTTGTATAAATGCTCTTTTTGAGAGCACAATATTTAAATATACTTTTAAATTTGTGTAATAGAAAAATTCCAGAATATATATTTAAAAAGAAAAAAAAACCCTCCAAAGATTAATGTAGTCCTAGATAAAGAACAGCAAAAAATAAAATTGGGTGAAATCTTGACCTATTCAAGTCAGTAGGGCCAGGTTTTCATCCCAGGGCTCCCTAGCTTGCTGGTCTTCATGTTCCTCAGCTATCTTACTTTTATGTAGTTTTTCACTGAAGATTACATTACCTTCAGTTTATTAGGCAACTGAGTAATGATCTGGAATAAACTAAATGTATTTCTGGAATGTTACCTGAAGCTACTTAATGTTTTTGTAAATATCACATGGTATTTAGTATTGTATTAGCTTGTGTATATAGATTATTTGACTACTATTAGTCCTGTTGGCGTACTATTGAGCGACAGTAGTTTGCTTTATCCATTTGTAGAATTAAACGTTACTGTTTAATTGTTGTAAACTTTTATAAAATCTCTTTGGGTTTTTTGGTTGACCCAAATATAATGTAAGTCTCAATGACAAAAAGAGTGAAAATGGATGTTAAACCAGTACATGGTCTTTGTAAATCACTGTACTAAGTGTGCAATGCTCTACCTGATGCTGCATGTAATGCATTCACTAGCATGGCCGTATTTTTAGCTTTTTGTAAAGTTTTGATTAATTTAACTGTTTTTAAAATGCAAAGAATGTGTATGGTTGATAAGAACAAACTGTAAAGCAGACTGACTAAAGAACTTATCACCAAAGTACTTTATTTATTTATTTTTATTTTTTTAAAGCCAGTTTACCTCTGAAAATGTGAATTTTTGCCTTTTGGAGTGATTTGTAATGACTAAAAAAATCAGAGTGATCAAGGTGTGAATGAAGAAACTTTCCCATATTATCCACTTTTAAGAATTTTACCATAACAAAACATTTGGAAGATGGCATGTATATGGTTCAGTTTCCTTACCACCGCCTAAGAAAACTCCAGCAGGGCCATACTGTGAGCCCAGTCTTATTCCACAGCAGCATGTGAGAACAGCACTGTTCAAAAGCAGCACAGTAATTTCAGAGAGATGCTGTTCTGAGGAATTCTTAAGTATTAACCTGTTTTGAACTATCAATTGATTACTTGAATGGGGAGTGGTGCAGTAAGTTCATAATGTTGTTCAGACCATTAGATGTTTCACCATTATATGCTTCAACAGTAAAGGCTGAGTTGACAGCTTTTTTTTTTTTAAATGACAGAGCATTTCTCTTGCAGAGGGCTTCTTGTTGCTGAAAGAATGCTGTGTGTATGTGTATTATATGTAAAAATCCCACCACAATATTTCAAGCTAAAGAATGTAAGTTCACTATCACGTAAAAATCACAGTATGCTTTCCCTGTTACACTATTTGGTTAGCCTCTGAGGAAGAAGCATAATCTGTCACTTTGGCCTGTTTTATTTAGAACATGCATGTAGTGGTGGTTAGTGATGTAGTGTGCAAAGTCCCCATAAAACTTATCTGAATGTATTTAAAGGTTTGTCAGTGGTATTATGAGGCAAACATAGAAAACTTTTTAGGTTGATTGTAAAATATTACTTGTTCTCTCCCCCCAGTAATGTGTAATGGGTTTGCACAACTATTAAATATGATCAGAACACTTAATGTTATGCATTATATATGGATTTACTTATTCAATAAACTTATGAAAGTCCCTGCACTACCTGTTTCTAGTTCATTACTTTAGGTAACTTGGAGTATGAAAAGCATTCTGATGTGTCCAATTTCATTCTAAATTTGTTTAGGATTACGAGATTAAATCTGAGCTTTTTTACATACTGACATTTGCCAAGATCCTGCAAGCACAGAAGTACATGAGTAACAAGTCCTCCCATTTAGCTAAGAGGACTATTCATGTGTGTAAAAGTTACTCAAATGCTTAAGTGCACCACAGATCAGGGGCAAAGTGAGGGGTTTTGCATTTCAAAGTAAAAGGCATTGTCTAGGAAGCTGAAAAGTGTTGATTGTTAAAGAGAAACTGAACTCAGAGCATAATGGATGGTAAATAAAGGAGGGAACTTTTTAAAAAAACAAATGCTTTCTATGCATGCTTAGTGTAATTACCTTTTTTTAAAGAAATTTCAGTTTATCTTTAAGAGAAATCAGCTCTCTCTATGCAAATATACAAGTGACCCAATAGTTTTATCTAGCTTTTTAAATAATCTTGTCCCTTCAGATGAAATGTAAGCCATAGAAACACATCTTTCTAATGTTTTTTTAAGATGCCTATTCTTTTTAATTAAAAAAATAAACCATACTTACTGATAACATGAACCAGAGTTCTTGTGGGTAGAGGCTTACCTGAGGTGAAAACATTTAAAAAAAAAAAGAACAGTCAAGAAATGGAAGTGCACACATTATGGAAGATGCCTTTAAATCTAGACGAAGAAGAGTGAGGAGTTAGGAAAGAAACCTATGCTAAATTTGGAAAAAAAAAGTTTTATACAATGCTGATTCTGCACAGAAACGGATTTGTAGACTTTCTATGGACATTTCAACTAGTACATCATCAGTAGCTTACACCTACTGTTTTAAAAATTCTTAGGGCTTTAATTGCTTTTCCAGGTCAATCTGTAAATGGAAACCTAAATTAACATGCCCCAATAATATAGGTCATTTGAAATCAGTTTTAATGCCTCCCTAAGATGTGCTTCCATAAAATGGTCTCATGCCACATTAATCTGTTTAGAATGATATAATGCACCTCAGGGCATGTTAATAAATGTCGGTACCACAATAACCAAGTCAGTACACAAAATATTCTTCCCAGTTCAATGTCACGCTGATCTGTATTCAAAGCCAAAAAGTTATCTTACTAGCTTTACTAATTAGCTCCATTAATTAATATACTAATATTAGTTGCTGGATTCAAATTCTGACATTGGGAGCCAGGGACAATTAATTCAGATGTACTGTCCCTGACTCCCCAACCTCTGTTTGAAGGGGAGCCTCAGGCCTTTAATCCCTCTTATGCAGGTGGAGGAATGCAGAAGCTATCAGAAAGTGGGTTGGTCAAAGACAAAGGGAGTAACAGTTCAATGGCATGCTTCCTCCCCCAAGAATCCAGACTTCACTGTGCATTGCCTGGACCCAATATTTATCCCTGTGACAATTTATCAGGTATCTCCCCTCACCTACTCATGGCTGTCTAACGTCCCTTTGGTCATGGTCTTTCAGATAGCTTTCAATGCACAGGAATGATCCTGTCTCAGGAAATCTTATGTGGGATAGGAAAACATATCTACCATGTTCCCTTCACCCAGTCCAGTTTTACTTCTAATAAAGAAAGCAACCAGGTTTGCTTGCAAGATTTAAATTCACAATACTTGATGTACATGTTTCTAATAAAATAACAGAACATCTAGAAGATAAAGGAATCAGAAGTTAGATGTATTTGCCAAGATCACTCTTCCTGCCTTTCTAAACTGCTACATTTACTTTGATAAAACCCCCCAAACTATCAGATACGATAACTGGTGGCTTACTCCCTTGTTATCTGTCTTCTGAGCTGGCTGGTTTGTATATGTTCAAAAATTTTCAGTACTCTCTTAATTGCTTTCTATATTACTGGACTTACTTAGGCACATAATTTTAATGGCATTTAGGTTTTAGGCCTTGCAATGCTCAATGGATCAATGCCTAAATACCTTTAAAAATACAGGCCTTGCTGTTTATCTGTACTTTCTCATTTGTAAGAGCCTTTGTTACCTTTAATCTCAGGCTGGCCAGGAATTTCAGAAGTAATTATTTTGAGTGCTCAACTGAAGATGCCATAATGGGACCTGCTTTCCAGAAAGTCTGAGCCCTTGCCCTTTGAAAGGCAGGTCTGTCCAGCTGGGTAATCACAGTCAATCACTTTTTTAAAAATTAGTATCTCTGCCCCTTACTTTTTCCCTACAACCCACTCCTGACTCTGCTTTGGCTTCATTCCGTGTTTTTTCATTTGCAGGAGTTTAAAACAATCCCTCCTTCAAAAAGCCTGTTAGCTGCTGCCTTGTATTCTTTTCCAGAAAAATTTCTAGTCTGTTGCTCCTTGACTACGGTGTGCTCTAAAATTTCCCACCATTCTACCACACTGATGGATTTTAATATTTCCCTTTACATACTAGGACCTCAATCCTGGAATTGGATCTGTGAATCCTTGCAGCATCAGGGCCTTTATTACTTAATTTGCTAAATGTTTCGATGTGTAAGGAGCAAAAATCTTAATTAAAGTCAGGTCATTGATCAAAGACCTCAACACAGCCTGGAGATAGCTGGTCCTCTTTGAACTGTTCCCGAATCTTGTTCCAAGACATTTAACGGTGAAGCCAAAGGACAGTTCTGGGATTTTTATGCAAACTGACTTTCCTTTTAAACACGGTAGTGTGTAAGTCTACCATATAGGCAATATCTGATCGAACAGGGACAACTGGGTTTTACATGTATCTTTTAAAAATTAACACACTATCTTTCCCGACAAGAGAAATCCAGCCATGTACATGATTAAATCATGAGAGGAACCAGACCATGCACTTCACTGAAAAAGAAAGAACTCAGTAGTGATCTATTGGAAATCAAGTATCTTTTTCAAGAACTGAACACAAAAGGGAAGCCAAGATCCAGGAAGAAGGTTCACTTTTAACTGGGGAATATTTTATTAAATACAAAAAGTTTAATAAACAGTGAAGGATTCCAATGTATGTTAACCCTAAAACTATATTTCATATAGCTCAGTTAAAAAGAGGTAGAAATTAACTTTTGTTGTTAAATAGACGAGTTACTAGACAAATGACCTCAAGCACAAATCAAGTTACAAAATAGTCATATACACTTATTTCCCCTAGGAATTTTTTGCATGATGGACTGTTTTAATATCACCATGATATCTCTTTGTGCCACTTATCTTGTCTAAAACTGGCTGCTTAGAAGAGCTGAAGGCCACTTTTTATTCTATGGAGGTCATTCTGGGTCCACAATAATCCTTCCATCACAGCTCCATTCAATTCAGGATTGCTGCAGAAAGAAAGAAAAAGAGCAATTTAAAAACCCCAGTGATTTGTGTAACCCCTAAAGTGAAGAAAAATCACTTTGAAAAGCATTTTTAACGTTGCCAATGAGAGCAGGCAAAAAAGGAGGTTGTGATGTGTGCCCTTTGGCACCACACTCTTGGCTCATTTTCAACTCGAGCTGCAGTGGCTGGAATGTCCCCAGTCAATATTCAGGATCAACTGTGAAGCTGCCTTTCCCCTCTACAGGTTAATATAACAGCTGCTAATGTGAAAGATGCAAATAGGTGCAGAATTACCGGCGCAATAATATTTCAGCTGAACTGCTCTTTGGAATCAGGAACACTGATATATCAAGCAACATACTAACTCAGCAAGCAGTCAACCTGAGACCTGCCTATGCCAGGCGATACCTGGTATGCACAATACAAGTGGGCACAAGTCTCACAGCCTTGCTGTATCAGCCATTTTCTATTTCTGAGGTCCTTGTTGAGGTTGTGACCACCCTGCTCTCGGCAAGAGGGCCACAGATCATGAATAATGTCAGGAACTCCCCCGTTAGCAGGGTGCTAAACCAGTATAATGGGAAGGGTGGTTTTGAAATAAAGGTGCAGCCCTGGGAGTCAGGAGATATAGATGCCACTCCTGGCTCAGCCAATGACTCCCATTGCTTAGATCAGCGGTAGGCAAACTATGGCACGCGTGCCGCAGCTGATTTTCAGTGGCACTCACACTGCCCGGGTCCTGGCCACCGGTCCAGGGGGCTCTGCATTTTAATTTAATTTTAAATGAACTTCTTAAACATCTTAAAAACCTTATTTACTTTACATACATACAATAGTTTAGTTATATATTATAGACTTATAGAAAGAGACCTTCTAAAAACGTTAAAAATGTATTACTGGCACCTGAAACCTTAAATTAGAGTGAATAAATGAAGACTCGGCACAGCACTTCTGAAAGGTTGCCGACCCCTAGCTTCGATCACAGGAGAGTCTCGTGCCTAGCCCAGTGCAGTCTTTATCCATAAGTGGGGCTCCTACCACCATACCAATCACTTCTAGAAACCAGAGCATACTTAGCGTTTTGTTTCAGGAATGTATTGTTTGGGCCACAGTGTTCTAGGCCATTTCCAAATATAGAAGGGGGCTTGCTCCCTCACAGTCGGTAAAAGTAAACCTTTCCACTGCACAAATTACCCTCCATGTTTTAACAGTGTTTCCGAATCCCAGGGAGAACGATTGGGGAACAAGGTACACCATGCTATTCCCATCAACACTGCAAGACACGTGTGGTTGAAACTAGTCAAGACACTACCAGGTTGTTAGAAGACCTTCAAACAGTAAATTTTACAGCTCTTATTCATTTTCCTGGAGTTGAGAAGATGTGAACCACGGTTACATTGAACAGTTAAATGTCTAAAAGATGCACCTGAAACCTGCACTCTGGAGCTGTGAGAGCAGAGGGAAATCCGTGCTGTCAATTTCAAGTTTTTCTTCTCTTCGTGCTCAAGGACAGATCAAATTTCAGTTACAACCCAGCAACCTCCACAGTAAGTGTATGTTCTCTACTGACACTATTTGATGTAACCCCTGGGTTTAGATACAGACTAGGTGTCTCTTACCTGCTGACTCATCACTCAAGGGCACTGAAATCCAGTGATTAATCAAGACTATTAAAAATGAATCCTATTTCTGAAATGTCAACTATCTTTTGACATGATCTCCAAGGCTGTGCCCTGCTAGCAGCTATGCCCAGCCACCCACAGACAGATCCCTTCTGGCTATCTTATTGCCAGCACAGCTATTTCTCCCTGCTCTCAGGCAAGTGTGGAGAAAGCAGTGATAAGAGTAACAGAGGTAGGAGAACCAAAGGCTCTGCCTGCCTATGTGCAAAGAGCAGGAAATGGGAAGGGATTCAAAACTCAGCAGCACCATTCCTAAAACACCAGTAGCCAGAGGCATCCACAGAGTTGGAAGGCAGGTAAAACTCTTCCTTTAGGGTCTACAGTAATTCTTAATTTATCCCCTCCCCCCTTGCAGCTTTGATCTGGGACACACCATCTGGTAATCTGCCCTCCGCTGCCTGAGATTGTGGAGTCAGTGGCCAGTAGCAAATCTATATTTGTAAGTAAAAAAAAATAAGGTGGCTACAAATCAGAATATAGAGCAATGATTCATCATACACTTTTTACAAAGACAGAGATGGGTGCACAAGGAGGACTCCCACAAAAGACTTCAGACTCAGGGTTAATTTCAACAGAAAACAATTCCCAAAACACCCATCTGCATGGCTACTTGTGCTCTGGTTAGTCTATCTTAAGAGAGGAGAGGCCTGAACAGGACATTCAGTTCCCTAAGAGCACGGAGAGTTTAGCTTTACAGATACTTGCAGAGGGAGATTTTCCTATTTCCTACTATTCCCGTTAAGAAAATGAAGTTAAAAAATAAAATACCTGTGGGTAGGGAGAGCAAAGATATGCTACCCATATTAGGCTTACATCCTGAACATGGCACTGCAGCCTCTGAGTCACAATAACAGGCAAAAGTATTTTAGGGTGCCAGTCATGCTAGTCTAGTGAAGGCATTAATGAAGGCATTTCAAGCTGTGCTAATATGTACGGGTGAAAACAAACAGTACAGTGTTGTAACTGCCTTCAGTTCAGACTTATCTGGGATTGCAACCATCCAAGTAAAAGATTTTCATTGTAATAACCTAGGCAATGAGTACTGCAACGGCCTTGTATAACTGATTTCAGGTTCCCCTCAGCCGAATATCTGAGTATGTTTTACATGACTTAGGCTAATATGAAATTAGTTCATATTCCAAGACCATCAGCACCATAACTAAACTACCTTTCATTAAAGGAAAAAAAAGGGAAAAGAAAGAAAGAAAAAACAAAAAGAAACTGGGACTCCAGAGAGCAAGCATTTGAACACAAACTTTGAAAACCAGGCTGGTTATAAACTAGAAGACCCACTAAAGAGCACAATCCTGCATTGGAAACGAGAGGAACTCATGGT
This sequence comes from Mauremys reevesii, assembly GCF_016161935.1. Lineage (NCBI taxonomy): Eukaryota > Metazoa > Chordata > Testudines > Geoemydidae > Mauremys > Mauremys reevesii. The sequence goes on along the minus strand of NC_052631.1, from coordinate 81,657,609 downwards.
AAGATTTTCAAAAGTGGCTAAGTGTCTTAGGATCCTAAGTCACTTTTGGACATAGGATTTCAGGGTAAAACTTTAAGTCCACACCAAAGTCATAAGTGACTTTTGAAAATGGGACTTAGGTGCTTTTTAAAAGTTTTACTCTTAATGACTCAATACCAACAGCTCTTTCCACCTGATCATCAGCAAGCAGGTGTTTGGCTAGAATAGGAATATTTCGGTTTATTTCAGGAAGTTCTGAGCAGCAACACCACCTGTACAAACATCCTCGTACAACCTTTAAGTGCCTGTCAGACCACAATGCAAAATGTCTTAGCAAACAAAAGCCACACAGATGGATCACAGCTATATCACACAAAAGGAGAATTCAGTGACCAAGGCAGGATAATAGATTTGCTTTCCTAGTAATGGAAAACTACCATTATGCAGCATGGTGACAGACCTGGCTCACCTCTCCTCCCCAGTGACATAAACACCTCCTGACTAAGAACGCAATTGACATGCTTTCATACCCAGTACAATGAAAACTTCTGTGGCCAGACACTGATACTCGACTCAAAAATATACGTCAGTATGTTTGCCCAGAGCAATTTCGTAACACCAGATTAGCTGCCATTCATAAAGTATGAAACTAGGCCAACTCTTGAGCAGAGCATTATGACTTGGGAATCAAGGAGAAAACACTATCTACGTGGTAAAGACTGCCCTGCGGCTAGTTCATTTTCACAGCCCTTTTCCTGATATTATATTTCCACAGACAACCACCTTTGTGCTACTGTGGTAAAACCTCAAGATTTATTTAACTGTTCATCAGGACTTGACTCTTTTGGAACAATCTTGCTGTTCTAAGATGCAGGTGTTTTGTTTCTGAAACAACAGGCCTGCTACTATATCTGATGGAGAACTCTGGATCCCTGGAGAACTAGTTCAAATGGCTCCACAAGAGACTAATCTGAGCGACTAAGAGGGCAAGTGTGTTTGTTAGTCACATTGAATAAAATAGGGCATGATTTAAAAAGAAAAAGCAAAAAAAAAAGCCAAGAGTTTTTACCAGACACCAGAAACCTCGGAGGATAAAACTCTGTGGAACAGTCAACACTTCCACCCCTTGAACTGAAGGCAAAATCAGTGAAGATAAGACTTTATATTCTTATTTCTAAGTTTTGTTGTTTTTTCTAAAACTGCCCACTGCCCTCAAGTGGCACAGATCCAATGTTGCCTATTTGCAGCTTTAGGAAGTCAGCAGAACTTCTGGGGGCTTGGGAGGGAGGGCAAGGTGCAGCTCTGAGCTCCCAAGTTTTATCAGAGACTGAGTGGGAGCTACTTACTAAAAAGCATAGAGCCCAACCAAGCCAGCCAGAACTCAGGTATGTGTGGAATTACTGACAGATAGGCACAACTAGGCACTCTTCAACAGCTGAAATATAAATGCAAGGTGATGCAAAAGCCTTCAAACAACCCAGTGCTTCTTTCCAAGCCCGTGTTAATACTGCTCTTCCTACTGCAGGAGCTACCCCTCCCAAGAGCAATATGCAACGTATTAGATACTTGTGCCCACTGACAGCACACCTGACCATTCCGGCTGCAGTACAGGGTGCGTTTCTGTTACATGATTTCCCCTCTTTACCTTTCCCCAAATTAAACTTTTAAACCCCAGCTTCACAGCTCCACTGCATTTTGAGATGATGAATAGTAAACACAGGCCAAAGAGGATTTCCTGAAATGCAAAAGGAAAGGTACCACTGGCCATAGTTCTCAGGAAAGAATGCCGCACAGTATTAGCTTAAAAACTCAAGAAGGCAAAGCTAAACGCACTGGTTCCAGTACCTACTCCAATGTCTCTGTACGTGTATTTATGGCACTCACCTGAGCTGTAAGCCACTGCCCATGTTCTTGTCATGAGCAGGTAAAGTCCTCTCCAACAGGAGAGCCACACTTTGCACTCACTGACATAGCTGAAGGATCAGGCTTAACAACACAATTCCTAGAAGTGTCCTGTTTTAGCTTTTCCCGCTTGGCAAAGCTCCTTGGTGCATGCAAAAGTTCCCTATTCAGTCTGTAATAATAGTACATAAAGTGTATGCCATGTGTTACTTTGGGCTCAGTGGAGTGGGTGTAAGGACCACATTCTGGGCCTAACTAAACCTTTCCAGGGCTGGGCGCTGATGAGGTGAAGCCAACCTCTGTCAGTGCTATGCTGCTGTTCCTAATCTGACCTCACCCAAGTGACCATCTCTGGAAGCCAGATACAAGCAGCAACGCAGTTAATTCTACAGTGTGACATTTCTGGCAGCCACAATCCCCCGTACTCTGTGCTAATTCAGAAGAAGGAGTGGATGTCAAAAACTCACTTTCCATCTCTTTACATCACAACTGTGCTGGAACACAGGATAGAAAGTGCTGAACAAGGATGCAAATTGTGGAAATGATGTGGGGGAACTGGTGTAATTTCATCAGGTTGCTTAAACATTATAGTACATTTTGGGTCCAAAGATGGCCCACAGTCTGCCATGCTGACTGCACAGTGCCTATGGAATTTACTATCCAGATGGCAACAGACTGCCTAATTTTATCCCTAATATATGAAAACAAGCTAAACCATCTTGTCCTGTTGATCTGACCACATCACCCTCCTCTTAGAATCTACTGCCTCCTTGCATAGCACGTCAAGTTTAAAGTTCTTGTCTTTGCTCTTCCAGACCCTACCACAACTTTGCCCCGACTTTCATCTCAGTGCTCACATCATCTTCCCCATCCCTCACCTTCATCAACAATGCCAGTTCTGACACACAGTTTGTCATCTTTTCCCACTCCTGTCTGTGCCAAACATACAATACCCTCCCACCATCCCGGTTCACACAGTCACCAGCTTCTCATGTAAATCCTTCATAAAGGCTGACTCGCTTCTTTTGCAATGCCTACCAGGAGTTCATATAAAAAGTCCAACTTCATCCATCCTATGGGATTCCCAGAGGTCCAGACTTCTGTGTCTATCTTTTAAACTGTAAGCTGTTCCAGGCTGGGCTTGTCTTGTATATCTTGTGCAATGCATAGCACATAAATAGCATTTAAAGACGACTATCAACTCACAAAACTATTTAACTCCTTGGCTCTTTTATACTGCCCTAAAATTGCCTACAAATATACAGAATACAAAACTAAGAATGTATAATTATGATACTAAGAAAAAATGAAGGCTTTCTGGAAGCATCTCCCGATAGCAACATCTATTTGACTTTGGGAGACTCAGCCGTAGTCTATCAAAAACCTCTTCACTACTGCCATTTTAAAACATGACACCAAAGAATTCTCATTCAAGAATAACTCCCAGCAACTCACAAATTCTACAGCTACTTGTGGTAATTTCAACATCAGGGATTGTTCCACTACTAATTGTTTTAATTATATTTTTAATAAAACATCAAATAAACTAAATTGCAAAAGACTCTGGAGACAAATACTGCAGAGAACAAGCTGCACTGAGTGGAAGGTGGACTTCCCGTGGTCTAGTAGGCCTTTTCAATCTTTGATTTTTAGGGTACGGATATGTGTTGCTGTGCATTGTTAAGAAGCTGCCAAGTTCCACCCCAGAGGTGGCTGCACTTCAGCAGTGGGCAAGATCATTTCTGTAGATACACCGTTTACAAATAGCTTTGGGTACCACATTGATAAGAGGGACTCAAGAAGCATAAGGAACAGATTTATAGATTATAAAAGCTGGAAAGAACCATTGTGATCATCTAGTCTGACTTCAGGTTACATAAGGCAGTGCAAGCTGCATGTCTTTTGCAGTGCAGTGCTATGTGTGGGCTAGTTTCTGCTGTGTTGTAATTGCAAGAGGCTGCAGCTGAAGTCAGCTGTTAGGTAATTTCTTCAGGAAGGCAGATGCATCCTACACGTCACTTGCCTTCTTCCTCTTTCACTTCCAAGAGATGCTGGGGAGAGCAGAGAGCTGAAGATACAAGTGGTAAATAACCCTCACTCCCAACCACAAGACATTAAAAAAAAAAAAAAAAAAAAAAAGCCTGAGTCACAGAGAAACGACATTTCCAAATATATTAGTTGTGTGTAGTTGGTTTTCCCTATCACTGCTTCTATAAATCCTACCAGTCAAGGCCTCTCCCCCCAGCAACACCACAAAAAGTTTCCCACAGCCTGCGGGGAACTTATCTCAAGAAGCAGTTACTGCTCTCTTCAGGGTTGGCTGTAGTCTTCCATTCCATAAGAATGACTGACCGGCAACCTTCCTCCCCACTTCACTTTGAACAAAATACCCACCCACACCAACAACTCTGTCACAAATTCACACTTACTACCGAACTGAGACCTGTATTCTGCTATCACCTATTGCATTCACTTCTGCAACACCAAGTTACTGAGCACTGACATAAATTATACATCAAGAGACCAAAAAAAAAAAAAACCCAACATCCCTCCCCCAGAGTCTTACAAAATGAGAGAGAAAGAGAGAGAGACACACACACATAAAAGCTCTCTGGATAGATGCAGATATGTAGATAAACTAGATGCCATTTGTCATTAGTTATTCTAATGCTGGGAGGAGAATCATTATGGGGATTTCAAGGGGAATGATGCATGCACCCAAGGAACATTTTGCTGCAGGCAGGAAGTCAGACAGTTTGAAAGTACAGTGAAAACAGCTAAAATGGGTCAGATCTGTGGGACACTGGAGGATTCTGTGGGCTTTCACCCAATTATTAAAACTGCACGACTCTGTGGTGGAAGTGAAGGCACCACATGCATATATATCTGTCAGCACAGTATGCATCCCTGTAAAGCCAGTTTAGGTTTCATCCTCCTGGATCAAGCAAATGTGCAAATCCACTTTTCTGTAAATTTTCCCACCAAAAATACATCACAGGTGGTTATCAGTCATTTATTCTCCAGTCAAGGTAAGAGCTGTGGATGAGAGTGCAATTGGGGTGGAAAAAATTACAATACTTAGTTCTTAACTAAGGAGAAATTTTAAGGCTCCCACCAGTTAAGCGACTTTACCAATGTTTCCTGTCTGTTGTTCCATAGCTATGTTATACAGTAAACATTCCAGTTATCCACTTGAAGGAAAAAGTTAATCTGGGTCCCTAGTTTTACCAAAAACCTCTCACAATTAAGTCTCCAACAAACTAGTTTCTATTCTGTTTTTCTGTTCTATAGCAACATCATTGGCTCACTGTTCAGCATGCTGATGAGTCAATCTATCATTTTACCCATGGACATTCCTATCCCACAGGAATCACTTTTTTAAATCTCTGCCCTGTTTTATGTGTCAAGCAATGTTTACCACTCATGTCAGTCTGTGGAAACCACAGCGGATTGTCAGAGGTCATCTGTGGAGAGAAAAAAAAAAGTATTTCTTTTAATTTGTTGTTTGAGGGTGAAGTCCTAGGTAGGGAAGCACCGCAAATGACTTCTGAAGGCCTTTATGTTCAGAACTAAAGACAAATATGTTCTGGTCTGACTCACTGCTGTGAAGGACAATTGAATGCCACATTGCAAAGGATACTTTATAAAGAAAGGAATTTTGCCTGTGAGGTTGGAAATCCATTTCTGTACCAAATTACCTACATAAAACCTTTTCCTTTACTGTTTTAAAAGTACAATGGCTCTAAAGTCGCAATGCCTTTTTACCCCTCTTCCTGCCTTCTACAGGCTGAAAGGGTCATTTGGGACCAACTACAAGCCTGATTTTTTAAATATTCTCTTAACAGCCCCTGGAACAACTGCAAAGTCAGTTATAAGGAGTAGGCTTTTAAATCTTGACATATAACATCCTATACAAATTATGCAGTCTGGGGGAAAGTCTCCCAAAGGGTTTGCCAGGAATTTCTTCATGTTGCGACTACTTTTTAGAGTCACAGCTTTTACTTGCTCATCATTTTCATTTAAAAAACATTTTTTAAGATCCTTAATTTTGGCTAAAAAATAAATAATAAAATTCTTTGCAATTATTTGGTGTCTTTCAACCAAGACTTTCGAAATACTTTACACACAGTAAGCCTTGCCGCGCGACTGCACTTTCCATTTAAGGATACAATGGTGTGTTGCATTTAAAAGTTGTATCAACAAATAGAAGAGGGGGGAAAAATCACTCTAGAAGTTCTCCAGTTTTTGCAAGGAAACTCTGGCAGGTTTTACCCTGAAAATGGCTACAGCCCCTGCTGATAGGTTATTTTATGTCCCAAAATCCATTTAATCAACATGGCCCAGTCCAACTCTGATGTACCAAAGGTTACGTTCCATCAACTTCCATGGGAGAGGAACAGTTGCTAGCAGTAGTATCATAGTATTCACCCGCTACTTCCTTTTGTTGTGCAATTACAATAGCTTGAACTACCTCGCAGTATTTAATACAGCAAATGAATTTCACATAAGCAGCTAAAGAAATGAGGAAGAGTGATCAGGTGCAGCAATGCTAAGAGAATACAATACTCAAAACAGCAGGTGAGCAAGAACCAGGTGTTCCCTGGTGTCATACACAGTGTCTAAGGCCATTTCTGCTTTCTACTTGTAAGGAACTGTTCACAGACTCTAAATGCAAAGAGTTTTTTCCTTCTTGTCAATCTATGTGATGATGTATGTACCCCATACAGGTGGTGGAAGGGTTAATGTGGGCTTGAAAGACCAATTAATCCAGCTGGCTACACCTGGAAGGTGGGCACGCCCTTATTAACGATGATTCCTAGCTGGGTAATGGCTATAAAGAGAGGAAATCTACCATAGCAAGGTGCTGCAGGGAGAGAGGCAAGAAATCTATAGTCACTATTTTGTTGTTAGAGAGACCTGTGGTGAACAGGAAGGCTCCTGCAGGGCAATGAGGAAGGTTGGGGAGGGAAGACAGCTGAAGACACATGACTGAAGCAAGCTCTTGTGGTTGACCATGACACCAGGATGAGAAACCGGACCTGTGGGGAGAAGCCCTGGATCGTGTTTCTTATTACAAAGAGCCCAGAGGGAGCTGGAAGAAAGGCTATGGTAGGAAGGAATCCAGGGAAGCAGGACTGTGTTTGGCAGAGCTTGGCTGCCCATTCAGGGGTTCCTGTGTAGAGGATGGGTCTGGGTTCCCCTACCAGCCACTAAAAAAGTGGTGTCAAGCCCCTGAGATGCACATAATGAAAATTCAGAGCCTTGAGAGGTGGTGTGATGACCACTGGGTCCAGAGTCAAAGATCAGAGACCTGATGCAAGAGTTTGGAATTTCTTGTTGTACTTTGCTACACTGGAAGAGATGGGACTAAGTGTGACCTGGCTGCAAGACTGAGTCTTGAGAGGGGATGGACCACTGCAGGGGCGGACTATCAGCAGGACCACTAGAGCTGAGAGCTGCCAGCCACGAGAGGGCACACCAATGGTGAGTCTACAAGGAGCGACAGAAGCTCCCTCAAAGTGGGGGGCCCTGCCCCCGTACTGCTCCTTCTCCTGAGGCCCTGCCCCTGCACTACCCCACACTCACTCCTCTCCGCACCCCCCCAACACCCCATCGCTTACCCTTACGGCCTGTAAAAGTGTTTAGAAGTGATGGGGCCCTGGTGTCCCCTGTTCTGGTGCCCCTGGAGTCTACCTTTCCACAATCACAAACATTGGAACCAGTGCCTGTAGGATTCCTACAACTCAGACATTACAGCCAATGTTAGATAACTCTGTAAAATTCTAGTACAGTGATTTATAAGCAACGCTTGAAAACTGCAGCTGAGGCCATGGCTACACTTGCAGATTTGCAGCACTGCAGCAGGGTGTGAAAAAACACCCCCTCCAGCGCTGCAAGTTGCGGCGCTGCAAAGCGCCAGTGTGATCAGAGCCCCAGCGCTGGAAGCATGGCTCCTAGCGCTGTACGTTAATCCCCATAGGGAGGTGGAGTACGGACAGCGCTGGGAGAGCTCTCTCCCGGCGCTGGCACTCCGACCACACTCGCACTTCAAAGCGCTGCCGCGGGAGCACTCCCGCGGCAGCACTGTGAAGCGCTAAGTGTGGCCATAGCTTGATGTTGGCAAGTAGGAAACATTCTGTGGGGAGTGGGTGTAAGCTGGCAGGAGTGGAGTGAAAGTGACTAGAATGTGGTCAATGCCATTGCTGCTCAGAAAGCAGCTGTGACAATAACCAGAGTGGCTCCCACAGCAGTACTACAAGCATGGACTTGATGTCTGAGGGAGGCACTTTGTGGTGATGAGTATTTGTTCTTCCCCTCCTCCCCTCTTTCCAAACAATGGAGGAGAGAATTGCTGCCTCTTGTGTTTCCTTCCAGCAACTCAGCAAAAAGCAAATCTGTTTGCTTTCACTGTCCCTTAATGTTATGAGTTGTAGAGGTGTAGGAGTGACTGGGGAATGGGGGAGGGTGAAGAAGAGAGCATGTAGGGTGGGGAGAGATCCCCTCTCGTTTCTAGCAACTCTGAACGGAAGGGTGGAAAGCTGTAGAGACCTTCTATGCCCACTCCTCCCCGCACAAGGAGGGGAGCAAAGACTTCCCCCCTTTTTCCCCACCCCCGTCCCTTTGCAGTAGCTGGGTGTGGTCAGGAATGGAGAAAACAAGACACACTTCCGGTTCATCTAGCACAGTGGTTCTCATTATGCCTACCCGGGTTAATCAAAGGGCATATTCTGCAGCTGGCATCTAGAGTAACAAGTTGAAATCAAACCTGAGGAATGAATCATACAATTCTTTCACGTGTTTTATTGAAGCTTCCATAAGCAGGAGTCTCTACTGTAGAGCAAAACCAAGAGTTTGTCTACATGGCCCTGCAGTTTTGACTGGAGCGGGAGGGGGATGAACCTCAGTGTGCCCCATAGTGCTGTGCTCTAACTCCCCCCTGTGGATGCCGCAGGCATGAACTATGTAGTTCATGTTAATATAATCATCTTCATCTTCAAACAGAACTATGTTAATGTGAACCAGGTACCTTTTAGTTCATGCCTGCAACAACTACACAGGGGAGTTAAAGTGCAGTGCTTTGGCACACACTGCAATCCATGCCCCCTGTAGTCCGAAATGTGGGACCGTGTAGACAAGTCTTAAATCTACTGATGGGAAATGAGTGACCATTAAAGAACAAGCAACCAGTCTCCTATCAGACCATTTGTTGTCAATGTGACAAAACTAAAGTTCTACCACAGCTCCCCAATCTGATGTCTTCTCTCATCGATCTAAATATTAGTTGTATAGCTAGATATTGTATTCTTCAAGGAAAAGGCTCCATACCCAGCAGTATCAATTTTGGGATATAGAGATTTAATTAAAAATAGATCTCTAAATTCCAAGATTTGCCCTACATGAAACATGTTGTGATGGTTAGAGTTCATGGCTTGGGTGACTTGGAAAACAAGCAATATGCTACAAGTCTGAGGGGTTGGAGATCTCACTTTAATTACCAAACACACCAATGTCTAATTTTACCCTGACCAATCAAGCAGCAACACAGTCCTTGGGGCGGACTAAGAGGAAAGTGTACTATTGTGGCTCCATTCAGTTGACCATCTGTGCTTACTGTGACGGCGACAAGATGGGAGAAGTAATATATTTTATTGGACCAACTTCCATTGGTGAGAGAGAGAAGCTTTCGAGCTTACACAGAGTTTCTATGACTGAGGCAGACTGATCTGATGATGGGATAAATTGAGGAGTTCCAATTGGAAAATGGGGCTGTTGCTCTCCAAGGGTTAACCTGATGCAACACACAGCAACATCCAAAGCCAGCTCAGAAAGGTCACCTTGCACTACAAGAATATCTAATGAGCATGAATTATTCCATAGCAACTGTAATTGCCATAGCTGCTTCAGTTACAGTAACCAAGTGGACAAAATTCCTTGAATTGCATGCAGTAAACTACAGTCCACACAATCCACTTGGTCTCTTTACTGAAGGCTTGTTTTTGCCTGAGGTAAGAAGAACTTGTCTGTATATTCCGTAGCCTGAAAGACACCAACAATTGTTCTAGATCTTGTTCATTCTGTGGGCCAATGATGTGCAAGAGACTTCACAGACCCACTCACTCTCCCAACACCCCAATCCTGAAATATATGGATCTCAAGTTTCCTTCTTCAGAATACTAGGACAGGCTTTACAGACCAGTTTGAGAACCCCTGGGTCTAAAGGTTTTCAGTGTGGTAGCTATCACAAATGCAATGGGTAGGAATGCAGGAACTACCATTTACTTATACTATATATACTCATTCATAAGCCAAATATTTCTGGTAAAAAAGTGACACATCAAAGAGTGGGGGTTGGCTTATAAATGGGTCTACACCAAAATTTGATGATTTTAAACTCTATGGAATCATTGAATTGAATATCTAATACAGGGATCAGCAACCTTTGGCACACAGCCCGCCAGGCCGGTTTGTTTACCTGCCACGTCCGCAGGTTCAGCCAATCATGGCTCCCACTGGCCCACAGTTCGCCGCTCCAGGCTAATATAGGTGGCAGGAAGCAGCGGCCAGCACATTCCTCGGCCCGCGCCACTTCCCGCCACCCCATTGGCCTGGAGCGGCGAACTGCGGCCACAGGTTGCTGAGGGGCTCCATGCCTGCAGACACTCCAACTAAACAAAACGTCCCAACCCGCCAGCGGCTTACCCTGATGGGCCGGGAGCCAAAGTTTTCCAACCCCTGAAATATAGGGTCGGCTTATGAAAGGTAAAAATAGCAAAAACTGTATGACCCTATCTGTTTTGGGGGGTCAGCTTATAAACAAATGGGCTAATGAACAAGTATATACAGTATTTTGTTTTCTAAGAAGTAACAATTTCTGTGCCCCTATACTGCAATGTAAGAGACAAAATTGATTTGACAGTGAAACAGCCTTGCCATGGCAGAGCTATTAGATTAAAAGGGCAAATACCATAGACAAGTTAAAAAGTCTTAAAATGGAATTGCTAACTCCACATTAACCAGAGCAGTCCCATTCCCAACAAGAAAAGACTCAGCTAAAGCTTCCTCCAATACTACCATCTCCAGCACACCCTGTAATTCTTCATTGAGTCTGGACACAACCGGGGGTGGGAGGGCAGATCTTTGGCTAGTATAAATTGTATTGCTTCTTTCAAGCATTTAACTGTCCAACAGGTTAAAAAAACAACAATGCTGAGCTGCAAAGAAACGACAACACAGATTCTCAGACAGGAAAAAAAAGCTGCTTTTATAATGGTGGCAATTACAAAAAAACTTCTCTCAATTATACTTGGTGGAAGAAGATAAAGGGAACAAAGATTAGTGTAGGGTACAATTCCTCCATTCAGAAAATGACTGCCACTGCTTTCTAAAAATGCATAGTGAGATGCTGGATGAGATTCAGAGGGTGTATACGTCACTGCCAGGCAAAGATAATTTTCGTCCCTGATTTTTTTGAAGGTTTACAGAAAAACACACACACACACACACAAAGCATGATGAGAATAGCCATCAGGGATGCCTGACTCAACTGTGGTTAACCAGAGACTGGATAGCTGAGACTGTACTACATTGATAATGAACTCATTCAGTAAACATTTTGTAATAGTCACATTGAGCACATGAAGTGAGCCAAGTTTCTGTTTGCTCACACCGATTTCCAGGCATATTCATCTCCATGGTTATGTAAAAGAAGCACCATTCTATATTACGACATATATTCTGCAGTTACCCATTTCCTGTAGCCCTCTGTGATAAGACTGATTTCTCTTTTAGTCCCTTCCACCTGAGTACCTCAAAGTGCTTTTACAAACACTTGTTCATTAAGTCTCAACACCTATCCCATGCAAGGTAGGCTAATATGGGAAAACTGATGCACAAAGAGGTTAAATGACCTGCCTACGGTTATGCTGTATGTGCGAGAGCCAGGAACACAACCCAGGTCTCCTGGCTTCCACGCAGGGCTTAAACCACAAGACCATGCTGCTTTCCATTAAAGGCATCCTGACCACATCACATCATAGAGCTGCTGTTCTGGTTACTTGGATTTTTAACTTAACTTGAGGGATCTGGGTAGGAGGTAGTGATAGTAGTTGCTGGGAGAGCGTATTTTACCCAGTGACATCACTGAATGAATTTGCCAGTGGTTAAAATAGTACAGTGTGGACTACCACATTACCATGTTAATTTATCTTGTCAAGGTAAAGGTCTCTGTGCCCTCTGCCTTTTTCCTGTGAGATTCAGCCAAGCATTTTGCTCAAAACAGACTTTTTTTTTTTTAATTTAAAGTAACCCTCTCCAACCTCTTCCTGTATCCTCAGACTAGAAGTCAATGAAATGCTAGCAGACAGAGAGAGAGAGAGAGAGAGAGAGAACAATTAAACATTTCTCAAACTGCTACAGCTATTAACAGGAACAGCTGTCTCAGACCCTTCTTGTGGTGGTGCAGGGCTGAGCATAAACAACATGTACTTGATGGCATAATGGCAGAAACCCCCACCCATACCACTACTTACTTTGTACTGGGGGAGTTCCTTCCGTCGCCTCTTGTTACTGGCTGATCGAGCATGGACATCATAGAATAACTATCCACCAACAGGCTATCAGGGTCATCTGTCTGACCTGGAAGTTTCCCAAGAGGAAAGTCTTTCCACTGCACTCCATCTGGGTAGGAAAACAACATTCATGGTACAAAACAAGAAGCGTGCGCTTTCTAAATAAACTTCAGAAAACAGTATATGGGCTGTTCGTGCATTTCATATCTCATGCAAGAATTGTGTAGCATACATTTGGGAATAATATCTCCAAATTTTGATTCTGACTTCTGCTGCTTCTCCAAAGTGCAGCTTGTCCAAACATTTTGGGATACTCTGAGTTATTAAATCCCATAGATTACAAGGCCAGAAAGGACCATTCTTGTCATCCAGTCTGATCTCCTGTATAACACAGGCAATAGAACTTCCCCAAAATAATTCCTAGAGCAGATCTTGTAGAAAAATATCCAATCTTGACTTAAAAGTTGCCAGTGATGGAGAATCCACCACAACCCTTAGAAAACTGTTCCAATGGTTAATTACCCCACTGTTAAAAATTTACACCTTATTTCCAGTCAGTTTGTCGTGCTTCATCTTCCAACCATTGGATCATGCTATACCTTTCTCTGCTAGATTGAAGATCCCATTATCAAATATTTGTTCCCATGTAGCAGATACTTATAGACGCTGATCAAGTCATCCTTTAGCATTGTTCTTCATTAAAAGTTTGAGCTCCTTGAATCGATTACAATAAAAGATCAGAAACTGTAACTTAATCATTCTTCTCTGAACTCTCCTGAATTTATCAACATCTTTCTTGAACTGTGGACACCAGAACTGAACACAGCATTCCAGAAGTGATTGCACCAGTGCCAAATACACAGGTAAAATAACCTCTCTGCTCCTATTTGAGATTCCCATTTATGGATCTAAGGCACACATTAGCCCCTTTAGCCTCAGCATCGCACTGGGAGCTCACGTTCAGCTGATTATCCACCATGACCCCCAAGTCTTCTTCAGAGTCACGTTCTAGAGCAATTTCATTTATTTATTTATTTAAAAATTTACTTGTGGCATTTGAAAACTAGCAAAACTGTTCTTGTGCGTTAATTCAACTTTACACTTTGGAAAAGCACCTGATTTGGTTCCTAAAAAAAAAAATCCAAAACCTAGTACACGGAAAGAGCCACTTGCACACATGTAAGGCACTCCCCTATTTTAAGGAGCAGAAAGCTGCATGTTTGCCACCAGCAGTTTGCTCCTTTGGTTTCCACCCACAGTAACCTCTTTGCTGGTATCCCCATCAGCAAAGACAGAAGCAGAAAAGAGGAAATATATTTTAACCAAATGGGAGTTGGATAATTGCAACAAGATCACTCAAGATAAGGGGGGTTCAAACTGGGATTTTTCAAAAAAGCATAGGGGAGTTTGACACCAACCTCCCATTGAACTTAGCCTCTTTAGAAGTCCTAGCCTAGAAGTGTTAGGAAAATACAGTAGTAATTGAAAACAGGAACTTGCCCTACAGAATAGAAGGGAAGCAAGATAAAAGCTGGGGGAACCCTGAATAACCTGTAAAGAATCTTCTGCACATGACTGGGAGGGAACGTGAAAAAGAGGGAACATATCAATCCCTGGAAAGTACACATCCTCTTATCAGCTGGTAGGTTCTTACAACAATGATGGGCACAGTTACATCTTCCCCACCACTTCCTACTCCTTTATTCAGTTTCTGATAGTCCCCGTGACAGTGTGCCAACTTGGACAGCAGTAATGAGGCTGTTTGTTTGTACCTCATATTCAAAGTTCAGCAGATAATGCCAAATCCAAGACACCTCCCAAATTTCATAAGCCAAGTCAAACATAGGTGTGTCACATATCATTGTTTGGAAAGCAAGGCTTCTCAAAACCTGTCTGCTTTCCTGATAAAGGGATGGCTGCTACTTTGGAGAGGGGAGAACAGGAACCTGATCAATCTAAAAAAATAAGTGGTATTTCATGTTCCAAGTAAGAATGTTAGCCCAACGGGGAATGGGGGTGGAGGGTGCAGGAAGAAGGGCAAAACAGAGCAACCTCACTTGTCAAGCTACTGAAAGTGGAACCAATATAACAGAACCACGTTGGCAGAGCCATGCACACAAAGCAAACACAGCACTGAAAAGGTTCTCTATTCCAGCCAGCCACAGAATGTGAACCGAATGTTTCCAACTCCTGCTTACCATGGAAAAGTTGCTCATTTCACTGTTACTTCATTCTCCCACTCACCTGAACATTCAACTCTAGTGACCCAACATCAATTTGATTAAAGGTAATTGCTTAATATAAAAAATAATGTACTTAGGAAAAGTATCTGAGTTAATTGCCTTTTGCATTGTTGCGAATGTATCTGGAATGCCTTCCCTGATCTGACTCACCAGTTCTTTCCTCCCCATGCCCTCCCCCCACAAAAGTCTTCAACAAATCGTGCTTCTTCAATGAACCCTGTAAATCTTAAAATCTTCCTAGCCCCTCAAAAAATAAGTATTCAATAGTAGTGGGACTTAGTCTTAGAACTAACAATGTGCTTGCTAAACTGCCCTAAACATAACAGTTTAATCTCCTAAGGGTTGTAAAACTTTGGTCTAATTCCAGTTGTTGGGTTTAGTGTGCGGTTACTGGGTGGTGTTGGTGGCCTGTGATATACAGGAGGTCAAACTAGATGATCTTGTGTGGTCCCCCTTCTGGCTTCTAAGACCCCATTTGCTCCTTGAATTTCTTGTCTCATTGCTTCCATTTGTATGTTGGCTGTGTATACTGCAAGCTTCCTGGAGCATGGTACTTGTCTGAAAAGCACTTTGCACACCACTGGAAATACATAAATAACATTTTTAATGAACTCTTGGTCTGATAAGGGGAGGCTTTCAGCATGTATTGCCAAAGTCCATGAAATGTTCATATTTGCTTTGCTGCTCACCGCTAACTCCACACCCTTCTCCATCAACGAGGTAAACTGGAATTTTAACCACAGTGATATGAAAGTTAATGAAGCACTAGCAGTGTGTACCTGTAAAAAGTAACCACAGTGTCATGGGAGCCACAAGAAGGGAGCTGCCCATAAGTGGCAGACTGTGAAAAAACCAGTTTACAGGGATTTAGCTTTAACATGGATTTGAAGTAAGCTTCAGTCTTAACCAGGCTGAGAGGACTGAGGGGCCCACTGTGCATTTCAATTTATATTTAGTGGTGACAAAGAGAGACCCAGGACATCAGAATAAGTCTTCAGATCACTTTTACCTGCACTGATCTGCCAGATGGACCCATGTAGTGCTGCCCTTTTCTCAGCAATAACCATCATGTTATCAACATGAAGAAGTTCCTCAAAAGGCGTTGGCTCAGCTTCCATCTCTTCCTCCTCGGCTTCCTCCTCCCCATTGTCTTCTTCCTCACCAACACCACCCAGTACAGTTTCTCGCCTTTCCACCCTATGGCCTTTGGCCTGACTCTCCTGTCTGGCCTTCCACTGTAAGCTCTCAGTGGTGTAAATTGGCTGCCCGCTGCTGTCTGATGAAGAGCCTGGACTGGAGAGAGAGCCTCCTTCTTGGGTGTAGATGGAGGAGAGATAGAGAAGGTTCTCCTGAGCATCTGAAGGCAAAGGAGGCTCCATGTCTGACAGGATCCTAGAAAGAGAAGGAGGGAACCAAAGCATTACAAGCAAGAAGAGACTCCAGGACAGAGGCTTATGGAATCCAGCAGCTCTTAAACTGGGGCTCTTCTAAACCTGCTCTCTCATGCCATCGAGATGGTGCACATGACAGAGGTGGTAATCCTCCCAAGCTGAGTGGGGTCCTAGGCTACTTACTCTCCCTCTTTGTTTTCTTAAATATTCTGATTTTTTTTTCTTTTTTCCCCCCTAATGATTTTCATGAAAAAGCACAGATTACAACCCTTATAAGCTCTCACTACTTTGTTAACCTCAACCAGCTTCATCATGATTCTTTGCCTATATTGCTTTTCGGATATCTCAAATGTGGATTTTTTTTTTGTCACCAATTTCTAGTTTCTCTACTCTACTAAATTAGTTTTTTGAAAGAGAGACCTGAAAAATTCTGCTGCTTTCTCTCTTGTAGCACCAGTGGAGAGCAGAGCAGAAACAATATAGGTTTAGTATACACCAAAGGGTTTCCACAGAGGTGACAGCAGGTCAGTGAAGGAGTCCCAGCCACAACTGAACATACTACTTTTCAATGTCTCTGAGCAGGTTGCATATGATCTGCTTCCTGTCCCCTCTTTTCTTTTTCAAAGAGATGGGGGTCACACCTACCGCTGCAGGAGGTGTGGGGTCGCCCAGCAAGGAGCTTCCAAACATTCATCAATAAGCTTTATCCACTGCAAGGAAACTCTACGGTGAAACAGCTTCCTTTTGTTTATCTGACTCTGTGAAAGGCGTCTCACTTTCCTCCCTTTAAAAAAAAAAAAAAAAAGATGAAGAGGGGACTCTCAAAGTAAGAAAAACATGTTTATAACCAACCTTTTACATTTCTATAGCACCTTTCACCCTTAAGAGGCAGAGTTAACGTGCTTTACAGGCCATCATTCCAACCAGCTGTGGAATGCAGCTGCCTCTGGAGTGAGACACAACATACGAATATCTGGCAGTTTCAGCAACTCTAAAAAGTTTAGGACAGGAAGTGAAGCACAGCTCACCCAAAGGCAACATATGCATAAGTAGGAAGAACAAAATGAGAACAGCCATAGTGGGGTCTGGTCAGGACACTAAGAGTAACCCCGGGGTGTTGCAAAAGCAGCACTGTATGACCTAGTGGCCTGAGCACAGCACTAGAAGCCAGGGATTCCTAAGAACTGCGTATTATGAGAAGTCCAACTGGCATCTGTAATAACAAAACTACTGGTTCAGGTTTTATGTATAAAACAGAACTTTAGCAGTGCATTGCTGTCAACACCATGCTGGGGCATTGGTCCCTTACAGGAAAAATTACCACCTTTCAAGTCTTGATAAAACCCATAATGAAGTTTTGGGAATCATTTTTCCATATATTACAATGAACTAAACGGTACCCAGAAAGTGCAAGTTAAAAAGCATGAAAACCAAGATCTTGAAAGCCATAGTAAATTAATGTGACCAGTACAATTAGGATCCTGAATTTCTGACTTGAAAGAAGTATCATCTTTCCCATTCCTTGCACTGAAACAGGAGAGGATTTTAAAGCCATCTTCATATAGAATCTAAAGAATTTCAGACTCACTTACTGGCTTTAGCTTTGGTGTTGGCAGTCAAAATCTCAGCCACCCAGTTGATCAGGTACTGAGGCCTGTGTTCTGAAGATTCAGAACACTGCTTCAGGTCAGCAAACATTTTCTCTAGCAGGGTCTGTGTAAAGTTTCGGGACTGGAGGCCCTTTAGCAGAGGCTGCCAGAAGTAGTAAAATGTCTGAGGGATTTTGAAATCCAGCAACTGTTTATTTTCTATGGGAAAAAAACAAAAACACTACACTTAAATGGTAAAGTATTTTAAACATAGTATCTGGTTCAGTGATAGCTCAAAAGTGAGTAGCATATACTGTATTCAGTGGCCCTATATTACTCCTGGCATCCCACTCTGAATCAGTTATAATCAGTAAAGACAGGAAAAACAATGAATTGATAATTAGGTAAGTAATACAATTCTTCAAGGAAAGCAGAAAATATGAAGCTTGATCTAATCATGTTGTAAGCCACAGGAAAACCTCTCTCTGTTTTGCTAATGCTTTGCCATCATAAGCTCAACTCCCACATAATTAAGAGCTAATCTATCTAAAAAGGTACTATAAAAAGGATTAGTATAAGGTAAAGCAACATAGTACTGAGCAGCTCCGAAGAGCTCTACTACTGTTGATATAATTACAGAAACGTGAAGATAACCCCCTGGGAATCTTAGCTGGGGATTCTCAATTGGTCCCAATGGAGTTAGTCACCCGATTTCCAATGAAAATAGGGCTTGGGTGCCCAACACTCTTTAGACTGGCATTTTAAAGGGGCCAATGTTCATGTCTATCAGTGCAGTCTCACCCAGCCTGTGAGCAGCAACACAGAAGTGAGTCACAGCTAGAGGCAGTCATACAAGGGTAAGAAAATTATTTTTGAGCAGTTCCAAATGGAAATTCCTGTGGTCTCCATGAAACCCATAGCTATTGTAGATACAGCAAGAGAGGCATACAGTCACAATCAGACTTAGAAGGAAGCCTCCGTTTGCAACCACTTAACTGCAACATTGACATGGAAGGTCTGCCTTCATGCGTGTAGGAGTGGGTACAGAAGCAGAAGGCAGACATGAAAATAAAAGGGCCTCCAAAAAGATGGGGTAGGATTTACAAAAATGTGTAGTAGACAGAAGGGGCAGGAGAGGAGGCCTGGCGCAAGTACACAGCATGTTTCAAGACAAATTGAACTAATGCAAACTTAGTTTTTCATCATAATGAGAAAACATATTAAGCCTAACTCACTGTCTTACCCTGATGTGTTCATTTAAGGGATTTCACAAAGTCTGAGACACTAACCTTCACACTTGATATTTAAAGTCTCCAGCTGTTCCACAGTTGGAATGAGAGAGCCATCATCTAGCAGAGCTTCAGCCACCACCTCCCTAGAACAAATAGAAATCTCCATTAGTCCCACCCGTACCTTGCATTTCCAAAGCATCTCTTGTCCTGACCCCCAAAACACTTCACATGCTATACACATGGGCTTCATTTCACCTGCTGCTGAAATGTGGTGGGATGTGGCAGCTCCTTAATAGACAGGCTTGGCAGGATTTGACTTTAACCAACTAAGGTAATTAAATGTCAACTTCAGCTGACACCCTCAAATAAACACCAAAACAAAACAAAACAAAACAAAAAAACCCAATTGATAAACAAGCAGCATAAATGCAGCCTCCATCCCCCTTGCACCTGCAGGGATTGGGTGTCACCAGCCCTGTGGCAGCACAGGGCGCCCTGTGCAGCCCTACCATCACAGATCTACTTTCTCACACACCAGTTGGGAGTGCGGGGGTCTCTGCTCTGCTCTACCAGGACCCACTCACTCAATTCACATGACAGTGGAACTGCAGAGGGCTCCCTGCGACACACAATCCCTGGAGGCACAAGGTGCGAGAAGGTGGCAGCAGTCCTGGAGGGACAGAGCAGAGATCCCCAGCCCCGACTGTGAGGAGTACTCCAGCAGGAGATATTCAGTAGTGGCATGGCCTCTCCCATGGTTGGGGGATTAGCCAGGCCGCTGACACACAGCAGAAACTTCAATTAAAAATTGGTAAAAATAAAAATTGAGTTCTACCAAGCCTATTAATAGGGCCTCAAAACACTATACGAACTGTAGTCTAGGAGTTAAGATACCCACTGAAACTGCAAGGGAAACACAATCCTCCAAACCAGAATGTGACCAGGACACTACGGTTAATACTTGTACTCTGGTAATGGGGGAAAATCCTAAGGCACTGAGATTTCAAAAGCAGTGCAGGGGATTCAGCACTATGTTTTTCATTAAAATGATTCTTTTCGATATGCGTGGTAGAGGTCTAACAACCAGGATCTATAATGACCGCAAGCAGTCAGGACTGTTAAGTCCCATCTGAAAGATGACATCTCTGAACCTCTGGCAGAAAAGCATCCCCATCACTATGTTAAAGATACCAGTTCAAATGTCAGAAGAAGGGCACCCCCTACTGAATTGCCAATGCCATTTTCTGCAGTACCTGGGATGTACTTTGAAGTCTCCCATCCTAACAGCAGCCATGGTTAGCATGGGAGAGCTGAAGCTCACAGCCCAAGATGGCGTGCAATTGCTAGTACAAGGGCTTGGTGCAATGGAAGTGGGAGACAGACGAAACTCATTTAAACTCTCTGGTTCAGACAGGTTGAGCTGGAGGTTGGTAGTGAGAAGCAGAAGTAGGTCCAGGTTTAAATCCCTACAGCCACTCATTATTTGAATAAGGGCTTCTGCTTAGTCCAATATTTGGTAATACACAAAGGACAGCATTAAAAATAACAGCACAAATATCAAACCAGCCATTTTCAAATGCAGAATGCTCAAGTGAGAGGAAATGGCATCTCTGCTTCTATTTTCTTTGGGTTTACAGAGGCAGAACCAGCGTTAAACAAGACATGCTTTGTTACAGGATGTCTGAGGCTTTTATTGTCTGGGGGGGGGGGGGGGAAGGGATCCCCAAACCCAAATCTGAACATCAAGGCAAGTTAAATAGACCTAAGATTCTATAGACATGAGCTGAATTCAAAGGCCTTTGGGTGCAGGTAAAACATACACAAACACTACACCAAATTGCAGCAACTAAGTGATTCAGCGAGACCCCAGCTGCTAGAAAGGCCAGCAGCAGACTGTGACTTGCCTTACAGAATAGGTTCAGATTTAGATCCCTCTCTTTTCTGGAATCTGTTCTAGGATAATTACTATATTCCTAGGTACAATGACTGTTCCTCACTGACTATTTAAGGTCACATCCATGGAGATGCAGCCTCAAACTTGTGATTATGCAAACAGGGATGACAACAACAGTTGACTCAGGGAGGCGACTGGATCAATCCCCTGAGGCAGAGGTGGGCAACCTGTGGCTCCGGAGCCACACTTCTTGTATAGGCACCAACTCCGGGGCTGGAGCTACAGGTGCCAACTTTCCAATGTGCTGGGGGATGCTCACTGCTCAACCCCCGGCTCTGCCACAGGCCCTGCCCCCATTCCACCCCTTCCCGCCCCTCCCCTGAGCCTGCAGTGCCCTCGCGCCTCCCCCTCCCCCCCTCCCCAGAGCCTTCTGCACACCATGAAACAGCTGAAGGAGCAAGGGGGAGGCGCTGATCAGCAGGGCTGCTGGTGGGCGGGAGGCGCTGGGAGCAAGGGGAAGCTGATGGGGGGCTGCTGATGTATTACTGTGGCTCTCTGGCAATATACATTGGTAAATTCTGGCTTCTTCTCAGGCTCAGGTTGGCCACCACTGCCCTGAGGCCTCAGGAGATTCTTTAGCTCTGGAAAGTGATTCTGCTTTTAATCTCTAGTGGCATCTTCCTGCCTTTCCACCACTGCACACATGTGGTCTATATGGACAGAACCATAGCAATGAACTGGACCCAGAGTCATGTAGGAATGCTAAATTACATGTTTTTTCAGGTTGTATGGAGTACTAGAAGAGGTTAGTGGACCCCATTAGCCCTGGACTCTGCCACCTGGATTGCCAAAACCAGTGACCTAGTAAACTTGTCACTTTTAGTCTCCTTCCCTTCCTGCCTTCCCAGCAGCTTCTCTGTTTTCCTACAAACAGGAGACCACTCCCATCACTGCATACAGATATCTTATTGCTCGTTGCCCAGCTTACCACTTCTGCCAATACCATCTTTCAGCTGATCAGTGCCATCACTTCCGTGCCAGGCCTTCTCTACATTCCAATGTGACCCTTTTCCCCTCCCTGATGGGTCTCAGTCTGAGGGAATGGCAAGGAACAAACATCAGGTAGGAAGAGGGTCATACCTCAATTCCCTGTCAACGCCCAGATTGGCACTGCTGTATGGCCAAGCCAGGCACAGCACTTCAGATGGTGTGGGAGAACAGGCCAAGAAGGGGACCCTCGCAGAGTGCACACTACCAGTAGCGCTCTCATACAGACACAAACCAAGATCAAGCACCCCTGTTCATCCTAACTGTGGTAGCGTGTCATAGGGAGAAGGCAGCCTCTCAGGTAGGAAAGTCTGAGACCACTTAGAGCTTCATATGTTAAACACACCATTTTAAATTCCACCCACTTGTCAATACCCAGCCTCAGCAGATCCTGGAGCACAAACCTAGTGTGCTGAGGGCAAGAAACTGTACTTATCAAGCAGCCTACCAACATTCTGCACTAGCTGCAGCTTTCCATTACATTTAAGATCAAGTCCCAAATACGGTGCATTGCAATACTCAGTCTAGAGATGAGAAGACACGGATCATAGTTAAGGCTACGTTTATGTCACAGAGGTCATGGAATCCGGGACTTCCAGAGACCTCCTTGACATTCTCTGCTTCAGCCCCAGGGGTTGTAGGACTCTGGAGCTGACAGCCAGTGGGGCCCTGGCAGGGTTCCAGCAACAGGCGACAGCAGTGACAAGTGACAGGAAGCCCCCTGCAAAGTTCCAGCAACAGGTGACAGACTCCTGAGGGGCCAGAAGGCGACAACCTCACGCGGGAGAGTGGGGGAAGCCTCAGGCAAGCGGCTGGCGTGTCTTGTTTTCTCTGTGGGAAATATGGTTACCCTGCAGCTCCCAGCCGCCCTGGGCAGAGGGAAAACCCCACAGCTCCCAGACACCACAGTGGTGGGGGGAATTGCAGCAGCAAAAGTCACAGACAGGCCCTGGCTTCTGTGAATTTTTGTTTATTGCCTGTGAGCTGTCCATGACTTTTACTAAAAATAACGCTAACAAACTCTTAGCGTTAATCATAGTGCAAGATCCATAACCGGGAGAGATCACAGCAACCTCACCCAATGCTACTATTTGATCATCTGGAAACAGCTGGGAGTGAAACCAGACTCCAAGTCATGGGCTTTGGTCACAAACGTTGATTGTACACCCTCAGAAGGGCTGAGAGAACCTCACCCAACTACTCTGCTTCTTTCCCCCAGTGACTGAGCTACAGCCAGCTTGCTCTCATCCATGGTCTGATAGTACCCAGACACCAGGAAATGCATTTGGCTGCACTCTTCAGATCAGATGAGACAGCAATTTAAACCTGGGCATTGCCAACATACTGAAAATGCTTCAGACTATGCCTCCTCACTACTTCTCCTCATATATGCACTGAATAAGAGGGGTGACACAGTAGATTCTTCCAATACCCAACACAGGAGTGTCCTTGGAGCAGAATACACCAATCGCCAGTTCACACCTTCTAGCCACTGGGGAATTAGCACATTTTCGAAGGGTTAACTAGGAAAATGAAAGCAAAAATTCTTTCCCATTTTTTAAAAATAAATACACCTTTAGCCCGATCTAACGTGACCTGATATAACAAGAATTAGGATATAATGCGGCAAAGCAGTGCTCGGGGCAGGTGGGGCTGTGCACTCTGGTGGATCAAAGCAAGTTCGATATAACGCAGTTTCACCTATAATGTGGTAAGATTTTTTGGCTCCCGAGGACAGTGTTATATCAGGGTAGAGGTGTATCTGCAAAAATTCACAGGAAACTGTTGATATGCCCAATCTTCCCAAGAAAGAGGGCTATGGTAGTTCTTTGCAGGCTTCCTAGAGGTGATATCTCTGTAGTACCAGTGGCACTAGTTAGAATTCCCTGGACTGACAGAGTATTTCTAGCACTGCCAGAAACATGCACCACACAGAGCAGTTCCAGTTGGCTCCTTGAGGCCTCTGTACAGTTAAGCAAAAGAGTGCTTATCAGGCCAATGGTATGCATCATAAAGCATGCCTCCTGTTCTCTCTGCTGCTTTTGCATCCAAATACCATTCTCTGCTCTCTCTTTGGGGTCAAAAGGCAGATTCATGGCAGAACTTCAAACTGGGACCCAGAAGCTGTAGGGAGGCAGGGGTTTTATTTTTAATGCTTCAGTGGCTTATTGGCCATTCACTTGTAGTTTACAGACAACTCCAATTAAGGAAGGTAGGTTTGCTCTTAGAAGAGGCGAGATCCATTGGCATTACCGAGTAGGAACCTATGCTATGCTACAGCATTGGTGTTGCTATATAAAGTTCAATGGAAACAAGAGTGTGACAGGGTCTTATTTTCATTTTTAATATAGTAATGTACTACTGCTAATAAAAAAAGGCAAAAGACACAGATAAGATTCTTTTATGGGAGATGCTTTTAATCACTCTTGACTCTCAAAGAAAGCCTGTGGGAGGAAGAGAAATGTCACTCCAGTCAGAGCATCATTTCCAGCTGCTGGAAATAGGTACAGCATCCCCTTAACTATAAATATAACAGCCCATACTGTTCTTTACAAGTTTGTAGCTCTGGACTTAGTAATAAAGATAGAATGAGAGGAAGTGTGATCTAATGGACCAAGCATGGGACTGGAAGCCAGATAATCCTGAATCCAAATCAGGTGAGGGGAAACATAGAGCCACAGCAGCAAAAATCACAGACAGGTCACGACTTCTGTGAATTATGGTTTATTGCCTGTGACTTGTCTGTGACTTTTACTAAAAATAACCAGGTTCCTCCAGCGGTTCACCATTCCCCAGCTATCTCACCTGCTTAGTCCAAGTGCAGTACATTTGCACAGCATTTCTGAGAACGTGGCTGTATCTGTGCGTAGCGGCACCTGTCCCATTTCATCAATCAGTTCCACGGGGCCGATGAATGAAAAGAAGGATGCTTCTATTTGTACAGGCCGACATGCATACACGCACCACAATTTTTAATTGTAACTAATGACTTTTTGATGCATCAGTTTGTAGATGCTCAGCCCAACACATACTGAAGGGGTCTGATTTTTCAGATAAGCGCTCAGCAGATTACTTTTACAGCACCTCTCTAGTTGTGCCTCATAGCTGTGCATATATAAATTAACACAATATCCATCTTTATATCCAATTTTGCATTATGCTCCCTTCAGTTTGCTCAATGGTTTAGTCCAGCGATTGTTTTCAACCGTTCTATTTTGCCCACACAGTGTAAGGGACAAAGGCCTAAATTCTCTCACAACCATCTGCAGATACCAGGGGAGGTCCCAGCATCCACTGCCTACAGGCCCGGGGTCCATCATGATGGGCATCAAGCACTTTTGGCGGCCACTTGCTGACAGAAGTAAGGAGCCCATTTCAGGTTTTTGTAGGACTGTGTTGTTGCTTCCTTTTCTTGAGCCTCTCCCTGTAGGTTCCAGGCATGGGAGTGGACCCAAACAGGGTCTCAAAGGACATGACTGCATGAAATAGCCCAGATCTCAGTCAACTGCTCGTCCTCTTTCCTATAGTGGACTCCAAGATGGGAAGCAGGAGTTTGTTTATGGAATCTGGGGGGGGGGGGGGGGGTGCGTGCAGGCACGGGGAGAAGAGAGAGACACCAGTGGCTTTTGGTGCAAGCATGAGATTTGCCAATTAGGCATGGCTTTCTTGTCACTTTTGCAGGAGTTTAGAAGAGACAGCTGCCTCCCTGCAGTTGCAGCCCTAGCCCTCACTAAATGAGTTCAGTCCTCTACCCCAGGGAATTTAGCATGTGCACACGCTTGCTTACTGACCACCCTCCACTGAGTGAAGTGTTTTTCAGAAGATAAAGATCCACTGCCCACCCCCAAATTTTTATTGTAAGATAAAAAAATCCACATCCTAAATTGTTTTATTTTCAATTAGCTGTTTTGTGCCCTGCATGTCTCCTCTGTGGGAGCGGAGTACCAGACACGGACAAGATCAGTTGAGCACCACTGCAGCTGCTCCAGGGCCTGCACAGAATTGAGCACTGGAAGACTGACAAGGGGTAGGGCTGGTGTGCTAAAGCTGTCACAGCTGACACTGAAGGACAGGTACAAACACCATGCTGGGAGGACTAACCGAGCCCAGTACAGCTGCCGGGCCTGTAATTCCCATCAACCCTGGCACTGAATAGTGAGCGGGGAGCAGAATTATGGGGAAACGTTACCAGCACATCCCTGTTATTTCAGGTAGCTTAAATTACAAAAACCATTGCAAAAAGGTAACAAAACCGCCAAAACCTGCCACATGGTGCAAGAGTAGGAGGGCCCTGTGTAAATCACAATTTCACAGAGGGCCTGGGATGCATGAAAGTGCCACCAAACCCTGATTAAAAAAATCCTTGAAATTGGCCAAATTTACTTGTAAAATTCATTCTGTGCAAACTCTGTGGGATTCAATACTTTGCCACTGTGATGATTTTTAAAAACAAAATAAAATTACAATGATGATTTACACAAGGCCCTATGCATGACAAGATCAGGTCTCAGGGCCCAGGATGCTAGGGAACCTGCCATTTTCCAACTGATAGTCTGGGCTGGTTCAGGAAGGGAGCTTTGCTCTATGCTTTGTCTTCTCTGTTTCCTGTCTGCCGTGACCAAAGCAAATGTGCAGCAATGTGCACACCAAGACTTTCTCTCTCTGCCAACTCAACTCCTCCTTCCCCTGGAGGGAAGAAGAAAGTCAATTCATCCGACTCATTTCTTCCTTATTCAGGCCTTCAATGTGGAACAAGGAGGGTTAAGAACTAGCCCTGCTCATCTTGCACATCATGGGAAGAGGTTCTAGTGCCAGACACACCCACATTCTCCCATGCCTGGGCCATGCTCCCTTCTTCTATGGGGAAAGAGGAACCCGCCACCCCTCCCCCAGACTGAGAACAAAGATAAAATGCCTGGAGTCCTCCCAGTCCCCTAGGCAAAAGGCTCCACTCCAGCAGCTGACCTGCTGCATGTCAATGCTGATCCTAGAGTGTGTAGGTGCATAGGTGCCAATGTAGGAACGTGGCAAGTGGATGCTGGGTCACCCACTGGTGCCTCTCTCTATGTATCTAGGGCAGGTATGGGGAACAAAATTAATACTCTGTCAGCTGAAAGGCAACAAGACTATGGGGAACTGGGGAAAAAGTTGTATATGATGGCAGAGGCAAAGGATGCCCCCTTCCCTCCCTCTCTCCTCCCCCGCACACAAAAAGTTTTGCTAGAAAGTCCATCCAGAGGTTGTCCTGTCCTTGGGCCAGAGAAATTACCTGTGCCCAAGCACGAATGAAAGGGAGGTTGGACTGAAGTCCAAAATTGTGAAACCAGTACTTACAGGAAATACATTTTCTTGGATGTCTGGAGGAAAATATCAGAAAATGAAAACAAGTCTAAGGCAGTTTACTGCGATTGCGAAATCTCTCTCTAGCACGGTGACCACTGTAGGCTCCAGCTCTCTGTTGGTTTTACAAGTGGAGAATTGGTATTTTGCAATCCTACCCTCCAGAGGTGGCTGCCATTAGCAAGAATTTCCTTGTATAACAGTAACAGCCAGTTTCATGTGACCCCAGCAATCAGAATACCCCATAAAAGTACCTAGTAAAGAACTGGAACACAAGCCACAAGCTATAAACCTTGTTACATTAACAGAGACTCACTTCCCCCTTCTTTCTTCCTGCTTTCACTGTTTGGAGTCTTTGTTTTTCCAGAGAAAAGCCCTAGTCATCATTACATAACGCAACAACAAAAACAGCTAAGTAATGGCATCTGATTACATTTTATTAATAAAGCTACAAGGGACACATTATGCAAGTACCTATTTTTAAGGGAGTGGAGTGTGGGGGCATGGCAGATTCTTCCCCCACCTTATAAAAACTCCTTTATGTCACAGGCTATGCTCAAGCCCCATTCTCTGTCATCTAGTCACTGCGCCACGTCACTGCTCTGAAACTCCAAGGGAGGCTCCCAGAGGTGAAATTTGAACAGCGAAAGGTGGAAGTGAAACCTAGGTTAGACGGCTTTTATAGCTAACCATGTGGCCACAAGGTTTCCTCTCACCGTAATTTTATCCTGCACAAGGTCTCATGTCTCAGGCTCTCTTCCTACTACAACTGGTACCAATGACCAGGAGCAGAAAGGCTTTATATCCCTTTCCTGGTCTTTTGAGCCATCCAGTTCTCCAGAAACCAAGGACATTGACTATCAAAAGTTAAAACAATTAAATAAATTAACATCAAGAGCTGAAAAAAAAAATCTACTTTTCAATTTTGTGGTAGTTTCTACAGATGTATCTTGTGAAGTAGCAGAGATATCATTCCAACTTCTAGCCTCATTCACACTCTGCCTGTTCTCTAAAGCAGTGGCTCTCAACCTTTCCAGACTATTGTACCCTTTTCAATCTTCTGACTTGTCTTGCATCCCCTCCCGCCCCCCGTTTCACCTCACTTACAAAATCAGACATAAAAATACAAAAATGTCACTGCACACCATTATTGAAGAATTGCTTGCTTTCCTATTTTTACCAGATAATTATAAAATAAATCAATTGGAATATAAATATTGTACATTTCACTGTATAGCATATACAGCAGTATAAACAAGCCATGGGCTGCATGAAATTTTAGTTTGCACTCACTTTGCTAGTGCTTTTTTCATAACCTGTTGTAAATCTAGGCAAATATCTAGATGAGTTGATGTACACCCTGAAAGACCTCTGAATACCCCCAGGGTACATGTACCCATGGTTGAGAACCACTGCTAGAGGCTCACTGTATACCAACGGTCGGCAACCTACAGCACGCGTGCCAAAGATGGCACGTGAGCCGATTTTTGATGGCATGCGGAAGGTGGCTGAGCGGCTCAGCCCACCACCGCTTTGAGGTTCCGGCTGCTGCCCTGTTGCCAGCTGGGGTCCTGGCCACCGGCACCACTCAGTGCCCGCTGCAGCCCTGGGGACCCCCATGGAATCCCAGGCTGGCAGCAGGCTGAGCAGGGCAGCGGCTGAGACTCCAGCTGACAGAAGCTGGCGGCCGAAACCCCAGAGTGGTGGCGGCCTGAGCCCCTCAGCCCGCTGCCGGCGGCCTGAGCCCCTCAGCCCGCTGCCGGCGGCCTGAGCCCCTCAGCCCGCTGCCGGCCTGAGGTTCCATTCACTCAGCCGGCGGCGGGCTGAGCAGGGCCGGCGGCGGGCTGAGGGGCTCAGTCCGCTGCCCGTCTGGGTTGCTGGCAGTACTCAGCCTGTTGCTGGTCTGGGGTTCCGGCTGCCGGCCCTGCTCAGCCTCCGGCCGGCCTGGTGAGCAGAACCCCAGGCTGGCAACGGGCTGAGGGGGGCCGGCGGCCGGGATCCCGGCTGGCAAGAGCTGGCGGCGGAACCCCAGACCAGCTGCGGGCTGAGCAGGGCCTGGGATCCTTGTCTGGGGTTCAAGCCACCATCCCCACTCAGCCCGCTGCCGGTCTGGGGTCCAGCTACTGGCCCTGCTCAGCCTGCTGCCAGTCTGGGGTTCCGTCCGCCAGCTCCTGCCAGCTGGGATCCCGACCGCCGGCCCCCCTCAGCCCACTACCAGCCTAGGATCCTGCTCACTCAGGCCGGCAGGAGACTGAGCGGGGCCAGCAGCTGGGACCCCAACTGGCAAGGGGCTGGCAGCCAGAACCCCAGACTGGCAGCAGGCTGAGTGCTGCTGGCACCCCAGATTGGCAGCAGACTGAGCCACTCAGCTCCCTGCCAGCCCCGCTCAGCCCACCACCGTCTGAGTAAATGGAACCCCCGACCGGCAGTGGGCTGAGCAGGGCCAGCGGCTGGACCCCAGATCGGCAGTGGGCTAAGTGGGGATGGTGGCTGGAACCCCAGACAAGGATCCCAGGCAATTGATAAGAGCTGCATTTTCATTTTATTTTAAATGAAGCGTCTTAAATATTTTTAAAACCTTATTTACTTTAAATACAATAGTTTATTTATATAATATAGACATGGAGAGAGACCTTTTACAAATGTTAAAAAGTATTACTGGCACGTGAAACCTTAAATTACAGTGAACTTGGCACACCACTTCTGAAAGGTTGCCGACCCCTGCTGTATACCCTCAGCTACAGTATGAGAAGTGGCTGTAGTGACACCCATCAGCCACAGTAACCAAGAGCAACACAAAAACTTTCTCTTGAATGCAAGTTAACGCCAAGAGGATTCTCTTTCATGCTTTCTTGCTCTACAGAACTCCAGCCTGGTACCCAGACCTGTATACAGCAGATAATTTAATCAAAAGGGCTACCTCATAAAATCCCATCCGACTCACTCCGTTTATTTTGCCCAGGTGCTAGCAAAGAGAAAGCACTGCTCAGATACTGAATTCAGCCAGAAACCCAAAGAGAATTCTTCCAAGCACCCACATTAAATATTCACAGCAAGATACACATGATATGCTTACAAAAAGAGAGTTTGCAACATAAATAATTTAGGGAAAACATTAGTACAGCTCTGCTATGCCAATGGTGGAGAGTCAGAGCTGCAGAGCTCTGAGAGCGCTCAAGTCTGCAACCCTGAGGCCACTGATTCCTTAGCATTTCATCACCTCCAAACATTTTTAATTGGGCTGACACAAATCCACCTCTCCTACAGCATATAATGATATTTGGTGGTGTAAGTAGGGCAGCAGCCTCTAAAAGGCCATTCAGAGGCACAAACAGCTCCAAGTTGTCAAGTGAAATATTTTTGGAGAAGCCTAACTAATTAAGGCCCAGACAACATTCTGGGTGCATTTGGAAATGCACTTCAAGTGCTGAATGTACCTAGTACACTCATACAGCATAGAGAGAAAACAGTGGCGAACAGAGCAAAAGCTGAGAGAGAACACAGCTGATGACACACCAAACCCAGAGCAACGCTTTAGACAAGCTGCTAACTTATGATTTCAGGGTTTGTAGGGGCAAGGTTTTCACAGACACAGCCATTAAGGAATATTGCAAGATGGTTTACCGTATCATCTTGCTCTTAATGGAACAAACATACCGGGCTATGTAACAGTCCTAACGTGAAAAAAAGCTATACAACGTAGGATTCTCCAGACAAATGACACTTCCTTCAATCGGAGCAATGATAATTCTGTCCTACCATCTAATGATCTTTCAATTCCCTCTTTAAAATCCCCCTGCAACTGATACCTAAAAGAAAATCAACCAATGTATGATGTCCAGGTTAAAGGGCAAATGGGGGCAGCTGACATTCTTTATATTTCTAATTATCAAAAACTTTGCAGCTGCATTTCTAACGTATATTATATATTTGATATCTCTCTCCCAGCCCTGCATGTGTCATTTGTCTCAGACTGCAAGATTCTTGGGGCAGGGACTGGGGCTTCATACGACTTTGTGCAATGCCTAATGAGGCTCCATCCCAATCGAGTCCTCCAGGATCTACGGTTATACAAATATTTAATGATGTGAACAGAGCTAATATTGCCCCACAGGGGTCTTGCGAAAGTTAGACCATGTCCACCTCATAAGGCTGTTGTGAAAATGAATTAATAGGTGCTTTGTGATCCTCAGATGGAAGTATAACATACACAAGGAACCACTGCTCTATTTTCTTTCAATTTCTTCATCTCCGCTGCCATTTTGCCTGCTGCCTGTATGAAGTACTACACATCAGTGCTTTACAGAACTGGGTATATTCTACTTCTCGGGTCAAGCATATTGCCAAAGGGTTAAATACACAAAACCACCCCATAGGTGAAAGTGACCTTGACTGAGTTGTCAATTATCCCCACCCACCCAAAAGCAAATGACTACTGCGGTCACAGCAACAAAGAAAAAGGAAGTAGAAAGAGTGGTCACATATCCAAGGGCCAGCTGCACACACAGGCCCCTGACAGGGGAAACATTCTTTAGCAGAAATCAAGAACTAAGACCACAAGTGAGTTATAATCAGCAACTTATGACTTTGTCTGTGACTAACAAAGTACACAGTAAAATGGTGCAAGGTGACAGCCCTACAGCTGTACAACATTATGGTTCCTGCTGGAGTATGCAGCTTCTCTCCAGATAAACTGTACCTGCTCTCTTGCAACAAGTCTTTAATCTGAGCCAAAATCCACTCCACCTCTGAGGAAGAATTACACCATGCTTTGCGGGCCTTTCGTAAGGACTGAAGCTCCTGAAGAACCTGCATAAGAGAGAAAACAATATCGGTAAATAAATATATTTTGTTGCATGGGAGTCACTGAGAGCAGAAGGCACTACTATAAAGAGCAGATGCATAATCCAGACATTTCATTCATAACCCTGACAGTGGCTCTCAGAGTTTCCCTCTCAACAGCATTATAAAACACTAATACAGAAGTGTTCTAAGGACAGGCCTAAACTGAAAGGGGAGCATGATCAACAATTCAGAGGCAGGAAATTAGGTACTAGGACTCCCTGGTTCTATCCTCCGCTCTCCAGCAAGTCCATCTCTGTTCCCAAGTGCCCACCTGTAAAATACATAATGCCTACTTAAGTCAGGATTTTGCCATTAATGTTAAGGAAATAGCAGAGACCCAAGTGTCAAATCAGCTTAGTGACCTATGCAGCATTCAGGATGCAGTAGCAGTTAGAAAACAGCAAGCAAGGTGTCAGGCTACAACAAGAATAGGAAAGTCTAATGCTAGAGACATATGCTGCCACTCTAGAAATCAGACTCGCCTTCAGCTTCACACACACACGTTAGCACAAAGGGGTGCAAGTTACACACTCTGCTAAGAGGGACATTTGCACCCAGGGCAAGTGGCATTTCCAACACTACCTTGAAGGGTACCAGTAGATGGCACCTTCCGTTTCGGCTGGGAAACCACAGGCATAATGCCAGTGGAGGCTGCAGGTGATGTGACATCACTGAGAGTCTAAGTTTCCCAATGTCTTGGTGACATGCTCTCGCAGTTTTTGTGCATGGGAGAAGGTGCAGAGACTTTTCAGCAGAGGGCCCTCTGCACTGTATTTCACTCCCTTCTGTGGTACACCAGAGTCTTGTGGGGAGGGGTGGCTTAATATGGCTTCTGGTTTTAAGTATCTGTGTCAGTGGGTAGACGGCATTAATTTACTGAGCACTGACACGATGGTGTTCATCCTGTATGGAAAAGAGACATGGCCATGCACTGCCAAGCTGTCAATGTAAATCAGACTCAAACAATACATACATGATACAGGTAGGTCAACCCTTTGTGTGCTCAATGATTTTTTTTAAAAAGACATTTCAACAGTTGGTGTGCACCACCAGCAGGACTTCCTGCAGAATTCTGTTCTGAGGAGGCTGATAAATATGGAGAGTTACAGAGTCCCAAACACAGGGGTAGGCAAAGACGTTGTTGTGCATATGATGAGACTGAAGGACACCAGTTAGGCCCTGGAAGAACTTAAGAGAACCGTGATTTCTTGTGCCTGTCTGAAGTTGTGAGTTTAATTTGCTTAGCACAGTCACAATGATGAGGTGCAACAGATGTTTTAGGTAACAAAAATCAAGTCTGAGATGTGTCCTTAATATCACGAATCATTAAAATATCTTCAAGCTGGTTACACATGAACATGTTCAGGAATATGTGTCCTTATGTTAGAGTATTTACTAAAGAAACTCACCTAAGCCTGATCTACACTTTAATGTTTTACTGTTATAATCAATTCAGTGATTTTAGCTTTACCAGCATAGTTAAAGTAGTACAACCTCCCTAGAATGGATAAAATTATACTGATATAAAGATATTTTATACCAGTATAGCTTGCTGAATGGTAATTGCTATACTAGTATAAAGGCACCTGTACACCAGTATAATTGTACTATAGTTGAACTGCAGTTCAGACAAGCCATTTATAAAACTAGTTAATTTCCAAAATTTAACATTTCAAATAAAACTGGTCTTGATTCTAGAGATCCAGACCTGTTTTTATGTTTACAGACATCCACTGTTCCCATGTATGGACCTTAAAGAGCAAGCCATTGGCATTTTACAGTTTCTAAAATGCAAAATCAGACTGTACATTTTATCAACAGCAGCTAATTCAAGAATATCGC
Source organism: Mauremys reevesii (assembly GCF_016161935.1). Lineage (NCBI taxonomy): Eukaryota > Metazoa > Chordata > Testudines > Geoemydidae > Mauremys > Mauremys reevesii. The sequence goes on along the minus strand of NC_052631.1, from coordinate 81,623,737 downwards.
CAGTTCAGTGATGCAAGAACCATTTGTATCCCATGCAATATTTAAAACCAATCTCAGATACAATTAGGATTACTTCATAAATCAATCAAGTTAGTTCACACTACCTCTGAACTGTTGGATGGAAATCTTGTAGAAATATTAATAATAATCTCACTCTTCTGTTACCTGTGTATTGCTTCCACAGAGTTTAACAGTGTGAAAAGTTATTTCTTGCCATTAATCATTTCTATTGTTCATTATATGTATTCCCTCCACCATGAAAACACTTACCAAACATATCACATGAGGGTAAGAAAAGTTTAGCTTATAAAGTTGTACAACAGCATATTGCACAGTCACTCTTATCATACCAATGTTAAAGGTGTCAAATATGTTCATCAGAAACCTTCAGGCCTGTATTAAACTTAGTTTTGACTAGTGTTATTAAACATGTGATTTTTTTTTTAATTAGCAACATATCAAATCTCTAAGTATAAAGTAGAAAATATTTGAAGTAAATTTATCTGGCTTCAGAATCAACAAAACTCCAGATAAAATGAAGTTTGTGAGCTAATCAGGTGTTGGGATGGGATGGGGATTAAAGCCAGAGATTGGGATTCAGGACTCCTGGGTTTTAATCCCAACTTTGCCTCCAATTCTCTGTGGGGTTCCAAAGAAATCATTTAGCCTCTCTGAAGCAGTTTCCTCCACACTTTTAAAATGAGGATAATTTGCTTATTGTACTGTAAAGTCTCAATGTTTGTAAAGTTCTTCAACACTCCTTAATGCAATGTGTCATTATATACATGCAAATTATTACTATCCTCTCTATACCAAGTCTGTGAAACATTCTGAAACTATAAACCACATGTAATTGCTTCTATGAAACTCTGCTAACTCCATCTGGAACTTGCTTAGTCAAGTTCCAGTAATTGCTTCTTGGATTTGCAGTGATGAAGTCATACCTCACTCAATGTGATTTTGATTGCAAAGGATTTTCCCCTTGAATATTCTAGGATATCTGGGCACTAGGGTAAGGGCAGAGGAAGGAGACACAATAAAAGAGCGGCTGGGGAATTTTATCCATGATGAATCAATTGTTTTAAAAACAAAATTAAAAAAAAAAAAGTAGTATTTGGAAGTTTTCCCCTCCTACACAAAGCAACTATGTCACCTTCTCTCCATCTTTCCCACTCTCTCCCCCTACATTGCCAGGTGCTGTCAGGACATAATAAATAACTTTGGGCAGACTATTAAAAAAAAACAACCCACAAAAGAGCCCTGAGTTATTGGAACAGTCACTTCCTGCTGTGCTCCAGAAAAGGGTGGGAGTGCCTGAACTTTCCAAAAAATGACGTGTAAGGCCCATTTATTACCTGTCCCATCACGGCAATGTATCATATTTAATGTCTGGCTAAATTAGGCCATGTTTTTATTAACGGTTTATTTGTAATGAAAAGGAAAGGGAGGTAAGAGGGGTTTTGAGGATCCCAGTACTGAAGAACTGCATTGCTAGATGTGATTTACCATATTTGTTCCAGAATGGAGCCAATACAGGAAACTATTCCCCGCACCTGCCCCTCCTCCCCAAACCCTTTTTGTAAGAAATATATAAATATTCCCCTGCAGATATTTAGCAATGATTTTGCAGTAAACCAACCTACGTGCTGAGACCTGCACAGTTACATCTATGAATTTATAATTCAGATCATATATTTAACATAATCCAATAGATAAAAAATGAAAAGGGCAAAAAAAAGAAGCATTCAAATAGGAGTTTTACAGAGATCCTGTCCATGGACCCCTAACACTGTTTGGTGGGCATAATTCTCAAAATGCTATAGTCAATATATTAAAAATGAGAGGAAATGTTCACACCATTTACGCCACTGAAGATTTATTTTCCAGCACTCAGCTACATTCCCAGGCCTTTTCCATAGTTAATAAGCACAAATTGGAAAGAACACCTTACTTAAGAGATGTTCGACAAAAAGGCCGGTACACAGGATAGCATGAGTGGAGGGTATGGTTTCAGAAGCAGAGCATGCTAAAGGGTTTATTTGGTTAGTTGATATCAAAAGCAGGGCATTTACACATGGTCATCCATGCATGCCATTTTGATTAAATAAAGTTGCTTTTCTTTTGCAGTTGACACAGAACTAAGGGAGGGGAGGGGGGATTTTTAAATGCACAAGTGGGAATTAAGTGCCCAATATCTATTATCTTTCAATGAGATTTGGGTGCCTTTATTGCCCTTTGTGCCTCTGAAAATCTCACACCAGATTTAGGGAATTGCCAGGAGACAACTGTCCAGCCAATAAAACATTATATATACACCTGTCAACCTGAAATCTAGCCAATGAGTTAAAAAGTAATTCCAGGTCGTACACCAGCTCCTTCCCTTCCACTGCCAGTTTATGTACTTTTATAATCACAATTTCTCATTCATTTTGTAACTTTTCCTATCCCCTATCCCTGTTTTAATGACCCAGGAGAAAGATACTGACTGTGTTTCAGTTTCCCTCTATACAGTACTGTGAAACAAACAGAATAAACTAGAAAGATAATTTCCTATCTAATCTTTCAGTTAATGATCATAAGTATTACTTGTAACAGCAGTAACATTTTTCAGACAGAAATGTTATTTACATACACAATTACCGAATACACTGTTTCCCAAGGATTTTAGGAACTGGGATGGAGATGTGTCATGTTATCTCTACATATGCCTCACGAAGAAATCTGGATATTTCAAATACATTGTAAAGTCGCCAATTGTGGTTCTCACCTATGGTTTAGTTAATGGTCTGTGGGGTGGAGAAGGAGGAGCTACTGGAAAATATTACTTTAGGGAAATGGAGATGAAGAGTTCCCAACAGACTTGATCCAAAGCCCAAATAAAACCGATGTAAAGACTCCCACTGGCTTCAGTCCCTATCTGAAGGTCTTCTAAGCTGCTTGTCACCAGGGTATCTCAACATGCTTTACTAAGGACATAAATATCATTATTGTTGTTTTAAAGAGAAGGAAGTTGAGAAACTGAATTATTTGCCGCAAATCACAAAGCAAATTAGTGGTAGAATTTCGGTAGGAGTAGAATCCAGGTCTCCTGACTCCCAGCACTATCCCTATCAACTGAATCCCGACACAAATACAGCAGGCTAGCTGATGGAAAAGCTGGACTGAAGATCTTAGACGGTTTTAAAATGACTGATATCAACCAGCTTCTAAAGGATTTAAGTCCAATAATTAAAAATACATTGTTAAGCACCCTTCAGGAATAGAAAGGCACAAGATTTGCAGAGAGAGGTTTGGGGCTATTACATATAAACACAAACAACCATGCTGCAATGTGTAATCATGTCAGAAGCCACAAGAAGCCCACATTTCTTGCTCTCTGCAGTGAATCCATGACTGATTTGCTTTGATGAATCACACAAGACAGTACCAGGAGAGAAAAGAGCACAGCCAGGCTCCATAACAGGGAGCGCTCTCTTCATCAGCAATGCTCACAGCCCCATCTACAGGCCATTGGATGAACTGCTACACCACTGACCACACAGTGCCTTCACACTTTAGATAAGAAATGGAACTTCTGAAACTGGCAAAAATCACCTAAGTTTCACTCTACTACTACTAGCAGGACTGCAAAGCAGCATGGGCAGAAGCATCAGAAGTACTGGTGTGACATTCCTATGCAGGTTTTTCCCCTAGGATGATTTAAAAATTGCTGGGGAGAAAAAAAGAGATTCCTATAATTACATGTAGGGCTAAGATTTTGTCATGGTTATTTTTAGTAAAAGTCACAGACAAGTCACAGGCAATAAACCATAATTCACGGAAGTCGTGACCTGTCTGTGATTTTTGCTGCTGTGGCTCTATGGTTCCCCTCACCACTGTGGTGGCTGGGAGCTGTGAGGTTCCTCTTCTCCCTGTGGCAGCTGGAAGCTGCAGGGCCCATGGCGGCTGGAAATTGCAGGGAGCCAAATTTCCCAAAGAGAAAATGGGACCCCCCCTCCCCCGCCACTTGTCTGAGGTGTTCCCCTTCCCTTCCCCCTGTGCAAGGCTGTCACCCATCACTGGAACCCCAAGGAGGTCCCCCTCAGTAGTCTGTCACCTGTCACTGGAACCCTGCCAGGGCCCGCTGGCTTCCAGCTCCAGAGTGCCTCAGCCCCTGGGGCTGAAGCAGAGAATGTCATGGAGGTCTCTGGAAGTCACAGATTCTGTGACATAAACCAAACCATAATTATATGTGAACTGAAACTTCTGATATAAACTAGCCAATCTTTCACACAGATATTCCAAGTCAGGCCTTGCAAGGCATGTCAGTTTCTCAGTCTTTCCATGAGATTTGTTAATAAAGCACAGAAGCAGTTACACAGCAAGGAAAGAGGCAGCGCCTGAAGAGTTAATCAAATTGCACTTACCCCAAACTGCTGATTTTTGTAGGACACCAGCAGCTCTCTGACTTTCTCTAGAAATAAATACAATTACATGGTTTAAACAACAGGTAATGAGGAGCTAATATAATTCCCATTTCACACAGAGAAATGGAACCTTCCTATCTTTAAGGAACTAGTGAGCTATTCTCTCCAAAATGACCCCCCTTGGGCAAGCAATTTACATACTGTTCAATGCTTACTCAAGGCCTAAACAGTGAAATGCAGAGATTATATAAATCCATACCTGGCAATTCTTTGATTATACTAGATTAGCAGTTCTCAGTCTCTTCAGTTCAATACAGGAATTGCAATACCGGATCAGACCAGTGGTCCACCTAGTCCACTATTTTGTTTCCAACAGTGACCACTTCTGGATGCTACAGAGGAAGGTGCAAGAAACCCTGTCATAAACAACTACGAAATAACCTGCCCATAGGAAGAGATGTCTTCTATACCTGACAGTTAGTAGTTATCTTGTGCCTTGAAGCATGAGGGTTTCTAGCCCTTATAATTTTGTTTTAAGTCCTACGTAAGACAACTGCGGACCTCAAACATACAATCCTTTTTGCATTGCTACTAAACTCCTGACATCGAGGATATATTGTGGCAACAAATTCCACAGGCCAATTATGTAAGTCAAAAAGTATTTCTTTTCATCAGTTTTAAATGTTTGTCTACTTCTGGACCTCTTCTGTTTCTACTGCATCTCAGAGAGAAGATGACCAGAAATGAAGATAGTGTTCTGGCTGAAGATGTAACAGTTCTTCCTGCATTTGTTATCACTGAGTTTTATCTGCCATTGGGCTGCCCAATCACCTGGCTTTGATTAGGTCTTCTTGGAATTCTTCAAAGTATTTTCTAGTTTTAACTATCTTAAACAATTTAATCATATTAGGACATGTCTACACTAAAAACGTGAGTCAGCCTGCTAGGTCAACTTTCAACCACATGTAGCTTCCTGCTGGGAACCCAGCAGCTGCCCTGAGCCTGGGAGGGTGGGGGACGGACGAGCAGGGTAGCCAGGCCCCCAGCAGCAGGGAGCTTCCTTGCAGCACCAGGGCTCCCCACAGGGAGCGGGAAGCCTCCAGTAGAAGCCTGGCTGGCAGTAGGGAGCCGGGCGGGCACAGCCCGGCTTAGAGCAGGGAGCCCAGGCAGCAGCTGGGCTGGGAGCAGAGAGCCAGGGGGCAGCCAGGTTCCAAGTGGGGAGCAGGTGGGCACATGGAGCCATGAAATTGACAACGACAGCCAATAGCCCATGTAAGTTATGCAGTGTCTACATGGACACTGCATCACCCTAACTACACAGACATAAGCCCTAGGCCTCTCGTGGAGGTGAAGTTATGATGTTGGTATAGTGGAGCACTTACATAAACAGAAGCAAGGCTGTAGTGTGTACACTGACATAATTAGGTTGACATAAGCTGCCTTACGTCGACCTAACTCTGTAGTGTAGACGAAGCCTGAGTCTCAAAGCATAGGATGTTGGCACCTTCAGCCAATACCCTCTGTCTCCTGGTCACTTTACACAAACAAAACCACCAAGTAATGTAGACTAGGTTCACAACTGAGAGGCAGGGTCTGAAAGCAGACCAACTGATAAAAAAAAAAAAATCAAAGGCGAGAAGGGACCATTATGTTCATTTAGTCTGACCTCCCATATTAACACAAGTCATAGAATTTCACCCAGTAATTCCTGAATCAAGCCCCTAACTTCTGGTTGAGAGAGCATCTGTCTGAAGCTCTATTAGATTGTGACCCCTAGATTCAATTTCATGCAGAGATCGATATATTGATAAACCCTGCACCCAACATTCTTCCTCCTAATCTAGTTTTTTCAGGAGGCATTAGAATGATTCTGCTGTGAGAACTGCTTCTACCTTTTCAGCTACTATTCACTACTCAACACTTCCCATAACTATAATACTGTTCAATTACACAAAACTGCTACTGATCCAGATCTCTTTTCAGAAGGCAGAAGAGCTGATTCAATAGAACATAACATAAGAATGGCCATACCGGGTCAGACCAAAGGTCCATCTAGCTCAGTATCCTGTCTACAGACAGTGGCCAATGCCAGGTGCCCCTGAGGGAGTGAACCTAACAGGCAATGATCAAGTGATCTCTCTCCTGCCATCCATCTCCATCCTCTGACGAACAGAGGCTAGGGACACCATTCTTACCCATCCTGGCTAATAGCCATTTATGGACTTAGCCACCATGAATTTATCCAGTCCCCTTTTAAACATTGTTATAGTCCTAGCCTTCACAACCTCCTCAGGTAAGGAGTTCCACAAGTTGACTGTGCGCTGCGTGAAGAAGAACTTCCTTTTATTTGTTTTAAACCTGCTGCCTATTAATTTCATTTGGTGACCCCTAGTTCTTGTATTATGGGAGTAAGTAAATAACTTTTCCTTAGAAGGAGCTAGACCAGGCTGAACAGCATGTGTCTGCAGATAAGCAGGAAAATGCAGAAGAGAGATAAGACTATAGCTGAAATTGACTAAAAATTCCTTCTTTAGAGAGGTGACTTGGCCAGCTGGGAGGCTCAGGCTAACACTCGACTTAAGCCAACAGTTAGACAGACACAGGACTAGAAAAAAAGAATTAGAGTGACAGACAACTAAGGTGCATCTGATCTGCTGGTGTCCTCTCTCTTTGAAGGTTTCTCCTGCTACTAAGAGGATTGATGACATATACCTGGGGCCTGATTTTTTTTAATTTAATTTTTTTTTTTAAATAGAATGGACTCCTATTTTGCACTCAGTTTTATGGGGGCCAACTGACATCACTTAGAAGATTATCTGATCATGCCCATTCAATAGAAAGACACTGCAGAGACCCCTAGACTAAATAGGTGATCTAGGCTTTTCAGAAGTGTAGTGGGGAGAATGGCATTAGAGTGGAATTTGGAATTAACCCTTAGATTTACAGTCAGGGGTTGAAACCTGGTTTGATTCCAACCTAGATTCCAACCTAATACATATTATCCTTATGGTACTGGGGTTTCCACTGCTAAGAACAGTGATTGTGCTGAAATCCAGACAGCTGGTATGAAAAAAGTCAGACCCACCAAGAACCATCAAAGCCCCAAACAGCAATTGTACCACCTGTGCTAAGGGAGTGTAACAGGATGGCCCTACCCCTTTAAGGTCCAGGAGGCCCGGGCTGCCAGCCCTGTTTAATTAGCCCCGCCCTCCCACACCTGAGCTGGGTGTAAGACTTAAAAGGAAGAAGCCCAGCAGTTATGGGCTGATTGTAGAGAACAGCAGAGTCACAGAAGTGGAGCCAATGCCTGTGGTGAGTCCCTAGAACAGGGGCCAGGCTTCAGGGAGATAGAGAAATGGGGAGCTAAAAAGAAACCTAAGAGGGACAAGAGGTTCAAGATGGGGGGGGAGAGTGCAAGGTTCTTTGCAGCATTTAATTTAGTGTGTAATTTTGGATTTCTACTGAAGAACCCAAAGAGAAGCCCTGAAACTTGCTATTTTGTGAAAGAAGAATGACTATTAAATTCTGTTTGATTTGGAAGGACTTTGTCCTGGCCCAGAGCTAAGCTGAGCAAAAGGACTTTGAAGAAGTATGTGGGAGATGCCAGTTTGGGGCCTAACCACTTACAGCTGGACTTCAATATCCCAGAAGGGCAATAAACTTTTAAGTGACCTGGCTGGAGGATTAGGTCATGGAGGACCCAGACAGAGACAGGCCATCACAGGACCAATTAAGTGACTAAGGGGAAAGCTCAGCAACCTCACATCTCATCACAAGGAGGTGCCAGTTGGTGAGTAACTTCTGTGCATGGGATGCTTGCTCTGGGGGTGGAAGCCTATAACAGGGAGTATATCCATCAAGTGGCAGTAGCAGCAGTGCTTGTATGTTCTTTAGGCTCCCAGCTACTAGAAGAAGACAGTGATCCAACTCAGATACTCGTCACTGTTTCCCAGACACCCACCATGAAGCTCCTTGTGTTTCTGATAGCCTGGTGGTTGTGGGTTCTGAGCCTCCTCTGAGTCACTGTCCACCTCTGTCTCGGTTGCTGCTGTCTCCACCTCCTCATTCTGCTCTTCTTCACATTCTCTAGCCAGACTATTACCCAGCTGACGGCTCCAGTATGTCCGTCGTAGCCACTCCAGCACCACATCACAACCTGAAGGCAAACACAGCAACACACACATTTGTTCCCTCTTTATGCCAGAGAAATTCACTATTTATTAGAATAGAGCAGGCACTTGCTTAATCTGCACTAGTGACTAAGATCTTTTGAGAGCTACTGAATTCAGAGATGAAATAATACAAATGCTATGGATAATGTGACCTGCTGCTAAGAAAGGAAGTGTCTTCTGACTGGACAGCCAAGACACAGACAGCCCTGGGGTTTGTCAGCTGTCACCTTGTTAGATTCTAAACCCAGATGATTTCAGTCCAAGTATTGGAAGTTTTGAAAACTGATCAGAGTCTTGTACTGTGCCCATCACTGTAGTATTCAAGCACCTAATTATAGTGTTTGTTACCTATGCAAAGACTATAAACATACAATTTGCCTGACAACCTTTTTTTCTAGTCACTATCTCACTGCTATAACCACCTGGAAGAATTCAGCATCTACTCCAGCTTAGACCTGTGGTTCTCAACCTTTTTGGGCTCAAGATCCATTTGTCAGTGTTTATCACCTGTTGTGACCCAGTAAATAATCTGGGAGTAGAGGCCCTGGGGTGGTTTTAGTCAGGCCCTGCCCTCCTGGAGGGGTGTGTCCTGTCCAGCATTCACTCCACAGTGTCAGCTCCTGTGCTGTGGGGCTGGCTGGGCTTGGCTCTCCGCTCTAGGCTTTGCAACCTCAGGGGTTGCAGCACTGCTCAGGTTTGGCCCCATCCCCCTGACTGGTCCAAATTTGTGAGAGTGGAGTTGTGACCTGTCTCATGGGGCTGCAGTGCCACTCACTCAAATGTGGTCTACCTGGACTGCTGTCGTCATGATGGCTGGGCCAGACCCGAGTGGTGCTAGGACCCCCAGAGGTTACAGGGCCTGGAGCAGGGAGGTGAGCCCAGCCAGCCTGTGGGACAGGAGCTGCCACCTGACCTTTAGAAACATTCTGGTGACCCAATTTAGGGTCAAAGGTTAAGAAACCCTGGATTGGATAATTTGTCTTCTAGCAAAAATCCCTTTCTATCTAGCACCTCAATAATTAAACCAAAGTTTGCAGACTTGGATACATACACTTTGACACTCAGGCTGCTTATGCAGAAGTGCTGAAACTCCAACTTCAGTGAGACTGATAGTGGGTGCTGCCAATTCTAAGCACCTCTGAAATCAGAGCTCTTAATCTAAGTCCCTCTATGTAGATTTAAGTGCTAGAATTTGAATACAAGTCCAACAATCTTGTTTTTAAATCTATTAATTTCTGCTTTACAGGAGTAATCCCAGCATCCTTGCCCCACTCCATCAGTAAGGAATGGCAGACAGAAGGGGTTCAGGGGCACTTGCAACATGATACCCAGTTTTCAGTTACCATAAAATGGTGCCAGCTACATTTAAAAAAAAAAAAAGGAATTTGTCATTCCTTCCCTTAAAAGCAATGGATCCGTAGTCCTTTCCCTCCCTTCCTCCACATCCCTTTCAGTTGGCTTGCGAGGCTTTTCAGTTTGATTCTTATCTTGAGTTTTAGATTCCCCCTTTCTCTTCTCCCAAAACAGGACGCTTTGGAGGGAAAGGGCCTGCCTCCTTCATTCCCTCAGTCTCTTGACCTCTTTCCCCCTTCTGTGATCCTTTCACCCACACCGCTCTGCTGTCCCCAGCCTAAGGCCTCATTTCCCCTTTAGCCAGGTAACCCTCTGTAGCATCCCACTTCCCAGATTCTCCTCCTCCCCCCACCCCAGTGACAGCCCCCCTCCAGTCACAGGCATGCCTGTCACACTCATCTGGCAAGGCCCTCCTTGCCAAGCCCTCTGGGGCTGCTGCCACATCTGTCTCTACATTGACCTCTCCTGTGAGTTTACGGATCTGCTCTCTGCTACCATGGTAGGGTGACCAGATGAGAGGGAGAAAATATTGGGACACATGGGGGAGCAGGGTGTCCACCAGTGGAGTGCAAAAAAAAAGGCAAGTGCTGCTGGCAGAGTGAAATATCGGGATGTCTGGTCACCCTATACCATGGAGACTGCAAACCCATGTCCAACAGCACCACTTAGTGGAATACTGAGAACAGCACCTGGCAACAGCAGCAGAAATACAACAACCAGCAGCTCCCAGAAACATAAAAGCTCCTTAGGTACAGACTGCACTTCTCACCTTTTCGGCAGGCAACTAGCTGAGGCAGTTTCCCATGGGTCAGATCATGGCGAAGGTTCACAATCCAAATTGGGATGTTCATCTTAGAAAGAATCACAAAATTACTATACAAGGCATTACATTTAATTACAGCCAGACATGCAGGCAAACAGCCACCCAGACAAGACAGAACTCAGAGGAGAGTGTAAAAATTCCTCACAGCCAGTGACATTCTCCTATGCAATTCTGGCTGCCTAGAACAGCCTTCCTGCATCTGTGCCTCATCCACTCTTCAGTTCATTACAAGCCTCAGCTGAAGGTACCGTCCCCCGTACCTTCACCTCACCATTTCTCTCCCTCTGCTACTTTTCTTGTGACTTTAAAGTGACACAACCATTCTAAATCTAGTCAGTTAGATGTAACTTCAGATCATACACCAGCCCCAAGTACCAGTTTGTTTTCATACTCAATTACAAAATACATGTAAGTATTTTTCCTCTCCAACACTTTGTTAGAGACCAAGCCCAGCAACAGGGGATGGTCACTGACCAAGAGAAAAACAGTAAAAACTGACTGCACAAAATACACTGCAAGCAATTCTCCCCTCCCTCATCTTTCCATTCTCAGGATTGAATGTTACATGCAACAAAGTAGGTAACACTTTTCAGACAGAGGTGTGATTTACACCAGGGTCCCTTTAATTACACAAGTTAATCCTGTGAAATCTTTTGAGTCAATTTGTTTTAAAGACATTACAACATATTATATTCAACTCTGACTTCCCTTAAGAATAAGATCTGAGGGGGCAGAGAGTTGAGTATTTTGATGCTTGTTTGGGTAAAGGAGACATTTTATTCTGTCCCTGAAAATTAAAGTGGTACAGAACCATGAAAAAGACGGTTACTCACCGTAGTAACTGTTGTTCTTCGAGATGTGTTGCTCCTATCCATTCCAGTTAGGTGTGCGCGCCGCGCGTGCACGGCATCTCGGAACTTTTTTACCCTAGCAACTCCGGCCCCTGGAGTGGCGCCGCTATGGCGCGTGTTATATACCCCAGCCGGCCCGTCCGCTCCTCAGTTCCTTCTTGCCGGCTACTCCGACAGTGGGGAAGGAGGGCGGGTCTGGAATGGATAGGAGCAACACATCTCGAAGAACAACAGTTACTACGGTGAGTAACCGTCTTTTCTTCTTCGAGTGATTGCTCCTATGCATTCCAGTTAGGTGAATCCCAAGCCTTACCTAGGCGGTGGGGTCGGAGTGAGACGTGGTGGAGTGTAGTACCGCGGAGCCGAAGGCTGCGTCGTCTCGAGACTGTTGCACCAACGCATAGTGGGAGGCAAAGGTGTGGACCGAAGACCAGGTGGCCGCTCGACAGATGTCCTGGATTGGAACATTGGCCAGGAAGGCGGCCGACGAGGCAAGCGCCCTCGTCGAGTGTGCAGTGAGGCGGCATGGCGGCTCGCGAGCAAGCTCGTAGCAGGTCCGGATACACGCAGTGACCCAGGAGGAAATCCGCTGGGAGGATATCAGCTCGCCTTTCATGCGGTCAGCAACCGCTACGAACAGCTGGGGCGAACGCCGGAAGGGCTTAGTCCGCTTGATGTAGAAAGCGAGCGCCCTGCGGACGTCGAGGGTATGCAGCTGTTGCTCCCGAGGAGAGGCATGCGGCTTCGGGAAGAACACCGGGAGGAAGATCTCCTGGTTGAGATGGAAGGCTGACACTACCTTCGGGAGGAAGGCCGGATGAGGGCGAAGCTGCACCTTGTCCCCATGGAAGACGGTGTATGGCGGACTAACCGTCAGAGCGCGGAGCTCAGAAACTCGTCTCGCTGATGTAATGGCGACGAGGAAGGCCGTCTTCCAGGAGAGATAGAGCAGGGAGCACGTGGCTAAGGGCTCGAACGGAGGACCCATCAGCTTGGCCAGCACGAGGTTCAAATCCCAGGTCGGAGCAGGATGCCGCACCGGCGGGTACAAGCGGTCCAGGCCTTTGAGGAAGCGGGAAACTATCTGGTTGGAGAAGATGGACCGACCTTCCACGGATGGATGAAAGGCGGACACTGCTGCCAGGTGAACTCTCAAGGAGGAGACCGCAAGACCTTGCTCCTTAAGGTACCAAAGGTAATCAAGGATGGTAGGGACCGGGACTACGAATGGATTGAGACCTCGTTGATCACACCAGAGTGCGAATCTCTTCCATTTCGCGAGGTAAGTGGAGCGAGTGGAAGGCTTTCTGCTCTCGAGCAGGACTTGCTGAACTGCCACGGAACAGCCCCTCTCTGCGTGGGTCAACCACTCAGGTACCAAGCTGTAAGATGGAGGGACTGCAGGTTCGGATGGCGGAGTCTGCCGAAGTCCTGGGTGATGAGGTCCGGCCATAACGGAAGGGGGATGGGATCCCGAACGGAGAGCTCGAGCAGCAGGGTGTACCAGTGCTGCCTCGGCCAGGCCAGAGCTACGAGTATGACGTGGGCTCTGTCCCTCCGAAGCTTCAGTACCACTCGGTGTACTAGCGGGAACGGAGGGAAGGCGTAGAGGAGGCGATCCGTCCAGGGGTAAAGGAAGGCGTCCGTCAGGGAGCCCGGCGAGCGACCCTGGTAAGAGCAAAACAGGTGGCACTTCCTGTTCCCCCTGGAGGTGAATAGGTCTATTTGGGGAAACCCCCACCTCCGGAAGATTGTGTGGGCGACATCTGGACGGAGGGACCACTCGTGGGAGAGGAATGACCTGCTGAGATGGTCGGCCAGCGTGTTCTGCACTCCCGGAAGAAAAGACGCTTCTAGGTGAATGGAGTGGGTCACGCAGAAGTCCCACAGGAGCAACGCTTCCTTGCAGAGGAGGGAGGAACGTGCTCCGCCCTGCTTGTTCATGTAGAACATTGCTGTGGTGTTGTCCGTGAACACTGTCACACAACGGCGTTGCAGGTGGGTGCAGAAGGTGCGACAGGCCAGGCGGATCGCTCGCGGACATTGATGTGCAGGGCGAGCTCCTGGGGCGACCACAGGCCTTGGGTGTGAAGATCGCCCAGGTGAGCTCCCCAACCGAGCGCCGAAGCATCCGTGGTCAGAGTGGCCGACGGGCGAGGAGGGTGGAATGGGACTCCGGCACACACGACCTCCAGGTCGAGCCACCAGCTGAGGGACTCGAGAGTCGGCCTGGTGACCGTGACCACCATGTCGATGAGGTCTCGATGCGGCCGGTACACCGACGCAAGCCAAGACTGGAACGGGCGGAGGTGGAGCCGCGCGTACGCGGTGACATACGTGCATGAAGCCATGTGGCCCAGGAGGCGGAGGCAGGAGCGCACCGTCGTGGTCGGAAAGGTGATGAGGTCCCGGATGATGGAGACCATCGTCTCGTGTCGAGCGCGAGGGAGACAGGCCCTGGCCACCGTGGAGTCGAGGACCGCTCCGATGAACTACACTCGCTGTGATGGAATCAAAGTGGACTTCTCGGCGTTGATGAGAAGACCGAGCCGCTGAAAGAGGGACAGGATTTCTGTCATCTGGCCCATCACGAGCTGTCGAGACTGCCCTCGAACCAGCCAGTCGTCGAGATACGGGTAGACGTGTATCTGACGACGTCGGAGGGCTGCGGCAACTACCGCCATGCATTTGGTAAATACCCTCGGTGCGGTGGAGAGTCCGAACGGCAACACGGCGAACTGGTAGTGGGTGTTGTTGACCACAAACCGGAGATAACGACGATGGGGAGGATAGATCGCGACATGGAAGTAGGCGTCCTTCATGTCGAGGGCGGCAAACCAGTCTCCTGGATCCAGAGAGGGAATGATGGTCCCCAAGGTGACCATGTGAAACTTGGGCTTGAGCAGGTACTTGTTCAGCTCGCGAAGGTCCAGGATAGGACGTAGCTCCCCTTTCGCCTTGGGGATGAGAAAATAACGGGAGTAGAATCCCCTGCCCCGCCTGTCTTGAGGCACTGCTTCTATGGCACCCACGCTCAACAGAGTCTGAACCTCTTGGAAGAGGACTTGCTCGTGAGAGGGGTCCCCGAAGAGGGACAGGGAGGGTGGGTGGGAAGGTGGGGGCGAAACAAATTGCAGGCGGTATCCCGACTGGACCGTCTGAAGCACCCAGTTGTCTGTTGTTAATTGGGACCACGCCGAAAAGAAATGGGAAAGGCGGTTGTAAAATAACGGGGAAGGATCCGGTAGGGAGAGTGATGGGCCGTCCTCGAGCGTCCCATCAAAAGGCCTGCTTGGCCCCCTGAGGGACCTTGGAAGAGGCCTGGCCCTGGTTACGCCGGTTGCCAGAAGGGCGACGGCGATTTTGAGCCGGTCGCCGGCTATTGTATGGCCGATAGCGTTGCTGATAGAAGGGCTGGGAGGGTTGCTGCCGGAAGGACCTGTGCTGCATCGCCGGCGTATGCATTCCGAGAGTGCGGATGGCAATACGGCCGTCCTTCAGGGTCTGGATCCGAGAATCCGTCTTCTCGGAAAAGAGACCCTGTGTGTCAAAGGGCAGGTCCTGCAGAGTATATTGCACCTCCGGCGGCAGGGTGGAGGACTGCAGCCAGGCGATGCGCCGCATCGACACGCCGGAGGCTAAGGTCCGAGCTCCGGAGTCCGCAGCGTCGAGGGCGGCCGTGATGGAGGACCTAGATGATCTCCTGCCCTCCTCCAACAGCACCGCGAACTCCTGGCGGGAGGCTGATGGCAGGAGCTCTGTGAACTTCGCCATGGACGTCAATATGTCATAGACGTACCTGGCGAGGAGGACCATCTGGTTAGCAATGCGCATCTGCAAACCGCCTGCCGAGTAGACCTTGCGGCCTAGCAGGTCCATGCGCCGAGCGTCCTTGGACTTAGGCGCAGGGGCAGGTTGACCGTGCCTCTCGCGGTCGTTAACCGATTGCACAACCAGCGAGTCCGGGGTCGGGTGGGTATAAAGGTACTCATAGCCCATCGGGGGAACCGAGTATTTACGCTCAACCCCGCGGGCCGTGGGAGGAATGGATGCGGGTGTTTGCCAGAGCGTGGTGGCGTTCTTTTGGATTGTTCTGACAAAGGGCAACGCCACACGCACGGGAGCGTCCGCGCCCACCACATTGGTAATGGGGTCCTCGTCCTCCTGGACCTCCGCTACTGGGAGATCCATGGCCGTCGCCACCCGGCGAAGCAGGTCCTGGTGGGCCTTCAGGTCAATGGGCGGCGGGTCCTTGGCCGAAGCACCGGCCACTGTCTCGTCCGGGGAGGACGATGAGGACAAGCCCTGCACTACGGCCTCCGCCGCAGGGGCTGTTGACTGTGCCTCGGCTGGATCGTGCAGGGTGGAGGACTGGTGGTCCGGTGGAACGGAGGGCTCGCGTCGAGGAGAAGGAGCTGGCCAGCTAACCGTCGCCTCAGGGACCCTGCGCTTGGAGGCCAAGTCTCGCAGAGGAAATGGTACCCCCTGCGTTTCATGCTGGGCCCATGGAACCCAGAAGCCCCACCGTTGAGACCCCTGAGGATCGCCGTGTGGGGTCGGTGGCAGGTGCGCAGTGCTGTCCACGCCGGAGGCCACCGATGCTGGGCGGGATGGCCAAGGAGGTGCTGAGGCGCTGACAGATTGTCTCTCCACAGACGGTACCGAGGGATGGCGTGAGTACCTCCGGTACCGGGACGGTGACCGAGACCGCCGGCCACCGCGGTGCCGGGAGCTCGACCGGTGCCGGGAGCTCGACCGGGAGCGGGATCTGCGGTGCCGGGAGTGGCTGCGGGAGTCGCGATGTCGGGAACGGCGCCGGGACTGAGACCTCCGGTGGTGCCGACGCGATGGCGATCGGGACCTGGATCGGTGCCGGGAGTGCAACCGGTACCGAGATGACGAACGGTACCGGGACTCCGACCGGCGGCGGGATGGCGACCGGTACCGGGACGGCGAACGGTGCCGAGATCGAGAACGGCGAGAAGGCGACCTCCGTCGGGACCGGGAGCGTGACCGGGACCGGGAGTGTCGCTTGTGCCGGCATTCCGCGGAGGGCGGCCGGATCATCATCGCCGGCTTTCCGACGGACGCGACAGCCCGCACCGGCGGTGCCGGGGGCCGGAGGCTCGGTGCCTCTACAAGCTGTATCAGCTCACACGCCGCAGAGAATGTCTCTGGCGTCGACGGCAGTCGTGGCTCAACCGCGGACGGTGCCGGGGAGCGTGGCGGTGCCGGACTCGACGGCCCGGTGCCTGCTTGGCGCACGGCCACCGCGGGAGGCACAGATGGAGCACTTGTCATGGCTGAGTCCTGCGCGCGGGACTTAGCGATAGCCTTTGCCAGCCTGCGCTTCCTAGCAGGCGAAAGGGAGCGGTGCCGGGTCTTCTCAGTTCCTGACTGCGGCTGCGGTGCCGCGGTGCCGGAGCGGCTCGGAGCAGCCGGTGCGCTCTGCACCGATGAGGCTCTCAGTGCTGGCGCGGCTGGTGCCGGGGGCTGCAGCGACGCCTCCATAAGGAGCTGCTTTAGTCTATTGTCCCGCTCCTTACGCGTTCTCGGCTTGAAGGCGGAACAGATCTGGCACTTGTCTGTGCGATGACCCTCGCCAAGGCAACGAAGACAGGCGTCGTGCGGGTCCCGTATTGGCATAGGCCTCTGGCAGCTTGCGCAGGGCTTAAAGCCCGGTGCCTTGGGCATGAGCCCGCACCGGGGAAGGAAAGGGAGGGAAACCCCCCTAACCTTATCACTAAACCTAACTAACTGTAACTATAACTATAACCACTAACTATACGTACTATGATAACTATATACAAAAAACCTTTAGTGAGAGCTAGGGTAGTGGAGGACAGACAGCACTCCACAGTTCCAACTGGCCGTCACAGGCGGTAAGAAGGAACTGAGGAGCGGACGGGCCGGCTGGGGTATATAACACGCGCCATAGCGGCGCCACTCCAGGGGGCGCCAGCCGGCCCGCCGGAGTTGCTAGGGGAAAAAAGTTCCGAGAGGCTGTGCACGCGCGGCGCGCACACCTAACTGGAATGCATAGGAGCAATCACTCGAAGAAGAAGTTAAATATCAAACAGAGGTGGGCCCTGTGCGCAAGGCAGGGTAGTACCTACAGTGTAGTCTCAGAACTGACCAGACAAGCATTTAACTGACACTTTCATCCCTTCCCCTGGAAATTGTTCAATAATAGGAAGGACATCGCTACCACAGGAGTTCTCTTGCCATTCAGCTCAAGTTTCTTTTGCTTAGTTTGATCCCATTACTATAGCTGGATCCTGAGCTTTTGTATTCATGGTGAGGGGGAAGAAGATCCACTTCTCTCCTCTGAAGCTATCCAGTTCAAAAGGAGACCGAACACAGCCACACCAGTGTTGCACAGGGATTATGGCTGGATTAGCCATTGCCCTCCAGTGAAATTTCAACATTGGTCTTAAATTCAAAAGGATTTTATACTAGCCCGTATCTAGCCACAGCTCAATATCCAAGAGATGCAAGTACATATATTGGGGGGGGGGGGAAGGGGGAAGAAGAGGTGCTCTGTGTGTCAGGGAAATCTTTATATTCAGAGCTGTGTGTCGTTTTAGAAATAGGTTCTCCTTGCTCCCCAAACAATATTCATGAAAATAATTATATTTATTAATCCTAATCTAATTTAAATGCACACACAATCAATGTTTTAGACGTAAACTACTTTGAGTTATAACATTTAATTGCTCAGATTAGGATGGATTTTGATTTAAATTAAAGCATTTTAAATCACCACACACACAACCTTGCTTTAAATCATCTTTTAGTTTATTTTCCTAAAAAAAAAAAAAAATTGACTTTCAGTGGCTGGTAACCATGAAAACATTAATTTACAACTAAATATCTTTGGTACTCTTTTTTCCCCACCCCACTGAGGAGGCTATGTCCTTCCTCAAACGCTAAATCATTTTAGCTGGCAACAAGTAGCCAAATATTTTAACATACAACAGACAAACGTCACTGACAATTAGACATCATCATGTATGTTGTCTACATGCACGTGTAAAGCAGCAAAGAACTCTTATCAAAAGTACCTCTTTAGCTAGTCGTCTCAGGGGGATGTTGACAATTTTCTGCTTCCGCTCTGTGATTAGATTCACAAACCTGTGGGGAGGTTACAAGCAAGAGAATAGTATTTCAAAGATTAAAAATAGCTATCAGAAAACCTGACACTCATGGGGAGAGTTAACCCCCACATTCAACTGGGCTATTGCTGTCAGGGAGCTACACAATGGAATTGCTCAACAGTATACTGCACTCCCCCAGAGTCTATCCTTTTCCAACCCTGCAAAGACCTTTTAGTCTTACCTTACAAGAGCCAGACCATATGAAAGGACCAGTTCATGAGATCTCAGGTTGCCAGATGTATCCAGGATTTTACAGCGAATCAGATCTGCAGTGCAATCCACAGCTAAAGGCATTCTGTGCCCATACCTAGAGATAGGGAAAGCATGACAAACATTTTATACCATTCCCATTAAAAAGAGGGAAATTGCAAGAAGTCAGTTGCCTTGAGGTCTTCCTGCTGGATACATAGCCTAGTTCTTGTAAAATATCAGTTCACAGCACAAAATCACTGAACATTCTGCTTATGAGCAGAATAAAAGATCCAAGGGCTGGACGGAGCTGCAGTGACCCTGAGGGGTCGGACGAGTCATGGCTCTCAGCACCCCCGGACAGGGCCGCCAGGGCAAGGCGCTCTCGGCCAGAGCTGGACAGCCGCGGCTACGGCCCGGCCCCGCCTGACAGGCTCCCTGGGGCACTCTGGAGCCAGCCCCTCCCCCCGCGCCCCCTCACCTGCTCCGCCAGCCCGACACCCGGTCCAGCGCGTCCCGCTGCAGCCGGCAGTCCCCGCAGTACAGCCCCACCATCACCTGGTCCCACTCGGCCTTGCTCCTCCAGGCCACCACGCTCCGCCGCGGCGGGCGCTTCCCGCGGGCCCGTCCCCCCGGCTCCGCGCGAGCCCCGCTCCCCGCCATGTCGCGCGCCCGGAACCCACCGCAGCCAGCCAGCCCGCCTTTCCGCGGGGCCGCGGCCCGGGCCAATCAAAGCGGAGATGGCCGTGGGCTTCCGCCCTCTTCCATTGGCTCCTCCACCGAGCACGTGGCTGAGGGCGGGTCCTAGCTGTGGGGTGAGGGTGCGGGCGCGTGCGTGTTGCGCTGCAGCCGGCTGCACAGCGTCTCCTAGCAACCTAGCAGGTAAGCGCCCGACTGGCCCCGCCCCCAGCATCCACTTGTGCTGGGGCGCCGAGGCGACACGGACTCCACCCCGCTCGTGTCCTTCTCAACCCCCTCGCTACCGCCCCAACCGGCCTTCCCCCGCGAGTTTTGAACCAGCGGCCAGGAGCTCCTTTTCCCACCCCCTGCTCAACGGCCAGAAGCTCCTGTTGGTGTCACTAGGCCTAAGTAAACCAAAGTTGTGACTGCAGGCCTGAGTGAACCAGAGGTCTTCCATGCTGTGAACTTTAACCAGCCTAAGATGCTAACAGACAGCAAGCAAAATGTGTAACTGTCAGCTGTCTCAGCTTGCAGATGCAGGAGTTTGAAACAGCAAAAGCGGCGGGGAGGAGGGGGAGAGGGGGGAGAAAAGTCTACATGTGCCTGGGCCGACAAGGCCAAAGATAAGCATGCGAATGGGAACTTTTCTAACACGCTGAGATGTAATGTTTAAAGTAACTGCTGTTGGGAAGGGAGGGGTGAGGGGGAAAACCGAACAAAAGGCTTACACAAACAAGGGGGTATAAATGCTGGGACCCCGCCTGCGCGCGGGTGTGCAGGATTTGAGAATGCTTTTTCTCCCTGGCACCTTATTTGGGCTCAAATAAACCTGGTTATGCTTCTCCACCCTGGTGTGTCAATTAGTGCTACGCACACCGGGCAACGAACCCTGCTGTTGCTCCGCCTCAGGCTCTTTGAGCCGGCAACACTCCTTTTCCCCTCACTGGCTGGGGAGCGATTCCCCCCCCCCCCCATCTCCCCTTATTAGCAGGGAGCATCCCGGTCTGACCCCCGCCCCCTTCCCCAGGGCGGCTGTCTGGTGTTTCCTTGGTCCCTCCAGCTACCCAGCCTGCTTCCTGCCCCAGTCTGTTATACCAACTCCCAAAGGGGCATCCCACTGCTAGCTGGAGCATAAGTAAAATAGCTTCGTTTCCTGGCTCCAAGCCCAAAAGTACTCACGCACTCACCCTGTTTTGCTGGCCAGATCCCAGCCCAGATCCATTCCTCTGCCCCCATTTCTGCTACTTGGCTCAGTTGGGGGTGTGACACATTGGCAGGGGGAATGGTGGTGCTAGGCGGCTTGGGCCAGCATAGCTCGGGCAAGTGGCAACACCAGGCAGCTTGAGCCCGCTTTGTGCATCCCGTTTTCAGTTTAGAGAAATATGGTCACCCCAACTCTTTGGATTTCAGAGGGGTGTCACAGTATATCAACTTTCTTGAAATAAATTTTAAGCTGGGTTTACACAGAGCCTCAGGAGCTTGTGTTGACTCCAAGGCCTCCCTTTATTCCACGTCTAGCAAAGTGGTAGGTCAGCATGGCTTGTTGAAAGTAAACTACTTTACAACAGAATGAAAATCACATTTCTCTTTTCTTGTTCTGTTTCTTTTGCAGGGTAGTTGCACCTTCAACTAAGTACAATTAGCTCATGTGAAAGTGAAAATATTTTGCCTTGACAGAGGTTTAGATGTACTTAATATCAGGTTAGACAATTCATCACATCTTTTAAATCCTAGTCTAGACAAAACCTAAAAATCAGACATGACTCAAGGTGGGTGAGGTAATATGTTTTATTGAACCAACTTCTGTTGGTGAGAGACAAGCTTTTGAGTTACACCAAGTTCGAAAGCTTGGTCTCTCTCACCAACAGAAGTTGGTCCAATAAAACATATTACTTCACCCACCTTCTCTTTCTAATATCCTGGGACCGACACATCTACAGTTACACTGCATACAAGTGAAGGTGACATACACAGAAGGAACCAAGGCTACTGAGAGAAAATCAGGCAATTTCTCAATACAAACTAAGAAAACTATACAAGCTAGAACAATACAAACGTTTAATACACAACTTTATTCACACACAAAATATGAGAGGGCAGGATTCATGGGTTCCGTTGCCAACTTTGCCATCACACTGCATGAGTTTATGCAAGTCATTTAGCGCTTGCCTACACATGGAGCTATTCTAGAATAGCTATTCTGAATAACTCCATATGTGGACACTCTTATCTTATTCCAGACTGAGTATCTGCTCATAGAGTTATTCAATAACAGCTATTGCACTTTAAATTCAAACCCTTCCTTATTCAAATTAGCTTTCAGGTGTAGACCAGCCCTTAATTTCAGTGCTTCACTTTGCCTGTCTATAAAAAGAGGATAATAGTTACTTGCCCAACAGTGGTGCTGTCAGGATTCATGAACTACTTTGTGACTCCCCAGGTAAAATATGATATATTCTGTAAATTTCAAGTATTGGTCTTTTGTCCACACCCTCCCACAAAAAAAAATCCTAAATATTTTGGACAAATCTCTTAATGTTGTTAATTTTACTAGCCTGTGTGTCTTGTAAAAGAAAACAATCCCTACTTTCCCTATCTGTAAAATGCAGATAAGAACACAAATGCTAGGTCGACCCTACAAGCTAGGGCATAATTCCTTTACTCGTATACATGTACTTGTGGTAGCTCAATAAGCACTAGTGCAAGAATAACTAGTATTGTAGCCATGGTACCACAGGCGGCAGCAGTAATGGAGGCATGTCTGAGCCATGCCAAGAACACGCAACCACCCTCAAGTTTCACGTGGATTTATACTCAGTGCTACTCAGGCTACTGCAGCTGCTCCTGTGGCAGGGGCTGACTACTGCTACTCCAGCCTAGCGGTGGGGCTGGGTACCAATCAGCTGTTTGGCAATCCCCAGAGCACCAGCCAGTTGTTCCCGTGGCCAGTCCTGGGACCGCCGAACCGCTGATCAGCAGCCAGTTCCAGGGCTGCAGATCAGCTGATGCCAGGGCCACCAAACAGCTGATCAACAGCCAGCCCCGTGGCCGCGGATCAGCTGACCCGTGGCCGCGGATCAGCTGACCCGTGGCCGCGGATCCAACAGCCCTGGGGTTGGCCGCTGCTCCAGCTCTGCCCCAGAAGTAGTCCTGGAAAGTCCCGGAATCTGTGACCTCTCTGACTTCCATGACAGAATAGTAGCCTTAGTCATTATCAATTTTCCTGTTTTCTGACTTTCCAAGATCCCTGTGTTCACATTGTACACAATTCTTCTGAGTCCAAATGCACTTTTTAAAAATTTGTTTTAAAAAAAACACTGACTTTGGCAGAAGTGGCATTTAAAAATGCTCCCTTGTTTACATTTGAGTGGGGAGCATCTCATCTTTTCTCAAAGGACTCTGTCTACACAAGCACAGCCTTTACAAACCCCAAACACAGATATGACCATCTCACGTGCACCCATAATGCAGTTTGCATATTTCTACATACCATAGGCCAGATCCTTAGCAGGATACATAGGAATCAAGAATGGGAGGTAAGGGTAATAAGTGGAGATGTGAGGGAGCCAGGCATATCCCCCATTTCTGTTCTCTTCAATGCCCTAATGAATGCCCCCATGCTCTGGGGGCTCACTACTTGGCAGGAGTCCATCATATCTCAGACAAACAGCACAATATATGCCAGGTATTATTACTTTCAAAGGAGTGTATAAACATTAACATATTCAGCCTTACAACCTGCCTTCCCAGAGGTAGGTAATATTATCCCCATGCTATTACCCCAAAAATAGATTTTGGAGTGCCCCAGAATAACCTGCCTATTGCCACCTTAAGCTATCCCTCCCAAGGTATGGGTTTTCAGGGCAGTTGAAACACTAAAGGACATGGCTATAACCTTCCGATAAATGATTGACCCAGGCAGTATTCTTTCCAGAACAAAGTATCTTTTATTGATGTAACTAATAATCCCTTCTGCAATGTAATGTAAAATAACTACTAATTCTCTGAAACATAAATTAGACACAAATCCCTTAATGCAAGTTAAAAAAGCATCTAAACTACAATAGCATGCAGTTCAAATGATTCTAAGCAATGTGTTCTGCCACAGATGGCAGACAGCAAGTTCTTAATCTTGTACTTTGTAATTTTCTTGTGTACAATTTAATTAAAACACACACACTTCAAGCATACACATATTAATACTACACTAAAATATTATACTTAACATAAGCCTGCTAGTTTTTAGTTTTATCTCCTAGTTATTAATGGTTGATGCTGACACTGTGGTGGCTGATGCTGTTTCTGGCATTGTCAGCGCCAGTTAACTGCCAATTTAGAAAGCTTCTTTGGAATTTTCTCTCTCTCTCTCCGGCAGCTCTTCTCACTCCTTTCCAGTAGTTCTTCTTGCTGTTTCCTGACTGACTTCTGCCTGCGATCGTCTGCCTTTTATGCTGTCCTGTCATAACTGTTTTTTATACTGTCTATTTTAATCTCTACTGAGTAAGCTCACTACTATATATTACCTCATCCTTAGCTACCAGAAGAAGCAGCCCCAAACCAGCCCAAACTGGTGCTGTTTGACCTCTTCTCAACCTTATGCTTCACATGCTCATTGTCCAGCATTATTTCATTCGTCACATGCCTACTTGTGTTGTTTTACCTCAGAGCCATGATTGCCTCATCTGATGTATTGCCCATGCTCCAGATCTAGGCCTACTTTGTGGCCATACCTCATTTTATACTGAGTTCTGGTCATTTGACTTACAATGTCCAGTGGTAAGTAACCTGAAACTTTCTGTGGTGAAATGACTTCTGCTTACTCAAGCTGGGGTAGCATAACTTAGGTTGACTTATCCCAGTAGTGAAGACAAGCCCTTGGATAATAGAGGACAGTGTCTCGCCCCAGTCCAAGGTTTGGTCTCAATAGTGTCCTATTATTTTGAACGAGACTGAACATTCTCTCTTCTGTATTTGAATGGGGTAAAACTAAGACAAGCCTGGCAATCCTGGACAGTAATAGGAACTTTGAGAAAGAGCTTTTGACATTGCTAAGATATGCCCACAGTGTCCATCCTGTACGGCACAGCAGTGTTCTCTGTCAGTTTGTAGTGCTGCCTCAACGGTACACACTGAGTAATATCTGATTTCTGCATCAACTGCTAATCAACAAACTCCTCTTGAACCTCCCTATCTCAGCTGGAGAGAGATTGAACATGTACAGGTATCTACCAACAAAGGGCTCAATGTGTTCAAAAGTGCAGTTCTCCCTACTATCAGAGTTCACAAACGCTGCCATCTTTAACATTTCATCATTCAGAGGTAGCTTCTTACATGTATACTTGGCTACACTCGAATGCTCTGGCTGCACAAAAGAACTTCTGTTTTCTGCTCTTCCAACTTCAAACCTGTTTTGTGACCAACCCTACAGACAGACATGTCTGGAAGCTGATTGTCCGAATTAACAAAGTCTACATCTATAAGGGAGACAGCATATTTTTGATCACTTGCACCTGAGTAAGCTTTCCTAGCAGTTTCCTCACAAAAGTAGAAAACACACCATCTATCATGTAAACACAAGGATCTTCCCTCTGCAGAAACTTGTTAGTGGTGCTAAACACTGGGAGGACAGCCTGATAGAACAACAGATACACTTCTGTCATAGGATCCCTGAAAGCAGCACTTATTCTCTTGAATCTTGCACAGCTATCAATAGACAAAAAGCAGCTTTTGAGAGCTGCACACTGCTGTAACAATCTTTTAATAGCTATTTCCAGGCTAAGACATCTAGTATCAGAGTAGCAGCCGTGTTAGTCTGTATCCGCAAAAAGAACAGAAGTACCTGTGGCACCTTAGAGACTAATCAATTTATTTGAGCATAAGCTTTCATGGGCTACAGCCCACTTCATCAGATGCATGTAGTGGAAAATACAATAGGAAAATATACACACACACAGAGAACATGAAACAATGGGTGTTACCATACACACTATAAGGAGAGTGATTATCAGCAGGAGAGAAAACATCTAGTATGAACGTGCATCAGAATCTCGGTATTCAACATCACAGGAACTACAGAACTCCTCCAAGAATGACTTTCATTTTGTGCTTTTGTCAAGTAATAGTTGCAATCAGTACATAAATCTTCAACATAAAATCCTGACACTTTAGAAAACTGTGAAGCACCAGCAGTATAGTGGATGATGTGACATGGACATCCCATGAAATATACCCAAGCATTCTTACTTTGTACCAGTGTCTTCAATGAGTTATTCTTACCCATGTTTACACTGGCATTGTCTACAGAAAACCCAACACAGTTATCCTCAGTATCTCATGTGACATCATTCTCTCATCATGTTCTGGAACAAATTTATTTTGCAGTGGCTGCATGAAGGCCAGTAGTGAGGCATAAGTCAAGTAAATGGTTGTCACTAGATGTTTCTAAGCTTCTGTCCTTAGAGCCATCAACAGAGAGAGAAAAGGCTTCAGTCTTCATTTGTCTCACAAGACGCTCTTGGAAATAGGGAGCAATGGCACCATTCAGCATACATGTTGATTTGATTCTTGCAGATGCATAATGTTGGGCAATCCGGCTGGCAGGGAAAGTATCTTTAAACAGGGGCTGCAGGTGGTGCTGTGCAAACACAGTTATAACTTTCACTTCTGCACATGTCAATGGAGAGGGGTAAAAACATTTATATTTCGTACTCAAATTGTAATATGCAAAAAAAAGAATATTTTTTCAAAGCTAAATATAAAAATGGGAAATTAATAGACAATTAAGGAACATTCAAACAGTATAACCAGATTTTCACAAACTTGTATGTTAATAATATACAAATAAAGTGGATTTTTTTAATGTGATATAAGGATTGCAAGTTTGTGTCTGTGTAACTCTATTTGTAACATACAGTATTTTAATAATCCTGTTGATGTGGATAAGGGTATCAGCTTAGTTAATTAATATTTAACCATCATCAGGACACATTGAAAACTGTACAGAAACAGAAAAATCTTGGTCCCAATAAAAGTTAATTCAGAAAAACAAAATTTTCTGAAAGAACATTGCAGAGTTTCTGACAAAGTACTAACATTACAGTTTTATCAAAAAAACAAAACAAAAAAAGTCTAATTACTGCATGGACAAAAGGTACTAAAGGAATTTGCATCTGTGAAGACACTCCTCTGCTATTTGTGTGGTGTATTTTACTTTCCAGTTTATGAGTTACATCTTTTTCTCTTTGATGGCCAGAGGACTGCCACCAGTGACACCAGCAGAGCTAGGGGAGGTTTGCGGAAGCTGTAGTCACCCTAAAATTTGCCTTAGGTGCCCCTCCCCACTCCCGTAGCCACGCTTCCCAGGGCAAAGGTAAAATATTATGCAGAAGTTTGGGTGATATGGTATGGCATTGACACCCTTACTTCGCTGCTGCTGGTGGTGGCGGTGCTGCCTTTGGAGCTGGGATCCCGGCCAGCAGCCGCTGCTCTCCAGCTGTCCGGCTCTGAAGGCAAAGAGGAGAGAATGGTGGCTGCTGGCCGGGCACCCAGTTCTGAAGGCAGTGCTGCCACCATAGTGCAGAAGTAAGGGTGGCATGGTATGCCACACACATGTAGTCCCCATGGTTACCACAGTACACAAGCTTGGAAAGCAGCTTTCCAAGTTCTAAGCATATATTTATTCAGACCAAGTGAGATAAGCTTAGGAATATGTATGAGAGTGAGATAACATGCTGATGAGTGAGTATCACACCCAATGAGTGAGACTTGACATGTCTGGAAGGACGCTGTGGAGCCTCAGAGTGCGGCTGGTAGGGGTGACAGGGCCAGGCCCTGACTCCCTACCCTCAGAAGAGGGAGAGGCCACAAGGAGGCACTGACTGACTGACTGACTGCATCCTGGACCTGTGCCAACCGACCTACCACCATGACAGGGAATGCAACGCTTCCCCCCACTACATGTACCCCCTCCCAATACCCCCTTTCAGTACCTACGCCCTTCCACTTCCTCCCTCCTCGGGTTGTGGGCTCCTGCATATTAGCCACCCTGTGGCCCTGGTTAAATCCCCCCTGGGTACCTGTGCAAGAACTGAACTAACACCCCCACTCTCCTCTTAGGGCCGGGATAAAAAACAGGGGCACAGGTTCCCAACTGCTTTAATCCACGGAGCCCACTCCTCACTCAAAGCTAATAACAAACTTTCTTAAATATTTTTACATACCGGTTAAGTTTTCCATTATATCCTCCCTCAGTTTGCTAAATTTGCTGCTGTTGCCTGTACTTTATCTTAAAGTTAAATAATTTTTCTTGACTCAGGTTTCCCCCCTTCCAAGGCTGCTTGCACCTCTCCTCCTCCTGCCTCTCCTCACTTCTGCTTTGTTTTTGTTTTAAAAGTTATACTTATTACAGAAATCTCTATTGCTAAAAAGATGAAGCAACTGAAAATAAAACAAATCAAAAAACAAACAGAGAGAAAATAAGGTAAATGCTTTAAATAAGCCCAGTGAATTAATTAGTTTAACCCTTCAGGAATGTAACAGCTGGAAATACTCCTTTCTTGAAGATATGGTTGCCAAGCAATAGAAATGTTAACTTTACTTCTAATACTAAGCACTAATTAATAAGAAACATGGGCTTTTCTTATTTCCATTTAATAGCATTTTTTACAGTAAAAGTAATAGAAAGTAATAGAAGATGCCTTAAGTTACTAAATTAATACACAAAGGGAGGAAATAA
Organism: Mauremys reevesii; assembly: GCF_016161935.1. Lineage (NCBI taxonomy): Eukaryota > Metazoa > Chordata > Testudines > Geoemydidae > Mauremys > Mauremys reevesii. The sequence goes on along the minus strand of NC_052631.1, from coordinate 81,595,371 downwards.
CTTAATATGGATTTTTATCAGTCCTTATTAAAAGTTTTAAATAAAAAGGTAACTTGCTTATTTCAATGTTTAATTCTTTTGTTTGCCTACCTTTTTAAAATGCAGTTTTTAATAATTTTGTGCTCTTAATGCCTTATTTTGTTGATATGATTGTAATTCTGGTGCCATTTGTTTTTAATTGTAAGTTTGTCATGTATGTTGTCCTGTGTTGTATGTTGTGTGTGTCACATGACTACTTTTTTGTTTTTATTTTGTTGCAACAAAAGTCGATTTTATACTTTTTTTTAATGTGTTACCACACTATTTTAATATTATGATGAAGTGTAACCATCATAATACCAATTAATTTTTTTTGGCAAAGCTCAAAAAGGCCTCCATTGTAAATATATATACATATATTTTTGCTTCAATAAATAATACAATTGCAAATAAAAATAATTCTCTTTTATTAATCACAGGTTTTTTATTTAAAGGAAAAATATAAGAGGAAACAGCAATATTAATGTAAAGGTAATAGTAGCAAAATGTCAGTTTCTTGTTTGTTTTTTCATAAACTTGATTGTGCCTTTATTAGATATTAAAATATAGTTAAAAGAATGTTATAGCAAAAATGGTAAAAAAATAACAATATATACTATGTCTGGTTATGTTGCAAAATGTTAACACTAACCAAACAATTTCAACAGGTTTCCCCCTTTGTGGGTCAAATACAACCAAGTGTCATAAAAGTTTAGTAGCCTTGAAGTGTTGGAATAGACCTGCATTTAAAATTCAGTTTGGTTTAATTTTTATACTCTTTTCTTCTATGTTATGTTAAAGGAAAGTAGTTGTTAAAGTTTGTGTTTCTAAATAGTTAACAAAAGTGGAATTGGTGTGACAAGCAAATTAACTCTAGAAAGGTTGGGTAAAAAATCTGTTACCAACTCTTTTGCTAAAAGGGAGTGCTCAGCAGGGGAGAGCAATACACTGCACAGAAGACTGTTAGCAGCTATTTTAGCAGTTATGCACTATAGTATAACAAAATAAATAATGTACATTTTAAGGGAGTAAAAATGACTGTCTGCAAAAATTGCAAAAGCATTTGAAACAGTTATACTGTATTTGTGCTAAAAAAAAATAAGGAAAGTCTGCACAAAAGCATACCTTGTTTTATAGAGTACTTGGTCCCTATTACAATGTAAACAAACTAAGTTAATCTGTGTATCAAATTTGGGCTATTGAAAACAAGAGAAATGTAAAACAAACAAGCGAAAACTTTATCATGTTAACCAACTCAAGCTGTTAAGGGTGGATCCCACAGACCAAAGACTCGGGAAGATATCAGTGCACAGTGAAGAAGCCCCTGGGTATCAGGAAAAGAAAAACAAAGTCCTTTGTATATAACAGACTGGTCAACTAATTTCAGTCAATTCAGACAATTAAATATGCAATTGTCTACAGAGCCATTATAGAAACCACAAGCTGGGCCAGGTCTAACTGTTGTTTAGAAATGGATATTATTAAGCAAAGTAGGTTCATTTCATCTGCCTGTGGTTGTAAATCTTTATCACTGAAATATGGATGAATTTGGCTACTGTGTAAAAGCAACTGTGTCATTGCTATATGCTACTTTTTTAATTGATAATACTAGCATCTTATCAGGAATGTGCACAAGATTCAGGGGCTGGGCAAAAGGCTAATCAGCAGTCTGGTATCTTTCAAAATAGCAGACTCCAAAATCTAGATACGACTGAGTATATTTCAAGATTATTTGAATGTGGAGACCTATTTAAAATAAGGGTAATATGAAAGGTGTGTGTGTGTGTATACATATACAAAACATTAATTATTTTGCCCACCTGGCAGTGGAAACTGTGTCTGAACCTGTAATTCATGGATAAGGGCCTGGCTACTAACAAAACAGTACATCATTTATAATGTGAATAATATTGTTAAACTGTTTAACAAACTAATTGCAGCAAACAGTATAAAGGCAAGGAAAAAACAAATTGGTGAAGAAATTATTTGTACTGCTTATGAAAGTTATGTAGTAACTACCCTAACCAACTCATTAGGGAACATTTAAAAAGGAAAATAGAGCAACTGGTGCACATTGCCCAACTTAATAGCTGAACAACAAGCAATTGGGGATGGTATTGCTTACACCCCCTGGTTTGTACTTTAAGCCTAATTTTAATGGTGGTTCAAATGATTACCACCACTATCGTCTTGGAAATGTGCAGGCGAGTAATAAACTTGAAAAGGAAAGCACAGAAAGACAGGAATATAATGCAAATGAAACAAATGCTGATATAAAAAGAACGACAGAAGCAGGGGAATGTAGCTAAGGCGTGGCCCAAAATGAGTAATTAGCACCTGGAGGGAGGTCTCATTTTTTGGAAGATAGAGTTAGGGAAGAAATAAATTATTAGGATGAAAACAGAATGTGCTAAATTAAGATAAGTAAATAGGTCAGTAGGCCAAGAAGACAGAATGTCTACGCCAACTAAGATAAGAGGGAAAACAGAGAACTATTTACTATTAAATAGATAATAAGGGACAAAGAACGTAGAGATGAGGTAAAAAGCAAGTTGAATCAGAATCAGTGTGTGGATGTATAGTAAAGGCAATGAGATGTGCAATGTATATAAAGGGAGAAGGTTTCTGTGTAATTTTGGAGCTGTAATCTACCCTGCATCCACCCCCACTGCGTTTGACTCTGACCAACTCAGCGTAGCACTGCTGTGTGTAACTTGCCATTTGCATAAACAAATTTTCTGTTAATACAAGTCATGGGGTCAGTGATACTGCATTCTAATTAAGGCACATGTTGTTCAGAACAATTTTGTTTAGTGTCAAATTACAAATATGGAATCCTGCCAACAATTTTTGATAAACTGGTTACTGTCCATTCAGTAGGATATCTGGAAAACAGCATCTACCAGAAACAACCAAATCTACCTCAACTACTGGTGTGTTACAGAGCAATGCAAACCTAAAGAGCACCACACCCAGCTTGTTATGTCAGGAATGTTGCAACTCCAGTGTGTGGCCACAATAATTCAGGCCAATCTAATGGACTGAGAAGCTAGTTGGTCCTGTCTTCTGCCCAGGAAAGCTTACCAGATGGTGACAATCAGCAGTAAGGGCAATCCATAACATGGATGGACAGTACTGTGTAGTAACTAATTACAAGAAAATTTATATATGAAGGCCTTACTTGTGATGTCACTATTTCAAATGTCTGTTTAATCCTCATGTACTTCGAACTGTGAAATATATTGTAATAGTGCCTATTCTGGTTTTTTTAAATGGGACTAAGAACAATTGGAAAAAAGAAATTGTCCACAGGTTGCAAGAGGGAATGCGCAGACCACTGGACATGTCGGGCATGAATGTATGGATGGGTAAAGCAAAATGACCAAGAAACCGTGTTTAGCCCACTGGGTCATTTTCAGTCCATACATTTTGCTTTTCCAGGATAATGGGTAAACATCCTCCCCATAAAAAGACAAAAAGCAGGGGAATGTAGTAGATAGAGTCTGGAGCACTATGCCTGGTGCAAGATTTGAGGCCTGAACCGGAGGCTGTGAACCAAAGTCAGGCCATGTAGCAAAGCAGATGCTTACAAGTTCATTGTCCAGTACATGAACTTGGCAAAGTTGTTGCTAGTTTATTAGCTATTTACATAAATATATTTTAGCTAGTACAGATGCATTCCAATCTAATACAAGATAAGATGGTTTGACAAAATAATGAATAGGGATGTTTTGTCCAAGATATCAGGAACAAAGGGAGGTAACAAACAGATGTCATGAAATACATAAGGGGGTGTTTAAGTTGTGTTTTCTTGTTGTTTGCTTTGGCCTATAAGTGTCACGGTACTTCACCTTAACCCTTTGTTCAGTTGAGGAGAGCTGCGGAAAGTCCCGCCGCTGACTGAGCTGAGTCCATTGCAATGAGCATACATATGTTACTGCAACTGTAGACATTGATCCAGGGAGCTAGTACTGTGCTTCATTGACAATAAACCTGGCTGAGTGCCTTCACCACTGAACCGTGTTTATGGTCTTCCTTTATTAATAAACTCAAGGTCTGCTGGACTAACCTGCTGCACTGTCTACTAATAATAATGAAGCTTCAAGGACAGAAGCAATGAGCAGCCACCTTAACTGTGTGTTATTGCAGTTTGGGTGCTCTTTAGCTTGTTATTAAGGATTTGTGTTTTATAACATCAATAAGAGAGTTGTTAGCTTGTTATTGTATTAGGAATTTTTGTTTGCACCAATAAAGGGTGCTTTGTTTTGGAAAAGATACTTGTCAAATCAGAGGGCTGTATCCGTATCCTCTAGTATTTTCTTGGGCACACTGGAGAGCCATACCTGATGAGAAAAGATTGGGTTTGAGGGAGCCTTTGGTAAGCTTGGCAGAGGACACTAGGTGAGCTACTCAGGGGGGAGGGGTATCTAAATTCTGTTTTCTGGGATAATGGTGGGGGGCAATTGATCTCACTTAGATGCTTGGCTGATCATGCCGACTTGGAGTGGAAAGATGCTGCAAAGCTCCCTGGACTGAATAGGGAATATTGGATTTTTTTTTCAGGAGCACAGAGTAGAGAGTGTCATTAATTAATTAACTCTCAATTTGAATTCAGGGCTGAAACCTGGTGTTAAAGGCTCAACCCTGAATCAACCAATGTAAGGGATATTACCTGTTTTCATAGATTCCAAGGCCAGAAGAGATGATTGTGATCCTCTGGACTAAATTCCTATATAACACAGGCCATAGAAAGCCCCAAAATAATTCCTCTTTGAATTAGTGTAATTTTTTTATTTTTTGTAATTTAAACATCCAATCTTGATTCTGCCAGTGATGGAGAATTTACCACAAAAAAAATTACCTGGGTAAATGTTCCCAATGGTTAATTACCCTCACTGTTAAAAATGTACACCATCTTTCCAGTATGAATCTGTCTAGCTTCAGCTTCCATCCATGGGATCTTGTTATACCTTTAGCTGCTACATTGGAGAGCTCATTATCAAATATTTGTTCCCATGTAGTAAGTGCTTAATACGTCTGCCTTTTCTGCATTATTATTGACATTATGTTTGAACAGGATGATAATGTGGCAGACTGATCCTATGGTGGCTCAAGAGAGAGGTCAAGAGGGGGGCTGTGCATAGATTGGGATAAAGAGACTGACCTCTTAGCAGAGCAGAGTGAGTAGGGTGGATCAGGTAGGGGGTTGGAGGGGCCAGCAAGACACTAATGTGGTTTGCTGAGGAGTTTGGTGGTAAAGGATTTTCTGGAAGAAGACCAGGGAGCAGAACAAAGGGGTTCTGTGCGCATTAGACAGTAGGGGAGAGATTGGCCATCAGGGCCCATCTCTCACATACACACGTACATGTCAGGCATGGTCTTTTTTTATAGTATTGCTTCTGGAATGGGCCTCACAGCCTGTCTTCATGTATCTGATGGTCCTTATGGAGCTGAAAGAATTTAGCAGAAACACAACCCTACAAGGGGAATAATTTATAGAAATCAGTCAGGTAAAATGGTATCAACTGAAATAGGGTATATGCAGTGAAAATCCTGGCCAGATACAACAAAGGGAGTTACTCCCAGCAGTAAGGCCACCCTTTCCCATTTGGATTATTAGAAAAATAACAATCTCGTTCGTAGAGAGACTGAATGAATTAGGCTTAATCTAAATAAATGGTCCCTGAAAGCTAGAGGAGACAGCTAGCTCTAGTGCTGTCTGCTGCTAGAGAAACTCCACCCCGCAAAGCTCTCCAGCATTGTATCGCACAATAAACATTATAATATTGAAATAAACTTTGTTGGTGAAACATGCCCTGAGAGAGGGGCGCTGTGCCTCGCAATTACTGGTTTTATAAAAATCCTTCCACTGGTATTTCATACTCTGCGGACATATTATCTAGTGAGGTCTCTAGCAGACTTAATTTATACACCACCATCTTATGAGGATCTCAACGTGATTTATCCCCCTCACTAGATGGTTCATGGCTGCTGCTTACAGAATCAGAGAAGTTAAGTCCTATAAGAGTTCATCTATTCCATCCCTAGAGCGCTCCACTTATTTCGTGGCTGAGAAATTGGCTGCAAAATGCACCCATCATTATGGAATTGTGCAGAAGAATATTAGTTTTAAAAGGTAAATCCCTAGCCGCTCTAAGTGTGAAAAAAATCACCCCCATGTGACCCAAGTGTAAATGCAGTACAGTCTGCCTGAGTCTGCAGTCAGCCTGAAAGAATAGCTCTGAAAAGTGTAAGTGCCTCTTTTCATCTCAATAAATTGTTAACTCTGGATCCTGCTGGTTCCTGCTGATCACTTTAGCAGAGACATCCAGCTGATGATGTGTTTATTATACACTCCCATACAACTGGATGCTGTGAAGCCAGACTTCAAACCTCTGGCTCTGTAGAAGGAGTTTAGAGAATGGAGACAAATGAGTGGAGGCATATAGAGACTTCTATAAGAAGAAAGACTGAAGAGACTGGGATTATTTAATTTGGAGAGGAGTGTGATATTAAAAAACACCTAAATGGATTATGTACCCCCATTGAATTCTGTTGAGTTTCAATGGGAATTAGGTGCCTAATTCACTTATGCACTGCTGGAAGTCCCACCTGAGATGACATGACAGAGGTATGCAAAATATGAACAGTGTGGGGAATTTAAACGCGGCACTATTTACTGGGATATTCAGTGACACTTAAAGGAATACATTCAAAACTGTTAAAATGAAAGTACTTTTGCAAAGCACAGAGCCTGGGTACAGTGACAGATTTGGACTTTACAGTGAACTTTGTGTCTTGTTATTTATCTCCTTCAGATGGTGAATATCATTTATGGGAGCTCTTTTATACCGAGATGCAGAGTGGCCATCCTGGAAATGTGTATCTCCCTGCTGAGGAAGGTCCATTATGTGATGGAACTGAGCTTGTCAGAGATTCACATGGCCAGAAAGGAATCCAGCAACATGAAGGGATCCATTTCTGTGAGCCTCCTGAGGTAATTATACTAATGCCACAGCTCCTTTGCCATCACCTGGCATTGCTCCTTGCCCCTATTGTAGCCCAGCTCCTGCATCACTTCTGCAATGTCCACATAGATATCTTCATTCCTGTGGTTACTCTACATCTGGCATTGCACTGCCCCTTCTCTCCAGAGGCAGTTGAGATCCAGGATTTCCTTCATGGTCCATGCAGCAACATGTGATTTAGCTGAGGATCTATCTTTGTGCAGATCCATACCAATCTGCTCACAGAGGTGGTCTAGGAGGTGTGCTCGCGCAGGAGGGCTATCAGGAAAAGCAGCATTTCCAAAATATGTTGGGGATTTTAAAAAGAGTGTGGGGTGAGCTTCTGGGCACAGTGCCCCCTGGGCAGTGAAGTTCAAAACAATGACTAGAGTGGTCACTGCTGAGGGAAGTGAGGCATAGTGAGACTGTTGCTGATGGACTGTTTTTTACCAAAATAGGTAACAGTGTCCACGCTGGTATTTTGCCAGCAGAAGTATGTTGGCTATGGACTTGCGTAATTTGGGGTTTCACCAAGAGAATCAATTTTGAGTGAGGATGTATGCAAACCTGTAGTGACAAAAGGAGACTTCAGCTAACAAAACTTTGTCGTGCAGACCAGACATAAGAGATCAAGTGGATGGAGAATATATTTCTGTTTTGCTGAACACATAGAGGTGTCCTTATCACTGTATTTCATCCATGTGCTTTAGTTTAGCTAGGCTCATTTATGTGTAATTTTTATCTTGAGCACAATTTTGTACATAGTAATAGAATAGTTCCAAGTGTCTGTGGTCTAGTGAGTCATGCCTGGAGTTAGAGACCAGGAAGTCCTGAATTCTAATCACAGCTCTGATGCTGGCTTATCAGTTCACCTCTCTCTGTTTTGGTTTCTTTTCCCATTTTAAAAATTGGTGAAGTTTAAATATATTGTAGAATAAGAGGAACCCATATGGCCTCCAAAACCTACGTCCTCAAGTTTGATAGGGAGAAAATGATGGAGACTGAATGATTCTTGACACCTTGCAGTTATTCATATTAATTGGATTTTGATCACCGGTTAACAGTTTGATGTCCTCAGATACCATTTCTCTCTCATTGTGGAAACCATGCCTGTTTCATCTTGTCTTGCAGACAGCAGTGGAAATTCACCCTCTTCCAGAGCAGCAACTGTCTGCAGTGAATTCAGCTGAGGCAATGCTCCACAGCATCACCTGGGATTATGATTTGCAGTGTATCTGGAAGTGCCTTGTAAGTGATTCTTGTCATCTTAGTATTGAACAGTGATTTGAGGGTTGGTAGCATGAAGTGTACTATAGCTCAAACGCACTTTCAGGCTTTAGGGTGCAGATAATAGAGTATAATCCTCTTTCTCCTTCAGAGGACCTTTCTAATTCCATATACCAAGAGCCATAGGGATTATTCCATATGGCCTTATCAAGAACACACGCAATCTAAGACTTGAGCTGGCTAAGCTTCTAGATGGACTATTATGAGGCAGTATGGAGTGCACAATGTATTCAAACGAGGAAATGTATTCAAACAGCTTTACTGTTGCCATCTTTCAGTTACTTTTCAAGTCATCTTAATACCCACCTTTGAAGAACGGTTTGTTTGCTGGTGCCTGGCAGATGATTTATGCACTATGCATGTGTAACAGGATGGTCTGCCCCTTTAAGGGCCTGGGGCCACCAGCCGCCCTGTTTGAGACTCAGACCCAGCTAGTAAGGGGTCCGGTGAGCCCTATAAAGGGCTGAGAGAGTTCACCTGGAGGGAGATGGGTTTCTGCAGTAGGTCCTGAAGCAGGAACTGGATGGAAGGGTATGTTCTCCTTTCAGCCCTGAAAGTGGCAAGAGGAAACAAATGATGTTTTGCCTATGTTTTATGTTTCAAGACTAAAACTGCCCTGAGGGAAGATCCTGAAAGAGATCTGGGCATAGAGCTGAGTTTTTCCTGTGCCTCCAGTGTCCCTATGACCTATATTCAGGAGGGATGAATCCCCATATTCAGAAGAGGGGATGTGGCTTGAGCTCTAACTCCGGAATGTGTGCCACACAAAGGGTGTCACTTTTGGAAATGAAGACTTCGGTTGTTGTGTGTTCTGTAAATGGTTCATGTCCTAACACCAATAAACCTAGTCCTGCCTGTTGTCCTAACAACTACATCACTCTCTGGCAGCAATGACTGAGGCCGTCTCCCTCTTTCTTCTTCTCACCACAAAGCAGAGTTAGGTCACTGTGTTCTAAAGCACTTAGGATTTCTCATCTGTTCCTCTTTTATTCTTTTAAGTGAATTAAGCACTGGTGAAAAGTACCAGTGTGAAAGCCCCAGAGACTCCAATCTCTCTCTTTATCCTCAGAAGAGGAACAATATAAGCATCAGTTGTGCAAGCTCCCTCTAGCAATGTGCCTCTTTCTTGGTGTGGAGGGACTGCTTCTAGGGGTGAGTACGGAGTTCAGTCTCTGGCCTTAGCTTCTCTACTAAGAACAAGGAAATCCGTTGTTGCCAGTTGTGATTGTTGTTTCTATGATGCGGACACTTGTTGCTTAGGAACTGGATGGATACCCCTAACTCATTTCAAACAGACAAATGACTTTCAGGGTCACATTCTTTCCTGTGCTGAAGGCTGGAGGAGGTGTCAGGGGCCAGTGATGGCTCCCTCATCTCAGGCAGTCCTGGTGTGCATTAGAGCAGCCTAAGAGGGATGTTCTAACCTAGGCCAGCAGGTTATCATCAACAGTGGCCAGACTGGTAGGAGAGAATATGTCCCTCAGTTGCTACTGACTTGAGATGGAGGCGAACTGGTGAACTGCTTTGTATCCCCAGTGGCTGTTTCCTGCCAGCCTTTCAGGACCCCGGCATATTTTATACTTGTTCAGTATTCTTAGGCACCATTTGTATTTAATAAACTGCTAATCATCTCCACCTGCAACTCATAAATCTTCTTTCTTTCTTTCAAGAATCTTCTGGGGAGTTTATTCTACCTTTTTCAGATTATAAATTCTTTGGTCAAGATACTTTTCCCCGTTTATACTCGTGTAAATGAAAAGTAACTCCAGTAAGTAAATTAAGCCACACCAGATTTAGGCTGGTATGACTGAGAGCATAGTTTGGCCTTTCCTGTGTATCTGAGTATGAACAGATGGGAAAAACATCCCAAAACATTTGTTATACACAAAAGCTGTTTTTATTAAATCGGAGAGAAAATACAGAGAAATGCTATAAAGAATCTGGTATTGGAAAACAGGAAACAATAGCTCAGACGTTGTTAGCACCTGGATCTAGTCACTACGACTATCTTCATTTCAACTACTAATGGATCTGAATCTGTTTTGTTATAATACTGTCTTTGAAAACACAGCAAAGTTTATTACAGTAATAACTTTCCCAAAAGCTGCCAGGCCCTGGGTCTGAATAAATCTAGGTCAAAATGAAACAAGAGATTCATTACCCAAAGAAAAGTGAAATGGGGGGAAGAGATTTGAAGGTCACTGCCAAGCTCCTGCAGTGCTTCATGCCGGGAAAGTAAATTCTCAGAAAATACCAGACAGAAAGAAAACTTGGAAAAGGGCCCTGTTCTCTGGAACTGGATTTGCACTTTCCATCTGTGTTTAACAATGATCAGAAAACACAGGCTCTTGTTGTATTGCTATCAAAGGGCCTTATTCAGAGCCCAGAAACAGCTTGTATCATTTTGTTTCCTATTATTTCAGTGGCTTTTCGCATCTGGAACATACCTCTGGGCTTCAGTAACTAAAATGAGTGCAAAAATTTTAATGTGCTCATATGAAAATGTACTGTAGGAGGTGCTGTAATGCCTGTGAATTTAAATGTTTTCATCAGATATGAAACTAAGTAGGACCTTCGTATAGACGGGGAAAATTGAGCAGCTAACACCAGACCATAACACCTTGCAGGAACTGGAAAAAGACCTGAGGGCTGTAGACCAGCTAACACTGTTCTGCCCTGTGGCCCGGAATTGCTATTGGTGGGCCTGCCCAGAGCTTTAAGTTAAAACAACCGCTAGCTGCCCCAAAGGGGCCATTCTGGCATCCAGGGACCAGCAATGCTTTGCTATACCCCCTTCCACCAGTTATGTCCCTGTGCTGGATGCTTAGAAGCACGTGGCACAGGGCTATCTGTAACGGCTGCGCGCCACCCTGGGAATCCTCAGCTGCCTGGCTAGTGCAGCTGTACAGCCCCTTTAGCTGCAGGAGTGGTGCATATCGGGGGACCAAAAGTAGCCCAATTAATCAGCCTGGAAAGTCCAAATACAAATACCTCTTTTCAGAAAGAAGAAAAAGGGATTGCAGAGCCCTAGGGAGCATAACTAGGTGTAGTGGGTTAAAATGAAGCAAACCAATCTTAGGTGGAATAACTGGTAGACCTTTCTCTGATGAGGTCTGAATCTGCCTCTTTGCTTGTGTAATTTAAAACTAGACTGGAGCCTTAGGGTACGTCTACACTGTAATAAAACACCTGCGACTGGCCTGTGTCAGCTGACTCGGGCTTGCAGGACTCAGGCTGCAGGGCTATAAAATTGCAGTCTAGACATTCGGGCTCGGCTGGAGCTCATTTTCTGGGACCCCATGAGGAATCTACACTGCAGTTTTATAGCCCCCCCCCCCACCTGAGATCCATGAGCCCAAGTCAGCTGTCACAGGCCATCTGTGAGTGTTTTATTGCAGTGTAGACATACCCTCTTAGGAAATAGCCTAAGGCTGGGGTGAGAAAGGTGACATGAAAAGTCCTTTTTGTCTCTAATTCCTTTGAATAATATTACAAGTCATCTGAGAGAGAAAATCTGGAAACTGACTTTGAGGAGTAATTAAAAGACCATCTGTCAGGGTTCCTTCCCCTCTCTGAACTCTGGGGTACAGATGTGGGGACCTGCATGAAAGACCCCCTAAGCTTATTTCTACCAGCTTAGGTTAAAACTTCTGCAAGGCACAAATCCGTTCCTTGACCTTGGATGATATTGCTGCCACCACCTAGTGATTTAGACAAAGATTCAGGAAAAGGACCACTTGGAGTTCCTATTTCCCCAAAATATCCCCTCAAGCTCCTTCACTCCCTTTCCTAGGGAGGCTTGAGAATAATATACCAACTAATTGCCTTTAATAAAAATACAAACCAGACCCTTTATTTTTAGGACACTAAAATCAATCAGGTTCTTAAAAGAATAACTTTATTATAAAGAAAAAAGTAAAAGAAGCACCTCTGTAAAATCAGGACGGAAGGTAATTTTACAGGGTGATAAAAAGATTTAAAACACAGAGGATTCCCCTCTAGGCTCAACTTAAAAGTTACAAAAACAGGAATAAACCTCCCTCTTAGCATAGGGAAAATTCACAAGCTAAAACAAAAGATAATCTAATGCATTTACTTACAATTTCTGTAATTTTAGAGGTATCATTTCAAGGTATCTTTTCAAGAGATGGGTTACCTGCTTGGTCTCTCTCTCTATCCAGAGGGAACAAACAAAGAGAGCACAACCAAACCCACCCCCACCCCCCCAAAAAAAGATTTCAAAGTATCTTCTTTTCCCATTGGTCCTTCTGGTCAGGTGCCAATTAGGTTAATTGAACTGATTAACCCCTTACACATAAAATGATTCTGGACCTCTGTCTGGACCTCTTGCCAGGAGGGATTTTATGTTACTGCATACATAAAGGTTGTTACCCTTCCCTTTATATTTATGACACCATCTCAAACACTCTGTCTAAAATAGTGAATTTTCTTTTAACAGTCTCAGCAGTTACATACCTAAAATCTTCCTAATATGATCAGGGACCAAAACAAGTTAAAAATTTGCAGGTGCAAAAGTTTATTCCCTCTGCAGCTAGAAATGAATGGAAAGCCCTTTAAATGAAAGGAGGGTGACAGCTCTTTTTTTAATTTAACTTGAGTAAGGAACAGTGAGGAAAGGAACAAATTTTCCCTGCATTTCTGTTGCTCAACATTCTAATTTTATATTGGGCCCAGGAAGTTTGAGCATTACATATTTTCAAAATACCGCTGTTCTTTGAGGCTGTAAGAAGCACAGCGGGTGGCAGAGGGAAGAATTATGTGGCCAGGAGAACATCTGGCTTGGCAGTTGTTGACATGTTTGAGTATTATTCCTTAGAGGATGAAAAGCGATTGCTGATAGGACAGATTTGGAGGGGATTGGGGGGGGTTCAACATATTTTCTGTTTGATTGGTTGGTGTTGTTTTCTAGCATCCATGAGCCTAAGCTTGGAGCCCAGCCACTGAACATCCTGTTTTCACTGAACTTGTCTCTTCATCTAGGCTTCTTCTCTCCTCTGGCCACAAAGCTACTGCAATAACTCCAAGGTAAGGATTTGAAACGTAGCTTTTTAGTTGATTTCTCACTTGGGATTTGTACTGTTGAGCAAGAGGCATCGAGCATCCTAAGCAGATGAATAAGAATTTAGCAAAGGCATTTAAAAATCAGCATTTTACACAGCTACTTGCTTGTAAAAGGAAGGAGAATGCTCTCACAAAGTTCCAGTAACAGGTTTTCTGAACTCTGAGAAGGTTACTCTAACTTGCTTTGTCACTCATATCCTTGCTTCAGTATTTGAGTTTATGTGCTGCAAGCACAAAGCAGAGTATGTATCTATGTACTATGTGGGCCCAATCCTGCTCCCATTGAAATCAATGGGAGGTTTGCCATTGACTTCACTGGAAGCTGGATCAGGCCCTCGGTGTGTGCACACGTGTGTTGAGGGCAGTCGCTGTGGCAGCCAAACAGCAATTAATTTATGTTTCCAGTGAACTTGTGAGCCAGCCTCAGCCTTCTCTTACCAAGCCTTCTGGTGAAAGGGAACTATATGGGGAACCTAGTAACATACTGTGATAGTGTCCAAGCCCTTCGCTTCTGGACTGTAGGTTCAAATCTCGATTACCAGCAGGTCACAAGTGGAAAGGCACTCCCATTCCTTGGTACCACACAAGGGAGCTGGTGCTTCTTTGCCCAAGTGCTTTCCACAAAGACAGAAGAAGGTGACAACTGGACCACACCATGGTATAAAGTACAGACAGGAATGAATGGGTGGGGTGCACGAATGTGAGTGGGAAGGAAAGAGAGGGCAGGTCTAGAGTAGCTCGCAGTGATACAGGTCAGAACCAAGAGGTCTATCCCAGGACTGCCATAGAAGGGGGTGCAGTATGTCAGAAATGACAGAGGTGTCTGTGTGCGTGATATCCATGGGTCCTTTCCAAAATGCCCCAGTTCTGTCATTGCCACATGTTGTATAGTGGAGAAGACTGAGGTTGACTCATGAAATGTCTCTTGTAATGACATTAATACAGAACTGAGAAACAGCTTCCACACATTTGGGGTCAACATTCTTTAAGCTTTGGAGAATGGAGCTGATATTGGGTTATCAGTAACTGTACATGAATCATGCTGCTCAGTGACAGAGTCCTGGGCAGCAGCGTCTGGGATTGCTATGAAGGCATCACATTCAGCCCCTGGAGAAGGGAGTGCCTCATGTTGCTCATGAACCTCTCCCAGCTGACCCAGGGGTCGTGTTGATAGACTCCAGGAGGAAGCAGCATCCTATAGTTGGGCAGATAGTTACACCCAACATGAGTCCAGAGGGGACAAATAAAGAGGCAAAGTGGAACCTCAGAGAACATTTACCTTCCCCCTCCCAGAAAACATGGTCCAGTTGACAGTCATGCAGTCATATCATCTCACTTGTGACTCTCCAAATCATCAAGGTACTGTGGAGAGAGGAGAAAATCTCCCACACCCAGAAGGACAGGTGAAGTCTAAAAGACCCCCTAAAGCTCTGGGATGAAGACTGTGGTCGAAAGCTCTGCTCCTCTGGCACATGGGAAGCTAATACATGGGTATTTCTTGTCCTTATGTGAGGCAGAGTTTCTGAATTCCCTCAGGAACTAAGGACCATCACAAACTTCACCACCTTGTGCTCCAAATGCAAGGTACTTTTCTTTGACCTTGCCTTCTCTAACATAAATACATGGCAACATGTATATTAAAACATATTATATTACATTAAAAAACCTCTACCAAAAACAAGACACTCCACAGTATACCCTTCGCCCCTAGCATGAAGATGAGAGAACAAACAACACGTGACAGACAGTCATGTTTCTTAATGCACTATTGGAAGACGTCCAGATGAGTGATGCGCGCAGTTGAAGAGCCTATATTGAATAGAATAGGTCAGTGGTGAGAGGAGTCGGGCACTTTCTCTAGGAAATTCCAGTGCTCAGGGAAGTTACAAAATGAGCTTTAATGGAGTGGTGTGACATTCCATGGAAAACTGCCCTGCTTCAGATTTGCAGCCTTGAGGGTTGTAATTTGCATTCTTACCCTTTCTCCCTCCTGTAGGCTTGCTAGAGATTAACAGAAGCCAATCAGAACGTGAACCCACCACTTGACACCTGAAGGATGGATGGCTCAAAAGAGAAGATCATCCTGAATGTTGGAGGAATCAGACATGAGACGTACTGCAGCACCCTCCGGACCTTCCCAGGGACCAAGCTCTGGAGCCTCACAGAGCCCAGTGCCAGCACGCTGTACGATTATAACCCTACCACCAAAGAATTCTTCTTTGACAGGAGTGCTCGGCTCTTTGGCTATGTGTTGAGCTATTACAGGACCAAACACCTCCATTGTCCTGTAGACACCTGCAGATCAGTCTTAGAGGAAGAGCTGGCTTTCTGGGAGATAAGTGATGCACAGCTGGCACCCTGCTGTTGGCTGAAGCTGACCAACAAAGACAGCCAGCCAGAGGAATTTAATGTTTGGGATGAGAACGAACATGCTGATGACCAGTGCCTTATAGTCCAGGTGGAAAGAAGGGATTTCAGCTGGAGGGCCAGGTGGCAGCCAAAGATCTGGTCTATCTTTGAAAAGCCCTTTTCCTCTTTAAGTGCCAAGGTAATGCTCCCAGTGGAGAACCAGATAGATTCGTCAGAGTGAGCCTGAATCTGTTGGGGTGGAAAAAGCTTAGGAACTTGCAGTGCTAGTGTACGGGTTCAGAGTCCTGCTTACAGCTATGGTACTTGAATAATTAAATAAAACATCCCAGAATAACAGTATTTTTAGTGTGCAGTTCAGCTTGCTCTGATTCGGGTAGGTGATGCTGCTATTAGTTACACAGAAGTATTTGCCTTGGTATACCAGGGCAATTTGTGAATCCCAGAGGTTTCATGAGTTTTAGCACTAATGATTATTCATTTGAAAATTCATAGTAGAAATGAGCTATTTACTATGAGTTATTTTTATATTATAAAATTTTACTGATCCCACTTGGGAGCTGACACCAGACCATATGACTTAGGTAACCCCCTTCCTCATTCAACATGACTAATAAACAATTGAAGTGATAATTTCATAAACAAGCTACAGCAGTGGTGGGCAACCTGCATCCCATCAGGGTAAGCTGATTGCGGGCAGTGAGACATGTTGCTGACATTGACTGTCTGCAGGCATGGCCCCCTGCAGCTCCCAGTAGCCACGGTTCGCCATTCTTGGCCAATGGGAGCTGGGGGAAGTGGCGGGCCGTGCTGGCTGCCACTTTCTGCAGCTCCCATTGGCCAGGAACAGCGAACCGTGGCTACTGGGAGCTGCCAGGGGCTGTGCTCGCAGCCCACAATCAGCTTAGCCTGTTGGGCTGCATACGGCCTGCGAGCTACAGGTTACCCACCACTGACCCATAGGCTCTAAATCAGGGTTTCTTGAACAGGGCCCGTGCCGCTTCCAGCAGCCCCCATTGGCCCGGAGCAGCGATCCGTGGCCAGTGGGAGCCACGATCGGCCGGACCTGCGGATGTGGCAGGTAAACACACTGCCTGGCCTGCAAGGGACTTTCCCTACACAAGCGGCGACCCCTGTTTGAGAAACCCTGCTCTACATTATTCCTCCAAAGCATTTGGCAAATATTTTTGAAAATAGGGATCAGTTCATGAAAGGTTCTCTATCCAGAAACAGGATAAATGTGCAATTAATATAGGGTCTGATTCTGACCTCACTCCAGTTTTACAGCTGACTCCACTGACTTCATTAAAATTACTCCTGATTTACACCAGTGTAAATCTGTTATTTGTAAAGGAGAGTTTGACCAGCTTTAGACTTACTATCTACCTGTTATTAAACAATACAAGGCATATAATTTGGAAGCCTGCAGAGTCAGTTAAGAGTCTGTGGCTCAAAATCAAACATTCTTCTTTACCTGTGCTCTCTACCAGGTCACCTGCTTTTCTAAACCTCAGCATGGAATTTAAACCAGTTAATGGTTGAGCTAATGCTAAACACTTATGCCAGGGCCTTAATAACACCCAGGTGATTTCTGCTTGTGCTATCAGGGGGAAAAAAGTGCCAACTCTCAGCTCATTTTATTTTCTGTAACTAAAATGCTGTTGTGTCTCCCTGCTAGTGCTGGCCCTGGCTATGGCCCTTTGCTGTGCCCCACTGCTCTGCATGCCAGGGCTGCGCATTTGCTACTGTGCTGTGTACATTAAATAGTTATTTAGTGCATTTCATTAATTCCTCTCCTCTCAGAACAGGCACTTGGGGCAGCAAGTTTGGAGAAGGCAGAGGACATTTTCCAGTCTGTCTAGAACAGCTGAGTCACTTGAGCCAGTGGCTAGGGCAATCTCAGTGAATCTGTCCACGTTGCTCTAGCTGTCAGATGTCTCCCCTTCCCTACAAGTCCAGATGCTAATAGTTCACATTATTTTCCTTGACCCAGATCCCCCTCTTGGCCTTGGACAGGTAAGGATGGAAAAGAAAAAGAAACCTTCAATGTATGAATCCATTCCTAGATGGAAATTGGGTAAAAGTTAGTCTAGGAGACGGTAATGTTTGATGCTGAGAATCCTGGATGTGAAGTGAGGCTTTGAAGTTTTGTGATACCCTCACACTGACCTGATCCTACGTTTGACCTTTCTGTCCCTCTGCAGTGCCTGGCTATTATTTCTCTGCTGTTCATCATTGGAATCGTCATCATATTCTGTGAGGAGACGAAGGCACAGTTCGAGTACTCTGCTGCTAACTTGACCATTTTTGGCCATTCTGATGTGATCCACAGCATCCATGAGCCTTATTATCACCAGGCCCCTTACCTGCTCCACCTGGAGCTGTTCTGTGTCCTCTGGTTCACTTTTGAGTTTTCCATGCGATTTTTCTTCTGTCCAGACAAAAAGAAATTCCTCAGGAATCCTCTGAATGTGGCTGATTTCCTCTCCCTCTTCCCAGTTTACATTGAACTCTTCACCGCCGAGCAGATTCACAAAATGCCTAACCTAGCGCTTTGGCTGGGTTTTGTCCGCGTAGTCTACCTCTTCAAACTCCTGAAGATATTCAAGCTAATAGAGACCCCTCTGATCCTGAGAGTCCTGTCCTACACGCTCAAGTCCATCATCCGAGAGATCTGCTTCCTGCTGATGATCCTGGCCTTTGAAACCCTCTTCTTTGGTTCTCTCTTTTTCTATGGCGAGTTGCTGGGTATTCATTCTTACCGGGCAGATTTGCACTTCACAGACATTAACATTTGCTTCTGGTGGGCTCTGATCACGCTAACCACTGTGGGCTATGGTGACATCATCCCTCTCACCATCTTTGGCCAGGTGATGGCAGCCTTTGCTGCAATATTTGGCATGTTAACTATTATCATTCCAATCCCCATTTTCCTGGTCAAGTTTAAAGGCTACTATGCCACTGCCATAACCAAACAGAAGCTGAAAATGAGCAAAAAGCAATAATGCGATTGACTTCAGACCATTGCTGCCTTGGGGCACTTCAGAATTAATTCCAGTGTGGTTTGTTTCCACCACTTTGTGAGAAGAAAACACACTCCTATGAAAAGTCCATGCCACATTCATTAAGACTGCCTCCTTGCTCCTTTGGTATATTTCAAATCAATGTCAGGTACCCAGATCTAAGCTATAGCTTTCTATTTTAGTGGCTAATGCTCTTTATGGCCTATCCCTATATCAAACAGCACTACACTGACCCTCAGCGAGACCCAGCTAGCACTGAAATCTCACCTATCCCTTGTCAGAACAAGATGAGAAAATTCACTGTGGACAGTTTCATCAGCACACAAGATGTTGTTGTTTTTCTCCACCAGCAGGAAAAAGCAATGCTGTTCACTGTGCAAAGCTATGATAAGTGATTCCCAGAGACGGCAGGGATGAAGGGCTGCACTGAAGTATAGACCAAGAATCTGCAACGTGCTAAATGCTCTCAACCCCAGTGATGCCAGTTCAAAGTGGGGCCTAACTAGGGTGACCAGACAGCAAATGTGAAAAATTGGGACAGAGGGTGGGGGATAATAGGAACCTATATAAGAAAAAGACCCAAAAATCGGGATACCTGGTCACCCTAGGCCTAACAGAAAAATGTATAAGGTGCACACCCTGGCAACAGCCTTCTGCACGCTCTCTGGGCCGGATAATCAGCTGGTGTAAATCAGTGCAGCTCCACTGACTTCAAAGAAGCTTTGCTGATTTATCCTGTCTGAAGATATGGGTCTGTGTGCCTCACAGGGACAATCACACCTTCATTTTCATAGATACCTTTTTACGGAGAGAAATGTGTAGCTAAAATCTAAGGGTCAGATCTTCTCCCTAGCATCTGCTCCCAGAGGGGGATCTTCCACATGTTAGATCTCACCGTGCATGGAATGGGGAGAGTAAGGTATCTCAATGGCACTGGACCCCACCAAGAGGCTTTTACTGAATCCTGGTGTTGGGAAGGGGGTGAAGATTGCGTGGACAGTGAGGCAGCCTGCATTAGGCTGTGGCAGGCTGGGAGGAGAAGAGACATGTAGGGATGCACATTATCTTCCCATCAGCCCTGTTACCCATGGTGGGGAACCTTCCACCTTTAAGAAGGGACCTGGGACAGCTGCAACTAGAGGAAGTCCTTATAGTACTTTTTCACAGGAGTCCATTGGCACAGGATGTGTGTGTGGAAACGCAGATGGCAGGGAATCCATAAAACTGGATGCTGACACACAGCTCCTTCTAGGCAGGGTCATACTCTCCCATGGAACAGTACCTTCCCCCCCATGAGTTCGACTGGGCGGGGAGCAATCTGGCCCTAAGAAATTCTGCCCTGTCCTCTCATATTTTATTGAAGAAGCAAAGGATGTGGTATATTTTGTCTGATTTGCCTGCACATAGAGGCCAGTGTGAACTAGTGAACAGATCTAAAATCTGTAGTTCTTATAGTCAATATTTTTAGTGATTTTTTTTCACTTGGCCTGATTCTGATCCTCACATACCCCACTGCCAATTTGGAGTAAATACTCTGAAGTGAGGGAGTTACATTAGTGGGGTAGGAAAAAAAAGAGTGGGAGATCAGAATCAGGCCCAATAAGTTGGTGATGCATTCAGTGTGCAATAAGGGACCCCTTCAATGGCAATTCCCTTGGACTGCAGCCAGAGGCTTCATATCCTAGTGGAAAGATTTCAGAGTAGCAGCCGTGTTAGTCTGTATCCGCAAAAAGAACAGGAGTACTTGTGGCACCTTAGAGACTAACAAATTTATTTGAGCATAAGCTTTCGTGGGTTACAGCCCACTTCACCAGATGCATCGAATGGAACATATAGTAAGAAGCTATATATACATACAGAGAACATAAAAAGGTGGAAGTTGCCATATCAACTCTAAGACGCTAATTAATTAAGATGAGCTATTATCAGCAGGAGAAAAAAACTTTTGTAGTGATAATCAAGATGGCCCATTTCAGATGGTTGACAAGAAGGTGTGAGGATACTTAACATGGGGAAATAGATTCAGTTTGTGTAATGGCCCAGCTGCTCCCAGTCTCTATTCAAGCCCAAATTAATGGTATCTAGTTTGCAAATTAATTCCAGTTCAGCAGTTTCTCGTTGGAGTCTGTTTTTGAAGCTTTTCTGTTGCAAAATTGCCAACTTTAAGTCTGTTACTGTTTTTGAATGTTATGATTCCTGATGTCAGATTTGTATCCATTTATTCTTTTGAGTAGAGACTGTCCAGTTTGGCCAATGTACATAGCTCATCTTAATTAATTAGCTTCTTAGAGTTGGTATGGCAACTTCCACCTTTTCATGTTCTCTGTATGTATATATATCTTCTTACTATATGTTCCATTCGATGCATCTGATGAAGTGGGCTGTAGCCCATGAAAGCTTATGCTCAAATAAATTTGTTAGTCTCTAAGGTGCCACAAGTACTCCTGTTCTTTCTAGTGGAAAGAGTTTGTTTGAAATTGCAAAAGCAATCTGTTCTAGTCCACTGGTGGGGCTAGGTTTTTATGAGAAATCCTCTGTAACTTTTAGTGTCCCTGGATGAAATCCTGGCTTTATTGAAATCAATGGAAAATTTCTATTGACTTCAGTAGGATCAGAATTTCACTTCCCATGTCAAATGGATCAACACGTGCCGGGCTGGTGCAAGGAGGTTTCGCGCCCTAGGCGAAACTTCCACCTTGCGCCACCCCCCCCTCACCCAGCAGAGACCACCACCACTCCCGCCTGGGCAGCCCCCCCGCAGCAGCTTACCCCCCCACCGCAGCAGTGAACCCTGCCCGGGGAGACTCCCCTTCCCCAGCAGCAGCTAACCCCGCCCAGGGATACTCCCTCCCCCGCTGCAGCAGCTAACCCCACCCGGCGAGACGACCCCCGCAGCAGCTAACCCCACCTGGGGAGACTCCCTCCCCCCCCGCGGCAGCTAACCCCATCCGGGGAGACTCCCCTCCGTGGCAGCTAACCCTGCCTGGGGAGCCCGCCCCAACTCACCTCGGCTCCGCCTCCTCCGCTGAGCATGCTGGCGCCGCTCTAATTCTCCTCCCCTCCCAGGCTTGCTGCGCCGATTGGAGGAGACTTAGAGCAGGGGCCGTGTGCTCAGCGGAGGAGGCAGAGTGGAGGTGATCTGGGGTGGGGAGTGGTTCCCCTGTGTGCCCCCCCCCCCCGTTACTGCGGGCGGGCGGCCCTCCCTGCGCCAGCTCACCTCCACTCCACCTCCTTGCCTGAGCGGGCTTTTAGGTGCCCCCAACCACTAGATGCCGTTTGCCTAAATGGTTGCACCAGCCCTGAACACGTGTTCAGTATCTCATGATTTTTACGTATCAAAGGGGTAGCTGTGTTAGTCTGGATCTGCAAAAGCAGCAAAGAGTCCTGTGGCACCTTATAGACTAACAGACATATGGGAGTATGAGCTTTCATGGGTGAATACATGCGTCCGACAAAGTGGGTATTCACCCACGAAAGGTCATGATTTTTATGTAACCAGAAAAGCTCTGCTTTTAATAAAAATAACTAAACAGCACTATTCTTTCAAGAAACAAAACATAAACAAAACAGTATTAAATATAATATTCATTACATTTTATCTGCCTATAGATATTGTTATAAACTAGAAAGATTAAACTTATAATTTTGTAATCTTTATATGCCTATATTCTTAATTTTTTTCCTTATAATATCCAATACTGTATGCTTCTGTTGAGGTAAAGAAACAAGATCAGATGCTGTGGCTATTTCAACAAAGATGGGAAAAAGTTATGTTGCTTAGTAGAAGAAAAACATGTCTTTTATACTATTACATCTATGAATTTAAATCCTATTAAGACTGTACCTTTATTAAAATTTCTATTAATGTATGTCCATCAGTGTGATTATGTTGCAAAGGGCATGAGTTTAAAGGCTGCTTTACTTTTATTAAAACTTTTATTTGCTTTTTTTGCATTAATGCAATTAAAAAGGAATTAATTCTCTCTAAAGAAGAAAAGATTTGCTTCAAAAAATTTTGCATATTAAAAATACACCAAGTGAGAAACAGAAAATTTAAGATCAGATTCTCTCCTGCATCCCAATTCTGCTTGGCATGGGGGAGAGAAGAGACATCAGGGCAATATTAAGCAATCTGAACCTCTGTATGTGGCTGGTGTTAGTTAGAATAGCCTTGGTGTAACAGGGTGGTCTGCCCCTTTAAGGGCCTGGGGCCAGTCAGCTCTTTTTGATTATCAAAACCATCTGGAAAAGCATCAAGTGAACCCTATGAAGAGCTGAGAGAGCTCAGTTGGTGAGGTCTGCAGGAGGGAGATGAGTTCTTGCAATTAGTGCTGAAGCAGGGGGATTGACAGAAAGGAAAAAGTAGGGTAGTCTCATCTCCTTCCAGCACTGAAAGAGGTAAGGGGAAAAGCCCCTGCAAGCTGGAGTCTGTGGTGGGCAGAGGAACAGCTTTGTTTTGGTGTTTTTAGTTTAAGAATAAAACTATGCTCTGAAGGAAGGATCTGAAAAGGCTGGGTGTGGAACGGAGACCTTCCTGGGCTGGAGAGCCAGGCCAGCTGCCTACATGTGGGGATGTTATACCGCTGGTATATAGCCTTTATGTGACCTGATGCCAGATGTAAGTTGAGGGCGTGGTCCTGCTATTGTGGGGAACTTTCTTGACTTATAAACTACCCAGGTGGAATTGGCTAGTGAAAGGATCTGAGTCCTCGTTCCCACTCCTTTTAAGTGGAGGACTGCCTGACTTCGAGGATTTCCCTTCCACTCTACTATGCAGCAGAGTCCTCATAACCTCAACGAGGCTGGACCCAGGATTCCTGGGAGGCTGAACCCCTAGTCTTGTTGTGGTCTCTTATGGCAGGGGCTAGGGCAGGGATCGGCAACCTTTGGCACACGGCCCACCAGGGTAAGCCCCATGATGGGCTGGGCTTGTTTGTTTACCTGCTGCGTCCGCAGGTTCGGCTGATTGCAGCTTCCACTGGCCGCGGTTTGCTGCTCCAGGCCAGCGGGGGCTGCGGGAAGCAGCGTGGGCTGAGGGATGTGCTGGCTGTAAGGGGAAAAAATGAAAAAGGATAAAGGAAACAAGTACTCTGCTGTGGGGGCACAGGGAAACCACAAACAGCAGTCTCTGGGAGATAAGGAAAGTTTAGTCTGTTCCTCACAGGTCCCAGGCCCTGGCCGTGCTGCAGTGATACCAGAGGTCAGATCAGACACCTGCTCTGGCAGCAGTCATGCACCCTCAGGCTCTAGGTGGCAGGCACCTTCTTCCCAGCACATGCCCTCCCCTGGGGGTCACAACCTCCCTCCAAGTCCGGCCACCAAGACCTCTTGTCTGGTGACATCTCCCTGCGCTGGGCCCTCACTGCCCAGGGTCCAACCTTCCTCTCCCCAGCTGCTCAACACGCTCGGCTCCTGTGTTACTTGTGGCACATGGACATCCACTGCCTAGCTCTGGGCCCACAGCTCCCTGCTGTAGCTCAATCCTGGCTCTCCATCAACATAGCTGCCCTGGCTCCTTCATTGGCCTGCCGGCCCTGTCAGTCAGGCTGACCTGGAGCTTTGGCCTCGCCCCATTGGCCTGGGGACTGTCAGTCTCAGGATCTTGATTTCTCATCAGCCCTTCCACTT